>NC_083349.1:105968435-107304060 GCF_030254825.1 Meriones unguiculatus
TACTCCTTTGGTACAGGGGAACTGGATTCACAAGTTCTTGAGGAAAGCTGGCTTTTGTTTAACCATGAGAATTTGGACCTGACAGTACCCTGTAACAGGACAGCCCTGTACTCCAGATGAAATAGTTGAATTTGGTCCACTCCGAAGTCTACTTACTCTGCTTCACCCATTCCTTCCCATGGAAACTACAGTGGCTTTTGTCCCTATTCTTCTACCTCTGCTTCTGAACTTACCCTGTTGCTTCCCACTGAGGCCCCAGACGGCACGTCAAGCACTTCTCTAGGGAACCATGAACTATGAGCTGTCTTCTCCATGGGAGTCACCTCCTCATCTGTTGGCTTCACCATAACTGAGTAATATTATGACTTCTATTTAGTTTGTTTAGATTTATTTTATCTTATGTGTATGAATGTTTTGTCTGCATGTATGCATATGTACCAGGTATTTGCCTGGTGCTCCTGAAGGCCAAACAAGAATATTGGATCTCCTGGAAATGGAGTTATAGATGGTTGTGAGCCACCATGATGGTGCTGGGAATCAAACCTGACTCCTCAGCAAAAGTAACACGTACTCTTAACTGCTAAGCTATCTCTTCAGACCCATGATATATGTGGGGTTTCTCTGTGTAGCCCTGGCTGTCCTGGAACTAGATTTGTAGAACAGGCTGGTCATAAATTCACATATCTATCTACCTGTCTCTGCTTCCTAAGTGCTGGGATTAAAGGCGTGTGCCACCACTGCCCAGTGGCCATGATCTATATTTTGAAGAAAACCCAAGTGGGTTTCTTTACATTTGTTGTCTTTCCCTAGAGAGCGGCTTGTGGGGTTACTGTTCTTGCCCTACAGTTGCTCATTTTCTACATCCTCCCACAGAACAAACCTGAGCCATCCACCAGCTTCCCAGCTTCCCATCAAGCTTACTTTCATCAAGCATGTCTTTCCTGCCAATGCTAGATGTTATGGAACATACCATACCTATTGCACCTTCAAGCCTTGGGCAAGAGGATGATGAGGCCAGACTGGGCTACACTTGAGTTCAAGGCCAGGTTGTACTACATAGTGAGACCCTGTACTGCTTAGTTTTCATCAACCAGAGTCAGTTAGGAGGAGGGAATCTCCATTGTAGAAATGCCTCATTCAGATTGGCCTGAGGGCATATCTGGGTAACCATGTTTTTTGATTGATAGTTGGTGTGGTGCAAGGCCTGGTCTATTGTAGATGACACCGTTCCTGATAGGTGGTCCTCGGAGGTATGAAAAAGAGCGCTGAATGTAAGGCTGGGAGCAAGTGAGCACGCAGCACCCCTCTATGGGCTCAGCTTTCTGAGCTATGCCTCCATGTTCCCGCTTTGTCACAGCATTAGAAAAGAAAACTAACACAAACCCATCTCAGAGAACAAAGAGAGCCAATTTTTTTAAATATATATTTTCATAAAGAAGTATGACAGAACACATACTTTCAGGGCTGAGGAGAAATATGCGCAGAAACATTAAAGGAAAGAAGTCTATCTGCTATAAACATATTTAATTATTTAACTTTACCAAACCCAAGAAATAACATATTATCTTCATTTTACAGCTATAATATTAAGGTCAGTGTATTAGTTTCCCATTAATGCTGTAACAAATCTGACGCAAACAGGGTGCCTTAAAACAAAAGTAATGTAGCATCTTGCAGCTCAGACATCCAGATCCAGGGGACTGGGTATGTGAACTGGTTTGTATCAGTGGGACAAAACACTTGACAGAAATGACTTTCATTTCGGTGCACGGCTTCAGTCCACTCTGGCAGGGAAGGCATGGCTGAGCTCTTAGCAGCAGGGGTGTGTACTGGAGGCTGTGTGCATGGTGGTAGATCAGAAGGTGCAGAGTGGCAGAAACTAAAGGCCAGGCTGTACCCTTCAAAGCCTGGTGACTTATTTTCAGCTAGATCCTACCTCCTGAAGTTTTTATAGATATCCAAAATAGCTAGTAAATGATGAATAAGGATGACCACAAGCCCGTTGAGTACAGTTCAGATTCAAACCGTTAAACTGAACTAACATCAAAGGCTCAGGAGCACTGCTGCCCTCTGGAGGAGTTGAGAAAGTGGGGGTGGGCTCTACCGCTTGTATTATGGCCCTTCCCTCTGTCCTTCAGGTACACTCTGCAATCTTCGCTTCCAAATCACAGCCCCTTCTCCTCTGCTGTAGTAAAATCTCCCTTTGTCCTACTCTAATAAGGACACTGTGATTACATTAAGGCCCACTGGATAATCCAGGATAATCCCCACATCTCAAAATCCTTCATTTAATTGCAATTTCAAAGTTTCTTTTGCTATGCAAGGTGGTGTTCCTAGGTTACAGCACTGGTGTCTGGATGGTTTTGATGGACAATCCACGTACCTGATGGGCTACTTGCCTTCTGGTATAGAAGGAATCCCATGTCCTTGACCTTTCCAGCTTCTAGAATCCACCTGTATTTCTTAAATTGTGACTCCTTTCTCTACCTTCAAAGCTTTGTAACATCATCAAATCTCTCAAGAGAACTCCAGTCCTCTGCTTCCATTATCATGGCTCTTTGTTTAACTCTGGTGGCCTTCTGCTTTCCTTTATCTGCTAAGTATGTAGAGGAATTTTAATTCAGAAGATAGCTGTTCTAGCAAGAGATTACATCCAAAGACTTAGGTCTGTGTGGTCTGGCTGGAATACAGACACACCCTTAATCTCAGGAGACAGAGGCAAGAAAAGCTCTGAGTTCATGGCCATCCTGGAACAGAGCAAGTTCTGGTAAAGAAAAACTTAGGCCCACTCATGGTGGTACACCCCTTTAATCCCAGTACTCAGGAGACAGAGGCATGCAGATCTCTGAGTTCTAGCCAGTTCTGTTCAGTCAGTTTGACTGAGTCGGTGAGTTGAGAGGCAGTTCTGTGTAGTTGACTTTGTGGCGGTTCAGCTGATAGAATTCAGAGGCAGTTTTTACTGTGAGAGTTTTACAGAGAGAAGTTGAAGAGAGAAAAGCCAAACATGGGTGAAGTCAGAATGAGCTAGAGAATGAGAAGGAGCCAGAAGATTAGAACAGATTGCCAAAGTTAGTATGAGGCCAAGCAGAACAATTCAGTCAGAGACTGAGAGTGAAGCCAGTTTGAATCAGTCATCTTGGATTGGAATTTGACCCAGAACAGCTGAGTTGAACCAGCCAGCCATAGTTTAGAAAGAACAAGAATGGGTAAATTCATTCAGCAGTAAATTTCAGAGGCTGTAACTTCTAGGCCTAGATTAGACTGTATGGAGGCTAGAAGCTTCCAGGACTAGGCCTAGGTTAGCAGATGGAGGCAGTAAGCCTCCAATACAACAATTACAAGAGCAGAATAAAAGTTATTTTTTACATAAAAGTTACTTTTACATCCTGGGTGTGCCCAGGATCATCTAGGAAAGCCCTTACTGTAAAAATGTTACTTTATATACTTACTGTAACTGTAAGAGTAACTATAAAAAGTTACTTTTACTTACTATATAAAGTAACATTTTTACAGTTCTGGAAAATGAGGGCTACATAATCTCTGCTACCACATACACAAGGCAGCTTGGAGGTTGTTGGAGATAAAGGTGACAGAATCAGATGGGAAGGTCTACAAAAAAAAAGCAGAACACTTTAGGGATTGATGGCTGTGATTATCTAATTGGATGAGCTTTGTGGGTTCCAAAAGCTGACATATGTCAAAACCTAAATTGCATGCTTTAAACATGTGCGAAGGGTTGCATGTCTTTGATATCTCACTAATCTGGTTTTTAAAACTTCCTAAGAAAAGAAGCCGGAGGCCTAGACACTTGGGAGCAGTGTAGCTAGCCTGTGTGTGATGCTGACCCCTGTACCTAACAGATGTTCAACACATGGCCATTTCCTTCCTTTTCCCAGTGATAGTATGGGTCAGCCAGAAATTTCTGAGACTGCCAGGATATGTCCTGTCTTAAAGAAGCTATGGGTGAGCTCTTTGGTAGTGGCACATGCCTTTAATGCCACCACTCTGGAGGCAGAGGCAGGTGGCTCTCTGAGTACAAGGCCAGTCTGGTCTATGGAGCAAGTTTCAGGACAGCCAAGGCTACATAGAGAAACCCTGTATTGAAAAACAAAACCAAAGAAGAAGCTATGAGTGGCTATTTTCTGAGAGAGAGAGAGAGAGAGAGAGAGAGAGAGAGAGAGAGAGATGCTGAGTGGAACCAACAGACTACCAAAGGCCTCTTGTTGCAGAATTACTGTATACAAAATGATAACCTTAGAACTTTGCTTTGGTTCATTTTGCTACCTAGACTAGAAACAGTTCCCATGAATGAAGACAAGGGAAACAAGCATGTGGAAGCTGACCATTAGTTACAAGCAGGGCAATGTGCAACGGCTGCTGTGCCCAAAGACAGTGACTAGCCCCAGTGACTGATGGTCTATTGTGTGGCCCATAGTGGTGAAAGGCAAGGCAACACTTCTGAGGCTCTCAGACAATCCAGATCTGTTGCTGATGTTTCATTCCAATGCGAGAAAACGTCATTTATTCGCCTCCATTATTTGTCATGTATGTGTGCATGTGTTTAGAAGGCAACATGCTCTATTCCAAGATCAACTGGAAATGTCTTCAAAAAGGTTCTTCATGTTGAGTTGCCCCTGGAATTTTACATGGGACACTGTTCTAGTTCACTTTCTGTTGATGTGTTTGAAAACAAAACAAGACAAAACAACCAAATATACTCTGACCCAAAGCAACTGGGGAAGAAAAGGGTTTTGTTAACTTATACTTCCAGGAATTTACACTTCCACATCACTGGAGGAAGTCAGGGCAGGAATTCAAGCAGGCACTGGAGCACAAACCATTGAGGAACACTTCCCACTAGCTCCCTCTGGCTCCTGTCCAGTGTCCAGTTAAGTTTTTTCTTTTTCTTTTCCTTTCTTTTCTTTTCTTTTCTTTTCTTTTCTTTTCTTTTCTTTTCTTTTCTTTTCTTTTCTTTTCTTTTCTTTTCTTTTCTTTTCCTTCTTTCTCTTTCTTTTTGAGACAGGGTTTTTCTTTGTAGATTTGACTGTCCTGGACTCCCTTTGTAGTCCAGGCTGGCCTCAAATTCACAGAGATCCACCTGCCTCTGCCTCCCAGAGTGTTGGGATTATTGGCATGTTCTCCTCACTCCCTGCTTCAGCTAACTTTCTTATAAAGCCCTGGCCACCTGCCCAGGAATAGTGTCACCCACAGTGAGCTCCTGGATCAATCAAATCTCTCACAGACACGGCCAGAGATCTCTCTGATTGAGATCTTCAACTGGCGTTCTCTCTTCCAGGGTGGTTCCAGGTTTTCTCAAGTTGACAGCAAGAGCCAACCAGCACAGATACTGGACCCTGTGGCTGCTCCATCTCTGCTGGAACTTCCCTGAGTTTCTGATCCAGGCTGTTCGGTGGTAGAATTCACTTCGGAGTCATTCGTTCTTCACGGTTTTGAGGTTGGGTCTGACTGACTATGCAGCTCAGACTGGCCTCACACATACGCTCTCCGACCTGATTCCATCCCCTAAGTTTGGGGTGACATGTGTGAACAGCCATACTTAGTCATTTGCTACTTGTAGATCCTTCTGTCTCCCCACCTAAGGAATCATGCACAGCTTGTTTTCCTCACATCGATATAGTTAAGGGTAAATAACTTGAGGGAATGATCAGAAAGAAAAAGAAGAGAAAAGGAAAGGACAGGTAGGTCAATTCTCTGTTCGCCATCATAAAACAATGTGGCTCAGAGGTCTGGAGGCAAGCTGTGGACCTAAATTGAACAGGAGTTTTACTCATGGTTTCCTAAATGGTAAATATAGCACCGTGAGCCAGATTCCATTGAGTTTCACCGCTGCTTCCCAACTCTGTAGGTGAGTGAAATGAGAATAATAAACAGTTCTACCCTCACAGAGCTGCTGTGAGGCGAATCTGCCTAGGACATGAGAGCTGCTGGCTAGTCTTCCTAATTGGGCGTATGAATTTGTTCCAGCTCTGTCTCAGGGGGAAGGAAAATGCAAATATCAATCAGCCAGGAAAGAAAGTGCTCCTACCCTGTGACCCATGGAGAAACGTTAGCCTCCAAAGCACCGGGAGAGTAGGTAGTTGTGGCCTGCAGCCGTACCGGGGCACTGAATCATGTCCTGTTTTGCACTGTTGTCTAATGGTTTCGAGTCATTTCCCCTCTCTGAGATTCAGTTTCCTAGCTAGTTACAGCATGCACTTGGACAGGATTCTTTAAACCTACTCTAGTTCCTGGTTCTTGTTTCTATTCTTATATCTCTATTTACATAATGGAAACTCAGACTATAACAACTGCCGTGGAGGGCCGAGCATAGCTCTTAAACAGACCAAGTTTTTTGCTCCAAAGTAAGAGCCACACAGGGATCTGAGAGCTGTCCAGAACACTCAATATCCTGAACTACCCAATTACCAAGTTATCACCCATGCCAGTGAACAAATTGCTCACCATCCAGAGAATAACCGGTGAAAAAGGAGGAACCTTTCAGCTCTGGGCGTGTAAGACCAGAAGAGCTCTGCTCTTCGCAGTTAATTCTCAGATGTTGCAGTTTGGGCTGTTTTCCACACAAAGGGGCTGGGGTGGCTGACACTTTGTGCTCACAGGAACCATGGTTTCAAGCTTCAGCTACATGTTAGAATCGCTTGCAGAGCTTTTAAAACAGTGTAGATCATCTACTGGCGTTGGTTGGGGATGGGATCTGGCTTTGGAACATTTTAAAAGCTCCCCAGGCAATGCTAAGTGCATTCAAAATGGAGAATCATTGATCTAGGCGAGATCCTGGGATGTAATTACTGGGGCCCCGCACCTGATTTCCTGAACACACCTGCCTGTAATGTGATAAGCCTCTAAGTATGGCCGATGTTGGATGAATAAGTGAAAGAATGAACAAATAAGTATGAGACAGCGTAAGGGAAAAGGTTTGAGATTAAAGGTTAGAAAATCTTATGCCTAGCCCTGGCCCAATTATTCTACTAAATAGTAGCAATTATTTTCCCTAAGCTTCAATTTATTCTCTTGTGGAAAGGAGTTAATAGTACGTGCTCTATCCTTCTCTCTAAATTACTGTGAACACAGAGTATGATAAAGAGCTTTGCATATCTGTACATTATATAACCCTGTGAAATTGTTTAAAATAAAGCATAATAGTCATTCCAGCTAACGGGTTCTTACCCAAGCTAGAAATGTGACCGAGGTAGAAACTGGTTTGTAGAGGCTGATGTAGGGCTCTCTGAGGGAAACAGCCCCCACTGCAACAGCAGCATTCTTGTCCCCCTACCTTGACCTCAGCATCACTGCTATTCTTGCTCAACACTGCTCTAGATCGAGTGCTTATGTCCTCTTCAAGTTCATGTGATAAAATTAGATCCCCAATATGGTGGAACTCACAGGGGCTTTTGGGGGGGTCACTAGACAACAACAACCTTGGGAAGGGGGTTAGTGCATTTACAGAAGTCACTTCGTGCATTCCCACCTGCCTTCATGGGTGGACACAGGAGAAGCCACTCGACTGACGAGCCCATCGACACATAAAGGAATAATGTGATAGGCATGTAATGGAGCTTTAGTCAGCCAAGTAGTGGTGGTGCATGCCTTTAACCCCGGCACTCAGGAGGCAGAGGCAGGTGGCTCTCTGTGAGTTCAAGGCCAGCCTGGTCTACAGAATGAGTTGCAGGACAGCCAAGGCTACCCAGAGAAACCCTGTCTTGAAAAAACAAAACAAAACAAAAACAAAAAAACCAAAAAACAATGGAGCCTCAATCAACTGTAAAGAAAGATGAGATTATGTCATTTGCAGGAAGAAGATGAATGGAAACAGAGATCAGTGTGTTAAGTAAAGTAAGCCAGAGAGACAAATATTGTACATATTTTTTCTTATATGCAGAACCTAGGTTTACATATAAATACATATACAGAAACACCACACACACACACACACACACACACACACACACACACACACACACCATGAAAGTAGAAGGGAAACTATAAGGTGAGAGGTGTGGAATGGGAAAGAAAAACAAAATACTACGTATTTTCCATCTAGGTGTGTGTATGTGTGTGATAGGAAAGCAGAATAGAGACTATTTTGGGGGAGGAAGGAAACCAGAAAAAAAAAAAAGATGGGGTAGTTGAGGGAAAATATAAGCAAGGTACAATGACTTCTGGGTTGCAGATGCCATGATGAAACTCATTATTTTATTAAAATTAGTTTTTAAAAGCTGGGGGGAAGGAGTGTGGCTAAGGCTGTACCTCAGTTGGGAGATTACTTTTCCAGCACTCGTGAGACCTCTTTATAATTCCCAGCCCCACCTGAAACCAAGATTAGAGGTGTAAACTTGTATTGCCAGGGCTTGAGGGGTGAAAGCAGGAGGATCAGAAGTTCAAGGTCATCCTTAGTTAGATAGTAAGTTTGAGGGCATCCTGGGAGATGTGAGACCTTGTCTCACAACATAAGAAAAGCCACAGTCTACTAACCAGGAATCGCACCCTTGCTAGAGACCAAATCCACCAGCAATGTGGCCTTGGGCTTCCCCAGCCACCAGCACCCAGAACAATAGATCTGTGTAGCTGAGGAGACACCTAAGCTGTAGCATCCTGTTGTACGTACCACTTCAAATGGGCTAGGAGACAGACCCTTAAGCCATGCTGACTAAGCAGCATCTTCAGCCAACAAGCCTTGCATTGCAGCTGCTACCCCACCCTGGCTGTCCTCCTCCCGTCTACCTGCTGCTCAATACAATATTGACTATCGTAGGTGTTCAGTGGACATGTGCACAACTGTTGCTGGATTTGGGGTTCCAGTTTCGAGGTACAGCTTTAACATCTATCTGTTTTCAACATCTGCCTGGTGATTTGGGAATCGTTTCTCACAAGGCTCATGGATCTGCTAGCTCTTTAGGCTGGATGTCCCCTGCTGCTGCCCCTGAATGCCCCCATTCCTTGTCCCTAGCCCTCTACTGATGAGGCCTGTCCTTGGCCCCTCATAAAGGAGTATGTGGAATTCAGACGAAACGTGGTGTTTGCCCGGAATCCTGAAGTTTTTATTTATGTTTTAAATAACTTGTTTTTCTTATTGTTGCAAAACAGCACATGTCTGTTTGGAAAAACTAGGCAAGCAAAAATTAAGCATAAATCTTTCATAAATCCCTCAGTCTAAGAAAATCACTGTTTAATGTTTCTGGCTTTGTGCATACACACGCACACACACATTTTTTGAGAAACGGGGTCATCCTGTATTTAGTAATTTGCAACCTGCTTTTTCGTTTAACCGTGTCTCACTGCCTTAAATGGTCCTCTTGCACTACTATTTATTTCTACTCTCATGTGTCCACTTTTGCTGCCATCAACTCCCTAAGCTATTTACAAACCAAGCACTATAAATTAGAACCAACTAAACCAATTGACAGCGTGAAGGTCTTTCCTAGCTAACTGGTACTTTGGCCAATGGTGTCCACTCAGACACAAACCCTGTATCTCAAGAAATGTTTGTTTCATGCAGAGCTCCAGAGCCCAGGCTGTAACAGAAATAAAGAGTTTATGGGGCAGCCATACCCTTAAAACTGCTACAGTTTCTAGGAAACTGGAAAATTCCATTGCCACAGCCAATGTCAACAGCACAGGCAAGAAAGGAATGAAGGAACTCAAAAGGAGGAAAGAATTTGATTAACAGAGGCTAACAGGAATAACGGGCAAAAGCACCATAATCAAGGACCAGAAGATGCTGGCTCCCAGCACTGTTGTCTAGAAAACGGGAAAGGCTTTTGCCTGTCCTTGTGTGAATGGGTAAGGTGGCAGACATAAGACACATGCTTGTGTCAGGATGGTTGAGGTTGCAAATACTAGCATCAATGAATCTAGCTAGCAGCACTCCAGAAAATCCCCCATATTGACCTGTGGCCTGCCTGGATACTGACAATGCCCTTGGCCTTGGACTACCTGGTGATTTCTGCCTTTGCTAAGCTTCTGTAGAAGGAGTCTTTATACTGTTGGAAAGGCGGTGGGAGGGGCTTGTAGAAAGAGGGTTGGCATTCAGACTGACGGGTAAGGAAAAAGGTCATATAAGGAGAGGCTCCATTTATCTAGCTTCTCCATGACTGCTTACTACAGCGACTGCAGAATTGGACCAGATTGTTTCCTGATGTATTTCATCACAATCTGTTCAGCAAAATGCTACCCAGGGTAATTTACAATTTTGTTTTGGTTTTGTTTGATTATTTGTTTATCTTTTGAGATAGAGTCTCACTATGAAGCCCAGATTGGCCTTCAATTCTCAGTGATCCTCCTGCCTTGGCCTCCCTGGTGCTGGGATTGTAGGGATGTGTCACCATATCTATAACTATAATAACTTTAATTATCAATCATATTACATAATTTCTTAATATGCTTATTCCCCAGTGTATCACACATAGGCACACAATTAATACTAACCATCAAGTTTGCTTAAAAAAGGGTTTTAAATAGTTTTATTGTTTTCCTTGAGTTTATCATTGCCTCATTTTATGGTTCTATAGTTTTCTGTAAACAAATTTCTGGTTTTTTTTGTATATTTTGAAAAATCATCCAACTTACTAGGTACTCCTCCAGTCATACTTCTGTTCTGGTTATCTTGTCTGAATATCTTCCATTTTCAACTTCAAAGTACAATTGTCACTTAACTTTCTTTCTGTATCCTTTTTAGCTAGTGTCCTGATGCAGATCCACTGTTCTTTGCATCCACCTTGTTGCTGTTGTTGTTTTGGTATGTTGAGACATGTTCTCATGTAGCTCAGGCTGGCCTTGAACTCTCCTTGTAGCCGAGGATGTCCTTGAGCTTCTTGATCCTCCTGCCTCACCTACTGGGATTAAACGCTTGCACCCCACTCCTGTCTTTATTTGCTCCTAGAGATCCAACTTATAACTTATTTTATGCTAATCAAGTATTCTACCAAACTGCATCTATTTACTTTTAAAGTTGATAAAGTACATTTCCCAACAAACAGTATTTGAGAGGTGAGCTTTCTGAAGTTTGCATTTCTGGATACAGAATTCTTTTCCTCATTAAATTTCATAAAATTTAACTTAATTTAAATTTACCAGCTGTTAAAGAAGTTCAGTGTCATCCTTTGGGCCCTTCAAAATGAAATTTTCTGCTTGTTTAATGGAATCTCTTATATCTGGTACTTAGCTTCTTTAGTTTGGGGAAATTTTATTGATATTTTGGCTAACAATTTCCTTCATCTTAATGTATCTGTTCTCTTCTTTCTGGCAAGGCTGTGAGATAAGACACAGGGTCATTTTCAGATGATCAATAAGTAATTTTTTTAAAGGTAAGATCTTCTATATAGCACGGGCTAGCCTGGGAATTTCTGTGTAAATCATGCTAGCCTTGAACTGGCAGTCCTCCCAAGGGCTGGGATTATCTGTATGTGCCACCAAGCAAATAACTTTTTATTATGAATATAAGCTTTGCAACCTTTTTTTTTTCTGTAATTATGATACTCTTCTATCTTCCCGTTAGGTAAACATGCATTCCACCCATAACCAGGCTTATTAGTATTAGTCTTTCTGTATTTCCAAAATCTCTCATTTGTGTATGCACCAAAGTATGACCACTACAGATTATAATGGCCATCTGAGAGTCACAGAAACAGAAATGTTTCGTAGTGAAATGGGATTCTCTATAGAGCCAGTCAGATGCAAACATTAACTATCAATTACTGTTCCTTAAAGTTACTGGTATACAGGAAATACATCCAGTCCCCTCATTTCCAGAGATTAAAGAAGATTATCACACAGGGAGTGGCTATCAAAATTTACCATCACTTGGGCGGGAGGAATGGCTCAGTGGTTAAGAGCACTGGCTCTTTTTCCAGAATACTCGGGTTTGATTCCTAGAACCCACGTGGTAACTCAAACTGTAACTCCAGTCTCAGGGGATTGGACACCCCCTTCTGGTCTTTGTAGGCATCAAGGACACATAGACATACATGCAGGCAAACATTACAAAAAAATAAACAAACAAACAAACAATGTTTTTTAAAAATTTGCCATCACTTCAGTTTTGATTTGTGAAATGGAAAATTCTTGTCTGTGTTGGAACATTGCCATGGGGACAGACAATGAAGCTATAATTAGGACTTTGAGTTCTGACATGATGCTGTTACTCCAGAGGAACTGTCTGATATTTAGCCCTCAGGACCCAAGAGATGTGCTCAAATAGGAAGGAGCCTACAGGTTGGAGCTGTATCCAATTTCAAGTGTGAAGAACACGAGTATCCTGCACTGCTTCTGATAATCAAATCAAAGGAGAAGCTGAGAGCAAGCTACGAACCGTCTCCATCACTCCATGTCCTCTTCATTGATAAGGAAAACACCAAACGATTCTCTTCTGTTTCATCATGTTTTGAAGCATACAAAAACAAAACCTGGAAATCCTATCAGACAGAACCCCAACATGAGACAGAAAACTGAACATAAACAAAAGCATTTCTACCAGTGATGAAAAGATGGAAGACTCAGATAGCAGACACAAGAGTGTTCTCTGCATGAGACAGACAGCTCGGGATCTAGATAACAAAGGCAGAATAGTTATTGCCTGGGCTCAGCCACAGAGATAAAAGCTATAGTGGGTATGCTGTGAAATTGCAAAGCAAGGAAAAAAAAAAAAAAGGCAGCTCTTCAAAGGTTTCTAAGAGCAGGCAGACAGGAACGCAGCAAAGCAGCAACCTCGTGACTGTCACATGTAGGGTCCCAACTTGAAAGGGGCCTCTCTGATACAGTCTGAGGGGCAAGAAGAAATTTAGTAACAACAAAGCATGGGTTGGCCAAAGGGCAGGGGGGAAAGACGGGAGCAATAAAACGAGGCCTTTCAAAGTAGAAAGAGACGGCTGACAACTGCCTGGAAAGAGATTACTTTTCTGTGTTGGCAGCCAGCATATCATACCCAGGTTTCTTTATGGTGTTGTGATAACAGGGAAAGGCAATAATAAAGGACGAAGTGATCAACTGAAAAAGGCTTATTTTATCTAGTTAGGAAGGTTGGCAAGGACACGTGAGGGGTGATGCACGGTGGATTCCTGTGTGGTTGGAGGGAAGAAAAAAGTATGAGAATCAGAGAGGAATGAAGGCAAACAGGACTTAGAAGGGGTCATTTGTGGAAGGAACTAGGGAGATAGAAGCAAAAGAACTCTATTGTCCTTCAACACTATATCTAGGAGGGTACGTGGACGTGTGGGAACCCCATGATGCTAAGGATGATCTAGAGAACCAAGCGCAGGCCTTACAAAACACCTCAGAGAAGCTTCGCTTTGGATAACCACAACTCTTTACTTCGCGAGCGAGGAGGCAGAGGGAGTGCCTGTTGAACAGGGTTACATTTAGAGTTGGCGTTTTTTAGTCCTAGAAAATCAAACATGTGAGAGTTGACACAGACTTAAAAATCTTTACGAATGACTGGTGCTTGTCCGCTTTGACCCATCAGGTCTTTTCTTCACCCAGATCTTTACTAGAGCTCAGGGTAGATGCTGGGTCATGGCTTCCCAGCACAGGCCTTGAACCTGATACTACTAATCCCTACCTGCTAGATCCGACTCCCAGCCGACCCATTGCTATACTTTCCCAGAATGACCAATTCAATATCTCCAGCACAGGTGAATGTATACTGGGTGACCGCAAAGTATCGCGCCTTCCATTTGTACACGGAGGGAGAAGGTAAAGATTTAAGGCTGGGCAAAGAAGACATCTGTGAACAGATCCTTTTAGCCCCTTTCCCCTCCCCCTCAAGAGGCTTTTTTAAGGGGCTTTAGCCCCTTTCCCCTCCCCCTCAAGAGGCTTTTTTAATATCCACCATGATGATGATGGATATTGAACAATTTCTGATCACCTAGGCAATAGCTTTACGGTAATACACATAGTTTTTCAACATTGCAAAGAATGCTCTGTTTTCATCCCCATTGCCACAGGTGAGAAGACTGAGGTATAATGTACCCAAGGAATTTGGGAGTAGCAGACCTGGCAATCAAATCTAGGGCTTGACCATCTCCACTTAGGGCTACCTTCACATTTACAAATATTCTCTGTATCCTCATCACCTTATTTTTTTCCTAGCTTAAAAAAAATGTTATTTTTCCCTGCAAGCCTGGGCACATAGGAGATGTTACTAAATCATTGTTCCATGTACTTGAAATAATTCATTGGCGTGCACAATGAATGCTATTATGGATTCTCTGGCATGGACGCTAATTGGATGGTTTTACTTTATGTCTTTCAGTGGCCGGTCAACCTTGCCTTGGATGAAGTAACACTCTTTAGGCCTCAAGGCCACTGTGATCTGGTACAAGAGGAAGTACAAGGTTCTCATTATTAGCTACTCCATATCTTGTCTCCAAAGGGAAGGGGCAAGGCTCAGATGCATGAGTGGCCAGCAGCTTGGCTTGGTATCTTGGCACTCTTGATGACTGTCTGGGAAAGGCTGAAGCCAGCATGAACATCTGCCCAGACCAGTCAGAGAGGAAACCAACTTGCTCAGCTAATCACTTGATTTGTCATCTGCTTAAGATGATTCAGCTTTACTGTAGAGGTCTGAATTCGGGGGTCCGGAAACCTGACTCGCTCTTTCTGTATTTTCTTGGTAATACCAGTAGGTCCAACACCTCCCAGATCATATTGTATCTATTTGGATAGGCCCTTGAAGAGGAGCTCACACTTTTCTGAAGCAACTGGAGGGCTGGGATAGAGGAAGGTACAGGAAGGGGGCTGAGGCAAAATACAGCTGCCAAAGGCACGTCCCTAGTAACTTCTTGCTTTTCACACACTGTCCAGCAATATTAACAATATTGCTAGTTTATCAAGATATTGATCTGTCTATTAGGCTAGAAAGCCCATGAACTGATTGTTTCTGGAAATGCCATTGCTATACTCTGAGTCATGGTTGTGTTTTGCTAATATCTTGTGATTTCTTTTCTCTTTTCTTTTTATCTTTCTTCTTCTTCTTCTTCTTCTTCTTCTTCTTCTTCTTCTTCTTCTTCTTCTTCTTCTTCTTCTTCTTCTTCTTCTTTTTGAGACAGGGTTTTTCTGTGTATCCCTGGCCATTCTAGAACTCACTCTGTAGAAAACTAGCCTTGAACTCAGAAATCTGCCTGCCTCTGCTTTCCAAGTGCTGAGATTAAAGGCGTGTCCCACCAAAAGCGTATCTTGTGATTTCAATCCAATCAAATTGATGGTCAAAATTAACTATCATAGACAGTTTGCTCTTCCTCAAAGGACTGTACATTAGCCCTTGGGGCCTCGTAGCCTGCACTTTGAGAGGGAAGCCCCCATGTGCTTTTCACCATAGTTTACTTTCTGTCACTACACAGTAAGTGATACAAGCTACAACCAGAAACTCATTGCAGTTCAGAAGCATATGACGAAAATGATACATGTGGGGGCGCTTGTGTGTGTGTGTGTGTGTGTGTGTGTGTGTGTGTGTGTCAGCGATGGTGAGGTCAGGGTAGAGATAACATTTATAAATATGAAGCAGTGTGACAGGATAGTTTAAAACAAAGATATGTTCAAGGGCTTTCTCTATAGTTATCAAGAGAGAGGAGAACTCAGGCTAAACCAATGGCCTTTGAAGGATAAAAGAAATGTAGGAGAGTGAAGGATGTGGGAGGATCAAGGTAGATAGGCAAGGGGGAAGCAGGGAAGGAGAAGAAGCTGCTGAGGAAGTTCACGGCCATCTCTGAACAGTGGTCAGCGCCGGACAGTGAGAGCAGCCATAGTCTACTTTGCTGCCAGGAATCATGCTGTGGGACCCAGCGGCCCTTTCTCTAAGTATTTTCCAGGGCTCGTGAGGTGTCAGCTGACAGAGCTCTCACTGTACCTTGCACAGAATTCATCCAAGCTTCTACTGACTGCTATGTCCCTTAGTCTATACTACGTTTTTCTAAAAACATCCTTAAAGCTTGAGACTCTGGCTTCTTTGTCTCTACTGGATCTAGAACACACACTTAAGAAAGTGTTGAGTAAAGCTAATGCACGGAGACACCCCTGAAGGGGAGGCCATGTGAAAGGACAAGCCGGCTCTGCTGTGAAATATGTTGCGTGTGACAGGCATGCTAATGCATTCAGACAACCTGATAGGGCATCATGGGATTATACAGATTTATCTTAAAATCATCTGTGTATTTCATGAAGAGTTATTGAAAGCCCACAATGTTCCTGACACTGTTGTAGAGGTTTAGGATGTGACTGTGGTGAAACGTGGATGGTGAAGCAGATGTTTTGAGTGGGAGAGACAGCCAGGCCTGCTACATAACTTGTAGGAGCTAGTGCACCATGGGAAAATGTGGCTTTGTTTAAACAGCAGGGAAAAGAGTGTTATTGCAATTACTAAAGTACAAGGCTGGATATACTGAACCTACTTAGTATGGTTTAAGCCTTGGGTTCAATTCTCAGTGTGTGTGTACACTCACACGCACACACCTTGCTTTCCTTTTTTTTTTTTTTTTCTGTAGCCTCCCTTTCAACTTGTCACAGTGTCTTTTAACGTTCTGTAAGGTGACCTAAGAAAAAGTACTCATTTTACCATTATCACCATGATTTTGACCATCCTTGTAATGCACAATGCCAGTTTCAAATGTAAATTAAGAGTCTCTTAATGAAATGACACAGTTCATATTTCATAGCCCATACATCCATATGGACTTAATTTTTGCCAGAGCAGTGGAAAGTGCACACAGCTGGTCCAGTTGTTTTTATTTTGGTCATTGACATACAGTACAGAACTCTACCCGCGCGCTTTACTCTTGCTCTACTGATGAGCAAAGAACATCCGGAAGGAAAAAAAGCTTTGGCTTGTTCTTTCTGTGTGTGTGTGAGAGAGGGAAAGAAAGAGAGAGAGTGAGAGAGAGAGAGAGAGAGAGAGCAAGAGAGAGCTCACCAGTGAAGCCCTGACAGTCCCCGGAGGCTACCCAAGAATTTGCTTCCAAAGCAGAAAGAATACACTACATGAGAGACTCATGCGTGACCGAGGAACTTCATCCTGCCCTTCCCGACTGTGTTACTTTCCTATATAATGTTAGGACGCGGTCTGAATGTGTCTTTTAGTAGCACTGTTCATTTGAAAGTGCCAACAACAAAAAGAGCCTTTGACCCTCTTTCAACTTTGTCGTTTTTGTACAGGCCTTCCTCACAGAGACCCCGCAAAGCATGTGAGAACCTCACACACATTCATCAGAAAAGTTCAGACTTTTCTGAACATCGGGTTCGTTCCCACAGTTCAGTGAGATGGAAATGAAAGGATTCTTGACATAAACACTGTGTGTGTACTGCACAGAGTATCTGGGAGGTACCCTGAGATGGTAGTAGAATTTGTGTGATATTGTGCATGGTGGTGTCACGTCTGCGTGAGGTTTAAATAGTATGGTGTTTGTATGCACATGTGATAGGTATATGTTGTTCATGGCACATGCTTGCCACATGTCTGTGTGATTATGGATAGCCTCTGTGGCATGTTTACGTAGGTGTGCAATGTGAAATAAAATATTTCAGTTTTCCTGCACACTTTGTCTCCAAGCTCTGTAGTCTATATCTTATATCCATTTTCCCCTGCACACACACACACACACACACACACACACACACACACACGTCTTTTCTCATGATCATTTAAGTAAAATAACACATAAGTTTTCGACATTCACAAATAAACCCGAGTGGTTTTTATCTGAGTCAAGCACTCCCAGGGGCTTTGTGTTTTTTTCCTTCCTCTCCTTCCTGTAAATCCATTTTATGCGTTGGAGTCAGAGGATGACATCTTGTTACATCATGTTAGACAGCACCATTATTTTCCGTAGCAAACCATTTCCAGTGTGGCTAAGCAGACAGAACTGAACAAAGACAGGCAACCCAGCATAAATAAAGGATCCGTGGAGCCCTGGTCCCCAGTCTGAGGCTGACTTGCTCTGTTCCACTTTACCTCCTTAGACTGGGGGCTGCAAGAGCCAGCTTCTTCGGTGACATTGTACAGGCCCTTTCTCTGCTGGAGTTGAGGCCTGAGGGAGGTGTGCTCTGAGGGGGAAGGAAGAACAAATGGCAGAGACTTTCTATGCTGTGCTCAGGTTAGGCCTGTCTTTTGCTTTCCAGATGTGGCTGGCTGCTATTTATAGTCCTGTCCTTTTGCTGTTCTGCCCAGACCCCCTGTGGTCAACTCAATGCCTATATTTAAAAAGAACTGCTCTACACTAAAGTTCAAACCAATCTCAGAGACTTTCCGTGAGCAGCCTTTACTCTGAAACTTAGGCATAAGATCCCTCCGGGTGCCCTTTTCACCTTTTGTGTATCTGACAGTGAGTGGGGAGTCCTACAACGTTGGCATGGCTTATGCTATAGCCTGTGCTGTGATGAGGGTTTGTTTGTTTGTCTGTAGATGGAACTGTGCTGTGTTCTTCAGATCTGGGCAGGTCGGGGATGCTGCTCTATTAGGAGAGGGTTTATCTAGCACACACTACGCCCTGGGTTCCATCGCTAGAGCCAAGTATGGTGGCACATGACTGTGATCTCAACCCTTGGATGAAGATGAGAGAATCAGAAGAAGACAGCCTTGGGTAGAGGAGACCTTGTTTCAGGGAAGGAAAAGAAATCTTATTCTTGGTGATCTTCCTATGTGCCCTTTCCAAGCCGATGTCGCCATGTCTGCATTTGGCCAGAAAATATTCACTGGCCGTCTAGTTATACTGCCTAGACAACCAAGACACAAAACTGTAAGATCTGTTCTGTACAGTGGGGGAACTATGAGGTTGGTGGACTTAAAGGTAGTGATCTAGATTTGAACATTAATTCCGAGTTACGTGAGCCTGAGCAAGCCAATGAGCTTCCTCTGCCTGCATAGACTGTGCTTGTCTCCTGGGGAGGCTGTGAGGACAAAGATGAAATCGTGAATGCGCCAAAGTAGTCTGGAAACTTCCTTATTCTCTTAGTGTGTGGAAGGAAGTAAAGGTGGCAAGGAGCTGGGATGGTTTAGAACAGTGGTCCCCAGCCTTCCCAGTGCTGCGACCATTTAGCACAATTCTTTACGATGTGGTGACCCCCAACCACAGCTGTAATTTTGCTACTATAAATATCTGATATGCAGGATATCTAAGATGTGACCCCCGAGAAAGAGTCATTAAATCCACAAGGGGGTCCTGACACACAGGTTGAGAATTGCTGTTTTAGGTGAAAGAAAATATCACAAGGAGCACAGTGACTCAAAATTCAATCAACAATTGATTTTCTAAATTAAAAATATTTGAGATTAAAATTTTGCAGTTACTTACACGTATGTTGTACTTAATGTAAAGCATGAAAGATTGAGCTCCTTATAAATTAGTCAATATAGTGACTACCAGAGATATAAAGACTAAACAATTAAAGTGAAAGATTCTTATTGCAAAGAAGGAAAATGGATCAATATAGCTAAAATAGAGAATCCAGAGCTCAACCTCACTATATAAACTGGAAATGTGAAAAAATAAGGAGTAAGGGGAAATTATCTATTTATGAATGTAGGTATCACTGAGCATTCATTTAGGAAATACTTTTATTTAGATCAGTACTTTATATTATATAATAAAGGAAATGTCAATTTGTCTAAAAATTATGTATATAAGTAATCAAATTATAGGACAAAACTGCACATATTAAAAAAATCAGTGTAAAAAAATAGCTTGCAAATGTTGAAACAGTAGAAGAATTGTCAAGAATAACAGGGACTGTGCCCACCTCTCTCCTCTGTCACCACCACAAATATACCTGAGAAAAACAGCTTAGTGGGAGAGATTCTTGATCCCGACCAGTAGTCCCACAGGCTTCTGTCCATAGTCCTGGTCTTTATTAATTAAGGATCCATGATGATGCAGAACGCTGTGCCGGTGGGAACCTGTGGAAGAGGTTAGTCATCTAATGGGGGACAGAAGCCTGAGAGTAACAGGAAGGAGCCAGGGGATTATATACCCCCGAAGGACATGCTCTAAGTGACCCATTTCCTCCTGTCAGTTTCTAGCCTGCACAGTTCCAGTGCCTCCAAATAGGCATTCAGATTCAGAACCTGCTGCAGAAAGGATGACTCCTTTCATGATGGCAGAGCCCTCATGATCCAATCTTTGCTCAAAATACCACTAGCTGACAACACAGGACCCCAAGAAAAAGATCATGAAGCATTCAGAACAGGCACAAATAAAGTGTGTGTGTGTGTGTGTGTGTGTGTGTGTGTGTGTGTGCCTAAGTACATGAGGACAGGAGGATGGCATGTTTCCTATTTTATTGATTTCTGCCTTATTACTAGGCTGCCCGGCCAACCAGCCCCATACACCCTCCTGTTTCTACTTCCCTGGCACTGCAATTACAGGCACATGTCAACATATCCAGCTTTTATGTTTTTTTTGTTGACAAGTAAAAGTGATGAATATTCATGAAGAACATGACATTTTTTTTACTTGTGCACTGGTTAAACAAGAGACTTGATCAAGCTAAGTAACACATACTTTGCTTCCCTGTTATTTTTTTCTGATGACAATACTTAAAATCTTCCATCAGCAAATTTCAAGTCTGTATACAATCCAACCTTTTAAATTTTATTTGTGTATGAAGTGTGTGTGTGTGTGTGTGTGTGTGTGTGTGCGTGCAGGTGTATACGTGCCATGGTGCACTCAAGGACTTTAAAGAACAAGTTTTGGGAGTTGGTTCTCCCCTTCCACTTTGTTAAGGTGGGGTCTTTCTTACTGGTTGCCACACAGCATACTTCAGGCTAACTGGCCTGTGAGCTTCCAAATCATTCTCTGTCTCTGCCTCGCACCTCACCTTAGGAGTGGTAAGATTACAGCTGCCTGCCACCACCATTTGGCTTTTTTTTTTTTTTTAATGTAGCTGGGTTCTAGGAATCGAATGTGAAGTGTTATCTTTCTGGGACTTTAATCTCCCCACCCCTTCCCATGATTACTGGTGAGCAGTGTCCCACAGGTGTTGGCTTTTCTGTGTCTTCCTTTGAGAAACGTCTACTCAAGCCTTTTGAGTGTCTTCTCTTCTTTGTGCGGTGCTGGAGATTGTACATGCCAGGCGAACTCCGCCATTTGGCTGCACCCCCAGGCCCTTCGCTCTTTTTAATTGGATTGTTTATTTTCTCAACGTTGAGTGGTTTGAATTCTTTATATATTTATAGATAGGAGGAAAAGTCAAGAGTAGGAAATCCTTCTCCATGTTGTGCTGAATTTAAGCTCCGAGCATATTCCTATTTTAAGCTCTGCTACTTCAGTGTTTATTTGATTTGATTTTGTAGGGCTGGGGCTTGAACCCAGGGTCTCACACAGGATAGGCAGGCACTCTATTACTGAGCTATCACCACCCACAGCTGCTTCTCTTGTGACCTGCTGCTTGTGGATGAGTAAGTCCCGTCCTCACCCTGCCCCAGCTTAGCTCTCTAGTTCAAATTCCCATTATTTGTTTGCTTGTTGGCTTTCTGATGTAACTTTTTGTATCGAAAGCTCCTTTCCAATCATGGCAAGCCCCAGATTCCCTCTTTTGCATCCCACGCTGGCTACTTCACGCTAGCAGATGTGTCTTGCCCTTGCCATGGGCTCAGCTGTTTCATTATAGTGACAGCAGAGTTTGGACTCGCTGTTTAAATCCATAGGCCTACCATTTGCAATTAGCTTGGAAGCTGAAAGAAAATACCAGAAGGAATTAAGTGAATTCTCTTATCCCTCTTCCTTTCTACGCCCCAGTTTCCTAGGGACCAACTTCTGAGTTACTGTTCAACTGAAGGATAACCCCTCCCCCCCCATGCACCCATAACCAGATCAGCAGTCCTTTAGCGGCACACACAGCTTCAGGCAAGCTTACAAAGGTGAAGAAGATGCAGCCTTTGGTCTCAAAGAGCTCATTATCTAGTGGGAGAAACACACATTAAACTCTGCCTTAGTTACTTTCTGTTGCTGGGATAAAACACCCTAACCAAAGCAACTTAACAAAGAAAGGATTTATTTTGCCTCACAATTTGCAGGAACAGTTTGCCTTGGAGGGGAAGTAGAGGCAGCAGTTTGTTACACCTGGTCACATTGCATCCGCAGTCGGGAAGAAGAGAGCAATGAATGCTTGTGCTCCGCTTACATTCTCCATCTTACACAGTCTAGGGTCGTAACACAGGGAATGGTGCCACCCACAGTGGGTGATACCCCACAGGTGTGCCCAGGGTCCTGTCTCCCAGCTAATTCTAGATGTCATCAAGTTGACAACCGAGATTAACCCCCGCAAAACCCACTTTTCCTAGATAAATGTGCTAAGTCTAATATCTGACATTACACTCTAGGAAACTTAAGCAAATTACTGACCCAACACAGAAATTCAGAAACTATGTGCCCTGAACTTAGTTAGAAAATAAGGGTGATAGGGATATGGAGAAGGATCATCCCATAACATGTTAGCTGTACAAGCATGAGGATCTGGGTTTGATTCCCAGTGCCCATGTAAAAAGGTGGACACAGTGGTGTTTGCTAGTAATCGGTGCTGGGCAGGCAAAGGCACAAGGCTCCCTGGGGCTTTTAGGATGGTCAGTATAGCCAACTGCTGATCTCTAGGGTCAGTAACAGACCCTATCTCCAAAAAGAATGTGTAGAAGCATTTAAGGAAAGTATCTAGTGCCCACCTACACACACACACACACACACACACACACACACACACACACACACAGTTCACACACCCATTACCCATGTGTCATGTGTACCATCACATGTACAAACTTGCATACATACAACAACTGTGCACATACATATATATACTCAAAAGCTTTAAAAAAAAGAAGAAGAAAAAGAAGAGTGGGGAGGGTCAAGCAGAATGAAGTGGGATGGGATGCCAAGGAGTCTGCTTGAGACAGAGTCTCTCAAAGGCGAAGAGTGACTCTCTTCTGTATTTTTACTTAGAAAATGCTCCAGCAAAATGTGTTCCTCTGTGAACAGTAGGAGGTCAGTTCTTTTTCTCTTAGCCAAGACCAGCCTCAAACACATAAGTGCAGTGACCTGAAGGAGAATTACGTTCATCAACCTGGTAGTTTTTTTTGAGGGAAAGGGAAGCAGGTTATTTTTGCATCTGAAAGCAGAATCTACTCCTTCTCGTCTCTTTAATGATCTGTTTTTCCCAGAGGAAACCCTCTCTCAGATGGCACACTGGCCTTCTCCTCAGTTCTTGACTCACTTTTTGCTCCTCAGATCTGCCTGTGATCTATGTTCTGCTGTTTGCACCTCAGGAGCTGATCAGTTACTTACCATGGCTCTGTCATCCATCTTCATTTCTCTATATATCATCCATTGGATGGAAGAAATTGGATTCAAAAGGGCAAAGAAGAGAAGGAATTCTTTCCCAGCCATTCACAGATAAGGAGTGACCCTCGTTTGTATTGTACTTAGACTAGATCCCAGCAAGATGTGTTCATTTTTGAGCAGTGAAAAGTCAGCTCCCTTCTTATTACCTGTTTATACGCTCTGTCCACAGAAATACCTTACAGTTATTCTAGGTTTATAGTACTTAAATTAGTTAAAGACAAAACAGTATAAAAGTCTACACTATGGATGCTAGATTAAAAGTCCAAGGACTTTGGACCAGTTTGGATATTTGTGAAAAATGTTCAGCCTTGGTTGCTGGCATTTTCAGATGGATTTTGATGTGTGTGGGAAGAAGTTGGGTTGCGATCATTGTATATTTTAAAAGTCTCAGCATTGTCGGTTTTCCATATGGGCAAGTGGCCTTTTGTTAAGTGATGGATACAAGAATTAATCATTAGCAAAGGAATGAAGAGTTGATTTCCAGCAATGGTGCTAAAATCGCCCACTGGGGAAAGAACAGACTTTTGACAAGTGGACACCCACACAGAAAAGAATGAATTTACTCTTCCACCTCATTCCATACACATAAATGAACTCAAAATAACATTTAGAACCCTAAATATAGGAGTTAAAGCCCTTCCCTTTTAGAGGGAAACATAGCTATAAATCTCTTTGACCTTGGACTAGGCAACAATTTCTTAGGTTTGACACAAAAACACAGGCAATAAAAGAGAAAATAGATAAAGAAGATTTTACAATAATTAAAGACTTATGCATCAAAAGTCACCATCAAGAAGATGAAAAGAATTCAAACCACAACACAGGAAAAAATATTTGTTATCTAATATATCTGCCTAAGGTATAATATCCAGAATATATAAATAACTCTTAGAATTCAACAACAAGATATACAACTCTATTTAAGAGTAGACAGAGGACTTAAATAGGAACTTCTCCAAAGAAAATATACAAATGGCCAACAGGCACATTAAAACAATCTCAACATCATTAGTCATTAGAGGGAAATGCAATTCAAAACCAAAATGAATTTACATTGGTTTTCATACCCGTTAGTATAGCTATAATAAAAATAAACAGAAAATCACAAGAAATGGTGAGGATGTGAAGAAATTAGAGCCCTTATAGATTGCTAGTGGGACTGTAAAATGGCACAGCTGCTCTGGAAAACAGCTTGGCAGTTTCTCAAAAAGTTAAACATAGAATTACCCACAACCCTGCCTTTCCACTCATAAATATATACACGAGAGAATTGAAAACATATGTCCACACAAAACCTTGTACATGAACATTCAGAGAAGCATTATTCATACAAGCCCAGAAATGGAAGCAACCCAAATGTCCTTCAACTGATGAGTAGATAAACAAAATGTGCTATCTCACACAACAGAATATTATTCAACCGTGAAAAGAAATGAGGCACCAATTGCCATTTTCACATGGGTGAATTTTAAAGCATTATGCTAAGTATACGAAACAGATACAAGAGGCTGTGTGTTGTGTAATTCTCTTTATGTGAAGTGTTCAGAATAGGCAGGTCCATAGAGACAGAAAATAGGTTAGTGGTTCCCTAGGGCTAGGAGCCAGCGGAAACAGATAAAAGCTAAATATGCACAGAATTTCTTTCAGGAAGATGAAAATGTTCCGGAAGTAGGTAGGAATGATGGGTACCCTACTCTCTCAAACATACCCAAACCCACTTAGGATGATAAACTGGATGGTATGTGAACTTAATCTCAAAGGAAAGAAAGACTGAGGAAGCCTGCTGTGTTTCATTGTGCTAGAGTTAGCTAGCCTTCGGGACTTGCTGTGTCCATGAGATGACGTGGTTCAGAGGTCTCTGCTGTGTTCTGAGACATTAATGGGTGGAGGCAAAATGTGAACATGATGTGGGCTCTGTCATCAAGGTGCTCATGCCCTGTTGGAGAGAGAATTCAGACCCAGTCTTCACCAACCAGAACAGCTTGAAGATCAATAGTGGACAGAGCCGGTAGCTATTCTGGCGAAGAAATACGATAAGAGAGGGTGGAGCTCTGACTCAATTGATGGAGCACTTCTTGCTCTGTGTACTAGCTATCTAGCATGCACAAGGCCCTGAGTTCGAAGCCCAGCATCCATTAAAAGCAGGTAAGATTGTAAATGCCGGTGCTCTTAACTGCTGAGCCATCCCTCCAGCCCCATTGGAGAGCATTCTCGGCAGTAGGACTGACTTAAACAAAGGCTTAGACATGTATAAAACATTCAAAAGTAGTCATGTCATGCCTGGATTATGATTCTAGCTCTCTGCTATTGCTTTTTATTGAACATTAAAACCATTCTCCATTCTTGGTTCTTATCTCAGAGAAGATGCCTTCTATGTGAAAGCTGAGAAAGACAGACATTGTCCTTGAACCTTGGTGAGGCGCACCAGGGTCTCCTAAGTTCCCTTACCTCATCAAATTCTACTTTTACTCATCTAAGTTCGTGGAACAGAGCCAGTGCGTGGCTCCGGTCCTACACGCTGTGTCGCCTCTCTTGAACCTCTTTTTGTTGCAATGACTAGATCCATCCACCTGCAGGACAGATGTCCTCCCTCCCTCTTACAGAGGCTTTTGATGCATGAATGAGGAAGCCAGGGACAAAAGGAAATCTCCTGGGAAGAGCTGTCCCATCTGGCTCCTTTGGAAGTTAGATTTGGCTCCTATTTGGATGGATGGCAAATCCACTGCCTGAAGGTGGAGAGCTGGGGAGGCTTGGGGAGGATCTTGGTGTCTAATGAACTGTTCAGCAAAGAGTGCCCTGCAGAAGGAAAGACAGATTCTCAGTCTGGAGCCACGGATCCCCTAATGCCTCCCGGATGAGCAGCTGGCCGTAGACCTCCAAGGATGTGCTTGCTCACATTTGCTCCCACATGCACGGGGCATAAGCCTGTTTTATTGTGTTTACCATTGTGTATGGGGAGCATAACTGATGGATTGCCAACATGAGCACCATGGACCGTGGAGCCCACCCTTGGCAGACTTTCTCTAAAGCCAGCAATAATTCCCCTGCACCAGAACTCCACTATGATGAAATAGTCAGTGTTTCAAGCTCCATGTGCTTACAGATCAAACATCTGTCTCAGGCAATTCTAGTCTACTGTCTGTCCAAAAATGGATCTAAGCATATGCCTACCTGAGACTGGATGTTCTACCCAGGGCAAAAGACCCACAGCATGGTAAATATGCTCCCCTACACTCCAGACCAAAAGAGACATGATTTACCACTGACCTGTCCTTGAACCTCCTGAGAATTTGTTTTTAAAATCCAGGCAAGCTAGACTCCTATTCCACTGCCTATCTCTTGCTGTCTGAGGGATAATGGCCTGACAGTTCCGACAAGGACCAGATGTGCGGTGGATGGGTCGGTCAGTACTGGGAAGAAGAGAGGAGGGAGGGAATGAGCTTGAATGTCATTACTTGGAAGGGTCACAATGTCAGTGACAGTGGCAAGAAACAGATTTTTCCAGCTGCTTTCAGGCCGAGATTTGCTCTGCATAATCTGGACGCTTTTATCTGTTTCTGAAAATAGACAGGAATTTTTTCCACAGGCTGCTCCAATCTGGCTGTGGAGACGTGAGGGAGGATTGAGGAGACAGTTGCATGTGGTCCAGTATGTTCGATTGGAGCCCCCATCCTCCACTATCCCTTCCCTGCACTGGCCCGATGGGCCCACATTATCTTAATGCCTCTTGAAGATGAGAGTCAGAAATGTGGGAGATACTTTCCACTCTGAGCTTTTGCTTAGCGTCAGAATGAGCAAGCCTTCCTTCTTTTGCCTTAGACTCGGGATAAAAGGCCTTGGTGATTTCAGAAGCATGGCTTCTTGATACACATAGAAAAACACACATCATTTGGGAGACAAATGATGCAGGAAAGAAAATGGCTCCATTAGACTTATGGAGACTGGTGGTTGTTACCAGTTCCACGAATCGCTCTCCACCTTTGTCCAAGGCTACAAAGAAGCATCACAAATTATCTACAGTGATCTTCTGGAAGGTTAACTCTGGATTAAATCAGCCTCCTCTCTCAGCAGCTGGTCCCTCTCATCTGAGATCAAAAGGATCTTGAACCTTCCAAGTGAACCGCTGTCAAGGGAACAGCAGGAGGACCTCAAGTATTATTTACATAGTGCTTTTTTTCTCCAATTATGTATTGGTTTCTTCTTGCTACAAGCCTATTTTATAAACATGGAAACCAAGACACACAAAAAAAGAAAACAGCGTTCAGGATTATGTAGGCAGTCATTAGCCCAGAAATGAACATATCTAGATACTACCTATAATTATTCCAGCAATGCATTTTGTTGTCATTCACCCACCTACAAAAAAAGAGTGTATTTGTTTTGAGCATGCAGAAGAATGTACCAGCCTTTCTTTTCAACTTGGAATTTCTCAGGCCTACAGGAAATTTGAGCCTTTGAGGCTGGTAAATTTATGGAGCTTATTTGCAAGCTTCCTCTAAAGTAGACCTTGTTTCAAGTGGAAGCAAGAGAAGAGTGCCAGATTGCTCTAGAATGCTGACTAGGACCTGTGTCTCTGAGATGCCTTCCTTGTCTTTATGAACAAACAGCCTCCTAGTTATCTCACAGGTAACTAGCAGTGAGGGGGTAGAAAGAGCAGAAATGTGAACATACATAATCAATCACTCACTACAGCCAAGGTCCTCAGGAACTCTCATTGATGGCTGTGCCTCGAACCTGCGCTGTGGGTCAGTTTTGTTGTGACATAGCTCTTCAACATAAGGCAAGGCGAGGGATCAAGTGGAAAGCCTTGTTTCCCAGCTCTCACACTTGGTGCTATGGTGTCATCACTCAGACCGTTGTAGTTTATGGGGAAATGACTTCAATCAGTTGGGTGTACAATGCTCTGTGTCTCACCAGTTTTCAACCTGGTCATCAAAGAGAAGAAGGAATGGGAAGAAAGGCACAAAGATCAGAGGGAGATGGACAAAAAGACAGGAGGGAGGGAGACTGGAGAGATGAGAAAAGAACAAGAACAATGGTAATAGGGAGGTAGTCAACAGCTTTCATAGGGCAGGGCAAGCCAGGGAGAAAAGAAGCAAAGACATTTTAACAGAGAGCAGAGCCTACACTGACTCCAGCACTTGCTGTACCCCCAAGCCTCATGTGGGACCTAGACAAAATCTGACACACCCTTCCAGGGCCTCCCAGCCCAAAGCAACTCAGAGGAAAGAGGAGCAGGTTGCTGGCTGGTTTCAGGTGCTTGGAAAGAAGTGAGCTGGCATCTGACTTATTCCCTCTTCTGGAAGCAACAGCATACGTAGAAACTTGTTACTGATGTCATCTGGTGGTGATGTGTACAAGAGGAAATGGTGGCATATGGAACCTGGTGGGGAGTGGGAACCATGGGACTGGGGGAGCTGGCCTGGACCAAGAATGAAGTTGAGGGATGTCCAAACCCAGAAAATATCTTGAGACTGGCAAGAATAGGATTGCTCCCTTCCTGCCCTGGACCTGCATGTCCTGGCTCATGTAGCCTTATGTCCCTTACCTCTGCCACCCTTGAGGTGGTCACATAGCTTGGTGGGCAGGTGAAACTGCCTCCCTCCTTACAATGTCATGTCAATCAAGCACCTGGAATACCTTTTCATGCAAATAAGGCATTCCCAGCTCTCTGATCCTGGCCAATGAGGTACACTTACTCACAAAGCCTCTACCCACTCCCCAAAGATTTAAACAGTCCTCCCCGCACCCCCAATTAAACAGACCATCTGACTGGAGCTATCTCCCAGGAACTCTGTTTCTCATGCTCACTGCCATCTCCTCACTCCTGGGCTGTTCCATCTCCTGCTTCTCCTCTTGGGGTCCATGGGTTGTGATTGCTGGCCAGCTGGCAATCAAGCCCCTATGAGCATGGGGGTGGTGTGTGTGTGTGTGGGGGGGGGGAAATGAAGCCTTTAATGGCAGTGCCAGGCACTTATTCACACTGTTCTTTATTTCCCCCTGTATAGCTCAAGGTATGCAGAACTGTAGCTCTTTTATAAGAATAAATGAAGACGAAAAAGGAAAAAAAAATGGAGTGCATAGAGGGACAGACTTTAAAAAGGATGTTTGGTGTCAGGAAAATAGACATTCATTCTTCCTGTTGGTCTATTGGGAGGGTATGATGTGGCAAAAATCACATGAGCTTCTACCTCAGGAAGATATGAGCTTAAACCTGCCTTTGCCACACAGTGGCCTCGATATCTTTGAACCTCTATAAAAGAAAAGATGGAGATGAAAATGAATGGATAAGAGGTCCACTCTTTTGTTCATCCCTTATCTGGGGGTCAAAACAGTTATCCCTCCGTCTCTTAGGTACAATGGGGTAGGGGGTGGCAGCAGAGGCTTTCGTTTGTAACTGAGCTCATGGCTATCATTTCCACAGGAGCCCTTTCTGCTTTCCTGGGAGGAGGTAGTAGTCATGACGCCAAGCTGTGGAATGCTCTATGCACTTGCTTTGGATTTTAGGAATCCATCCAATGACCATGCAGGAAGTCATCTCAACCTCCCTTGCCCATAAGAAGCTGTAAAACTGTCCAGAACCTCAGGGGTAGTTGAGCTATTAATGGAAAGTGAATCAACTCTGAGGCCCTTAAAATTTTTATACTACTTGTGTAGTATAAACCACATTCCCATAGACCCTGATGTGCGTCTAGGAAGCCTTGTGGCTTCCTAGAAGAGACAGCATCTTCCCAAGCTGTGCTGCTTGCTGAGTTTGTGTCAGCCTGAGTAGGTATGCATCTTCAACATGGATGAGTTAGCATAGGCAGGGACAGGACTGAAGGATATTTCAAATGAGAATAAGAAAGAATGGGACCACACCCTTAGTCCAAACTCATTTCAGGGCCAAGTTCAACCTCAGGACACTTGCACACAGGGACTCTTCTAATTCCAGGCAAAAGCTTACCTTTCAGAGTGTGGGTCTTTGTGCACTGACTAGGGCAGATGTGTTTCTGGAAGCTATCCACCACTGATGCCCAAGCCTGGGGTCTTCACGCTGACCAGATAGCCCAAGGGCTTGACTCCCAACTACCACATCTGAAAGGAGGCTGCTTAAGCCCTCACTTAGAGCAATTGAACTGATGTGCTTAAGAAAGTGCAAGATCGACTGTAGATACCAGAGGGCCTTTTCTAGGCCAAATACCTATTCCAGTTCCAGGCAAAGTCGAGTTCATTTCTTTTCCTCTAGATCTGTGGTTTTCAACCTTCCTAATGTGGTGACCCTTTAATACAGTTCCTCACGTTATGGTGACCCGCAACCATAAATTTTGTTGTTGTTGTTGTTATTATTATTATTGGTTTTTTTGAGACAGGGTTTTTCTGTTTAATAGCCCTGGCTGTCTTGGACTGTCTTTGTAGACCAGGCTGGCCTTGAGCTCACAAAGATATGCCTGCCTCTGCCTCCCAAGTGCTGGGATTAAAGATGTGCACCAGCCACCACGCCTGGCATAAAATCATCTCTGCTGCTACTTCAACATTGTCATTTTGCAACTGTTATGAATCATAATGTAAACATCTGATGTGTAGGATATCTGATATGGGGCTCCTGTGAAAAAGCCATTCAACCTCCAAAGCGGTTACGACCCATAGCTTGAGAACCACTGCCCTAGATGATCCCCTACCTGCTCCATTTCTTTCCCCAGGCTCACATAAGGGATTAGGTTCAGGGTGTGCAGTTTAGAGAAGAAGGCTTGCCCTCCTCTTTTCTATGTGCAGACAGAATTGCAAGCATGCATGCATGCTTTCTAGCCCTGATCAGCTCTATCATCTTCTGAGCCCTGTTTCCTTCCACAGCAGGGTCCTTGGAGCCCAGCGCTGAGCTGGTGTTGCTCTAAAAATAACCGTGTCCGCAGTGATGAATGGGAAGGCATTTGCTCTCCTTTCCCTGCCTCAGCGTCGAGCCTGACTCATGTTGGGAAATGACATTCTGTTAACACAAGCACTTCTGTTTCCTCCTGTGCTCACCATCCGGCGAAAGCCCTGGCCAGGACTGGCTTTCAGTTTCCAAAGCCTCTTCTGCGGGTCTATTCCATACCCCTATCCGGTAACATTAAGAATATCTTTAGACAAAGAGGAAGGAGAGAAGCATCTTGTACATCCCTGGAGGATGTACTGGGTTTGAGCCCCAGCAACGCCTGTACCAGGCATAGTGACCCTCACCCTGAGCCTAGTACTTGAGGAGTGGAGGGGGGAAGACCAGAAGTTTAAGGTCATCCTCAACTGCACAGAGATTAGAGGCCAGCCTGTATTACATAAGACCCTGCCAATAAACCGACAGACGGACAGGCAGGCAGGCAGATAGACAGACAGACAGGTTTTGTTGGACAGAAGGGCAGGCAGACACAAGAGGAGACTCAGATTTAAAAAGTGGACATAGGCTTGCACTGCCCAGTGAGCCTTGCCTTTCAGCAATTGATGAGGAAGTAGGAGGAATCAGGCTTGAGAAGGAGATATTGGCTCTAGTGGAGTTCTATCATCGACTCTTGTTTATGTTTTTGTTGTGTGTGTGTGTGTGTGTGTGTGTGTGTGTGTATGGGTGTACTTTTAATTTTGTTTATGTGCATGCAGTGGCCACAGATTCCAAGAGAGAAAGAGTGTGTCAGACCCTTAGAGTTGGAGTTAGGTTGTGTAAGGAACCTGAAGGTGGTCCTGGGAACTGAACCTGGGTCCTCAGAAGGAGCAGTATATTCAATTAGCTGATGAGCCATCACTCCAGCCTTTTAAGATTTATGTTGCTTTTTTTTTAAAAAAAAGTTTTGTTTTGAACTCAGGTGCCTTTATGGGGATAATAACAAAGTAAGAGTGTTAGCTCCTAGACACAGATACTTCTGCATTCAAAGTTGGATGGATCAGCTGACAGGAGAATGGGCAGAAGCCTCTCTGGCTCAACAGATAAGTGTCGGGAAGTAGCAAGTAGATCTTTAGAGAAGGCCCCCTCTGTACTTTCTGGTCTCTGTTCTGCTCTTGACTCCTTACAGCAAGCATGTCAGGGGAGCTCTTTCTTAGAAGGCCTGGACTTCACCTGGTGGTGAAGTCTTTCTGTGTTCCATTCCATATTCCTTATCGTCTCTCTCTCTTGCCCTTCCTTCATTCTTCTCCCAACTGTAAGGCAGCTTTTCTACATTTTTTAAAAAGTTGACCATTTTTATATTAATTTATTATCTTTTTTATGTGCATTGGTGTTTGGTCTGCATATATGTCTGTGTGTGGGTATCAGATTCCCTGAAACTGGAGTTATAGACATGTGTGAACTGCCATGTGGGTGCTGGGAATTGAGCCTCAGTCTTCTGGAAGAACAGCTAGTGCTCTTAACTGCCGAGCCCTCTATCCAGCCCAGCTTTTCTCTTCTTTTTTATTTGTTTGTCTGTTTTTGAGAGACAGGGTTTCTCTGTGTAGCCCTAGCTGTCCTGAACTCACACTGTAAACCAGTCTGGTCTCAAACTCACATCTGCCTGCCTCTGTCTCTCTGAATGCTGGGATTACAGGTGTGAGCTACCAGCTCCCAGCTTTTCTACTCTTGAAACCTCTGATTACTGAGCATGTAAGGACCATTCTTTTTGAGTTCTCTGTTGACTTCTGAAGGTCCCTGGGCCATCTGGGCAGTGTTCATCCCTGCTTTCTTTCTCACAGACATTTCCTTAGAGTTCTGGGGTTTTGATGTGTCCCCTAACAGTTCACGTGTCTGAAGCACAATCTCTTGCATCATTGATCAGTGGTATGTAGAGACAGGACCTTTGAGCATGGTTACATGAGATCATAAAGATGAGGTTCCTTTTATAAGAGGTCAAGCAATCTGAACCAGCATGCTACTTTTCTCTCATGATGGCATGACCTCGTCCATGTTATGAGACAGCAAGAGGGCCCTCAGCAGATGTCAGCATCTTAATATTGAACAGTTTGGCTTCTAAAAGTATAAGAAATTAACTTTCCTTATAAAAAAAAAAAAGCCCAGTCCCAGGGGCTTTGTTACAGCAGTGGAAAAAGGAAAGTATAAACCAAGAGGTGTGCCCATATTTTGAGGAATCCCTGTTCCCAAATCAGCTTCTCTGAGGTCACTGATGACCTTGGCTGCTCTCCTAATTATTTTGGTGGCCACTCACTCCTTGAACGCATGGCCTGAATCAACTCATATTGCTTTGTCTTTCCTGATTTTTCTTGTTTGCACACATAACTCAGTATCTCTGGCTTTGTGGCTTGCCCTTCTCCAATGCTTTAATTCTCTGTATTTACTGCAGCTCATCTACCAATCAGCAGAGATAATTAACTGGAAGAGGCATATTGAAGGAAAAGGATCAGGCAGAGAGACCCTTTCTCCACCCATTTATGTTTACTGAGGTTTCTCCACCTAGAAAGCCTCCAAGAGCCTAGGAAATCTTTACCCAGTACAGTTAGGATGGCAGTAGGTCCCAGGGAATAATGCTGGATGTTTCCAGAGTGGAGCCAAAGCCCATCTCAGGATATTTATATGATGACAGAAGCTTCCAGCATCGATCAATGCCATACAGAGTTGAGCAGCAGTGGCTTCTGCCAAGTCCTCTCCACTTGCAAAAGTCTCCCGCTTGCTAAACATGTCACTTCCTTGCTGAGGGTTAACTGCTCAGCAAGTTTTTGATCTATATGTGAAAAAGCAACCAAAGTCACTCCTGCAGGCAACCAGGCTGCTGCCTCTTTCCTTCCCTTCTCTGTCTCTAGACAACATCTGAACATCCCTGTTCTGATGGGTGCCAGAAAGCAGCTCTTCCAAAATTAGAGGGCACAGAGATCTTTTTCGTTTCTTTTTAAACTTGGACCTTGTAAGTTAACCTTCTCCCCAGTGAGGTAGGCTTCTAGACAAGCTGGTTTCACTGCTATAAAGATAAATGAAAGGCTAAGTGGGGCTGTGAGCACCTCCCAGGGCTATAGCTGATGACTTGACAAGTCATTTATTCCAGGGCACAGCCTGGCTTCAGGCCAGGCCCTCCAGTGGAAGCTGAGCTAAGGAAAAACCCCAGTGAGGTGAGTGACCCCCAGCGTGGGTCCTCTGCTTTCCCGCTAAGGCCGTTCAGCATCTGGTGGACGCGCACAATTAGTAAAGCTTTTGAAGGTAATGATTTGGTCTCATGGAAAATGGAGAGTTGGTCCAAGATCATGTCTGGTAAACTTTGACATTCCACCCTGAAACAGCCTTGCACTCACACAGAATCACTGAACAGCTATGCGATCACATTACAGCATCTTCCTCAAGATCAGCTTGTCATTGAATCCATCCCCAAATCCCTGCTCTTCTCAAACAAAGGAAGCTCTGCAGTGGGAGGCTCTGGAATCGCCATATGGAAGAAAAAGTATAGGCAGCCAAGGCTACAATAAACTTCTAAAGGTTTTGGCTCAATATTCTTCATTTTGTGTGTGAAAAACCCAGGATTCAAGACCAAGAATCTTTCAAGGTGGAAGAACAGGACGAAAGAGAGTGGCTTTCACATCCCAGGCTAAGGTGCCACTCATTTCTTAAGGTTGCACAACCATTTTAAACCCACTCTCAAAGAACCCCTGAGGGAAAGTGACTAGGCCGGGGGAGCAGTGGTGCAATCTTAATAGCAGAAAGAAATGAAGCTGCCTCCATAGGCTTGGCCAGAACATGGGATCTTGCTGCCCAAGAGGGAGAAATGAGGACAAGGTGCTGGCCGTGTTTAGATTCTGCTAAGCTACTCACACAGGGTTCAACAAGATGAGGCAAGTCACCTCAGTCTGTGACACAGATAAAGAAGCTGTGCCTGTGGAGTCTCTTCAGAGGACCTAACAAAAGAGCAAATCGTGTTGGTTCCTCAAAGGCAAGTCCCAAACACCTGTTGCAGGTAGAGCATCACTCTGATTATGCTGTTGTTACAGGGAATAAAGAAGATGGAGCAGGACAGAGTGGCCAGCCCAAGAGCCAGTCTCGTGGCCACGATGGTGGTATTTTTACAGGTACACAGCAAGGGCACACATGTCAAAGAAACGGGTTACTTCATAAAGTTCAGACGACTCTCTTCCTTCTGACATCACACCATCATATCCTGTCTACTTGAGGCTATTCTTAACACAATTCCAAAAATGTAATATTATCCTCTCAATAAAATGTTGGCAAACTCACTCAGAATTCTCTTGAATGTTTTGAAACAGTGCTGGATGATGAAATCCCCAAGGCTGGCAATCATAAATGTAGTCGAAAGGACTTGGGCTCCTGGGACAGAGAAACAGTCTTAAATCTGAGTTTGTCGTTTATTAGTTTTGTGACCCTGGGACCCTTCCTCCCGTGCAGAGTCTATATCCTGTCTATCATGCTGAAAAGTCTCTTGAAGAAGGAATCCTTGTGGAACATACCTGGGTACCTACCAAATGCATTCCCTATCTTCAGAAATAGTTCATGATTATTGGAGGCACATGTACATTGTACTAGGTACGAGGAGAGAAACAGGAGATTTTTGATAATCTTTAGTCTTTAGTCTCAGGGAGACAAAAATGTGGCCGAAGCCAGTGTCCTCTGTCCCAGAAATTGTAAGGGATGTAGAAAGCCTAGTCTGTCTTGCTTCTGCTCCAGTGGGTTCTTCACTTTGGTAGTGGTGGCAGGAACTTTCACAGTCCACATTACATTGTTTTTCCACGGCTGGCTTCAGTTTACACCAAGGCTCCCCCGAAGCTCATAAAGTTCCCCTGAAACCTCGTAACATTTCACCTGTGGAAGTTTATGGCCCACAGGATGTGAGCTATATCGTTTGGTTTTGATAGAGTTGCCATTATTAAACGTGGTCTCCTGTTTCCTACCAGCCTCGTGAAGATGGCCACCTCCTAATTGGGCAGAGTATGCAATCCCTGTTCAGCTCCAGTGAGGAAATATCTCAACTCCTTGAAACTGAGTTTGGCTAGTCAACAAAGTTTTCTTGTCTCCAGGCTCCCAAGGTTTGGGAGTTTGTTTAGATCTGGGCAAGGAGTATGCCCTATAAAGTTCACCCCGAGTTTATTTCAGCTGTTCGGACTCCTTCCAGCTCTCTTGCTTAGGAATCTATTCATGGATGTATGATGATGACCTGCATAGTCAGAAGTATTGGAGACATTAGAGGGGTGTTAAAGATGCTCATGGAAAGGCCCTCATAGACTCATGTGTTTGAATGCTTGGCCCATAGAGAGAGGCACTATTATGAAGTGTGGCCTTGTTGGAGTAGGTGTGACCTTGTTGGAAGAAGTGTGTCACTGGGAGTTTGAGGTTTCAGATGTTCAAGCCAGGCCCAATGTCATTCTCTCTTCCTGCTGCCTGCCGATCCAGATGTAGAACTCTCTGCTCCTTCTTCAGCACCGTGTCTGCCTGTACACTGCCATGCTTCTTACTATAATGATAATGGATGAAGCCTCTGACCTTGGTTTTGTTCTGTTTTTTTAATTATGCATATGTGTATGTGAGGGTGTTAGATCCCCTGGAACTGGACTTACAATTGTGAGCTTCCATGTGGGTGCTGGGGAATTGAACTCAGGACCTCTGGAAGAGCATCCAGTGCTCTTAACCTCTTAGCCATCTCTTCCAGCCCAAGGCTCTGAACCATAACCCAGCCACCGTTAAATGTTTTCCTTTATAAGAGCTGCTGTGGTCATGTGTCTCTTCACAGAAGTAGAAACCCTAACTAAGACAATGTTCTTCCTAGAGTAAAGAACAACTCTCAAATGCATCAAAGGAATCCAAACAGACTAAAAGTCATCTCTGTGGGCCAGGCACACACTGGCTTTGGTGTTATATGATGGTCCTACAGATATTAACACAAAGTAGACTGTCTCAGGTGCATGTGTCTGGGTCACTATGACATTAAGAAGAGTGTTTAGGGGTGAAGCTCAGTCAGAAAAACTCCACATTCCGTTTCCAAGACGGGGAATGGATCTGGTGCACAGAGAAACTTCTAGGGTAACCAATGAGTACCATAGGCATAGTTGGTTCAGACGCTGACAAAGGGAGGACCAGCTGAGGCAAGACCACACACAGGTGAGGCCCGTCGACCAGAGAATGCAATCTGAGGAGTTGAGTCTATAGATCAAGGAAGTGATAGAGAGATGTCCTGGGATGTTGTGGAAAGAGGTAGAGGAGATCTGCAGCCACATAGTGGAAACGCCCCAGCATCACGCGTGGAGGGTACAGAATCTGGGCACAATTGACAAGCACCGGGCTCAAAGGACAAACTGGAGGAACTCAAGGCCGAACACTGCTATTTCATCATAAGCTTTAACAGAAACTGAGGTCAGCACTGCCTTCTCTTGTCCCTGTTACCTGGTCTCCTCTGCTCTCAAGTACATTCAGCTCATAGCTCAAAGGAGATCTGCTGGCTCATAAATCTCCAAGGAGCTGACACCAGAGGTGGCTCTCTCTCCAGGAACTGTTAGGCCCAGCCGATTGTCTACCTCTTAGTTCCTAGCTGATGTTCTTTTCAGGCAGATGTTTCCAGGTGCTAGCTTCCAGCAGTCTCTGTGCGCTGTCTCCTAGTTTCAAATTCAACAGAAAATGAGCCCTTGTTTCCCGAGAACCCTTCAAACAAAACAGCAGAAAGAACATTGCAGGATTGGGGTAGGGAGACATTTCGGGAGCTCAGATGGAATGAAGGAGGGTGGTTTCCCTGAGGGAAACGGGGAGGTCCTGGCAAAGCACAAATGGCAGATGTTTACATTCTGCTGCCCTACTGCAACTGAGCCTTGGAGTTGGGGACACCAGGCCTGAGAGGTAAGAGCTGCCAATGGAAATGAACTGAGAGTGTCTGCCTGCTGGAAGACCTCCTCTGCCAAAACTCAGCCCAACCCTTCAGACATGAGCCAACCCGGAACGCAGACAAGGAACTCCATTTCTGTACATCAGGCCTCGTCCATTAAGAAATGCCCATGTCTGGAATGCAGATATCTTGCTGCCTCAACACACCTGCCAGGCATGCAGACAGCATCCCCCGCACTCTGCACAGGGACCTTCTTCAAGGTACTCTGACCCCTTCTTTTCACAGGTGCTGTCTTTGCTTTAGTTCCCTTTCCAACATCAGGGGATATGTTGCAGAACGAAGAAGCAACATGTAAAGCCAGCCTTATTCTGCTCATCTTTCTCTTCCTCTGGCCGTAATCACAACAATACTTCCTCATGCTTTTAAAATGCAAAGCTTGGCTCATCTGGGTGAGCCCAGGCCTGACATGGACATAAATGCCAGCACAGAGCTAGCTGCTCAGGCCCAGAAGACTGACTGCTGATTTCACCGTCCCCTGATCTTCATCTCAGGGCTCCTTCTTTCCAAAGACTTTTGGAGAAGGACACTCTTTTAAGCAAGGGGCTTGCTGAGAAGTCATCAACATGACTTCATTCCCCACACTGGTGACATTAGAATCTGCCCTTCCTGCCGCCCATCCTCATGCCCTATCCCCCACCCCTCAATTCTTCTTCTCTTAGAGCTGAAAACTTTCCTGCCAAAGCAAAGACAGAGGTGACAAATCATATAGGGGTCACATTCCCGTGTCTCCCCCTCTTGGCTACCCCTAGGCTAAGGGAGTCTGGAAAGCATCAAATGATTCAAAAAAGCATGAATGGTTCTTCATGCTTTCTATGTGGTGCCAAGGAGCAGAGCAGCAACTGACGCAAGAATTGGACAGAGCAGAGTGGGGCTCAGGATCCCCACGGAGAATGTTTAGATGTGCTCCATGCATCTGTGATCTGTGTATGACTGTAGGGCTTTGGTTGATGGGGGCTGGGCAGCGCTGGGTTCTGCTCACAGGGCATGAGCATTCAGTGTTTACTGGATCCCTTCTCTGTTCTTAGGGCCTATCCTCTGAAATAAGAGTAAGGGTGCTGGGCAATCGGGGCTTCTGGGACAGGATCAGTAAGGTCTCAGGGATTGGAGAAATGCCATTTATATTATCTAGAGGTGACAAGCAGGCAGCAGGGGGAAGGTCTCTCATGAGACAGTGACATGCTCCACACAGTTGTTCAGCATGTTCTACAGGCTGTGTGTGGTCCGGTGAGGCAGGCGCATCCTGGCACAGTCTCCTGGCCTCAGCCGCAACAGAGAAGTCTTTATGGATCACAGCTGAGCCTTTTTTCCCCCTTAGAAATTCCCTAAGACCGTGCATTCTGATTTTGCTCCACCCAGTTAGCTGACCCTCACCAGACCCTTCTCCTGCTTTCACCCATTTTCAGATTTGGTAGTACCTTCTCCGACTTTCCTGGGTCAGAGCTAAGGTGGATGGTTTAGTTTCCCCTAAGCAGTTCCCAGTTTGTGTGGAACACAATAAGCTCGGTTGCTTGATCTCATTTGCTTTGAGGCTGCCTTATGTGCCTGCTTAGGGTCCTTCTGCTTTCCACGGATAAAAATTGGTTGGCTTCAAAACTGGTTTTTGAACTTGGGAGTTAAAAGATGTAAGCATTATTACAGCCAAGAGTAATGTATGAAGGTCCAATATCTAAATGAGATATGTCCTATACGGGACCCTGGAATAGAAAAACATCTTTTGCTAAAAACCAAGACAAGCTGAGTAAAGGATCTTAGTTGATAAAAGATTTCCAAAAAAGAAAAATTGACTTTTCCTCCTATTACAATCCTGTTTGAATAATCCCAGATTTCCCCAAAATGACACCTTTCTTGAGGATTAAGACCAAGAATTAGAAAAGGGAAAGCATAAAGATTGATGTTTCAATAGGTAATTACATGTAATTTTCCTGTAATTTCATTGGTTCTTTGTAGCCAAATAACTCAGTGGTAGAAAATTGGCCTCCAGAAATAGTATTTCTTGGTTTACATAAAAATCTTATTAAGATGTGCTTTCATATAGTGTATGTCACCCACTGGAAGTACATGATCCAGTGCTTTAAAAACTCATATGCAGAAGTTGGGCACGGTGGCTCACACCTTTAATCCCAGCACTCAGGAAGACAGAGGCAGCTGGATCGCTGTGAGTTCGAGGCCAGCCTGCTCTATGAAGTGAGTCCAGGACAGCTAAGGCTACACAGAGAAACCCTGTCTCAAAACCAAACCAAAACCAAACCATATGCAGAACTGTCACAGTTTTCCACATGAGCAATTTGCTTATTGCTTATTTGTCTATTTATTTTACTGGGGATCAAACTCCATAAGCAACATGTTTAGAAAATAGACACTGGGGTAATGGGATGCATGTACACCTGTCTAAGTGTGCATGTATGTTTAACTCTGTAGAAAATCTACTTTAGATACACTGATCTGCCCGAAGTAAAATCTATCTCACCACTGTTTAAAGAAGCCAGAGAACATTCTCCCTGTGGCTTAGGGGAAAGGGACCACCCATTCCTTACTGGTCCCAGCCCTTGTCATAGATTTTTGTCACACAACCATCTCAAAAAAAGGTCTTCCTATAACAAAGAATATTTTCTCTATTTCTTAGATGAAGTAGCTGGGGTTCAGAACTATCCAGCTGGTAAGTAGTGGAGCCACTGATTTTAAAGCAAGTTGGCTTGATTTCACGGCCATCCTCATCAAAGCTCCTTCTTCTACACTAGAGTGCTTCAGAGGACAGAACATGGCCGGAGGCGTGCTCAAGAATGGTTCTGCCTACAAAACTGGAAAGTCAGAGTTTGAACTTCTTTAACATCTCAAGAGCCACGCAGAGGAAACCACTGCCAGGCTTATGTCTCCAAAGTGTAGCTCTGAGTCCCTGGATTATCTGTTCAGCCAGCCATAAGCAAAAAGTCCAGAGATCTGGCAAAGACTCTAACCACAGGCCTTCTGCCAAAGAAGCAGTGAGTGACATGTCCTAATTTCATGAGTCCTCCATCGTCTGAGGTCATGGCAGTGAATGCCTCTAGAATGGTCCTGTTATTTATTGCCTTAGTCTCCAGTGCCTGTCACCAGGTAGAGAGGTGGTTTCAGTGTGTTGGTTGAAACCATAAAGACGTTTCATACAGGAGAGACAAGGGCCACAGGGTTCAAGTTTAGGGTCAAGATTTCCAGCCCTATGCTGGCTGACTGCTGCTTTTATGTGGAAAAGGCCTGTTGGCTGGAGCAGGGAGCTCATCTCAGCTGCTCTTTAGAATGGCCAGAGAAGTTTTGAGACCCAGAAGGAGTCTTTTATAGGGCTGGGGCAGGTTTATGGTATCCTAAAGCTTCAGGAGCCATTGCTGTGACTTTTTCTGGGGAGATGTGAACAGAGATCTCTCTACTCAGACGTAACATCACATTGAAGAAAGGATTTTAGGTACGTCTAGTTTAGTGAACTAGTGAGTTCGCTGGGGTTAATTACAGCAGCATGGATGACTACAAACCACCTGCATCACAGAAGAGCCTGAGAAAAGATGAATCTCTTGGTGCTTCCTGCATGGTCTGCAAGCAGCTCAGCCACGGGGAGAATCACTTCCTCCCAGCAATTGTTCCTGCTTTCATAACCTTCATGTATGTTGTGCCAGGAGTTATTTGAGACTTGTGAGGCTTCTCTACTTCTTGAGCCTTGTAAATTTCATGAACTTCCTGCTCCCTAAAAACCCCCCTTTTATCAGGAGGGACTGCCTGAATTCAGAGGAAATAGCTATAATATATATGATATATATATATAATTTAATATAGTAATATAACATACATAATATAATATAATAGCTTTATAGGGTCCACCCTCTAAAGCTCCACCCGAATTTTGCATTTGTAGTTTTCTCACGTTTTTGTTAAGTCTATCCTCATTTAAAAAAAAAAAAAAGTTCTAACTTCACAAAACCAGTGCAGCTATTCCCAGTCAAAAACTTCTTACTTCTCTACCCCAGGCAGGCCATCTCTCTTTTGTGGTTTTCATCTGTGCTTCAAAGCACTGCTCCCCAGGAGGGAAGAATGGATGTCTTGGGCTTCCAGGGGTGTTCAAATACTTGGGAAAGCTTAGGGGAAGAAGCATATTTACCCAGCAGTCCTTAAAGGTCATCTGAAATGTCAAATGGCTGTGAGCACTCTGCATGGTACCAACTAAGATGGGAGGGGACACTGGGTCCTCATGCCATCTGAGGTCTGACTGACAGACACATTCCTTTACAATTAACCAGCTCATGAAGAAATAGGTTATATTATATTTTTTTTTTAAAAAGTCATTTCACTGCTCAGACCAGAAACCCTTGAAAAACAAATGTTTCAACAGGAACCTTTGGTGGTGAGGACCCTGGAAGTCATCCCTCTCAATTTTTTCTGTCCTGCTGAACCCTTTCATCACTTGGATCCCAGAGCCAGGAACCGAGGACTCTGAGGACGACAGGTGGGGCTGAATAGAAGATTTCACATAAGCTAGCTGGCCTTCTGCCTGCTAGTTCACAAGGACCTGGGTCTTGGGATGGAGTGGGTGGCTTTTGTTGTTAAGGAAGCCTGTCCCCCTGCTTCTGCAGACCTGAGATCTGGTCACTCAGGCTGACCTTCTAGCTGTTTATAAGACAATTTATAGGCTTAAAGGCAGTTTATTATTTTAACTGCTTCCCCCACCTTTGCCCACTTCTCAGCCCCATGTAATATATGCCTATGAATATCCATTGGCCAGATTAAAAGAGTAAATGAAAAAAGGGAAGGCAGAATGAGCACGAGAAAGGGTAAACAATGATAATGAAAGTCAAAGCAAAACATATAGGAAGGAAAAATCAATGAAGGAGGAAAAATGAATTAGATCAGAAAAGAGAGAAGAAAGAATGGATGAGACCAGAAAACAGTGGGCTATGATACAGATACAGCGAAGGGAATTATTTTAGAACCTACCAGGAAGGGAACGTGGTGCTTTGCTCCCAGTGTGATGAAGGTCCCTCCACCCTCTGGCTGTCCACTCCTCCCCCAAGCACCAGCATGGCACTCCTGTGGAGCCTGCACCCATTGTTCCCACTCATGATGTCAGATTCCACCACCTAATTCAGGGCTGACATGAGTCTTTCAAGATCATGATGGGCTTTTTCAAACCCCAAACAACGCATAGCAGCATAGCAAAGCGATTGCTCAACTGATTCTTAAGATACCACCACCTGGGGTAAATGCAGGCCAGCTGTTGAGCAGCTGTCCCACATCAGTCCTCAGCGGCAGAGGTGGAGCAAGCTGTAATTCAACAAGATAAAGAGAAACCTCAGAGGCCAGGGACTCAGCAAGAGCTGAGGCCTGCAGAGCTACAGTCCCAGGATCTTGGCCTGAGTTTTCTTTGTCTTTGCAGTTTTATTATAAATATACTCATAAAAATAAGTACCACTCTCCTTTCACAGAAACACTTTATAATTTAAGCATTTCCCATGCGTTGTTTCATTTGATCCCTTTGCATTTAAAATTGTTTTAAAAATTAGCTAAATGTCAAAAGTATTTGCAATCTCCCCCAACTTGACCTACAGAGTTTGCACAAACATTGTCTGTTACTTTCTTATAAATGTAGCATAGGAGGAAAAAAATGTCTTTGCATTTTCTCCTCCCCACCCCCTTCCTGTCTCTTGCAAAGCAGCCCTTTCTCTCCTCTGGCCACTTCTCTTGACACTGTAATTACAGGTTTTTGCAACTTTGTTTTCCTGTCTGTGTCTCGGAGATGGCAATACTTTGTTCCCTTCCCACTTCCCTTTGAGAGAAGGTTTGTTCAGTTGCACCTGTGGCGTGCCCTTTTACCTCCTCCAATGTCAGAACAGCCAAGTATTGCCAGGTTCTTCAGCCCCAAAGGACAATGAAAGGACCCTCTTTTGCCTGCAGCTGTCCTTCTATGCCCTGTATTTTATGGCCTTGGAACCAGCTCTCTCTTTACCTAACCCAGCAACATGAAAAGTTAGTGAACCTCTCTTAGGTGTTCCCACAACTGTAATGCCAAAGTAGAGTCCAGCTAACTTTATAGGCTTGTGATTAAAAGTTCGAGAGGAGGCATGGGGTGCAGCTCAGCTGTCAGAGTGCTAGCCTCACCTGCATAATAGCTGTAAGGTCAGTGATCCTTGGCACCACATGGACCAGGAATGATGGTTTTTGCTTATGATCCCAGTACCCATGAGGCAGAGGTAGGAGGAACAGAAATCCAAGGTCATCCATCCATCCTCTGACACATAGTGAGTTTGAAACTATCGCAGGCTACAGGAAAGCTTGTCCAAAAAAACAAGGAATGTGGAGAGGGAGCGATACGTAGCTACCATACAGCCTTGTAACTGGCATGGTGTGAGCGCTCAATATGTCATCTCCCAGTCTCTCCTTTTGCACTTTCACCTCTTTGAGAATGGCAAGAAGAACATTTGGCTGTGGAGTGACAAGCTCTATGAGTCATCCCAGCCTTTTGCCCCCTTGGACTAGACACTCATTTTGTCTCATTTAGTGCGTGCAGAAACAGAGATGATGAAAGTCTTCTGCACTCAGCAGTCAAGGTGGTTGTCAGGATCAAACTGAAGACATGCAAAAGTGTACCTCAGAGGAGAGGACCTACCATCACAACCCCTAAGCATCACGCATTCCCTGGGCAGGGCTGTAGTCCCACTTCACTGTAAAATTTCCTGTACCTTTTTAAAGATGTTTTTAAAGCAGTAGATTACACCTATAGAAGCTACCGTCTTAACCATTTTTAGTGTACAACTTAGTAACATTAAGTATTTACATTATTATATAACCAGGTAGTAGAAAACTTTCATCTTGTGAAACTGAAGAGGATAGTGAAATGTGCTTAATCTGTACAAAATCATTATCTAAGCTGTTTTCCCTCTGAGGCAGGTCATTGAGCTGGCGCATCTAGCAGAGGGCTGGTTTAGAGTTACCCAGTGATGGGCCCACGAGTTCCTCTGTGCCATCTTTTCTCCATAGGAAAACTTTCCCTTCCTGACACGTTGCAACAGCAGAATTAGCCTTTGCCTTCTAGAGTTATCCACTTTGCCTTTTCACTATAAAAAACAGGCCTTACAACCTCAGAGTGGTGAAAATGGCTCATGCTTGCAGAGCAAAAGACCACAGAGAAGATATGCCCATTTAAAAGAGTCACGGTTTCCTTCCTTCCTTCCTTCCTTCCTTCCTTCCTTCCTTCCTTTCTTCCTTCCTTCCTTCTTTCTTTCTTTCCTTTTTGTTGTTGTTGTTGTTTTGAGACAAGGTTTCCCTGTGTAGCCTTGGCTGTTCTGGGTTTTGTAGAGCAGGCTAGCCTTGAATTCACAGAGATCTTCCTACCTCTGCCTCCTGGAGTGCTGGGATTGCAGGTGTGTGCCACCACACCTGGCTGAGTCACAAGTTCTTGGAACAATGGTTTGCTTCTGTACTAATTCATTTTCCCTTGCTCTAATGAAATGCAGGAAGCTAAATAGCTATCCTAATTAGCTCACAGTTTTTGAGGGAAAGTCTGAACAACATACTGCCAATCCTGACAGGGATTACACTGAGGCTCTATTACACTGAAGCAGATAGCTGAAGTGAGAGCTTTTATGAGGAGTGGTCTATTTCTTCCTTTTAAGTGAAACACTGACTTTCAGGGGAAGACTTAAGAATCAGGAAGTAAAACTTACATGTCTCAGGAAGTTTTCAAGACGAGATCCACAAAGCTTTTCCCTAAGGTTATAAAAGCAGGAACAATCCAGGACAGCCAGGGCTACACAGAAAAGCGCTGTCTCAAAAACCAACTAACCAACACGCCCAAAAAAAACAAAAACAAAAAAATCCAAACAGGAACAATTGCTGAGTGAAAGAGAATCTCCAACCTGCCAAGTTGTCCATTATTCAGAGAGCTCCAAGGATGCAACTTTTGTGAGTTGTCATCCATGCTAGGGTGGACATTTTTGGTGAAGATCCTGTAAGTAACATCTTACCTGTATCCTTATAAGCAACCCCAAGAAACTTGCTGGTTCACTAAGCTAGACTTGGGGGAGCCATTTCTTGGGTCTGCCATTGCTACCTAATCATGGGTAAGTTGACATTTGTTCCCATCTCCCTAAGAATAAAGTCACACCAGAGTCAGATGGCTGGATGGGAAGCAAAGACTGATTCAGGGACCAGTTTTGCTCCAAGAACTGCCTTCATCCCTCCTATTATAACATCATTCGCCATTGGCTAGGCCTCCCACCACATCCTACCTTTTTTAAAGAGTCTATTGTCTCTTACTACAATCATACTTGGGAGCCAAGGCTCCGGTGCATGTACCCTTGAGGGAAAAGTCATATTTAAGGGAACCAAGGACTGGTTGAAATGCTGAAAGTAAGTGACTCTCAAGTGCTCAGCCCTAAATAGTACTTCTATATCACTCTTCTGCAAGGCACAGGAACATCATCGAAAAGGGGCCAGAAAGAATGTAAGAGTTGGAGAATGGAAAGGGAGTTGCTAAATGCTGTCTTCTGGACACAACGTGGTCATTGCACTCTTACCAAAGCTTCAGTTATCTGCTGCAACTATCAGGTCAGCCAGATCCAGTCACCACTCCAACGGGTAGCATTAATCAGACCGACTGGGCTACGTGCAGGAAAGGAGAAGACATAGAGCAGAGAGAGGAATGTGCTGGTGTGTCTGGGGGAGTGCATATGGTCAAGATGCACTGTTTACAGTTCACAACCATCCTTAGCTCTGGCTCCAGGCATCCAGGCTCCTCTTCTGGCCTCTGCAAACACTAAGTACGCCCTTTGTGTACATATGTACATGCAGGCAAAAATACCCATGCAAACAAGAAAAAATAGGCTTATCTTTAAAGCGGGGGCTGCATTCTGAAAATCTATAGCCATTGTTCTCTTGTTAGCCATTTTTGTCTTTGTTCATCTCCCCAATGCTGTTTGTGAAAACTTCCTCCACTTGTTCTTTGATTTTTGCTATTTCTGTTCCATTTTCTTCACCTTTATATGGGGGGAAAATGGTCTGCATTGATCACTTCTGTGGAGGGAAGAGCTATTCTGTTATTTAAAGTCCTTGGCTCAATGCCTCCCTTTGAGCTCTTTTAACATGCCCTACTTCTTCACCTTATCTTGAAAGAGGAGAGGCTGTGATACCTTTAATGATTCCTTTAATAATCTCAATTTCTTCCTGCTTCATAGGAATTTGCATAGTTTCTATTTGATCTTGCCAAGTTTCCAAGACTGTGAGAGTGAGAATGCTTTTCTTTTGATCAGGAGAAAAGCATATTGGTCATCGCTCTATTCCCAGGAATCATGAGACACTGTGTCAGGTGCTTAGCTTTGTGTGCCTTGGGTCCCCCGTTTCCACACAAAGGTAAACATACTTTATGCAGGGACTGCGTGATGGGTAGGGTAATGTCCAGAGTCTTTGCTGCTCTGTCACCTAGGCTCCCTGATCAGAAAGGTATGTTTTGTAACCACTTCTAGTTCATAAATAGCTTGTCCTTTTTATTAGCCGATTTCTCCATCACCTTTCGCAAATTTTACACTGGATTATCAGGATAAAAAACATCTGTGTTTCATTGCTCCATTTTCAATACTTTCACACACTTCATGTGGGTTGGCTGTGTAGCTGGTGCACCTAACCAAACAACCTCGGCCCCCGTATCTTTAAAAATTCACACATGTAGTGAAACATGCATTACCTCTTGTAGATCCTTATATTCTTCCATGTAATATTTTTAGTTGGAACTCATTGAGAAGTTGATATATTTAGCTTAAACCTTTCCCTTTTCAAGTTTTTGTATATTTAATTTTTAAAAATTTAACAGACAGAGTAATGGCATTTCATACACATATGCTACTGTTTGTAATTAGGCATTCCCCTTCACCATCCTCGCTTAACCCTTCTTTTCCATCTTTTGTTGATCCCTACACCCCAACATAATTCCCCCCTTTCAGTTATATGTTACTAAATTACTCTATTTTTGTCCTGCCTCCCCATTTCTGTAGATCTTCTTCTCTAATGGTCCCTTTTCTACTCCCCCATATGCAGACACACACACACACACACACACACACACACACACACTCACTCACACACACATATCTACCTGGGGTTGGTGGGTGGGTGGGAATTTAAATCTACAGCCTACATATGAAAGAATTTGCCTTTTGTACATATTTGAGTGACATAATGATCTCCAGTTGCATTCATTTTACAGCTTACATATGAAAGAAAGCACACAGAATTTGCCTTTTGTACATCTGGCTTATTTGAGTGACATAATGATCTCCAGTTGCATTCATTTTCTTGCAAAGGTCATGATTCCATTTTCTTTTGTGACTGACTAAAAGTCCACAATGTATGTATACCACTGCTCTTTACCACTCATCTATGGATACACATCCAGGATGATTCCTTTTCTTAGTTGTTGTGATGTCCACAGACCCACGAGTGGTATAGCTAGATAACTAGGTAGTTCTGCTTTGAGCTTTTTGAGGAATCTCCATACAGATTTCCACAGCAGCTTCATTAGCCCACTTTCCCACCAACAGTGAATAGGACTTCTCTTTCCCTAGCATAATTTACAGATGTAATCATCCCACTAACTCCTTGTATTAACTTACAATAAAGAAATGTTAGTTATGACCCAAATACCCAACAATTGGTAAATGGACAAATAATTATGATATATTTATATAATAAATCATATATATATATAACTATTACAATATTTTCTAGATTTATTTCTTGTTACCTGCATGATGAGATATTCCTGACCTCTTAGGTATTTGAGAAAACTGTAGAGCATGAGTGTGAATAAAGTAAAGAGCACACCTGCTTTTTAAAATCTGAAGGAAGCTAGTTCGTTTAATAGGTATTGAGAAGCTGCAAGAGTATATGGGTAATTGCTTTGTTTTTTTTTTTTTTTTTTTTTTTTTGGACTGAGAGCATACTTTAATATTATCTGATTCGCCCCATATAAAGTCACATTTTTAACAACAAAGTTAAAACTAAAATTTAAAAGATAAAATTAAAAAAATAAAATTAGAAAATCCACATAGAACAGAAATGCTTTTTTATAATGTGAATTGAGAAAGAAGACTGTTATTATTAAAATTATTTAAGCCCATTAAATACTTAGCTTCTTTCAAGTTTTATCCCTAAATTTACATATACAAACCATTTTTATCCTCTTGATTCCTGCCCCCCCGCCTTTTTTTTTTTTGCAAAGTCATGACTATTGGCAAATCTTTCCTTTTACTTTTATTTCTTCTTTGTGTTTGTTCAACCAACTTTCCACACAGATCCCATGGCTTTCAAAATCCACATTCTTCTCAGGGTCTGACTTCAGCTTTTGGAGACATGGGGTAACTGAAATTTAGAAGCTCTACCTGGGCCCACAAGACAACTAAAAGCTGGAAGCTGGAAGCTCTGCCTACATTTTATCGCCTACACTTTGCCTCAAGGAACAAAGATAGGTATTTATCCTTACCTTTCTTCTTGAGTCACCTTGAACTTGCAAAACAGATTCCACCTCTTGCCTGGATAAGGATGTTGCAACCTCAGCAACAAACAGACTAACAACTTAACATCTTGGCTTACCATGAAAGATCCAAGTAGGACAGTGATGGGTTATGATGAGTGATAACACCTTGACCAGACTCTCTAATTATATATACCTCTTATGGTCTACTTAAATGTGAACTCATGCCATCTCCCCAAAGATGGTCTTGGAGTCACTGAACTTTCCAAAACAAACATATTGAGTAAGACTCTTTTTTCTGTTTTTCACAGTTACAGTTTCCTTAATTGACATACAAAAGTGAATGGCTGATGATAGCTTGCTAAGGCTGCCAGGGGCCAGGCTTTATGCTAAAACACTGGTAACATTGTTGTACCTTTTCCTCCTACTGTGTCTCTTGGCCTTATAGGGTTTCTATTAAAGTCTTGTACTCATTTTATAGGGAGCTAATTCTAGCAACTACACGTGATTAATTACACAGGGGTGTTGTAGGCTTAAAATGCTTTCACATGCATAATTTATTTAATTTTCCTAATTGATCTTTTTCAGGAAGTGGATAAAACCTTATTAACCTTATTTTACAAAGGACAAAAATGAAGCTTTCCCATGTTTGCCTTCACCAGGACCACACAGTTAGCAAGTGGCCACAACGGGAGCAAAACCCAGTTCCAAACTCAGTGGTTTCCTTTCTACAATTTGATACTGTTTTCAAGCAGAGTTATCAGATATGTGATTACTATCATCCAGAATAAAAGCAGGGATCATTTAATACCCAAAATGGAACCCAGGGAGGAAGGAAAGTCAAGGTAGTATCAGGTCAAAGGGGCAGCAGTGGGCTGGAGAGATGGCTCAGTGGTTAAGAACACTGGCTGCTCTTCAAGAGGGTCACGGTTCAGTTCCCGGCAGCTACATGATGCCTCACAACCTTTGAAACTCCAGTCCCAGGAGATCCAATGCACTCTGCACAAACCACCCGACACCCCCCAACAAAACAAAACAAAACACCCAAAACAACTGAAACCAAAATAGAGAAGGGGCAACTTGACCCTGGCAAAGAGCAGCTCAGAGCTATCCATGGTCCTGAGATCTCTAGCCTAAACCCACAGTGACCACTGGGCTTTCTAGAGCCCCTCCGACCTTCTTTTCGCTGCTGCTCTGTTAGTGCACCATTTACTACGAGTCTCGCTCACCATTCTGTCTCATGTTGCCTCTATTTCTCTTATTTGTTATCCTTTTAGCAAGTCTATTGTTAAAAGAAACTAGTCTATCAGTATACAGTCTGTATGAGTTTTTACTCTGCATGATTGCCATTCTTGAACCAAAGAGGTAAGCCTAGCCTTGATAAATAATGGGTCACTCTAGTCATCTTCATTTTTTTTTTAATCAACCAATGTTTAGTTGTTATTTTAGCCTTCTGAGCATTTGTTCTATTTATTCCATGCATTTAACTTTTGCTCCAATAACGGTTTTCTGTTTGTCTTTTTCTCTTTTAGTCCATCTTTCCTTTTCTTTTTGATGTTGCCCTTTTGCCTTTTCCTTGTTTCTCAAGCTCTCTGCAATGCCTTACTCTGTTGCTTTCCTTGTTCTTGGTTTTGGGTAACAGAGTCACATAGTCTAAGGGTTTTGTTTGTTTGTTTGCTTACTGGTGTAATGGATTTAGCTCAGTATTTCTTGTGGAAGGAACCCAAAAATCTCCAGCGACTTTTAGATTTCCAAGTTCCGTCTCTCATCATTTCTTTTGCCTTGTGTGGGGTCCTTCTCAATCTGATTTTCCTTCCTATGCTCTTAGAGACCTATGACTTTAATACAACCCTGGCTAGCTAGCACATGAGAAAGCTTGCACCACTCCAAGACTCTGAATTATGGTATTACTGTGTTTTTCAGTGTCCTATCTCCAATGAGCTGTGTGTTCCATAATTACTTAACACTCTTTCATCTGTGCCTTCTCTTCTTCCTCTTTGTCCTCCACTTCAAGCCAAGCTTCCTTTGTTCCTCTTCTGAACAGCTTGCCTGAATTGCTTTTAGCATTCCCATAGCTCTGCAATTTAAACAGCTCTAGTATTTCTGCACTCTTTCTATCCTTCCCTACTACCCAATTCTAAAAAACAAAACAAAACCAAAAGACAAAAAAAACACAAAAAAGCATGGGTTTCCCTACCATAAGTGACCATTTATGAAGCAAAGTCAGTTTAATTCTAATAACATGTGTAAATGAGCCTGTTTTACACATCAGGAAGCTGAGCTCCAGAACAATTTCAACATGGGGGGGGGGGGGCGCTGCAGAGGAACATTGTCAACATGGGGGGGGCGCTGTAGAGAAGCATTGTCAACATGGGGTGGGTGGTGGCTGTGGCAGTCTGGAATCCCTTCCATGTGCAAAGCACTGAACTGGTCACCACACAGAGAAAAAAAAAAAAGAAGAGGAGCCTCTGTTGCTTCACAAAAGCTTGCCAGGAAGTCAAGAAATGCCCCAGGCACACAGCTCCAAGGTTCTGCGTTCAGTACCTCAGCTGCTAAGTATAAGACCCAAGAAGGAGGAAATGCTTAAGATATTTAAATTATAGATAGAATAGGAGAAGTTGGAACAAATAAGTGGTTGGATAGGGGAGCTTGAAACAAGGATTGAAAACCATGTAGATTTGAAGTAGGAATTTACTGCACATCTGAAGTGATTTATATTTGAGGGTAAGAGACTGAAGAGGGGCAGGTTTAGAGAAATAACATAGGGGCACATGAAATAAGTTCTTCAGTGTCTGGCTAATTTGGAGGTGAATGAGACCTAACCTCTTATGCTTGTCTTCACATTGCGTGTGATAAACACGCATTTGGCAAATGTTAGTGCCAATTCAGGCACATGAATGTTAGTGCCCTTACCAAAACTGGAGGTCAAGGCCAAAGCAAGAACCCTCGACAAGGTGTGGCCGGGGTTCTGAATTGTGTGTGTGGGCACGCGCTTGTGTGGTGTGCTGTACATATGCACGTGTGCTGTTGTTTCTGCTGTTGTTGCTATTGACTGGAGAGATTGTCCTCCTGTTTTGAAGAGGAAGAGGACACACGCTGCCTAGGGCTTTCTCTTGGATCCCTGGAGAGTAGCATAAATGTCTGAAATAAGGCATTTATGTTCTGCATCATGGAGTCTTTCAATATATTAGTGTATTGGTATGGTAATGATAAAAAAAATTTCTGCAAATACTTCAAGGCACTAGAGAAATGAAATGGAGCTGGGCGGGATGCTGATAAAGGTGATGTTTAAACACAAGCAAATAACTGATTTTTCTAAAGCATACAGTAGCATGTGGCTAAAAATAGCCACCTGTTTCAGGTTGGGACCCAAATTGGAAGAGCTTTTCACATATCACATTCAAAAAGCATCTGTCAGCCGGTAACTATGGCAACAGCCATTCCCGAGCAAACGAGGAGATATGTTTTTGGAAAAGGGCTGGAAAAGGAAGTGGATGCGACAGTCTCTGGGTGAGGGGTGAGCTTCTCTGTCTCTCCCTGGGGTTGAAGTCACATCTGCCTCTCTTATTCCCCAGCTCTCTAAGTTTTAGTCATTTTGTTTTTATCTTCTCTGTAGGTGTAACTTCTAGAGCCACTAAGTGCCTTTCCAATGGGCTGGGCAGGGAGAGGAGCAGGCTGGCCAGCACACCAGCACTGCAAAGATGGGCTAGGCTGCTGGTGGACGTCGGAGACTTCTGGGGGAGAGAGTGGTTCGAGTACAATGTGTGCTGTGCTGTGTGCTGTTTTGTTGTCTGTGCTTTACTTATTACTGATGCTCTCAAAAAACATTTCATCTGTTCTTCATGAGTATGTATGTGCACCCCGCCCCCAACGTGTGCATGGAGTCCAGAGGATATTGTCTAGTGTTATTCTTCAATAGCCATCCACTTTTTTTTTTTTTTTTTTTTTTTTGCTTTTGCTTTTGCTTTTGAGATAGAGGCTCTCATTGGCCTGGAACTTGTCAGTTAGGCTAGACTGGCTGACCAGTGAACCCAGCAGCCTCTCCTCTCTGCCTCCCCAGCACTGAGATTGCAAGTATACACACAGCACCATGCCTGGCTTTTCATGTGAACTCTGGGGATTGAACTTGGGCCTTTATGCTTGTGTGGTGCCTTACAAACTAAACTGCCTCCCGACCCCTTAACACGATTGTTATCACCTCATGTTGAGAGTACCAGGTCCCACGTAGCTCCCCTTTGTGGAGAGCCATGGGACGCAGCTACAGACAGAGCCAGCCTGAGAGATAGTCCCGGATGTTCCAGGTAACCCGGAAGCCTCCAGCACCTGGACGCAAAAGACCTCTTGCTAAAGCAACACACCTGCAGCCAAGCTGAGTTGGATCACTAGGACTCACCCTGTGGAGTGGAGAGCTGCTTGTTAAGCTGCTTTGTTATGTTTTCACCTGGGGAAGGAGTTTTTGAAAAGAATTTGGGCGTTTCCACACCTTTTTCTTTTTGTATTGATGTGACTTGTTTTTGCTTTGCCTATAAATAATGAACCCTGGAATAAACCCACTGCTGCTTCAGTCAGACTGACAGCCCTCTCAAGCAGATCCCGTGTGATTTGTCCTCACTCCCCCACTCAGGTACTGTTCGACTCTGCCACGGCTCTGGCAACCCTTTAGTCTCTGCTCTGCATTCCTTGCAAGCCCCTCCTTCGAGGATAGGAAGTACTGTCTTGAACGTCTCCATAGTTCTGTAATTCCTGTTCAGCCTCTCGAAGGGTTGCCTGGGATGCAGCAACATGGACCTCTACAGAAGACTACGGGAAAGGTGTTCTTAACACCTGCCCCTCTAGCCAACTCTTAGCATCTTCGGCTCTGACAAATGCTTGGAAGGTGTTAATCAGGATTCCAGGGTGTCGTCCCATCTGAAGACAGCTGCAAATTACGAAGGAGCCAGCCTCAGTCACAGTCCTTAGGGTATGCTGTTCAGTGTAGGAAAAAATATAGATGACTAAAGATGCTTGAGATGACAGTAGAGCCGAGGATAGGCAAATGAGGATGAAAAGCCAGAGTCTTCTCAGGGTGCTCTCTAGACAGCTAAAAAGGAAGCCACTCGGTCCCCAATGAGGGGTCAGGGTAGATTTTCTGCATATGAAGTCAGGGGTCACTATGGCATTCAGGCCTCTCCACTAGGCACTATCTGAATGCTCTGGCTCCCCAAAAGAGCTCTAGGAACTGGCCATATGGTTGTGCAGAAACTGTTTCCCCAGCATTCTCCTCTCAGCCCTCTTGCTTACCTGAGAAAGAAAAGAATGTATTTACCAAACATCTATATATATCTATATATGTGTGTCCTTTAGCGTACAGAAAGTCCTAGGCTTGGTAGACTGAGTCATTCATTCATTCATTCATTCATTCATTCATTCATGCACTTATTCTAAAAAGCCACCCCAAGAGCTACTCTATGCCAGGTCTTGTGCTGTGCGCTTCATTGACCTCTGTCTTCACGTACCTTGCATTTGGATAAGAATGGGAATCCTATGGTTAGAATGGTTCATGATGAAGGGAACCATCTAGCACCAGGGAGACTGGGTTAGTTCATAAGTGTTATCAACTCTGTTTTCTTCCACTCATTCTTCTTAAAGTACTGGCAGAGGGAGATTTTCTGGTGCACAAGACGCTCTCTCTAGGTCAGCAAAATCCTAGACCTAACAAAGGAGCTCCCGAGAGCACATGTCATCCATACAAACAACCAACTCAGATCTCAGAAGGACCCATAGTGTTCTCTTCAGAGCTCCCAGCTTGAGCTCCCTTTCTGCAGGGCAAGGCAGCAAGCAGGCCACAATGAGCAGTCCACATGACCCCAAGGGCTCAGCAAAATTATAGGAAGCAGCCAGAGCATCACCTGACTGGCCTGCTCTCCCTGTCCCACCATCATTCCTTCAGACATTCATAGCAGAGGCCATGCTCTTTTCACTTCTGGCCAGCTCTGTTGCTTCCTGTGGGGTCCTTCGGGTTCTGGTGGTCCTTTCCTCTTGCAATGGCAATAGTCCCTTTCAGTAGAAAGCAGTAACAATAATGATAGAATGTTTTAAAACATGAGCTCAAACCCTGGAGGCAGCAGAACTCTTGTATTCAAACTTGTGCCAATCACTTACTGAGTCATAACTGTAGTTTTTCATCTCAAAATAATATATACACATATATAGTACCTTTTATACAGTACATATAGTGTATACATGTACATATATACGTGTGTGTATATATATGTGTGTGTGTGTGTGTATATACAGCTCTTTGAGTAACGAGTTCTTTCACATTGGATGTGCTGTGACTAGGACTTGGCTTTCAGACAGACCATGCTTAAAGAGTAGGCTATCACCTACTAACCTGGTGCAAGCTGAGGATATACTGATATATATATATGTATATATACATATGTATATATATATATATATATATATGTAAGTGGTTGGCAAAATTAAATGAGATAGTCCATACAAAGAATTTAATGTAGAACAACTGCCACACGTAAATTCTAAATAAATGTCATCTGTAGACTACTGGGCCCTTGTCTTTAAAAGTCTGTAAAGAGATGAAACTTCACAGCTATGATCTTACTTGTTCCCACAGCTCTGTGCAGGAGGTGGTAGTAGGTACTTGGTAGTGCATTTTATGGACAAGGAAATTGAGAATCAAAGAGTACTTGTGGAGTGGAAAGGGTTGGAGTAGAACCAAGATTTCTCAATAATGAGCTCTTCTTCCAGATTGGATACGTTGTGTGTGACTGGTACTTAGAGCAGCTCCATCAGCTGTTAACGCGGTACAAGCTGAGGAGGCTGCCTGTCTCCCTGCTTCATCTTTAAAACTGCTACACCACTTAGGGTTTTAACCAAAGGGGTTTAACCCAAGCTGGTTAGAATACGGGGAAATAAGCTCTCTCAGGCACTCTTTTTCTTCCTTTCCTTTTCTCTTCTATTATTTTGAAACAGGGTTTTGCTGGACTATGTAGCCCAGGATTAGTCTAAAACTCATGATCTTTCTGCCTCAGTCTCCTGAACTGAGATTATAGGCTGGTGCCAGCATGCCTAGCTATTTTTTTTTTTTTTTACTTTTACTCTTACTTTCTTCTAAGGCAAAGCTCAGATAAGGAAGAAGCTCGTGTACATGGCTGCTCATCTAAATGCTGCCTGAATCATAGAAGTTAGAAGAAAATTACATGCTCCATAACAGGGAAATATAAAAAGCATCAACTGTGATATTTCCACATCATGGGGCAATATATAACCATTAAAAATGACGTTTACAAAGTTCAGCACATAAACTGGGTTTACTGTTAGATCAATACAGCATGCCTCCTATCCCTCTTGAAGGCTAATGTTACATTTTATCACAGTTGTTTATGGCTTAAAGATGCATTTAGTGTCAACAGACTCGTTAGGAAAAATTAAGAGTTTGCCAGCCACGCCTCTCCAGAGACAACTGTTCTCAACTCCTTTAGCTTTCTTTCTTTCTTATATTCTCTTTCTAAATATCTAACTCATATTTGGTATTTTCTTTAATCCATCCAAAATAATAACATTAAAACGTTCCTCTGGAGCTAAGGTGATGTGTCTGCCAGTAAAATACTTGAGCACAAAGACTTGAACTAGATCCTTAGAACAACATGGAAAAGGCTGAGATTACAAGTGTGGTGGGAAATGCTTGAAATCCCAGCATCTGGGAGCTGGAGACAGGAGGATGCCTGAGGTTCAGTGGCCAGCCAGCAGAGCCTATTGAGAAAGCTCGGGACCCGTAAGACACAGTCTCAAAAGCAAGATAGATGGTGCCTGAGGAACAACTCCTGAGGTTGACCTTTGGCTTCTCCATGCAAGCTCACTACATGTGTGCACATGCTCACAGGAATACAAACAAATGTTGCTTTCAGGGCTTTTTACATTTAGAAGTTTGTGATGCTCTCTCTCCCACAGAAAATGTTCGAGGAAGTAACGATCTTTTCGAATATAAAGAATGGGGAAGAAATGCTTGCTGACTGGACAACAAGCTGGTGGGAGTTCTTCAAGATCCGCATGAAGAGAGGAACAGGGAGAAAACAGCAACTTCCAGATGATTTCCAGAATTTTGAGTCACCCCCCCACCCCTGCTTTTTCATACTTTTCTATGTGGATAACTCCTTTCTCTTACTGTGGCTAAACTATTTGATTCTTAAAAACTAATAAAAATCCTATTTGCTCTTAGTAGATTGGAAAGCCCGACCCCCCACAGAAGCTTGGCCTTTTTCACCAGGTCTCAGAGTGATTGTTTCCCACCCTCTGTTGGCCTGATCATCACTGTGGTTTCTGTTCCTTGCAGCATAGACAGAGGGGACCACTGTAGAGCCAGGTAGGTAGATACTGGAGCAAATAGTTCAGGGCTTTGGCTTTCTGCAGAATCTAAGCCTAGCCTGCAGAGACACTAAGGTCTGAGATGTGGGTGGCCAGCTCTGAGCCAGGCACGGCCTGCAGCAAGCCTCAGCTACCTTGGATCCCAGTTGTATCCACCACTTTTCTTTCATGGTGACAAGGTCCCTTATATAGAACAACTTAGGAGGGAAAGGGCTTATTTTAACTCCTGGTCTTGGGAGGATACAATCTATCACGGCGGCTGAGGGAGATAGTTTCAAAATGGCTATAGGCTGGGATGGTATGTCATCACGAGTTTATGGTACAACAAGCAGAGAGCTAGGTGGAACTAAAGGCAGGCGGTTATGGCTGTTAAGACCCACCACTGGTGGCCTAAACCCACCAAGGCCACATATCACCGAGGTTCCATAGCTTCTCTAAGCAGCACCACCGATGGGGACCAAGCGATCAAAAGGCAAGCCTGCGAGGGACATTCTGCTTTCAAACTGTAGCACCATCTGCTGCAAACTACTGAGGACTCAGCCCTGTGTGACCCTGCTCAGAAGAATCAGGTCCCTTTGGGGGAGGGTCACATGTCAGGTGTGCTGCACATCAGATATATTTATATTGTGACTCATAACAGTAGCAACATTACAGTTACGAAGTGGCAGTGAGATAACTTTATGGTTGGGGTCACCACCACACGAGGAAGTGTATTAAAGGGTCGCAACATTAGGAAGACTGAGAACCACTGCCTTAGACCCTGAGAAAGGTAGAAGGCAGCTTGGTGTCTCCATTTTGTTTTTTCTAGAAACAATCCCAAGGCAAGTGTACAGGACCAAGAGTCTGTGTGGCAAGTGCAGGGAGCAAGGAAGTGGGAGAGCTCACCAAAGGTGTGCCCCGGTTATCTCAGCATCCCTTTCGGTGGTGCGCCAGGCGATGGGTGACTACTGCTGGGATCAACTGCACCGCAATCACCTGGGGAGATATTGGGAAAACACCCGAAACCCACATGGGAGGGCTGGCCCTTCAAGGGGACGCTCGGTGGGCTATGCATTCACAGATCTGTTTTGTTACGTGTGGAAGGAGAGGATATTCTATATCATTATCAGCCTGGTGTGCACACGCGATGAACAGCCTTCAGCAGCTTCCAGAACATTCCTTTGCTGAGTAAAGGCAGGTACCGAGAGCTGGGAATCTGCAGAAGCACATGAAGGATAAGGTTTCCGGTCCAGGGACTTCTACCCTAGGGTGTGTGTGTGAAGAGGGGGAGGTAGTCATTTCACAGTGTGGGGCAATGGAAGTTAGTTTTGCCCTTTCGTAGAGTGGTCATACGCTTTTATTATTCAAGGCCAGAACATTTACATTTGAGAGGGCACTGGTGAAAAATCATGCTGATGTTCTGGCTCATATGTGGATATGAAAGAGCTGATTTCATAAATGCACGGAAGACAATAATAGTCACCAGAGGTTATGATGGGGAAGATCTATAGGGGTTGGACAATAGGAACAAAATACAATTGTTTGTATAGGGGCAATGAGTTAGACTGTTATCGAGCACTGTAGATTAATCATCATTCAGAGTCAATGCTTGTTTTATGAAGTGCTAGAGATGAGGTCAAAGGTTACCAGCACAAAGAAACTATAACTACTTAGGGAGACAGAAATGGTAGGTACTGTGCTTGAAACGTGACACCCTGTATACTTGTATCAAGTGGTCATGCGGTAGGCCATAAATATGAGCAAGTATTTGATACCGGTGATGATGTTTTGCTGGCCAACAGATGTAAACAGAAACTGCCCTAGGCATTCCATACAGGTCGTCTCTCCATCTCCCTGAATATCAATCTGATCCAGACAGGTAAACTTTGTCCAGCTTGCTTCTATGTCAACAAATTCTACAGCGTTTTAAATGACGTAGGGAAAAGATGGCGCGTCACCTCCACGCACGGACATTTAACAAAGCTTATGGAAGGAATCAGATTAACTTGTGTTTCATCTCTTCACACTCATCAGGTAAATGACAGGATATTGTTTAGCTGCCGTGAAAACAGTTTTCTAAAGTATCTATGAAGCACTCGCTATGGGGGGTGTGGAGAGAGGGAGGGATAGAGGGAGAGAGAGACAGAGAGAGTGAGAGAGAGAACACTTGTTTGTGGTCACATGCATTTTAGGGAAGGAGTAATGTGTGCTGAGGGCAACAAAAGCATTTCTTCAAGGACAAGAAAGGGAAGAATTTCTAGACAGAAGAAACTGTCTACATTTAGGCACAGCTTCACAGGATTAGTGCTTGACCGGGTGCTGCAGACAAGCGTTATTCCGGATTCCAGACTATTGACTACTGTTGATGACCAGTCTTCTATTTTCAGATCCTTACACACTAGGAGGACAAGTACTAATGAGAGTCAAAGTGTGGAAACAACCCTAATAACAGATGAGTAGATAAATAAAGTGTGGCATATGCATAAAATGAAATATTAATTGATCATTAAAAGGGATGAAATTCTGATACATGCTATATAGCAAATGAACCTTGAAACCATTATGCTAAGTGAAATAAGCTAGGCACAAAACAACAAATATATATGATTCTGCTTGCTTGAAGAATTCAGGATGGGCAAATTGACACAGAGAAAATGACTAGTGGCTAGCAGAGCCTGGAGGGATGGGTAATGGGGAGTTACTGTTTAAAGAGGAGAGCGTCATCATTAGAGAGGATGAAAAAAATCTGGATAAATAATAGTAATGGCTGAGTAAATGTGCTTGATAGTACTAAATTTTATACTTAAAATGACTAAACCAGTAGAGTTTCTGCCATGTGTGATTTACACAACTTCAGAAATTCCCATTTTCTTAGAGCTTTTGTGAGAAGACAGTCAATAAACAGAGATTCGATTCCACCCACCACAGTACGACAAGTACAATGGCGGGAGAAAACAGAGAAGGAGGAGCGGTGAGGAGGCATCTGGAAGATTCAACCTGCACGCTCAATAGCAGTAAACAGGGAGCCAAAGGGAAGAAAAGAACAGGAGAGATGAGGGTCATGGGTTGCGTGATGGAAGACCCCAAGCGTTGTATTAAGATCTTTTGGCTCTGTCCTGAGAGGCAATGCAGGCTTTAAGGAAAGGCAGTGGATGGCTTTGGCCAGTGCACAGGAAACACCCGTGACTGACCAGATGCAGAACAAAGAGGATGTTTCTGGTCAGGGGGAGGGAGACGTCAGATTGGGTGGTGGGAAAGTGTTCCAGGCATGGAATTGGCAAGTCCTGGGGACCAGTCAGAGGTGAGAAGTGAGGGACAGCAGGCGGATGGTGGTACATTAGTTAAGCCAGGGATCATAGCTGAGGAAAAAAAGACACTGGGTTTAACGTTGAACATGTAGTCTTTGGAAGGGCCAAGGAACCCATCAGTTGGCCTCTCTGTGAAGAGACAAGCAGCTGAATGGAAGAAAACCTCTGCCAGCCATTCATCTGACAGAAGACTAGTATCATGACTACATTATGTTTAAAAAAATTGCCGGCAAAAGAACAAGTAAGCCATTGTTAAATGGTCTGACTACATCTCAGAAGATGTATAAATAGCTAAAGGGAGAAATGACAAAATGCTCAATGTCTTTAGCCACCAGGGAAATATAAAGCAAAACTATTTGGAGATTCCATCGAATCCCAGTCAAAATACTGTTGTAAGTAAATAACAAGTGCTGGCGAGGATGCGGGGGTGGGGAAGGGGGCCTGACATGTCGTCGGCATGAAAGTAAATTGGTTCAGTCACTACGGAAATCAGCGTAAGAATTCCCTGAAAAGTAAAAGAAGAAAGAAGCAGCACATGACTCAGCTATGCCGCTCCTGGGTATGTACTCAAAAGTATCTCAACCAGCATGGGAGAGACTCGGACAGACATGTTTACACTCACCATGGTAGCCAAGATTTGGAATAGGCCTAGCTGCCGGTAACAGAAGAATGGATAGAGGAAACGTGCTGCATACACCGAACGGTGCGATTCCATCACGAAGAAGGATGAAACCGTGTCGTTCGCACGAAAAGGGATAACACGAGATGTGATTATGTTTGGTAAGATTAGCAAGACACAGAAAGAAAACACTGAGCGTGTTTCCTCTCATGTGTAGAACAAAAGAAAAAAAAGGAAAAGGAAAAGACCTGAGAACAGTAGAGAAATGACTAGGAAAGTCTAAGGGATGGGGCAGAGGGGAGAAGGGAGGAGAAGAAAAAATAACTGGGACATGCATATGATCAATTCGTTATCTATTCATGTATGGGACTGACACAGTAAAATACAGTAACACACAACTAACACACATTAACAATTACAATTAAAAAATACACTGGACTGTGAGAGGAGTTACAATCCCAGCACTTGGGAGCCAGAGGCAGGCAGATCTCTGAATTCAAGGCCGTACATAAAGTTTTTCTTTTTCTTTTCTTTTCTTTTTTTTTTTTTTTGTTTAGTCTAAAAGTTGTCATTTTGGGCCTTCCAATATAGTTAGATTAATTCTTATTCTCTCTGTTCTTTTAAGTATGGTTCTATATTTGCATCTAACTACATTGAGTTCCTTTACCTCACAATTATATATCGTTTGGGGCTCTAATTGTTTGTATAGCATGCTTGGCTCTTTCTAGATTTATGTGTTTACTCTGGAGAATAGATGAGGCATCACCTTCTGGGAACAGGAGTTGTCCAAATATCTCCTCAGAGAACTGTCACTTCCTCCTCATTCCAGGACCCCACTGTTGCTCCCCCAAGGGCAATGAGCATTCCCTAAATCTGCCCATGCGTTGAGGGGAGAGACTAAACAAGGAGAGACTTAAAGCTGCATGTGAGTGAAGGAGTTAGTGAGGAAGAACATGTTATTAAAAGGCAAAACAGGGGCCAACATGGGGGATTCACAGGTGTGAAAGGCTGAAAGCGGGACTTTAGGTCTGTGCGTTAGCCAGCTTTACTCCGCTCACTGATGCCAACTTGAGAAAACAAAGTTGTTGGTTTTTTTTCCTAAGTTTTATATTTTTACAGTACAAGGTTCTATAAGGCCATTTTCAAGCAAATATATAATGTAGTTGCCTATATCTTCCCTTACCTGCTACCATCACCCTTCACCTCCTCCCTTTGTTCCTTTTGTTCCCCAAACAGTTTTGACTCTACTTTCATGCCATTAGTTCACACATGGCCTTATAATGACACCCAGGACCCACAAATAAGAGAAAACATGGTATGTCTTTCTGATACTGCCTTAATTTGTTTAACATGATGGTCTCCAGTTGCACTTACCTTCCTGCAAACAACATCACTTCACTCTACAGTTCAATACATTCTGTTGTGTGTATAAATCTTAATGAGGAAAGGATTGCTTTCGGCTCCGAATTTGGAAGGGTTCTTCCAAGATGGAAGGATGCCCACTATTAGGCCTCTGGGGAAGGAGCACCTCATCACAGAAGGAGTGTGGGAGCAGATCTGTTCAGGTTACTTCAGAGAGGGAAGAGAAAGGGCTACATTCTCAGCATGGCACACCTCTCAAATCCAAAGCCCCCTTCTCCCCACCAGGCTCCATTTTCTAAAGGTTCCTCTGTCTCCCCAGTGTACCACAGGGGAGTCCAATCCCTAAACATAGGCATGCATCTTTGTTTGGGACACTTTAGATAAAAACAGGAGCATTAGCGATGTCTCTTCTCTTAGAGAAGGAGGACCAGCAGTCCACTGGAATCTAAGTGGGAGGGAAAGGAGTGGTGGAAGGGCTCTGAGTGTGAATAGATATGCATGGAATGAGGAAGGCAGGGTAAAACAGCTATCTAGGCCAGGACATTGCAAGGGACTGTGACCAGAGGGACTTGTGAGCATGAGTTTAGAAAGTCTTCTTTTTGTTTTGTTTTTAAATTTGGGGCGTGTGTGAGCCTGTGTAGTGGTTTGAGTGAGGTTAGTCCCCATAGGCTCAGAGGTTTGAATACTTGGTCCCCAGTTGGTGCAAGTGTTTGGAAAATGTGGTTTTGTTGGAGGAGGTGTGTCATGGGGTCTTCTAAAGCTTTCATCCATCCCTAATGTGCTGTTTGCTTCCTGTCTGTGGATCAGGATGTGAGCTCTCGGCTAGTGCTCCGGGGCCATGCCTGCCTGTATGCCTACTACTATCCTCCCTCCACGGTGATGGACTCTCATCCCTCTGGAACTGGTAGCCTCAAATAAATACTTCCTTCATGATTTGTCTTGGTCATGGTGTGTTCATACAGCAATAGAAAAGTAGTTAACATGGGTCTTGGCTAAGGAAGGAAGGAGTGAATTAGAGGAGATTAAAAACAGTCATGTTTGGGGAGGAAGAGGCTGTGGCTGGAGGGCTGGACGTTCTAACTTTAAGAATGAAGGAACTCAAAACGAAGACACAATTCAGTCATTTGCCGAGCTGAGGTGCATCCTTGGCTGTAGGCTGTGTGCTCAGCTGGGGGTGAGGCATGGTCTCTCAGGAGTTGATGTCTCACTCTCTTCATGACACTGTTCGTAGATCCCATGGGACATGTGCAATGAAGTCTCTAAGTCCACAGCACCCAGTGGTAGAGGTTCTCCCAGGGTCCCACTGGGAGTCTTAAGAAAGGTGGTTTAGCTTGTTTGAGGCTGTGCGACCCACTGACTAGCCATACCAGAAATCCAGTCCTGACAAGGTAGCTCCTCTATGTGTCTTAGAAATGCTCCCCTGAAAAGTGAGGGTCCCGAAGTGCTGTGGAGCTGTTGTCTACATCAGGAGACCAGGGAATGGAGACTGTCACCTACACGGGTGCAGAATCATCTGGGGCAGAGGCAGGAGTCCAAGGCAAGAGGAAACCTGTGAACCAAGTCCCACGCAGGGCGACATGCTTCTTACTCCTGGGCTCACAGACCTCTGCTCTGTAAGCACGGTGCATTGGCTACTTTTTGTTGCTGAAAAAAAAAAATACTATGAGCAAAGTGAATTATGGAAGAATGGTTTATTTTGGCTTAAGGTGAGAGAGGGATGGTTTATAATGGCATGGGGTGATATGGCAGCAAGAGCTAGAAGGCTAAAGATCGTATTTTTTTTTTCTTTTCTTCTCTTTTCTTTTCTCTTTCTTTGATTTTTCAAGGCAGGGTTTCTCTGTGTAGCCTTGGCTGTCCTGGGCTTGCTGTGTAGGCCAGGCTGGCCTCAAACTCACAGAGATTGGCCTGCCTCTGCCTCCCTGAGTGCTGGGATTACAGGCATGCGCCACAACAGTTGGCTAAGATCATATTTTTCAATCACAGAAATGAGAGAGAGAGAGAGAGAGAGAGAGAGAGAGAGAGAGAGAGAGAGAGAGAGAACTGCAAGTGGAAAGAGAACAGATACTCTCAGAGCCCACCCCCAGTGACTGCCTCCAGCAGGGCTCCAACTCCTAAAGTTTCCATAACTTCCCCCAAACACTGGCCCTGAACTGGGAACCAAGTGTTCAAACACCTGGGGAACCAGCTACAGATGGGATGGGGTCCTTAACTGACAGTGAGGTTCCACTCCACATCCTGGGCCTTGATCCAGGGTAATTCAGTTGTTCTCAGCCTCAGCTTTGTAGCCCTTGACTTGTGTGGCTTCTGACTGGGACCTTTTCCTGTCTGTCCCGGCTAGGTTCCACCCTTGGTAGGGAGGAGACTGGAGTCCTAGGACTGTTCACTACGACAATGCTCTTGAGTTGATCCCTAAGTCTTAGTCCAGCTATGTCCTTCCGTATGTGCCACCATCTGGACCTGCTTGGACTTGTCTTCTCGGCTCCATTCTGATCCCCCCACACCAGTGCTGAGTTAGGACCATTTGAGGCCCACAGGTTTCTTGGTAGGTGGGAAAGATGTAGAAAAAGCAGACCTTGAAACACACAAACGCAGAGATTGGCCACTTGCTGTCAAGTTTTTCTTTGAGGCAGCAATGAGGCCCTGGGAAAGCCCCTCCTTGTAGCTTTCACCTCTCCATGTCTGAAAGCAATTCTTCACTGCCCAGGACCCTAGTGCTTTCAGCTAACAAACGATAGGCTCTGCCTATGTTTCTCCTGCAGTCCAAACCCTTTCCCTTTGCCCTTCTGTGCACACCCTGCCTGGGCCTCAGCTTTCACTCACGTGCTTTAGCTTAGGACATTCTTTGCTCTAGAAATGTTTCCTACCCTGTGAGAATGCTGGCAGCTTCTCCCTTCTGCTCAAATGTGGGCAGAACCGTTGGTCTCCACTCTTCTTACCGCTGGTCTCTCTTCCTACAGGAGTCCTGACTTCCCCTCAGTATGGAAGGCTCAACCAGGGCAGCCTAGGCTGGTTTGTGCAAGAGGCCCAGGGTACTTCGGTGTATGAATACATTCGGGAAAGAATGATGAAGTTACTAATTATGGTGTGTAGGGGGTGGGGGTTCGGGTGTGTCTGGAATTCTGAGAAATAAGCAGAACTCTGCCAACTTAACAGTCCCCTGACCCTTGCTTTCACTTTCCTCCCCAGCTGGAGACTTGCTAAAGCCAGCACTGAGCTCATCCCAATGCTGTCCCCCAAGCTGCAGAGCCTTAGCTGTGTGCCACCCTGTGATGTCACAGACAGCCCCGTGGAGGACAGCGGCTGAAAGGTGGCACAGGTGAAGTTCTCGTAGAAGCTTTCAGGGCCCGTGACAGACAATCAGGTTGGAGGTTGTGGGGTGCAGAGTCACTCTCCAAAACCTGCTTGAGACCCTCAGTAGCCCTTTGGCCTTGTTTATCATTTTTCCTGCTTTCTCCCAGACAACACTTCCCAGCTGGATCATAAATAAAAAGAACGGCGTACCCTCATATTTATAGTCTCTGTGAATCACTGGTGACTAATTTTCCCCATTTTGTCACCCCAAATAGTTTTGTCTTTAGTTTCCCAGCAAGGGCTCAACACCAACCAATCATTTAAATGAAAGTGTACATTTTTATTGTTAAAAAATTCCTTGTCTAACACAGGACAAAAATTTACAAATATAATTTTTTTTAAAATCTGCATCCAGCTCAGGAGATGGTTCCCACTGAATCTCTGGACTGCTAGGACTTTCCAAGGCTCTGTGGTCTGTTCTCTTACACCCAGGGAGATTTTAAAATGAAAAACATAAAATAGCCTCCCAGAGTGAGAGGTATTGCTCCCATTTTTCCACTGTGTTTGTTGGCTAGGTCCCCTCAGTAAAGCAATGGTCCTCCAGTATTTTGGTTACATTATCATTATGCTTCATTTCATAAACCCAGTTTACCAAAAAGAAGGCAGGGGCAGCCAGATTACAGCGTCTTACAATCTGTGACACTTTTTTATTTAACGCTGATTCCTCCTGTAAAACTTGACCTCTTGCATTTTTTTTCCCCATGATCTGCATTTTTTACGTCTCCTACCCAAAGGCTCCATCACTCATGCCTAACTCATGTGACTTATTGCGTTGCCACAGAGGAGTTTATTTCTGTGGTATGTTTCTAGAGGATGCAATTGACTCCCAAATTAAACCACAAAGGGACAGAGGAGATGAAGGAAGGGGATTCTGAGAGGAGATGGAGGGGAGCAAAGGCAGGAAAGATTTGAAGACATTGTGGACCAGAAGACAAAATTTCCCTGCAATTATCATTTCTAATTAGCTGAGAAATGTATGGGTATAGGTTGGTACAGAAGAGAGGGTTTGGGTCAGATGGCTGGTGTGTGTGTGTGTGTGTGTGTGTGTGAGGGAGAGAGAGAGAGAGAGAGAGAGAGAGAGAGAGAGAGAGAGAGAGAGAGAATGAGTAACAGAAAGTGTCCTGAGAAGGAAAGGTAGACAGGAAGACGATGACCAAGCTGGAAGAAGTGACCAGAGCTCAATCTGGAAAGCATACTGGAGGGGCAGGGGAACCCTGATCTCCCCTGACCTGACTGTGGCTCAGTGTTAGCTCAAAGCCAATGCCCTCCACCTTCTAATGACCTCTGTTAAGTCTGGCTGCCTCTCCAAGCTATCACTGCGATGACTGGGTTTGTGAAGAAAATCAAGGCTGGCAGGACACAAGCAGCCCAGCTGTGCAGGGTCACGTGCCTCAGACAGCTCCAGTGTGCTTTTCTGGGTCCGAGTCAGTGTCCTGCTCCCAGCAGCAAGCGTCTTTTTACCTCTACGTCTCCACCCACAGTGTGCTTTGACCTTGGACTCAAGTGGGTTTCCAGGAGCCAGGCTTTGCTGCCTGCCAATTGCCAATGCTGATTTTACACATTCCGATTTTTTTTTTTTTTTAACGAGTATTTGTTCTAGTTATAAAATAGCAACTGCGGGGCTGTAAATGCACAGGTCACGTGACTGAAAGTACGTGCTTTAATTTTCTGAGGGTCTTTATGCAGAAACAGCATTTTAACCTTTCATTAACCCTTGTGCTTGGTCAAGTGCTTCATGAGAAGTGACCACTGTCTGCAAAGCTGGATGCTTTGGGGAGACATGATAAAGGCCCAATTCTCAAGAGAAAATAAGAGTACCCACCAAACCCCTCAAACCCGTGCCCAATGGCTGACAGCCTCTGCCCCTGTAACCTCGTATGCTTTTACCCCATGGCTCTTTGTGCAAAAACTTCCCTACTTCTGGTTGATGATGTTTTTTCCCTCTGGTCATTGGTCACTCAAACCTGTGTTCTTGGCTTAAAACCCAAGTGTCTCCTTAAATGTCTCCTTTTAAAAATTGTTTTCGGTTAGCATACAAAACAACAGGGTTTCACTCTGACATCCTAACAGATACACAGCACTGTAATTTGTCCTTGTTTGCACCACCCGGTGCTCCCCCTTGTCCTTCCACTTTTTCTGGTCCCCTTCTTTCCCACTTCTGCTTTCCTGTCATATATATTCTTATTACTGTCTCTTGTTTTAATCTCCTGCTTCACTTTAAACTTCTTCTTCTCCCCCTAGTTCCTTTTCTGCTTTCATGTCCTACGCACTCACACACACACACACACACACACACACACACACACATTTAAATCACGCATGTTTACTTTCTTGGAAAATCTTCCGTGACTAGTAATAATTCTTTCACAGCCCACTTCCCTAAGTGTCCCTGAACTCCTGTGAGCTCCCAGAGTCACAGCATCTATCACCCTTGCTCCCACCAGCCGTTCCTTTGGCTTTCCCATCAGCAACTGTGTGTCTCAGACATCGGTTTATCTTCTGTGCCTAGTACAGTGTCTGGCTCTCAGAGAGAGGGTGGAACAGGAAGAAAGGGGCGCCATCTTCCCCAGAGGTACTGTATTGTCTGGGCTTTGTGGCTTGCCTGTTTTAGGGACTCGTCATTAATTTCACCTACTTCTGCTTCAGGGTAACGGGACCACACTTTTGTCTTCCTCACATGCTCCCTGGAGGAGTCCCAGAGAGGCTTTCTGCTAAGCCTGGAATGGGCATGACTAAGGGGCTCTCATAGGCCTTTGGCCAGACACTATCTCCAATACCAAACGACCAAGCACTCCACGAGAAGTTTCACAGAGAGCAGTGTGAAAAGACTGTGGATTACAGGATTCTCCTGGCCTATGCCTTTGCCCAGTTCAGGCAAGCATCCTCAATCATCCAGTGTACAGGGTAGAGGCCTCCTACCTTTTTTTCTCCTGATGAGTGTGCACTTGCTATTTGTCTGCAAGCCCAGAAGTGCTGGCTCTGATCAATCCTCATTTTCCTGCCACAATTACTTGGAGATTATCTTGGTCTCTTTGGGATTTACAGACACACATGCACAGACATACATGTACACGCTTACAGTGCACTGTGAATGTTCATTATGGTATTGATTACAAAGGCCTAGATGATAGGGTTATGTGACACCAGGACAGGGACCAGTGTCTCTGAAATGGCCACAGAAGTAGGAACAGCCAAGACAGTGGTTCTCAACCTGTGGGTCCAGACCCTTTCACACAGGTCACCTAAGACCATCAGAAAACACAGATATTTTAAAATTATGATTGGTAACAGTAACAAAATTACAGTTATGAAGTATCAATGAAAATAATTTTCTGGTTGGGGGTCACCACAGCATGTGGAACTGTATTAAAGGGTTGCAGCATTAAGAAGGTTGAGAACCACTGAGCTAAGATGCTAAGGATTGAACCAAGCTGGAGAGCACAGGTAACCCTTGAGGACAGGCAAAGCCAGTAGTACAAAGCATGGATTCCTAAGACAGGAGTCAGGTAGAGCAGGATCAAGGCAGAAGGAAGTTAGGATCAAGTGAAGGGGATCCTGGCTGCTGCCTAGGGTATTGACTCATGGATGCCAGGCCGGAAAAAAAGGGGCTTCTATGAGTAGCTCAGGCTGGTTTCAATAGGTAGCTTGTAATGCCACAGGTGGTGAGGAATACTTCTGATTCACAGATAAGTCTGTGAGAAGGAAGGGGGAGCTCTGGTATAGGCTGGCTGTGCAGAAGTGACAGAGGAGCCTGGTGGCAAAGGTTAGACACTGTGATCAGGACTGGACTGGAGAGTGTGGGGCATGCAGTGGGGCAAAGCCATCCACACAACCCTACCTACGTTCTGGTTGGCTGGGGCTGGGGAAAGGAGGGGACTGAGACCTGCTGCTCTCCTGTGCCTGGTCCTGTGTGAGCATTCCTGAAGGGAGATTTGCTTACAGTAACTAGGAACGCCAGCTATGAAGGATGTGTACAGAGACTCAGTGCACTGGAGACACAGCTCAAGAAGTAAGGTTCTGAGCATGTAAGCACGACGACCTGACTCAGTTCCTAGACAAGACGAAAAAGGCAACTGGTATCTGAAGAATGGCACTCAAGGTTGGCATCTGCCCTCCACAGGTATGTGCATACTCACACCTGTGCACACACAAACCAACCAACTCACCAACTAGTCAACCAACCAACCAACCAACCAAAGACTGCAGATGCTGACCTGGAAGAAGAAAGTTTGCTTAAAGATCTGGGAAGTTACAGCTGGGGGAAAGGGCAGATCAGGAGAAGAGGGCCATAAAGAGGAAGTTTTTAAAGTTTAGGGGACTTTAATCCACTTGGGCTTTAATTTTGTGCAGGGTGATAGATATAGATCTATTTGCATTTTTCTACATATGGACATCCAGTTAGTCCAGCACCATTTGTTGAAGATGCTATCTTTTTTCCATTGTAAGGTTTTGGCATCTTTGTCAAAAATCAGGTGTCTGTAGGTGTGTGGGTTTACTTCTGGGTCTTCAATTTGAAGATTCCATTGATCCACCAGTCTGTTTCTATGCCAGTAACATGCAGTTTTTATTACTGTTGCTCTATAGTACAGCTTGAGATCAGGGATGGAGATATTTCCAAAAGATCTTTTATTGTAGAGGATTGTTTTAGCTATTAGAGGGTTCTCTGAAAGACTCCACCCAACAGGGGAGAGAAGCAGATGCTGAGACTCACAGCCAAACTTTGGGCAGAGCACAGGAAGTCTTATGAAAGAAGGGGGGGATAGAAGGGTCCAGAGGGGACAGGAACCCCACCAGGAGACCAAGAAAGCTAAAAAATCAGAGCCCAGGTGGTCCTGCAGAGACTGATGTACCAACCAAGGACCAGGCATGGAGAGGACCTATACCCCTGATCAGATGCAGCCGATTGGCAGCTCAGACTCCATGTGGGTCTCTGAGTAAGGGGAGCAGGGGCTGTCTCTGCCATGAACTTGATTGCCTGCTCTTTGATCACTTGCCCCTGGCAATGCAAGCCTTGCCAGGCCCAGAGAAAGAGGATCCAGGAAGTCCTGATGAGACTTGACAAGCTATGGGCAGATAGCAGAGGAGGAGAACTCCCCCTTTCATTGGACTAGGGGAACGGGATGAGGGTAAGCGGGAAGGAGGATGGGACTGGGAGGAGTTGAGGGAGGGGGCGTCAATTGGAATATATAATAAAAATTTTTTTTCCATAATTTTATTTTTCTCATTAGTTACATTTTGTTAATTCTGTATCCCAGCTGTATCCCTCATTCCCTCCCCAATCCCACCCTCCCTCCCTCATCTCCTCCCTGCCCCTTTCCAAGTCCACTAATAGGGGAGGACCTCCTCCCCTTTCATATAACTCGCTTTTGTCAAGTATTTTCCGGACTGGCTGCAAAGTCCTCCTCTGTGGCCTAACAGTACTGCTCCTCCCTTGGGAGGTGGGGAGGTCAAAGAGCCAGTCATTGAGTTCATGTTAGAAATAGTCCTTGTTCCCCTTACTATGGGAAACCAATTGATTACTAAGCTATCACAGGTCACATCCGAGCAGAGGTTCTAGGTTTTATCCTCTCATGGACTTTGGTTGAGTGTCCATCTCAGAAAAGACCCTGTGCCCAGATACGTTTGGTCCTTGTGGAGCTCCTATCCTTTCCACTTCAAACTCCCCTTCTTTCATATGATTCCCTGCACTCTGCCGAAGGTTTGGTTGTGAGTCTTAGTATCTATTTTGGAGCACTGCTAGGTAGAGTCTTTCAGATGCTTTCTGCGGTAGACTCCTGTCATACGTTCAATGCATATCCCATTTGTATGATGATCTATCCTCATTTAGAAAAAATTTTTAAAAAATTAAAATTAAAAAAAATTAGGGGAAGAGTTTGTACTTGTTTATGGGGAAGATTTTGATTATTTGATTAAAAAATAGGACTATAGCCATTCTATATTATTATCAAAGGCATTTCAGAGCCTGGAAGTAGTTCTGATCCTTTAGTTAGCCTTTCCAGGGCCCTTGGCTTGAGGAATATTAACACACGCGTCATTTTCAACATCCTGTCAGTGAAAAGGCAGCAGTCTCAACCAAAGGAGGCAGAAAACAAAGGGCGTAAACTCTTGGCCTTCGAAACCAAAGATTTCCCTGCAAGCAAGAGACAGGCACAATTAATGATATTTTATGTGACACATAAAATCATTTTACCTTTAAGCACTCTTCCCCATGTCCTCTACTCATATTAATATTCTGATTTTTGGAGAAGAGGAATCAGATTCAGAGAGTTAGAACATCTAGAGAAGTGGTTCTTAACCTGTGAGTCAAGACCCCTTTGGGGGTCAAACAACCCTCTCACAGGGCCACATATCAAATATCTGTATATCAAATAGCAACAAAAATAATTTTATGGTTGGGTCACCACAACCTGAGGTACTGTATCAAAGGGACCAAGTGTCAGGAAGGTTGAGAACCAGTGCTCTGAAAGAGTCCTGGAGGTAGAGGGAGGTAGTGAAGGCAGAAGGACTCCTACAAGGACAGGGTTCGGACAAGAGGGAAAGTGTGCTGCTTCTCTGAGAGAGCATTAGGGAGTTCTCACCAGCTACAGGGTAGTAGAGGCGGTGTGGTATGCCTAGGCACCGGACACCTGGCTTCCGTCTCTCTGCCCTTTTCCACCCTTGAGATAGGTTTCCAGGGCTCTCCTGGGGGCCATGTGACGGCTAAAATAGACTGTCGACAGGATTTAGAATTGCCGTGGAAGTGAACCTCTGGGCACATCTGGGAATGCTTTTTCTAAACTAGGTTAATTGAGGTGGGAAGACCCACCCTGAGTGTGAGTGTCCCCAGACTGAAAGGGGAGAAAGCAAGCTTAGCCCCCATGTTCCCCTCTCTCTTCCTGACCTACTGCCTCATACCCCTTTCATCATTCTTGCCCTACCGTGATGGACCATACCCTTAAACTGTGAGCCAAGACAAACTCTCCCTTAACTTCCTTAGGTTGCTTTCTTCAGGTAATTTTGTGTCACAGCACTGAGAAAAGGGACTGATTCAGAGGCTTACATGTGCCTTGAGCATCATAATAAAAGTTGTCAGTCTGCAAAAGGGCCTCCAGCAGGAGCCAGGGAATGGGACAGAGGATATTCTGGTATTGACCATTCAGTTAGGAGTTGGGTGTGAACTGCATCTCTACCAACTTGGAAAAGGGTCATGTTTAAGGACCAAACAGGGGCATGTCATATCTCCAAAAGAATCCAGGACAGACCGAGCAAAGGTATAGTTAGCTTCCCTTAGCCTCCGTGGCAGGGAAGGAGCAGGGATGACAAGGCTGAATCTAACACAGCTGAATACTGGGAATGTGTGGCCTAGACATATCGAAGCCAGAGGGACACACTCTGCTCAGAATCCAAATACAACTGAGCAACAGAATCCAGAAAAGTTGGGTTGGGAGCTATTTTTCCTAGTCCTCTCTCGGGGCACCTCTCATCCCTCTTGGTCACTTCTTCATGGACCTCACTCGTAACCATAGCTTGTAACCTGCCCTCTCCAAGTCAGGCAGAAGTCTCGGCCTCCAGCAGCAAGGCAGCTGCTGGGTCTCCCAGGCTGTATCTGTGACACGCAGCAGATGGTGTCAGGACAGGGAGTAGAGGATCGAGGGCTAAGCGGAGACTTAGGGACGAACTATAAAATGACCTCCTGGCCCCAGAACAAAGCACTTCTCTGACACACCATGGATCACGGCTTGTGGGAGACGACATGACATGCCAGAGATTCTTTCCAAGCCACAATAACTCTGGAGCCATGGCAGCAAGTCTGTGCCTGCCGGGGTGAGAGGGTACCCTTCAGGCTATGGTGTGCGGAAAGGAGGTCTTGGGCCTCGCTGGGTTAGGAGCACTGACTGCCAAGATACCACCCCAAACGCCAAACGCTCAAGGGAACAAGGGGTGAGGACTCCCTATCCAAAAGGTCGACTCTAAGTCAACAAGTACCCTTACAAGGAGGGCAGACCCAACGCTGGCTTTATAAGCTCAGCTCTGGGCCAGCAGCTCTGGGCTCATGACTCTTCTCTAATCCTCTAGAAGACAGGAGGAGTTCACCATCTACTCTGTAACACTGAGAAAATGAAAAGTTGAAAAAGGCTAATGTCTTAATCAGGCTTACTATTAGTGTTCTAAAATAGCATGACCGAAAGCAACTTGGGGAAGAAAGGGTTTATTTGGCTCACATTATTCGTCATCATCATCAAAGGAAGTGAGGACAGGAACTCAAACAGAGCAGGAGCCTGAAGGCAGGAGCTGATGCAGAGGCAGGCCATGGCAGGGTGCTGCTTCCTGCCTTGTTTGTCATGACTTGCTCAGCCCGCTCTCTTGAGTGCTGGCTTTAAAGGTGCACACAACCATGCCCTCCCTGCTCTCAGCCTGCTTTCTTATAGAACCCAGAACCACCTTTCCTGGGATGACAGCACCACAATGGGCTGGGCCCTTCCCTGCTGATCACTAATTTAGAAAAAAAAATGCCCTTTACTTTACAGTGCTGCAACCTGATCTTATAGAGATCTTTTTCTTTCTTTCTTTCTTTCTTTCTTTCTTTCTTTCTTTCTTTCTTTCTTTCTTTCTTTCTTTCTCTCTCTCTCTCTTTCTTTCTTGTATTTTTGTTTTTCAAGACAAGGTTTCTCTATGTAGCTAGCTTGGGCTGTCCTGGAATTAGCTCTGTAGACTACGCTGGCCTCGAGCTCACAGAGATCCACCTGCCTCTGCCTTCCAAGTGGTGGGATTAAAGATGTGCCCCATCATGGCCCAGCTATGGAGGTGTTTTCTCGATTGAGGGTCTTTCCTCTCAGATGACTTTAGCTTGTGTCAAGTTGATATAAAACAATCCAGCACACTCAGTGACTTGGTCACGGCTACACAGTTTTTAAGAGGGGACCTGTGATTAGGATGGAGGTTATGTCTCACTCTTTGGGTCCTGGACTTTCAAGGTGGCTCTGGTGTGACTTCAGCTGTAAAGGAGCTCAGGGCCATGCTTCATGGCTTTCCCCAAATCTCTCCTACAAGTTTCTTTCCTAGATCCCCTTCTCATGAAAATCTGGCACACTGGGAATTGTGCACAGTGTAATCTGTCCCACAGTCAAACTGCTCAGGTGTTTGCTTCAGCTCTGGTTGGCCACATTGACTGATCAATCACTTCTTTCCCAGGAGGCTGTTCTCCAGGCAGAAACCAGAGCTAGATCTCAGGATCCACTGTTGCCTCGGTCTGTTTCTACAGTTGCAACCAAGTTTCCAAACTGAGTAGTCAAGAGGTTGAGTTCTCACACTCTAAGAGGCCGGGATGTCCACGATCCAGAAGCCAGCATTCAAGGCCTTCTTCCTTCACCAGAACGTGGCCAAGGATGTCGCATAGCAAGAGAGAACAGCTGTGAAAATGATGTTGTTCTTATGTAATCACTATTGCCACCTTAGGCGGTGGCAGCAGATGGCGGGGCGTCTCACTAATAAGACTTCAGATAACCCCATTCACCTCACAAATGCCTTCCTCAAGGAGAATCAGTAAAAGACATTTAGAAATTAAGACACATAATTTGTGTCTTTTTTTTTTTTTTTGAAAGGGGTCTGTCTCACTGTGCAGCCCAGGCTGCTGTTGAACCCTGAAGGGTTGAGATTATAAGAATGTGTCATTGTTTCTGCCCCAACGCTTGGACTTTGAAGAGACACATTTAATATAGAACCCACACTCTCTAAGTGATGTTCCAAGTGATGTTCTAAGTGATGGCAGCAAACCCCCCCCCCGCTCCCCACCCCAGAACAGTAAAGGCTGATGATAGCTGTGAGCAACCCAACAAAGCCTGAAGCCAAGTGAATACTCCACGAGAAGTATGCCCTGTCAGTCGGCACTGACTCTTCCCCACTCCAATCTTCAGGTGCTGCTTGTGCTTAGACTATAGAATGTGCGTCCATTGGATCAGGGCGGGGAAGATCTCCTTCATCCTCTCTAGGGCCTTGAAGTATATCCTGCTCACTGAAGGGTTAAGGTGTCCTGCAATGGTGAACCGGCCCCAGAGGCAGCCGGCCCTGTTCTGAATGGGTCCTGACTCAGACGGCCGTGTGTGGTCTCCTGCTACATCCTGTTATGAAGGGTGCTGATCTCTATTTCCATGAGCCTATTCCCATTCCCAGGCAGGGAAGGAAGTCGGATACCGGAAATAGCAATGCGGTTGAGAGAAATACCTGGCTTTTGCCTCTTTTCCAGTGTGATGTCCTTCCTGGGCCTCTGTCTGACCTGTAGGAAGAGTGTGTGTTAGTGAGGAGCCATCAGCTTGTGGAGGAGTCATCCTGGTCAACGCCAGAGCTCAAAGTCAGAGGTAATTTTGGTAGCACTAAAAATAGATCCAGTGGTTATTTCAAAACTGTTTTTGTTAGCATTGAGGAACAAATGTTGGATTTTGCCCAAACTTCCTGTCAATCCCACGAGGTCTCCCTCCCCTGTGTTAATTCCCTAGTCAAGTGGCATTGTAAGGCTATTGATTGTGACCCAGAGACACTTTATTTTATATACATGGTTCAAATGCATAGAATGACACAGACAACTGAAAAGCACCAGAGAACAGGTACATGCATACGCTCTATTTTCTATTGGATTCTACTTCATTTCTTTGAAAATTCTGGTTGTTGCTCATTCAGCGAACCCAGTGACCCACTACTAGAAGGTAATACCCACAGACTGAAGCCATCATCCTTTCTTCTTTCCCTTGGCATTGTCACTCTCCAGATCTATGGCCAGGGGCAAGTCATTTAGAGTATATAAAGACTTCGCATCGGTCTATCCATAGAAGGAGGCATGTGATTTGGACTGTCTTCCTTTTAAAAAGAGCCACCAGAAGCATTTCCCAAGCCAGTCCTGACTGAGATTCAGAGTTTCAAATTTGAAGCTGTAAATTCTCTACTGGCCTGGCTACTGCATTGTGGGAAGAGACAAACTTTGGAGGTAGACATGGGTAGACCCAGCTTCCTAACAGATTAACTGTGCAACTTCCTTTGTGTCCTAGTGCCTTAGTTTTCTTGTCCTATGGGGCTATGACATAGTGTTGTGCCAGTGGAATCCTTGGAACCATGCGTGATTCAGCAGGTGCTCAAATTACAGGGGCTGCTATCGCTGTGAAGTTAAAGCAAAAGAAAAGTCATTCAACGGTTTATCTGGCTTCCAGGTTCTTGGTGATCAAAACACCTGCGTAACTGTCAACTCTGCCTTCAGCCTTTCAAAAAGCCACCTTAGCCAAGGGTGGAAGCTCCCGTGTTACCTGGCGTGGGCTGTCCTTACCTGTCTGGCTCTACCCGTGGGAACTAGCTCAGTCTCTTTGGAACCTACTGCTGTTTTCCGTTTGCACCCGTTTGCTGTTTTCCGTGGCGTGTAGGTAAAGAACAGTAAAGAACATGCTGTGCCTTCTTGCATTCTGCACCTTCTCCAACGCGGCGCCTTATGTCATCACACTGGCTGCTCAGCTTGAGAAAATTCATAATCCCTGGAGCTTCCAGTGTTGTCATCTCCCTGCTGCCTTCTCCTTTTCGGCTTTCCTCACAATTCCTCTTTCCCCCACTCCCTTCTCCCTCCCTGGCTTCTCTCCCTCTTCTCTCTCCTCCCTTCCCCTTCTCTCCTCTAATCTCTCCTCTCCTTTTATTCTTTTTTTTTTTTTTAATTGGTGAGGGACGGGCCACCTCCCTTCTCAGATTCACTAAACTTAGTCAGTGCCACTTTCTCCATGTAAAAACTTAACACTCACAAAGTATGTTGGTCCAGTATCTCCTTGATCCTAGTGCCCAGTTTACAGATTAGAAAAATGAGACTCCAGGGACATAGTGAGATCATCCAGCTATGGAGGCCATATGCCCAGGGCTTTTCATGTGGGAGTCAGTGATTTTTCCTGCAGAACTGTTTCTTTGATGTACTCTGGAGAGCTCCTAACATGGGAGGGCTTACTGGCAGGGGTTAGTCAAACAGCTAATTCTAGTTTCTCTTTTTTCTCTCTTTATTCTTTTCTTTCCGTGTGTATTACTACGCACAATTGCTTAGAATGAACATAGAATTTTTTGGCTTCATTCTCACCCTCACTGTAATTTATAACCATTGCATTTGTTAGTTTACTGGCTTCTGTTTTTTTCTTGACTAAAATCCATGCTCCAGACAGACAGAACCGTGTTTCCTTCATCTTCATAGTATTCCCAACACATGGCACAGTCACTGGCCCAACACATACCTGTTGCTTGAAAAATACTGTCATTGAAAGCAAGATGAAGCTCACCACCCATGGGGAGACTGGGCTGGGAAGTTCTGTCTTTATTTATGTGGTTTATATCTATCTGTGTTCTTTGACCTGGATAATATTAATGTTTTGGCTTATACACAAAGGCAACGGGAAAATTGAGGTAATTATGTGGGTAAATCGAGCAGAATGGACCACCCACTCTGACCTCAATTATCTGGTTATTTTAGGTGGAAGTAGCTTTAAACCCGAAGAACTGGAATAATTGCCTCACCTCTCCGTCTAGTTTTAGCTGCGGCCAGATGCAGAAATGCTTCCCACCGAGATTGTGCAAACCTCGGCAGACAGCTCTGCTGCAGATGCGAATGTGCACACACACACACACACACACACACACACACACACACACACACACAATAGTGCAGAAGCAGCTAGCCGAGGAGCAGGAAGCACCATTTAGGAGGTTTTCCCTTTCCACCATACCTGGCCTTTTGCAGCCTTCAGCTTCCTCCCCTCAAGTGTTCTTTTCTGGGGCCAAGGAAATCATCATTTGACCTTGACAATTCTGGGCTAGCTCCAGGCTTGAGCAGCACAGACAGTGAGGACTGGGCTAATAGACACAGTGTTCAAGGAGATATGTTCTACAATTAAAAAAAAAAAAAAATTCAGGTCTAAGCCAGCAAGTTTGGCTCTGTTGTGTCAATAGTACTTAAAGGTGATATTTGGCTAGAGCAGCAAGCTCTACAAATAAAAAAACAACACGCTCTTCTCTCTCTCCTCACCCTTCTCCTTTCCTGTCTGCCTTTTCTGTTCTTTTCTCTCCTATGGAGTGATGCTGTATCCTTTGGGACTTTTCTAACACATCTTTGGAACAAGGATGGAGGTGGCCTCATCACGCAGGTGAGAAGGCTGAAGTTCAGGAAGTCAAGCCATTTGCGCACTGTACTCACTTAGCTGGCCACTCAGTCTGCCTGGCTCTAAGTGTGCACACTGAACCCAGCATGCTGGAGATGATTGCAGGGTGCAAGCAAGTGTTTCCTGACTTCTGGGCTCCCCTGGGCCGTGAGCTGCCTGGCAGGAAGCCCCAAGCTGCTGCTCTCCCTCTGCCCCTGTCCACACTCCAGAAGCACTCAGCTCAAACTGATAAGCATACAGGTGCTTCGAGATGGCTCTGACACCGATGGGAGTCCTCTGTGGAGCTAAATGTGGCTGTCTGCAGAGCCAGAGCCCCCCTCTTGTGGAGGGGGGCCTCTTGCACACTTAGAACCACTGGCTCCCATATAACAAGTGGCTGCAGATCTTTGGCGTCCAGCTGTCAGCACCAGCAATGTCACTTAGGAGATAAGCCCTCACACTTTCTAGGGCTATAAGGGGCCAGGCCTCCCAGAGCAACACTCCAACTCGCTTTGAGCCCAGGGCCTTGTCCTCTGGCTAGTGTCCTCATAGCTCAGATTCCTGTGACTGTCCTGGGCTTCGTGCCCATGGGCACCAGACCTTCTAGCTGAGACCCACAGGGAAGGTGATACCTTTGCAGTTCAACACCAGACCTACAAGTCCTTTTGGCTTGGAAAATGTTAGAATTGCCTCACATTCTGGCTACCTCTAGTCTGTTATACTCTAGGCAAACACTCCCATAACTGATTTTCCATTACAGGTAAAGAGGTGGGTGAGGCCAAAATATGGGCTTCGGAGTTTAGACCTGGGGCAGGGGACGAGGGGAGGGGGACCGTCAATGTTGGAATACGGAAGCAGGATCTAGAAATATGATCCAAATAGAACTTGGGGTGTTTACAGCCCACACACTAGGGAAGCTCTGTACAGTGCAATTTTCTTGTATTAGTTACTTTTTTGTCACTGTGACAAAAGACCTGACAAAAAACAATTTAGAGAAGAAAGGTTAATTTCAGTTCTCTTCTCCAGGGTATTATACATCTTGGTGAGGAAGTTAAGGCAGCAGGAGCCTGAGACATATTGCAGCTGTAATAAGGACGCAGAAGGAGATGAATGCAGGTGCTCAGCTCCCTTTCTGCTTCCTATTCAGCCAAAGAACTCAGCTCATTGATAACCACTATGGGAACGGCTGGGTGGGCGTGGGCAGGGCTGGGCAGGGCTTCCCACCTCAACTGACACCATGTAGCAAGTTCTTCACAGACATGTCCAGAGGTTTGTTTCCATGATGATTAATAACAAAGATTAATTATTACATTGCTAAAAACAGTTTCTAAGAAAAGATACTATGAAGTCAGGATCATCCTCCCCCTTCCTTCAGAAGGTACCGGGTTGGAGGCCCTGATGAACGTTCTCACATTAACGCTGACCAGCAGGTGTAAGAAAGTGATCCTCTCCCTCTGAGTGGCTGTGCTGTGTGACAAATGTGCACGCTTAAGCACTCCACACCTGCTGACACAGTGGGAGGCTGGCTCACTCAGAGAGATGAGGGTTCCCTGGCTCCTGGGGTCATGCTCACGAGGGAGTTTGGCAGCCTAGTTGCCCACATGATAGTTGCATCACATGACTCCATAGTGTCTGACACTCTGGGTGTCTGGATGCCAGGCTGGGCAAAGGAGCAGGGTCATGAAAACAATGTAAAGAAGCCCAGGGGCTGCCCCGGGGACTTGACCCCTGACCCCACAGGCTTGAACCCTATGCATTTAGGCCACTTTACTTTCTTTCGCAGAAGGCCTAAGTCTTTTAATGTGTCTATTCTTGGAGTGAGGAGAGCCTAGGCTGGGACCATTTTCTGGCAGCAAACAACAAGGGTTCTATCACAGCCACGTTTTGAATCGGCCATCCAGTCCTGCATGGAAAGGAATCCGTTGTTACAAACTGGCAGCAGCTACCTCCCTGGTGTGGAACAAGGGTTAGGCAGCTGAGCCTCCGCTATCAGCACATCTGCCAGAGCATCTGCACAACGGTGGGCTGGGGGCTGGGAGAAAGACTAAGGCCCTTTAGATGGCAAAGCAATGCAGAGCATAGCAGAGCCAAGAGGCCCTGAAGGCTTGTGGGTGGGAAGGTGAGGGGTAACCTCACCAAAACTAACGGGGCGGCAACTACAGAGAAGACAAAGGCCCCAGGTCACAGCAACCTCAACATCGTTCTCCAAACGACTGATATTTCCCTTAAAGTGCACTTGGAAGCAGAGGTGGCTGGGGCTCTGCAAATATTCAGAGCAGCATCTTAAAATTCATTACGTTTTATGACAAAAGTAATATAATGAAGGCTATGAAAAAGGCAAATGGCAAAACAGTGGACACCCCAACTAGTGAAAGTCTCACCTATTTCCCACCATGCTGGAAGTAAACACGGGTAACCATTTAGTATATTTATACTAGGGCTTTTGCCAACGTCCATTTATACAGTGTAGACATATGGAGGGGGAAGGGTGTGTTTGAACTCATCTTTCATCTGTCTGCCACTAGAGAGCCCTCTGCCAGGCTCTTTAAATCAAAGCACTGCCTTCTGCGACCCTGTGAAAGCTATCTCATTACCTGATAGGATAGGGTCCCCAGACGTGGCTGTCTTTCCAGTTCAATAGTAGCACTCTCACCCCATCAATGGGGTCCCCTGCTTGTCACCTCGATACTTTTTACCTGGGTTCAGTATGGCATCTGAAACAAGGCATTGTGGGTATGGAGATATTGTGATTCAGTCAGAAATACACATTTGCTCTCTGTGCCTGCCTCCTGGTTTCTGACTTGAGTTCCCAAAGCCTCCCTCATTCTAGAAAACATTTTTGTCCCGAGATTTACTATTGCTTACTACAGTTTAGTTTAATTAGAATATACGTGGAGGATGACTTGATGCTTTAATACGTTGCATACATTGTATATCGATCACATTAAAGCAGCTGGCCTATCGAATACATGCACTTAACATTTCTTTGTGGTGAGAACCTCAAACCCTCTCTTCTGTTTTGAAATGCACCAGGACTTACGACATAGCAATCCTAAGGCCTTTGTCACATACTGAGTGATAGGAACATGTGACACAGACCTCCTAAGGCCACTGGGATTTCCCAGACGATATGAGCATGTTGGGTTTTGATGATGGAAATTCTAGATGGGCTCCTGAAGGGGCCTCAGGATGGGGGCTGGTTGCCCGAGGGACCAGTCCTGTAATTAGACGTTTGGAACTGTTAGCACTCATCTCAACCCTCCCCCACCTCTGGGGGGAAGGGACTGAAGGTTGAGTCAATCACCAGTGGCCAAGGACTTAATCCATCATGCCCTTGTAGGATGCTTCCATAAATGCCCCCTCCCCAAAGAACTGTGTTTGGGGAGCTTCCAGATGATTGAACACGTGGAGCTGCATGCAGGTGAACCCGGAAGGAGGTGGAGACTTGTACTCTTCCCATAAGCCATGCGCTAGTCCCACACAGCTCTTCCATTTGGCTATTCATCTGCAACTTCTGTCATAAATTACTAATCACAATAAAAACATTTCCGTGAGTTCTGTCAGCCCCTCTAGTTTGCTCATTGAAGCCAAGGAAGAGGTTTAGGGAAAATTAATTACATCTAGTTCAACAGAGGTAAAGGAGATGGCTTTGATATTGGAATTGGAGGATAGTCTTGTTGCACTTTAAACTGGGAGGCCTGGCACTACCTCCAAGTAGTGAGTGATAGAACTGTGTCATATGACAGGACATTCAGCTGATATCTACTAGAGGAAGCTTACCTTGAGCACAGGGAAGTGGAGCCTACACATTTAGTGTTAGCATGGTGCTGGGTTGTGTGACATCCAGGAATCACACTTGGGCTTTCCATCTCACAAAGGTCATTTCCTAGGATTGGCCCAGGTGTTCTGGGCAAGCAATGACCAAGGGCCTCCCCGGTACTACACTGTCTTTAAGGGCCAAGGATAGTTAAACTCTAAAGCCCATCTTCACTTGCTTTCTTCTGCCTTGTTGTCTAGCAGAGGGGCTGAGAGGCTGCTGGTGGCTCTTAAGCACATACTGTCTCTCTTAGTTAGGATTTCTATTGCTCTAAGGAGATGTCATGACCATGACAACTCTTATAAAAGAAAACATTTCCTTGGGGCTGGATTAAAGTTTCAGAGGTTTAGTCCATTATTGTCATAGCAGGAAGCATGGCGGCACACAGGCAGACATGGTGTGGAGAATCGCCGAGAGTTTTGTATCTGGATTATCAGGCAGAGGCAGAAAGACAGAGTCACACTGAGCCTGGCTTGAGGTTCTGACACCTCAAAGCCCACCACTAGTGATGCGCCTCCTCCAACAAAGCCACACCTACTCAAACAAAACCACACCTCCTAAGAGTCCCACTCCTGTGGGCCTACGGGGTCATTTTTATTCAAACCACCACAATGAAGTCTTCTGTGGTAAAACTGTATGACTCACTCAAAGTTGCAAAGCTAGGTAGGAGAGCTGTTCTGAAGGCTGAGTTCAGCTGATAAGATATTAGAAAATGCTGCTGTGTCCCACATTGGACTCTATTTCAGTTCTCTCAACTTAGAGAGCAAGGAAGCTTAATATTGGCTGTGATTTAGAAATCTAGAGCTTAGATGAACTGGCCCCTGCTCTTATAGAAACACAATCGGTCAATTACAGAAAATATATATTTTTAAATATTTCACTACTATTATTCCTCAGTATGTAACTCTCATGCTAGTGTATCATTGGATTTTATTATGTTATGATGTTTTATTTTAAAAATGACTGTTTGAGTCACTGAGTTGTGTTCCATAAAATATTACTAGACAGATTTTTTACCTCAGTATCAGATAGACTTTTTAATAATTTTTGAAATGGCCCTGAACATACCATTCTGTACTATTTATGTAAATCTGATGTTTATAAAATCAAAATATCAACTGACTGTGAAAAAAACAGATGCTCTGTGTCCTGCAAAATCAAACACTCAGTCTAGATTTGATTCTTTATATAAAAAGAACAAACCCATCCATCTCATTAGTATACAAATTTGCTTCCAAGTATAGTAAATGATAAAGTTATATGTGTTCCCATGAATTATTTTAAAATAAATTTCCTTATGATTTACTATCAGTATCTGATTTGTAAACCCATTTTATTTTTGCTTATTCATTTGTATTTGAGAATCAGACTCTTGTAGAGCCTTATATAGCAGATGACCTTGAACTTCTCATCCTCCTGCCTCTACTTCCTGAGTGCTGGTGTGACTAGCACATTTCTACACAGCTGGTTTATGTGGTCCTGGACATTGAACCCAGGACCCATGCTTGAAGGCAAGTACTCTCCCAATTAAATTATATTCCAAGTCCTATATACTCAGTCTATTATAATTGTCTATTTAGAGCTTACGTACAAAGTTTCTTGGCCAAAAGCCACATCCAAAAATTATTAAGAAGCCCTGGCTTAGAGAATTCTCTTGAATAGCTTCGGCTCAGAACATCATGTCCACCCACTCTGGTCTGAGTACTGGCATTATCTCTTTGATACCTGCTATGGCCTGAATAGAAATGGCCCCCACAGAATAGCATTATTGGAGGTGTAGCCTTGTTGAAGTAAGTGTGGCCTAGTTGGAGTAGGCATGGCCTTGTTGGAGTTAGCAGTGTCTTTGTTGGAGGAAGTGTGTCACTGGGGGCCTGCTTTGAGGTTTCCGGTGCTCAAGCTAGGCCCAGCTGGTCACTCTTTTCTTGTTGTCTGCTGATCTGAATGGAGAACTCTCAGTTCCTTCTCCAGCACCATGCCTGACTGCATGCTGCCATGCTTACTGTCATAGGCTAATGAACTAAACCTCTGAACCAATTAAGTATTTCCTTATAAGAGTTGCTATGGTCAGTCATACAGTGGTGACACTTATCTCTAATCCCAGCTATTAGTTGGCAGAGGCAGATAGGTCTTTGTGAGCTCGAGGCTACCCTGGTCTACAAAGTGAGTTCCAGGACAGTCAAGGCTACACAGAGAAATCTTGTTTCAAACAAAACAAAACAAGCAAACAACAACCCCTAAACAAACAAACGAGAGAGTTGCCGTAGTTATGGTGTCTCTTCACAGCAGTAGAAACCATGACTAAGGCACTACCCAAATATAGAAGGGCCAGTAGAGGATCTAGGAAGACAAACTGGGGCTTCCAAGTCGATGGGCTCTTGAAGGCTAATTAGAGGCTTGCTTCTGTGACCTTGCTGCCTTCCCCAGGAAGACATAGATCTGGCTAGCAGGGGGATGGGTCACTCTATCCTATTGACCAACTGTAGACAGACTAGATAAATTGTCTCTTTGAGATCTCAAAGAGTCCTTAGAGCTTCCAGGCAGGTAAGAGACATGCACTCTGTCCCTGTCCCCATCTAGATGGCTCAGGAAGGCTCTCCAGATTCAGCCTTGTCTTGTTTTTCTCCCAAGGGTAAGGCTGTGGCCCACTATTTTTTGTGACCCCCGTGGTTGACCCTTCCAAGGCCTAGCTCTCAAATAATGCCCAGTAGACTGGTCTATGCATTTCATAGAATCGCAAATGGCTGTCTCCTAAGGCTTCAGTATTGGAAGCAGTGTAGATATGGGAACTCAGGGACTCTACAATCACAGAGACCTCAGGTAGAGCCCTCATTCCACCATTTTCCAATGTGACCTAAGATTAAGGTCCTATCTGGGCCTTGGTTATCTCATTTGCCAAGTTCAGATATCAATTATACCTGTTCCTTAGGATTGTTACAGGATTAAATAAGGCTTTGCAAATAAAACACATATTTCAGACCTAACCTATGATAACTGCCAATACCAATCTAGTGTTCTGACCTTCTTCCATCTGTGGCTGGCACCACCCATGCCTGAATCCACCTTTACTGCTGTCCCCAGATCCCTTTTCTCTCCTCCATTAATATCTCTATTACTGTAACTTTACATGAGCCCTCTCACCTATTTTTAGCAATTTCTCTTGTTTTAGGGGTTCCAGAAGAGCTTAGAGTTCATGACTACTCTGAAGCTCATTGACAAAGGTAGCACAGCCCACTAGGAGTAGCACAGTTCTATCAGACACTGCCCCTGACCCATCCTAAAGTAGGTCCTCATTGGCAGGTGAGGATGAGAGCTGATATTATCCCATCATACGGTCCTGAGTATGAGTTCTGCCAGCTGCTGTTAAAGCTGTGTGTCAAATGCAGCCTAGTGTGAGACTGGCTGATGCTATCCATCTCCAGTTTCTTCAATAAGTGTTTTTGCAACCAAATCTTATTAAGACTTCTATATAAATGAGTTCACATGGTCTTAAAAAAATCCCTTGCAAGACAGCAAGACCTATATTTGGGCTCAATTAAATGCCCGGTTTAATTGCAATTATATTTAGAGAATGTACTAGAGACTCATCACTCAGTCTGCACTAGTCTTTCCCAGTCTTAGGAAATACAGCAGGAAGATGGAAAAAGAGTCACTACTTGTTGGTGGTGACCTCTAGGCTGGACCCCGGTACCTGTCATCTCATTTAGGCCTCTTAGCAACTCCCTGTGATGGGTAGATTATTCTTTGCACTGAGCTCAGAAAGATTAGGGAATTTGCCCTAAGACAGGTAGTTAGTCCGTCGTGAGTTGGGGCTGGTGTTCAGGATGATTTTATCTTTGCTATCAGTCTTCTCTGCTCCCAACCTGTGTGCCTTAAGCTTCCACTGTGCCCACTGTTGAGACCCCCAGGGAGCTCTGTTTCCCAGTCGTGGATCAAGTTGCACGTCTGGACTAAAGTGTCTGCACAGACAGCGCCACATTGTGCAAGCATGGTAGCCTCTGTTCTCCATGTGGGTGGAGTCGGGCAGGGGGAAGGCGAAAGGCTCATTGGATGCTTGGAACAAGGAGTCAGAAAGATCCAATAGCTGGCCTATGGCATACCGGTCCTTAGGGCAGTAACTGGTAAGATAGGCATGGGGGACAGCTGTGCTTGGGAGCTTCATCATGACCCTATCCTGGCACCGTTCTGCCTGCCCTCTGACCCTGGTGCAGATCACCCAAGTCAGCCTCCCAGCCTGCAGTGGCCTTTGTCTTCACTGACTGCCATGTCCTGGGGATGGAATTACATACTCATTCCTTAGCTCCAGGATGGACGGAAATCATCCCTCATCTGGTGATGTGTGGTGGGTGTGTTGGCCTGGCTCCCAGATGTATGCATCTGGCCTTATGGCTCCCCACCAACTTGTATCAGATGCCTTATTCCTTTGCCCCTTCATTTCCCCGGTGATGGATTAGAGGTATGAGCTATGACCCATGTTCCAAGCCTACACAACAAACTATTCAAGCCAAGACATTCTGGCATCTCCATGGGGACACAGAGAAAATGAGGTGAAGTGTGAGCTGTTTGTCAGTCATTCCACCAGACTCCTCAAACAAAAATGACCGTGGAGAGCTTCTTTGACCCCACTGTGAGCAACTCAAATGGGCATTCAAACACCATTCAGAGATGACAGCTAGGACTTGACTATTGTCCCCTACACTCTGTGAACGTGGGCATCCTTAATACAGGGTGCTCCTTCTCTTCCGCACTTGGAAGGGCTCAGCACCTTTTCCTCAGTCACCACCGCCTGCCGAGTTGTAATTATCTTTCAGCATCGGTCGCCTTTGGAAGACTGGGAAGGGAACGCTCACCCCAGCTGGGCTGGAGCCAGGCTGGAGCCAGGCCTGTTGGAGGACAGCATGCATCTCAGAATCCGTTCTATTTATCCCTCAATTGGAACACCAGCTCTCGGACGAGAGAGGAGCCCCTCATTGCCAACCGGAAGGATAAGCCTGATGCCTTCTCATATTCCCTGTGGTGGCAGGCATAGCGGCCTGAACTTAAAATTTTAACCTGTCTTTAAACTATATTTCTGGGAGTGCCTCTCTAGCTCAGGTAATGAGTTTTGTATTTTACTGCTTGTAAGGACACCCGTGATGAAGATTTTTCCTCTTTAATTGTAACAGCCCATAGTCATGGTATATCAACTCTCAGCAAGCACCATGTTCACACACATATCCTTAGTCACACCTTGTTATGGTGTGAAGGTGCATGGCTGGCTCCCAGTTTACAGATGTGGGCACCGGTGCTCTGAGAGTTAGCCCTCTCCATCTCACGTCAGAGATCACACAGTGGCTAGCAGATAGTCCTAGAACTGGAGCACAGGTCACCTGACCCAAAAGCTCCCTGTTAGCCATGACTTTCTCCCTCTGTCCTTGGAGCTGATACGCATTCAGTTCTGTGAACCTGCCTAGGAGCAGGTCTTGGAAGCGCTCCTTTTGGATCCCCGATTTCTGGTTTACAACTTCCCCCACTCCATCCCAGCAGCTACGTACAATGGTACTTGCTCCCTTCTCTCAGATAGACGCTCTGGAGTGGAACTACTCCCACAGTGACTGGCGATTTCGCATTTTGTGTTTCACATTCAGAATTTTAAGGAGCTGTCCAATGTCTTCCGAAAGGGCTTTGCCTAGAGTCCCACCAGAGCTGTATGATGGTGATGACTTTTCCTTCTGTTTGTCAACTCCCTTTTTCTCGCTTTTCCATTTTAGTTACTCTTGAAACTCACTTTCCCCCTTTCCTTGGGCAGTGGCTGATTTCTCTCCCACCCAAAGTAAACACCTGCATGTCTAAACTCCACATTTAGATGTCGGTTATTAGTTTACATTAACTGGGTACAGACTAAGACACACCCCCCGGACCCCTGCTGCAAAAGGTGCTCCAGCCTACAGTGCACAGAGAACATAGGAAACCTCTCTTTCCTGTCTCCCAGAGAACCTGCATGCAAGCAAGGTATGTGTTTCACGTTCCTTTGGGAAATATGAACTTTAAAGGCAATGAACTGAGCATGGTGGTGCACACCTGTGTCCCAGCCCTCAGGGGGCAGAGGCAAGAGGCCAGGTAAGAAGCCAGCCTGGGCTACACTGCATGTTTATGGAGGAATTTTACCAGATTTTGTTAATAACGAACAGGCTGTGTTCATGTCCTTTAATCTGCCTTCTTTGTGAACCCTATTGCCAGCTTCTGTGTTCCCATCTACCTTCTGTCTCAGAAATTCTCTTAAAGGTTAAGTGTCTTGCCTGAGGTAACTCGGCAAACAGGGAAGCCCAGGCTCCAAAGCAGGCCAGACTGTATTTCTGTATTTCTTTTTCTTTCTGGATTTTTTTTGGCTTACCCAAATGGCAAGGTACACATTCTCAGGATTTTCATATCTTGCCGTGACTTGACAGGCACTTCATGGGGACCCTTCCTTTCCATTTATATCCTGCATGCTTCCTGCTGCTGACCTCGACACCCTCAGCTTTAAGCCCTTCATCTGCCTGACATGGGCTTCCAGGGCCTACCCTGGTCACATGGGATTCTCTTGGCAAAAACCCACGCTAGCATTTGCTTTAGCTGTTTTCTTTTCCACATCATTGTTTCCATAGGATGTCTGCCTTCCCAAAATAACACTGGGGCATTCCAGGTAAACTCAACATCCGACCAAAATCCCCATTCAGCAGCAGTCTGGGGGCCTCTAGCTACTCATTGTTTTCCTCCCCCTTCCTCTGATCATTCAGGCTCAGAAGGATAGGAGTGTGGGACAGGTTTACTGTAGTGCTTGGAAGGGGGAATAAGGAGAGATGGAATGGACTTAACCAAGCCCTCTGACCTCTGGCCCCTGCCCCAGGACTAGAGTTAACAGCCATGTCTCTGGCTTCCTCGATGACTGGGAAATGCTGTACTGGTGTGTGCACGCATAAAATAAAATTTAAACACACACACACACACACACACCCCATACATTTAGAAGTTAGAGGACAGCCTTGGATGTCAGTGTGTGTGTGTGTTTAAATTTTATTTTATGTGTCTGGGTGCTTTGGCTGCATATATATATATATATATATATATATGTGTGTGTGTGTGTGTGTGTGTGTATGTGTGTGTGTGTGTGTGTATGTGTGTGTGTGTGTGTGTGTGTACCATGCGCATGCCTGGAGCCTGTAGAGGCCAGAAGAGGGTGTTGGGTCTCCTGGTACTGGAGTTATAAAACAGTTTATGAACTGCCATGTGGGACTGGACCTTGGTCCTTTGCAAGAAGAGTAACAAGTGCTCTTAACCACTGAGCCACCTCTTCTGCTCCCACCATATATTTAATGTACTTCATATTTAAAATGTTAGACACCTAGGAACATTCCTGACGACCTCATTGACTTTGGGATACCTGTTTATTATGGCTATGTGCCATCGCTTAGATCCCCATTCCTGGGTCGTAACTCTACTCCAGGCTTGCCAGTCTCTGTCTTGTGGGAATTTTCTCTACAGATGTTGTGAGCAAGCTGAGTTTTGTCCGATGTTTGCTTCCCTCTGCCGCTTTCTGAACATTTCCTGTAATTTTCCTTGATCTGTCTGACAGTTGTATCCAGAAGAGCTGTTATTGTCCCAATTTGGCAGTTTCACTGTGTCCTTTCCACTGAAAAAGAAAAAGAGCTAGCTAACACGAGACCTTAGGGGCAATGGCTCAGTCAGCGGGCAAAGCCTGAGTGCCTAAGTGTGAGGTCCAGAACCTAAGAAAAGCTTAGAGCTCAGTTCAGGTGTTTATAATTCCAGTGAAACAAGGGTTGATGGGAGGGAAGACAGGAGAAGCTTGACCTAGCCCAGAACACAAAGAGAAGAAAACAGAGACTCTGCTTTAAGTGGGAGGTTAGGACTAACATCCAAGGCTATCTTCTGACTTCTACATGTGTGTCATGCAATGAACACATACATATACACACACCTACTCATGCATACACATGACTACACACACACATACATACACAAACATGAATGAACACATACATACACACACGAATGAACACACACACATACCCACACATATACATGAACACACACACACACACACAGAGGATATCAGCAGTATAAATCCCTTGGAAAGGTGACCATAGGTGGTCTCCAAAGGAGCTACTGTCCCTGCCTTTGGTCCTAGAGGATTCCACTGCAGCATGAAACATCCTCTCCTGTCTTAAGGGCTCGGCTGATGCTGAACTGTAAGCATGATGTGTGAATGCCATGGAGATGTGGTCTTATCAAGGAAGATTTCCAGTACAGAGAGAAATAATTGAGATAATAGAGCAAATGCACTGAGGCCTTTGCTCCAATTTCAAACCAGTTAAATTTCACTTCTTAGCTCCCATCTATGCATTTTCCTGCCCATGCCATGTTGTTACCATGTATTTTTTCCATAAGCATCTGTTGTGGGCATAAACACGTTTTTTGTTTGGTTTGGTTTGGTTTTGTTTTAATCCCAGGTGTAGGATGTGGGACTGATTCAGATAGTCCATAGCAGCAGACTATTTGCATCATAGACTCTGAGAGGAGCTCTTTGCCAGCTGCAGATAGTTTAAATCTTCGGACTCTGGACAGAGAATAAATGCCAGAGCCCAGAGAGTGTTGAGGAGCTCCGAGAAAGAACAAGGCTGCTGCTGCTTTCCCTCTGTGGCTCCTGGATGTGAGACAAGAAATTGAATATCCCTTGAAATGAGGATTGGAATGGCTCCAAGGAACCCGACGACCCTAACCAACAGGAAGCAGATAAGAGAACTGTGTTCCCTCTCCCACTAACCCCTTCTCTCTCCTACCTGATGTTGGGGTGTTGGAGGGAACTGGGATGGAGTAGGGAGAAAGATATATAAAAAATATAAATAAAAGAGGTGCTTTTTTTTTAAAGTATGCCAATAAGCATCTTAGTCTGCATTTCCAAAACATAAGGGTTCTTAAAAAGACTTAACTATAAAACCTTGACACATTAAAAGTCAAACAGTTCTTTAATATAGTTGTGTTCCAATTTGTCTAATTTTCTCATTATTGTTTTATGGCTTAGAAATGTATTTTCAGACATTTATTTTGGTAGGAAATCTTGTCAAAAACCTTAAATATATTTGATCAGTGTTTTTCCATGTCAGGTATTCTCCCAGGAAGCTTGTTAAAATGAAGATTCCTAAATTCCACCTGGATGTGGAAAGAGGTCCCAGAAGTTCCCTTATCTGTGTATGTCTATCAAAACCCTAGTCTCTTTCCTCATCTGTGTTTAACTCTTTGGCCTCCGCCTTTAAAGCATGTGCACCCTCTTCCCTTAATGCTCTCCTATTCATCTTGGGGCTCCTGGCTTAGCATTACATCCTCCCTTTCGCCTCCTCTAACCTTGATTGTGGTTCATATGTACCTCTTGTCTCCTCTTCATTGCCCCACCCTTCCTGTCACAACAGCCACCGAGTGGCTTTATCAGAGTCTGGCCCTGCTCTTCTAGAGGAGCAAAAGCTCCCCAAGAGTGGAGACTCCATCATCTTGTTTAGTCCTGTCCCAGCCCCAACCCGGGCCTGGCCCACAGCCAGGATCTGACCACTCATCATGGAAACGGAAACCAAATTCAGATGAAAGTTTATTTCAGCCACATAAACTAGGGACAGTTCCGCTAGCAGAAAATACCCAAGCTTCAACTGTGTACAGTATAAAAATCTCAAGCACTCGCATGTCTGGGCAAAGCACAAACTCTAAACATCTATTTCCAGGATATTTTTTTTATCACATTTGCTGTTTCTCAGCATTTGCAGGCAGACATGTCACAGTTATCACTGGAGAAGTGAGAACAGTAAATAAAATTTCATCCACCAACTTAGTTCTCTCTTATTAAGGAAAGGTGGTCATCCTTTATTTCTGGCTCAGGAATTGGCAACCATGCTTTAGAGGAAATATTCTTTTTTTCCGTGGCCATTCACTCACAAAACAATCTGGCACTCGGGCATCCATTTCTGCACTGCCCAGACACTTGCGGCTGTTGGACATTCAAATACAACTTTTCCAAACTGAAACGTAAGTTCAAATGTAAAGCACATACATGATTGAAAGGAATTAGTGAGAAAGAATGTAAATATCTCACCGAAACTTGTGTAATGACTTCAGGTTTGAAATAATGGTTTGGATCTACTTAGTTAAGTTAAAAGAAAATCAAATTTTATTTGTTTCTCTTACTTCTTCAATATGGCTACCGGAAATGTTTAGGACACTGCTTCTATTGTTTATATCAGTTTATATCATACTTCTATCAGAAAGCAAACTCCTGTGGTTTCTGAGCATGTCCGCCACAGTTTCCTTATTTGTAGAATGAAAGTTTTTTTAAAAAAACAATCTTTCTCCAATTGTTATGGTAAGGATAATATGTTAGTATTTGTTAGTATTACTGACAGCTGGGCAGTGATGGCACACACATTTAATCCCAGCTCTTGGGAGACAGACGCATGTGGATCTCTATGAGTTTGAGGCCAGCCTGGTCTACACAAGTGAGTTCCAGGACAGCCAAGACTGTTACACAGAGAAACCCTGTCTCAAAAAATCCAAAGACAAACAAAAAGGACAACATCTGGCATCTAATATGTGCTTTCTAAATGTTTGTGGAATAAATAAGTGGTGCCCCTTAACACCTGAAACCCCTATTTTAGCTCAGGCCAGGTTTTCCACAAAACAGATATGAGGCAGGGTTTAAGGAGAAGGTTTTTATTGGAGGAAAGAACCCCGGGGAGGTAGAATTGAGGAGAAGCATAGTGGGACAGGGAATGAGGGGACCGGATGGTCGTGTGGTGCGGAGCTGGCCACAGCCGTCCTGCAGAGCTGGTGCTTGACAGGGTAAACTGCGTGGGGAGAGGAGAGGAAACAGGGTGACAGAGTGACAGAGTGACAGAGGTGCTCACCAGTTTCTTCCTGCCTCCTGTTGCTCACTGGATGAAGTTTGTGTTTGTGTGTGTGTGCTGAGTTCATTATGTTTTCTGGTTATGTCACCAGGCCCTTCTAGAGAGTCACTGAGAGGCTAAAGGGTCAAAAGTCCACTGGCTCCAGGTGGATTCTCCTGACGTGACAAAGGCCATGGAAGCCTTGAGGAAATTTTGCTCTGATCCCTGGAGCACCGCCATAATGCCAGGGAGACAAAGTCAGGGCAGTGGGAGCAGGACTTTATGACCACACAAAGGTCATCATACTGGGGTTGGTCCAGCTAGGAATCATGGCAAATGGCCGTGCCCAGGAGCAGATGAGACTCCGGGAGGCTGAGGGTGTGGGTAGCACATCACCTAGAACTGAACATCCTTGCCTGAGACTCTGAGCCATGTTTATTCACTACACTTGTTTGTTTGTTTGTTTGTTTGTTTTTCTAATCTTGAAAGCTTCTCAGTTGGCTCTTGTGCAATCTTTACTCCTGGTGCCCGTCACAGGTTCGTTACCCTGATCCAGTCCCTCTATGCCCTGTCTGAGATCACTCAGTAACTTCAGTATCTTGCTCAAGGCCATGCGTATGGCTTCTCTCTTCCCCAGCACAGGTCCTCAGAACATCCTGCCGCTTCTGCCTCCAACCTGTATTAGAAATTTGCTGCTCACCTTTTCAACTCTTCATAGATGGTGGTAGTAGGTTCCAAATTGGCCTTCCTGCTTTCTTCTGTCCATTGTTCACAGGAGCCAGAGGAATCTTCTAAAGCGGTGGTTCTTAGCCCGGAGGGTTGAAATTATATTCATACCAACTCAAGCGGCAGGGAAAGCCTTCCCCATCATGGATCCCCTTTTTAAACTTTGTAAACTTTCAAGGCAGGAAAGTGGCCAGTCCCCTGCCTGAGGAGCTCCAGCAGGCAGGCCCTGCACCCCAAACTTCCCTAACAACCCTAATAATCATTTTCTAAAGGCTGTTAAGGGTCTTTTCAGCCCCGAGGCAGACGTATGGCCAGTCCCTGCCCTACAAGAAGAATCCTATCAATCCCTAAACAGGAAAACCCACCAATCCCTGACCTCCCCCAAACTCAGGACTTGAAAGCCTACCAATCCTCACCCTGGAAATCTCCACCCTGCAAATCTCTGCCCCCTAAGAAGTCACATATAAGCCCTGCCTACTGTTCTGTTCCCTGCTACTCCCTCCAAACCCTGGATTTGTCCATCCCTGTACATCTCTTTTATGAGATTAGCTGCCCGGTGTTGACTCTGCCAAGAAGCCAAGAAGGAGGAAGTGGAGAAGGGGAGAAGGAAAGAAGTGGTTCATGAGCCCCTCAGATTGGCTGGGGATACCCTCCCTGGCAGCTGTGTCACTGAAGAAGAGAGGTACAGTGGAGCTGTTACATTGTAGCACTCCCGCTCAGCCAAAGATACTCTCCCTCAGGGCTGTATTGCCTCTGCTGAGGAGGCTTTCCCTCAGAGCTGTGTGGTTCCTGGGCTCCCAAGTCCCAAGATACCTTTCCATTACAGCAGGAACGCTGACAGCAACCCCTTGGGGTCAACCAACCCTTTCACGGGGTCACCTAAGACCATCGGAAAACACAGATGTTTGCATTATGATTCATAACAAAATTATAGTTATAAGCAAAATTACAGTTATGAAGTAGCAACGAAATAATTTTATGGTGGGGGGGTCACCATAACATGAGGAACTGTATTAAAGGGTTGTAGCATTAGGGAGGCTGAGAACCACTGTAATCTAAAGTATAAATCAAGTCCTATCTCTTGTTGCGTTCAAGCCTCTAAGTAGTTTCTAGAACAAAACCCAAAGTCCTTATCATGATCTGCACTTGATAACTCCCACATGACCCTCTTCTCACCTTAGACTGATGCCCTCTTCTTTTTGCCTGTTCACCCGCCCCCTCCTTTCCTAAAATATGCCCTTTTGTGTTAGTGCAAAAGATGGCAGGGTTCTCTACGCTTCTGTTTTATATAGAAAGGTTTATTGATGCACAGACATGACAGATTTACGGAGCCCGGTCTGAAAGTTGCTATTTGTCTTCACAGAAAGTTTGCTGAGCCTTCTTTTGGGTGGCCTTGACCATGTTTCCAGCTCCCTTGCCAGTTTACAAGCCAGCTGCTCTCTGTACTTAGACACCCAGTTACCATGCTCTGTCTTCAAACAGAGCCTTCTGACGCCATTTCTTTAAAAGAAGTCTCAAGCCTTTCCCCTAAACACGCTATTATTTCCTGTCACCCTGCTCTGCTTCTGTCCAGCACCTTCTCAATGTGAGGTTACATATTTGTTCATCATTCTCCCTGCTTACAGTCAGTGCCCTCCCCTTACAACTCTCAGCTTCAGGAGAACCGGAGTCGGGGAGGAAGTACTCCCAAGAGTACTCTAATCAACTCCTAGAATTTCTACATCCTCTTGAACTGGACCCTTTTGGAGTGGTTCTCTAATCACACTCTGGTCTGAACATTAGCCATCCATTCTGCTTCTGCTGAGAAGCTGAGGTGGGGTTGGGGGCAGGTCACATCTTTAGGGAAGAATTTAGTTTCCAGTCTGAATGTGAGGTTGCCTTTCTTAAAACTTCTTAGCAGTTAGCGAGCTGTAGCCCCACCTCATCCTCACAATCATTCAGCCCTCTCACTCTTCCACGGGTACCACAAAACGGGCAGTGAGGTGGGCGAGGTAGTCACTGTGCCCGGGAGCCCTAAATCTAGGGAAAAGGCTTGTAGTTTTCTCCTCTGGTCACCAGGGGGCTGTGTACCTTCCTCAGTCCCGATTCTTCCCTGACTTCCCAGAGGGCTCTTGGGAAAACTGGGAAAGCAGTTAAGAAGTGTCCCTTCTTGGATAGCAAACTGCACACAGGCAGAAGGAACACACAAACACATCAGATGGAGACCCAGAGCCCTTCTGAGACCCACAGTCACCAGCGGAGAGGCAGAGCAGGAAGTGGTTTTGAGAGCCACTCCCTCTGCAAAGGCCAGAAAATAAAGGAACCCATCTGGTTAAAACCAGAACCAGCTAGAGTTCATGTTGTCCATTTTCCCTTCATGCCCCAGCATGCCATCCTATCTTCCATTCTAGGGTGTCCTAGGTAGTGTGGAGAGTGCCTGGACGTAGACTAGATTTCTGTGGGAAACAATCACGGAGAAGGCAGGGAAGGCTCTCAAAACTTAACTTTGATGGCCTTGGCTTGAACCTTGATGGCCTAATAGTTTCAGGGCCCCTCTCAAAGTCACCATCGTGATTTTGTATAAGGATCCCTGGACTGCTGGGCAATTTTGAGGATTTAGTGAGCCAACTCCTGCACATGCTTAAGCCCAGACTCTGGTAGACATGTTTGAGTTTTGAACAGGGTGGCAAAGCAGAGGGTAGAGATAGGAGATTACACACACATCCACAGGGCTTCTGTAATCATTGCGAATAATCCCGAGCTCTCACAGTGCTGATACAGCTAGTGCCGTGAGTCTCCTCCAGTGAAGGGGAAAGGACCGAATAAGCATTTGCTTTGTGCTGGTGTGATGCTCCACTCTTAGACGCTGCCAGAACCAGCGCTCCTTCTGAGGTATCAGCATCTGTTCTCTGGGCCTCTTGCATTCCAGGACACAGAGTTCGGTATCCCCAGCTCTTGGCTCTGTGATGGCTTGAGGAAAGACGTTCCTCTCTCTTCGGGACGTTTTGTATATCGTCAGCAGAACACTGCCACTGCTACTGAGACACTTTTGACACAGTACCCTCGCAGGTACTAACACACATGCCTGCACAAAAATGTTACTCTTACCTGATGGACCCAAGGCTGGCGAGTACCATGATGAGTGGCAAGATCATAGGTTTGGAACCAAGGCACTTGGAATATTTCCTCCCTGTTCCTTGCTACAGATGTGCTAGTCAAAGCAACCATCTGGGAACAAGTTGGGGGGGGGGGTGAGGACACCCATTCACTCTCCTCAAAGAGTAGCTCAAATGCACAGGCCCTGGATAATGGGTGAGCAAAGTCTTCTGTGAGATAAAAAGGCATCTTTGTCTCACGTGGGATATATATTCACAGTTTCCTGAGACCTCAGAGCACTCTGCTTTCCTCAGATGCAGGTTGTCCAAATGTGCCCTGAAGAATTCTGGGTAGTCAACAGAGTCTTTGCTGGTTGTCAGTCAGACCCGAATGGGTAGGGGCCAAGCTACCAACCACCAACTACCTTCCCTTCAGACATGGCCTCGTTTTGGTGACTTGCACAGATGATTCTTGTGCTACTGAATTGAAATTCTATACCTAAAAATAAGTTTGTAAAATGGCCCGTTAAAGACGTGAACTGCAGAGAAGTTTCCTTGGCCAGCTGGAGTCTTTGGCTCTCAACCTGGGGATTCAAGGCTTCAAGGGTCGGGAACAAAGCCTGTGTTATGTGCTGTGGAAGGGTGAAACATCCCTTCACCCTACAGCCCTCTTTAATTAGCTCGGAGCAATGCCTTCTGCAGGTTCTTATCAGTGCTTCCTGATAAGGTAATTAATGGGCTTCTCTTCTCTTCTGAGCGTCCTCCAGCCCCAGAGGGCTGTGCTCCAAAGGAAGGCACTCATTAGTTCTTGTGTGATGTCTGGGGAAAGTAACTGCACCTGTTTAGAAAAGCGGGGTGGAGCCTTCATCCTCTCTGGGGGGCGGGGCTCAGGCTCTCTGACACTTGTTCCTTTTGCTTGCTGCCAGGTCTATCCAGAAAGTTCCACCCCTCCCACACAGCCACTCTCCTACCACCAGCCTCTGCAGGTGTCTGACAGAGGCCCTAAGACAGAGGCCCTGCCTTGAGCCCTCAAACCAGTCACCTGGAAGCTCCTGAGTCGCCTGGATTCAGAGTTGTCTCAAGCCACCCTGCATGAAAAACAGGCCCCTCAACTGCAGGGCAGAGGACAGTCTCTATACTGAGTTCTGCCACCTGCTGAGCTATGCGACCTGGGTAGAGGCTTTGACTCCAAGACTTTTAGCTACAGGTAAAGCGAGGGTTGGTCTCAGGGATAGTAAGTGCATGGTTTGGATGGCCCTGAAGACTTGGTCTCTACTTTCTGCTTTGTTGTCAGTAGGAAAGCCATGTTCCACTTCTGTGGAGAACTCTAGCAGACCCTCTAGCTGCCCTGTCTCCCAGAAACCAGGACACCCCTCCTTCATTCTCTCTCCCTGGGCAGAGAGTTGCAAAGTAAAGCTGCTGTGGCCCATGGTCTCCCTCTCTTGCCGCTTCTAGTAACCCAGAGCCACACTCCATGTCCCTCCCCAAAATAAAGTTGCATTTTAAATTTACTTTTATCTAGTGCCTTCCTTCCTTGAGGCACAAATGATATGAAACTTCCCCTCATAATTATCCCAACCCCCGGCCCAGACATCAATTAGAATAAGAGATTCCCTTTGTTTTCTAGAATCAATGGCCCTTTCCCTTAAGGGCTCTCACCATGTTGTGCTGGACATCTCTCTTCATGGAATCCTTCTTCAGAGCTGAAACCTCGCTCTTCAGGGCCCCACCATGCTGCCGTGCTATAACTTACCTAAGAAAGACTCTGAAGGCCAGTTCATCTCAGTTTCCTATCCACTGAGCCAGGGCTCTAAGTTATAACAGGAAGCCCAAGAGGTTTGAACATGACCAACGTCAGCATTGACATGGCTGCTGCTTGTCTTGCCAGTGGTACAACTGGCATTGGGCACAGGCCGTTCTTACTGTGGTTTAGAGTTAAGCTTCTTGAGATGTGTAGGGTTTTTAGATAACATTCACCCACTAAATGCTGACACACATACATAGCCATTCCACTTAGCTGTGGAAGCTAAATCTCAAGTCTCCCACTGGATTCTTGGAGCCAAGGATAGTATTGAACCCAATTGATGCTGTGTTTTCTTCATGTGTGCGTACATTGTTTTGATCAAGTTTAATTCATAAATCAGGAAGGGCAAGAGATTAATAACAATAACTAACAATAAAAAGAACAATTGTGGTAATACACCATGGAAGATTGGCCAGTTCTGTTATGCTTGCATTCCTAGGCCATTATTAAGTAAAATAAGGGTTCCTTAATATAAGCACTATGGTAATGTGACATTAGACCTAATATCTTAGACTCATACTAAGTGATAGGTGGGCAATATATAGAGAGTGGGTGCTGGACAAAGGGACAATTCTTATGCTAAGCAAGGCAAGGAGGACAGAGGAGCTTCTTGTCGTATTACTTTGAAGGGAACAGAATGTAAAACTTATGAAATTTTTTTTTCTAGAAGTCCCCATTAAATGTTTTCAGATCATGGTTGAGCTCAGGTAACTGAGACCTCAGAAAGCAAAACCCTAGACAAGAGGTGCAACTGTGCTCCACAGATTCCCAAATATCCCTTGGGAGAACAATGGCACCGGGAGTACCCATGACCACACGTGGGTAGATGGAAATAAGGCAGTTATTTTGACTGCATGTGACAAAGGCTATTTTTAAAATGGCTTAGCTGAAAATGAGATGCATTCCCGTGCCATGGAGAAGGAGAAGCCACAGGAGAGACCTGAACTGTCTATCTCCATTAAACAAAGCAATTTTTGCCTCCCCTTCAGTGGCATCTACAGTAGGGGAAGGTTTCCTGTTTGCTTTGCATTTGCAGCCGCTTTTCTGTTTTGTGAGAAATGATGATAGAGAAGTGTAGAAGCCCTTCCTAGGACCTATGGAAGTGAGTTGGCATAGAGCATCCTTTTCTTTAGTCCTCACAGATTAATTGGGATGGAAGTATGGGCAGTTGTTGTGCCTGCCTAGGACTTAGGATCTAGAGATGTCACAGAAAGCCTCGTGGGTACATCCGAGGGTTATTCATTGCAGCAGTCTTGGAAGTGAGAGGTGATGGAGGTGGCAAGGGTCCCCCCATAAAGAGGCCAGTGTGGCAGCAGGCAATGGGGGCATAGGAACATCTTACAGATTTCTTGTGGTACGAGCTAGGCTGGCCTCTGCCAGCGTCAGTTTCCACATGGAGCTTGTTGATCCTTCTCATTGATCTGAAAGTGGTCTAGTCCCTTTCTAAACAGCCATTCTCCGTATCAAATTAACCCAAGTTGGTTTCTGTTGCTTGATGCCCAAATTTTTACAGTGCCTGGGAAGGATGCAAACTAGAAGACAAACGGGCTGCTATACAGTCTGAGGAGGGCTGGGATGAGAAGCCGTCAGAACCTCCCAAGGCCAAGAACCTTCCCCCAAATGGTGACTAAGATTATCAATCTTGTTTGTTAACTTGATGGTGTTTAGAATCACCATGGAAACAAGTCTCTGGCCTTGTCTAGAGTACATAGAGGTGGAAAGACTCATCCCAAATGTGGATGGTGCCATTTCATAGATTGGGGTCTGGGACTGAGAATAAAAACGAGAAAGCAAGCTGTAGGAAAGTATTTAACATCCTCTATTTCTTGGCTAAAGGTTCAGTGTGACCTGCTGCCTCAGGATCAAGCCCCAGGATGCTCCCTCCCACATTCACGAACCGTCATGGACTATATCCCCAAGCTGTGAGCCAACATAAGCCCTTCTTTCCTTTAGCTGCTGTGGTCGGGTATTTCATTGTAGCATCAAGATAAGGAATCAACACAGTGACTGCAGTAGTGACCTTATTGGAGATCTAATTCTTTTCATGGGGCAGCCTCACTAATACAGCAGGCTTATTTTCTGAGGTTGGTTTCTGGCACCCCTTCCTTGATGTCCCTCTTTGCTAAGCTGAGGTACCAAGGACCAATGAAATGAGTCTATCTTCTCTTTACCATTCATGAAGCCTCTCTTTTTACTACAGAAGGTTATGTGGATAGGTGACTCCACACTTGTCATTGTCAGTTCTAGAAAAATAAAATAACTGAACTTAAAAAAATAAATAAAGGCAAAGTTCTAAGTACCTGAGTCTTTCCCTCCTCTCTGATTTCTTGGGGAAAAAAATGGTTTTAAAAGGGTCTAGTTTTGGTCGTGGACTCTGTGGGTGAGGAGAATCCTCTGTAATAGAGGTGACTGTATCTTCACCTCAGGATATGGGGTGACTCTAGCTGAGACTCCTGGCAGTGCGGACTATGGAGGCTGAAAGTGGCTACCTGCTATAGCCAGGCAAGACTTCTAGTGGAGGGAGGGGCACACCAAGCCACCCACAAAACCTTTGACACAGAATTTACCCTGCCAACAGGGTTTGCTGAGACCCACCCAATGGGAGAGAGCCAACCCCTGTCACTGTTAAGAATATTCCACTATGCTTACAGACAGGAAACCAGCATAACTGTCCTCTGAGAGGCTTCACCTAGCAGCGTATCAAAACAAAGGCAGAGACCAACAGCCAAACATTAAGCAGAGCATGGGGAGCCCTGTGGAAGAGTTGGGGGAAGAATAGAGGGACCTGGAAGGGACAAGAATGCCACAAGACCAAGAGAGTCAAGTAACTGAGGACCAGAGACTCACAGAGACTGAACCACCAACCAAAGAGCGTGCATTGACTAGAGCTAGGCCCCTACACATATGTAGTTGATGAGCATCTTGATCTTCATGTGGTCCCCTAGCAATTACAGAGGGGGCTGTCTCTGATATGGACCCTGTTGCCTGCTTTTGGATCACTTTTCCCTAACTGGGCTGCCTTGTCCAGCCTCAGTGGAAGAGGATGTTCTTAGTCCTGATGTGACTTGATGTGCCACAGCAGGTTGGTGGCTGGGGGGAGGGGGAGGGCACAGCTCCTCATTTCTGAGGAGAAAGAGAGGGAGTAAAGGGGGCAGAGGGCAGGAGGGCAAGACCGGGAGGAGAGGAGGGAAGGGCTGTGATAAGGATGTAAAGTGAATAAATAAAGTAAAAGAAATAAATGGAACCAAACCAAACCAAAACAAATAATAATATCCTCTCCTCTTCCTCCACTAGGAAACATCAAAAGGTAAAAAGCCTAAATGGGGCCAGAATCCAGAAGAAATGCATGTAGGAACAGCAGCTACAAAGAGCGGAAATGGGAGTGTGAAACTGTTTTCCTTTGAAGCCTTCTACAGGGCAGCATTCTTTGGACCAGGCAGAGGCTCTTCTTTGAGTCATTCAAGGCAACTGTTCTCCTCCCTACACACCACCTCCCAACAGCTGGGAGGGTTAGAGCATGAAATTGAGGCCATAATGTATAGACTCGGGATTCAGATGCTCTGGTCCCAAATCCCAGCTGAGTCTCTTTGGGCAAGTCATTAATTACTATGCTTCTGTTTCCAGCTCATAAGATTTCTGCTAGACTTTATCTATTTGTTTTCTCGTAGTAGAAATTGAACCCAGGGCCACTACTGTTGATCCATAGTTTTAACCCTATTTTTACTTCTTTCTTTTGTTTTTAACTTATTTGTCCCTTTACAGACATACATACATCTATAGTGCTTTGGTTATACCCTCTCATCATCCTCTCCTCTTCATGTCCCCTTTTGCTAAATCCTTTCTTCTCTCCAAGAAGTTCCTCTCCTACCTTCTTGTCTTTTGTGTGTGTGTATGTGTGTGTGTGTGTGTGTGTGTGTGCGCATATCTACTGTATGAGGATTGTTTGCATGAGTGTGGGTGGGAGGGAGTCGTTAACTAGACCAGGGGACTGTGCCAATGGAACACCAACTATTCTATTACCAATGACTGTACCGCTGAGGACTATGACTCCCTCTCCCCCAGCAACTATTGACAGCTTATCATGTATAAGTTTTTCCTAAATCATTTATGACAGACCTAATCTTACACAGCTAACCACTGCGGCTATAAGTTCACAAATATAGCAAAGTTGTAACCAGAAAACAGATTCACATCACTCCTTCCATTTTCCAGCTCTTACATTCTTTCTGCTTTTTCTTCCCTTATGTGTGTGGGCCTTAGAAGGAGTTATATAGATGTTCTGTGTAGGGCTGAGACTAAGCAGTTACTTATTTCTAGAATCCATCTCTCTCTCTGTGTGTGTGTGTGTGTGTGTGTGTGTGTGTGTACTTTACACGTCAGAACACAACCTGTAGGAGTTAGTCTATGTAAGTCCCAGGAGTTGAAATCGGGTTTTCAGGCTCAGTAGCAAGTGTCTTTCCTCACTGAGCCATCTCAGAGGCCCTCTTCTCAGCACTTTGATCAGTTGCAAAATTCTTCATCAAGTCCTGCCCACTACAAACAGGAGCTTGTCTGATCGAGGTTGAGAGTAGCCCTCACTTATGGGTACAAACAAGAGTACTTTAGAAGACAGTTTGACACCACGCTTGCTTAGCAAAACAATAGTGATCAGTTCCTCTCTAGGTCATGTCACCTCCACAGCTGTTGATTTTTGACCACATTTATAGTACCATGCATGAATTCTTTATATGGACAGGCCTCCAATCCAAGCATAAAGTGAGTGGTTACCCCATGAACAGTCAGTTGTGCCACTATTGCCTCACTGGGAACACCTTGCCTCATAGGTTGGTGTTGTAACCATAGCATTCCCTACTAGACAAGATTAGTCAATGACTTCTCCCAGCAACCTCCACAGCACCCTCCGGAACTATGAAAACTATCCAGCAAGAAGGAAGCTTCTAGCTCAGTTCAAGCTTAATTTCTCCATGTTCTGTAACCAAATTACATAGTGTGTATGTTTATAGATCTCATCATCTAGTTCTAGTGGAAAACCAAAAATATTCCTACCCCAAATATATTTTTTGAAATTTTATTTTGAGACAGGGTCTAAGTGGCACAGGTTGACTGTAAACTCATTCTAAAAGCCAGCCAGATCTTGAACTTGCAATCTTTCTATACCAGCTTCTTAAAGTGGCTGGAATTAGAGGTGTGTACCACTGTGCCATCAGCTGTGAAGTTTAAATGAGTTACAGTGTGCTCAGAGTGAGGCCTGGCCTGGTGTAATCTCAGCAAATTTTGCTATGCTGGCTCTCCTGGATGGTGACTGCACCACGTTTGCCACCCCTGACTTGTTGCATAAGTAATAAAGAATAAATAATCCTTCTGGGAATTCCTGACGTGGGTCAGGGAGCTGGGAAGAGCAAAGCCCTCACAGGAATTGGTTCCTTCCTCCCACCTTATTTAAAAACAAATGGAGAGTGACCTTGGTACCCTCTTGTCAGGATGTGTCATCTCAGGATCCTTTGACAAGCCCCTATAGGCAGACACATGCCCACATGCATAGGTACATGAGCACATTCACATGGACACACAGACACACACAGACCAGACTCGGTGCCTGTCTGCAGCAGTTCAGCATGGCATCTAGCACCATGTGCGTCTGCAAGGACCCCTAGCCACACCGGACCTATCCCAGGATGCTTCTATTTATGATTCTTGGTCTACAAACATATTCTATATACTCAAAGTCTAAAACTAGAACCTTGGAAGAAGAGACGCAGTGGTATAAACCAGCACCCTTAATCTATTCACTAAAAGCTTTTCATTTTCTCTTCTCCGTTTAACAGAATTCACAGTTCTGGAGCAATTGTTTCCTAGGCAAGTTCAGAGTCTGAACAAGACCTTTAGGAGCAATTAACAATGATGCTAATACTAACAACAGAAATTGCACACCAAGCACTTCGAAACAGTTGTCACTGCTCTATACGACCTCAGTCTATGAATTCCCTTTCAGCCCCTTTAAGAATCTTGTGAAGTAAGTACTGTAGTCACCAGCCCGTTTTACAGATGGGAAAGCTGAATCACAAACATATGATAACTTGTCGTAAGGTCAGTGAGAGGCAGCCAGTCTGGTTCCATGGACTGGGCTGTTAACTCCTAGATGTTTTTTCTTAGATGCTGAGGAATTTATAGCCCCCTACAACATCGTCCTACATGCATAATTTAAAATAAAGCCAGCTCTGACTGATAAAAGAATGTAAGAAAGGGCGGCAGCACTCTGGCCATTTCCCCTGATGCCCACTGAATGCCTTCAATGCAGGTTACCAGCTTTTTAGACTGCATTTCCTCTAATGTCTCCTTGCTCGAAAGGTTTCTTAAGCATAGCTGCTTAGTTTAGTAGATAATCCAAATACCGTTTGCTTCTCCATCTAGTCAAGATGGCTTCTATCTAAAAGTTTAGGGTAACCTGTGCCTGGTTTTGGTTGCTGTTCCTTGAGATACGGTATGGAAGGTATTTCTTGGCCGGAATGAAAGTGACTTTGGCCCACCCTGCAAGCATCAGAAAGATGGCTACAGAGTGTGGAGCTGTGAGCCTCTTTGCAGCCACAGAGAATAGCCTGGTGTCAGTTAAAGTCCATGGGAAAAAATTGGTGGACCACCCTATGGCGCTCTCTCTCTTTCTCTCTCTCTCTCTCTCTCTCTCTCTCTCTCTCTCTCTCTGTGTGTGTGTGTGTGTCTGTCTGTTATTAGTTTATAAGATCAGTTCTGATAGTTTCATGTGCCCAAGGTCCATGATGATAAATATAAAGGTATAGCCCTGCCAACTAATTGAGGTTGAGGCTCAGTCTTCAGGTCACCAAACTTTTAAAGTCAGTAATTTCAAAGCCTCACATTTCTTCGCTTTGGGCGGTATGTTCTCTCCTTGGAGGGGACAGCATGGGGTTAAAGGGCAGGCAGGACCTGGAAGTTTTGATGGACACGGAAATGGGGATGAAGGGAGATATGATGTGTTTATCTAGTGAACAGGGCAAGAGGCACATTTTACCTGGCCATCTGGGGCCTTCCCAAGAATCAACATGCCTGACCCTGAGTAGGCCTGGCTTGCTTGTGGGAGAAGGAAGAGCTGAAGCACACATGATGTTATTAATAGCCCAAGCTCCCTGGGACTCTTTTTCCCTGAGCTGTTTCCATGTGAGGCTCTATTGGGGTTTTGTTTCTGGTTCTCATGAGTTATTTCTGCCCTCTGCCCTCAGTCCGTTTGCAATAGGTCCACTGGGTGGGGGTGGGGGAGCTGCCTGATGGCATGCTTAGTGGTCAGAGAATCAGGAAGGGCTGTGTGAGGGTGGGCAGGTCCTTTCTCACCCTCCTTATTGTGCTCCGGAGAAAGAGCTTCACCAAAGAGCTGGGCCTGATTGTAACAACCCGGATTCCAGGAAGCCTACAAGTAGGGATGTGGGGGAGGAGCACTGAAGACAAGCTCCTGCCAAGGGTTGAAAGGATTCCCTCTGAGCACAGGGAAGGCTCTCTCCAAAGATGTAACCAAACTAGCTGGCCAGGATATAAAGGCAGGCTTAGCGCTGTCTAGTTTCTCACCTCATTCTTGCTGGGACTGAGGTGTGTAGTCCTGAAAGGCAAGGTCATTGTACTGGCTGCACACAGCATCACCTCATACTCCTGTGGCTTCCTAGCTGCAGTGATTTAAGGAGAGCAATGATTCTCCTCAGGGGCAATAGGCAGAAAAAGCTCTACAAAATGTTTTCTTATCACGGAAGGAAAAGGAGTATGGTTGGCTGCTGGACCTCAAGGGGGAGGGGGTCCCAGAGAGTTGGAACCCAATATGACATTTAAGAGAAAATGCAACCTTAGATTTGAAAGTTGAGGAACAACTGACACTATGAGATGACATGGTAAATGTATGGGGAGCTTTGAGAGACTAAGGGAAAAGGTTAAGTGAAAAAGAGAAGAGAAGAGAGGAGGAAGCCTGTTCTAAATTGAAGTTTGCATTTTGTAAGCCAGTGTATAAGGCAAGCTCAGTGCCTAGGAGGTGCTTCGTAGATGCTGTGGGAGAAAAAGGAGAGGATGTGGACAAAATCCATATGAATAGGGAAATAATTGTGTTACATACACTTGATGCCGTCACATCTGTCTCCCAAAGCCTGTATGTGAAGATGAGTAGGTTGTGTTGTAGGTGCAAACCCAGAAGTTCAGAGCGGGATGCCCAAAGATGCAGGAAGTTCATGGTAGGGGGAAGTAGCATACACCAGGTTTCAATCTCAGTATTTCATTGCAAAAATTGCAAAAAAGAGACAGAACCTCAGGACGGAAAGACAAAAATTCGGTTAGGGTGGGGACAGGAAGTGGCAGTTTAGAAAGTGTGCTCCAACTTCTCAGTGTCTTCCATTTCAGCCTACATTTAAAATATTCACATAGTGCATTCCCAGTAAGAGGGAAAGACAGCCACCCACCACAGTGCACAATGGTTTGTGGGGCTAAAAGGCAAAGATGTGCCACAGATTTCAGGGTTATGTTTGGCAGAGGGTAACAGAAGGCTGCCCACCTTTCTAGCTCATCTCTCTTCTAGAAGAAGAGAGCTAGGAGGACAGTTTAATGACACAAGAGCGGACCTAGTCTTTGTATCTTCTTTCTCTAGCATCCTTATATCAAAGCATTTGTCTTCTTTGTCACAAGTTGCTTGCTCCATCTCCAAACACTGCATCAGAGCTCCAAGCAGAAAGCAGAAAATGGCGGTCAAAGCTTTGCCTGTTTATTTTGATGACAAACTTTCCCTTAGGACTTCAATCTACTTTGAAACAGTCAGAATGGTGCCTTCTGGCTCCTTACCTGCTGGATGATGGATATCTGGGTCCTTTTCTTTTCATCCTCTGTAGTACAGGAAGGAAAGACATAAGTGGATTGAAAGTGATGCTTATCAGCTTTGTGTTTGTAATTTGTTTACAGCTGTTTATAGCATGTTTACAAAAGGTGCACGTGGTCTCTTTTGTTGGAAGGCATTAGTAGCCAGGGCCTGTGGATAGAAACTGAATTGTGAGTACCTTTTTGTCTGGAGGGCTGGCATAAGCTAATTCCATGAGGCCTGATCATAATCCCTATGGAAAGCTGTTAGTACTTCCGGCAACCCTGAGTATCGTTATTGGCAAAAAGGTTGAGTATATTTCTCCAAAAGAAGCTACTCTTACATTTCAGGAGGCTAGTATGAATAAACTGTGGGTTTTTAAATTTTCTTATAACCTCTTTATTAAAATTTTCATTTATCTATCTATCTACTCACCAGATACACTTGTTCACACATTTATCCATCCATCCATCATCCATCCATCCATCCATCCATCCATCTATCCATCCATCATCTATCCATCCATCCATACATACATACATCTATCTACAATCCGTCGGCATGTCCATGTATCCGCCCACCTCACTTTCACCCATTATCCATCTAGCTGTTCACTTATCCAGGCATCTATCATTCTTTCTATGAATGTATCCATCTGTCTCTTCATTCATTATCCTTCAATCTGTCCATCATTCATATACCCAATCAGCTGCTCAGCAAACACTTTAAAACCCATGTGCCAGATGGGTGAGGTGGCACACGCCTATGATCCCAGTGTTCAGGAGGCAGAGGCAGGCAGATCTCTGTGAGTTCGAGGACATCCTGGTCTACAAATTGAGTCCAAGACAGCCCAGGCTCACTAGGTATATTGCTCTGAGTGCTTTACTGCTCCGGATTCCAGCATCCCCTTGTGTAGTAGAATGAGAACTGCCATCATCCCCTGTGTCTTCTGCCTCTGTTTTGTTTTGCTGTCTTGGGAAACAAAAACAAACCAAACCAACCAACCAAACAAACAAACAAAAAAAGAAACCAGACAAAAAAACCCCATGTGCTAGCTGTATTGTCTTCTGCTGAGCTTGTGTTCCTGTCTCTTTCTTTTCTCCAGGCCTGGCTGAGACCTTTCCCAAATGTGGGAGCTTAAGGATGGAGAGTTATCTAAAGCAGTTGCTATTTCAGTCCAGAACTTGAAGTTAAAAATGTTCAAATGGAAAAAAAAAAGTTTAAAAATATAGATGTGTATTTTTCTAAAACCCCATTAAGCTGTCAAGGGCTCTCAACCGTGTGTTTCCTTTCCCATCGTTGCTAATTGGCAAAGTATGTTTGTGCCCCAAACAGAAGAGAAGCCCTCCTTTTTCTCCCCCTCTTCTAGCTACGGCTCCCCATCCCTATCCCCTTCTTCTGATTCTTGTACTTAATCTATTCCCCAGCCTTAGGGACAATGGCTTGGTCTCCACCCCCTGGAAAGATTACAAAACAGCAGCCTTGCTTCTGCCTAGAGGCTTGGGTACCCACAGCACCCTCCATGGTGCATTTAGGCTGCCTAAGAGGCTCAGATCCTGGTTACACCATTCACTAGGTGTATCACTTTGAGTGCTTTACTGCTCCAGATCCCAGCTTTCCCTGTGTACAGTGAGAACTGCCATCCTGCATCTTCTGTCTCTGCGAGCTGAAATAACGAGAGTGTGTAAGGCACCAGGCAGAGCCTGGACGTGTGTTTACCATTAAAACTCCTTCTACAGCATGCTGTGGTCTTACTGCCCTCTGCTTTGCTCTCCACATTTAGAGTTTTAGCAGAAAACTAGAAGATAGACCTTCCTCATCCCATCCAGTAATTTTAATAAATGTAATCATATAACAATTTGATATAATTAGTGAAAAAATAAAGTGGAAGACACTGGTAAAACTGAGTGGGTAGAACAGGGGGCAGAGCCAACCTACTGGCCACAGGAGTATCTCTTAGCGCCCTCCTCTCTCACAGTCTACCAAATGCGTATACCAAAGCATTTAAGGTTGTTTTGTTTATGACATTGTGTCCTTTAATGTTGTCCTACCATCATGGCCATTCCTCCCCTGCTAATGTCTAGAGAATAAAAAACACACAAGTAAATTGTTTTCCTCACTGCCCAGCACAGCAGGCAGAAGCCTGGAGAGCTGCCTGGAAAAGAAGATCCAGTGCTGAGGATTGCATGAGGCAGGCAAAGGCAGCAAGTTGAGGCTATTGACTCAGACTTAAGGCAGCGTCTCCTCATTTATCAACTTCTTCCTTGGCTAAATGGAGGCATTGTTTCAAAGGAAGCAGTTACCAGGCCTGGTAGGAGGTAAATGCTTGTAATCATAACACTTAAGAGAGTGGGGCAGAAGGATCTGGAATTAGAGTCCAGCCTGGCCTATGTATATGCATACATACATACCTACACACACACACATACATACATACATACATAGGAAGAACCTGTCTTAAAACAAACAAGTAGACAATAACAAAAGAAAGGTTTACAAGATGATTGAAGATGAGTCTGCAAGGCAGAGCATCTTCTAGCCCTGGGACCATGTTTCTGATTGTGGCACTTATATATGTAAGCAGGAACCCAAGTTCTGAGAATGCTGCAAACATTTCCACACATTGAGCTAAGACAGTTTAGGAGTAATCCTTAAAACAAAACAAAATAACGGAGGCCCAGGGTTTCCAAAACGTCTCAGTGGCTCATGTTCTAAACTTTGGGCTCTTCACCACAGCAGCTGTTTAGAAATCAGCTGACTAAGTGCTGGGTGCTAGTTGGCCCCCTGTGCTACAGGTGATTCTACCTGGGCATGTTAAGGTCCCTGCCTTTGAGAGGCTTGAAATTTAGCTTACTATGCAAACGATATCATGTACATGATAGCCCAGGGCATGGCAGCTATATATGATAGCTCAGGGCAGGCCATCTTAGCATGACACATGTGAATTAGAAGTCTAGGCTGCAGTGACGGGGTCAATGGGTCACTGAGGAGGGAGTCCTAGGGTCAACCACATCTTGTGATTACCTGGGAGATCCTTGGCCAACCTCTGTGAAGTGACTAGGCCCGTGTTCCTCTGTTGACCCCTTACCCAAAAGATCTGCTTCAACTTCCACGTGCTGTATCTTTGCTCAATAACATCTCAACTTAACAGCTAGGTCCAGGGCTCTCATGGGAGGGCTGACTACAAAATGGGAAGCAGAGTACTCGGTGTGGCTAGGCCTGAACCTTTCCCTTCCCGCGCTGGAGGCATTCACAGTGAGGGCAGAGAAAATGAAAGGGTGCTAGGAGAGGACAATGAAGGAGTGTGTATGGGGAGCGGGGAGTGCTGAGGGCAGGGCTCTTTGCTGAGGGTGTGTGTAGCACAAGTCCCTGGTCCACTGGGACAGATGTTAAAACAAAAGCGCTTTTATCTGGGGGAAAGTGTTCCCAGAAAAACACTCTGAGCTAGAAAATTCCTGTCATCCTCGCTCATTTATTTTGTGCGATACAAAGGCTCAAACAAATTCTCGAACTTTACTGCGGAGCCCTGACATAAAGGAGAGCCTGTGTGAGGCGGGGCTGGGGACTTGAGCACAGCCTCCCAGGCTGCTGATCTCTTGAGGTTGCTGAACCACATCGCCCATTAATACCCAGATGCTGGCACCCTCACTGAACCTGCCATCCCGCTGCCCTTCGGGCTCTAGCCTGTCTCCATAAACGCCCTACTGAAAGAGAAAGCTCCTTTCTTAGCAACAGAAACCCCATTTATCAGTTAGGAGGCTTTGATTGTAAGTCCCCAAATACCCTACCAGGAATGAATTAAAGCTCAAATAAATACCCTCACACTGAGTGTTGAATCTGGAAGTGGACAGTAGTTACTGTTGTTTAGTGTATCCAATGATTTCAGCTGGGCATAGGTTTCCCGTGTTCAGCTGTCTCACATGCTCACAAGATGGCATCCATAATTCCAAGAAGCAAGTCCTCACAGAAGACCCCCAGAGTGGAGGCGGGTAAGGACCGATGGTTGGATTAGCAACTTCTCTCATTGCTGGTGTGAATGCCTGACAAGAAGCAGCCTAAGGAATGGCAGGCTTCTGTTGGCTCCCTTTTTGAGTGCACAGTGCCGTAAGGTGGGGAAGTCATGGGGGAAGCGGTCTGTGGCAGCTGCTCACACCTCATCTGACAGAGAGGCGCAAACGCCGGTGCCCAACTCCTTTTTGCTGCATCGGGCCTCAGAGTAGGTCTTCCCATCGCTGTTAACCTAATCTAGACAATTCTTTCCAGGAATGTCTTCTAGGTGATTCTGGATTCCACCAGTTTGACAATTGATGTTAACCCTTATGCTGGTCTTCACTGACATCTCTTATTGAGAAAGTGTTTCTCCAACAGGATTTGTTCATGTTTCGTAGGTCAGAACAGGATCAGATATCAACAATCATTAGCAAAAGCAAAAATCTCTTTGATAACTTACAACATTCATCCTCATTGGGGGTGATATCCTGCAGAGAGTGGAAACCATTTAGTTCTTAGGGGCTGTATAAAGATACACTCATATACAGAGAGCAGGGGTAATATACCGGTGGTATTGCACTTCTATGAAAAGAAGCAATTAGAAGCAAAATGTTTAAATGGCTCTTTCAGGGAAAGGACCTTTCATTGCTGGTTCCTGAAGACATCTCGCTTGACCTGGCAGGCAAGGAAATGATGGACAAACAAATGATGCCACATCCTACCTGGGAAGAACCATTCTCTTCAGGATGACAACATGGTGGCTGTCCAGGACTTCAAAAGTGTGCTGGTCCACTGATATGCTCTCAAAGGTGGCCATGGCTGCTAACTGCATGGCCAAACTGAGCATTTAAGTTGACTCAGCCAGAACTGAGTTTCTGGGGAAAAAAAAAAGGAAATTAACAAAGGATCGGTGATTAATAAAGAGACATCTAAAGGATAATTGTACACAGTCAGACTGTGTGGTGAGTCATTGTGTTAAATGACTTCACACATTTCCCCCCTTCTTGTGTGGCACTCCAACAAGACAAGATGAAGCCTGTGGGTCTCAGTCAATAGCGTTCTATTCCAGTGAGTGCAGACCACTGGATGGTGAAAAAGATGAAGGAGTTAATCTTGATAAGCATGCAGCTGGATCCCGGCAGCTTGGGGAGTTTATAGGAGAGGGATAACAGCTTAGTCCATTTCCCAGCTCATCTTCAACCTCCTCCCTGTTGCTTAAGCTCCTGTCTATGCTTCTCTGCACCTCCCAGTCACCAGCCTTGCCTTGAGACAACCAGTATTCTCACCACATAAGAGGCTCTGGTTTGGCTCAGCATTCTTTGTGGTGGTTGTGTGGGAGAGCTGAGGAAGATGAACAGGAGGTCTGGAGCCTCCACAGAATTTCCCACATTTCTGTATCCATCACCATACACACCATTTTGGTTACTCTGGAGTCTTGACTTAAAAAGTCTACCTGATGCTTGAATGTTCGCTTTGAAGGCCTTCCTATATTTATAAGGAAGCAGGGACAGGCAGAGTAACACACATCTTGGGAACCTTGTTCTTGAAGGAAGACAGAGGGATGATAGTCCCTTCTGGGATTAGAAACTTGCATGACTGAAACTGGTGCTTCTTGACACATGCCGGTTCCATTGTCTCCTCTCTTTGACTGGGTCACTACATCTTACTAATGATTTCTCCATTAGCAACACTAAAAATTGAGAGGAGCCATATACCCAAGGAACTGTGTGTGGGTGATGTTCATATTCTTCTTTCTATAAGTCAACGTTTCCTGAGACTAACTGTAGATTACTCTGGGACTTTTTATTTTAATTTTTTATATTAATTATAGTTTATTCACTTTGTATCCCAGCTGCAGCCCCCCTCCCTCATTCCCTCTCAATCCCACCCTTCCTCCCTCATCTCCTCATCTCCTCATCTCCTCCCATGTCCCTCTCCAAGTCCACTGATAGGGGAGGTTCTCTTTCCCTTCCATGTGATCCTAGTCTATCAGGTCTCATCAGGACTGGCTGCATTGTCTTCCTCTGTGTCCTGGTAAGGCTGCTTCCCCTCAGGGGGAGGTGATCAAAGAGCTAGCCACTGAGTTCATGTCTCTGGGAATTTTTAAGTCAGAATTCCTTCCTGTGTCCTTCCAGCTCAGGTCAATCTCTTTCCCTGGGATTCAGGCTTTGGGTTTTAAAAACAAATTCCCAAAAGCAAATTCCCAAGTGACTATTGTGTGATACTAAGACTAAGAAACAAATGTGTGATGTATGTATGTATGTATGTATGTATGTATATATATATATATATTTTCTTCTTCTTCTTCCACCAAGCATACACTCTATGTTTTAAAACATCAAAAGAAAATAAAGCAATTCTCATTCTGGAAAGAAGTGAAGTCCATTTTTGCTTGATTCTTTCTGTAAAAAAGATCTTTTCATAAAATGTGAACTTGTATATATGGAGAAAGCTCCCATTTTTAGTATTATGCACAACGGGAAATCAAGTAAGAAACCTTTTAGAATGTTAGTAAGACAACTTCAAATAGACATAGTTTGTATTTCACTTATTGAGATGAGGAGAAAAGTATGGAAAAGACATCTGAAGTGAGTGGCATGCCAGCTGAACATGGGTTCTGGTGAGCCTCAGCATGTATTCTTGCCATGTGCCCATCTTTAAATAGGTGTTTTATTTCTGAACCGCCCCAGATGATAGCTGCTTCTGGTGGAAGCTGAGATTTTATAACTGCATGTTTTGTACCAGATGTGGTTGTAAAAGTAGTAGGTGCCTCAACTGAGGTTACTCAGAGAGGAAAAAAAATAGAAGCTCAAAGGGGTGAAGAGGCAAGACTGAAAATACACTTCCAGGCTGTCCTGCCCCTGTGACCCCTTCCCTGTCCACAGAGCAGCTGCTGAGATCAGGTCATTTGGAAGAGGTAGCCCTAAGTGGTCTGCCCATTCACAGAGGGTAGGCTTAGAAATGGCCTTCTTTGCTGAGGACTGGCAGTTCCCAAAGGCAGAGGCAGAGAGGCCCTCTGACTCCAGGCAGTGTTGGCAAAATCCTGAGCCTGAGGCACATGAGAACAGTGGATGGGTTATTCCAGGTGTAGCTGTAATTGAGCTTTAGCCTTTGGCCAGATTCATGGCAGCTATGTGTTGGTGATCATCACAGCTATAGCTCATAATTATTTCTCTAAGTCAATCTCTCTTCCTCTCCCTCCCTCCTCCTCTCTCTTCTCCCACCCCCACATCTCTGTGTGTGTGCGTGAGAGTGCACATGCATGCACACATGTATGCAAAGATGCATGCAACCATGTGTGTGCATGTGGAGGCCAGAGGTTGACATCATTAAGTCTTCCTCTGTCACTCTTCACATTATTATTATTATTATTATTATTATTATTATTATTATTATTTTGAGACAAGGTCTTTCACTGAACCTGGACCTCACCATTTCAGTTACCTCAGTGCTGGGTTTGATTTTGGATAGGCATAGCTGTCCTCAGCTATTACATGAGACTCCATGAACTCAGGACCTCATGTTGGTATGAGCACCCTACCCTTTCAGTCCTTCAGTCTTGGCTTTCAATGTAGGCAATGCATTAATAAAGAAATTGCCTAAAGTTTGTTTTAAAGATCGAGAGAAAAATAATGTTTTTGCTAAGTGCCAAGCATTCTTTGAGCCCAGAGTTTCTATGTTATGTGCAAAGTAAACTGACTACTTACATGCTGAAATCCCATATAATTATATAGTTGTCTAATGTCACTGTTCTCATCTCTTTAGTAAGAAGTTCACCCCTCCCACTCATGTAAGATAGCAAAGACCTTTGTTGTCAATGAGCTCTGATATATATTGATTAACCCACATTTCCTCCTTTACAATTATCCTCAAATATCTGTGCAACAATACCTTTTCTTGGGTAGACCATAAAAGCCTCAGGGAGTGGGGCGAGGCCATGCTTTTGATGTTTCTCTTCCGGAAGTCTAGAATATGGGGCTAGGATATGCTGCAAGCATGAGGACCTGTGTTTGATCCCTAGAACCTACATTTTAAAAAGCTAGGCCAGGTGGCCTACACTTGTAATCCCTGGGCTGAGGAAGCCAGGGACAGGCAGATTTCTGAAATTCACTGGCCTAACCTACTTCATGAATTCCAGAGTAATGAAACACCTTGTCTAAAACAAAACAAAACAAAACAAAACAAAACAAAACAAAAAAAAAAACCCACCAGCAAGGTAGATGGAAGAATTATAATTGAAATCATCCTCTGGCTGCTACGTGCACATGCATAAAAAATAAAATAAAAGAAGTCTTTAATATGCCTGAGTGCTCACTATTTGCACCCAATGAGTTCATGGCCACCATCTAGTAAGATCACTAGGTCACTAGCCTGCCAATACTGCATTCAAAGTATGTCAAAAACTGGAGTAGAGATTGTAGTCAGAGCCAAAGGACCCTGAGAGAGGGGATTTGAGTGCCTTTACACTATGGAAGCAGAGACTTTAAACAACAAGAAGAAAGAAACTATGGAGATTCAGAGAAGTAAATAACTTGCTACTAAGCCTATCTGAAGAGGGGGATTTGAAGTAACCGTGTCGCTAGGCTGCTACAGCAGCTCCCTTTACCCTGCAGAGGCCGTGCCCTGGCACCAGCGTTAATAAGGCTGAAACTATTCCCCTCTATTGCAAAGGAAAATAGATGTCTGCGTTAACTACGGAAAGCACACGTATCCCTCTCTAACAGTCAGGGTACCGAGCAACACAAAGGAATGCACAACTGCCCTGGTTCTGCTTTGAAAAATCAGACTAACTACCTTGGTTATTGAATGACGCCTGCCATCTCTTCTGATGGGGAGAAAGCAAAGACACCCCAATGCCAGCCGCCCTTACAGAGGATCCAAATACCATTCCCAGGCTATCCTTGTTCCTTGGCCAGACGATGGCTTCTGGGAACCCAGTGAAAGCAACCAGCTCTGCATGGCTGCCTCATCTCCCTTGAGGAAAAGGCCTGCTTCTCCCATAGTCTCTGTTTTTGTTACACAAATCTGCTCAGCGACCTTGTTGGTCCCTCTCAGGGGAAACTGGGCAGCATTATAGATGCAGGGTCCTGAAAGAGAAGCTCCTGCTTTTGTCCATGGTGCCCTGTGAGGTGCAATTCCCTCTAGGAGGCCCCTTCACAGGAGGCCACATACCCCAGCTCTGGAGACACCCTATTTCTCCCTCAATCCAATGCCATCTGGCATTCAGCAGATTGGAATCTTGCTCCTCTGAGGTCTTTGCTCTCCTGGCTTCATCTCCCCCTTAACTTACTCTTGCCAGGCTTCAAAACTTTATGAACATTGTCCTCTGCTTCCTTACAGGCCCCACTTCAGAGCTCCAACTTGGAGCATGTCAGTAGGAATTTAGTCATAGCTCCTTCACTCACTAGCTGGGCAACTGCAAGACAGATGCGTTTCTTTTCCTTCCCAAGTAGCTGAGGCTGACCTTGAACCTCTGATCTTCCCCTTGAGAGCAAGGACTACAGGTGTGTGTTACCTGCAAAAAGTTTTATGTGGTTCTTGGGTTGAACCCAAGGTTCTGTTCATGTTAGGAAAGCATTCTAACAACTGAGCCATAATTCCAGCCCCAGACTTAACTTATTATCTTAAGCAATGTAAATTATATATGATATATATGATACATGGGCTCCTTCAGCCACAAATATATCAAGGATGTTATTTTTATTTTTTTCAACGTTATTTCTTTTTAATATTCAAATAGAAAAGGTTTGGTAGTATTGGGATGTTGCTCTATGGAGGAATTCATTAATTTTTATTGAACAAGCAGTCAAAGATATTATTTTTAACTTCTTTTGTTTTTTTTTTTTTGTTTGAGATCAAAATTAATTTTTTAACCTTCCTCAAAATGGTAGCTGATAGGAAAATTGTGTGTGTGCATGTGAGTGTGTTATTCTGCATGCACGCATGAACACCCATGATGAAGACATAACAGGATACCGGGTATCTGCCCTATGCCTTATTACCTTGAGAGAAGATCTCCCCCTGAACACATGCTTGCTATTTTTGACTATGCTGATTATCCACTGGGTTCTCAGGATCCACCCATCTCCACCTCACAACGCTGGAGTTATAGGTAGCCATGGCTGGCCTTTTATGTGGTGCCAAGAGTTCAAACCTAGGCTCTCTTCCTTGCAGAACAAGTACTCTTACCCACAGAACCATCCTCTTAACCTCTGCTTCCCAAATATATTTTTAAGCCCTGAAGCTCTACACAGTAAGACTCTCTCCGAGTAATTCTTCCTGTTAGGCAGCAAGCCCTAAGAATATTTGTAGACACTGTCATCCTCATAACTCCTAGAAAGTGCTCTGGCTCTCTCTTGCCTCATTCTGTCTAATTCGTTCCATAGTAACAGTTCCCCTCTGGCTTTGGTTGGGCCTCATTATTAAAGTCTGTCTGCTTCTATGTGGTTGTGTATTCAAATCCATGTGTATTTAAGTCCTAGCCCACTGGTTCTCAACCTTCCTAATGTTAAGACCCCTTAATACAGTTCCTCATGTTCTGGCAACCCCTCCCCCAGCTATAAAATTGGTTTCATTTTTACTTCATAATTGTAATTTGGCTACTGTTATGAATTGTAATGTAAATATCTGATATGCAGGATATCTGGTATGGGACCCCTGATGGGGTCTTGACCCACAGATTGAGAACCATTGTCCTAGCCTGCAGCCTTCTGTGTCTCACTGGCATTGTTTTCCTGGAAAGCCCTTTTGATTCTCTGAGCACAGACTCATTGCTTGCTGGGAAAGGTGATGGCTAACCTTCACCCTTTATTTGACAGGATTTGGAATTACCTAGGAGACACAGCTCTGGGTCTGTCTGAGGGGGGTTCCTGAGGAAGGGAGATCCACCCTGAATGTGGGTAGCACCAGCCTAATGGCCAGGGTCCTAGATGGAATAAAACAGAGAAAATACGCTGATCACTATTGCTCACCCGCCCTACACTCCTGCTTTCACAGCTAGAGCTAGTTTTTATTACTATGCTTTCCCAGCTATGATGGACTACCCTCTCAAACTGGGAGCCAAAAGACAGCCTTATTCCCTCAAGTTGCCAGCTTATTTTGCCATAATAACGAGTGAAGTGATGCAGAGGACACCAAGCTGAAATGCTCTGCATGCCTTCACCCTAGGTGACCACTGGCAATCTTGAGCTGCAAAGATATGAGTTTAAGTACAAACTATTGCTTATGATTTCTTTCAAACTTCTGTGAAACTTTTCCATATAGCACCTGTACTGATTCACACAGCCCAGGGCTTCTTTAACATGACATCTCCAGGTCACCAAAGAAGACATATAACTACAAGATAGTCTAAGGTTGCATTTTTCAGGATGCAGTTGGCCCTTGCAGGAATCAAGGTAGGAATAAGAGCTTGAAAGAGAAGGGGGAGCTTGGAGAAATGGGTCCCCTGGTGGGCAGGAGCCACAGCCAAAAGGTGGAAGAGGAAGTGGGGTGGGTAACACCAGCCAGCAAGAACTTAGAGGTCTGGTGATACTCGCTTGAGACCAGAAAGCCTGAGAGTATACAGGCTGAGGCTGGGTCTACAACCACTCAGAGGGATAGAACCTGAGAACCAGGGAAACCTTTCTTGGGAAGCCTCACACCAACTGTGACTCAGACATTCACTGTCTGCCTACCTGCTTTTATGCCACTCCCTCCCACCTTGCCCAAACAAGAAGGAGAGATGTTCAGAAATGGATGTGACCATAACTGAGCTGACTCGTTTCTCTATTCAAAATGGCCCCAAGGAGCATGTGAATGGTATGGCTGCTATTATCTCTGTATGGCTCCAGCTGATGTGTTCATGATGCTGTCAAGTTTGGAATACACCTATTAACAGAAAGGAAAAGAACAGGCATGCTTACTGCCTATCGTGTCTCTAAATCAGGGTTTATATGACATGACAGTCTGGAGATGGGCCTCGAGCACAGGGGATTGGTGAACTGCAAACTTTATGTCAGGAAGGGAGAAGAAAGCAAGGATGATAAGAGAAGTAGACACAACTCATCTCGGCCTAAACATCTGGCTATGCTATGATCCATTCTTCAGCCTCATCCAATTTAACTCCCCCTTAGTTCTGCCTTGTAAAAATAGCCGTCCTAGAAATAGCGAATATTTATTGCCCACTTTAGTTGTCTGATCTTGTTTAATCCTGACACAGCTTTATGAAGTGAGTACTGTCATCATCCCATTTTTCAGCTCCAAGCCCTGCGTTCATAGCTGGTAAAGGATAGAGCACCAGACTGCTGTTCCAGGGGGCTCTCTGACATTCATTGTTCATTGATTTATTGATCCATTCATTCATTAATTCATTCATTCATTTCTTTACCAGACACTTAGTGGCTCAGGGATCGAGCCATAGATCTAAAGATGGGTAAGCACAGATGCTGCCTTAAGACTCACAGGCTACAAAAACACTGTACAGGCAGAGTCCTGCTTTATCAACATCATTGTCACAGCATTCGCCTTAACAAGTTATCCACATGGTCCTTGATCTGTAAGCTCTGTGGTGTACCCTTCTGCATCTAATCTGTCTCATCCCACAATCCTGATCCATCTTCTAAGATGCTGATTTCTTGTGCTGCCCTGCTGATGTGCCTTGTCTCATTGATGGACTTGGCTGCCTTCCAGCTCCATTCAGTATTTGCCATGTGGTACCCTCTCGGTGTGAGTGGAGTAGGGGAAGGACCCTGAGACAAGCCTTAGGGGTCACTTCTAACTCTGCCTCTGCCTCCAGCTGGTCCTTGGTTCAGTCCTTTTGTGTGACGTGGCCTTGGCTTCTACTCTCTGTAAAAGAAGTTATGAGATTAGATGGTCTCTGACTCACCAGCAAGTGTCAGCATAGGAGACGATGGGGGGTTGTGGGAGGCACATACTCAGAACTCTCATCAAAGCCTACCATTTTTGCTTCCCTTAGCCTCAGCCTCCTTCTCAGAGGCTCTCTTCTTTCTTGTTGCTCCTTTCTAGATCTCTTAACCTATATACCCAGGCTTTGGATTCCCCCAAGGTTACAGCCTTCCAATTCCTGAACCGAATTAATGTTTTAGGGGCTACCTCACACTTAAATGTTTCCAAATGCCAGAGAACTCTAGACTTCTGGCACTTGGCCTAGTTCACAGCTACCTGATCTGGCTGCCTCTTTGCTGTGGAGGCTGACTTCCTTTCTACCAGCATTTCTTCATAGCCCAGAAAGGAGGCTCACTGGCTGCCCCCAGACCCAGTTCACCCATTGTGAGGCCCAGAGTTAATGAAATAAGTGCAGTGGGCACTCAGGTATGTTCACAGCTCAGGATGCTGACATTCTTACTGTTCTCCTTCTCCTGATCAAGCGCAGGCTGGAAACCAGAGCTGGTGTTGGTGCTGCCAGGCCAGCTCAGCCCAACATCTTCACCCCCAGGGAACCAAGATTATGTGACCTCAGCACACTGAACAGATAAGGGGGAAGGAACGTATCTTAGGTAGCTGAGCTATCAGCAGGTCTGGTGCTACTTAGACTCCCAGGTTCTGAGACAGTAGACATTCCTGTGTCCCAGAGCCATCTTACACCCAGAACAAACAGTATCCTAAAGCACTGCTTTCTTCTCCCTAGAAGACAGCGTAGCAGAGAGGGGCTTGAGCTGAGAGCTCACGGCGACATTACTTGCTCTACTCCAAAAGGTGGTAGTAGAAATGCTTTAAACTCGGGCACTAGGCTTTGCTTTCATTCAGCTCTTGTTAATGCTGTTCCTACAAAGGACGGGGGCCATAGGTGTCTGGCACAGCTGTCTGCCAGACATCCAAGGCTCCTGTCAGTTTTATGGGCAGCCTTCTTACCAGGAGAAGGAACCAATGCTGGCCTCTGTGCAAATCTTAGGCATTTACTGTGGTTTGATTATGCCCAAAGCTTGGTAATGGCGCCCGCAACACAGAACAATTTCTCTCACTACCCACATAATGTATTCATTGCATTCTGGGAATGCGGTTGTAAAAGGCAAGTCCCCGGCCTCTGAGAGCGTAAGTTCCAACAGAACGTGCAGGACATGATAAGGCTGAGACAATAGGCTCACATGAAAGTCACAAACTTCTAGTCCAGAAGGTATTATAATCTAAGCGGGAAAGCGGGAAAGTAAAACTTGCTGTCTCTCCAGAGGGATAGTCCCAGTAGAATGTGTATGTATACACATGTAATGTTGTGTGCTCATATGCATGCGCATATAATGTCAGAACTATTTTACATATATACGTATCTCAGCTAAAGCAAAGAGAAGTCTCTTTGTTCTGCCTTCTCATTGCAGTCACACCTCCGGTGGCTTGGATGAGGTCCACTCAACACTGGCCAGGGCTTGTTCACGCAATCTCCTGATCCAAAATGCTGATCTTTTCTAGACACATCCTCATGCACACACTCAGAAACACTACTTTAACAAACAGGCTTACTCATCCCTTAGCCCTGTGAAAATTAACCATCACAGTGACTGGCTAACAATATTTTACCCGGAAGCCACGGCCAGTGATTTCAGCCAGCCAAAGCTCCATTGATTCCTTTTACTGTGTAGATAAGGATTGTGGCAGAGAACACTTTGGTACCAGAGGCCTCAGTCACACCTTGTGTACGTGATTTTAGGCTCTGCCAGATGCTAGCCTGAAGTTTGAATAAGTCCCTTAGTTAACCTTCTTTACTCTTCATTTGCAGAAGGGGTCGCCTTCTTTCCCCCAGAGTGAGAGCAGATACGTGAATATACCCGGAATCGGCTGTCAGACTACAAATCAGCAAGATGTAGTTATTATTCTTGAGACAAAGGAATTTCAAAACATAAAATATTTTGAGTGTCATAATAGATCTCTTTGCCTCCCCAAGCAATTAAAGAATTCATTCTCTGACATGTATAGTTAAGTGTTTCCATATCAGAGTTACTGAGCCAAATTTCCTACCATAATCTTCATTCAGACCCAGATCAATTTAAGTGGAATTTCCCATTACTCACAAGGAGCTAATGCTGATTTTCCCACTGGTTGCTGGAGTTGAAATCTGTATTGAGAATAGGATGAGTTCTTAAGTTAGTGGAGGCTCACCACCTGTGCGAGGAAAATACAGCTGGGTAAGAATGAGGTGATGGACTGGAGAACAAGTCTGCACAGGTGACTCATGCATTTGGCATGCATCCACTTGGCTCCAGATGCTGGGGAGACAAAGTGGTGAAGACCAACACTGCCTGTGCTCATGGAGACCTCAAGCCAGCGACTCCCAAAGGGGGAATAAGTACCAGAATAAAGACTGCTGATGGGGCGTGGATGCAATAAGAGGAGCACCCCACCCTCCAGACTTGGAAGTGGGAGTGGGGCCTGGGAAAGGCCTCCGGGAAGAAGTGTTGGAAGCTGCAGGGTGTATTGAAGTTAGCTGTTGTGTGCAGTGGGCAAGCAGTCAACAGAGGTTCCTGTAGAGGGAACAGTACACTGCAGAGTGTTGAGGGGAGCTGGTGGGCAGAGATGGAAGGAAATCTGAGGTCTGAAAAGAGGAGGGCTGAGGCGTATGTCCAGAGCTGAGGCTGCCACATTTGCAGTGTCTGGGCAAGAAGGACCACTTAAGCGGCTTGCACTTCCGCTTTGAAAAGGTGACCCTACAAAGCAGTTTGCCAGGGAGAGTCGTGGTTTATGTCTCTTGCCTCAATGTCATCATTAATAGCTCTGCCTCCTTTCACCCCTCAAAGTCTCTTGGGTGGGATGATAAACTATATATGGTCACTGATAACTAGGGCTTCTGGAAGATGCAGGTAAGCAAGGCAGGGGCTGTGAAGCTGTGGAGACAAAAGTCCAGACCCTCTGGAGGATGTAGGTGCCTGTGAACAGACATTGTAAGACACAAAGTGGCTCACAGCTGACTTTAAGATAACTGTGGCTTCAAAGCCAAAAGAGATGGGTTAGATCCTAGCCTGACAGATTCTTTATGGCCAGTAACTTCTCTGCTAGTCACCTGAGGAGTTTAAGATAGACTATTCAAGGTTTCAGCTGGAACCTTCTAGATGTTACAGGGCCAGCCATAAAAGATGCAGAGCAGAAGTCAAGAGACACCTGGCTTTCACAGAAGATGCCTGAAGCAGATAGGTCTTCCTTAAACCCAGACCATGCATGGGTGGGTGACTAAACTCCTGTAGCTCAGGGGCTCTCAACCTCTTCCCACACTGAATCTTGTGGAACAGTACCTACTCTGAGGACGCTCAGGCCTGTTCCTTTGCTACTTGGGGCTCAGTAGCTCTGAGAACTGGGGTGTTCTGTGAGGTCAGCTCCCTGAACCTTGCTTCCAGTGGAGGAGGCCTGTTATCAGAGTTAATGAGAGTTACTCATAGTTTAAGTGCTGTTTCCAGCCTGGAGTTGGCATTTTTGCCCAATTCTGCCGCTCCCACGGTAATTAACTAATTAACTATCAACAAAGGAATGATGCAATTATGATACAGCAAGCCAGGCTTCTCCTCCTCCCACTGTGGAACCCCCTGAGCTCTTGGACTCAGGAAAGTCCAGCCTGAGTCAAACAGGACTTCCTGGGAATTGGAATGGTCACTTGACTATTTCAAGCCTTTGCCCCACCCCCTTCCTTTGTCCCAGAGGCCAGGCTGGGACTCAGGTGGTGGCTCCCAATGTGAACCCTGAACTCTTAAGAAATTGAGTGGCTACTCTTTGTCCTAACTGTGGGCCTAGTGCTAGGGTTGAGGGGTAGGCTCAATCATGAGGGCTCTCTGAACCTGTTTCCTCATCAGAAAGAGATCTCTGTAATGCTGTTCTACCAGTGACTACAGGGACCTCTGTGAAGTTTGGACAACCCTTCCACATACCTGGGCAGAAACTGAGACCCAAGTGTTATGACATTAGACTGAGACCACTATCATGTGCATGGAGCTGGGGTCAGAATCTAGGACATCGAAGCTCAGACAAACTTGCCTTTTTCCATCCACTAAGGATGTTTCATTCTAGTTTTGTTGGTACTTTTCTGCCCAAAGAAGATCTGGTGATTCTGCACCCTCTCTGTCTTGGCTTCTATAGGTGGAGGCCCAAGAACTGCGGAGACATAGAGGCTGGGAAGCTTCTGAAGGCAGGACGGGGAGATGCTCAGTCTGTGAGTCCCTAATGCTCTAGAAGCCTGAGGACATTCATCTTGGACTGAGACCTGGGCAGCCAGGGTGGCCAGCTGGCTCCTGTCTTTGTTTAATATGTGCCTCATGAGCTGTGTCTCGTGTTCCAGAGATATCTGGCAGGGAAGCAATGTCAAAGCTCTTTCACTCTAGACTTTTGGTACTCTGCCTTGGAATCGCAGGGAAGACCGATTGCGGAGGCGACCTCATCAGAACTAGCCTCGTAGTTGCTTGTGTAGTGATAGACTGTCCCTCCCCACCCCCCCCACACACTCTCTGCTGTGACATCCTCTCAGAACAAGCCTCAAGTCCTAGTTACCTCTGAAACTCCAAGTCCCTTATCATAGGACCCCCTAAGAGCAACTGTTTGATCAAACTCACTTTATCAATTACAGACTGTTTGTACTGCCTCTTTTTATCCCCCAGATCCTGTCACTGTGGCTTCTAACCAATGTTAGCTCACTGTACTGGCATGCAAATGATATTTGATTATCTGAATTCTTTATTTGACATTATTTTATCTATTACACACTGTAATGCATAGTCTACATACTTGCCATTGTTAGTAAGAATAGCTACAGTGGACTCCAGGGTTCCAACATCCCGTGTTTTGTTGAAGCAGTCCCTGATTGTTGGGTATTTGGGTTGCCTCCAGTGTTTGAGCGCTATAAATACCACTATGGGGCCACCTGGCTTTTCTCCCCTTCACCTGGAACTGTCTATTCACATAAGCTTTCCTAAGCGAGAGACAGCAGAGGCTAATGCCTGCTCCTCTGTCACAGGCAGGCCAGCATCTCATACTACTGTTCAGGGGCTTCTTATCAGGCTCAGGGTCCTTGTTGGCTGAGGCATCTGAGCCCAGACTTGACAGGACTGGTGTCTCTCAGGAAGCTGGAAGCTGCTGTCTCTCAGTCTGGCTTCTTAGGTATTTTTTTTTTTTCTGTTGGAACATCTCAGCTGATGAGCCCTGAGGTGAGTCTGGTAACATGGCTTACTGTTTCTGGCAGGTCATTTTAAGATTATTCTGGGGAACAGACTGTCTGAGATGAAGGTGATGTTTTGGTTGAATCTCTACCCTTTCCATTTGCAACAAAGATTAAAAATAGTTTTCCTAAGGCCACTCAGCCTGTTAGTGGCAAACTGGGCCAGGGGTCAAGAGGATCTGTCAAGTCCAGGCTAGGCTTCTGCATCCTCTACGCCCCCCCAGCCCCCAAGGAACCATGTTTACAAGTTAGCACACTCACCACAGGAAAGATGCCAAGTCTCTATTAATGGACACAATTTAACAGAATTGCAATCAAAGTCCCTGAAGGCTTCTTTGCAGGTATAGTCAGGTACAGTGAATCTTAATGGGAATGTCAGGCCAGCTTTGAAGCAGAAGTGTCTTGGAGACGCACTATACACAGTAAAAGCTCTAGCAATCAAGACAGGGGTACTGGTGGAAGAACGCATAGAATGAAGAATGAAGAAGTAGACTTCCATAGGTATTGTTAGATGATTTTTGATACATGCAATGGTGACTCCATGGGGGAAAGAGCAGTTTAACGCCTAGGCATCTTGTGCAAAACAATACACTTTAATATATATACTAAACTATTCAAAAGTGAACCAAATGTGAAATGTGGAAATATAAAACTTTCTGAAAACAACAGAGGAGAATTTCTTTGTGATTCTAAATTACTCAAAGAGTTCTTAAATGTAGCAACCAACTGATGGTCCATAAAAAAACAACACATGGGATTTTATCCAATTAAGACACTTTCATTTCTGTTACAGAAGTGTTAAAGATAATGAGGGGGAAACCCTACATATTTGAGGAAATATTTTCAGGACACACATCAGACGAACGACTTGTATTTCAGAGAATAAATATATAAAAGCAAACAAACAAAACAAAACAAACGTGAGAGCAGAAATGACCAGTTTTTAAACTGGTAAAAGCTTTGAAAGCACGCACTACCAAACAAGAGGGCAAACAGAGATGCTCAACATCGTAAGTCATTCAGGAAATGTCTATTAAAACCAGAATGAGATACCATCACATACCAACTAAGAGCGCTAAATGCACTGACTCCGCCAGGTGCTGGCAAGGATAGGAAGAAACTGGAACACTCACATACTGATGGTGGAAAAGAAAAATAGCATGCTCATTATGGAAGATAGATTGTGCATGCCTCACAAAGTTAAATGTATACTTGCTATACAATAAAACAACCCCATTTCAAGATATTTACATTAAGGAAATAAAAACACATTCACATAAAAATCCATCAAGTAATGTATATAGCAATATTATTAGTGATTACCAAAATCTGGATGTAAGCCTTCATTAATGCTCTCTGACACATTCATTCTGTAGAATACTCATTTTTCACAAAGAGTAACAAGCTATTGATATATACTGGAACTCTCATACATTAATGATGGGAATAAAAATAGCATAGCAAGTATGGAAACTAGCTTGGTTATTTCTCATAAAGTGGATCTCAATGAATGACTAAATCATAATGAATGAATAAGGCTCAATGAATAAATAAATCTCAAAAGCATGATGGTAGATGAAATAAGCCATGAGGTAATGCTATATAATTCTATTTATATTACATTATAGAAAAAAAGCAGGATTATAGGGACATGAAACAGATTTCCTACTTGCCAGAGGTTGGGAATGAAGGGAGGGTCTGAATGCCTAGGAGAAGTATAAATGAATTTTCTATGGTGTTGCAATTGTTCTTTGTTTTATTAGTGGTTGCTTTAAGAACTTGTATATTTAATTAAAACTCGTGACTCTACACACAAAACCCTCCAAGACTTCTATTATATATAGTTTAAAACACATATTAATGGCAAAGTTTTGTATTGTTAAATTATTTCAGTTTCCTGACTACTCATTACAGAGTCCACTGGGGACTTGGAAGGAGGAACTGATTTCTCATTCATTTATTAAGAAATGTGTGTAGGTACCTGTACCAGGGAAGACCTAGTCTTAACCTAGAGAGCTTTACTCTTGGGTGCTAAATTGCCCTACCTGAGAGCTTGTAATTTTCATTTCAACGTGTCCTATAGCTTTCATCCATCCAAGGAACTGAGATGTGGTTTCTATGAAAGTTCTTCTTTGGGCTCTTCAGTGCTATGTCAAGCAGATGATGCTGGTCACATCAGCATTTCCAAACATTTGGTGCCCAGGCCAACCTCCTTACAGTAGCATTTGGACTGACATTAATGCCAAGCAAGAAATGATCTCTATGACATGAATCCAGTTCTCTTCCCAAATTTCACACCATTTCTGCTGTGATCCCTTTTTTTTCTCTAGGGATTAGCATTAACCCAAATGTACAGTAGACCTGAAAGGCATAATGCAAGAGCAATGGTGAGAAGAATGGGGAAGCAGGATGAGTCATTTATCCCAGATACCACCCTAATCACCAGACACATAGGATTAGTGAATGTTCCTAGCAATCTAATAAAACAGGTAAAGTTTTCTCCCAGTGAAGAGACCATACAATTGAGTCTTGAAGATGGCTGTTGTGGTGAATTGCCTAATTCATGTAGATAGGAAAGGACAAAAAAATCCCGCCTCTAATTCAAATCCTTTGGGTTCTAGAGCCATGCCCTTCTCTACCCACTCTGTCTCAGGCCTAGAGCTGGTTTCATTGGCAAATAGGAGAAAGCAGTGCCCCTCCCTCACCTGGACCATTGAGACCAAGCAGCAGGCCCCACCCTTGCTCTGAGTTCTGACTTTTGTGGCTTCAGGCAAAGAGCTTGCTGCTTCCCTGCCTTGGCTTCCAAAGATATATAACTGGAACATTTAAGAACGTTTCCTATCAGGTGATTAGCAATGATCCAATTATCTGCTACAAACTGCAAAATGAACCCAATACATTCCATTCTAAGTTGGCTGTCAGGCCACCTGGCTGAGTTCCTCAACATACATGGTCTTGACTTCCATGCAGACTGACTCAGCCTTGACTCTGAGTTCATGGACTCATGTCAGGAGCTCCTAAGAGAACAGCTTCAGGGAAGCTCCATATGAGGGAAGGTCAGGGCCAGAAGCATGCTAGATAAAGGGGAAGGAGCTGGGTATAGTACTCCTTGGTGCTCTACAAAGTCTGTTATTGTGCACATGATGGTTTGAATATAAATAACCCTCATAGGCTCATCTATTTGAATATGCGGTCATTAGGGAGTAGTGTTACTTGCAGGAGATTAGGTGTGGCCTTGTTGATGGAACTGTGTCACTGGAGGTAGCCTTTGAGGTTTCAAATGTTCAAGCTATGCCTAAACTCTCTCTCTTCCTGCTGCCTGAGGATTCACATGCAGAACTCTCAGTTCCTTCTCCAGCACCATGTCTGCCTGTACGCTGCCATGCTTCCTGCCGTGACTATAATGGACCAAACCTCTGAAACATAAGCCAGCCCAATTAAATGCTTGCTTTTATAAGAGTTGCTGTGCTCATGGTGTTCTTCACAGCAATAAAACCCTAAAAGTACAGCAGCCTCTTCTGGACCCTAAGGAAACAGAACAGGGTTTGAGATAAACATGGGTGGGTCAGACATGCTTAATAGACACGGAGAACAGAGTAGATTTAGAGTCAGGGATAGACTGTGTTTTGACCTTGAAATGTGATGGGGTCTAGTGATCCAGAAGTCTGGCAGGGAATGTGAGTTCTGTAAGGTGATCTGGGTAGTCTGTTAAAATCTGGAGTTCAAGGACAGTTAACTATAAGTTACCCCCAAGGACAAGGGCAGACACTGCAGGGGTTGGGAGCACATACAATGTCTAAGGCAAGGGGACACTGGATGGGGATCTCTGTGCTAAGAGTGAGGTGTGAGGCCAGGACTCACCCATGAATCTTGGGGAGCATCTCCAGTACTTGCTCTGAAAGGAGATCAAGAGCAATTCCAAAAAGTTGGGTTGCTTTTAGGCTCTGAGCAGGGGCTGACTTGAGGACTAAACCTATATCCCTCACAGCCCAGACCAATGTTTCCAGGCACTGCCAGTTTGAGATCAAAACCCTGATAAGGGACTGGATGGAGGATGCGTTAGAGACTTGGGGTACATGTCATGGCCTGCTGTGACAAAGCCACTGACAGGTACTGTGGGAAGCATGGCCTTCTAGTGTGACCTCACTAGCCATGCAAAGGGACCACATTCCTCTCCTCTCAGAGTGAGATAGAAAAACAAGACTTAAGTGATAGCAGCACACAGAGTGTCTAATGTCTAGCAGATAAGTGAACCTAAGGGATCTAATACATCCGGGCATCATCTGCCAAGGTGGCGGGTCCCAGGCTTGACTGAGCATCCCGAGGGAGCCTCTTCACACCACTGTGCTCATCCTCAGAGGGGATTTCCTGGTCTGTAGCTGTGGATTGGGCTCAGACAATACCCTTTCTGCATCTTCTCACATGCTGTTGTTACTGGCCCAGAGGCCACTGTCCTTGAGAAGTACTAGAGAGCAGGTTTTCTAGCCAGTTCTTTGGAATAGGTGAAGTTTCCTCTTCCCCCACTTCTCAGCTCTGGGTGGAACCCAGATGATGTTCTCTATTGCATCTTAGTTTCTTCAACTCTAAAATAAAGGTAAGTGTTTCTTAGGGTTGTTGTAAGGATTAAGTGTGTGAAAGACTTCAAAGAGCACCTGATGTCACCCCAAACCAAGCACATCTACCTGCGCTTAGTACACAGGAGGCTCTTTCCAAAACATGTCATCTGGGTTGACAACCATTCAAAGTAAATATTCTCAACATTTTATCAGGAAGTGGAAGATGAAGTTGACCATCCAATTAGGATCTGACACCCCCCCCCCCCACACACACACCTCAGGGCTGTTTCAAATTGGGTTTCACTGCTTTCTTCATGTCTCCCTTCCTTTAAACTCTAAACCGAGAACTCTAAAACTCAGAGATGAATAAAGACTTAGCTTTTACGAGAATGCTCAGAGAACAGGAGTGGCAAGGTTGAGGCGGGGGAGGATGTTTATGTGGGAACTGGGCACAGAAGTTGCCCTGGGCGTACATGGTGGGCATTTTTGTGTGTTCAGAGAACAGATATGCACAATGACTCAATGTTTTGCCCACACATTCCCTCTTCTCTCCTGGCTGTCTTGGCTGATTGAAGTCATCAGTGATGATGTGGCAGGTGCAAACGGATCACCCACTGATGGATTACACAGCCCTGGAGGATAGCCCTCCCGTCTGCCTAATATGGACACCAAATCTAGCCACTGAGCTACAAGCAGGTTGTGGAGGATGAATCAGTCTCCCCCACGGACCACAGTGTCCCAGCAGCAGGAAGAGCCCACTGTAGCAAGCCCATGTGTAGCAGGTGGGCAGGCTTTGTAGCCCTTGTTCTAATTGCAGTCACTTGCCCTGCATTACATGCTTATGAACGAGGGTGGAGACCATGTGTTTGGTCGCCCCAACTCTTTACAGTTGCCAGACAGAAAGCTCTTATCCATACTTAGCATCTTATGGCTTTATAAACTGACAACTGCCATTGTCTTGGCAGCCCGAATTTCAGTCTGACTTGTCCTTGGTCTGGAAGTTATAGCTACCTGGTGCCCTTCACACTCTACGGATTCACCATGCCCAAACCTCTTCTGCACCTTTAACTCTCAGAAAATTTTCTTTCTTTTATCCCCACTGTCTCAGTGGGTGGTAATATTACTAAACATCCAAGCTTGAGGCCCCGAGCGGATCCAACATGCATTTTAAAATTTTAATTAGTTGATTTTCTTCTTTTTAAAGAGAAGAAAGAACAAATCGTTCCCAGATGACCCTTCCTTGTTACTCCTAAAACTAACACCTTCCATTAGACACTGCACTAAAATTTTTTATGATGGATGAGCCAATGTCAATACATTATTTACTGTAGTCCGTTTTGACATAAAGACTGACTCTTTGTGTTAAATATTTTGTAAGTTTTGGCACTAGATTTGTCTATAGTAGTCATATTCTGACAGTGGACACATGACAGCAAGGCACACGTTATAATAGGAAGTTCAGCTCTTCAGCAGATAACGACTTAGAAGTGAGGTTCACATAGAGGACCCCTCCTAAGAAAGGCAACAGGGCCATTCTGTCTCAGGAATGCCCACAATCTTAGCTGGCTTCTGGTTGCTCCTGATTCTGACCTCCCTCAGTCAGATGGCCTGGGGTTTTTAGACTACTTCTAATCTTTAGTTGTTTGTTTCTTTGCTTGAGACATGGTTTCTCTGTGTAGCCCTAGTTGTCCTGGAACTCGCTCTGTAGACCAGGCTCAGAGATCCACCTGCCTCTGTTCTTCCAGTGCAGAGATTAAAGATATGTGCCACCACTTATTTTAAGTGCCAGTTCATGGAATCACCTCTGGATGATGTGGTCTCTTGATTCCAATGTCTGTAATTTATTCTCAAGTTTTGTACTGGTTAGTTGTACCTTTCTATGGACCTGGTTTCTAGAGCAGGGTCTCCATCACCAGTTCCGGGTGGAGAGGCAGTAACTTGAGATATTTTCCTTTCCTTCTGACTTCCACATAATCTCATTGATAACCTCTGCTAGTTGGTTCCCTCATTTCCTCCTCCTTTCTGAAGCCCCAGAACAGTCTCCATTCTAGTGATGGGGCCAGATGAAAGGAAGAAAGCAGGCAGGAGAAAGAGCTCTCCATACTGGAGGATTAAACCACCTGCCCACTCTTCTCTTCACATTTGCACAACCGAACACTTTTGTTAGCCTTTTAATTCTTAAATGCTGAAATAGTTAACTTGAGAAGCAACAATGGAATGATCTGGAATGCCTCCACTTGTCTCAGGATAAATTCATTCAGGGAAAAGGAATGCATTGTTCAGATTTTTTAAGACTCCCCCCCCCCTTTTGAGTTTTGTGAGCTATTTAAAATGTTTTCTCACAATGAGGGGGCGTTAAGAATTCTAAGGAGGCATTCATTTCTATTATGTTTGTTAGAGCTAAATCAAGGATATGACGCAGAGGCAGGTCATCTGTGTGATGAAAGTTCTAGACCCGGATCTCATCTATAAAGAAGTATCTTTATAAGTGTGCACATTTCCCATCCATGATTGGGGTTAAAAAATCTTGGGTCCTCTTCAGTCTATCTAGTGAGGGTGCCAAGGATCAAAAAACTTTGAGCACAGCTGTGTGACCTTGATCAGACACTAGCCCAGGGTCTTCAGGTTTCTTTGTAAAATAGGGATCTTCCACTAGAAGGTCTATCACAACCCCAACCCCAACCCTGGCTTTTACATTCTAATATTATGTCTGTACTTCTATGCATGTAACGTAACTGAATTTAATAAACAATGCAAGGCTCTGCCCACTGCTTTGAACCCCAACCCTTGGCACAGAAATTCTAACAGTGTCCCTCCCCTGCCTCTTAGGGACTTAACCCAGCTGTGACATTGTCTTCTCTAGGAAGAGGCAGGCTTTTCCAAGACCCTTAAATCTCTTGGTAACTTTTATGCATATCGTAGGAAAAAAATAGCGTCTCAGTAGCAAACTATGCACCCTCCACAGCCCAGCCTTGCAGGGAATCAGATCCTACTGTTAATTGTCTTTGAGCTGTTTTGCATTGCTCTATAAACGATAACTAATAGATATGCAAATTGTGTCCTGTCTGATCTAATTAGCTTCCTCCTCATTTGGGGAGAAACCAGTTTTGTTTTCAATTGCAATGCATCTCAACGTTCCTTTACCCTACAGAAATGTGTGTGTGTCGCCTTCTCATTTGAACATCTGCCTGGCTCCTGCTATCTAGAGTAAATAAGTTCTTTAATGGGGGCATTTTTATTTTTGTATGCAAGTCATGATTTTTATCTCTTTCTGAAAATTATCTTTAATAGCATATTGTCTCCTCCAAACCTTCCAGAAGACTGTTTCTATTTTCAGCCCATCGCTTGAATTTTGTTGTACATCACTGGCTCTGATCTTTAGCTCTCTCCTCCCTCCCATTAAAACACCTCCTAGATTCCTGTGCTCTTTTACCCCAGACTTGGGCAAAATCAGGCTCCAACATATCCGGGCCCTGCTGGAAACCAAATGTTTTGAGGTTTGTTATGTTGGAAATTTCAGCTCTAGTACTTAAGAAATACAGCCTGGGCATGCTTTGGTATTTAAGATCACTTAAGGGCTGCCTCGTCAGTGCCAGGAGACAGAGATGAGAGGTGGCATTTTCCTAGCTTGGAAGGCAGACTGGGGGCCTGCATCTTTTCAGATACTCGGTATGATGCTAATTATGTGGATAATTTAGCCCTTCCTTTGCTTTTTGTTTTTAGTTTTTTGTTTGTTTGTTTGTTTGTTTTTCATTTTAAAATAGGATTTCAGATCAAACTGGGGGTCTTTTGCTTTCAGTTAATGCTTCTGTGTGTGCGTGTGTATGTGTGTGTGTGGTTTTTTTTTTATGGTTTTTTAAATGAAGAACTACAGCAGCCCCAAGTGTGACTTTGCTAATATATTTAGGCTGTCTTATTTGGGTGTGTGCGAATGTGTGAAACACACACAGAAAATAGAGGAAATGAGAGAAGGCCCCACCAGTTTGCAAAGTGTTTGAATTGTGATACTTCCTTGAATCATTCCCTTTGCTTCAGCTGTCATGTCTCCAGCTCCAGACATCCCAAGAAAGCAATGGCTCGAGAGGGCTATCCGTGTTGGTGACTTTCCTGGGTCCCTAGCATACGGACTTTTTTTTTTTTTTTTTTTTTTTTTGGAAACTTGTTCATGCTAATTAGAGACGTTTAATTATCTCTGTTAAATTCATAGCTAATGGAAATAAGAGGGGAAGTGAGTTGCAGATGCTGAACTTTCTAATTTTAAAAAACGTTAACCCTTTCTCCACAGTGGTATGGATGACATGCAGTTTAACCACTGCTCCCACTGAACGCCTGATTCATGTCTCCTGCCAGAAAACATGTTGTTACGTTGGCGAAAAGAGGCAATTATACTGTATGTGGTTTGCACAGAAGCATCTTCGAAAATGATGCCTACAGACCAAGACTAGACAGACAGAGTCTGTCTGGGCCTCAAGGAAGTTTCTCTGCGTGGCTCAAGGAGGACAAAGAGGCCATTTCTACATTCGATGGATGAAGTTCTTTTCTAACATTTTTCATTAGGAAGAGCCGGACCTGGTCGTAGGCTAATATAATTGCCCCGCTGGAGCTTTCGATGCCATTTTGACGCTTGCTTCACATTATAAAAATACAGTGCCATAAAGACTCCAATTTGCTAAGCTTTCAGAAGCACCAGATGGTACACTTGCACGGAGGAAATTCCTCCTTTAACAGGCAAAAGCCTGTGATGTCACAAGCAAGAAAAATACTGCCTTCTCGGGGCCTTAAAATTAGATACAGTCAAAGTACAAAATTACAATTTAGCTTAAAGATTTTAATCAGCTTTATTTTCAATTATAGAATCACACATTTCTGGCCATAAAATAGAATAAGAATGCCATTGAACTAAAGAGAGGAGGGTTTTATAGCAGAGGAGGGCTGGAAAAATAAGATTAAAACAGAAAAAAAAAAGTGAATGAGGAGTGCGCTGCTGGTCACAAGCTACTTTCTTTGTAAAATAGACAGACAGAGGCTGTAACATGTAACTGATTGGTTCACAGACTATTTCAGGGTGTGTGTGTGTGTGTGTGTGTGTGTGTGTGTTTTGCAGGGAAATTTTATTATCATGCCGGTTGAAATGGGCCTGTTTGGGAAATCTGTTTAGTTCTCTCACTCTTGATTTCTTAAGCCAGGAAGTTTTAGTTTGATAGCAGAGACGTTTAACATGCATGACTCCATTGATTTATTTTATTTTATTTTTGGTCTAATCTATTAGGGCCTAGGATGGAAGTTTGTTTGAAAACAATAACCACCAGTAGTACTTTCTTAACAGCACTGACTCTTTTATTTTTTTCCCATGGGAATTTAAAACCCAACCCAACAGAGAGCCAAGCTGTGCAGTCTAGCTCCATCTTTCTCCAGTCAGCCCCTGGTATTAACAGCGTGACTCACGGAGCTCCTGGCCTCTGGAAACCTTGCTATGGTTTTGTGTGAGATGATGATATTTCCCTAGAACCAACCAGAAGCCCAGTTGGGACAGCCCAGGCCACTTTAGTGACCCATCCTTCCTTCTCTTCCTGATACCATCCACCATTGACCCAACCTCAGTATTCTAGACTCTGGCATCTGGCTATTACCTGAGCTACAGGATTTCTCTCTCTTTGAATAGATAGATACCAAACTCTGTCCTGAAATGTCTGTCTGTCCTTTCTATCTCTTCCACCTGTCCTTTTCATGTGCCAGACTGGTTTTAGGTGTAAATCTTAACCATGTCCCTTTCTTGCTTAAAAGTCATTGGTGGCAGCTCACTCCCTGCACCAGTGATGGCAAAAGCTAGCCTGCTAAAAGGTTGTTTTGGTCCTACCTTAAAGGCTTGAGAGCAAGTCTTTAAAGATTACATTACTCCTAAGTATCTTCCTTGAATCCTAGAATCAAATTTAAAGGTACTTACAGAAAATGACTTGAGCCATTGTGAAACTCATAATGTGAACAATGTGAAATTCATAATAACTGGCTCCCAATAAAAATGATCAGAGCCAAAGAACTAGAAAAAAAATAAATTTATTTTAGAAACAAATGCAGATACGAACAAGACGATAGAAGTAACAGACCAGAATTTTTTTAGAGATGCAAGTATAAACCATAAGAAAAATAAGAGAGGTGGCAAATGAGCATATGAAGGAGGAAATGAAAATACACATGTATGGAAAGAAAGGACCCAAGTCAAACATCCAAAGATTGAAAGACTGCTTCTGGTAATAGAAATGGAAATAAAGAAGCATATGAGGTGAGAATAATTCTATTTTAGACACTAAAGACTGAAGGAAAAATGTACATGGAAGATTAGTCACCTGCAAGTCAACTTGAAACAAGTTAGTATGTAAGTAAATTATCTCCAAGAAAGGAGTGGGAAGATAAAGGGGGGAAATAAGAGTGGAATGATTTCCCAACTTTAGAAAAGGAGTCCAGAAATCAAAGCCAGTAACAGAAAGGAAATTTGCCAAAGTACAAAACAAAATTACCTTAAAGTAGTAAGAAAGAAAAAAATTTAAAAACATCTGGGAAAGAAGCATGAAGAACAAATGGAATGACAGCTGGCTTACGCTTAAGGACAATGCAGTGCACAAGACACTTGATCAGTTTTGAGCTAAAAGAAAGCTCTGTGAACCTAGACTTCTAGGCAAAGCAAATATACATATGTATGTATGTATGTATGTGTGTGTGTGTGTGTGTGTGTATAAAGTGAAGGAGAAATAAATATTTCTCAGACATGCAAAACTGAAACAATCGACCATCAGTCTACAAGACAGTTAAAGGAAAATATTTAGAAAACAGGAAAATGAAATAAGATAGAAGTCTTGACCTGCACAAATAAATGAGAAAAAAATCATAAATGGTACATGTTTCAAAATTTAAATTTATTAAAAAATTTCCTTAATAAAAGATATTTCATTAATGAAAGTAAAAACATTAATGGAACATGGAGCATAGAGTATATGTGCAAGTAAAATGTTCATTAGACAGACAACATGGTATGAACAGAGGTTCTTAGATATGTTGGCGTGGTATCATCGTGGGTGACTGGCATAGTAAGGATTTTTGTTGCTGGGATAAGTTGACCAAAGGCAACTTGAGGAGTAAAGGGTTTATTTCTTGCTTACAGGTTATGGTCCATCACAGAGAAAAACCAAGGCAAGAACTCAAGGCAGAAATCTGAGGGCAGGAACTGAAGCAAAGACCGTGCAGGATCTCTACTTACTGACTTGCTGGCAATTTCACCTTCACCTACCTTTGTTCTGTCTCAGGCCTACCAGCCTAGTGATGGCACCATCTGCAGTGGGCTAAGCACTGCTACATCAGTTAGTCATCAAGAAAATGCCCACACAGGGCTGGGGAGATGGCTCGCAGTTGGGAGCACTGGCTGCTCTTACAGAGGACCTGGGTTCAATTCCTGGCACCCACATGACAGCTCATAACTGTGTGTAATTCCAGTCTTTAAAAGACTCAAGGCTCCTTTCTGGCCTCTGTGGTAAAAGGCACACAAATGATGTACAGACATACATGCAAGCAAAACACCCATAAAATATAATAAAAATATATTTAAAAGAAAAAATAAAGAAACAAAGAAAATTCCCAAAGGTATGCCCATGGACAGTTGGATAGAGGCAATTTCTTAATTGAGGGTCTCTCCTCCAAGGTGACTCTAGTGTGGGTCAAGCTAACAAAAATGAACTATAGTTAAAAACAATCAAAAAAGTCCACTGTATATTATAAATCTAAAAGCAAACATCAAAAACCAAGGGACACAGATAAATCTAACTAATAAGCCAGTAAAAGATATAAATGATAAAAATTTAATCTAAAAGAAGATAAAAGTGAAAAATCAGAAAAAGAGGAAACATGGGGAAGATGATAAGTGTAATACCACTATCTATCTATAGCCACGTTAATTGTAATTACTTATGTAAAAGGCAAACATTGCACAATGTTTTTTTTTAAGGCTATTCTACTTTTTTATTCTATTCACTAGAAATAAAGCAGAAATATGAAGATACAAAGAGATTGAATAAAAAATAGTGCAAGATGCTACGTTTCCACCAATCAGAAAGGGTTTCCCTGCATCGAGAACTAGTAAGAGTGTAGGGACAGGGAGTAGCAGAGAGACCATCATGAATGTGCCTCCTGTATCTGCCTTACTCTAGAGCAGTGGTTCTCACTGCTGCCACCCTTTAATACAGTTCCTCATGTGGTGGTGACCCCCAACCATAGCATTATTTCCTTGCTACTTCATAACTGTAATTTTGCAACTTTTATGAATCATAATGTAAATATCTGTTTTCTGATGGTCATTGGTGACCCCTGTAAAAGGGTTGTTCAGCAACCCTCCCGCCCAAAGGAGTTGTGAACCACTTCTGTGGAGGCCATCTCCCTCCTCAGTGAACTGCTGTGGAATGTCAGAGACAGTCCCTGACACTCGCTGTGACCAGCCCTATGAGCCCAAAGAATGGCAAGCTGTGACACTTGACAAAAAGGAAATACGCAAGCAAGTGAATGATGCTGGGACTCAAGGGGACCAGAGTAACTTCCCCCAAAGGAACCAGAATGCAGGGGATGAGGGACCTCAGGTCAGGGAGAGAGGACTTTCCCTCTCTCACTATTGCTTTCAGAAAAGATCCCAAACCCACCCCAAACCCCAAACCCACCAGACCGCTAGCTCAAAGTTGTCTGAGCAGCCCCATTCTACCCAAACTAGTGCCTTAAGCCACCACGCAGACCCTCTGCCTTGACTCAGACCTTCAGCCTTGAGCTTGTGTTTTCTACTCTACCCCTTGCCCAGCTGAGAGTGGGATCCTAACATCATAGCTCCCCTTTGTCACAGAACAAAATCCATACCCTTCAGCCTTAACACAAATGGCGCATGTGTGTTCCACGAAGCACATGCTGCCAATCTGTCACTGTTTTCCTGAGGTCTGATCATGGCACACGAGAGCAGAGGGAGTGAGGCAGGAAGCCAGGGGAGTCAACACCCATATATGAGACTGAACGGATGCCGCTGAAGATTAAATGATGGCCTGTAGGGTCATCTTCCAAGAGGCCTCTGGCTCTCAGGCCAGTTCAAACCTCAGAGCCTGCAGGAGAACCTGAAGGAGGAAGTGGGAATGGGGGGGTGGGTGTAGGGCATCAACAGTTCTCAACCTTCCTAGTGCTGCCTGTGACCCTTTAATACGGTAATACAGTTCCTTATGCGGTGGGGACCCCCAGCCATAAAGGTTTCTTTGTTGTTACTTCATAACTGTAATTTTGCTACCGTTATGAAGCACAATGTAAATATTGGTGTTTTCCGATAGTCTCAGGCGACCCCTTGTGAAAGGGGCATTGGACCCACAGGTTGAGAACCAATGGTCAAGAATCACAGCTGTGCCTGTTGTGATTAGTGAGGACTTCTGCCTGTAAGTGTCTGGGATACAGCCAGTAGCCAAGGGTCCCTGAAACAAGAGGCTGAGGCCCTGGGAGGCACCTAAGTGAGATCTCACCCAGGCCAGCTCGACATCCTCTTCTGGCAGTGAGCATCTTAATGCCCACGATTTCACCCGGGCTACATCTCCCTAAACTAGAAACTAGGCTTGCCTGTCCCTGACCCTTCCCGTAACATAGGGTCTTTTTCAGCAGGTGGTCCCCGCAGCCCCTACGACCCTCTTGCCACGAAGGTGGTAGGGTTGGTCATGGGAAGAGAAAGTGGGCCTGATGGCAGGCAGGGTGCAGCTGTGCCCAGGGGACCCTTTGTACACACACACACACACACACACACACACACACACACACACACCGAAGGCTTCCTCTGGCCCAGCCCCACTTGCCCACCCTCGTTCCTCTCCACTTGGTCAGCAGAGGTGAACCGACTCAGTGGCCCTTCTGCCCACCTGCCCCAGCTGGGCCCCTCTGGTGCACTGAAATGAAGCATGTGGAGGGGTGGGGGCTGGGGCTTAGGGGCTCTGGATTCTTCCTCAGCTGAGCACCATAGGGGCTTTGTGGTCAGGCTCAATGAGGTGTGGAAAAATGCTATAAGCTCCCATTTGAGGTAGTCTATCGTTAGCATCCCGTTCTCACTGCCCCACCCTCAAGCCAGACCTCCTCACGCTATCTTGCCAGCTCGGCAGCACTCTCTACCCATGACCCCTGGTCTGGAAGGACACCTCCAGCTTGAGCAAGTGTTTCCAACTGGGGCTTCAAAGCAGTTAGGCTGCTCCCGACCAGAGACACCTGTGGTACTAGGGAAATCATCAGTAAATGGACTTCCTTCTTTTAGGAGCAGAGAATCCCGTTGCCTCCCCGACTTGAATCCCTTTCTGGGGCCTGACTTCAGCTGCTCCAGAACTGACTGGAGAGATCGAGAGGCAAAATCCAAATGCTGTGTCCAGAGGGAACCGGATTTGTGACTTAAGAGTTTAGCACACGTCTGTAGAGCAGTTGTTCTCAACCTGTGGGTCTTGACCCCTTCAGGGGATCGAATGACCCTTTCATAGGGGTCACATATCAGATATCCTGCATATCAGATATTTAAGTAATGGTTCATGACAGTAGAAAAAAATTACAATTACGAAGAAGCAATGAAAATAATTTATAGTTGGGGGTCACCACAAAATGAGAAACCGTTTTAAAGGGTTCCAGCATTACGAAGTTTGAGGACCACTGCTTTAGAGTGATCTCTTGTGTGTGTGTTCCTCACCGCTGAGACACAGTTAAGTAACTCTATCCCCATAAGCTGATTCATGTTTTCATTCATCCAGCAAGCAAGTTGCCAATCTAGGAGAGAGGTGATCATGAAGCCCAGCAAGCCACTAAAAAGCCAAGAGAGAAACAGGCCATTTGCTTATCAATGAGGAAAACCAATGCTGCCCAAAGGAACCATGGAGAAAGGCTTTTTAAATTAGGTCATGAACAATCAGTAGGAGTTTGCAGGGCAGGGGAGGGTGGTGGTGAAGAGAGACTATAGCCAGGCTTGGTAGGTTCTGGGTAGAAGGGAGAGTGTGTCAAGCTATGGGGTATAAGGAACTCATGTTCTTTTGTTGTTTTCCTTATAGGTTTGCTAAATAGTGCCCAGTGCTGGGGCATTGGTAAGAGCCAGAGATGCACAAAAGCATGAAGCAGATGATGTCTCTCTCTTTCTTTTAGAAAAGCATCAACCAAATGGACAAAAGCCTATATGACACTACATGGCTAGATGTTCTCAGTGGCAGCAGTCTGTGAAGAGGAAGGGGCTATAGGCATGAGTAGTTGAGCGAGCAACATTGATACTGAGATCAGGAACAGCCTGTCTGAGCCGACTCCCAAGGCTGAGGAGCACTATTGTGACAAGGCATTCAGGAAACCGAAAAGCACTGTGGGTCCGCAGGCAGGAAGGCAGCTTCCAAATCACCATCAAGTAATCTGAGATGGATGGAGCCCTGGGTTTGCAGGAGAGGAGCAGAGTAAGTCAGTGGCTATCGGAAGCAGAGGAAGCTTAATGTTAGCAATCAGGGAGTGAGGTATGTGTGAGGAAAATGATCTGTCATGGAGACAAAGGAGCAGTTGGTAGGGTGGGGGACCAGTCAGACCTAGGGTACCAGACCTTCGTTCAGGTTGAAGTTGCCTATGGAGATTTAGTAAGGCTGGCTGGAGCCCACTCCAGGGAGTCCTGCTTTCCTTACTTTGAGATGTGGCTTGAGGAGTGGAAATTACTTAAAGACCCACAGGAGACATAAATGAACAGCCACAAAGCTTGAGTTAGAAGGACATTGCTAAGAAGTAGGGGGAGATAAAGGAGGCGGGAGGAGGAAGAAGAAAAGAGAGGAGGAAGGGGGTGAGGAGGAGAGTGAGGAGGAAGAGGAGGAAAAAGGAGAAGAGGACAAAGAATGTGTCTGTGCCCTGGATGGTAGCTGGACCTAGAGTAATGTGCTAGAGGAGAACACACAGATACACACATGCACCCGCACACACACACAAGGTTTAGTTAGACACAAAACCCTGGGGAAATGCCACTTGTGGAGTCCATAGCATGAATTTAAGTTTGACCATGTTGAGTCTCTGGTACCCATGAGCCATGTGTGTGGTCAGCTGACAGCTGGATACAAAGATCTAAAAGCTCAGGGAGTCTGGGTTTGGGGCATCCAAGACCCTGAAGCATGTGGGGTCCCCAGAAGTAGACAGCTCCCCCCAAACCTACCTCCCTTACTTTATTTCTGGTTAATAAATAGTTCAATAATTCTGTTACATAAGAGGCCAGGTAACACACTAGTTCCTGACTGTGGATGCTTGTGCTAAGTCCAGTTTCCTGGCTTAGAAATTAAAAGCAGAGACAGAATTAAAAGCACGATTTAACCAGATACTTGTACTCTAGCTTCATGTCTATCGATAACCTTGAATGAGTAAACAAAACGTTGAATAGCCAAACAATGGGATATTTATTATTAGCAATAAAAGTGAGTGGATTATGTTGTGAGCTGGAACATAACACAAAATAACTAAAGCACATTATCCTGAGTGACAATAAACCATTGATAAAAGGACAGAAACGACGTGGTTTTACTTGTAAAGGTCCCCGGAACAGGCAAATTTGCAGGGACAGACAGTAGCTGATTCTGTTTCAAATAATAAGAATGTTTTGGAAATTGATAGGTATGAAGGTTGCACAATAATATGGATGTACTTGAAGCCACTGACTCACATACTTAAAATAGTTAAGCTGGTAGGCTTTATGTATGTTTTCCACAATAAAAAGTATCTGCATAAGTACTTTATATGGGATAAAAAGGCAGACCAATCATCATTGATAATTACACTATTGCTATGATGGACAAGTGTTCCAAAGTTCACAGGCAGATTGGCAGGCATAAAGGTGCCATGTAAACACACCCTGTTCTGGCCCAGACCTGTTGCTCGCCACCTGCTCTAGCCAAACAATTTGATGATCAAGTTGAAGAATGAATGGACGATGGCCAGGATTCTGGAAACACAGAGCATCACAGAGCCATGACCATTTCATCCTGGAAGCCTCTTGCTCCTTACTCTCTGAAAGAATTCCCTTTGGGGACCAGGGATTACAGTCTTGACTGAAGGATGTAAGACGGTCCTAGCATTGAAAGAAAAGATCCACTCGCAAGAGGCTAAGGCCTCGCCAAGCCCCAACCATGGGCACTTGTTCTGAGGTTAGCCTGCTCCAGTTTTCTGGACCAAGAAAGGGCAGCCCTGGGGAAGCTATGTAGTACCTACGACCTGAGACAGGAACCTGTTGGCCTGAGTATATGAACAGCTTCTCATTTAGCCAAGCAAACCAAAGACCAAGTCTTTAGGACACACAGGAAGTGTAGAGTGTGACAAAGTACTCCAGGAACTAAGGGCATGCCACGGGCACACTAGGGGTTCTCAGACAGCAAGTGTATCTAAGTGTGATTTGGGTTCCCTATACGTTCCACCTTCCCAGCCCATGATTCCCCTGAAATCTGTAACCAACCTGTTGCCATCTGTGCAGAGGATGCCTATAGGTTCCATCCAACTCTCAAGTGGCTACATGGCCCAAACGCTTTAAAATGCTTTGTGCATTTACCATGTGACCTTGGAGATCAGCTTTTTAACCTCTGCCTAGCGTTCAGGTGCCAGAGACCTTGTGGAGTGCCTTTAATTGCCCCAGCCCTGAACGCCTAGCCTTTTGTGCATGGGTTCTGGGGTATTAGACTCAAGTGTTCATGCTTGTGTAAGAAAGAATCTATGAATGAAGCCATCTCTCCAGCCCAAGCGATACATCAGTGAAGGTGCAGTTTCATATGACAGCAGTGTCTCCTTGTTGACCTCTGTTCCTTCTCATTCCACAGAGCTTTTGGATATGTGTGAGTGACATGCCCAAGTGTCCAGTTTCTCCCTGGATGTAGAGCACCTGGCAATAAGAGGATGGCCTTCCAGTCCCGTCTGGTGCCTCCAATAATTTTTTTATGGGTTCTTTTAAGCTGCAAAGTGAGTCTTGTGTGGTCTACATGGGGTGGTCTGCAGGGTCGGGCCAGGTTGGCAAGCAGCAGGCACATGGCCCTGCCCTTCCTCCTGCAGGGCAAGGATACAGGAAGGAGAGGGCAATGATGAATGTAATTTAAAGACTCCAGAGGATGACTCAGACATTCCACTGAAGCTTTTCTTTTTCCTTTGTGTTGATGTGTGAAATGTAACTGTAGTCATTTTTTCCAGCATTGATAAACAATAATTATCCATGGTGGATTATGAACTGGGGCCATCAAGAACAGTCCACGTGCCAGCATTTCTCTCTCCTACCCACAATACCTAAGACAACGGCCCAAGTCTGGGATTTCTGTATTCTTGATCCTAGTGGTTTTAGCAAGGGTTCAGGCTGTAGGTGTTGAGAGGGGTTTGTTGAAAAGAGTGGGAAAGTAGAGAGTTGGAAGCTTGAGGATTCAGACCTGTCCCCCTATCCCATGCTCCCTTTTTTCCACACTCCCCTATCCCACGCTGCCCCATCCCACACTTCTTTGTTGTCTAGAATAGGAATGAATACAGAGATGCTTGGGTTGGCATAGCTATCAGAAAAGAGACAGAAAGCAATACTTGGCAAGAATCTTGTGTAGAGCAGAAGCTCTGCTAACCAACTCTTCCCACAGGCTTCATTTCCTATCACCCCACAACAGCAAAGAAGTGGCTAATGCATATTTATACCTGATTTTACAACTAATAGTTCACCTTTCGCATTTCTAAGTGCCACATCCTCAGATTCAATCAACTATGGACTGAAAATATTTTTAAAATTGCATCTGTACTGAACCTGGATACACGTCTCTTTCCTGACATTATTCACTAGCTAATACAGTATAACAATCATTTACATAGCACTTTCTTCATATGAAGAGTTGTAAGTAGTTCAGAATTGACAAAGAGTATAAAATGGCTTGTACAGATTCTATGCAAATACATCACCATTGTATTCAAGAGACTAGAGCATCTTCATATTTGGTATGTGGCAGAAGAGGGCACTGGGAACTGATTCACTGCTTCCGTCCAATGTGCAGATGAGGAGCACATGGCTTCTCAGTGAGCAGTGAGGGAATCAGGTTTGGAAACAAGACCATATAATTCCAAAATGTGTTTTCTCACCCCAGCAAAGGCTGCTTCCCATCAGGAGTGGGCCTTGCTGGACCCCAGTATCCTTGTAAAGAAGAAAATCTTAAATCCACAACTACAGCAACCTGGGAGAGCCCCAGGCAGTAATTCCCTACCAGCTACCAAGACGCCCACCGCTAACAAAAAGATGCTCTACCCATGAACTGGTCACTGGGGAACAGATGTTCTAGGAAGTGACCAGAGGCAAAATTGGCTGGGGAGCCAGCCCAGCTGTTTGTCACCAATATCTGTTTTCTCTATTGTCTCAGAGGCAAAGGGGCACAAGGGCTCCTCAGAGTGGCAACACAATTGCTTTAGAGTTCTCCAGAGAAATACAGCCTATATGTATGAAAGGAGACTATTATAAGAATTCTGTCACCTGGCTGTAAAGATTGAGGCATCCCACCAGCTGCCTTCTGCAGACTGGAGGACAAGGGAGGTATAATTCAGACCTTCTGTTTCTGCTCAGGCCCCTAATGAATAGCATGAAGCCACCCACATGCAGAAGGCTGTGTTTAGTTTATCCATCCAAATGCTAATTTCTTCCAGAAACACCCTCCTAGATACACCTAGGAATCACGTGTAACCTGCTATCCGAACATCCCTTAGCCCAGTCAAGTTGATACACAAAGTTAACCATTACAACAATCCCGAGATACAGCCTTTGCCTTCATGGGGGACGTCTCTGAGAACAGCAACACAAAGGACTCCTGGACAACTCCCAGGCCGTGATGCCAAAGCCCAGATGCCAGTGTTGGTGTTGGGTGAGGAATGAAGAAACCAGAAGACCTGGGGTCCTTGGGGACTTCTTGCTCCGTTTCTCTCTATGCTTCTTGATCCTTGCCATGGTCTTGATGTTGGATGGCTGGATGGCAGTGAGGGCTGGAAGTGCCATTGAGGAAGAACATTTAGGTGAATGTCAGTCATACTGGGCAGAGCAAGAAATTATGGAAACCAGCAAACTAGTGACCTGAAGCAAAGACTAGAAAAACGGAAGCACCTTTTTTCTAGCCCACGTTACACTATAGGCCAGTTGGGGCTTGAACTTCCAAGCTTAAACACTTAGAAGCTTATTTTTATGTATGTGTATGTGTCTGCTTGTCTGTGTACTGTGTGAGCACAGGCACATCTCTCCAGCCTCCCCACCAAGCTTAAATTTTAATTAGACCCAAGAGCTTTTTTTTTTTTTAAAGGGTTGAAAAAGGAGGGGCAGGTAATTTAGTCAAATGAGCCTTGGGAGGCAGGGAAGCCATGGAGGCTTGGAATTAAAACTGCCGCTAATACCTTGGGATTCTGAGCTGCCCTTTCTCACCATTTAAATAGGGCCCTGAATTCCTCAGTCATTGGGGACAATATTTAACACTCAGAAAGCATGTGATCGATCATTGTGCCTTTTTAAGTACAAGCTAGTATATTAGTCAGGGCTCTATACAGAGGAACAGAAAGACTCCGAGGATGCCTGGGGAGCCACCGGTCTTCAGTCCATGCTGGAAAGCCAAGGAATCTGGATTCTGATGGGAAGAAAAGACCCAACCACAGTACATGCACCTGCCAGGAAGAAGCCGACTTCTGTCTACCTGTATAGGAAGAGGCTACCCATTCCTTAATCCTTCCTGAAAATAACATCACAAATCCACCCAGACATATCTCTTTGTTGATTTGAGGTCCAACAAAAAAGGGTTAGGGAAATTTGGGCTGATCCAGAAAACAATGACTGGCCCCTTTAAAGGGGGTTGTTCGTTGCTCCTAAAGAGGCAAAGAAGGAGCTAGCTGAAAGGAAACGAACCTATAAAACATTTAACCCATAGTCCTCCAGGAGACTCTCTCTTCTGGGCTCCTCCCATAACCCCGATGGAGGCTGTCCCTCTGTTTAAATGATATTTCTTGTTTCTTTGCATTCTCCCCTCTCTGTGGCTTCTCCTGTGCCCCCTGCATCTGCCTCCCTTCTTTCTCCCTGTCAGCATACTGGACTGTGGAGTACACTCCTGCATTCTCTGCCTCAGTGGCCTGCCTCTCTTGCCCTGTCATGCTTGTTTTTTGTGTGGAGCTTCTTTCCCAGAGATGCAAGTCTTTGTCCATCACAGGAAGAAACTTGGTGTTCCCCTGAGAGGACCATCCCCAATAGCACAATCAAGCTGACAATTAAGATGAGCCACCAAGGGGTAGATCAGCAATTACTAGACTGGCTGCGAGCCTTATGCTCATCTTCAAATCTGCAAATTGTTGCAGAATATATTTCTGTTAAGGCACTTGGGATGGAAAAGGAAAGAGCAGAATGCTTTTCTAGGTCTTTGCCACTCAAAATGCGGTTTGTGAACCATACCAACAGTGGCATTAGCATCACCTAGAAGCTTAAAACTGCAGAACCCCAGGCCCCTCCCTGTCCTACTGAAGCAGAATTTACATCTTTACAAGATCTCCAGAAGGTTCATATGACCTCTGACTTCCAATTCTAATCTCAGCTCTGCCTCACCAACTGTTCATGTGTTCCTCAAACCAGCCAGTGATGGCCAAACAGGACCGAGCCCTCTGTCCTGTCTGAATCTTCAGTCTTCTTGCTTGAAAATGAGCCTGGCGATTTTCTCCAATCATGACACCTGGTGCTTCCCCACCCACTCTGCCCCTTCCCTGTCTCATGGTTCTGAGGAACTGGCACCCAGCTGTGCTCCTGAAGGTTTTAGAGGGCCTGGCTTGTTCCAACATGAAGACCATTCTTAGCCAGGGCAACAAGGACCAGCCAAGCATTTCCCCCATTGGCAGTGTCAGTGACTGGGAAAGGATGCTGAGGGTATAGCATTCTATATCTGTCTCTTGTGGTGGTTTCATGGTGAATAAATGGTGATTGTGATAGTCAGCCAGGAACCTAGCACTTTATGTAAACTCTCCATCAATTATAAACAGAGAGTGAATGGAGCTCAACAGGCCCCCAGGGAAAGATGAGTCTTCAGTGCAGTTGCAGGGGACTTAGGCAAGATTGAGAATTAAAGCAAAAGTTGGGAGGAGGGAATGTGAGTGAGAGCCAGAGACCCAGACAAGTGTGGACAGAGATGAAGAGATAGCTGGAGAAGCTAACATCACTCCAGTTCTAGGCAGCCAAATTAGTTCTAGGTGAAAGAATGGGTTTGGCTTCCAAGTAGAGTGAAAAGCCATACTTGCCTGCTCTGGTACTATCCTTGTTTCCTCAGTCAAACTTTGTGTTTCAAGAAGCCTCTTAGGTCAGAATAAACAGGCTACAGTTCATCACCCGATCCCCAGGCCTGGAGCTGTGGGTGGCATTTAGACAGCTCTATGCAACAGGCTTTTCCCCAGGGAAAGGCAACAACAGATAGGCTGACTTACCCCAGAAAGGGAACCCACAACCAATCAAAGTAGCCACTGTACCAAAGTCCAACTTGGCGAGCCATTGGATTTAGTCAGGATTTCCAACATGGTATCAATGAAGGGCTACTTACAGGGACAGAAATGACTCAAGAAGCAGCAATATGGCCACCCCACTCCACCCCATCACAGGTGACAACTCACAAAGGCTGCAGAACTGGAGCTCTCTGCACAACTTCCAGGCAGCTCTACAGGTCTGTGAATCTCCTCTCTACAGCCCAGCTGGTCAGGTCTCCTCTCCAGCAGTCCATTAAACTGAGAGGAGGGGGGATCAGATCTTGCATGTTTTATTTGCCCCTGAATCCCATGAGTCTCCCCTCCCTCCCCATCTCAATTCTAGAGAAACTGGTATACATCACATAGGCCTAGGAAGGCACGGCTCCCTCAGCAGTTTATGTTGCTTTGGTAGAGGGGCTCTGTCATCTTGATTAGAAGCAGACCAGACATCCTGAGTAAGAAACAAGGTGGTGGCTACCTGTTCCTCACTGCCCCAGCTCTCACATGCTCTCCCAGGCTTCCCCAGCCATGCTTCTTGTGCAAGCATCACGCATACATTACCTCTGGGTCACTGAGCAATTTGCTTGTATATCCTTAGGCTCTGAGGCCTTTGAGATAGGGGTACATCCTCCTTGCCTTTGTACACAGCTATAGCTCTGCTCAGAGCCACAGGGCCACCCATTCCTAGGCAGGGAGGGAGGGAGGAACTCTTTTTGTGTTGTGATTCACTTCAGAGGCTTGAAGATGTTTTGATTCTCTTTTCAGAATAATGCTTTAAATATAATAAGATACAGAGAGTTGCAAAGAACATCCATTCTGAATCTATGGAAAAGTTTTCAAAAAGCACATAGATTCATGGAAAAGACATAAATCTCCTTCTTTCTTAAAGCATGCACAGTATGGTCCAGCAGCAGGTGTATTTTGAGGTCGCCATAATGACAAATGTTATTTCACAATATCTGCAACAAGTGTGCTGTAAAAAAAAATAAACAATAAAAACACTTGTGACTTCTGCTGGTAAAAAGAATGGGTTCCGCTGACATTACTGTGCTTTGTCCTCTACACCACTGATGGCAGGAAATGCCAAACTTCACTTAGTTGTGTGTGAAAATATACATGCCATTTTGTTCTCACTCAACTCCTGAATTGTGTGGACCCTTGTCTAAGAAATGCTGCAGAAACTAATGAAAAATAGGAAAATGTTTCCTGAAAACTGTCAAGTGCAATGTCCTTAGGCACTGAGGGATGTGATGGTTTCTAAGATGGGCAAGAGAGGTTGAGAGCAAGGCTCAAACCAGATTATTTATGAGCCAGGGTACTGTGAGTCCAGACAGGAATGAAAACTCTAGCCCTTTGTTTTCCAAGCTGAGTGTAGAGTCTTTTGGTAAGTTGTCTATGATCCTTAGGGTTAGAGTCTGAGCAGGCATTAGCCAAGGAGGGAGCTTCTCACAGGTCCCAGAGCACCCTGGAGAGGCTATTCTTTGAGTTAAAAACTGCTAGCCCTTGCTTGCCCCTAGGAGGTAAGGGTGCATTCCAACCACAAGGCCTTGACATGAGTGATTTTTATTCTCTCTCTCTCTCTCTTTCTCTCTCTCTCTGTGTGTGTGTGTGTGTGTCTATGTACAAACATGCATGTGGAAACCACAGGTTGTTGCCGAATGGTTTCCTTAGCTGCTTCTCCAGTGTAGTTTTTGAATCAGGGTCTCTCAGGGAACATGGAGCCCACCAATTCATCTAGACTAGCTGGCAGAGAGCTTAGGGATTCTCGGGGATACTCAAGAAGCCTTGGGGAGCTTCCGGGAGCCTCCTGTCTCTACCTTCTCAGCTCTGGGATTGTAGAAGTCATGCCTAGTGTTTTATGTAGGTACTGAGATTCCAAGCTCAGGTCTTCATACTTGTGGGACAAACACTTTACCATCTGAGCCATTTTTCCAGTCCACATAGTGAGTTGGGGTTTTTTTTTGTTTTGTTTGTTTGTTTGTTTTTAATATTATCCTATGCAAAGGAACAGGGCAGCAGAAACCATGCAATCAGAGAATCCTATTCGTGGCACCAGTCCTAATGGCCTTGGGCAGAAAAACTGACTCCTAATTAGAGAATAGGAAATTTGTGGCCTCACAATTTCCCCACAGTGTCAATGGTGTGACCCCCAACTCCAATCCATTGACATTAGAACCCTCTACATAGCATGGCCTTCTTTGCCGCTGCACAGCAGGGCTAGGACCCTGGGGTTATTTTTATCTCATGGTGCGGCTTGTCTGGTAGAGGCTGTGGTGGGCTCCACTGGCAGCTTGCTTGCAGTGAGTTTCCGGCCGCATGCCTTTCTTCTTTCTCATGCATGCTCTCTCTCCCCTCCAGGCTCAGGTGGCACCTGCTTCCTGGAGCTCACCCTTGGTCTCTGAGTCGAACAGGGGCACAGAGGCCTTCTGGGGTTTCCACCTATACCCTGTAGGCCTACACTTTGGTGCCCCAGCTCCACTTCCTGTGTAGAGAGAGCTCTCAAGGTACTGCTCCTCATTTCCCCACTCCCACTCATGACCCTGTTACATAAAAAGTACAGCTTTCTAGAAAGCCAGGTTTGCCAGGTTGGTGCTCAAACGTTTGACTGAGAGCAATAGCAAGAAAAATATTTTGTTCATGGCCCAGCACAGATATCCATCCATATCTAGGTAGAAAACAAAAGTTTTACCCTGCTCCCAAAGTATTTGCTGTTCCTTCTTCTGTTGCCTCTGACCCCTTTTCTTCTAAACTTTTTTCCTTCCTTGAAAAATTTTTGGTTGCAACCCACAAATAAGTTGATTTCACAACTATTGTGAGTCATCACTCAGTTTGAAAAATACTGAACAGATACTTTCTTTTTGCAGTAGTTTTTCTTTCCTGAGCTAAGGATTGCTCTAGCTTTTGATGTATACCCTTTAGAAAAGGAAGCTAATTTTGTGTTCTTATGATTTTGGAGGGGAAAATTGGGGATTCCAGAGATGTGTTCAGTGGAGTCAAGTTTGTTCCCATGTCAGTTTTATGAAATTGGCCACAGAGAAAGCATTTACACCATGGTAATAGGAAAATACTAGAGCCATTGCTTTTTTTACTTGGCTTTTCTCTCAGCCAACTGGCTGTTAACAGATTTACTAGTATATAATTGATTCTAGTGCAGCTCCTTTTGGTTGCAAACAGTGTATTGCAAAGCTCTCTGGCATCAGCTTCCTCAGTGATGAAATACATTAAAAACGTCCTCTTCACAGGGGGAAAACATACATTTGTGGAGTACTTTTGGAGAGCAGGAAGGAAGTCAACTGGAAGGAAAACGAAATGTGAATAATCAATTTTCTGCCCAATGGGATTTGAAAGATGACGCCCCCAAATTCTGCTGTCTTTTATCATCTCCACTGTTGCTAGTTGTGTGAAACAGAATCATTTCCTACATAAAAAAAGCCACAATTTGCAGAAGTGTGGTGAGAAACAGAAGAAATGGAGGGAGGCCAGAGCTCTGTAAATAGGAGCCAGACACAGAGAAGAGTAAGTTCATTTTGTTTGTTTGTTTGTTCAGCTGGTTTTTCCTCTCGTAGAAAATGGCAGGGAAGCATTGCAAATCAATGGTCTTTCAAAGTCAGGCTTCCATCCAGGCAATGAGAGGGAAGGGCTGTTTATTAAATGAGTATTTCAGGTCACCGATTCTCCAGTGTCTAATGCAAAGGCTTTATGGTCCCCACAGCAATCCAGTCCCAGCCCCGGAGAGCCCCTCCACCCAACAGATGTCTTTGCCTGGGGACAGAAGACATTGAGCCTGAGGAAGTCAGGGCCTCTGTCCACTCATTGTTCTCCGAGGCCACACAGACAAGGTCCATAACTTTGTTACTGCCACACAGAGGTGGCCAGGGATGTGTTAGTTTCTGGTTGTGGCTGTGACTATACTACAGAGTCAGTAGCTTAAACGAAGTAAATTCACTCTCATGTTACACTTCTAGAAGTCAGAGAATCTGCCTGCATCTGCCCTGCAGCCACTGGAACGACACGTGCACCAGTACACCCAACTTAATATGCATTTATATCTATATGAGTATATGTATACATAATTGCTTTGAGAATTTCCTACATGCATATTACTGTATTCACTTCCAGCCCTCCCCCTACCTTCTCCAGACCTACTCATTCCTCTCCACTACCTTCCCACTTCATGCTGAGGGGAGGAGTTCATGATTCACTCCCTGACCAATGCTGGTGTTGACTGGCTTCAGCTCATACACACAGCCACAGCTGCTGTGAGTTCATGGGTGCAGAAGTCATGTCCAGAAAATACTGTTTGGCTTGGGGGCTCCTCTACCTCTTACAGTCTTTCTTCCCCCTCTTTTGAAATGGTCTCTGGGCCTTAGGGGAGGGGGCTATGGAATATTTGATCCATCTGTACACCCAGCTTTTTTGGAGGGGTCCTAGAGATTAAAGTCAGGTCCTGGTACGAGCAAGGCAAGCACTTTGCTGCCTGAGCCATCCTCCTTTTCCCTCTTTCAGTGCAAGCACCCTTATAGAGTATAGGAGCCTCAGAGGTAAGTCAGCCGATTAGCAACCTTAATTCCATCTGCAACCTGTCCTGCCTGCTACCATGTAACATAACCTATTCAAAAGCTCCTGAGACCAGAATGTGTACATCATCAGGGTTGGGAACATTATTTTGTCTGTCTCAATGGCTAACATCTCTTAAGCATTTCTTTAGGGTCTTGTGCAGTTCTAAACAAGCTACTTTTAGTAGCACATTTAAGCTTATCCCAGTGAGGGCAGTGAGGCAAAGAGAAGAAAAGGTAACTTGCTTAAGGTCAAATAGCTTTTAAGAGGAAGGGCTGATCTAAAGATCCAGCCGTCTTATAACAGAGTTCACATTCTGGTCATAATCAGAGTTATTTAGGGACAGATGAACAACTAAATCTTACCCGATTTCATTCTTCTTTGAAGATCTAGGATCCCTTTTAGGATGGGGCAGTTTCTCAGGTCCATGCACATTGCCAATATATGCCACTGGTTTGCTCGGTTTTGTATGGGAAGACCTGTAGATGTCTACAGCTGCCTGATGTAGCTGCTCACAGAGGGTCACACAACTCTAAATCAGCAGGTCCATAGCCTCTAGGAGCCATGTGGTATCTATCTGAGCCCCCTGCCTTCCCCTCTGCCACATTTCTCTTTCCTTACAGACGTGTCTCAAAAAGACCAACTCAAATTCTACTGCAGGGCCTTTCTACTCGCTGTATCCCTCCCCTGGACTTTTTCTCCTCTGTTCACACAAGCTCAACCATCAGTAGCTACACAGACTAAATATGTCCTCGAATGTCTGACCCTCCCGAGTTCTACGATCACACTCATGTATCAGCTGCAGTTTTGCAATGCACTATCTGCCAAGATACTGAATAATAAAGCTTGTCCTACTCCTCATGGCTTTTCCAGTCTCAGGATGATGAACGAAAGGTGCCGGGGTGGGAGTTGCACTTGAAGGGAGAGGAGCATTTTGCTGTGAGGTTACTTTCAAACTGTGTTTACAAAGGAGCCAGAGTCAAAAGCAGGGCCCAGAAGACAGGAGCTATTCGTTAGCCACAGGATATTCAAAAGGAGGATAGAGAAACTCCTGAGTGTAGGGGCCAGCTAAGTGTGTTAGGCTTCACACTCCTGTGCAAGAGCTGCCTGTCTTGTCTCCAGTCTCCAGGCAAGAACACACTGAGGAGTCTAGACAGTAAGAAACTGGTCCAAAATACAAATGGAGGAGCCAAATTCTATCAGCCTGTGGAACACAGCCAAGTTTGCCAGTCACCATTCAGCCATCAGGAGGTTTGAAAAGTCGGACAGTGTTGAAGAGATGTGCCAGCTGTGAGAAAGGATAAAGGAGCTATTTTCAAACAAAGACTCCATCTTCTAGAAGGTCACATGAGACAGAAGAGTCGGGGCTCTGTGACCAGAATCTAGGGACCTTTAGAAAGCCACTGGTGCCACAGTTGTTGAAAAGACTATTATTCTCTACTGAGTTGCCTTAGAACCTTTATTTAAAAAAAAAATCATTTGGCATATGTCAGCTGATTTCTGGACTCCAATCTCTCTTATTAATCTATTTGTTTATCTTGATGCAAATACTGTGCTGTCTTCATGGCTGTTGATTCGTTTTGAAATCAAGAAGTGCAGTCTTCAAAGTTTTCTCTTCTAACATTGCTTTGGCCCTTCTGGATCTTTTGCAATTTTATAGAAATGTCAGCATCTGATAGATCATCAGTATTTAAGAAAAGAAGTTTCTTGAGATTTTTTATTGTCTTTAATCTATAATTGAATCAAGAAAGTACTGACTTCATTACATCAAGTCTTTGAGTCCATGAACATGGTATATCTATCCTGTATGTATGCCTTCTTCAATTTCTCTCAGTTTTGTAGATTTTGTTGCCCAAGTTTTATATACTTAACATTTATCCCTAAGTAATATATTTTAGATACTAGTATAAATGTTATACTAGTTAAATTTAAATTTCTAGTTGTTTATTGCTATATGGAAATCCAATAAATTTTTATATACTGAGTTGAGGTGCTGTAACCATGCAAAAATTATATATCAATTCTCTCTCCTTTTTTGTAGTTTCATAGTATCTTCCACATATATGTTGTCATATGCAAGTAAAGAGAGACTTTTGAGAGTTTGTGTTCAAGAAGTCCATATTAGATGAACTCTACAGAATTTTGGAGAGACAATCTGACATGGAGATGGGATGGATTTTTCAAGTTACCCTCAGAGCAATCTATGCATTGATCTGGTAGCTTCATTATGGCTAACAACTGTATGGATTGATATTCCATTAGTATTGATGACAGTTCAGCACAGATCATGTGATTGTTTCTAATTGAAGGCTTACTAAAGGCAAAGATACACAGCCTCAGGGTAGAAAATGCTAAACAAACAAATCCTTCTATAAAGCATCACCTTCTTTCCCTCTGGCATCCACAAAGCCTTTTCTGGTCTCTGAGAGCCTCTCCTTGCCTCCTTCCTCCAATTTCTTTACCACTGAATCAGAACATGTCAAAATGTGGATCCCCTACTTGGAATGAAACCCAAACTTCCCCATTCCTGAGCAGTCTTCTGCACATTATTTCTCTCCACCTATTTTGGTCAAGTTCATTCCAAGCCTTTCTCTGTGCAGCTTCCCCCTCCACTCACACACACATTAAACCTCTCGGCTATTCATTATCCAACCAATTCCTGGTCAGGTCTCCTGGGGGTCCTTCCTAATGTTGCCACCGACCTAATGATGGCCACTCTCAGAGCAACCAGCCCTTTCCTGACCTCGGACTCGGTTTGTTTCTTGACACCAGCACAGTGACAAACCATGAGAACCTGAGCCACCGCTGGATTGTGTACTTTCTTACTATGAGCAGTGGGCACTCATGGATGGCTGGGGCCATGTTCTGTTTCTCTGTTCTCATATCGAGGTACAGCCCCTTCCCCGTCTTATGAGCTTCTCTTCCTTTAAAAGGTTAGTTCAGATCTTTGGGTTCATGTTAAAAATATCCCCAACTGACTCTAGAAAATGAAGATGCCCAGTCCACTTCAAACTATTGAAATCCAGGTTTCCTGGGGCAGGGGCTAAGTATTAGCTTGTGGAATTCTCCAAAGGATTCTGACACACATCAGGAATTGAGAACGACTAACACAGAGGAATGGCTGTTTCCATTCTCGAGGTGTTAGATGAACCCCGGTGGAAAGGCTGAGTTGTAGAATGCTGGAGTGGAACAGCCACCACCACCTTCCCCAGAGCAGTTGAGGCCACAGAGAGACCCTCAAGGTCAGGCTTGCTGATGTTCTTCACAGAGGGAGGGACGAGGAGCACCATTATACCCTTCTCTTATTTCCAACCACCCTCTCCCGGCCCTGTGTTTCCTTCCCAGTTTTCTGTAATTCCACTCCAGCTGCATGTGGTCGGTGGTGGTACTGGAATACACAGAGGGCGGGAAGCTAAATGGAGAGGGCTGAGTCTATCCAGCTATGGGGAAGCTGTCAATCATTCTAGAATGAGACTTTTCAGCAATATGTCTACTTCAGGGTCATGTTTCTATTTTAAAAAAAAAAATCAATAAACTCATCAGTTCACCACACTGGACTTGGATGAACAGCCTTTCACTCGTGTCCCCTGAGAAGAGATAGTGTAAGGGGCCAGCAGGAGATATACACGGGAGACCTTTCCAGCCAGCGTCCCCTTACTCCTGAGCCGACTCCATCCCATCTGTTGAATGAACAGGGGGGATGAAAGGAACCCAAAACAGAATGGAAAGCATTTTCAAACTTTATTTACAACTGTCACAGTGACAAAAAGTAGTTTGGAAAAAAAAATGCTAGTTTCTCCCTGAGCCTCAAAACAGAACAGACAGAAGTCACAGGAGGTTCATCTCACAACAGGCATGTCACTGAAATACTAGGATTTTTTTTTCAATACGATCAGTTAGAAATACACACAAGTTTACAAGAAGAAGAAGGAAGAGGAGGAGAAGAAGAAGAAAAGAAAAAGAAAAAAAAAAAAAGAGGAGGCCAGATTGGAGCTCAGCCACTTGTCCAAGAGCAGCTGGGTGCCCGCCCCCCAACAGGCTCAACCGCTGAGGGGACTGACGTCAGCTGTCAGCCCCTGGCCTGCTCAGACTACACACGGTACAACGTGGTCTCTTGACCAGCGAAAAGGAAGAAACCACCCCATAAACACACATATACACAAGTAGGTTTGATACTAGATTTACAAGCACGTCCCCATCACACAGCAAGACCAAGACAGATATTTGGGATAAGGGGTGAGACGACACCAAAACACAGGAATTTAAAAGGGAGGCGAGGGATGAGAAATGCTGCAGGAGAGAGTAGGATGAACAGATCTCTGTAGCCAAAACAGAGCAGAGTGGGAACAAGAGAGAGAAGCTCCCCCATCGTGGGGTTGACTGCAGCCCTCTCCCACTTCCGCGAGGAGCCGGAAAAAGTTATTGCCATCGGTGTGTATCACAGGCAGACGACAGAGGGAAGAGGCAGGGGGAGGGGGTGACCATCGGCATCCCAGAACCAAACCTTGCCGAATGCCGCGTCAACAGCTCACCCCCACGCTCTTGCCCCAACGTGCCTCAGAGCCACACTGACTTTGAGGTATTAAATAGAGCTAGACACATACTAGTCCAAAGATGGGGTCAACCTGACAGACAGAGACACGGGGGCGGGAGGGGGGCGGCATGGAGTGCCTCAGTTAGCTGAGTGAAGCCCAAGGAAGTCCACCTCTTGATCAAACAGTCCCGCTCTGAAAATTCTGTCCTCTAACCTGCCATTCCAGAAGGTTCTGAGCTATGATCTGAGGGTAAGTCCAGATGTTAACTTCCCCGTGCAACTGCTGCCCTTTCCAGAAACAGGTAAGGTGGCAAAGGGACAAAGGCTGCCATTCTACAAGGATACCCCAGTGCACCCCGTATCTTAGCCCAGCCTGTGCTCAGGAACAACCTGAGGAGAAGCAGCCATCTCATAATATCTAGGGTCTCAAACTGGATCCCATAGCTGCTCCACTGCAGGCCTGGTACCTCATGGGAACCTCAGCATACCCGTGCAGCGCCATCGGGGCTCCTGCATGAAAACCCACTAAGCCAACTGCCCAACCAGGAAACATGGTCTGCTTTTAGCTCCCATGGGAGCCGGGCTGGGAACCCTCACTGCTGCAGGCCAGATGGGCAATAGCCCACAGCAGAGCTGGGGACCATCCACCTCACTGCTGTGGTCAAAGGAGAAGGAAGGGTGGGCCTGAGAGGGCTGACTCTTGCAACTTTCTGCTCCATGGAGACTCGGTAAGAACTCTGGAGAGACCTGCAGCAGAAGGAGGCAATCCATGTCCAGGCTGCAGCCTCGAATGTTTCACCAGGACAGGAAGTGCTCTGGCTTTTCCCCAATATGTTGGGGTGGGGAGGGGGAGCAGAGATGGGTATAAATGGGAAGAAAAGCTCAAAGTTCTATGCCTTAAAATCCTCCAGGTCCCTGGGGGCTCTGCGAGCCTGAAGCAGCTGGGCAGAGACCATGGGAAGGACAGGTGGGTTCTTTCTTTCCTGTGTAACCCTTCAGCTGGCTTCCTGGGCAGTGTCTCCTGTTCTCTGTGGGTGACCAAACATACTTGAACTGGAAGCAGAGGCTGGTGCCCGTGAGCAACAGAGCTGCAGATATAAAGATTCTGTCCGTCAGATGCCCCAGTAGCCAGAGCAAATGCTGGCAATCACTTCCTGACTGTAGTTCTCTTTAATTTAAAAAGCGTGGGTTTTTGTTTTTTTTTTTTAATCCCAAATGTTTCTTGCTCATTTGCTCACCCTCCTTAGCCAGAAACCGCCCCCCAAACACACACACACACACACACACACACACACACACAGACACACACACACACACACACACACACTGCCTCTGGCACTGGAGTTCAGATAGAGCTCTTAGAAGCAGCACCCCTTCCCCACCCCACCCCCACCCCTGTTCTCAGCAGCTTCCTTTCTCAGCTTTGCAAGTTGTCGGAGGGCTCCATTGCTCAACGAATTAAAAAAAAAAAAAAAAAAGACAAGAAAAGAAAACCGACTCGGTGATTTTCAGGTGCAAAAAAACGGAAGCCTCATTTGACATTTTCAGAATGATTGCGGCTCACTCTCTTGTTCCATCACGATGGGAAACACAGTTCAGGTATGCAGGCTAGCATGACCCAGGTGAGCCCTCGGGGACTCTACTGTTCCTTCTTTTCTTTCGTTGTCTCTTCGCAGTTGTCTTGCTCATCCTCCTGGACCAGGAATTCCTCAGGGGGCCACCGGAGCTCCCCACTCTCCACCTCCCCCTCCGTGGGTTCCACCACTATGGAGGGCAGGCGATCCTTCAGTTTGCAGCAACGGTCAAAGTCTGATGGGTCAGGAAAGATCTGAAATTTCCAAGAACAAGACAAACATCTGGTCACATACATATCTGAAAAGAGAAACTTGGCTTTTTTCTTACACACATACACACACACACACACACACACACACACACACACACAGCACAGCCCACTGGCTGTCTTCCAAGGATTACATTCTGCCTTCTAGACACTGTGAGTGTAAGACAGGATCCAGCGGGAGTACGTTCTAGGGAAAACTATCTCTCAGCCAGACTATTTTTTTTTTCTAATCCTGAAGCTAAAAATTTGTGGACCATACGACCGAACAAAAGGGTGGGGGTAACTCTGCTTGTGGTGTAAAAGAATAGATAAAAGAATAGAAAATCACGTACTCACGGTATGCCAGGCCTTGCTTTAGAAGAAGCACTTTATACCTACAATCCACAGTGTACAGCAGGCCCTAAAACACTACGTTTCTGCAAGAAGAATTACTGGTGCAGAGAAGAAATAAACAACTAGGTCCTTCATCGTTTGAAACTAACAGGGTCAAAAACAAGTCTTGTTCACACTGTGTTAAACACCCTAGGCTTGGGCAAACTAGTTGTCCAGGCCCTTTTAGCCTGAAAGTAACTGAGGCTAAAACTCGGGTGTGCTTTCTCCCATGCTCCTGCCCTTTTGGAGCTCATTGCAACTGCCAAACCAAAGCCAAAGCCAGATCACGGTAAGGCCTCCAGTCACAAGCTAGCTGGGAACAGCATCCACGGTGCCTTCCTTTTTCACCTTTGAACGACTCCTGACGTCCTGCTGGTGGTACACCTCGAAGACTCGAATCTCCTTCCAGAGTCCCGTGGAAGAGGCTTCACTTATTAATGCCCGCTGCGGGTTCTGCCCACTGCTGACTGAAACATCGAGCCAGGCTATAAAACTAAGGGCCAAGGCTGGCTTCCCTTTGCACATACTGCCCTGTGACTACAGCTGACCCAATTCTTTGCCCAGTAGCTAAGCACTTAATCCTCTGGGCTGCTGGTCCCTTGCCATTCATAGCCCTCAGTGACACACCCAAGACGAGAGAGGAGCTTTGGTCTGGGAAACCTGGGGCTCATCAGATCACTGACACTTGGTACCTTCAAGGCCATCTCCTCCCACCTCTCTGTCTGACAGACAGGAAACCTAGGCCCCAGAGGGGAAAGGAGACTTCACTGAAGATCACACAGTGTGTTCGAGTCAAATTCAAGTGGACATTTGGAGAAATCCTGGGAAGCTGCCTGCTTTGCTATACACAGAGGGTAGAAGAACTGCTTATCTCTCCCGACTTCTGTGGTACCCAGAGGGTGTCTGGTCTTCCCATGCACACTCAGACCCCATCACAGGCCTTGCTGGGCTTCTGAGAATCAAGGGCCTCATAAAGCATCCCGATCCCTGCAGACTAGTGATTATTAACCATTTATCCAATAAAGGCCTATTGCTTGGGATTAAGCCTTAAGCAAGCATGCATCGTTAAAGACTTAAAAGGGCTCATAAAAAGTATTGTAATAGCTGCCAGAAGGGAGGGAGGGGGCTGGGCCCAGGCAGGTCAGGGAGGCCTGGAGAAGCTGGCCACCGTCTCCTGTCATGCCACTCTGATGTTACCCTTGACGTACCTCTAGCATAGTGCATTCACACTAACAAGTGTGAGTGGAGGCTGGGTCTGCCAGGCTTTGGGGGAGGGGGAGTCCTTTGCTCACATCAATGGAGCTGAGCCCTTTGATAGTGAGGCTATGAGGCACCTTCTTCAAAGCATGAGCTCTAAGGTGTGATGTAAGTGTTCCCCAAAGAGTAGAGAGCACACTTCAGTTTACAAAGCACTATCAGATATCACTTCACTGAGATATCACCACCACCCCGGGGATAGCAATAGTCTGAGACTCTGAAGGTCACAAGGCCTTCAGATTCAGACCTCATCCTGAACTAGGTAGGATACATCTGGGTTAATATTATCACTTCAGTTTACCAGACGGAAAACTGCCCAGGGGGAACAGAATGCAGGGAGCCACTGTCCTATTGGCTGATACAGGCTGCAGCTCACATACAAGAATGATGGTCTGGCCAGCAAAAAACAGAAGCCCATAACCTTCCCAGCTCAGACTCTCATCCTTCTGGACCTTAGACATAGTCTTGGGAGCTAAAAAGAAGCCCTTGGACCATCCTTCTACCTTCCACAAAACAGCCTACAGCACAGCTGCAGGAGATGTAAGATCTTGATTCTTATTATGATCTCTCAAGCCACATAATAACAGAAAGAATGAGAGTATTCCAGGCCAGCAGAAGCAGAACAGCTGATTCTACTACAAGCTAGAAAGAAGGTGCTGGTGATGGATGAAGGGTGATGCTGATGACGGATGAGGCCATGGCTGAGCAGAACCTCCATCTTCCTGGTAAGTGTATAAAGTAGGTAGTGGTAGATTCCTAAGGGCAGAAAATGTCGGCCAAGGCCACATTCCTAAGAATCAGCTGCTCCTGGACCCAGATGTCTACGGGACTTAATGAAGCATTCATTTGAGGACACTGGGCTGAGCCACCGAATCTGGATCTTTAGTTTCCCCTTGACATCAGTTGCATGACCCCTGTCAAGTCCTATCAAACTCCCACCCCAGTTTCTCCTCCAGAGAAATTAAGTTGCCTCCTATCACACTAGATGGGATAAGAAGTTCTTGGCAAATATAGAAGTGATACAATGCTCTGAGGATAGAAGCAAAGTTCAAATCACGGTGTCTTCTTTGCAGCAACCCCTACAAGTTTAAAGCTAGCTTCCACTCTCCAAGCGTACGGTCACCCTCCTAACACAGTCGTGAAAATAATGTCAATCAATGGCTTTCACACCAAGGGCTCCACAGTCAGGCCTTTTAAGTCTTGGGAGCAATCTAAGCATTGAACATCTGATACTGCAGTAGTTGTCAAAGACCTTTGAACTGTGACCTACTCAAGGCAGGAACCATTAAAGGGAAAAAGTTATTTTACAAAGCTTGTATTTATAAAACTCATCATCATATTACTCTACCCCTTCCATCTGTGATTTTACTATCAGATCACACAAATGTGTGCCTCTGAGAACTGTAGCTCTCTCCAAAAATAAACAACAACAACAAAACACATCCTGCACCAAAAACAGCCTTGTTAGTTTCTTAGGGAAAAGACAGAAAGCCTTGCACAGTGTTTCTGAGTCTTTTCCAGCACGATCTTATCTCCGGCAGCTGCTTAAGAGGCTGACCTCGAGGAGGTCAGCATTTTCCCACTAAGTCATGGTTTTTAATCATCTAGGCAGCAGAAAAATGAGAGGTTGCAGCTACAATTTGATGGGGTGGAGAAGGAATGGAAAGAAAGAAAGAAAGAAAGAAAGAAAGAAAGAAAGAAAGAAAGAAAGAAAGAAAGAATTCTCTCGTCCGACTTGCCAAACACATGACAGGTACAGTTGGGGTGACAGGCAAGCAGTGTTCTGCATGCTGGGCTGCCCAGCAGAACCTGGCTGTGAAAAAAGAAATGCCCTGTTCTAGAAACAAACTGTTTCTGGTTAAACCTTCAAGCCCAAAGAGCCCCATCTTCTCTCTGGGCTGTAAACAAACAAAACAACAGCAAAGGCTTCTTAGAAGGCGCTATTGGAGGCTCTGACAGGTATCTCCTACCCTCATCCCTGGCAGGGCAAGTCAAGAAGCAACCAGCAGCCAGCTGTGTTTCCTTCAGGCCTTCCTATGCCTCCCTATCCCTGCCTTCACTACCTCCACAAGCAGGTGTCACATGGGAGATGCCCACCATGATGGCAAGGACAGAACCAATGAGCACCAAGTGCCCACCTACACTAATGAACAGAATCTGTCAGTCACACACACTCGAAAAACATCTTGAGTGTGACATGAGCAGCACTCACACACTTGTGCCCTTTTGCCAGGTCCCCTCTCATCACAACAGGTCCTGACATTCTGGGGACTTGAGATGATCCCACTGAAGGCTAAAGAGGGCTTTAGAATGATTTAGGAGGCAGTCTGAGTAATGTGATTTAGATGCCAACATACTGGAGTTTCTGGATGTGAAGGCTTAGTGTGGTCAAGAGAATGCTCTGCTGTAATGAAAATGTTCTCTGCGCTGTCCAATACAGTGGCCACTCATCATGGGTGGCTAACTGAGCCCTTGAAAGGTGGTCAAATTTTACATGTGACTCAAATAAACATAAATTTAATAAAACTTTAAACAGCTACTGTACTCAAGCTACATAATTAATTATGAAGACAATGAAAACAGGGTTTTCAAGAAGACTAGAGTCGTTGGATTGGCTGACCATACTAGAGGCCTCAGAGCAGAGAGCTGTGGGGCTGAGGCCAGGTTTCTAGAGACCATAAACTCATCATTAGCCTTTTTTTATTATTTTTTTTTGATTGAGCTAGAGAGTTGCTGATGAGCCATTTCACAAACAGAGAAGAACTGAAAGACAAAACTAGGCCTCCAAAGGCCCCAAATTTAGAGGCCTAGCTATCAGCTGTCTGCCTTTAAGCCAGGTGACCCAAACCTAGCTGCCTCTGGGGTGGGGATAAGAAAGAGCTGCCTGGCACCTACCATGGAAAATGTGAGCAAGTGTAGACTTTGTGGCCCTTCCCCGTCTGTGCACTGCGTGGCCATCATCTCTGACAAACAAGATGATCTGGCCACAGAGAGGGTGGAGGGCTCAGCAAGGAGCCCGGAGATGCTAATGGGGAAAGCAGACACCAGCAGGTGGGGTAGATGAAAGGTGCTTAGCTGGACACAAAGGGCTAATTACCAGCCTCGCAAGCTGAGATGTCTGGCAGCCGGGAGGATACCCTGCTCTTCTTTGCTAGGGGAGGAACAGAGAGCAGGAGAAGCTGGGGTGGGAAGGAGGGCAGAGGGTATGGGAGAGAGGCTAGTGCACAAAACCACACAGTAAGCCTTGACTCTCTCCAGTTGCAGAGGGCAACAAAGAGCCAACCCCCAAGCCAGCTATGGGAAAAATACCATCATGCCTACAGGTGGACCGGGACTTCAAAAGGTCTGGCCACTAACGTTTACCATTTCTGTGACCTTCGTTGGGTCACTTAGTTTCTTTGAGCTCCTTGAACGAAATGAGAAAATGGTTTGGACTCTCCAGGGTTCTTGGGGAGGGTGCAGGGTCCTGATGCCGAGCCAGCCCTCTCCTCCCTCCCCTTCTATAAATTTGGATTTATACTAATGCTGATCTTACGGGGCTTGGGAGAGAGTCAAATCCAGGTATGTGTGAACATGCTCTGGAAACTCTTAAATTGCTAATGCTGGTCCTTATTAAGTGAAGCAAGGGTCTCAAAGGAGCATTTAGACTGAGGGTCTGGAAAGCCAGCATCTGTAGCTTGGGAAAGGAGCAAATGAACCACACTCTGGGTTTGTACTCACAAATCCCAGGCCAGGTTCTTTGGAGAAAGGCCCGTGATGTCACTGCCTCCCTCTCAAAGCCACTGGATCCCCTAGAGCATGGATTAGGCCAGATGGAATGGAAACCACACTCTTGAACAGACCCTGGTCTCTCCCTGAAAAGCCTCTGACCCTCCTGCCTGGGCCTACTCTAGGGACCACCACCCAGAGAAGTCAGATCCTTCTTGAAGCCTAGCTTCCCAAAGCCTGCAATTCTTAATTTTCCGTGAGAACAACAATGGATTTGCCTTGTGTGTTTATTTCTTTCCAGGAGGGGCTGCTCATCAACAGGGAGCAGATCTCTCCCAGCATCCTGCTATGTGGAGGGTGGAATGAATGAGCAGAAGCTAATTCAGGTAAACAATATGCGCTGCACTTTGGTCCTTAACTATATGTGATGGCAAGAACTATAGTCTTTGAAGTCTGACCTCCTGCTATCTTATCATGTTAGTACTATTAGCATCTTATTGACTTTTCAATGTGGCAATCAGCTGGGAAAAACACAAAGATTCTTAGGGGGAGAGGGTTACAGAGGGGCCTCAAGGAAGCCCTAATACTATCCAGTTTTGTGCTGTCCATCTCACCTCTCAACTCTTCTCTGAACCAAGGGCTATGGGACACCCAGCCCCATCCTACCCTTCCCTGATGCTTCTAATCCTTCAGGGCACATGAACAGAGATTTGGGTTTTATTTCAACTCTGAACCTCCTTCCTTTGGATCAAAGATGCTTAAGAGCCTAAGCCTTGAAACTGGAAGGAAAAGGAAATCCTTGGGATAAACACCATCTTTCATAAACAGCTCTCAAACACATACCCATTCTGCAAGTCAGGGGGTTCCAAATTCCAATCAATTAGTACTAATGGCTCCTGACAATGCTGGACCCAAAAATAGATGAAGCTTTGGGGGATATTAGAGGATTTCCCCAAAGTTCTCTGGGGCATAGATGATTTCAAATATCTACTTCTTATCAAACATGTATCATCATTACCCCTTTGAAAGGACAGCCTCTTGCCCAGCATTCCCAGTTCCTCTTTCCATCCTCCTCCACCAGCACTACCCACAAGTCCAGTGACCCAGTTGTCATTTCAACTATCCCTTCCTTCTTCATTTTAGAGACAAAAATCTTGATTCTTCAGCCCTGGCATCCCTGTCTGGACCTTGCTTTGAAACCCTACCCTAACGCTTCTAAACCCTTAATGAAAACTCTTTCAACTCTCCCAGGACAACTCTGCTGTCCTGTGTCAAAGCTTTGCCAGGTTTCACTCACTTCCACACATTACTAGATCAACTTGCCTTGCTCCAAAAGTAAGTCATCTACTGAAGACCCATCTTTAAGGGTACCATAAAAAGTGCACCCCCCCAACAAAAACTTCCTGATAGCAATACTTATCTGATAGCCCTACTGCTTTCCTCAGCCACACTCTGTTTAGTCTAGAGAAGCCACTTTTGAGATCCTTTTAGGGAGGAAGCACAGATGAAATAAAAATATTTTCAGTAATGCTCAGATTCCATTTTCTTTTTACACCAGGTTGACACTTACACTGATGATACAAAAAGCCACAGTTACTGAAACCACCGACACCTTCACAAGTAGCCTGAAATTTGTACTTGTCATAATTTATCACCTCTCACCTCACATGATTAAAATAAAGACAAACAACAACATCAGTAACAATCCTTCACATACTTCATATTCATCATATACTGATTCATATAACATTTTCGTATTAGCGGTGGTAAAATGCCAAGTTAAAAATAAAGAATTTCTGCTGCTTATTAAGGTACCCAGAGTTATCCCAAATAAAAGCACTTATGCTTGAGTTGCCAGCTAAACTAGCCATTTTCAATGGAAAACCATTGTACTTGAAAAACAAATTGTGATTATCCCCAAATGGATAATTTTTCAAAAATGAAAAGCAGATTGTCATTTCAAGGCAGATGGCTGATGGTATCAGACACCAACTTTAAAAAAATAGAGCTTTCAAGTGAAAAATCAGAATTTTGGAAAATTTATATTGACCATTATGAGCTTGATAACTTTCTAATACTTGCCAGCTTTCTGATGAGAACAGCAGGGATATTAACAAATATGCTTTTTTGATATTACATAATGAAATGTGTCACCATTTGGAGGATCTGAATAACTTATTTTCCAAATGATCAGTATAATACACTACAAAACTAAACTTGAGGAAAACATTCAAGCAAAGTACAGCCAGACTAATAAATTTCAATGTAAGAGTACAAAAAGTTCATGCACAATGTTTCATCTGAAAATACATAACATTTCAGAAACTAACACTTGTTGAGTGTGTAATCCTAGCCCTTGGGAGTTGGAAGCAAGGAGGACTTGAAATTCAAGGTCATCTTCTGCTACATAACAAATTGGAGGCCAGCCTAGGCCGCATGAGGTCTTGTCTCAAAAGAATGTCAGGGGAGAAGGGGAGGAGAATGGAGAGGAGGGGAAGGAGGAGAATAGAAAAGAAGAGATGCGGGAATAGGGAGAGAAGGAATGAGAAGAGGAGAGAAGGGAAGGGGAGAGGAAAGAAAGGGAAAGAAAAGAAAAAAGCCTACTACATGTTAACATTTTGGTGATGTACCAAAACAATCAGGAAAAGATGTAAAAATACTTCTCCCATTCCTAACTGCATAACTCGTATAACCCAGATTTTATTTTACTTCAACCAACACATACTGCAACAAATTTACTCATGAGAAGCACACATGAGAATCTCACCATCTTCTACTAGAACAGACAGAAGAGCGGTTAAAAATGTAAAAACAATGCTTTTCTTCTCACTAAGATTTTTTGTTTTGGAAAATACAGTTATTTTATGAAAACTATTATTTATATCAACATATAATTGTTTCATTGTTATTCTAAGTAAACTAATAAGTAAAAATTGAAAAAATCTGTTTTAATTCCTAAAACGACAAATATAAAGACATAGAACACATAAACAAAAGCTCATAAATTGATTTTTTTTTAAATATAAACTAAAACCCAAAGTTTAGAACCATTGCCCTGAGAGAAAAAGCATATTCTCAGAAAGATGGCCACAGAAGTCAATGCTGAAGACAACAAAATTAATAGAGATTAATTCTTACTATGGATGAGGAAATCGAGGCCCACGTGTCACAACTAACACAAAGCTGAGAGTAGAAAATAGTTATCCAGATGCCCTTAACCCCTCTGAGCTGAGGGTTATGAGCTCTGTGTTCCTGGTGGTACCCAAAGGACCTGTAGGAAATGTGAACCATGTTAGGTAAGTGGAGGACTCATGTCAAGGTGACTGGTCCATCCTCATTTACCTTCCACTCAGATGCTGGTTTGGTTCTTTGGTGCTTGTTCTGGGAGGAAGGGGTTAGATTGTCTGTGGGTATGTATACATTTTTATTGACATAATCACTAGAAGAGATTCAAACAACTGCACCTCCTTCTGCATGCCCAAACATTCCTGCTATATCATAAATGTTGACATCTTAAACCAGGATATATATATACATATATATATATATATATATATATATATATATATATATATATACTGCTCTTTTAACTATACTAAGCATTAGGCTCAGCACAGTAGTGCATCCTTATAAATCCAGCACGTAGGAAGCTGGGGCAGGGACACCAGCCCAAGCTACACACTGAATTACAGGCCAGTCTGGGCTACACAGCCACACCTTGCCCCTCCCCCAAATCCCCAATACACCAACAAAAACTATACTCTGTATTGTGAGAACTATATCAATTTTATATCAACCATTTTCTACTAAGACACTCATAACTAAGCTCTTAAGTCAACCTTATATTATTGCTTTCTTTATTTGAAACCATATTTTTACTCTATTTCTAAATGTGATTTATTCTTGTTTTGTTTTAAAATTTATACAGTATTTCACTATGTAGCCCAGGCTAGCCTGAAACACACTGAGTACCCCAGGTTTGCCTCAAACCCATGGTCTTTCTGCCATAGCCTTGTGACAGCTGAGATTATAGACATGCACCACCACACCTGACTGGATATTTTCTTACCATCTTTTTATATTTTCAAGGTTTTAGCCATTGGTTTTGCATATGTCACTTCAACAAAAGATTTATTATGTCTATAAATCGGCATTTTAAAAGTCTGATAACCTTAAGGTTTTATAAGTTCAAATTTTCTGAATTGGCTTAATATGGCTATTAGTACTAACTAATCAATACAAATACCACAAGTAATTACTCAAAACAGAGGTTAATTTCTATTGCATAAGTTTCTCACTATGAAGGGAGGAAGGCTACCTGGACATGTGTTTTGAATGGTCCGTTTCTCTAATGCCCCTAAAGTTACTACCCCACAGCCAGCTGATCTCCCTTGGAAAGAGACAAAAAGACAACCTGGACAGGAAGGTAGAGAAAGAGAGCTGGCGAGGCCCTCCTCAGAACGGTAATTTGCTGCATAAGGAAGCTGAAGGTGAGAGCATGGATTTCCTTAGAAGCCTGGGGAGTTCTATGACCCACCTGGAACAGCTGCCTTTCTACCTTAACACTTTGTGAGCTGGGGACTGGTGTCTACACGGGGCATCACTTGAGCAACGATTCACCATGGACCGCTCTCACACTGTAGTGCTGAGGAAAACAGCAGGAAGCACCTGGAGGTGGTGACTCATCCTTTGGTGGGTAAATAACAAAGGAATACAAAAATCATAACTGAGTACTAATTGCCACAGTGTTTCCACCAAAGCAGGTACTCAACCTGTGAAGAAACCAAATTCCTGTGTGGCCATTCCCAGTGATAGCCACCTAAAGAGCCATGCTGCAAAACCTCCCACTCGTGAGAATGGACGTCAGCCAGCTTCGCAACAACACCTTTGCTTCTCTGTTACGCCCGTGTAAGTGCCGTGCTCCTTCTTTACTCGCTTCTTTCAAACATATTTGCTCAAAAACCAGACCATCACCACAGAAATAGAAAACTAGCATGTGCCAGGCAAAGCACCGGCATTTTCATAAACCAACAGGCGTGTTGGGCTCTGTGTGAACACCGGCCTACCTTACTTCCATGACCAAAAGCCTTGCCAACTTGTTGGGTAGATGCAGGGTGCCTACCTCTAAGTAGTTTAGACCTACCTCTAAGTGCCCTATTCTAACATCCAGAGAAGCAAAGTTTCTCAACCAGGAGCTGAGAGACAAACCCAGGGAGGAACCCCAAAATGGTTCCTAATGCTAAGCATGCCTTTGGCCAAACTTCGTGTGTCTGTACAGATCTTTTCAAGGTTACATGGTGCTTTGCTATCATTAATAGAGTAAGAGAAACAAATAGGACAATGGCTAGCTTATATACATTTGTAATCAAGAGAGTGTATCTTGTACTAGCTATGGGTCAAGATTATGATAACTGGCCATTTTTCCAATGCTGGCTAAATGTTGCTTAAGCACCAGTAACTGTTATCATCATGCATGTGGCAAGTAAGCTACAGGAAGACGTACTACTAAAGATGAACATAGTAAAATAACAAAACGCCTTCCTGACTCCATCTTCAGGTCCCAGCATTATCCCATCTCTGTGGACGCTGGCATATTACATTCTGACAAACTTGTTTATGCATCTGTTTTCAAGGTACCGGATAATCAAGAAGCCTGACGCTGTTGGATCTCTTTGAATCGGTAGTTCTATTTCTAGGAATCCATTTCAGAGGAACAAATCAGGGCTATGCAGAGATTTATGTAAAATGATGTGCAGAGCAGTGTTTGTCTCAAGAACAAAGGATGCCACGACCTGGACGCTCAGCAATAAGAAGCGGAACATACAGAGTGAAAGGCTGTCTTACAAAGATAACCCAATGACAAGAACATAGGCACAGTATTATGGTAAATGAAAAAAGGATTTGCTGTGCATTGAGAAATGCGCACAGAAAACTGCTGAAAGTAAACTCACCAAAATATACCGGTGCTAGGAATATGAATAGGTTTTTCCTCTTTGGTCGAGTCCACTTTGCTACATTCTATGAAGAATAAATATTATCTTTATAATGATAACACATACACATCCACTCACACTCTTGCCCTTTTACTCAGGAATCCTATTTGTAAAACTATTCTAAAGAAATAATATAAATTGTTCACTAAGATTTATATTAAAATTGTAATGTAAACTATCACAGTATAGGAGAAAAATAAATGACCTAAAAATTTCAACAGTAAGCCAACAATGAAACAGCTAATCATCTAACCTCATGATATAGTGTTAGCTTTTCCTAGCAGTGGGTGCCTACTAGGGAGGCTGAGGGAGGAGGACTGTTGAGAGCTCCAGGCAAGCTTGGGTTGCATAGCAAGTACACCACCTTAGTCAACACAGCAAGAAATCATCTCAAAATCAAAATTAAGAAAGAGAATGTAGCTCAATGATAAAGCTATTTCCCAGCACACACAAAGCCTTATATTCAGCACCCAGGACCAGAGAGATAAAGAAAGATAACTGTAGATTATTCTGACTATAAATTGTAGTGACACCATGACGCTGGTGACCAGTGTTATTTAAAACTTCAGACCAGAATGAAGTATAAACTCTAACTGCATGCAGTGCACTAGAAAAGAAGGTGAAAGACACAGGGTTGTAAAAAATGATACTCCCTGTAGGAGTATGAAAATTAGAAAAAAAAAAATTAAAGAGGAAAACGAACATTTCTAGTAGTCACCCAGTTTTGAAAAGCATGAAAATATCACAATGTATACTTTCTCGATGAAAACAGGAAACGACTGACAAAGAGGGAAGGAAGAACTTTCCTATAACTACAACGCTCTGACTGGAAAAATAAGACGCAGCACTGTACAAACATTCTGCTGTCTTGGCTGTGTGGTACAGTGGGAGCAGGAGCATGGGGCATTGTCAGCACTTAAACCCGCTCCATCCACAGCGATGGTCCTGGGCAGGTGTTTTATGGTCTCCAAAGCAAGAGCAGAGGATGAATTCAAGACATGGGAACCAAGTACCCAATACAACAAAGTTTGTGCTGTTCTTTCTCTTGGCTTGGTCCGTGCTACTTCGCATAAAAGATCTAGAGCCTTTTTTTCTCCTTTGGCTTCCGAATAAAATCCCTGGCAAAGAAGCCAGCAGTCAACACAGTTTGAGTTAAACGGTTGCAGGCTTCTACCACAAGGCCTAACCTAAAAATGGTGCATCAATGCAAGGTAATGAAGACAGGGCAGGGGTGGGGGCGGAAGCTGCACCTCCAGTCCCCTCAGGTCACAATACTACCTCAGTAACACGTTGGAGAAACTCTTGGAAGTGACAGCCGTTGTTTCTGAGATGGGTTTGTGCAGTCAAGAGGCCAGTCACAAGCCAAAGACAAACTGCATGACGCAGTATTTGATTGGTTGACACAGATCCCGACTGGGCAGGAAGGGCAAGTGGCAAGAGGCAGGCAGAGGCAGCTCTCTGCCTACCCAGGCTGGAAAGGAAGGAAGCTCCGGCACACTGCTGCAGCCCTGTGTGAATGAGGTCCTGTCTTCATATCCTCTAAGGATTATTTCAGACTCAGGCCTGAAAGATCATCTCAGGACATTCGCCAGACACCCAGGAATAGCTCTTGGCTTCAGTCACAAGATTCACCACCCAAATGCATTCCTTTTCCTCACGGTACAGTACAACCCTCCTTTTCTATCCAACGTAAGAGACTGGGTTGACTGGGAGAAAATGCTGATCTTGTTAAAACATTTCACCAAGGGATTGCCAAGGTACAGAGATAGTCTCAGCCCAGGAAAGGGAAAGAGGAAGGGCCCAATCCATCATTCAGTACTCATTAAGCATCTATTTGTAGGACTCTGGGAACAAAGAGCAGTCATAGCCCCTGGCTCTGCAGCATGATGAACACATGGCCACCGGGAAAGGGAGGGTGAGCCCCAACACAGGCCTTTTGAGAGGAGCTGTATGAAGCCAGTGTACAGAAGGCTGGCTGGCTGTGAAAAAAAAAAATCCTGCTCTCTGTATGGCCAGGCACAAACACACTGTTGTGCCCATGGGGGTAGGGAAGAAGGAGAAGTCTCCCATGGGAACAAATCCAGCCATCTGCAGGCCCTAATCCAGGGACTTTCCACAACAGTGAACATGACCTTTGTGTCTAGGCTTCTAACGTACAAGGGAAGGGGCTGGGCTCCTGAAAAGAAGACTTGCACTGCAAGGATGTGCGGTGGCTTAGAGAGAGCCAGTGTCACTCAGAGGAGGCAGCTCATGCTTCTAAATCCAATGTACAGATGACTGCTGTGCATCTCATCACTATGAGAGCAGTGGAAGGAGGGTCAGGGGAAAGAGCGCTTGCCATGACTCCAGCAATGTGTCATGTCTCTGGCAGACCATCCCCTGCCACAGACTTTTGGGATTTTAGCTTTATGTCTCCCTGGAGACAACTGAAGTTTTTCTAAAGTCTGATGTTTGTGAAAGATGATTTGCTGGTGACCATGGAACCTTCAGGATAGTGTCATGCACAGCCTTTGAGTCTTCCAGTCCTCTCTCCACGGCAGAGGTATAACTAAGGCTCTGAGTCTGCAAGAAGCAAACAGTAAGGTGTGACAAGAAAGGTCAACCCACCACCACCCCTCTCTTTACGCTGAGATGATGAAGGGAAGATGCAGGACGCTCTTAGCTTTCTAGATCAAAAGAAGGCACAGGGCACGTGCGTGCGTGTGTGTGTGTGTGTGTGTGTGTGTGTGTGTGTGTGTGTGTGTGTGTGTGTTTCAGAATGGCCCTCTGGAAAGCAGAGTCTAGGTGTCTGTCTGACTGAGAGATGATGTCAAAGACAGGCATGCATGACCAAAAGTAACAGCAGGTGAACTAGCAGCAGCAACCGAAGTAGCTCAGTTGGCAGAGTGCTAGTCTAGAGTGTAGGGGGCTCCAGCACCACAAAGGCAGGACATGGTGACAGAGCTTGTTACCCCAGCACTTGGGGTGAGACCATCAAAAGCTTAAGGTCACCCTCAGCTCTGCAGAGAGTTCTAAGCCAGCCTGAGCGAGATACCTTGCCTATAAATAAATAACATAAAAATGAAAGGAGCCTAAGGAAAGAAAAGGTATCAAACCTCAGACCAGAAGCGAGGAAGAAACAGGTTTAAATGTGAGGGTACCATAAGCATAGTGCTAAAAATAGGACAGTCTGTGTGCACTCTACCAGGAGAAGGTAGGGGGGTAAGGCCAAAATGCCAGGGCCCCTTGGGGTTCATCAGTATAAGAGCTCATAGGGAAATTGCTAGAACCCGTCCCTATGAACTCTGGCTAATTTGAGAGGAGACTCTCAGAGACAGCCATTTTTACAGTAGTAGGCCCATAGAAAGAGCAGGCTCTCCCAGGCAGCCAGGGACTGCTCTTCACTGGATGGCAGACATTTCTGTCCCATAGGCTGGTGATTGATCAGGAAACCCACAGACGAGGCATGGGGATGGAGCTACAGCCCTTCAGGACATAAATGTCCTCACAGAGACCCTTCCACATGGCTCCAAGAACTTGCTGCCACTCACAGCCTGAGCTAAATGTACTAGGCTTTCTAGTAACCACTCACCCACCCTATGGGGTGTGATAATTCCTGCCAAATAAATGTGTTACGTGGGTTTCACTCATTTGAATGACTCTCCAGATTGATATGGAGACAAAGCTAGGCATTGACTCCAGATTTTGCTACATGCCCACAAAATGGTATGAGCTGAGGATGTAGCTGAGTTGGTACGGTACATGCCTGACATGAGGCCCCAGGTTTGAGCCCCAGCACTACATAAACTGGGCATAGGACTCTGTTTTATAATCCCAGCGCTTGAGAGGTGGCTGCAAGAGGATTAAAATCTTAATCCCCTGCTAGTCTAGGATACACGAGACCCTGTCTCAAAATAAAATAAAGTAAAACAAAATACAAAACTATTGGTATGGATTTCTTAACAACAATAAAAGGGCTAGCCTGAGTCCTTTGGGGGATAAAATGTGGGACCTTCAGAGGCTACCACAGAGGTAAAAGTGGCTAATTCCAAATCAAGAGACTCTTCCCCTTCACACCTTCTCTGTGAGCATATAGGCACATGAGTCAGGAAAGGATGATGGCTAGAGGATACAAAGTTGATATCAAGGCACCACTGCCACTAAAGACCTGGAAATGGGAAGGTAATGTGGTACCCAAGTGCTGAAAACCCATCACAGCATCATTGGAGCATACAAAGTTCCACAGGCATTGAAAGAATGGCCATATACAATACAGAGAACTCAGGAGAGCCTAACTCTAGGTGTGTCTGGAAGCTAGGGAGATGGCTTAAAAGTCTAATGGTTCACTTATATGATGACCTTGTTTCAAGGTCAAATCACAAGCCTGAGATTCTATTTCATCTGCCAAGCCCGGATTGATGTCTCCTGCCCTTGCTTCATTCCTTGGAAAAGCAGGTCTCAGTAAAAGCCACATACTATTATTATCCTCAGGAGTAAAGCCAAGAACAGAGCACTGAGTTCCCACCCTTAGCTCCAAGCAGAAGCCCAAGCATGCAGGACGAACAGGCTTTAGCCAAGAGGCAGGCCCAGCCAATCCCCAGGGCGTTGATGGGAAAGCTTTTAATTTGACAACACCAGCTTTGTGGGGGCCCAGAGAGTACCCATCACTTGACAGTTGCCAGACCAGTTCACAGCAGAGCCCCATACTTTGCATAAACAGGCAGCCAAGGGGTATCTGAAGCTGCAGCAGAATTACATGTGGGAGATGGGGTTACCCCATCAAGGCTCTCATTTTCCTTCAAAGCCCAGCCCTTGCTGATTCTGTTTCATGACACCTCAGATTCTGTGAGTTCACATAAATGTTCATACGTTTTGGCCAAGCTGCATATATTCCAGAAGTACATGTACATGCTGGTTTCCATAAGCCCTAGGCCATGGATGCAGCAACCAGTATATCAGGTTAAAAGTAGAAAGTGCCTAGTAAATGCTGCTTTGCTAAACATTTTTAGTTTCCCGTTTCTCTTCACCAGACAACCAAGAGTCTTTTCTGAAATCATCTATGACAAAGAGTTCCAGGTAAGATATTTGGACATGGGGCAGTGGTTCCCCCTCCTCCCCCCACCGGGGACAGAGGTAGGTTTCCTGGGGACTTTGGGAACTAGGCCCTGACTACAGCGGGATGAGAAAGAAAGCCTTGAAGGTGTTTTGTTTTGTTTTTGGAAGTATCCAGTGTTGTACTGTAAGAACCCAGAAATGCTTTTATTTTTCTCCAGCCACCTCAGCCTCATTCAGGCCTTTTCATCTAGCATGATAGTCCCTTCCTCCATGGTTACCTGGGGTACATCTCCATCACCATGTTCTCTGAGGGTCTGAGAAGACTGCCTGACTCTTTTGCCTGGGACGTGTTTAAAGAATAACACACACACACACACACACACACACACACACAGACAACTACATCTAGAAAGGTTCTGTGGTGGAAATCTACAACCCAGAAGTGAAATGCACCCTCACCTGTAACCAAGACACTGAGCGTGACTCACGGGCTTGGAAACTGCTATCCAAAACTACCTCGGCAGGTGGGCCCGGAAACTTCCAAATCTCCCACCTGGCCATGGGGCCCAGTGTTGCCTTCCTCAGCCTTTCTCCGGGGAAAGAAGGTTAGAACAGGCTTGAAAGGCCTTCTTTTTTTTTTTTTCCGTAGGCCCCTTACTCCCTGAAGGCCAATGGGATGTTTATTTGAAGCTAGCAAGTGAGGCCTGATATGTTGACACAGAACAAAGGACCTCCTGAATCTCCCAAGCATGCCTGGTATCTGAAGGCATGTTCCCAACATTAACTTTTATCTAGGCTTCTCTTTGATTACTCCCCTCCCGTCACGTGGCACCCATCCAAGCTTTTCTATTTGTTTCATTCCTTACAGAATAAGTGTCCCTGAAACAGCTCTAAGGAACAAGCAGCTGGAGGAGGTCCAGACTCAGGCCAGAACTAGCCCAGCGTGAAGACACAGCATATGTCAGAAGATCAAAACCATCAGGAGTAGAGAGCCGAGTCCCCAGATACAGGCGGGCTAGGGTCTCTGTGTAGAGGAGAGCGGGCATTCCTTTGGGAACGACAACACAGACCGAACAAAGCAATGTACATGAAGTGTTTTTGTACTCCCTGCTCCGTTCATCTGCCTGGGCTAGCCACTGTATACACTGTGCTCACCCTCAAAATATCCCCTTACAGATACTTCTCTCTTCCCAAACTGGCAATCTAGGGACTCTCTGGTGATCCAAAGCCAGTTGCCTATCCCAGAGGTAAGCAACGGTGCTCTGTTGCTGTCTGGGATGATATCCCCCAACCCCTCCGCACCCCCCCATCACGGTGAAGCTTCGCCACACTTAAAGAATCACACAGGAGGCCTTCCGCTCTATATTTATCTCCACTTGACAGGATGATCCCTAAGCTATATTCCAGCATCATCATCGCTAAGGGAGTGTCCTCTTCAGCTCTGTAGAGTTGAAGCATGAACTCTGAACCAAGCCAGTTGGTTGTCACCCGAGGAGGACAGGTAGCCATACCCCCTCAGGCCACCCTTTCCCACGGCTGCATTATTTTACTGCATGATGCCTGGCTGGGGAGGCCCAGTCTGCTGTTACTGGGAGAATGGTCATGGCTAACTAATGATGTCATTAATGTTTACTGAACCCCTAGGCGTCCCAGGCACTGTAAAGCCTTGAACCTCTCATTGTGTTGACTCTTCATCACAATCCTATAGGATGTGGACCACTGTCGCCTCATTTTACAAATGAAGAAACTGAGGCTCACTGGCAGTCAAGGACTTTCTCAAGGTGACACAGCTCTTACAGGTGATATTGGACTCCCCAAACTCTCACAGGTGAAACGTGGATCCCCAAACCAAGACTAATTCCAGTCCCAGTGAAAACTCACAAGGCTCCAAGTTTGAACTCACCTGGTAGGAAAGGCCATCCTTCCGGGGGCTGAGGCCAATCTCTTCCATGGATGGGGTGTTCATCATCACCTCAGTCATCTCAGCCGATCTCAGATAGTCAGGGCTGTGGAGAAATCCACACCAGAAGTCAGCACGTGTTCACACGGGCACGTTCCTTCCCTTAGTGACTTCGTGGACCTGAGATCATGGGACTGGCTAAAGACTGGATGAGAGATGCTCAAAGGGCTCGCAGCGAAGCAAGCTCATGGAGGAAGCAACCTCAAGCCGGCAGCACTGTGGCTTGCTCATCTCCAGAGACCAGCGACAAAACAAAGCCTGCTCTCTGCAACTTCTTCCCTTGTCTCCAACCCTTACACAAAGCAAGCTTGGATTTTCTTTAAAAAAAAAAAAATTAGAAACACCCCCCCCACACACACACACACATACACTTCTACACACACACACACACACACACACACAGAGAGAGAGAGAGAGAGAGAGAGAGAGGAGTCTGTGTGTCTATATGAAATGAATGCAGCTAGGCTTTTCTTCACCTCCCACTAAGAATAAGAGTAATCTTGCCCATGAATTTCCAATGGGAACTGCACAGTAGAATTACATAATAACAATAACAGTCCAGCCTCAGGGAAACAGAGTCTAATCATGGTGTCTTCCTAACTGTCTGTCTGTCTAGTGTCCCTTTAGGCAAATTGTCCCACCCCAAGAGGTCAGCTTTTCTGTAAGCGTCACCTCTGTCATCCTACCCACTTCTGTGGTGCTAGCAGCAGCTGCAACTAGCTCCCAGCATGAAAAAAACATCCCAGGATTAAAAGCCTTAAGGACACACAGATTCTGAGTGCAAGGAAATTTCCAGAGGGGCCAAGTTGGCCTACCAATGGCTGACATGTGAAAGTACTTTGTACTCTCTAAGCAGGGTACAAACAGCCCATTATCCTTGCACTGGCCATGGGCATACACAGAGTTCAGTGTGCATAGCCCCAAACACACATACCGAATCCAGGGTACCCACAACACAACACCCAGTGTTTCCGCTATCACATCCATGCACAGTTTTAAAAAGGTAAAAGGCAGGGCAGGCTTTAGAGAAACTACATCTAAGAAAACAGAAAGACAAGCATCTTTTTTTAAACAGATCATAGAACCTCTCTGAGCCGCAGGAGCCCCGTTTATTACCAAGACGCTAATAATCGCTAATAATGCATATCTCATGGTTACAGCTGGAGGGGGAAATGCTGCAGACATCGCAGGAAGTGCTAATTAACAAAATAATCATAAACCTTAATGGGTGAGTGGGGGGGTGTTGGGGGGGTAATATCCCCGAGGGCTCCCAACATCTACCTTACTAAATGTTGATGGGGTGGAGTGGGGGGAAGGCTTCCACCACTCTTCAAAGACTCACTCATATAGCAACTAACTTGTCTGCACATGAGGGGGTACACTAGCTTCAGGTGTCTGGATTTTTTTCTTACTTTCTTTTGCAAGTCCGTGGCCTCTCTAAACTGGGAGGGAGACAAGAGACTAAGAAAGCGTGACTGGCTTGCGGGGGGGGGGGGGAGGGGCAAGTTTACGTGTAGAGCCTAGACTTTGACAATCCCCCCACCCCACCCCTGGGTGTGGAAAAGCAGCCTCCAACCCCCAAAGAGGGGAGCCAGTAGACATCCACAGGGCTGTGACCAGGCTCTTCGCCTCCTGTAGCGGCTTTCTGTTCTTTCTTGGAACTGTGGCTCGGGCCCAAAAAGTTAAAAAGAAGAAACATGAACTTTCAGAGTTCCTGGGCTCAGCTGAGCAGCGCCGTGGCCAGGGCCCACTTTCCCCAGGCTCAGAGCTTTGCCTTGGACCCCGGGACTGGCTCGGCAAGGCCAGCACCTGCAAAGCACGCTACGGGGAGACAAACGCCCGTGGTCCTGGCCCCTCCTCTACCCCACAGCAGGAAGGAAGAAGCAGCTGGCGCTCACGTTCCAGCAGCTAGGGGCCTCTCCCCGCATCCTTCCCGGCTCTGACCACTCCCCTCCTCACCCCCCCCCCACAACCTGATCCTCCCCGGTTGGAGGCAAACCTCTGCAGCCCCCAACCCAGCTGTGACCGGCTTCTTCCAATCTATCACTGCCCCAGCCCTCCAGAAAGGCGCATTGGATTTTAGGGGCTACGGGGAGGGCAGGGGTTGAGAAGGTTAGCGTGAACCCCGCTGCTTGTGGTTTCGCCTGCGGGAAGAGCGTCACCCCGGTCTCCCCCTCCCCAAGCTCTGCAAACCCAGAGGCTGCACCAGCTCAGCCCCGCTGCAGCGGTCCTCAGCGCCGAGACTTACGCGCAAACAAAAAGGAAAAGGGGAGGGGCCGGGTGAGCCGGAGCCCCCTGCACTAGGCAGGGCTCCTCTCCCGCCGCCCTCAGAGGACAGGGCTTCCTCGGGGGGCTTCAGGAGGGACCCCCCAGGCTCTCCCCACCCACCGCCTCCAGATCCACACCCTCTGGCCGCCGCTTAAGTGAAGGTTTCGAGTTCACTTCCTTTGTCTGGATGCTCTCAGCACTGCCTTCCCCCAACCCCCAGCTTTGCAACCTTGACGTCGACTCCTGCAGGGGCTGAGGCGGCAGGGCAGGTCAGCCCGCGCTGGGTGTCCGTGCCACTCTGTGTGGCCTCGCACCCGGAGCCGGCACTAGGAGGCTGCCGGGCCCCTCAGGCACCTGGGTTAAACGGGCGTCCGCCGTAGGCGCAGGATACTCACCAGTGAATGGGGAAATATACAGACATGAAGTCCTAGGGGAGGCTGACCCACGCCCTTGTGATTTAAAAACAAAAACAAGCAAACAAACAAACAAAAAACAATCAAAATAAAAACCGGTCACTGCGTCCTGAAGGAGGATGGCAGGGCCGCAGGGGAGAGCAGCGGGCAGCTGAGAGCGGGCGCTGGGCGATCGCCGGTCCGTCTTTCCGAGACAGCCCGGCTGCCAGCGGCGTCGGCACCGCAGACCAAGCTCCCCGCTCTCCACCGAGCTCCGGGTCCCACAAAGAGCCCGGGAAGCCGCCTTTATAGGGACGGGGCGGGGCTTGTCCGCGAGCGGCCCCGCCTCCCCTCGCCCACTCTTAGAATAACGTCACCAAAATCATGAATGGCTTCAGCGCTCCGGCTCCCGCGGGCGGCGGCAGGGACCAGCCTGGCTCTGCACCCCGCCTGAGCCGGTTTGCAGTGGCTACGGAGCCCGGCCCCCTCCCCACCGTTCACACACGCGCGCGCGTTCCCGAGCTAGAGTTCAATGTCAACGCCGCTTCCTGCCCACAAACCCGCCGCGTCCGCAGCCCCCTCCCCACGCACACCCCGGGACTCTAAAGGGTGAGGGGATGGATGGGCGTGAGGGATGCGTTGGGGCCCACGCGGGACATAACAGCTCGCCGGGGGAGGGCGCCATTCCTCCACCCGAGAGTCTGCTGCCGCGTTCACTGGGACTCCCACATCTCAGGACCCTCTTCATTGGTCATCCATGCAAACAGGCCTCTCTTGGGGCTCCATCGCTCGTGGCACCCTGATCACGGCGCCCAGGGCGAGACCAGGGAAAAGAAAAAGACGGGAAAAGGATTAAAGACTCTCTACGCCTCTGTAGACTCAGAGACCTGGGTGCACCCACTGCTGGCTGGGGCATGTTGGCTTTCTAAAAGTCTGCAGCCCTTGCGTTGGGAGTAGGGGGTTAGGACAGGCGGAATGCAAATACACACACCCCTTTCGCCTTAGCTTCTAGAGCAGAGCGCATTCTGATGGCAAACGCGGAGCTTCAGGAGACTGACTCCTTCACTGCCCGGGAACTGCAGCTCCGGTGTCCATCTCTGGGACTAACAGGCTGCGCAGCCCCCAGAGCCGGGAAGACAGGAGTCGGACTCAGGACACAGCACTGCCCCTCGGTGGCCTCTGTTCCAATTACTCTTGTAAAACAGCTCCATAACCTTGACCTACGTGCTGGGGAAAGAGACAGTTGTGTTCGAAGACTAAGCACAGTTAAAACGGGATTTAAAATAAGCCTGCACCCTGAAAGAAAAGTGGAGCTACACCGGTTCTTTCCAGCAAACGGCTGCTAGGATCAAGAGAGGGGTTCTCAGTGGCAGGGCCGTGAGGCTGTTGGGAAAGGGAGCTCATAATTTTCAGCATCTACTCTTTCCCTCGAATTAACCCCCCAAATAAAACAAGCTATAAGAGCGATTTTGCAATAACTGCGTTTTCATATATGCAACCTGAGTAAAAGCTGGAACTAACTAAAAAGAGCAGTATTTTGTAAGCCCTGTAATCAGAAAAATGCAGGAGGCTGCCCCTACTCCTTGAGACAAATCAAGAGCTGTCTGTGCTGGTCACAACGTCTTGCTTCTGCTTCTGGCCAGGTGACAGAGGTCTGGGGGGGGGGGCAGGCTTTACCAACAGTTGTCAAGGGAAAATAAATAGTCCATGGTGTGTTTTTATTAACTGCTCATACTTTGTAACAGGGTGGGAAAGTGTCTCAGTGCCTTTTCTGGTACATGTTGCCACCCGGGCGGCCAAAGAGGAGCCAAAATTTGGAGAGCTATGTTCTAGGCTGAGATCTCCTGGAAACCTTCTGAGGGTGGTCCCTGAGGCAGGCCCTCAGATGGGCAGAAGGAAGCCATGTTTGCCCATAGCAAGTCCTCACAAGGGCTGAGATAAAAGGCTATCTCCTACCACTGCGACCTATCACAGACACATTTTGTGATTCTTACTCTGTGAATAACAACTTGGCCTCGTGGAAAATGCCCTGCACTGGAAGACACTGAGGTAGTGCCAGGTGACTGACTGCTCTTTGGAAAACTGTATGAATGAACAGTTTAGCTCAGTTTCATCTGACAGCAAATTAGAGCAGAAAACCAGTCTCAGATCGTGACTCCCAAATCTATACTATGCCAGTTCTCAATGCCACTACATTTCTGCAGCTCCCTGCAGTTTTCCATAACATTGACACTGTGCTGGCTTTCAACCGAATGTGAGGAGATTAAAAGACACAACCTAACAGCTGACAGCCCCCCAGTTTACAGATGTACAAACTGTAGCTGAAATAAGTTAGGAAACTTGCCACAGCTGGACAAGGTTAGGCTGGAGCTGGAACTCGAGGTATGGACTCATTTAGCTTCACCATCCTTTAAGTTCCTAGTATCTTTTAGTTACAGGATATTGGCCAGGCAGTGGTGGCTCATGTCTGTAATTCCAGCACTGGGAGGAGACAGAGGCAGACGGATCCCTGGGCGTTTGAGCCTGGTCTACAGAGCAATTCCAGGACAGTCACAGCTACATTGAGAAACCCTGTCTCAAACAAACAAACAAACAAACAAACAAAAAACAGGCAATTTTAAGGCACATACTTAGTGTTTCTTCTCTCTGCTCTGAGGCAGGTTTCTACCCTTACTGCCTTTGAATAAATGAAGAAACAGAAACACCAGCAATGGAATGACTTCAAGCTCCAGAACCTTACAGCCGAAAGAGACCTTCCAAACCGAGGATTCCAGGCTCCTCGTTTTACAGATGAGAAGACACTTAACAGATTAAATAGCATGTTCAAGGTCACCAGGCTTTTAAGTGATGGAGATGGAAACTGCACTTTCAGACCAGTGGTCAAGTGTTTTTTCCGTGATCACACCACAGCGTGCACCCTGTTTGCCAAGAAGTCCACAGCAGAGATAAAATGAGAGACCTGGGCTCGCTAAACCACCCCAGACCATCAACCAACATCCACCGAACTTCACCTGCTCTGGGCAGCTCAGCTGAGCTCCCTGCACTGTCTTTGTCTTGAGGAACCAAAGGGCTGAATTGCAATTCAACTTGAATAATAATAATTAAAAAAAAAAAACTAGATACAATTAAAATTATTTTGTTTTCCAGTCTCACATAAGTCCAGCTTCTTAGCTCCTTTTCTCTTTTGCCTAAAATTAGTTTAAAAAAAAAGAATGAGGAAAATAAACTTAAGACATGCATATATAGTGATATATGTACATATGTACGCATAAATACAGTGTGAACTCGTGAGGTTTTTTTGTTTTCTTTTTGTTTTTTTTTGTTTTTTTTTTTTTTTAGTATTTTGTTTTGTTTTTGAGAAAGGGTATCACTCTATAGCCCAGGCTGTGCTGGAGCTTGGAGTAATCCTGCTACTTCAGCCTCCCAAGTGCTGGGAATGACAGGTGTGAGCCGCCATGGCCAGCTGAACTTAAACTCTTGTTAGAGTTGACTGTCTCGGCTGTCACTGTGTATAGAGGAGGCGCGTAGCTAACCGTTCATGTAATCAGGAAGCCTCCCTCTAAACTCATCCAGCAGCGCGTCCCACCTGAGGTCTCCTTTCGTTTGGCCGAGGACAGTATTGCTCGTAAGTTGCCTAGTGGTGATGAGGCTGGCATTTCGTTTAGTTACATGGGTCTTTACCAAGTATATTTAGTATGTTCCTATGTTCAAGGAGAGCTGGGGGAAGTCAAGGAGCAGCACTTGTGGGGGTGTTCTCGTGTTTCTGCCACGGGCTCTGTGACTACACTTTATAGATGAATGAAGAAATCCGGTCTCCAGGGATTAGGTGTCCTGGCCATAGTCACAAGGCCTTCCAAGCGACTAACCGAAAACGTAACTCTGGGCCTTGCTAGTCCCAAAGCCTGTATCCTCTACAATATCACACTCACCATAGCCTCTGTGCCTTTGTTTGTTTTAACAGCTGAGCTGTGAGCTTCATACAGCAACAGTAAAGACAGGACTCTTGGTGGCTATCCAGTAGGGCAGGGCAGGCAGAATAAACATGTTATCCACTCTGGTAACCCGGGAACTTCTTAAAGATGTCAGTTTAAAAAAAATATATGAGTAGATGGGAAGTTTGGGGCCATTTTTTCAGTGAAACTCATTTGGGTGCATAAGAAACCTAAACGGCAAGAACGTGTGTGGGCTGATGTGAGGATAAGTGAGAGAGTGTTGTGAAAACACTTGGTGCTTCACCCTCTGACTGATGTTTCCTTCCCCCCTTCCCCCCATCTGATGTTTTCAGCTGTTAGGGAATACAGTTCAGAAGTGATGCTCTGTCTGGTGGTCCCTACTGTTGGCTCCAGTGTTTCATATCTCTCAACTAGCATCACACCTCCAAGACCTGCCCAGCTCAGCAATGATGAATACCAAGGCCAAAGGCAATGTGAATCTACATTCTCATTTTGCTCATTATGGAATGAACAGTCAACCATACAAAAACCTCAAACCCATGAGACACAAATCCTTCAGTCTTTGATTTACTTTGCTGTGCATCAAGTAAGATGCTAATCCCAGCTCTCAGGAGGAAGAGACAGGCAGATCTCTGTAAGTTCAGGCTGCCTTGCCTACATAGTGAGTTCCAAGATAGCCAAAGTTACATAGTGAGATGCTGTCAAAATTAACTAAATAAACAGACAATCAAGCTTGACCCCTCTGCCTCAGGCTCCTAAAGCAATCAAAGTACTCACTAGGTATCAGTCTCCTTTGAAGGTCTCAGGGAGATAATGAGGTTGAGAAACTGAGTCTAGAAATAACTGGGAGCAAAGCCCTTTTGCACTGGGACTCTGCAGCCCCACAGAAAACCTGTGGTCTTCCTTGCCCCACACTGTATCAGAAAATGCCTCCTTCTTTCCAGCCAGAATCCCCTCACTCTAAAAGAGGCCTGGGAGCTGGCTGCCCATAAACTCTTGCCTTCCCAAATATCAAAGAGACTTGGGCTTGGCTTTTTCTTTATTTCTATCAAGGGGCCTTTGAATCAAAGGAATTTTTTTTTTCTTTCTGAGAATAAAAACACTACAGAATCTTGAGGGACCAGGCCCTAAAAGAAAACACTCCAACTGGAACTGGTTCAAGGCCCTCGTGTCCAATTAAGGAAACACTTGAATTCCCGCGCCAGCTCTGGCTCTGTCTTTCTTTCTCTCCCTCCACATCCACACAGGAATGCACTTCCTCAGCCAGAAGGAGAGGTTACTATCACGGAGACACTGCTGGAATAGCAGAGGGTTCCTCTGGTGGGTTGGGCCTGTCAAGGCTATAGACAAAGAGCAGGGACTACCGAACAATGGAGATACCTTGGTGCCAACCCAAACCTGCTCCTAACCAGCCCAGAGACCCCAGAGGAACTTCACCATACCTGTGCAGTGAAGAAAAGGGAAGAAACCACTCCCGTAGCTTCGCTGGGTAGAAATACACTTCCAGGTTTTTTTTTGTTTGTTTTGTTTTGGTTTTGGTTTTGGTTTTTTTCAAATAGATGGAATGTCAGCTAGCGTCCTCCCAGGAGCAACTGATCAGGGCAGACTTCCCACCTACTGCTCTTCCTTGGAGGAGCAGGCAGCCTGTGCTGCCCCAGAGAATGGCTTCTGAGCCCTTCGCTGCCTCTAAGTGGGTAACCTGAGCCAGCTCGAGCCTGCTGGAGGCCCCAGTGTACTTCACACCCACAAGGCACGCCTTGGAATCAGATAGCTGGGTCCATCTTACACCCTTCTGCCCTTTCAACAGTTCCAGCAAGCATTAGCGCCTACTATGTACTAAGGGGGTTGGCTGCGTTTGCAAGAAGCCACGCTAAGAGGACTTCGGGTCTGTCCCATCTTCATCCTCACCCTTACCTGGACAAAGCCACTCCCTAGGAGCACCCTCATCTGCAAGTGAACACAACTATAAGAATTCCCTACCCAGCATCAAGGACTCCCAATGAATCAGAAAGCTCTAGAGCAGTGGTTCTCAACCTTCCTAAAGCTGTGACCCTTTAGTACAGTCCCTCATGTCATGGTTACCCCCGTAACCATAAGATCATTTTTGTTGCACTGTAATTTTGCTACAGTTACAAACTATAATATAAACATCTGATGTAGAGGATATCTGATGTGCAACCCCCAGGGGGGTCACGACCCACAGGTTGAGCACCTCTGCTCTAGAGACATGACTCAGCTCACACACTGACACGAATGCAGTGTGCTGAGGTCCATGACCTCTCCCCTTGCTATTTGAGTTTCTGTTACAAAGAAATGAGGTGCTGTCTCGGATGCTGGGTGGTGTGGGAAGGCAGGAGTGAGATACCAGTTCCCTCTAATACTATGTGAGAAATGCCACAAGAGAGACAACAGGACCATGATAGGGATATGGTCGGTTCTGTCATAAGCTGCAGGCCATGTAGAGGGGCACTGAATCTAAGCTCTACCAGAACAAGGATTGTGCCTAGCTGTGTACTACTGTCCCTTGACAGCTGGCACATAGTAGGTACTCCATAAATAGCTGTTAGATGAAGAGTAGCTGGAAGACAGAGCCCATAAAAATATAGTTCATCTCAAAGGATGAAGAAAAACCAGAGAAAGACAATCTTGCTAACAGGAACAGTACTAGCAAAGGGTAGGAAAGTACCAAGAGAATGCTAGGAACTAAAACCTACAAAGTTCAAGCAGAAACAAAACAAAAACAATAAAAACACCACCAACAACAACAACAAACCAACAAAAACATGTAATTGAATTCCAAATCAAGCAAATCTCAATGTCTTAAGTAAGTTTACTATTTTGTATTGGGATACATTTATGGCTAGCCTCCACAGCATGAAGCCCACAGGCTATAGGTTGAGAATGCTGGATAGATCTTGAGAGGAGGTATTGAAGTTTCCTATAAATCCAACTCTGCAAACAGAATTAATACCTGTGGCTGGAAAGGGCCTTGTGCTCTGCAGAGGGGCTGCACAGAATTTCTTGGAAGAAAAAAAAAGTCTTTCTCTTCTGTTAGCCAAACCAATCCTCCACAGGCAAGTGACCAGCTGGGCATAAGTGGGCATTTAGTTTATATGCCATAAGTCTTTGGAGGCTTCCCCTTCTGTCCCTCCGGGTTTATACATCTCTGCAGCCCCCTGCCCTAGGAACCCAGCACTTCCCGGCTGTTTTCCAAGATCTCAAGCCTCCCGTATTTCCTCCCTCAACCGTCTGTCCTGTGACTCTGTGAGTCCCAGAAGTCAAGAACTTAACCGGACACATAATTTCTCACTGCTACAAGGATGAATGATGCGTGGCACCAGTCAAGGCTGCTTCTCCTAGGGTAGCATTTCAGGCAGGTAAGTATAGGAGGCACTGCAGGGCCACGGGGACACAGAAAGGAGAAAGCTGGCAGGAAGTCTGGGATGGATGCCACCAGCTGGCACCCATAGGGGACAGCTGTCCCCATCCCCCTCTGTCACATCCTTCTAGAGGACATCTGACTGGAATCCCCTGACCCTCACTCGTATGTGATGACAGCATTTTAGTCGACCAGCTTCAATGATTAATGGATCATAGAAGACCATGTTCTTCCTTCTAAGAAGAGACAGAGACTCAGGCCAAAAGTGACTCTTCTAGTTGGACCCAGGGAAACTTAATGACCCTGCACAGATGTGCACCAGCAGAGGTGTCCATGGTCTCAGTGAGGAAGTCCCGGACTGCCAGCCTGAGTGATGTCAGATGCCAAGTGCTTCCTCGAGTGCCAGAGGGTCCATGCAGGAATGCAGAGCCCCAGAGCAGGGGTTTGGGGCTCATCCGACAGGACTGACCCCAGAGGCTGAGGGGGATGGGGCAGCTGGACATCCACACTACTTACCTTCATGACTCAAGGCCACTTTGGAAGCCTGGACTTGCATTTGCAGCTGCCCTCAGAGCTGCTGCTTCTCTGGGAGAGAAAAAGCGTTCCCAGGACTAACAGCAGAGTCTTTGGAGCAGCCCTTTAATACAGTTCATGTTCTGGTGACCCCCCCAACCATAAAATTGTTTTTGTTGCTGTCTCATAACTGTAATTTTGCTAGTGTTATGAATCCTAATGTAAATATCTGATATGTGGGATATCTGAAATGCGATCCCAAAGGCATTGTGACCCCCAGGTTGAGAACTGCTCCATTAGAGGAAGAGGCAGGAAAAACAATCATGGAAGTCTCAGCTCAATGCCAATCCACAGAAACAAAACAAACAAACAAACAAACAAAAAACCCTTCCATCAGTGTATAGTGGTACATGCCTGTTATCCTAGCACTTTGGGGCTGGGGCAAGATGCTTTCTTAGTAAGATTAGCCTGGGTTACTCAGTGGGACCTGGTCTAGAAGGAGGAGGAGGAAGCAGAGATAATGTTACCTGGCTTCTTTTTTTTTTTTTTTTTTTTTAAGCCACCATCAGTTCACGCTCCTTATCATAAAGTTTATCCATCTGTTAAAGGGTCTAATACTCCCTGCTCTCAACTGTTCTGCACAGCAAAGGTGCAACAGCTATACAGGCTCAGCTTTCTTAGCAGAAAGGTGTGGTGTTTAATCAGTCTGTTTGAAGATGAACAGTGGGAAGGAAAAGAGAGAGAGAGAGAGAGAAGAAAGAAAGAAAGAAAGAAAGAAAGAAAGAAAGAAAGAAGGAAGGAAGGAAGGAAGGAAGGAAGGAAGGAAGGAAGGAAAGAAAGAAAGAAAGAAAGAAAGAAAGAAAGAAAGAAAGAAAGAAAGAGGAGGGGAGAAAGGAGAGAAGAAAGGAAGGAAAGAAGGAAGGAAGAAAATAGAAAGCCCTATCAATAATTCCACTATTGCTTAGTAGTAGAAAAAAAGCAAAATCACCAAGTGAAACCTATTCTGGAGCTCCCAGCACAGCCAGCTCTAGAAGAAAACAATGCCAGCAACTGTGGTCTATGTCCTGACTCTGCTTCTTTGAACCACCTTTTGGGGTGCATTTATACAGAGCCAGCGCCATGTCTACAAGTACACACAGTGCTGAGGGCTGGAGTACCTTGGTGGCAGAATACGGAGGGTCTAGTAGCCATCAGGTTTACAGGCCCCGCCCTCATAACACACCCTGCTACCCTTCAGCATCGCATAGCTGTCACTTTGACAGGGGTATTAAATACTACGGTATTGAGTGCCAGCAAGTTGCCCGGTTCTTTTGTTCTTGAGGCCTCTGCATGTCCACACAAGCAGATACGCTTCAGGCCAAGGGCATCTCATATTTGAACGAGTACTCTGTGTTCTGGGTCAATGCTGGGGAAAGAACGCCCACCACCAATCAAAATAGAAGCTTGTCCAATTCCCATTGTTTTACCACCTTTTGTTTTTGTGTTTGAGTATTTCTCACAAGTAGCAACGAACACCTGCCAGTGACTTCAGGGAAACAGGTGTGAGAGACAGGCTGGGTTCCAACAGGTATCTCTCTCTCAATCTTTCTCTCTCTCTCTCTCTCTCTCTCTCTCTCTCTCTCTCTCTCTCTCTTTCCTGGAGGGCAGTGGTTCACACAGAAGGTGACAGAAGGTGACACAGCACAGGACCAGCCACTGGGCATGAGTGCCTAATAGGGAGAAAGAGGGGCAGCCAACAGGTTGTTACAAAGGCCATAAGGGTGTGAGTTTTGATGGGAGATGGTGGTGATAGGCAGAGTTGATGCTCAGACAGACCTTCAGGATTTCAGTGCTGCAGGGATGGGGGGTTGGAAGGGAGAGAAATGGAACAAGATTGGAGATCTTGAGCTTCTCTAGCTGGACAAGCCAAGTTAAGAGGGGCTGGTTGAAGAGGGAAGGTCACGTCAATTTTAACGGATGGAGCTTCCATAGTCACCCAGCGTTCACAGAGTAGCAGTCATACTATTGTCCAAGTACCCATGCTTGTTGTTTCTCAAGCTCTGGGGGCTGTGGAACCAGAATCTCTTCTGTATAAAGGTCATGAGCCCGCAAATGTGTACTGTGGATATTCATACTGTCGTACAGACTGGGTTCTGCAGATGGAGACATGGCTTGGGACCCACACCTGTAGAAGGGAAGAGATTCCCAACAGAAAAAAGAGTGAGGTCTGGTTCTGATGAGGGCCTGCCAAATCCTGGTAACTCTGTGAGGAACTTTGGGGCCAACATTACTCATCAAAATGTCTTCCTGTGACAAAAAATGACTGGGCCTTTATTGCCTTGTCTCACTCAGTCCGAAGTTTGGGCTGTCTTGAAAGGGTATGAACATTGGAGAGGCACACCTGGAAGAAGGTGACAGCCGTAGGCAGTCTGCTGACCCCACACTTGCAGCCAAGCAACAGACTCTTCCATAGAAGGAGATCTGGGTGGCTCATTTGATGTCTTCCACAGACCCCAAGGCATGCAGCCCTGCCCCGTTGCTTTTCTTCACATAGCGGTGCTCTGCACAGCCCTGTAGCTGATTGGCTCCTCAGGGAAGCACCTGATGCCTGTTCACCTTGTTCTCCCACCTTGTGGCAGACAGAATAAATGCCCAGGAAACTCTGCTTTCCCCAAGTTCAACAGTGAGGGCATGGTGAGCCTAGGTTTGCTATCATGTGGTCTCACCTCCCCTCAGTCTCTTCTCGACTCCTTGTTGGAGACAGTCTGGTGCTCTGAGAATCACAAAGGCCACAGCTCCTGTTTGTGGAATGGGAGATGCTGTGTCCCATCTTCCATGTGTACAGCCACTGCAGGAAGCCCCAACAGCCTTCTTCCCGAAGCAAGGTGAGCACAAGAGCAGGCAAAGTCTGAATCCAGGTTTCCAGGGAGCCCCCAAACAGTTTCTTTCTTCTGGCTTTTATGCTGGTGTTAAGCCAAGCTAGCAGAAGTCATTCTAGAGTATCCCATAACTGCTCTTGCTGGAGTAGGCATAAACCTGGCCTTTCATCTTCATGGAAGGTATTATGGGATGCATCCTAGGAAGCTCCCTCTGAGGCTTCTTGCAGGGCTGTGGTTGAGGCCTCTCCACGACAGTCTGATTGAATGTTCTTCCTTAGAGGCCCCATTGGGAACATGGACACTGGGAATAATCATGCTTACCTGAGGCAGCTCTGCTTTGAACTTAGATGAGGAGACCCATAGGTTGCTTTATAAGTCAGGAAATCTGGTCTGTATTGAGAACACCCCAATGCAAGTGCCACACCAAAGAAGCAACTGCTCTGGGCTTGCTCTGCTCCTGCCTCCTCTGTCTCCTGGTCTCCAAAGTCTTTCACTTTCTAAAAACCTGTGCTCTGCTCTCTGTGGTTGTTGGAAACTTGAATACTTTCTAGAATGATGTAATACGTAGGTAATAAAATCAAGTCATGCCTTTTGGGGAAGCTTTCCATGTGTCTTGGGGTTTAACCTCTCATTTTCTATTGTGGAATCACTCTTTAGGGATGGTGTGCTAGACTTTTAGGGGGCCCCTGACACACCCCTCCCACTGCAATACAAATCATGGTAGCACTTGAGAGCCACTGTGAGTGAGGTTAGAAGGCAAATGGAGTCCCAGGGCAGCTGGACAGCAGGGAGCACGAGACACACCTCCAAGGGTGTGTCTGGGGGAGGGTCTCACAGTTCCCAGTTATCTAGAAGGTAATGCATGGCCAGGATCTGGAAGGCTGGCTTCACCCAGTATGGACCAGACATGATGAAGCTTCTCCCTGGACACAGCTGGGTTTATTTTGCACATCTCAGATCTTCTCGGCATTTACATCTGTCTAGAATGCTCCATCTGGCCACCATTGCCTTTCTGTTGACGTTTCCACAGGCTGGGCACTTCTGTTCTTGCTTTTCTCCTGCAATCCTCAATGGCCTGCCTGAGGCATTCTTTCCAAGCTGACACATCAACACAGCTCCTCCCGGTATAAAGAATTTTCTCCAACTTCATGTCCTTAGGCTGAACACATCAGCACCAGAGAGATTTGAAAACCAGACGTGTCCACCTTTCTGCTGGTTTTGAAGCCAAAGCTTCCTAGGCCAAACGCTGATACCGGCATCTCTAAAGTCCTGTGCTTGGCCCAGGGTTTTATACTGAAGGGATGACTCATCCCCAGGTGTTGAGAGGTCCAATCACCAGGAGCAGACAACGCCTGTCTGCTACAGAGTGTCTATTACCCTTTGTCTCTGGGTTATTTTAGATCACTGGGGAAGGAGCGAAGGTAGCAATGAAATCTCTTGGAAATAGCATGTTGAAAACATGAATTAACCTTTCTCAGCTTCAGGCCTTTTGCTTGCCAAGAGGAGGTGGGGATAAGAACACCCACCTTGCAGAGGTGAAGAGTTGAAAGAAATGATAGGAAACACCTGGCGTGGCACCTGTGTGCTGTCTCCTTACGATGGTAAAACCAGTTTCTGCAAACACAGACTGTCATCTGAAGTCTCAATACTTACTATTTCAGAGAGGTCTGAAGGTCAGCCCTTTCTGCAGCTTACATTGCTAGCAATCCTGCCCATCACCCACTGACTCAGAATCTGCATTTTAGTGGGATTCCCTAGGTGGTCCTGGGTACGTCACAATTTGAGACTTGTCAATTTAAAATCAGGAGCCTCACCTTTGAACCTCGTGGGTTTAATGGCGCATCTCTTGGCAACAGTCAGTCAAATGAGTTTGCCCATCCAATTGAGACAATATTGACCTAACACAGGTGATCCCAGGTCAGGCTGGTTCTGCAGTGGCTCTGGCCAGACCAAGGCTCCCCTCTGCTCACCTGCCTCTCCTATCACCTGCTCAGTAGCCAAGGCTCTGGGGAGTCTGCAGCTCCTGTTTACTGGGTAGGCACAGATAAGGTTTCTCACAACTCCACCTGGGCCCCTCTGCCAAGGTAAACTTGCTCTCCAGAATTGCTCCCTGACTGGAAAATGTGTCCGTCTATTTATTTCTCACTCCCACTGGAAAAAAAGGTGGGGGAGAGGGGTTGGTGGTGATGTCACTCTTTCCACGGAACTTCTCAAAGGCATCGCATGTCACAGCTACTTCCAGGCACTGCTTGGGTTTCTCTGCACCGTACCTACGGAACAGAACTAGCCAAGGGTGCAAGTTTCCCTTCCTTTTTCCCTTACTCTGCCTGTCTGTCACCCCCAGCTGGGGCTTTAACCCTCTGGAGAGCAGCCTTGAAAAGTAACCTCAGTCTAGGAGGTGAGGTACTGTTTCCTTGATATTTCTCTCGGAAGTAAACTACAACTTGGCAAATAGTTTGGTGTTCAGTGGGCCAGTTGTTTTCAGAGAACAGAAAATGAATGGTAAAAAGATGTTTCCCAAAGCCACAGCAATTGCATCCATCATAATTCTTGCTTAAAATATTAACACACTAACCTATTCACCTCACATCCTTTTCTTTTAAAGAAACTAGTAGAAGCTGTGCATGGTAACACACACCTGGGGCCCCAGCACCTAGGAGGCTGAAGCAGAATGATGGCTGCACGTCTGAGGCCAGCCTGAGCTCCACAGACTGGGGCAGAGCTGAGCTTTCAAACTAGGCTTCTCGATCCTGCAGTGGCTACAGAATGGACTCAGTTGTGCTGCAGTAACAACAAAGTCCCCACCCCAATCTCTGGCCAAATCCAACAAAGGTTCCTTTCTCACTTATCCTCATGTTCTCCACCAGTAGCCTGTATGTACCATGCTTCCTCAGAGGCCAGGGAAGATAAAAGCTTTGTCTCTGGGCTGCCATGTTGGCCAAAGCTTTTTGCTAACTAGCCTGTGAGGTCATAGATATAAGCCACACTCATATTTTATTGGGTAGAGGAAGCCTCCAGGCCACCTCTAACTTCAAAGTGGATAGGAAATACAATCATCTGCCTGGAAGGCAGAAAGCCAGAAAATACTGAGTGGACAGCATTTATGATGGGCACATGAGCGTTAGCAAATATTAACACATTACCCTTTTTGCTTCCTGTCTTTTTATTTCAAAGAAAGTAAATAGTAGAAGCCTTAAGTGGAGGTGCACATCTGTCATCCCAGTATGCAGAGACAGAAGCAGAAAGGCTGCTTGCTGCAAGTTCAAGGCCAGCCTGAGCTACAAGGCGTTACCAGGCCAGTATACACATCGAGACCCAATCTCTGAAACAAAGCATTCTCAAAAGCACATAAGAAACGCAGTAAACACAAGCGATACAACTAGGCTCCTCTCTGAACACTTTATCCCAGTCTCTTCCCTCAGCTGTCACAACTTGTTTTGAATTTCACCTTAACCATCTTCTCCGCTGCCTTTTCTTTTATTGCATGTATGTGTATTCACAAACATTGTAAAGTATTATTTACCGATAAAGAAGTATAACCCTTTCTATTACACAGGCCATAAGCATAGAGACAATTACAATCTTCTGCAATGTGCTTCTGCCTTGGCATTATAATTGTGAGATCATAATCCCTGGTGACACATGCCATTGTATTCCATTGTATAACTACAATACAACTTGCTTATCTGTTCTCTTGCTGATGGATATTCCGGTTGTTTCCAGCATGGCAGCAAACATCTTCAAACATGTCTTCCTGACCGTCGGCTAAGAGTGGAATTTCTAGGCATGTTCACTTTCATCTTCGTGAGTTGTTGCCGGATCTCTCTCTACAGAGCGTTTGGATCAACTGACAACCCCACCAGCGAAGCAGGAGACTGGGAGACTTAACTGCTCTTTCCCAATACTTGGCATGCGCCGCACATTTTTACCGGCCAGGTGGGTGGAATGGTAACTCTCTGCTGTTTTGCACTGTATTTCTCTAATAGTGAAAGTGTGCATCTTTTTGTATTTATTGACCTTCTGGGGTTATTCTATTATTTTTCCAAATTCTTTGTCCATTTCTCTTCCACATATTGACTTCTTGTTAGTTTGAGAAATTTATTTACATATTATGGTAATTACAACTATTGTCTTCTCCCCAGACAATAGTTTGTTTTTCTATTTGTCGGAATGACTTTTTTTTTTTTTGCATAGATGTAAACGTAGCTAAAGTTGTGAACATTTTTTGCCTCTAACTTTCTGTTTGTATGTTTTTTTTATGTAGTGAAATTTTTATCTTAAGATGATGGCATCATCATCATCATTATTATGTTGTTGCTGTTGTTGTCCTTTAAAGTTTCACCCTTTCTTTTTCTTTCTTTCTCTTTTTGTTCTTTAATCTTACTGAGATTAATCTGACATAGAAATCTACCTTTGTGTTTTCCCGATAGATGGAAGCTAGTCCTAGTCGGCAGAGCACCTTTGCCACCGGGGTTGACAGCTTCACCGGTCCCCTGTACTATTTCTGAACACAGACGAGCTGTGGCTGCCTTTTCCGCCCTTCTCCACTAGTCTATCCTGTGCTCAAACCGCATTGTCTTCTAAATATTTTGAGACTAAATGTTGACAGCTGGTATGGCAAGTTCTCCTCGCTTGTACCTTTTCAAAATTGCTTCTCAGTTATTCTTGGCCCGTTGCTTTTCAAAAGGAATTTTGTAATGATATTATCTAGTTCCAAACCAAACAAAAACAACCCTCCCCCCAAAACTATTAAACTCCACTGACATTCTATAGGTTAATTTCGAAAGAAATGACATTTCTTTTCGAATCTCCTTTGAAGATATCTGTATGGAGTGCGCACTTATGATTTCTTAGGCTTATATAAGATACTTAACTTCCTTCTTTCCTTTTTCCAATCCTTCTTGGGCTTAAGCATCATGTCCAGTTTCTTCTTATTGCTTTCTTATCTTTCCTTGTGGCACCATCCATCTCTTTCAGAAGTTTCCACATTCATCTCCCTCTTCTGGGTGTGCAAGAGATAAAACCCAGACATGTGACAATGATATGGTTGGGGAAGAATAAGCTCCCTGGCAGTCCCCAGCGAGGAGATACAGAAGCATGATTACATGTAAGGGGTGCACATCCATGCTCTCTCTCTAAGCTTTAGAATATAGTCTGTATTATATTTAACACACCCAGGGTGTGGTCTGGGCGTTCTGAACTCCAGCTCTATCATTTACCAAATCAGATCTTGGGAAAAATAGATAACCTCGTTGCGTCTCTTTCCCCCTGTGATGGAGTATTGAAAATATTAATTTTCTTGTGCTCATAACTGTCGGAAATAAGAGTTCAAGTGAGTCAAGCACTTGGGACACTGAATGGCACATTACAGGTGTCACTGATGTGCTGCCTGTCGTTATCATTACTGAGACAGAGCATCTAATCCACACTCAGAATAGGATTAGCTTGAATGTTTACATCGGTAATGACAGAATAATTGAGTAATCCTTTCCCCCTTTTGTGTAGGCCTGGCTGTCCTCAGACTCACTTTACAGACCAGGCTGGCCTCCAACTCACAGAGGTCCATCTGCCTCTGCCTCCCAACAGCCATTCTGGCCAGCACCGAATCTCCTCAATGGGCAGCAGGTCTCTGTCCCTGCAGTTGATGAGTTGATGTAATCATCAGCGGCCCCAGTGGTGCTTGCTTGGTTTTGACCATGTTTTTGAATTTCAGATTCGTCAAGCTCAGGATTAAATGGCCACTCAAGATCATCTAATCCAATTTTCTGCTTTGTGCTTGATAGCCCTTAGGATAAATCTGAAGAAGAGGCAGGGGTTATGAGAGAAAACCAACAAGGCTGGAACCCTGAGAGATCATCATACCTACTTAAACAAACAAACTGAAGAAATAAAATAGCACAGATCAACAAGAGATCGGAGGCTGCTGGGAGAGAAGGGGAGGATTTGTTTCTCAAGAGCTGATGGCTGGGGTCCTGGAGAAACAGACTTAGCAGGGAAAAGTCTGAGTCTTTATTACTCCTAAGTGGTCTATGGGGCGCACGCGCACACACACACACACACACGGGGTAGAAATGTATCACCGTGACAGCCTTAGTTTGGATTCTTCCCTGTGGGTCTAGAGAGCGGTGCTATGATAATGTCATGTATAACAAGTTTTTCTGGGCAGAGGGGAAGGGAAGACTCAAAGTGTTGGGCCCTTTAGCATCAGGGAAGGCCAGTAGAGGGAGATCCAGTGAAATTAGCGGAGGCTGCTCGGGAAACCATGGATGATAGTACAGAAAAGGAGAGTCAAAGTGTGGCTGGGATCACTGCCATGAAGTTACTTCTCGTTGGTGTGAAGTCCCTAGAAAGTCTCCAGAAATCCCAAACAGCTGCAGACCTGTGGGAAATCTTGTACCCTTACCTCCCTCCCCCAACAAGACAGGATTAAAGCAAGGGCTCCACACCACCTGTGGATTTCTGGTTAGTCCCTCAGACTCCAGGGCTAAGGTTTCTATGTGTCTGTGTCAGTCCGGGCTGTGGTGAGAGCAGCACCAAGCTGTGTGCAGCATTTTTGTGTGTATAGAGTACAGGGGGCCTCTTTTGCTTTCTCTTGTCCCTGGGACCTGCATGGTCAGTACAAGTTTCCTCTCCAATTACAGACGAGAGAACAAGGTTCAAGAAACCAAGAAGACAAATCAAATCGTCAGGATGGAACATGGACCAAGTCAGGAGCTGGTGGAGATCATAATCTCAGGGTTGGGCTGGGCAGGTTGGCTCAGGTGCTCCCTCCCTCTGGGTGGGGCCTGCTGAAGGAGCTACCACCCTGGCAGAGGTCATGCCTTGGGTGTGGGTATAGGCTAGAGTCATGACTCGGCTCCCAGTGTGTACTCCTCACCTCCTGCTCCAGCCCTCTATTCTCTTGGTTCATTCATTAAGACATTGGCTCTCACAATAGACAAGGTAGCACTGTGCACACAGACATCAAGTTGGACCTATTTCTGCCCTTCCCAGTGCCTTGTAGGACAGCAAGGCCTCCACAAATGCAAGAAAGATTGCTCTTTCCAGAGGGTATGGTGGTTAGGAGCACAGGCTTTGGGGCCAGAGAAAGAAAGCAATGAAGGGAGAATAGATCTGAAGGCATAATGACTAAGCATGTCTTAGAAACAAAATGTGAAGCATCACATTGAATGGATTCCTAGTGTTAAATATGAGAGATATAAAAGAAACCCTGATCTCTGTAGTGAAATTTGAGAACATAGATGACAAAGAGAATTCTCAAAATGCTGATAAACGCTAGGTAAACTTAAGATGAAAAACACCAGGATATTACAAAGCTTGATGATAAATCTGAATGCAGCAATTAAGTAATATTTAAGGTGGTCATGGAAGAGGATTTCATACCTGTAACTTTATATCCAGACAAACCACCACTTAAATAAAAGCAAAACACTAACAGAATCAAGTATTTAAGGTTTTAGATAACTTTATCCTAAATCTCTTCTGGAAACATTCTTGTAGCTAAATGTCCAAAAGCATATTTTGACAAACAAAACAGTAACAACAAAAAAATCCAGAATAAACCAAAAGAAAACATATGCATAAGCCAGGCATGGCAGCTCATACCTGTAATTTCAGCAACTGGGAGGCTAAAGCAGGAGGATCGCCAGGAGTTCAAAGGAAGCCTGAACTATGGAGGGCCTGTGTAGTTGCTGCTACAGTGAAACCTTATTTCAGCACAACCATGTATGTGCGTCCTCCTGGAAAACACACACACACACACACACACACACACACACACTCACATACCCAATAACCTGGGTATAAGTCCCAGAACCCACATAAAGGTGCAAGAAGAGAATCAACTCACAAAGGTGTCCTCTGGCCTCTTCATGCACACCATGGCACATGAGAGCCCATACATATACATCATAATCATGTATGCACAGGCATGATAATAATAAGCTTTAAATTACATATTTATGTACACAAACGCCTGGTAAGGTTGCTGGAGAGATTAAAAAGAGAAGTTAAATCTGTATGCTAAATACTGAAAGTTTCCACAGATCTAACCAAAGTTTTAGGCTGACAATATTATTAAAATTATACTTTGGAAGCTTATTAATATTGATGTTCTTTTGAAAACTATAAAATTCCAAAATTGGAATTAAATAGTAAGCCAACTTTTCAAGCATTCAATAAAGAACTGCAGTCTAATCAAAGACCCTCCCCTTCCTGAAAAGCCCTAGACTCAGGCCAGAGATAAGTTCTGTTCTTGTTAGAGGAAGAGATAATCCCTAGACAAACACAAGCTGTTCCAGAAAAGAGAACTGAGTTACTCCATTGTAAGACGAACCTTTATTGCAAAGTCAGATAAGGATAGTAGAAACAGAAAGGTTAAGAATATTTCATGCTTCCAATTTCTAAATAAAATATTAGCTAACTGTATGTATCTAAGATAAAAGTCCAGCAGACATAATACATGAAAGTATCGGTGCTCGGAGGCACAGAAAGAAAACAGTGGGTGGGGGTAGAGGGGAGCAGGATGTGATATGAGGTGACTGAAGATGATCAAAGTGCATCAGAAACATGTATGAAATGTCATAGTGAAACCCATTATTTTCTACAGCTAATAAATGCTAATAAGCCAGGCCAGGCATCCTGATGCACACCTTTGATCACAGAGCTCGGGAGGCAGAGGCACACAGATATCTGTGGGTTCTAAGCCGGCCTGGTCTACAACATAGCAAGCACCAGGACAGCCAGAGTGACCCGGTGAGACGTGGTCTCAACATAAACAAACAAACAAATAAATGGTAATAAAAGTGATACAAATAAAATAGTTACAACTAGAGATGGAGAGATGGCACAGTGGCTTAGAGCTTGCTGCTCTTGCAGAGGGCCCAAGTTGGGTTCCCAGAACCCGCACAGCCCATCTCAACCTCCAATAGTAACTTTAGTTGCAGGAGATCTGATGCTCTCTTCTGGCCTCTGAGGGCACTGAATGCATATGGGGCACAGACATACATGCAGGCAAAACACTCATACACATAAAAACAAAATAAACAAACCTTAAAAGCTATAACTGAGTCAAAGCTTATTTTTTTTTAAAATAGGAAAGTCTGATATGAGAAAGAAACATGATTTCACCATTAATGGACTCATGGATAAAAAGTTCATGATTATCTCAGTAAAGTTTTTTTTTCTCTTAAATTTAGTAAGTTTAAGAAACTTTGATTTCTAAGAAATATCATAGAACTCGATGTTTTATTATCTTAATTGGATGAGGCTATTTATTGAATGTCTCTGCCCAGTGGGGACATGGAAAAACTTCAGGCTTATGCCTGCAACAAAGGTGCCTGTTCTTACTGCCATGGTTCAAGAGGTCTAACCAAAACAATAAAACCAAATATACAGATAATAATGGCTCTATGGAGGGAGTAAAGCCTGATGGTATACAATCAAAACTCAACCAACAAACTATTAGTTACAACAAAACTCAACCAGCCAATCAAATTTCAGCAGGTTTTCTATATACCAATCATATTACAAAGATGAATGTCACCCCTCAATACCAGCAATAGAAGGTATATTAAAATATAAAACATCTAAAATATACAAGACTTTCAGAATAGTAAATGCAAAATGAAAGCAAAACCCGGTGCATCTGGAGTCATTTTTACAAGAAATGTTGCCCCTTTTAAGGAGAAAAGCATTACACTGGCCTGAGAGAAGACCTGAAGAAAAATAAGACAGTATGTTCTTTGACGGAATAATTAAACTATTCACACAATTTATTTTTATCTTTATGTATGTGCTGTTACTTTTGACCATTTTTTTTTATGTCACAGTGGGTCTTCATTTTCCTCTCTTTCTATTGATCTCCTCCCGTAGAGATGCAACCCTAAATGTCTTCCAGAAAGGGACACATGTCTGTGTCCCTTTATAGCTAAGTGCAATGTTTCCTTATGGCCTATACTCAGGAGTAGGAATTCTAGAAAAATGAACCAAGACCCACAGTGACATACAAGGAAGTGGTCAGAAGTAACAATATCGATGTGATTACATCTTAAAAATGAATTGGGGATTTCATTTAAAAAAAAAACAACCAATAGTCAGAAAAGTGTTTCTATACACTAATAATGACCAATCTGATAAGGAACTTAAAACATCAATTCCATTTACCACAGTGTCAAAAATCATTAGATATTTCTAAGAAAATTAACTGTGATAGCATAAGTTACATTCACAAAAACTAAAAAAATATTGCTAAAGAAAAAAATTTAAAAAGGAATTGAAAGACACATGTGTGTATGCTGGCAGTTCAAATGTTAAGATGGTCGTGTTGCTTAAAGGGATCAATATAGTCAATGTAACCCTAGCAAAATTCCAACAGTATTTTCCTGTAGAAATAATTTTCTATTCATGGCAAAATTAACACGGAATCTTACGGTGCCCAAATAACAATCTGCTAAGACGAGCAAGCCTGGAAGACACACACTTTCAAAGCATTTTGCAAACATACATGAATCAAAACATTGTTGCACAAGCATGGACACCGGTAAGTGGGGAAGAGCTGGCTTTAACCGCACTGTGTCACAACCGTTGGTGACGATGAGCCAGTACCTTACACCATGTCGAAGACGTAACTCGAATGAATGAAAGGCTGATCCAAAAAACAAAACAAAGCAACAAAACTAACAAGTTACAAAATGTCTGGAAGGAAGCTTATCATTCAATTCAATATTGAATTTGGCAACTATTTCTTGGGTGTAACACCAAAAGTACAGGTAACAAAACCAAAAACATAAAACTAAGAGTTCGTCAAACTAAATTTGTGTGTGTGTGTGTGTGTGTGTGTGTGTGTGTGTGTGTGTGTGCATGCATAGCAAAGCATGCAATCCACAGAGTGAAAGGAAAACATGGAATGGTAGGTGATATTTGCAAATATTTTTCATATTATTATATCTGATGACTTCATATCTGGATACATAAAGAATTTCTATAGCACAATAACAAAAGATCAAATAACCTGACACAAAAATAGGTAAATTTGTTATATGTTTTCTTCAGCCAAAAAAGTAAAAATAAATAAAATTATGTCATTTGCAGGAAAATGGGAGGGTTGTTGGTAAGATGTGCCGTCCAGTATCCATCCCCTAGTCAGCTTTAGAAAAGAAACACATTCTAGCACATGCTACAACACGGAAGAACACAAGGACTTGATGCTAAACCAGTGGTTCTCAACCAGTGGGTCGCAAGCCCTTGGGGTCCTCAGACCCTTTCACAGGGGTTACATATCAGATATCATATATTTACATTATAATTCTTAACAGTAGCCAAATTACAGTTACGAAGTAGCAACAAAATAATTTCATGGTTGGGGTCACCAGGACGCAAGGAACTGCATTAAGGGTCAGAAGGTTGAGAGCCACTATGTTACATGATGCAGGGCAATTGCAAAAGGACAAATTAGGCAGTGGTGACGCACACCTTCAGTCCCAGGGTTTGCGAGGCTAAGGAAAACAATTGTCAGGGGTTCAAGGTCAGCGTAAGGCACAATGTGAGGCACATATATAAATACGCCAGGCAGTGGTTGCATCCCCTCTTAATCCAAGCTCTCGGGAGGCAGAGGCAAGTGTATCTCTGAGTTAGAGGCCAGCCTGGTCTACAAAGTGAGCTCCAAGACAGAGAAACACTGCCTTGAAAAACCAAAAAGAAAAGAGAAAGAGAAAGAAAGAAAGAAAGAAAGAAAGAAAGAAAGAAAGAAAGAAAGAAAGAAAGAAAGAAAGAAAGAAAAAGAAAAAGGGAAGGAAGGAAAGAAAGATTGAAAGAGAAAGAAAATGGGAAGGGGAAAAAAAACAAAATGGGGCCTTTGAATATCCGATACTGATAACTGAATTGATAACGTAAATTGCTGAATCTTTAGTGCTGCAGGACAGAAGAGTTTGGTTCTGTTGTGAATCTGTTAAGCTTCTTTGTCTTATCAAACACAATCCAAGCAGCACCTCTGTCTTCACCTGCTTCAACAGGCATACGGGCTTGGGGAACATCAGTAAGCCGTGTCCTCCCTGGACACTGAGACTGGGTGTTGGCTAGGAGTGACAGTTGAAGGGTTCCTGGGTTTCTGGGTTCTCGCGCTCAGCCTCACAGGAGTATTGTAGTTCTGAACTGTCTTGGCTGCAGAAGATGTCTACAAACCCTGAGGGCCCTCATCTGCTGCCGGTAAGATTCAACGTAGGCCCCCAAAGAACAGGCAGCCCACCTGAAGATTACGCTGGGATGTTGTGCTGATGTCCCAGTGACCCAATCAGACAGAAACGGCCGCATTTCCTTCTTCCTTTCCCTACTCCCTGGGCCATCCCTTTGCTTCACCAGCTCATGTCCTAGTGAGAGATACTGCATGCTAAATGCCCCTGAACTCACCTCGACTGACCTGCACGCACCATCAGGTCCGCAAAGGGTTTTTACTCTGAGTGTTCCCACACTCCCACGGGCAGAAGAGAGGATGCTCTCTTCCTGGATGCAGAATCAGATGTAGAGGAAAATGGACTCAGGTTAGAAAAGGGTAGGAGAAGTTGTTCCTGTTTAAATTCCAGGAATGTTTCAGTGTCTTGCATGGTCTCCACCTCCTCCGACCAAGGGACCCTACAGCCCACTTTGGCACCTTCTGCTCTGAAGGGAAGGAGAGGACTCAGCGCTCCTCCGCTCCCCCCACTCCCACTCCCACCCCCACCTCGTGCCCCCCACAGAACTTGAAAGGACGCAAATCTCTGGAGTGGCAGGCTCCTGCCCCCTATTGGCAGTGCCTGGGCATTGCTCAAACAGCACTCCAACCACCAAATCCCTGTGAAGATCCCTTTGCTGCTTGAAGATTAGTAATCTGAGCACCATGCAGCAGCTCTCCTCTGTATCTGACCAGAATACAAATTATGCTATGCGCTCCAGACTGAACGCCAGGAAACCCCACTTCCAGCCCCGTGTCTTTTGTGTTGTATTGGGCTAATCTCTCAGCTTCAGTGGGCCTGTTTTCAAAATTGTAAAATGGGTATAACAATATTTACCCTTTGCGGTGGACGTGAGGGTTGAAGAGGAGGCATATTTGGAGTGTCACAGAGCCTGGACCAAGGAGAAGCCTTGGTTACATGCGTTGATATTCAGGGTTCTCTGAGGTTGTTGCGGCTCCCTGACCCAGTTGCCTGAGGCCTGAATTCTGTCCAAATGATTGGAAGGTAATGAAAGGCAAGCCAGGAAAGTTAAAGGTTCATTTGCTGCTCCAGTAGTCCTGCCCCCCCCCCCCCCCAGGATGCCACAAACAAGCTCTTTTCTCTGTGGCAGGGCATACCACACCTCCCGAGGCCCAAATGTAAGGTCCAGGGGCAGGCTTTCAAAGCATGCAAGCATGGGATGTTTTCTCTCCAAATCCATCTACTTCACTCTTCAGGGAGTGAATTTAGATTGGGGACTGCCTGATTTTGCATTTGGTAACATATTTTGTCGCTGGGCAGAGGTGGTACATGCCTTTAATCCCAGCACTCAGGGAGGCAGAGGCAGATGGATCTCTGTGAGTTTGAGGCGGGGCCTGGACTACAGAGTGAGTTCTGGGACAGCCAAAGCTACACAGAGAAACCTTGTCTTGAAAACAAAACAAAACAAAAGATTTTTTTGGGGGGGTGTTGGAGGATAGAAAAGAATGTGATAAAGTATACTGTGTGAAATTCTCAAACAGTAAATTTTTAAAAATTAAAAAAATACATTTCTTTATGAATTCCCCCACTCTCGTGTCTCTTTGGGAATGTCAGACTCCCATCTTCCAATCAAGAGTTTGCCAGCCGCTGCCTGCCGTTCTCTCTGGGGTGAGTGTCAGCCCTGCCAACAGATACCTGAAGCACCAAGGCTGAGAGCTGCGTCCCGGAGGAGTTCAACAGTGACTAATATTGATCGTCAACTTGAAAGTATCAGGAATTATCTAAAAGACAAACTTCTGAGCATGTTTCTGTGTGTGTGGGAGGGGAGGGCTCTAGATTAAATTAATTGAGTAATTGAGTTAGGAAGATGAGCTGTTTATTCGAATGGCACCATTCTACGGGCTGGGGTCCTGGACTATAGGAAAAGGAGAAAGTGAGCCAGGAATCAGCACACTCCTTCCCGCACTTCCTGACTGGGGAGGCAATGTGACCAGCCCCCTCAGACTGCTGTCATTGCCTCAGATTGGAGCCTCACAAACCCTTCCTTCCGTAAGTTGCTTTTGTCTGGCATTTTGTGAAAGCAACAAGAAAGAGAAGTAATACAACGTCCTTGGGAGGGGGTAAGGTTGCAAGGACTAGGACTTCAAATAATGAGGGAGGTACTGAGAGGAGAGAGAGAGAGAGAGAGAGAGAGAGAGAGAGAGAGAGAGAGAGAGAAAGAGAAGTGTCTCTGAGAGGCTGGAGACACCTCAGAAAGTAGAGCTTGGGGGAGGGGCTGACGAGGCTGACTGGGACCTGCACTTTTTTTTTATTTATTTATTTATTTATTTATTTATTTATTTATTTATTTATTTATTTATTTTATAGAGGGACTCCTGTCACTGACAGGGCAAGGTAGCATTCCCACATCAAGAAATTACCCAGGTCAGTGTGTCTTATTGGTGTCACCTTTGTTCCACTTATGTTTAGGCAGCCATGTTGGTGAGACTTCACAGGCATAGCTTCTCTGACACTCCCAAGAGACACGGTCTCACAGTGCAGCTCCTGATCCTCTGGCTCTCCTCGACTCTTCTGTGGTGTTCCCTGAGCTGTAGGTGCAGGAACGTTTTGTGGGGGTCTCCGTTGGGATCCCCAACTCTGCATCGTGATCAACTGTGGTTTCCTATAGTGGTCTCTGTCTGTTGCAGTGAAGTTTCCTTGATGAGGGGTGAGGACCACACTTATCTGTGGGTGTAAGGATAAATATTTGCAGTATATTTGGCTTAGTAAAGTGGTGGCTGCACGATCTTTTCCAACATGACTTCAGTAGCCCCCAGGTAGTCGGCTAGGTTTCCAGCAGCAGGCTTGATTTCTCACTGGTTGATCTGGCCTTAATCGACTTGTTATTGTGGAAGTGGGAAAGGCCGTGAAGCCTAAACATTAGACAAAGGGCTACAGACAACTAAGGAACGCTGAGAGATGGAGAAATGGAGAAATGGTCGGTCCCAAAGAAAAACATACCAACTGGTTATCTAATACCAAGTGGTCAGCCTTGAAAATATACATAAAAGTAACATATAGACTGAGCAGAATATGTATATATAAATATATATATATATAATATGTGTGCGTGTGTGTGTGTATGTATATATATATGTATGTACAGATAATAGATAATAGAGTATGTGTGTGCTAATTGTATCTAGAACTGTGTAATAAAAATGATACTTTAAAAAAATCATAAAATCATACTAGGTGATTTACAAACACCCTAATGGTTAAGAAGCATGACCTCAGAAACTGCCGAGCTCAGCTACTGTGTGGTCATGTGACTGCCACAGGCTCTCAACAGCAAGCACCTTCTTTCTTGGCCCAGTAGCTGGTCTGTAACTCTTCCAGCATTTTCAGAAACCTTCCTCTTTCCTCCTGACATTTTCTCTTTATAAGAAGAAAATGGGAAAGAGAAACGAAATAGCTGTCACCACTGATTTGAGGCCCTGAGGGAGAGAGAGAGAGATCAAAAGTCAACATCTGTGATTCTGCAAATAGAAAATGAAATGTTTCCCAGGCAGGCTGGGAAGCGGCTCTGGTTGGCTTGGTTAGTCCTCTGTGGTCCCATCTGAGGTGGCTGTGCTCAGTCCACAGCCTTTAAAGGAAACACCAGGGTGCAGTGATTCAGCAGGTGGCCTCAGTCAGGTCCCTAGAGAAAACTTGGGGAGGCTCTGAAAATGCCAGCAAGGTGAGCCGAGGGAGCCCCTGCTGCTCACTGCAGGGTTTTCTGGCAAGGCAGGATGAGCTGGCACCCAGAGAGAGGACAAGTTGTACAGTTTCTGCCCTGCCAGGTCTGAGCGAGGCCTGAGCCATCATCACCTCACCCTTCCTCTAGCTGAGGTTCCAGGAAATGCTTGAATAGCATGTTGAGCCTTATTGCTGGTGTTCCCAGCAGGTTAAATCTCACAGAGAAGTCATTCTGCGATAAAAAGCACGCAGCCAGCACGTCAAGGCAGATCCAGTCATGGTGAGCATGATTAGGCAGAGGGGGCATTCACTCCAGACAGCAAGGTCTCTTGAAATCCTTGAGATGGGGAGCGGGATGGGTTTCCTCCTCTGGGTTCTTGGAAGAGGTGTATGCAAAAGTGGTGTTTGACCCAACTGACCATAGTGGTCCTCCTGGAGGCTGAGAATGACACTAGTCCGTTTGCAAGCTCTCTGACAGGATCCTGCAGGGTGGGCAGAGGGGCTGGATTTATAGAAGAAGCTGAAACTCAGAAAGATGAGTAACCATGCCCACGTTCTAGGAATTCATAAGAGGCAAAGCTTGGACGGAGTCCAAGGTTAGTGATCGACCGGATGAATCTGCCTCAGTTCCCAGAAATCGAAAAGCACTCAGTTTTAGTCTCAACTCTAATTAACTAGCCCTGTAACCTTAAGCAAAACCTTTTGTTTCTCATGGCTTGTTCGTTTTGAGAAGCAGAAGATAACAAGACTCTGGGTTGTATAAGGTGCCTGGTACAGAGCAAATGCTCCAATGGATCCTAATTAACCTTGTGTACAGTATGGAGGTTTAGGTCTGCACCATTCATAGGACCCGGAAGAGAGTAGCCTCCCTCAGCTGAGGACTGGGATCTGGGGCTGAAGGATTTCTCCAACAGAGCTCCCACGTCTGTTGTTCACCTCAGCATTTCGCTGTTCCACCAAGTTCACAAAGTCCCTCACCACCATACTTGGCTTCAGCCCCTCCTACCTTATCCACTCAGCCCAAGGACGGCGTCGAGACAGACTCACCTTGGTCCAGCTGTAGTTTACTCTCCCCTGCTCTGAATTCCAGCCAAGAGCAAAAATCAGATACACTGGCCTTGGGAACATCGGTTCCTCAGTGCCTGGCAGGCCTCCTAGCTGGAGAGAGAACAGGTGCTGGGAAGCCAGGTGGAGAGCAAAGGGCTCCTGAGCCGGGCACGGGGTCTTCTCACTACCTCTGCAGTTTAAAGAAACAGGGCTGAAGAGCCAAGAGGGGTCTTAAAGCAGTTCGGCCATAAGCAGCGAGTTGCAGCCCCTGGATGGAATGGAATGCCCAGACTCATACCTTCTTGGCTTCACCGGCTACCCAGCAACTGCTCAGCTCTGACATCATCCCAGCCAAATGAATCAATGTCCCTCCATGCTTGAATGTCAAATGTCTAAACAAACCCTTTCGTTCTGTAGCCGTTCTTCCTAGACGGTTGGATTATGGTTTTTATATGCCATAGAGCGCTAATTATTCCCTATGCTTAATCCAGTAAGTCTGTATTCCTGACGTCCTATTCAGGAATATGAACAAAGATATACAGTTACTCAAGTCATTGCCACTTATGATAGCAAAGCAACTAGAACAGTATAAATGTTTACCATGAAGGGAAGTTCAGTAATGACATGCATTTATGATGGTCAGGTATACCCATTAGAAGTTATGCTCCTGATAATTTAATGACCAAGGATGTATAAGAATCATGTGGAGAGAAAGAGTGGAATACATATATGTTTATATAATTTACCTATTATACATAGTTGAAAATACTCTAAAATAAAAAAAAATTATAAATGTGAACTGTACCTCTTGTGGATTATTTAATTGTGTTTCTTGCTTCTTTATTTTTTATTTAATGTCTTCTTTATTTACTATGACTTCCTCTCAGAATAAAAACTGCATTTGTTAAAAAGAGGAAAACCAATTTGTCTAAAATGGGGCTCCTTAAATCCTATCCATCATGAAGGGTCAGAGGTGACTCCACTGGTTTGCAGAAAGGGCCTTAGGGCTGGGGTTATAGCTCAGTAGTACAGTGTTTGTCTAGCACATGGAAAGGCCTGATTTTTTTTTAATTGACAAAAGGAGGCCCCGGAAGGAAACAAGATACTGAGGCAATGGGCAGATTTAAAAATACAGCTTTAAGCCAGGCAGAGTAGGAGACAGAGGCAAGCAGATTTCTGTGAGTTTGTGGCTAGCCTGGTCTACATAGTCAGTGCTAGGACAGCCAGAGCTATATATTGAGATGCTGTCTCAAAACAAAAACAAAAATAAAATCCAAAAATTCTGCTGCCTGGGAGAAAGCCACCCTAGGGTCCTTGCTGCCTAGTTGAATTAGAAGAAGGGTCACGTGTCTATATACTTGCCTGGCTTCCATTCTCTTGTCACAGGGATGCTGGCCAGGTTCCTACTGGAAAGAGGAGTTAGTTCTCAAAGTGACTTATGTCTCCACTAAGATGGCCCTGGCACATCTGACAGCGTTCATTTGTAACATGCATTGCCAGCCCTCAGGGCAAAGGAAGCAGGAGTTTGAACTGAAGGGACCTTGAAGACCCCAGCCACACACCTGTGAGCTACTCCAGCACCTGCTGTTTTGCTTCCTGCAGCTTCAATTGCCTGAGGTTAACCCTGACATGTCAGATGGAAAACTCCAGAAACAAACCTTTCATATGTTTTAATTCACACACCGTTCTGACTCACGTGAGGAGCTCCTGTGCCCTCCAGCTCCACCAGCCCAAATGTGTGCAGAATCTCCTTGTCAAATGCGCCACTTCGTATTCCACCCTCCCACAAGTGGCTGATGTTCAAGCAACCCTCAGTCTTCTAAATAACGACCCTAAGGTGTGGCCAATCTGGAATCCAGACATGCCAAAGAGAAGTCAGAAAGTATATCCTTTATGCAAAATGTGGAAAGGTGTTGACTTAAAAAAGCCATTCGGAAGTTGCTAAGGTCTGAGGTAAGGATGAATCTTCCCACCATGAGATTTTAAGGATGATAGAAGAAATCCATGGTAGCTTTAATTAACAGACTTCAACCTGCAAACATCATGACCGAACTGCATGATAAATACCAAAAGGCATCACACTATAGGGTTTGCTACCGATTGAAGTTTTGGGCATCCTAAGATTGGGGGTATTAGAACATATTGCCTATGATAAGTAGGGGTGACTGTCTATTAGCTTGGCCACATTTCTATGAAGGTCATCCTCAGAATGGTAGGTTAAGGCTGGGAATGAGGCTCAGTGTATAGAGATGGTCTAGCTGTGTTTAGTCCGTAGCACCACTGGTGTTGGGGGTGGGGTTTAAGACAGTTTAATGACTGTTTATTATGTTAATGTCACTTAGTCAAAAACACAAAGCAATATTCCTGTGTGGTCCCAGGTTTGGGCTGGCCACAGAGAGACTTGTAGAATTTGAAACAGCCACCATTTTTAAGCCTTGAGAGTTGCCACAGGCTCAAGCATGCTGCTGCTGCTCTTCTATCTTGCCTGAGTCCACAGCCTTGGCTCTTAGTTACTTCTAGTCCTGGGCCAGGTTGAATTGGGTTCTATGAGTACCAACTGATCCTGCAGGTCACCACAAGCCAGTGAGATAAAAAGAACTTCAAAATGGTCTTTGGGATGCTAATCTGTCTTTGTGGAGTCTGGTTTGTTCTTGTTTTGTCCACTTCACATCCATCTTTCCTTCCCAACACCTAGCCTCGAAGACCTATGCACCAGGCATGGAAACTGTCATAGTATGGAGATGAATTAACAAACTCTTACAATTGTGTGGGACCTGATTTCCCGAAGTGTCTGTAGTCTGTATCGCTCACAGATGCTCTTTCTTTCTGATCAAATCCCAGAGGGCAAAGTGAGGGGTCTAGTGACAGATGGCTCCAAGAAATAGGGTTTCATTCTAAGATACTCTACTAAACCCGGCTGTCTTCCATGACAGTAGCCCAAGCCCTGGCCCTTTCCATCTTGAACACTCAAAGTCACGGTTAATATAGGGTAACCACCCCCGTTTCTTTCAGATAGGGGTGAAAAGAGACGGTATGTGTATATGCTAGATTATAAACAGAACAACTGAATGCAGGATTTGGACTCTGTGAGATCCTGGTTTGAATAAACCATCTCTAAAGAGATAAATTGAGACAATTGGGCGACTCATTAAGTGACACGATGCCTGAGAATGAGTCGTCCTAGTTTCTTTGGCTTCTATCGTGAAGTTCCAGACCCTCCTTACAATTCTGGAGGCTGAAAATCCAAGGTCAAGTCGCCAGACAGTGCCTTCTGGCTTTATCATCACACGTATCTTCGGAATCTGTTTTATATAGGAGCTGATTCCCTTCATGACAGCAGAGAGTCCTCATGACTACCTCCCCAAAGCTTCACCTTCTGACGCCATCACACGAATGATTAAGGCTTAACACCCAAGAGTTCTGGGGAACACAAACCTCTAGGCCATAGCATGGAGCGAAGGGGACTTTTTCTGAGTAATGGATGATGACGGTTCTCAAGTGACTTGATCTATCTTTTCATATATCTGAACTGGTTATTCTCACAGCGCTGATACATGGTAGGGCTTTGGCATATCTCTTCAAACATCTCCAGCTGTTTTTCTTACTGAGAAAATCCTAACAGAATGCTACACCCCGATGCTGAGGTTCGCTCTTCCTCAGTACCCATTGCTTTGTGTGGACTCACACCCAGTGTTTACACCTGGTGTCTATACCTGGTGTCTACATCTGGTGTTTACACCCAGTGCCTGCACCTGTTACTTTCCTGTTGTTGTGATAAAGTGCTTTAACAATTTAATGGGAGAAAGCAATTTAAGGGAGAAAGATTTATTTTGGCTTACTGTTCTAAGGGTTCATTCCACCACTGGGGGAGTACCGTAGCAGCGGGGGAGGCTTGGAGCAAAAGCAGGAAGCTGGCTTGGTCGCATTGTATCTGAGAAGCTGCTGGTCACATTGTTTCTATGAGGCAGAGCAGGACGATTGCTGATTCTCAGCTAGCTTTCTTTTTTATGTAGACTAGGAACCAAGCCTAGTGGATGGGGTCACCAACTCTCAGGTTGAATTACCCTAGTCAGTTAACCTAATTAAAGAGCGTCTCTCACAGGGAACTTATCAGAAAGATAAGGCCAGAAGCTTATCTCCCTGGTGGCTCCAGACCCTTTCATGCTAACACCTGGGAAGACAAGACTGGAAGGACTCCAAGATTAACCTGTACCTTTCCATCTCCCATTTGGAGAAGTGGTAACTAAGGGCCAGAGAAGCAAAGAACACGGCATCTAGGGCCAGAACTGGTGACACAGGCTGCATCAAGTTGTTGCCTGCAAGTATCGCAGGCAACAAAAGGAAGAGATTCAAACGAGGGCCAGTGGAAGAGGGTATGGGGCAAAGGCAGGGTTTATGTTTGGGTCTGAAGATGACTAGAAGAAAGAATAGAGGGTGAGGTACAATCATAGAGGCACAACAATAAAGAAACAAAATTAGGGGCCCTTGATATCCCTTAAAGAGATGAAGCAAACCCATTGGGGGAGGATTTGTTTTACAACTTGGGAGACCCAGGCAAATTATAAACACGAACACCCCTGTTAGCTGTCTTGAAAAACAAACAAATAAACAAGCCCCTGTTGGATAAGGAAAGTTCCCCTTCCCAGGCTTACCAGCCGCTAATCCAACTCAGAGATGCCATGAGACACGCCACGCCCCTCCAAGGTTGACACCTTTACACCAGCCATCTTCAGCATCTATATTACAATGGACATGAAGTCCTGGGCAAGTCACCTGTGCCAACTGGCACTTATCCCAACCCAATAAGTAGCCGGCAACTGCTCTAACCCCAAGATATCATGGGATGGGCTCCCACCCTGGCCTTTCCCATGCCTGTGGGTCTATTACTAACAACAAGACCCTGCTCAGTGGATAGTTGAGCACAAATGGAGAGGGGAAGGCCAGACTGGGCTCAGAGCACCACGGGGTAGAAAAGAGAGTGTCAGAGAAGTGGAAAGGGAGCGATCAGGAACCAGATAAGGATCCCTCATGCCATCACACTTCCTTCACAAAGTACAAATTCTATGGCATAATTATGGAGAACTTCACATAGCAAAGCAAAGCAAGGTCCTCTTTGGAATGTACTGGCACACATCTTCAATGCTTACTGTACCCAGAGGTCTTCCAGAAGGACAAGAACTAAGTCATATAGGTATAAACAGGGGGAAACACTGTTGGAGGCGGTGGAGTCAGAGACATAAAGCTGTACAAGGTGGCCCTGGGAGGGGAGAGCATGCTTTAAAAACAACCAAATACCATTCTCAAGACCTAAATGCTGTTCTATTGTTGGTTTTTGTGTATGTTCATGCGTGTGTAGGTACATATGTACATGTGTGCGCATGCATGGGGAGGCCAGAGGACGACTGTAGGTTCCATTCCTTAGGAAGCTATCCATGTGCCCTATTGTTTTTTGAGACAGGGTCTATGTGCAGCTGGAGCTTACCTTGACCCGAAAGCCTTAGGGATCTGCCTGTATCTGCCTTCCCTGGGAGTTCACCTGGCTTTTCCTCTATGGGCTCTAGGGATTAAACCCATACCCTCATGTATGTGAAGCAAGCCCTTTAGTGACTGAGTGATCCCTGTACCTGCCTCTTTAAAACTCTATTTTGATTTTCTGTGCCTGTAGACACTCCTTTGACCTTCACAACTGCATCAGCACCATAAAAACGAATACGTGAATGCCTGGAAATAAATATTTTTGGGAGCTGCAAAAATATTTTTGTTTGGTGAACTTTCTTGTATTCCTAGTCTAAATAAGAATATTCGCTTGAATATAAATTTGTGGTGCTGTCTTGCTTTTAAATGTCAACTTAAAAAATAGAGGCACTAAAAAAAAAAAGCCACTGCCTGTATTTATAAGGTGCTATTTCCATGTTACTGTTTACAAATGCCCTGTCATTCATCAAATACACAATGACATGTGTCTGCCATTCCAATATCAAACAGAACAGCTTTATGCTAGTCTCCGTGCCACAAAACAGAACAGTTTCATAGTCTAAAATTCCTCTGTGCTTCATAGTTGTGACTTTTCCACAATGTGCACAGTCAGGACCATACAATTTGCAGCCTCTGCAAGGGTGCCTTTCCATTTTCACATTCGAGTTTCCCCTGTGTCTTTTCAGGCATTGGCGATTCGTATCTTTGGTGCCTAATAATCTTTCATTGTGTGCATGTACTAGAGTTTATCCATGCATCTACTTAATCTGCTTGGTTGCTTCCAGGTTTTGTCATAAATGCCCGTGTACACATTGGTACACGCTCCACCTAGCGTTTAAGAAGATGTAAGGCAATGTGCAGAGGGGGAGTGGGGCATGAGGGTATAGCATTGTCATTGTGTGAAATGAATGAGAAATGCTCTTATGACTTAGGGTATCGTGTGTGCGTTCGTGAGTGTGAGCGCATGCCTGTGTGTGTGTACACACAGGGAGGGTAGGGTGCTTTCCCTGATCTTCCCCACCTTAGTTTCTTTTTTCTCTTTCTTTCTTTCTTTCTTTCTTTCTTTCTTTCTTTCTTTCTCTCTTTTTTTACAAAAGGTCAGGGACTTACCCAGAGAATCCATAGTGAGGACTCAGGTTTCTCTTTTTTTCCTTTTTTTAAATTCATTTATTTGTTTTTATTATTTAAATTAATTTTTTTATTATCTACTTTAATCACGATTGTAGCCCCCTCCCTTATCTCCCCCCCTAGTCCTACCTTCCCTCCCTCTTTCCCCTATCCTCTTCTCCTACTCCTCCAAAAGGGGGAGGTCCTCCTCCCTTATCATCTGACCCTAGCTTATCAAGTCTCATCAGGACTGCCTGCATCCTTTTCCTCTGTGCCCTGGGTAGGCCTCCCCACCAGGGGGAAGTGACAGACAACAGAGTCCAATCAGAGACAGTCCCTGCTCCCCTTACTAGGGAACCCACATGGTGACTGAGCTGCCCATGGGCTACATCTGAGCAGGAGGCATAGGTCCACTCCAAGCATGGACTTTGGTTGGTGCATGAGTCTCTGCAGGCACCTCTGAACCCAGATTTGTTGGTTCTGTTGTTCTTCTTGTGGAGCTCCTGTCTCCTCTGGTTCCTTTTATTACCCCCCCCCCTTCCATAAGACTGCCCAAAGTTTGGCTGTGAGTCTCAGCACTCATTCCCTTGGTGGGTGGGGTCTTTCTGAAGACCCCACCTATATGGTAGGCTCCAATCCTGCTCCCTCTCTTCAACCACTTTGGGTGTCTATTCTATTTGCCCTTCTGAATAAGAATTAAGATCAACAATTAATAAATGGGACCTCATGAAATTGAAAAGCTTCTGTAAGGCAAAGGATGCTGTCAATAGAACAAAATGGCAGACTACAGATTGGGAAAAAAAAATCTTCATCAACCCTACATCTGACAGAGGGCTAATATCCAATATATATATATGTATATATACCTCAAGAAATTAAACACCAACAAACCAAATAATCCAATTTTAAAATAGGATACAGAGCAAAACAGAGAATTCTCAACAGATGAATATTGAATAGCTGAGAAACACTTAAAGAAATGCTTAGCGTCATAAGTCATCAGGAGATTGTAAATCAAAACAACTCTGAGCTTCTATCTTACACCCATCAGAACAGTTAAGATCAAAAACTCAAGTGACAGTAGATGCTAGAGAGGTTGTGGAGAAGGGGAACCCTCCTCTATTGCTAGTGGGAGTACAAACTTGTACAACCACTTTGGAAATCAATCTGGCCTTTTCTCAGAAAATTGGGAACATCTCTACCTCAAGACTTAGCTATACCACTCCTGGCCATTTATCCAAAAGATGCTCCACCATACAACAAGGACATTTGCTTAACTATGTTTACAGCAGCTCTATTCTTAATAGCCAGAACCAGAAACAACCCAGAAGTCCCTCAACTGAAGAATGCATAAAGAAACTGCAACATCTACACAATGGAATAGTATTCAGCCATTAAAAACAGAGACATCATGACATTTGCAGGCAAATGTATGGAACTAGAAAAGATCATCCTAAGTGAGATAACCCAGACTCAGGAAGACACTTATGGTATGTACTCACTTATACGGATATTAGTCATATAGTACAGGATAGCCACATTACAATCCACAGACCTAAAGAAGCTAAGTAACAAGGAGGTCCCTGAGGAGAAGGATTCATTTCCACCTTAGTTTCTTTTGGCAGGGTTTCTTACTGAATGCAGAGCTCATCTGTTTGGCTTGGTTGCCTGGTCAGCAAGCTGGAGCTCCAGGGATGTACTTGACTCTAACCATCCTGGTGCTGGGGTTAGAGGTGTACACTACCCTGTCCAGTTTTCTAAGAGGGTGCGGGGGATCTGAACCCGGGTCCTTATGCTGGCACAGCAAGCAGTTTGTCCAGTGAGCCACCTCCCCCGCCCAACTTGTGGTGCATTTTCTTACACTCTGGAGACCATTCATCTCCCCATTACTGATGTAAACATAGCTTGTAGCTCTCCTCTCAGAAGGAAAGAATTGGAGTCCCTTTTCCTCCCTGCCATCTCCAGTTCAGGAACCTTCCATGTCATCCTAGGACCACACTCCACTGCTCTTCTGGGACTCTCTGTTCTTATTAAAAGCACAAGACCAGGGATCTAGGTAGAACTCTGTCTTGTGTCCTCAGATCCTCACGAAATGTTGCAACTGTTCCAAAAAAAAAAAAAAAGTATGCCAGATACATGCAGGGAGGGGAAGCTTTGCCTTTGCCTCGGTAGACAGGAAACCTGGATTTCTATCTGTGTCTCAGCAAAGCCAGTCTGCCCTTTGGTGATTTCTCCCTTTCAGACGTAGAGCCTGCTGGAACAGGCTACCAAAAGTACAGTGACAGAATCTCTGACTGCACCGCTCTCTGTCCAAGCTAAAGCTATTTAACTTTTATCAGATAACTATTTCCTTCCATCCCCGTGTATTCATCCCCAACGGTATTGCTTCCTCCACTACCTCTTAGCAGCAATGACTGTGTCCGGTGCTAGTGCAGGCTGAGGAAATGCTTGTTAAATAAACAGTACGACAGAGTGGTAGGACCTCAGGAGGCAGGGCAGTAGAATGTTCGAGTCTGGTTGATTCACTCTCTGAACCCTGCAGGGGCTTGCCTTGTTTCCCAGAGGAAGTGTGAGCTCCAGTAAAGTCTTTTTTTTTTTTTTTTCCTTCTGGTGTTCAATATCTGTGACAGTGCTAGATAAGAGAGGCACAGTGCCCTCCTTAAACTCCCACTCCCCATCCACCTTCACACAAACACATGGATGCACTGCATCAATCCTGTTGGGCTGTTGTTGTTGTTAATTTATTTAAAGGATTCGTTCCACTTCTCTTCAACATCCTCCATCACTACCCCAAGTCCCACCGAATAAGCGGCGTTAACAACCTGCTGAGTTTCTTCCTGTGTTTTTCTCAGTTGATGTAGACTCACATACAAAGACATGTGACTGTACTATGGGCTGTGGTACTCGGCAATGGGTGTGTCACTGCTTCAGGCAAGAGGCCATTATACATACATATACATACATATATATATATATATATACATACATATATATATCCTTTAAAAGCACAGGTGTCTTGCTTTATCCAATCAATACATGGTGGAAATCCATCCAAGTCCATTGGTATAGCTCTAATTTGGACATTTTAATGGTTACACATTTCATAGAGCCATTGCACTGTAATTTATCCAGCCATTCCCTGGCAGAGGGGAAATGTTTGATTTATTGGTCACTTGTTCTTGAGAAGGAGAGCTGCTGAGAATTCTCTGATCTCCCTGCCAAAGTACACTGTCCCCATTTTACCACTGTCCTCTCCCCTCTCGAAAACCAGGTGCTCACCCGAGCCTCCTGGTACTCAGAGTTCCGAGTTCTCCCAGTGACTCTAAATCCGCATGGTTTTCAATATTTCATCTTAATGGGATCTAAGTCTTTTGAAAATAGAATCCAGGCTTTCTGGTCTGTTTCCCGAGGAGATGGCTTTCTAACTTAATGGCATCAACCCCACTAATCCTGTCTGAAATCTAATCAACACATCAGACAAGGGAAGAGAATTCTGTTTTAAGTGAAATGAAAGAGCTTTTTACAATAAGATGTGCCTCCTCTTGATCACAAGCTCTGAAACGAGCCCGATTATCTGCAAGGAACACTTTCCCAGGTGGTGCCTTCTTTGGAGGCGTGGGGGTACCCCTTAAAATGAAAGCCATTTTACCTGGGGTCCTTCCCAGAGCCAAAGCTCTTCAGCAGCACCAAGATGACAACTTCCAAGTTTCTTGTTTAAAGTTGTTTTATCCACACACAACATCATATTTTTATTGGTCATTTGGAAATGTCATACAATGCACCCCATCACACTAGCTCCCATCTCTCCCAGGCCCACCCTCCCACATTGTGCCACCCACCTACACACACAAAAAAAAAAAAAAAAAAAAAAGAAAAAGAAAAAGAAAAAGAAACATACACCAAGTCCAATTTGTGTTGCTCATGTACTCCTCAGAGCATGGTCAAATTTCCAGCAGCCAGCCCCTTAAAGATAACCAAGTCCTTTCCTACCATTCCAGAAGCTTATTTGTTTGATGCAAAGCAAAGCACAGAGGGTGGGGAGATGATGGCTCAGTGGCTAAAAGGTGTTTACTGCTCCTGCTTAAGCATGAGGACCCAAGTTCAGACCCTCAGGACCCACATAAGAAGCCAGGCACAACGCTAGGCTTGTAACACCACTGCTGGGAGGTAGAGACTAAACGATCCCTGGGGCCGCCAGCCAGCAAATCTAGCCAATCAGTAAGCTTCACATTCAGTGACAGATCCTGTCTCAAAACAATAGCAGCAACAAAAACAAAAGAAAGAAACCAAACAAATAAACAACTAAGACAAAATGGAGGGCAACTGGGGAATAGACAGACAGACAGACAGACAGACAGACAGACAGATAGATAGATGGCAGAACCTCTGACTGAGCAAGCCATGAGGCACAAGCCAGTGAGGGAGCAACACTCCTCCCTGTCCTCTGTATCAGCTCCTGCCTCCAGGTTGCTAATCCAGTTTGAGTTCCTGCCTCTGGCTTTCCTCAAAGGATTCAGGAAATATACACCAAATAAACCCTTTCCTCCCCAAGTTGTTTTCTGTTGTGGTGTTTCAACACAGCAAAAGTAACCCAAACTAAGACACCCCTTTATCAAAATTCAAGGACAAGAAGAAGAAGAAAAAGAAGAAGAGGAGGAGGAGGAGGAGGAAGAGGAGGAGGAGGAGTAGTTTAGCATCTTTTGGCTTTTTCTTGAGTTATATGTACAGTAAAATGCACAAATTTCCACCCCCAGCTCAAAATAAATGACATTTATTATGTTGTTGAATGTAGCATAAGTTAGGTCTTCTGTGTGTGTGTGTGTGTGTGTGTGTGTGTGTGTGTGTGTGTGGTTGTTTTGTTTTGTTTGAGACAGGGTTTCTCTGTGTATCCTTGGCTGTTCAGGACTCACTTTGTAGACCAGGCTGGCCTTGAACTCACAGCGAATCACCTGCCTCTGCCTCCTTGAGTGCTGAGACTAAAGGCAAGTGCCACCATGCCCGGCTGTTCTTTTTCTTTCTTTCTTTCTTTCTTTCTTTTTTTATTGTGGTGTAACATTTCATTGAATTACAGTGCCCTTGCCAGTGGATCCAGTCTACTGATGAACACTGGGTCACTGCCAGTTTTCGGGTATGAGCAAGCAAGCATGAATTAAGCAGTTGTGCGCAATCCCATGCACAACCTTTGTGGGCTATTACGCGTCTTTTTCTGGAGCTTGTCATCCCAGGGGTTCTATTGCCTGGTGATACAGGAGGCGCTTAGCTCTAATGGTAGGTACTTCCTGGCGCATTTCCAACTAGTTGGATCGACAGGCACTTCCACTGCCAATTTTTGAGACTTCCAGTTTTTCCACACTTCGCCAACATTTGGTATTTTTGGTCTTTTTTTTTTAGTATTTCGATATCTTAGTGCTACATCATTGTGGTATTAATTTGTACTTCCTCTTGGTGTCATTGGATCTGAGACCATGCCCCGGCCCCCAGTGCTTAAAGAGAGTTGGTTGGCATCAGGGAGGTTCTGCCAGCTGCTGAGTGAGCATCTCTGGGCAGTGCCGCTCTATTGAAAGTCTTAGTCCACCACTGTGGACTCCCCTGGACTGTGGCTTGCTCACCATGCCTGGCTTTCGCTTCCAGGGAAATGTGGGTTCCTGTCCTGGCTTACCATTTACTAGCTGTGAGATTTTGGCCTGTTCGATTGTGGCAGTTAATTCTGTATCAGATGGCCTGGGCTGTGGTGTCTGGTGTTTGGAGGCCCCAGTGGCCCTGTGCAGGTATGTTTTAGATGTGGTTACCATTCATAGTTAGTAGACTCAGAGGAGATTACTCTCTGGCTTTTCCTAACCATCAAAAGCCTTTAAGTTGAACAAAAACAGAGGTTCCTGGAGAAGGGATTTCTCTTCAAGATGGTAACAGAACAGGCTGGTGAGATGGTCCGGTGGGTTAAGGCGCTTGCCACAGAACTGGATGACCCGAGTCCACTCCTTGGTGCTTGCATGGAAGAGCTGATTCCCAAGAGTTGCCCTCTGACCTTAGCATTTGCAGCCGCATGTACAAACAAACATAACAAAATATTTTTAAGGAAAAGAATGTGACATAAAAGCCCAGCTTTAGTTTCCAGCCTCTGTCCCCTTGGACAGAAGATGGCAACATCAGCTCTCACCCAAATGTCCAGCCTCCAGGCCTGACCCGGGTATTCTGGATCTATCAGCCCCCAACACCAAATGAGCAGATTTGCTAGAGGAAGTCTCCCTCCAACTGGCTTGGTGTCTCTGGAGACCCTGAACAATGTGCTACTTTAGTCTCAAGTCTTGGTTTGCTCCTCTAAACACTAGGAGGCGACCAAGGCAGTCTGGCCATGTTGTGGTGAGGCCCAGACACTATTTCTTGAAAATCTTCTCCCTGGTTCTTCTTCCTCTTCTCCTGTTCTCTCCTTCCATGTAGAATAGGTTCCAGAAATTTCCCTAGAAAGGTCAGTGTCCTCGTAGATTCAGAAAGAGAAGGGAAGAAAATGAGAAAGAACTAATTGAGCAGGCAGATGCTGAGCCTTCGTGGGGAGAGCCTGGTGTCAGACACAAGAAACAAGGTGAAGACGCGCCAGGGACCAACACAGCACACTACACAGCATGACTGCATAACACAGACCTCGCACTGCACACCTCACACTGCACACCACACACTGCACACCTCACACTGCACACCTCACACTGCACACCTCACACTGCACACCTCACACTGCACACCTCACACTGCACACCTCACACTGCACACCTCACACTGCACACCTCACACTGCACACCTCACACTGCATACCACACACTGCACACCTCACACTGCACACCTCACACTGCACACCTCACACTGCACACCTCACACTGCACACCTCACACTGCACACCTCACACTGCACACCTCACACTGCACACCTCACACTGCACACCTCACACTGCACACCTCACACTGCACCACTATACTGCACACCAAACACTGCAAACCTCACACTGCACACCACACACTGCACCACTATACTGCACACCTCACACTGCACACCTCACACTGCACACTTCACACTGCACACCTCACACTGCACACCTCACACTGCACACCTCACACTGCACCACTATACTGCACACCTCACACTGCACACCTCACACTGCACACCTCACACTGCACACCACATAATGCACACCTCACACTGCACACCTCACACTGCACACCTCACACTGCACACCTCACACTGCACACCTCACACTGCACACCTCACACTGCACCACTATACTGCACACCTCACACTGCACACCTCACACTGCACACCACACAATACACATGGCACAGCACACCACAGACACCACACACTGAACACTGCAGACTTCACACTACACAGCATACACTGCACACACCACACACTGAGCATTGCACAGCACATGCTTCACACCACAGACAACACAAAAAAGTTGAAAAAGTGGCTATCTCACTACAGAGCCCATGGTCAAACACGTGACTTTAGAGGCATTTCTGCACACGTGGTAATTATTTTGCCCCGTTCCGTGGTTTTCCGCTTTGATAGTCGGTAGATTTTTCCTAAAGAAACGTGTTTAATATCTAGTGTCCTGGTTGGGAGAGGGCTTGCTTTACCTCTCCCCAGAAGTTTATGTGTTAAAGGCTTAATGTCTGGGCAATATTGAGAGATGTTTGAACCTTTAATAGATGGGAGGTCCTTAGGTCACTGGGGCATCGCCTTCGGAAGAGATTGTGAGACTGTTTTCTCTGGCTTCCTGTTTAGCAATATATAATTTTACATGCAGTCTAATCTTTACCTTGATATTGAGAGAGAGAGACAGCTGGAGGGAGGGAGGGAGGGAGGGAGGTGGGAGAGAGAGAGAGACAGAGAGAGAGAGAGAGATGCTAGAACTGGAGACCTCCCAAATGTGAGCTAAATAAACCTTGTCTTTATAAGTACCCTGTGTCAGGTGTTTCATAATGCTGGTGGGGTGGTAACAACTACATCTAGTAATATCTGTCGCGTCTTAGAGGTTAACACACACACCCTTTTGTTTTGAGACAGGGTCTCTCTACATACTGCTGGCTGTCCTGGAACTCACTCTGTAGCCCAGTGCTGGCATTAAAGGAGTTCACAAGCCTGCCCAGCTGAGGACGACCTCCCACACCTCCCTCAAGACTGCACTCAGTTCATCTCTGGGACCACCCCTTGAGTGCTGTTGGCTGAAGCCTGAATGAACCCAAGGTCTTCCTTCTCATATACTCAGGCTGGGAACAGATGGCACGATGAGAGCAAAAGTCAGTCCGGCATCCTATCGTCAACCCTCCTCAAGCGTCAACACCTGGGTTTGGGTGAGGAGAGGAAAGATGGGATGCGAAACAACCTCAAACATCCCATTTGTCAAAATCTGCATACTTAGCCTATGTGTGGTAGTTTATTCACTTGCTTATCTGCTTAGAGGAGTTAGGGACTGATCCTACATCCTTGCCCATGCTCGGCAAACTCTCCAGCTACATCCCGAGGCCTGCTTCACTTCTGACTTTGACACGGGGTCTCACTCACTAAATTGTCAGGGCTGGCCTTGATCTTCCTCTGTTGCCCTGGCAGGCTTTGAACTTGTAACTCTCCTGCCTCTGCTTCCCCAGACGGGATTAGAGGCCTGTGCCACTAGCTGATCATTTCAAAAATAGGTCTCAAAATGTTTTCACTCTCCTTTTCCAAAGACGGAGTTCACAAGGAATCTGAGAGGCTTCCTCAGTCTAGTGACTCATACTTGCTCTCTGCTGGGAACATCCAGGTCTTAACCACACTGTGCCCCAGAAATTATAATTCTACTTGCAGCCTTCATCTCTGCAATGTCCCCTATGCTTTCCAGTGGTGTTCCAGGAAGCTGGTTTATGCTGGGTCATCTCTCTTGTCTTTCAGGCCAGGATGAAAATGCGACTTTGGCTCACATCCAGATATATGACTTAAGCTCAAGGGGTATTGGGCACTGACTTTTGAGCTCCCAGATCCTTGACAGTACTCACCCCCATTGTAATATGCACAAAACCCCCAACATGATGGAGATTCTGAATGGTGTAAGGATTAATGAAATACAGCACTGTTAAACCTCATTTAATTTACTGGCTGCATCATGTACTATGGCTGTCCCCTAATTTGTTTAACTAATCTCTAATAATGAAGGTAATTATTATCATTATTAGATGAGAGCTGAACCTTGGAAGCACACTCTTAAATGTTTTTCCTTCCAAGGAAAATGAAGGCGCTGTTTCGTATTAAGCTAACCACGCCCCTTAGAGGTGACTGCACCCCACCCTGAGACTAACAGGCTCTTTATGAGTTGTCGGCCCTTAGGAATACAGAGGTGAGAAAAGACTGACAACAAATGTCTAAAATGCTCACCTATGGCAGAGTAGCTAAAACTGTATTTTTCTGGGTTATACTCAGCCGTGGACGTGTGCCTTCCTGGACACACTTGTACTCTTATTCTGACTCTTCTTAGGTGCTCAAAAGGATCACCCTGCTGTGAGGAAAGGAAACTAGGGGGACTGGTGTCAGTCTGCAAGACCACAGCACAGGTCAGATGAAGGGTTCCTGAGGGTTCCTCACACATAATGTACCCTACTTTATATCTTCCAACACTGCTAGGGGTGTCATGTCTCTGTGAACGAGAGGGGAAAACCAGCCTTAGGATAGCCCAGACTCTATGGGAGGCCACAAAAAGACCCTCATGGAAGCCAAAGATGGCTGTCAGCAGTTACTGTTTGCTGTGAGTCAGATGCTCTTCTGAACATTCTACAGGTTCCCAACTCCTTTCTATCAGCCCCGTTTTACAGGTGGGGAGGCTAAGGCACAGCAGATCAAAGAAAGGACAGAACAACTGAGGATCTGGACCCAGGTGGTGTGAAAAATGGATTTTCTACCAGTCTTCTGTCTCCCAAGGCAACTTCAGCAGACGTGGCCATGGCAGAGTATTTAAATGGGAGAGGAAAGAAATAAAATAAAGGCAGAGTCCTACCGTAGGCCTAGGGATTAATCATGTCCACTTCTGAGGGGCAGACAATATGACTGGGTTACCAGGCCATTATTTCCTATGTTCAGGGGATGGTGGACCATTTGGAGGCTTCTGAAGACCCTACTGCCCTGTAGCAAATCAAACAACAGGAGCTGGCCTTGGTTTTCGGCAACCCGAAAAGGCCCCACTGTGAACTGTTCAGGTCACCACTATAAGCTGAATGGTCACGGAGAAGGACAAAGAGATTGGATAAGTGAACCAACCAGGACCTCTAGGGCCTGGCTGCTTAGTAAGTTAAAAGGCCAAGAATGTGGGTTCGACAAAGTCACCTACAGTGGCCATCTATGCATGGGCTACACTTCTAATTACTCTCACTTTCATTGGACTGTGTGGCTTCAGGGGGTTTTCAAGCCTTCTATTTGTTTCCCTGTTGAATTAGCGTTAGGAGCCATTCCGGACAGGTACTGTTATCTCCATCAGATAAGAAAGTTGGGGCTCAGGGAAGCTTGAATTGCTCAGGGCCATGCCCGGGGGAGGGTCTGGGTGGGGCAGCAGAGCTAGAAATAGAACCCATCTTTCCACTCCTAATTTGAAAGTATCATGTGAGGGCACTGGGGCCTTTCAGGTGGTGAGAAGTGAGCATATACACATCTTGTTCCAACTCCACACTCAGTGAAGTCTCCTGGGTAGCTTATCGCTTTATTTACACTGTAGAAAGTGGCAAGTGCTAAAAATGGGGTGCCTCTGGCTCCTCCTGCCACTCAGACAGGGCTGGGTGTTTAACACTGGTCTGCACCTCACTGACAATACACCAATAACTTTTCCACCTGGAAACCCTGCAGCTTAGTGAGGGTTGATGTGTGTGAAATAACGGAGGCGCGAAGGCGCCTTTGTGAAATAATGGAGATAGGAAGGTACCGTCCTCCCGAGCCTTCCCCGACCCTTCTGTGGCAGCAGAAGTAACTAGAACATTGGTTTTGTTTGTTAAGCACCGTCTCATCACAGCCCTGCATCGCTGAAGGGCACAAAGTTAGGAAGTGATGTAATCAGGTTCAGAGCTAGATGTGTGGAAAGTTCTTATTCACAGTGCCACCATCTTAGTTATTAGTTCACAAGCAGAACATATTTTTCTTTTCACTCCATGGCACCCCCTCCTTCTCACATCTTGTAAACATATGATGGAATTATAACTAAAATCAATCAAGACAACTAATTTCTAGTACACAATGAATATTTTAAGGGGGGACCTCAAATCTCATAAGATTCCATAATCTATTAGACCGTTTTAGCAATTTATAATCATGGCCTATGGAGAATGTCAAGAATAATAATTTGGCCTCATCATTTCGACCATTGGAGATCCCTTGCATGATAACTGGCTCCTAACAGCCGCAATCTAATTTAATTTATTAATGAACCCCTAGCATTTATATTTCATGGATATTCTTTTAATTATTAAATCACTACATCTTGGGAAGAAATATAATTTTGTTACAGGGCAAATGTTCTTCATGTAGACATCTCTAATGACATTTTAAAAGTGTATGAGGATAAGAAGATTGTCTCGGTTTCAAAGTTAAAATTTGTTACACTTTGCTGAACAATTTCTTTTTTAGGAAATAAATACTTTACATGTAAAACTATTTAGAGAGCTAAAGTAATTATCATCATGATTAAGGGTGGAAACCAAGCCCCTGCTTGTACGCTTTAACTTAGATGTCACTCAGAGAAGGGACTGCCTGTGGTTAGACAAGGAAGGAAGGGAGTTACCAACTAGCCATTACAGAGCATAAGGCACAGTTCTTGGGCAAGGATCCTGCTCCAAATCCCAGACCTACCATTCTATCTGTGTGGTATTCAGTGAGCTACTCCCACCCTGATCACCAGGTTCCACTTTGTTGTTCATTTGTTTCTTTATAGGCAGGGTCTCATCATGTAACCCAAGGAGTTCTAGAACTTGCTTTGTAGTCTAGGCTGGCCTCAGCCCTCTGAGTGTTGGGATTACAGACATGTGCCACCAAGTCTGACTCAGTTTCCCATTTTAAAAGTGAGATTAGGAGGCCAGAAAGATGACACAGAAGTCAAGAGAATGTACTGCTCTACCTAGAGGATTGGACAACACATGACTACTTGTAAACCCAGCTATGGGACCCAAATCTTCCCTTGGCCTCTTAGGGTACCCACACTGGTATGCATATAACATACACAGACCCCCACATACACCCATATAATTAAAAATAACATTTTAAGATTAGATTAATAATACCTAGTAAATAAAAGTCATGGTGAAGATAGAACGAGTAATAGTTTTTGGGGGGGTACAGAACAAAATTAAAATGTGGAGTCTCTTGCTCAAAAATAGAGCCTGGAGTGGTGGCATACCTCTATAATCTCTGCCCTTACAGGACTGTCAACCAGAGCTGTATAAAAAGATCTAGTCTCAAACAACAACTATATAACCAGAACAAATGGGGAATGATAGAATTTCAAAACGGCAATGTCAGGAGAGCATGGCCTTTCTGAGTATGGTCACAGGACAATCAAGTCTGCGGAGGCTTCAGAGGCAGCAGGGATCTAGATGACATGAAATGCCACATAGAAAGTCTATCCCACACGCAGAGGTTACTGAAGGATGTCAGCCCTTTGCGCCTGGGCTCAGTTTGCCACCTTATTTTACACTGCATGGAAAAGGAATCCAAGAGTGACTTCATCTTGTAAAGACACTTGCAGATCAAGCTTCAGAAAACCGGATCTTACCTCCCCAGGACTGAGCACACATGCCGAGTGCAGGAGGGCGGAGGACCTAGGCTAATGTTCCCATATCCCCTTCTCCTCAGTTATGTCAATTTTAGGAAGAAGAATAGACAACATAAGGATGTTGTTTCCTAGCACAGGTCTGAAACCATAAAGCTAATCTCATTGAGCTTTGCACTACATTGAATTAAACTCTTAGTTCTAATTTCACCAAATAGGGTTACCGAGGGAACAGGAAGTGAAGCTTGGTAACCGAGTTCCACTGGCCGGTGGGAGGTGAGAGGGGACAGAAAAATTGATTTTGTGCCTGCCAAGGAGCAGGTGAGGCTATTTTGATCTGTTGTGGGCAACGTCTATTTCTTTGTAGGGAGGCAAAGGCGTTTCTGGTAGGGACTTAACCTGGAGGGCTGGGCTGTGTCCTGTGTTTCCTCTAGGACCCTTTTCATGATTGATTGATGGGGTCAGTCTCTGCTGATGTCTGCTGTGATTATATATGTCAAGGAGGGGCATCCTGACCAGACCAGGATCTGGAAAGAAAAGTGTTCTCTGTCTACAGTTCACCGTGTGGCCCTCTTTAGGCTGGGTGACTGTTTTTAGGTGTGGCTATACAGTGCTTCTGTTAAGGTTAGGGGCTATCCAAGTGACAGGCCCGTGTTCCTTAAGGCTGGGCCTAGCTCTATAAATTGGTGGAGGCAGTGCGTAAAGAGGTGGCTCACAGCCCATCCACAGGAGACGCCATCTGCTGCCCAGGAGGCAGCCACGGGAGTTGTTCTCTGAGTGGAAGGGCAGGGGTGCACAGAGGACAGCAGCGGGGCCAAGGCCTGTCACTAAGACACTGTCCATTTCAAGAGCAGGCGTATCACTAACACCAGCTACTCAACTCCCTCCTCCAGCTGTGCCTCCGCATCCCAAGTGGGGATTCTGCACAAATATCCCATGGCCAGTGAAAGTTGTATTCAAGCCCAACCAGATTCTTCCTAACCCACCAAGCAAGGCTCTGCCATCTGAGCTCCCTGGTGACAGGAGTGAAGATCTTGGTTTGAACTGGATTCTAGTGCAGGCTAAGTCCCCAGGGCAACACCAGCTCACTCACAAGGATCAAGGACCTAACGGCTACTGTGCTTCCTGACCGGTCTGGCATTTCCTGTAGCCTCACTGGATTTGTCCTCTGCATCAGTGATGACAAGGAGCTGCATAGCCAGAGCAGAAAATGTTTAAATGGCGCCCCCTGCTGCCCACATGTCACACTGCCTGCAGTAACAAAAGAAAAACTCCCAACTGAAGGCCTCTAGCAAACAAATCGAACCAAGGATGGTTTAAGAAATTGTTATCTTTCACAGGGTCTTATCGTTTAAAACTTTCGTATGAGAATGGAGGCTTTCGGGAAGCAATTCAGTTATGAAGGTCAGAGCTTCATGGATGGAATTAGTGTCCTTAGAAGGGGCTGAAGAGAGTATTTGTTGAGTATTTCTTTTTTCTGAAGTGTTTGGCATTAACAGACGTATTTCAGGTAGTTATTTTTGGAACATTCACGCAGATCTAACCAGATGAGCCATTTCTAATCCAAAATTTGGAAATGCTCTAAAATTCAGAACTTGTTAGTCTGATGTGAACTGGTTTTGGATGTTTTAGAAGCTCACCAAATGATTCTACTTACAGACAAGATTTGGGAAGCACTACCACTGGCCCACCTGTGACATCACACACACACACACACACCACCTGATGATATTATAAATGCTTCTGAGGGCTGTGATAAGTTACTCAGTCCTAGGCACATAGGAGAAATAATAAGTATATAGTGCACACATGAAAGAGGTCAGTCAAGGTTGTCTTAGCAAAGGATAGGGGCGATGGATGGATGGGTGGCCACAAGAGCTGGGGCTTCACAGACAAGCAGGCGTGCAGAAGAGTGTGGGCAACCTAGCCAGAGGAGAACCTGCCTGCAGCCCAGCACGCGGCTGAAAGCATGGCCCTTTCTGGGATAGGGCATTCTGAGAGTGAAGCTGTGGAGGAGTCAACTCAGAGGCACCCTCGAGTGTGGAAGTCAGGGAAGTCCAGTGTCAGGATGTATCGGGACACCCTTGGCAGATGTCCTGCAAAGCAGGTAGGGAAGTGGCTGGGGAAGATCTTTCCTCCTCCAGGAAACTCACCCCTCTCATCCTCTTCACCTAGATCACTATCCACAACGAATCCTGTTATGGCTGGGATCTTTAAAGTTCCCAAACAGCCAGACATGGAAAGTTTTATTGTCAGCCTGTGGTCTTCCTGAAGGGTGGAGCCTTGTAGAAGTTAGATCAAGTTAGGTCCTTAAGCGTGTACCCTTCAAGGGGATACTAATCCCGCAGACCCCATTTCCTGGCTTCTTGTCCATCACGAACCAAGTAGCTTCCTTAGCTACATGTGGCCTCCACTATGACTTTCTGTTTAACCACGCTCAACGTGATGGGGACAAATGATGATGAACTGACAAGTCCAGTGTAAGCCAAAATCTTTCTCCCACTTTGTCCTTTGTCATAGAGGCATATAAACCTGAGTTTGGGGGTAGGACGGATGGCTCAGTAGTTAAGAAGGCTTGTTGCTCTTGCAGAGGGCTGGAGTTCGGTTCCCAGGATGCTTGTAACTCTACCTCTAAGGGATCCAACCCCATTTCTGGTGTTCCCACCCATTTGGTACACATACATGCATGTAAAAATAAAAAGAAATAATTGAAAAGGTCTGAGCTCCACACCAGCCGGCCTCTGTTGAAGGGGCCTCCTCTGCAAATCAGAACGTGATCTCAAAGGGCTGGTCTCTGATCAAAGCACTTTCCACCTATTGGCTCTCTCTCTCTCTCTCTCTCTCTCTCTCTCTCTCTCTCTCGTTTTTCTGAGGTGGAGTTTCTCTGTGTAGCCTTGGCTGTCCTGGAACGAGCTTTGTAGACCAGGCTGGCCTCAAACTCACATATGATATGACTACCTCTACCTCCCAAGTGCTGGGATTAAAGGTGTGTGCCACGACACACAGCTTGTATTAACTCAGTTTAGCCTTGTATTAACTCATTTTAGCTATTTTACAAAGTTAGCACTGTTAGTATGAAAATGAAGGCACCATGGTCAGGTAAACTGCCCAAGGGCATGGTGACCAGGACTTAGGGCTGGGATTCAGGCACAGTTGCACCGGCTGCAGGGCCTTTAAGGTCACCAAGTATTCCTTGCAAGCTGTTTTGAAAGTTAAGACTTACTGAGCCCACTGAGCCTCAGCTCCTTGCTTTTCCCTTTCAAGAGTCCTCCACTCTGGGCTGGCTGTCAGATATTAGTGTTTCTGCCATGTGACCTGAAAATAGTGATTTAGATCATCTGGTGGGAGGCAGATAGAGGAAGCTTGTTTTAGAATGTGTGATTACTCTAATTTCAGAATCTGCTACATATGGAACGGTTTATTTTCATTGAATCTGGAAGCTCTTTCCTAACTCAGAAATCGCTGGAAGAAACAACTGGCTGGAAGAAAGGACCTTTCATCCTGCTTCATGAACTCATCACCCTTCCCACAATGGCTTTCCTTTCCCGCAGCTGATAGAGCTTTGTGAACAGCCTTCAGAGCTGCTGGGAAGTAGGTGCCAGGTGCTGTGCCCGGCACTCTGCCTGACAGGTGAAGCAGCTGTCCAATGTTGCTGCACAGATGAGGAAACTGCCAATTAGAAGTTTAAGCCATTAAGTAGCTCCCTGGACTTCCTTTGTTATAGGAATGTACTTCAAATGTTCATTCATGGTTTCTGAATTTTTCTTTTTCTATTTTAAAGCAGAGAAAATGAGGTTTCAGGGGCTGGAGAGATGACTCAGTAGTGGAGCCATTTTCTGCAGCTCCTCCAGAGGTTCTGGATTGGGAGTCACAGCACCCATGTGATCAGTCACAATTGTCTGTAACTCCAGTTCCAGGGAATCTGATACCATCTACTGGCTTCTGTGGATATCAGACACGCAAGCGATGCACAGACCTACATACAATCATAACACCTGTACACATAAAAGTAAAATTAGAAAATAAATTCATGACTTGCTATGACTTTAGATTGCCATTATCAAGAAGAAAGTCAATGTTAAAAAGGTCGACCATGGGCAGAAGTGGTGCATGCATTTAATCTCATCACTTGGGAGGCAGAGGCAGGCAGAGTTCTCTGAGTTTGAGGCCAGCCTGCCCTTCAGAGTTCCAGGATAGCCAAGGCTACAGAGAAACCCTGTCTCAAAAAGCTAAAAAAAAAGGAAAAGAAATTAAAAGGAGATGGAGAGATGGCTCAGTGGTTAAGAGCACTGGCTGCCCTTCCCGAAGACCTGGGTTCAATTCCCAGCACCCATATGGCAGCTCACAATGGCTTATAACTCCAGTTCCAAGAGATCTGACACCCTCACATAGACATGTGAGGCAAACACCAATGCACATAAAATAAACTTATTTTGAAAAAGTTTGACAAAAGGTGTTGTTTATGTTAACGGTGTGAGAGGTGTAGACTCAAAAGCAAAGATGGCAGAGGGAAGTATCACAGGTGATGGAAAACGGCAATCTGTCCATTTGGTATTCTGCACAGTCAATCTTCCACATTTCACTTTACTCTGACTCCTAATTACTGGAGTAAAGCCATCCTTCACAGTAGAGCCTGGTACTTGGTTCCTGGATTCATTCTGGCCAATTTCATAGTAAAATCATTTATTTTTTTCTAGTGTGAAGCTCAAAGGGACCACCGTATCTCTTGCCATGGAGGTTTTTAGAAACATTCTCCACCTCAATCTCTGAACCCACCTTCTTCTGTCCTAAAGAACCTACTTGAACACAGGACTTAAGCCTTGGGGAAAGGAACTGGGAACACTTTTTCTTTTGTCATACTGGCAGGTTTCAGGAACCCTCTGAAATTGGTTTAGAAGGAGACAGGGATGAGGCTTATCTGGAGACAGAAAACTCAAGGTGCAACTGAATTCTGGAACAGCTGAGGCCAACCTCTCGGCTGAGGGAAATACACAGCTGTGAGATAATAAATCATGTTTGATAAAAACAGCATCAGCTCTGGAAAAAAACATCTGGTTCGGGTATCTACGGTGGCACCCACCTTTACTCCCAGCACTTGGAGGCAGAAACTCTGTCTCAACACTCCTCCAAAAAAACCCAACCAACCAAACCTCAACCAACCAACAGTAATGGAAATCTGTACAAATTCTTTTCAGTTACTTTATCTGGTGAACAATGCTGGCTTTTTATGTACTTCAGCACTGACCTTTTCATTTTTTCTTCCTTTTTTATCCAAGGTCACTGAAGATTTTGAAAGCAAAGCAATGCCAAGTGTCTGTCACAGGTTATCAAGTCCTTCTAACCACAGTCAAGATAACAATGTGTTAAAAGTGCAGAACGAGTGCCTTCATTTCTGAGATCTAGCAAACACAGTACATGCCAATGCCAGGAAGGACTGAAGATCTTCAGCCTAGTACAGAATTGGATTACAACAGGAAAAGCTGTTCAAGATTACTCTAATTAGAGAAAAGTAGTCCTGCCACAATTTGCGTACTACCGTTACATTTGTATGGCCTACAGACTCAGGATATTCTAAGAATCACTTGAGAAACGGCTTGTGTTCAGTCATGTGACTTTCCAGAGGTATAAAGTCCAGTAAGTTAGTCAACAGGGAAGACTAGTCTTTATGTTTAATTCGGTGGTCTTTAAGCTAGATACCAGTTTTTTCTACTTGTTAATTATCCATCTTAAGAATCACTAGTTTTTTGGTTTTTTTTTTTTTTTTTTTGGACAGGGTTTCACTATGCAATGGCTGTCCTGAAATTTGCAATATGGACCAAACTGGCCTTGCACTCAGATATCTGCCTGTCTCTGCTCCTGAGTGCTAGGATTAAAGGTATGTACCATTGTGTCTGGTAGCAAGCATGCTTTGCCCACATACCTTGTATTAACGTCTCTTCCTGTCGCTGTGACAAAACTCCTGATAAAAACAGCTCAAAGGAGGTTTACCTGGTCTCAGTTTGGGAAGGCATGGTGGCTGGAATGGGCTGGTCTGTGGCAGTGAGAGTTGCAGTGCACTTTATTCCCATCTTAGATTAGGAAGCAGAGGCTGGGGAAAGAAGCAGGGCTTGACTATAACTCTTAGGGCCTGTTCTCAGTGACGTACAGCAACCAACTATGCTCATGACCCTAAGGTTTCACAACCTCCCAAAGCTACCATCAGATGGGGACAAAGGGTTCACCGGCCTCTGATGGACATTTTGTATCCAAACAATACTTTAATAAACAGTGACTAAGTACAAACATTAGCAGACACCTTACTTTGAGAGTCTGGCTGAAAAAAAAATACACCATTTTTCTAGCTCTACCTTAGATACCTATTCAGGACTAGAGAAATAAAGGACTCACTCCACATATTTAACAAGCTTCCTATGTGGTCATGGAGCTGATCTTAAAGCTTGACTGTGTCAAGTGATGTCCAGATCACAAAATCCTCAACAAAACCTCATTGCATTATTTCTTGCCTTACTATATAAACTTGAATTTGAAAAGCAGTGTTTTAAAATAGTCATACAAATGCTGGCATCTGTAGGCAAACGTGCTCGTTGTGCAAACCTGATGGCCCAAGTTCAATCTGCAGAACCTATGTGGCACTGCGTTGTCAGAATTCCCAGCACTCCTACTACAAGACGAGGAGTGCTGGCAGAACTGCAAGGGACGCTGGGGCCAGCAAGCCAAGAGTGCAGTGAGGCAGGAGCAGTAAGAGACCCTGTTTAAATAAAACATGGTGGAAGAACTAACTCCTGAAAAGCTGTCCTCTGACTGAGGCAGGCCCATTCTTGCACTTACACACACACACACGATTTGTATCAAAGCCATACAAATCCCAACTTTAAGTGTGATGCACTTTTGTTTTTTCTTACTGAGACAGTCTCACTCTATAATCCAGGCTGGTTCAAACTCCAAGGCTGCTGTCTCAGCCTCCCAAGTGCTAGAATTACAGGCATGAGCCCCCTGTACCCAGTTCTGATTTCTACCCCTTCTCTATTTCTATAATAGACACCTTCAAATCAGTACTAAGTGAAAGTTTCAGCATAGTCTCACTCTATTCCCGATTCATATTTCCCTGAATCAGATGTTTTACATGCTCTTGACAGGAAGTAGGTATTAAAGGGAAAAGAAACCAACGGGTGTATGTTTGAGCTTTAATAGCACAACTTTTGGAATTATCCATGTTTCTTTTCTCCATCTTTATAATTTTACTTTTGTGTATTTTGGGTCCATGTTCATCTCTGAATGCCAGGTGTGTGTGCCACGAGTACATGTGTGGAGGTCAAAGGACAACCTTCCACCTTACTTAAGACTGGGCCTCTTTTGTTCCTCACTACTGTGCCTTGTTAGCTGGGCTGCAAGCTTCTGAGATTCTCCCGACTTCCATCTTGCTGCAGAAACACTTCAGTATTCCTTAGAGATGCTTGCTACCATGCCTCATCTTTCACAGGTCTAGAGATTCAAATCAAGTCCTCGTGCTTAGACAAAAAGCACCATATACTGAGTTATCCCCCCCCTGCTAAGTATGTTTTTAAATTTTATAGTATTTTACCTCATCAAAAATTATGTACTGAGGCCTGAGCTGAGGCCTATACTCCAAGTTAAATGTTATAGGACTTGTGAATATGTGAATAGGTCAATTTAGAAAACACTTTCCTTTCAGTACCAAAGTGGCCCTTTTCAACTGTAACAGATCACATTTAAACCCAGAACACTCAATTGCATCTCTTAAAAAAAAAAAAAAAAAAAAAGTGGACCTGAGGTGGCTCAGCAGATAGATGCATTTACAACCAGGCCTGATGACCCGAGTTCAATTCCTCCAATGCACATAATGGAAGGGGAGAACTCCCATGGGTTGTCCTCTCCTCTTCACATGCAGTTCATAACATACACATACAACTAAAAATTTAAGTAATTTTTAAAAACATGTTTAATAGCTGTCACCTAAAACTAAGAATCCTAAAGTCTTAAGAGAAAGGTTATGCTTGTATACTTTCATGTACTGACACCCAAATGCATTTGATCAGTTAATTTCCCTGCCCTCCCCCAAAACATTCTTGTTTTGTGAAGAGTCTCATGCAGTGGCTCAGACTGGCTAGGAACTGTCTGCAGCCCAGGAAAGACTCAAACTTGCAGCTCAGCCTGCAAAGTGCTGGTGTTACAGGTGTGAATGACCACATTCATTTGTTCCCAATAACTGATGTTCCCATTTGATCTGTAAATAATCTAATTCAACTACCCTTCAGTTAATAATTATCAGGTTTTTTTAAAAGAATTATTTATTATGTGTATGTGGGGGAGGACTGCAAGTGCATTCATGTGAAACCAGAAGTGCTGGCTCTCCACTGAGCTGGAGTTACAGGCAGTTTTGAGCAACCTCATTTGGGTGTGAGGAACTGAGCTCAGGTGTTCTTTCCTGGTGCTAGGAATTACATTCACGTCTTCCAGCATACTAAGCAAGCACTCTACTGTTGATCAACACCTTAGGCCAGCAAATTAAAGTTTTTAAATGAAGGTATCAAGTGGCTTGTTGAGTTAACAATGTGACACTTACTTGTTATTATTAACCAATTAAATTTTCACATATACTAAACCACAGCTGTATATGTGGCAAAATGATCTTGTAAGTTAATGATGTCACACTTAAGTGTTTTCAGGGATAAAGAAAGTTAACTATCACTCTACCACTGTCAAGCAAAACAAGCAATAGCTATTCAAAAGCATGGCATTAGCTGGGTGTGGCAGTACACACCTAATATCTCAGCAGATAGGAGAAAGGCCGACCCCTGAGTTCAAGGCCAGCCTGTTGTTAAATACCAACTAAATTCCAGGTCACCCAGAGCTACCCAGGGCCACACCATCTCCAAACAAACAAAAAAAAACAAAACAAAAAAAATTATGGGTTTAAAGATTTAAAATAACAAAGATGATCACTAAATAGAATCAGTGAAAAATAAGTATCAGTTCTGTACCAATGAAAGACAAAATATACTTTATTTTGATAGCAATGCACGTGGTGCTGTAGGTGAGGCATGCAACTAGAAATCTGCATATCATCACAGGCCAGTGTGGAATCAGTGGAAACGAATACTATTCTTCAGCCTCGAAGGTGTCATTCAAGTTGAAGACAGAGTAGCATTCATTCACTGGAAGTGCAGTAATGCAGTATTATACTATTCTTACCCAGACAACCATGCCACTAACCAAGAGTGCAAAGCCAAATAGAAGCTTGATACTCAGAAATCACTTTTAGTTAGTATCAATGACAGAAAGATTTAACTTATTCAACTCAGGCAAATTTCCTTCATAGACGAGCTAGAAACAGCATACAAACATCCATCTGATCATCTGTGTAACTAGCCAATTTCCCTCTCCTGTATTTCACCAAAACCAAGTGCCTAGAAATAGTTTGGATAAAAGCATATTCTAATACTTTGTAATGTTATAAATTTAGGGCTGAGTGAAAACCTTCTATTGGATAGAGGAGAGATATCAGGTACAGTTCAAATGCAACAGCTGAACTTCTAAGGGAAGATGTGAAATAATGATGCTAAGAAAAGATCCATGAAACTTTGACAAGCGCTAAAAACTTGTCAAAATCAATTCACAAATGTTGGGGAAAGCTGAAATACTTTGTGAAGCAGTTTTAGATAAGTTGCTTCATTTTCCCCTTCTTTAGAATAGATGCAGATTAATAGTTTATACAAGGATGCACACTGATATTTTGCTCAATTGTTTTCTAAATGCAATACTGTAGATTTAAACAGTATGCTTTCATTCACACAACTACTTTATACACAGCAATGTAGCTTAACATTAAGAAGGATCACTTTAACTATTAAGAAAATCACTTATCAAACCTTTGCTTTTATAAGGTATTTTTAAAAGCAACACAGGACCAAAACATCCAACTATCACTTTATTTATATTACTATGCTTAAGTTACATGGAAAAGACAACCAAGCAGTTCTGCCCCATTTCAGAAAGTTTCCAATCAACACCAAGTAAGTGGTGACAAGTAACTAGTGGTGGTGACATCTGTTGGGTCAAGACTGACAAGGAAGAATGGGTTCTGGTGCTACAGTTCCTCTCCAACAAGAATATGGCACATGGCCAGCACAAGCCACGCTAACACTGAGCCTCCAGCGCTGGGCACAGATTCGGATCTCTTCTTGAAGCTAGCAAATTAAGTGAAATAACTGGGTTAAAAAGAAAATTTAAAACGAAGCCCAAATAAGTTTAAAACCATGCTCTTGACGTATTCTCCACTCAAAATGTATACAAAACACTCCTTTTCACTCTAAGGACCCCAATTTTTTCCCTCACATAGCCAACCATGTAGCTGCAAACTCTTCTGCCTCAAGATGTAAACATAGGGAAAAAATTAATGGCATCTGCATAATAGTCTCTCTACAAACTGCTGTTGGATGAAAAATACAAAATTAAAAAAAGAAAGAAAGAAAGAAAGGTTCCATCTTAGATTCTCACAACCTCTTGTTCCGCAGTTCATGAATCCGACTCTGATGCTAAGGTGACAGTGTATGTAAGTAGATTTTTGTTTTCAGTGAAGGAGACCTGGGAAAAGATGGATTTATCTTTTTTCTTCAAGAGTTATCAGATGGTACATGCTCCTCAAAGCCTTCACTCTCTCGAACTAGTGCACGTTCCAGGATCACACGGCCTTCCTTATAACGCTGGCTGTCTTCAGTGGCAAACTCATAGATCCATCCCAGTTTGCTATTGCAGTTTTTGCAGCTCACATCTCGAACCATGTGGCGGCCAGTGAGCATAACCCGATCTTGAACTTCACTGTACTGCAAGTTAACTACCTAAAAACAAAAAACCACACACAACAAAACAACATACAAACAAAAAACCATTATAAAGTCATGTAAGTTAGCTGACAATAAGTAAATAAATGAGCAATTGAGTATTACATAGCTGTGTAAGACCATGATCCCAGTACGGAGAGGCCAAGGCAAGAGGATAATGAATTTGAGGTAAGACTAGCCTCACTATACAGTGAGACCCTGCCCCAAAACAACAAACCACCAACAAGTTTAGTGGACAGAAATTGTTACTTTAGTTATACTCATGACAGCCATTCACAACTGCTTTTAAGAGAGGCTGGGATAACTAGGCCTTTAATCCTAGAATTTGGGAGGTAAAGGCAGGAAAGAAAGGGGTTCAAGGCCAGCCTCACCCACATCATTCAGTTTCAGGACAAATACATAAAAAAAAAAAAAAAAAGCTACTGAGACAGGTAAACATCTGGAAATTACAGTGTACTGGGAATCTTACGTGACAATTTTGTTAGAGGTTTATTTGATTTTATATGGATGAGTGTTTTGCCTACATGTATACACGTGTGTTCAGTGCCTGTGAAGGTCAAAAGGCACTGGAGCCCTTGGAACCAGAGTTAGAGATGGCTCTGAGTCACATGGAAGCACCATGTGAGTTCCAGGAACTGAACTTGGGTTCACTGCAAAAGCAAACAGTGCTCTTAAAACTGCCAAACCATCTTTCTAGCCCCTAATCTAATGCAATCTTTATGCAGTACTAGACAAGTCCATGTCTTACGATCTATATGACAGTTATATTTCTGGTATAGTAAAGAAAAAGGTCTGGAAGTGAAGACAAGAGATACAAGTTTGGGTATAATCATTAATTCACTCTGTAGTGATGAATGTAAATAAGATAATCAAAGAACCTATTACAGTAACATCATCGTTCCATGAAGCGTCCTATTTATTTCTGAAGACATTCTATATACACAAACAGGCTGAGAGAAAGGCAAAGCCTGCCACAACTATACAATATATTAATTTTCTAGTAAATTCAAAATAATGAATACATGAATTGGAATCTAAAATAATCTGTGGAGAATTTCCAACCATTCAAATACCCAACAATCCTTTATACTTTGGTTTCCCCTAATAGACCAATGGTAAATACTTGTGGTTATAAAGGTTATGTGGTCTTAATTCCAACTATTTGACACTGTAACATAAAAACCAGAGACTCTAAGTAAAGGAATGAACAAGATTGAAGATTATTTACAGTTAACAGGTAGCTGGCCTGCCACAGTGGTGACTTCTCCTCTGTAAAATGTCAAGGGGAACACACTACTGATTCTCTGAGAGGCTTCTTTACTCAGAACAGAGGAGTATCTGCTAGTGAAAAGTTTATCTGACCTTCTAAAAACAGTCACTTAAGACTAGATCTGGCTGGGGGGGGGCTCGTGCACACCTTTAATCCTAGCACTAGCACTCGGGAAACAAGAGGCAAGTGGATTCCTGTGAGTTCAAGGACAGCCTGGTCTACAAAGTGAATTCTAGGACAGCCAGGGCTACAGAGAAACCCTGTCGTGAGAAAAAATAAAAACAAGCCAACGAACAACAACAAAAACCCTACATCTGTGTCTTAGCCTAAGACTTGGAAATTCAACTGTGCTAGGCTCAGTATGCACAATCATGTCAACCAATTTCAAAACAGGACCAACATTTCGTGGCCAAAGAGAAGAGATGCACAGTTTCAAATCTGTAAATGCTTTCCTTTTGGTAGATCCAAAGAAGCCAAATGAGAATAAGAAAGCCGACTGGCTACAACAAGAGAAGCTAGCTATATTCACTTTCAACAAATAAGCTCCAATAGCTATCTCCATGGTTCAATCAGTGATGTATGAGAGAAAACAGGTATCTTCACTCTCTGTCTCCAAATTCTGTCAAGACACTAAAATTTTTACACTGAACATTTCCCAAAAAAGGGACCTGTCCTTCGTAATTGCCATTTTGAGGCAGAGACTCACTGGGTAGCTGAAGCTGGCCCAACTGACCTAAACTTAATGTGGCCATCTTCCTGCCTCGGCTTTCCAAGCACTGGGATTTTAGACAGGAGCTACCACACCCCACCTCTCTTCTTCTAACACATTATTAGAAGGCTTTATAAAAATAAATTATGTTCCAACACTGTATCCCTGAAATCCCAATCAGAAACAAACTAACAGACAACTTCTGTAGGCTTCAGCCCCACTCTGATAATTTCTGGTATCTGTAAACTCTAAAGGAATAGTCTAGTGTTGCTATCAAATCCATATATGGAGGAATGGAGCTTTTTCTACCCACCTTGTTAAAAAGAAATGCTCTACCAGTGGCGCCTGTGAACCGAGTAGAGATGAGCTCTGACCGGTTGGTCAGGATTGTATCACAGTTTGCACAAGAAAACAGACGGGTACCGCCGATATGATCAAGGAAGATTCTGCCCATTTTGATAGATGAAGTTCTAAAAACCTAGAACAAATAGATAAAGGTAAGACATACATTATTTTAAGAAAATTGGTAGCAGCTATTGGGGAAGGTGTTATAGGTTATGTATAAACTGAAATCTTCTAGTACTTGCTGGGTAAACTATCTGACTCTAAATGAAGGGATTCAAAGTTCACACACTGAACAAATAAACAAGACATCTGAAATTATTAAGAGTCATAAACACGCTTAATCAAGACTAAGGAATTTTATCACTTCTCTTTTGGTTAGTGTAAGGAATAAGGAGAGACTGAAGTTATATATATATATATATATATATGTATTATATATTTACACATATACATATGTATAAATACATACATACATGTAAAGCATTGGCATAGAGGATGATGGCTGGAGAGATGCTCAGTGCTCTTAGAGCTCTTACTGCTGGTACAGAAGACCTGGGGTTGATTCCCAGCACCCATACAAAGGCTCACAACTATAAACCACTTCCAGGGGATCCAATGCCCTCCAAAGGCACAGACCTACATTCAGGCAAAACACCCATACACAGATGTGGGAAGTTAGCATGGCACCAGTGTTAAATCTATATTCTGAGCAGATGGTACATAACTGGAGGAAAGGCTCAAGTGTGAAGCACAGGTGTGGTGATCAGGTAAGAGCAGATAAACGTGCAATTTCAAAACAAGAAAGGGCTGGGAATATAGTTCATTGGTGGAACACTTGCCTGGAAGTTCTGAGTTTTAGTCTATCCCAGCACCACCACAAAACAACAAAACAAAAAATAACATACACATTCACAAACCCCACATACCAAGAGGGGACCTGAGCAGATATGGTCACTGCGTATATTGACCACTGTAGAGGTATAACAACACAAACTTCAGTAAGTCTGGGTCTAAAGTCTATGGAGCACTTATTTTAAAACTCACAATTCTAGGAGGGTTTCACTTTCCCCAAACTTCACCCAAGAGAGCTGACAGGTCAAAGGTTGCAGCTGTTACAGAATAGTAGCTGGAATGCAGTTCTACAAACTCCAAAACAAAGTTCTTCCATTACCCTCTACCAATTTTCACAAAGGAAGGGGGTCTCAGTGCAGACCTAGCTAAAGGCTAGAGCAACCAGGACAGAAAACAAGAAAATGGACTTTCCAGTTCAGGCCAATCTGGATACAGAAAAGGACTCTGACTCAAAACATAGAAGTTTGGGAGAAGAGGGCTGAGGATGTAGTTTAGTGGTGGAGTGCTTACCTAGTGTAAGGTCTAGATCCACTCCTTAGCACCTGGTGCTCTTTCACAGAACCCATGAACCAGCTCCCTCTCCATGGTCACTCATATACACATGGCTGACCAACACATACATTGAATCTTACAAAAATAAAATTTGGGAGCAGGAGAGAAGAAAGAAGTCAGTGGTTAAGAGCACTTATTGCTCTCGCAGAGGGCTCTCAAGTTCAGTTCCTAGTGCCTGTAACTCCAGTTCCAGGAAATCTAATACCCTTTTATGAGCTGCAAGGGACCTGCGAACACAATATATATATACACACACACAAATAAAAACACCAAAACCTTAAAAACAAAAACTGGGTAGAAGGGCCTGCACTTTGTGTGTCTGGATCAGGTGATGGACTGCACAACATATTCCCCCATAGCAGCTGAGTACTGTTAAACAGTTTATAGTTGTTCTATCCCATCCCAATTTATTTTTTCATTCTCCACTGTGGTTTACACAATTACTTTACCTGTTTTGGTACCACTATTTCAACTTATGACTCTCAATATAAATACAGCATTAAACACACATGTGAGCAATTGACTTCTAGTGCTTATAATAACATATTGTTTAACAAAAGGATCGCAGCAAGATTTCACAGCTCAGCCGTTTTAGTCATTTAGTTTCAGCTAGAGTTTCTGGAATTTGTTTTAAAGGTAATTTTCTTTCTAACTTTAAATATCAGATACGATTTATTTTAACTACAGTGAAATAAACACTATTTCTAGATTGACCTTAGATGCTACTATGGAAGGTGCCTTGGTTCCAAATGAACTTTATGCCTTCTACCCTCATCATTCTATCTTTGGCTCAGTACTACAGGAATAACTGTGACCGACCATTTGGTACTGAGGGTAAATAGACTTAATAAGCCTTCTTTCCTGCTTCAAATTCATTCTATTTTTTACTTTACCCAAGTATTTTTTTACCAGCTTCAATTATATGATTCATTATCAAGACTAAAAATATCTAAGAACTTTATGTTACATGATTCCTGATTGTGACTGCCATTTACAAATATACATATTTGAAACCATAAAATGTAGCTTTTCTTTGCCAAAAAAAGTTATACTGTCACCAATGTGAGGACATTTGGGGAGTAACTGGGTCATGAAGACAGACTGTCATTAGAGGAATGAGGCCCTTACAGAGGCTCCATAGAGCTGCCTTGCCGAAGACACATTTAAAGGAGGAGAGGGGGATCAAACAACCAGGAAATTGGCCTTTACTAACACTTTTTCTTTGAACCATGATAAATAAATTCCTGTTGTTTATAAACCACCCAGACTACAGTACTTGATTATAGGACCTCAAGAAAGCCCTGAGGAGACATTAAAAGTTTTAAGAGTTGTCATATTTGTCTGGACCTGGACAGTATGAACTGTGCCTTAAACCTAAGTATGTTTGTTTCAAAGGTAATTTTCTTTCTAACTTTCACATATCAGGCATGATTTATTTTAACTACAATGAAATAACTAAAATCTATATCAACCTTAGAGGGTAAATAGACTTCTTTCCTGCTTCAAGTCGAGTGTAGGAGACACTGCACTTGGCACATATCATTTAACTATGGTAATTCTTAGAGTGTGTGTGTCTGTGTACACAGAAGTAGGGTAATATATGTATGTGTGTGTACACAGAAGTAGGGTAATATATATGTGTGTGTGTGTGTGTGTATATATTACCCTATTTTTATAGGTGCACAAATACAGGCCACGTATCCCACAAATCCACAAATAGCCAAGTTAAGCTCTAAACTGAATCTTACTCTAGTTCTCACTTCTCATGGCAAATAGCTGCCGGAGTCGTTCTCTCTCCCTCAGGTTGACCACAAATTCCTCTCCTCCGATAGTCCCTAATTTAGTGGCAATCTCACAAATTAGTCTGCAGCCAGTCGCTTCTCCTAGGCTCTAGCACCAACCAGCTTCCTGGGATTATTTTTTACTCCTAAGCATTTCCCAGATATGCTGTTTTTGGTTGATTTAGCAGAATCTCCAATCTTTTCAGCTGTCACAGTTGGCCAACATCCTTTGTCAATCACTGTGTCCCATTGCAAAAAGTTTATCATTTGATACTTTACTGTGCTGAAGTTCCATTTACAGCTGCAATTAGGGCCCAGCTCACAGTATGGCTTACGTTATACTTACAATGCTCCTTCTACTCCAACACTTGGAGCAAAAAGCACTGCAGTATTATTTTGTAACTCACAAGTAAACAAGGCCCTTCTGGCAGTACTTTTCCATAGTCCCAAACTATACAATCCTAAAAGGCTGAAGTATCAAACGTGGTTGTTGAGTAGTTTACCTTCTATAACCTGAAGTAGTGAGAGACCAGGTTGAAAACATAGTGAGGTTCATAGATAATTCAGGCATTTTAGTAATTATCTTCAATTTCTTCTCCCACCAAACAGCATCCTTAGTCACCTGGAATTTCTAATTTCTACCTGCACCTCAAGACTCTAGTGAAGTAATTACATTTTAGCATTTCCACCTTTATTTTATTTTTTTTATTACACAATTTGTAAGTTTTTTTGTTTTTTTTTTTTTAAGGAAATTACTTTTCTTTCAGGAACCCATGACACAATATCCCTAGGAATCAATGACTAGAAATTGGACATGATGGTTTTGTATAAATCCCTAGTTTCTAAGTCATAAAATAATTATCTAAAAAGCCTGTTTGGCTATTTTACATATACAGGAGCAAATGAAATATATCTCATAGTTCTTTTGGTCTGACTCTGAAGATAAGCGTATTGGCTACTGTTCCAGAGGACCTGAGTTTGGTTCTCACACATAGGCTCACAAACACCTGTAACTATAGTTCCAGGCTATCTAATGCCCTCGAGTCTGGCCTCTACCTGCAGCAGACACACAACTAGTGCAGACTACCTGTAGGCAAAACACTCACACAAATAAAACCCAAACCAACAAAACAGGGGTCAGCCAACCAAGAGCAGCAGGCCAAAAATCTAGCTCACACGCTAAAAATAAAATTATTCATTTAAAAAGGTTAAAAAGAAAATATCAACTATTTTAGTGGTGATAGCTTCTTTGTAACACAGCCACACTCCTTCGTTTATACTTAACTCCTTGCTAGCTACTGGCAGAGTCCAAGTGGCTCCTGTAGGAACTGGCTTGCAAAACTCAGAACAGTCACATCTCAGTCCATACAGGGAAGTTCATCCTGCTTACGAACACAATGAAAGAAGCCTTTCTCAGAAAAACAGAACTTTGGTTGGCAGTCAGGTGTAAAGATCAATTGGAATAGCTGACAAATTACTAGAGTCCCATTCCCATTTTCTTCATGGATTTTCTGGCTAAAATCATTGGTGCTCTGAGTTGACAAGAGTGGCTCAGGCCTGTAATCCCAGCATTCAGAAGACTGAGCAAGAAATCATGAAAAGTTTGGAGCCAGCCAATGTGAGTCCCAGTCACAAAACCAAAAATCCTTAGCTTTCTGTAGCCAGTTGAGTATACTGAAAAAGATCATTCAAATCAATAATATATACCTCAGCTGTTGAACCCTCTATTCACCCACAGGGACTAATATAGTGTGGCCTAGATTACTTAAAAACACTAAAGCCAGGTGCTGTTTTTAAATTTTAGCTCTCCCTCAATATCCTTGTGAACTTTGACAAATTACCCTGTTTCTATGCAAAATGGCAACAGCAGTATCTCTGAATGAGAATTAAATGGAAATAGTATATACAGAGAACAGTGCCCTGTACAGTGAATGCTAAATAAAGATCATAAAAGTAGACTACACATCTCATTCTATCTCTGTTCCACCACAGATGAAGCAGGGTTCAGAATGGATACAAAACAGTAGCAACTAACCAGCCTCACCTCCTGTTAATTATCCTCATATTAAGTAACGGTTTAATAGAAATTATGAACAGGACAAAAGCTAGAAACCTAAGATTTCAAATTCTTAGTGTCTATACTCTTAACCCTTAAAATAGGTATCTGCCCTCCCTATAATTAATACTATAGTTTGGTCTCAATCCTTGAAAATGGATTTAGCCTAAGGAGGCACCATTTCCTAGCTCTAAAAATACCAGCAAGAACAATAGGCATCTATTTGCATTTACACAGGACTTTTGGTGGAAAACACCCACTTCAGAAAGACAATTTCCTAGTTAAGGAATTGTACCTTAGGGGTATTGCCATAAACACTTATCATGATGCTCCCTCCAACACTAGACAGAGCAGAGGGGATTTTTCATTTCACCAGATGGGGGAAGACAAAGACTGTGTATACAGAGCCCGGTACACACGAATCTAGTATGGGAAGGGTTACAAAAAGCTGCCCCTTCCAGTAGTTTGTTTTGATTCTGCTAAAATGAATTCACATGGAAGCATGGCTGTGTATGTTTTTCAGTCTCTTCTCTCTAGAACCAAGGAAAGAACAAAAACCATGAAAATTTTAATAGCTGGGTTAATTATTATTATAGTAATAAACATTTGATGTTACTGCAATTTCATTAGTTATCTTCATAGCAATCTGTAAAAATATTCTACTTAAAAGTTACACAGGAGAGGCTGGAGAGATAGACTCAGTGGTTAAGAGCACTGTCTGCTCTTCCAAAGGACCCTGGTTCAATCCCTAGCACCCACACAGAAGCTCACAACAACCAATTCTAAGGAATCTGACACCTTCACACTAATACACATAAAATAAAATTAAATAAATTATTTTTAAAAGTTACATGGGGAAACAACAGTTCAATTTATAAAATCTATTTTCCTTTCTGTGATACCAGAAATCAAATCAAGTACCTTGTATGTGCTAAGCAGACACATTATCACCATGCTACAAGTCTAGGCCAATTTTCTTTACTTTTACAAAATGGTTAGCAAGAGGTAAGTTTCAATGACACAAGAAGGCCATGTTATCCTCTTACAGTACCGTATCAGTTCACTCTGTTGGGTCAAATGATGTTCTGCTTGTGGGACAGTAATTTAAGTATATGCGTCTGGTCTTCTAAGATAACGCCTTATATGTTTTGTTAACTTCCATGCTGACTAGATTTCTAGAATACTGCTTAGTCATCAGTAGAAAATAAGAGCAGTCACAACTCAGCAGCTAATCATGAGTCAGCAAATAATCTGAGTTGGTCATCTCCCCAAAAAATTCTTGGCAAGACAAACATGACCCCCTTTTTTGTTGTGATACAGTACCAAAAGCTTCTTGGTGATAGCTACAGTATAGTTTGTGAGATTTCCAGACTGAAAATTCAATCTAGCAAATTCAAATCTAGCTAACAGTTAAAAAAATTACAAACTTGTTACTACCCAGCATTACCAGGGACAATAATAATTTACATAACTATCAAGGTACTCTAAAACAAAGAACAGTCTAGATACAAGTATACTTAGGACTATCTTCATGTCTCATGAATATATAGTTAGCACTAACTTCATGTCCCCCACTTTTTTCAGAGACGTACAAGCTTAATTTCTTTTCATAGGGCTTGGGACCTCATTTCCTCATTAAATTTAAACATTTTTATTAGACCTATTTAATTGTGTGGGGGACATGGAGGTCAGGACAGCTTTGTGGAATAAGCTCTCTTTCAACCATGTGGGCCCCTGGGTTAAAACTCAGGTTGTCAGATTTTTATTAAGCACCTTTACCTGCAGCGCCTTCTCACTGCTCTGTTTCTACTCTTTATTGCTTCTAAATCTCTTTAGTGGACAGAAATGGCAAATGAGTCTAGAAAGTTTCAGTATTTCAACTAGATGTGCTTTTAGAAGAAGCCAAATAAATACATTTTGCCAAGCACGTTTGGAAAAGTTACTGTTAAAATCCAAGTTGGATTCACTGTGTGCCTTTCCTACAGATAAGGTGGATGGTGGCTATACATAAACTGCGGGGGAAAATCTGTCCTGAAGAGCAGACCAGACCAGAGTGAAGGGGAACACTAATTAGCACACCAGGAACCTCTCCACCAAGGCCAATGAGGCAGGACTGCCAAAGTTCAAGGGCAGCCTGGCCTACAGAGGTAAGACTACTGAGAAACAAGTGCATTACTTCCTTCCAAAGAGGACAAAATACCTTGTGCTTGAGACACACGCGAAGCTGTGAGCCAGTGTGTACACACAGACACACACATCCACATATGTAGGTCTGCCAAATTGCACAGGCTCCATCCTCTCGATATCTGTAAATGCTCCAGGGCTCTTTTTCCTAAGCCCTTCGGGCCAAAAGCAACCCATAGGCTTTTCATGTTCTGGGCCCAACATCAGTTCTCTTAAGAATACTTCCTACTTCCTCCTCCTGGTGTCTCACTGCCCCATCTTTGAACTTTTGTAACACTCATTTCATAACTTAGCAATATTTAGCATGTTTCTCAATTTTATTGAACTGGGAGCTTCCAGAGAGGAGAATTCGCTTTTTCTGTCCTCTCCTTCTTACGTAATACACTATAAGTAAATGTGATTAATTCTTAGTAGCAGAACCCATCAAGACGCTTGACATCTGGCACAAATATGCACCCTGGACGCACTGAAAGATTTTGGCTTCCTCTGTGTGGGAATGCAGCTACAACCCTGCCTATGTGGCTATGCAGAACTGTCTGACAGGTCCCCTATTATGTCTGTTACTTCGCCAGCAAGTTCACTTATTTTTCCAAAAGCACGGGAAGCCCGAGGGCACTTTCAGTTTTTCCATCTGTCAAAGGACATCTGGAATAGAAATCCTCAGATTTCCAACAGGGCTCTGTAAACGGGAAAAAACAAAACAAAACAAAGTTTACAAACAAATGAGCCGTACACCTTCTCTTACTGTCACTCCGAAGGGAGATTAGCCGGTGTCGGGATTAAACAGACCTCCGGACTACTGCGGCTCTCACTCCCGCCGGCGGCACTCGGCCGTCCTACCTCCCCCTCGAGCGGCGTGGAAGAAACGGGCGTGCAGGAGTCTGCCTACCTCCGCCAGCAGGAAGGAGCCCCGGGCCGGCTCACCGAGCTGCCGCGGGGTCCCCGCCAGGCCCACCGCCCGCAGCCGGCCCAGCTGATCGCGCCCACGTGACAGCCACCAGCCAATCGCCGGGCGCGAGGCGGAGAGAGCGGCGGCGGTGGTCCGGCCTTCGCGGCACAACAAACACTGGCGGACCAGCTGGGCGCGCGCGGGCTCCGGGGCGCACGGCCCCGGCGGGCTCCCTGGCACCGTCCCCGCGCCCGGGGGTCCCAAGGGAGCGGAGGGCGGCGCGGCGGGGGACCGGCGCCGAGGCGGGCATGGCCCACGGCCGAGGCCCCGCGGCGCGAGCCGGGCCTCCTCCGCCGCGGGCGGGGTCCAGGGCGCGGGCCCGCGGGCCGACTGGGAGCGGAGCCCGCGCGCGCCCCCGACGCTGCGGCGGGGACGGCGGCCGTGGGGGCGGGGCGGCCCAGCAGCGGGGGCGTCACCGGGCGAGCCGTCCGAGGGCCGCGGCCGCCGGGAACCGCGGGGAGGCGAGCGGGGGCCGCGGGGCGCCGGGGCTGGGGGGTCGTCGCGGCTGTTGCGGGCTCGCGGGGCGCTCGGCTGCGCGGCGGGGGCGGCTCGACGGCGGCCGCCGCGCCCCAACCTCACAAAGAGCCACGGCCCGGCCCGACGGCCCCGAGGGGACCCCGGTCGGGTGGGGACAGGGAAGAGTCACTTCCTGCCAGCGGCCCCCGCCCCGGGCCGCTCCCCCGAGGGCTTCGAAGCCGCCGGCCCCAGGGCGCCGAGCCCCCGCCGACCCCGAGCCCGGCCCCCGCCGCCGCACTCACCTGCGCGCCGGGGCTCGGCGCTGCCAGCAGCTCTTCGCTCCTCAGCTGGGTCGGAAGCCCCTCGGCCTCCAAGTCTTCAGGTTTAGTCAGGCCTTGGCCCCGCCTCTCCCCTGTCTGGCCTCGGCGTCAATCACCCGGTGTGGCCCCGCCCTCTCCTCAGGCGGCTCTCCCGGTTGGCCCGCAGTACCCTTCATTTCTAGGCTCCGCCCCTCCCCTTGGCACTCTGCCCTTTCCGCCGGGCCCCGCCCCTACCCGGGCTCGCCCTCCCCCACTCGTGCTCCCCTACCCTTCGCCGCCCACCCCGCCCCGAAGCCGCAGAGGATGGGCGGACTCATCGCTGCTCGTCCCGCCCCCAAGTCGACACCTTGCAGCCTTCCAACCAATCAAGGAGGTTTACTCGGCCGAGGCGGCCAATGTGGTGAGGCCGAGGCCCGGCCCCTCCCTTCCCAGCTGAGCGCACACAACACAGCATCCACGTGAGCCAGCTTCTTAAAGGAGACGCCTCGGCTTTAATTGCCGCAGCTGGGACTCATTGCCCGTCATAGCGTCGCTGGGTGGAGACTGAGGCCCGAGCTGCTTGATATCCAAGGGAGCCTTGAAGAAAAACAACAGGCTGTTTTTATAGGTATTAGGTTAAAGTGCACTCTAGGTTGAAATGCCACTTCCTCTTGCTTTACACAGCTTTTCCTTACTAACAGATCCCCAAATCTCTTGAGTTTCAGGATATAGGAATTCATGGAAAACAAGGGCTTTTTCAAAGTGCTCGACTTTATTTACAACTTTCCAAGTATTCTCTTGACCACGGAAGTAATTCTCAAAAGTATAAGTCATTTATATGGAAGTTATCTGTCTTGGGAATCTCGGAATTTGTTGAAAGAGATACCTGCTCCTTTAGCCCTCGCTGGTGTTTAAAGTGGAAGACTTTTGCCATTCCATTGGCCTTCCCAGGTAACTAAATCTCTGTTGGCTGACTATAAAGATAAGTACCCCAAAAGTATTTTTATGTATAAAAATATAACGCAATATAAATGTAAATTTATATAATATATATATGTATACACACATATACTAACATTTGAAGTCAGTTTGCTACATGGAGTGTGTGCTGAAAAAAAACCCTAGTACCTCCTTAACCCTAAATCCTCAAACATTTTCATTCACTTAAAGTTATTCTGAGCGGGTTGTAGTGGTGCACGCCTTTGATCCTAGCACGAGGCAGGTGGATCTCTGAATTCCAGGCCAGCCTGGTCTACCAAGCCAGTCCAGGACAGCCAGGGATGTTACACAAAGAAACCCTGTCTCAAAAACCAAACAGACAAACAAAAAGTTCTTCTGGCCTGGCTTTGTAGAACACGTGAAGTGGTTCCTGAACAGCCAAGGCTACACAATGTCTCAAAACGCACACACAAAACAAAAAGTTACTCTAAACAAACAAAAAAAAAAAAAAAAAAAAACGTTTTGATGTAAAACTTTCACATCAAAAGTAAAAGACTATCTTTGGATAAATGAGAATTTGGGGAGAGCAAAAAAAAAAAACACTTCTAAGTATATTGGGGGTTCTCATAATTCCTTTAATTTATTTATTTATTTTTATTTTCTTTCATACAAAACTATTACATTTAGAGCTGTGTAGTTCCCTTTGCCTTAATCAGAACACGTAAAAGGTAACCTGATTATTAGGAAGTGACCTGATAGTAGGGAGTTTTAAAATATATTGTTTTTGTTTTGTTTTGATTTGCAATCCTGGGTATCAAACCCAGGGCCTCTGGATTCTGGGCAAATGATCTAAGTTAATATATTTGTTTTATGTCCTGCCCATACCCTACAGTAAAAGTAACTCATTTCACTTTTTATTTCTGCTTTCTGTAGACTTTTCAGTTTTGTTTTGTTTTTTAACTGGAACTCTTGTTTGGTTCATAAGAACACTCATCCTATTTTATGGAATGAGATGTTTCCTGACCTTAAAAAGGCAATTAAACTTTTCAGGATGAACTTTTGTACAGTTGTCCTTTGCCCAGTTGTTTTTCGCAACGATCATAAGCTCACACTCAGTGCCCTAGGTTATATCCCAGCAAACAGTAGCTCCTGCCCAATAACCTCATGTAATCACATGTGCCCTTCTCCTTACTGACATCACATTCTTTTTTCCTACTCCATCTTGCTGCCTAAAACGTGGATGGAGTGGGCATGAGGGCTAAGAGCTGAGAGGAGTATTAATTCAGAGCTGTGTGCATTTGCCATAAGCCTGTACTTCTTGGTGGTTGTTTTGTTTCACCTTAAGCCAATGAAAATAGACAAGTTCTTTTAGAGGGTGTTTCTGTCAGCTCAGATGACTGGAACAAAAATAGTGTGCTGAGGATGTAGACCAGAGGTGTGGCTTTGTCCAGTATAGGAAGAGCCTGTGTTTGAATACCTAGCATTACAAAAGTGGGGGGAGGGACCCACATATATATGCTTAAATGGCAGATACTTATTTCTCACAATTCTGTAGGTGGGAAAGTCCAATGTCAAGGTACTGGCAGATCTTGTGTCAGGTAAGGGCCTGTGTCTTGGCTTGTAGGCCGTCATCTAGCTGTATTTCCACAAGGTCTAGATACCAAATACCTGTTTAGATCACTGATTCCACCCAGGAGGGCTCTCAATTACAAAAGGCCCTGTCTCCCAATACCATCAAACTGGGGAGACAAGAACATTCACTCTGTAGCAAAGGCAAGTTTATTTAAGTAGTAATCACAGGTTAATAGTGAATAAAAACATTAACTTATTTTGAGTTGTAGCCCTGCCACTTTATTCGAAGCTGTCACAAAGGTAAAATAAAATTTAGCCACATCTTTTTAGACTGAATAGATCTATGAAGAATTCAAACTTTTGGACCAAACTTTTTTTTGTTTTTGGGGGTTTTGGTTTTTTGGGTTTTTTTTCTCTGTTGTCCTACAAAGCAGGCTAGCCTAAAAGAGTGTGCCACCACCACCTGGTCAAACATTTATTATTTTGAAAAAAAATTTTTTGAGACAGGTTTTCTCTGTGTAGGCTTGGCTGCCCTGTACTCACTTTGTAGACCAGGCTGGCCTCAAAATCACAGAGACCCACCTGCCTCTGTCTCCCTGAGTGCTAGGATTACAGTCATGCACCACTTTGCCTGGCTCTAGTACATAAGTTTTTATGCTCGTAGCAAGCAGTGTTCCTTCTGTTTACCATCCTATGCATATGCATAATTGGGTGTCCATATGATGAAAATCAGATCCATTATGGGAAGGAATATATGCGATAAGAAAGTAAATGTATTAACCTAATCTATCAATCAAAACAGAAAACTACTCCTTTGTAGCCAGCCTCTTCTTCCTTTAGACCCCATAAAAAGGTACCCCAGAACCAGGCAGTGTTGACATACATCTTTAATTCCAGCAATCCAGAGGCAGAGGTAGGCAGTTTCAGGAGTTCAAGGGCAGCCTGGTCTATACAGTGAGTTTCAGGACAGCCAGGCTACACAATAAAACCCTGTCTTGAAAAAAAACAGAAACAATAGGAAAAGATAGCCCAGGTTCTAGCCTAGAGCCCTTGAGTACTCATTTTCTGTTTTTGTGGCCTACTGTTCACTTTTGATGTTATACTCATCTTTAATCTGTACTATCACTTTGTTTCCAATAAAATTATCTTGATAATTTTTCTAATCTGTATGAGCTGTTATTTTCAGTTCTTTGATGAGAGAACATGAAACTCCCAACCTAATCCCAACGATTGGTATGCAATTAGTGTTAAACACTTAGGTAACATCCCTAGTCTAATTAAATGCAACCTAAATACTGCTATTGTCTCTTATTATTTCCATAACCCTTGATGATAAAGCAAGCAGGGTTCCTGTATTTTCAGTATTGTCCATATTACAGAATCTCAAGTTCTCCAAATAGTCTGTCACACACATAACTGATTGGTATTTTTGTGTTTTCACTTGAGTGGAATTCTGCCAATAGTTTGATATAATTTTTATTATGGAATTGAAAAACAGGATATTCAGCTTCTTTCAAAACCCATCTGAACACAAAAAGTCAATAGCAAAGGCTTGTAAACTCTGAGTTTAGAGTTCTAGGGGCATGTGAGGCAAGGGCATGGTCAGGAATGTCTATAGTCCCATCAGGACTGAGGTGGAGGCAGAAGGATCAGGGTTTAGGACCAGCCTGGACTCTGTGGATCTATCTCAAAAGAAAAACAAAAACAAAAATCCTGAGACAGTGATTGTAGCTCAGTGGTTGAACAATTGTCTTACAAATTAAATTCCCAGAAAAGAAAATTCTATCAGCAAGATTATATACACACTATTGACCATATTACCTGGCAATCAGTTAAGGAAGTTCACCTTGAACAAAGATGAATTTTTCAGGTACCACCAAGCAAAGCACTAGGATAATCTATATGAATTGATTCATATATCATGATATCAAAAATTGTGTTTGCAAGAAAAAAAGGCCACAATATGCATTTCTGTGTGTACAGATGTCTAAAATATTCACCTCCTAACTCTGCCAATTAGAAAGCTTATAAATATTACCATAGGCATTTTAAAATTTAGTGTGCCCTTAGCTTTCATGGAGGACAGATTAAAATAAAATAAAATAAAAAGATCAAGAAAATGATGCAGTTTAGTAGTAGAGCACTGGCCTAGTATAGTAAAGGTTCTGGATTCACACACACACACTCACACTCACACCATGAAGAGTTTTAATCTTTGTTAAAACCACCAGGCAACACTGTTAAGTATCTGAAGCCCAACTTTAATTAGTTGATGCGTAAGAAAGATATTTTTAAATTTTTAAAATATTTTATTTTTTGATTGTTTTGCCTATATGTCTGATACAGGTGGAGATCACAAGTTGTCAGACACCCTGTAACTGGCATTACGGATAGTTGTGAGCTACCATGTGAGTGGTGGGAATTGTACCCAAGTCCTTTGCAAGAGCAACAAGTGCTCTAAATTGCTGAGCTAATTCCCCAGCCCTGAATTGGTTTTTTTTTTTTTTTTTTTTAGGTAACTATAGCTACATTATGCATTCCAACCTTAATTTGAACTCAAGATCCTTATGCTTGAGCCTCAGTTCTTGGAGTACAGTTGTGTATCACTACACCTGGAGAAAGGAAATGCATTGATTCATATCAGGGAAGAACAGCATGGGTCCTTTGATCTGGATTTAGGGACTTTAGAAGCAGCCAGTACTTGTTGGCCCTATCTCAGTTTATCTTTCTCTATGTAAACATATGTACACTTCTCTGCCATGCTTGTGGCAGCCCCATGTTTGCATCTTCATGACTTCCTTACCAGAAATGGACATTTCTCCTTCATGCTCCATTTAGTGAAGTCTCAGAAACAGATTCTGTTTGATCTGATGTTTCAGAGACCGATTACCATAGCTGTAGGTGAGGAGTCAGTATTCATGGCTGACAGTCACCATTCTCCATACTATAGCACTGGAGTTGGGAATGGCATTACCCAAAATGAAGGTGATTCTGCTGTGGACAGACAGAGCTATGTGTTCTTATTGCTGACTTTGTGCCTAAGTGACTAATATGCCCTTAATCAACGGCTTGAAAGAGTCAGCAAGCGGGAAACAATGTGGGAAACAGAGCCTTAGAAGGCTGCAGATAAACCAGAAATGCCAGTCCAAGAAATTTGACTGGACCAACACATTTTTAAGAAGTTTAATGACTAATTACATGTATGAAATATATAATTATATACATTATATATACACATATACATGTACAATATGCATATAAACAAAGCATATATATTTTAATGCAAAAGACATAGGACCTGGTAGAGCAAACCTGTAATCCTAGTACTCTGGGAGGCAAAGTCAAGATGCTCTCAAGTTCAAAGTCAGTCTGCATTACCTAGTAAGGTCCTGTCTCTTAAATGACAAAACCAGTTAATACTAAGGAGATAAATTGATCTTTTTTTTTTTTTTTTTCAGTGCTACAGACTGAAGCCAGGTAGGGCCTTATACATATTCTATCAGCAAGTTAAACCTCTAGACCTTTTGTTATTTCATCTTGCTAAATTACCTAGGTTGGCATTGAACTTTCAACCCTTCTATGTAATACCTCAAAAGGTCTTTGCTTTTGCAAAATTCATAATTCTATCAATAACCTGAAAGAGGAGGTTCACAGCCTTTTGTATTTTATTTATTTATTTTTCTTCTGTGCTTTTTTTTGTTCTCTGCCTCCACCATGGACTTTGGAGGATGTGCAAGTGATGGCTTCTTGTGTGGGGGTGTAGATAAAGGAAAAGTATAGGATTTCAAAGCTAGGCAAACAGTATCACATAGTAGAATCTGACACTAATGCTTGTTTATCAAATTATGAATAATTCTTTTCTCAGCACCATGCCCATTGTCCTCCACTGTGCTCCCAGAAACCTCATGTCAGCTAATGTGTACCAAGATAGAGGACAAACTCGCCTCTGTAGCAACACTGTCCCTCTAGTGTAGCTTACTCAGTGAGGATTCTGAAAGACTTGCAGCAGAGATGGGCTTTGTCTCTCATGGAGAGATCATCTGATGTCAAGGTGAGAATGCCCTGGACCGTCAACAGTGCCTTTGCTGGAGGGACATCAAATGGCAGGCAGCCATTTCTCACCACTCTTTTGTCTCTCTCTTTTCCCCCTTTCTCCCTCCCTCTTTAACCTCCTTCCCTTTTTTCTAATATTTGTTAAGAGTAGTACTCATTGTTCTTATTTCCTAGAACTTATGGAGAAACACTAGGCTTTTCTTTTTCAATACCTCCCCCCTCTGTGTGTATGTGGCGTGGTGTGTCTTGAATGTAGAGAAGTCAAACTTGTAGCATTTAGTAGTCCTATCGCGTGAACAAGTCAAAAGGGATGGTGGATCTTCTAGTGAGGGCTGGAACATTTGAGGTAAAACTCAGTGTTGGGGCTCAAACATTAATCTTACCTCTTGGGAGGTTGAGATAAGATGATTGCAGAAGATTTTTAACAATCCTGATCTATGATTGTGAGATCCTGTTTTAAAAATAAACAAACAAGCAAAATGAACAAGCCAAATACGTGGCCTGGGTGTGGTGGTACACACTTTTAACGCCAGCACTCAGGAGCAGATCTCTGTGAGTCCAAGGCAAGCCTGGTCTACAAAGAGAGTTCCAAGCAGCCAAGCCTCCACAGGGGACAGCACCAGCAGTTGGCAGGTTCCCAAGAAGAGATAAGGAGTCAGGGAGGGAGGAGGGAGTCAGGCACAGTGGTCAGAGGAATCGTTTAGCTCTGACTGACTAGCAATCAGATTGCTTCTTTATTTATACATGTTTCACAGAACAAAGACAGACTTATGATTTTCCAAGAAGTACATATTATATCACTTTATCTCTGGACATGTGTTTGATTTTTCATTCCATTTCCAGGGTTACAAGATACACAAATAGAAAGTACAAATGGGGGGGGGGTACAGCTGGGATACAAAGTGAATAAACTGTAATTAATAAAAAATAAATTAATTTAAAAAAGAAAATACAAGTAGAACAGATTTCACTTTTATTATGAGCCCCATAACTCCAAAGAATCTAAAGAATGTCTCCACCAAAACCAACATATTATATGACAGCTGTTGGGATTCAGACTCAGGACAAGTGGCTGAGGTGCCTGTTTAACCAAATTGGACCTGGCCTCCAGGTTCTCCCAGCATCCCTACTTGTTACAAGGCATGGCTGGCATACCCAGCCCTCTACCTTGAACTTTCTGTTTCAGGGGTGGGACTTTCTCTCTCCCAGAGGCTCTTCTCTATATAATCCAGATGAGTTCTTTCCTTTCTCTCTCTCTCTGCATTTCCTCTCTCCTCTATCTTTGCAAGCATCCTTTCTCTCTCTGTCAGCCCTGCTTTTCTGTTCCCTCTGCATGACTTCTTTGACCTCGTCCTGTGAAAGCAGTGAACCAGCCTGACATCTTTCCCCAATAAACCTGCCTTTATAAACTCTAATTTGGCTTGAATTGGCTTATTCCATTGGTGGGAGAATACCTGCTTTTAGGCTGGCAGTATTTGAAGTTTTAAAGTTCTCCAGACAAATAGAAAATACCTGAACCAGTCTTTTTACTAATAGCAAATACTAATACCCGTTAGTGGTCGTTTTAAGAATGTGTTGCAAGTTCTCTCTTAACCCTACTAGCACCCAGATAATTGAGACTGAACTATTTGTTTAATAAGTTTTACAGCGCAACAACTGAACAATATTGTCTGTATTAATTCTCTAAGCTAATCTGGCTTCCTCCCTGTGTAAACCACTGAGATACTTGTATTTATAACTTTCTGTGTTCCACTGTTCTCTCCCCATTTCTCCTGTACCTTTTATCATGGCTCAGTCCCCACTTCCTTTCCCTATCTCCTCCTCTCATGGCTGGCAGAAAGTCTAGCCTATCCTCTCTTCTGCTCAGTCACTGGCTGTCAGGTCTCTTTATTGACATATCAGGGAACAATTAAGGGGCAGTGTTTACACAGCATTGAGATAAGAGATTCTTAAGGATTGCAACCAGATTGGGGGCACAGAAATCATCATTTGAATCTTTACACAGGCATATGCCTATGCTTAACTCCTTTTACTTATATTCTTTCATCATCTATGCTATTAAGTAGAAAAAGCCATACCCTGTATAATTCTTTTTTTTTTTTTTTTGAGACAAGGTTTCTCTGTATAACCTTGGCTGTTCTGGACTCACTTTGTAGACCAGGCTGGCCTCAAACTCACAGAGATACACCTGCTTCTATCTCCTGAGTGCTGGGGATAAAGGTGCTGGCATTAAACACAGATGATATAACCCACTATTTTTAAACCACTTTTTCAGAGAGCTCTAAGTATATTGTAAAAAGAGGCCTTTGATCTGTTACTAGTTCTCCTGGCCAGATTTGTTAACTATCTCCAAGTTTACCCTGTTCTAATTATATTGTTTGAGTCTCCTTAGGAGGAGTTACCCCAAGAAACTTCCTGGAATCATGGCCTCATAAAGAAATTTCTAGTGTCTTTGTGCTTATCACAATCTCTGGGGCATAAGGAAGACCTCCAAATTAGGCCAGATAAAGTTATTTCTCTAAAACCAGAAGATATATTAATTTAGAACTTTCCTAAATACATTCACACTTAATTTTATCAGAAAAGGTCATAAAATGAATCCTAATGAGGAAGTCCCCAGCAGTGCAACATGCAGAGACCAAAACCTAAAAGTGAGAGACAAAATGACAGTGATTCGGCCCAACTTTGCTGAATCTGTGTCAAACAGCTCTTCTGGCTTCGTGACTTTTCCAGAGGATATGGCTGTGCCAACATAGTAAGACCCTGTAAACAATCCTCTCCCAACTCCTGGCCTGCTAGAGTGCCCTGAGGCCATTTGCACCAAATACCCCCCAGCATGCAGCAAGCTCTATCTTCAGGTGTACTCCACCTCCCAGGCCACATCTCCACCTGCATCCTTGGAAATTGGTAACCACTAGGGAACAGCAGAGAGAACCCTCCCCAAGTCCTGGTCTGCTAGAGTATGGCTGAAGAGGCATGCTCCGCCCTGGGCCATCCATGTCCAATCCCCCAACATGCTTCAAGCTCCCTCTCCCAGGCGTGCTCCATTTCTGGGTCCCATCTCCATCTGGAATCCCAAAGACTGACAAACATCAGGATACAGCAGAGACTGCCATCAGAGGCGTGGTCTATCCCGGTCCATCTGTGACCCATACTCCCAGTGTGTGCCATGCTCCATTTTCCTGGCTACATCTTCATCTGCATTCTCAGAAACTGGCAATCATCAGGGAACAGGAGCTATCAGAGAGCAGCAGCAACCATCAGGCACCAGCAGCACCTGGTAGAGTGCTCCTTTATGGTCCCCATCTCCACTTGCATTCCTAGAGACTGGCAGCCATCAGAGACTACCAGTCCTCCCTGTACCCTAGAGGCCTACTACTACCCAGGAAAACCAGAGGACTGTTACCATCCAGGACCACCAGCTATATGTACAATTCTAGAGTCAAAATACCAGCAGACACCATCAAGTTTCATAACATAAGGGACAACCAAATGGCTAGATGTCAGCATAAGAACACAAACAACAGTGCAGGGCCACATATCACCATTAGAATGGAGCTGTGCTACTTCATCAAGCCCTGGATAGCCTAACACAAATGAAGCACAAGAAAACGACCTTAAATCTGATGTTATGAAAATAATAGAGGCCTAGAAAGAGGAAAATAAATCCCTTAAATAAATGCAGGAAAGTGTAATCAAACAGGTGAAGGAATAGAATAAATCTGTTAAAGAAATATAGAAAAATGCAATCAAATGGGACAAGGAAATGAATAAACCTATCCAAGACCTGAAAACAAAAATAGAAGCAATAAAGAAAACACAAACTGAGACAATTCTGGAGATGGAAAACCTAGAGAAGAGAACAGGAACTACAGACATAAGCATCACCAACAGAATACAAGGGATGGAAATAAAATCTCAGTTGCAGAAGATATGACTGAGGAAATTGATATATCAATCAAAGAAAATGTTAAATCTAAAAAGTTCCTGACATAAAACATCCAAGAAATCTAGGACACTATAAAATAGACCAAACCTAAGAATAATAGGAAAAGAAAGGGAGAAGACTCCCAGTCCAGTTCCAAGGCCCAGGAAATATTTTCAACAAATCATAGAAGAAAACTTCCCCAAGTAAAGAAGGAGATGTATATAAACATACAAGAAGCATACAGAACACCAAATAGATTGGACCAGAAAAGAAAATTTTCCTTCTTCATAATGATCAAGACATTAAATGTATGGAACGGAGAAAGAATATTAAAAGCTGCAAGGGAAAAAGACCAAGTAACATATAAAAGCAGACCTATCAGAATTACACCTGACTTCTCAACAGAAACTCTAAAAGCAAAAGGGCTTGGACAGATACCTTACAGACACTAAGAGATCACAGATGTCATCCCAACTACTATACCCAGCAAAATTTTAATCACCGTAGATGGAGAAAATAAGATATTTCACAAAACAAAGAAATTTAAACAATATCCACAAATACAGCCCTATAGAAGATACTAGAAGGAAAACTCCACCGAAGGAGGCTAACTACAGCCAGGAAAACACAGAAATAAACTCCACACTAGCAAAAACAAAAAAGGGAAGCACACACACCACACACATATACTCTACCACCACCAACATCAAAATAACAGAAGTTATTAATTATTGGTCATTAACATTACTCAACATCATTGGACTCAGTTCCCCAAGAAAAAGACACAGGCTAACAGAATGGATGTGAATGGGATCCATCAATCTGCTTCATACAAAGAACACACCTCAGCAATAATGATAGACATTATCTCATAGTAAAGGGCTAGAAAAAGGTTTTCCAAGCAAACAGATCCAAGGCAAGCTGGGGTAGCCATTCTAGTATCTAATAAAATAGACTTTCAACCAAAATTAATCAAAAGAGATGGGAAGTACACTTTACACTCATCAGAAGAAAAATCCACCAAGATGATGTCTCAGTTCTGAACATCTATGTCCCAAATGCAAGAGCATCCACTTTCGTAAGAGAATCACTAAACTTAGAATACACATTGAACCCCACATATCAATAGTAGAAAACTTCAACACCCCTCTCTCACCAATGGACAGATCAAGGAGACAGAAACTAACCAGAAATAAGGAAGCTAACAGGGTCATGAATCAAATGGGCTTAACATATCTACAGAACATTTCACTCAAACACGAAAAAATATACATTCTTTTCAGCACCTCATGGAACCTTTTATAAAACTGACCATGTACTTGGTCACAAAGCAAGCCTCAGCAGGTACAAGAAAGTTGAAATAATCCCTTGTATCTTATCAGACCACCAAGGATTAAAACTAGATTTCATCAACAACAGAACCAAGAGAAAACCTACAACTCTCTATTCAATGACCACTGGGTCAGGGAAGAAATGAAGAAATTAAAGTCTTTCTAGAATTTAATGAAAATGAAGGAACAACATATTCAAAATTATGGGACACAATAGAAGCAGCACTAAGGGGAAAGTTCATAGCACTGAGTGCCTTCATAAAGAAATTGGAGAGTTCAAATACTAGCAATTTAAACACACACCTTAAAATCCCTAGAATAAAAAGAAGCAAACACACCCAAGTGGACTAGACAGCAGTAAATAATCAAACTTAGGACAGAAATCAGTAATTTAGAAACAAAGAGAATAATACAAAGAATCAGTGAAACCAAGAGCTGGTTCTTTGAGAAAAATCAAACAGAAAGACAAACCCCTAGCCAAACTAACTAAAAAGCAGAAAGATACAGCATCCAAATTAGCAAAATCAGAAAATAAAAGGGGACATTAGCAGACACTGATGAAATCCAAAGAATCATTAGTTTTTACTTCAAAAGGCTGTATTGCATAAAATTGAAAAAATCTAAAGGAAACAGAAGATTTTCCTGATAAATTTCATTTACCAAAGTTAAGATCAAGATATGGTAAACAGTTTAAATAAGTCCTATAAACCCTAAGGAAATAGAAACCATCATCAAAAGCTTCCAACAACAACAACAACAACAACAAAAGCCCAGGGCCATATAGTTTTAGCACAGAATTCTTTCAAAAAAGAGCTAATCCCAATACTCCTCAAACTATTTCACAAAATAGAAACTAAAGGAACACTGCCAAACTCACCCTGATACGTAAACCACACAAAGACCTAACAAAAAAAGAAAATTACAGACGAATTTCCCTCATGAACATTGATGCAAAACTCTCAATAAAATACCAGCAAGCTGAATCCAAAAACACATCAAATACATCATCCACCATGATTAAGTACACTTCATTTCAGGGATGTAGGGATGGTTCAACATGTGAAAAGCCATCAATGAAATCCACCATAAAAATAAATTGAAAGAAAAAAAAATCCACGTGATCATCTCATTAGATGCAGAAAATCCTTTGACAAAGTCCAACACCCCTGCATGATAAAAGTCTTGGAGAGATCAGGGATACAAGGCTCACACCTACACATAATAAAGCCAATAGCCAACATGAAATTAAATGGAGAGAAACTCAATGCAATTCCACTAAATTTAGGGACAAGACAAGGCTTCCCACTCTCTCCATATCTCTTCAGTATAGTACTTGAAGTTATAGCTAGAGTAATAAGACAATGAAAGGAGATCAAAGGGTTACAGATTGGAAAGGAAGAAGTCAAAGTATCCCTGTTTGCAGATGATATGATAGTATACAAAAGCGATTACCAAAATTCTACCAGAGAACTCCTATAGCTGATAAACACCTTCAACAAAGTGGCTAGATACAAAATTAACTAAAAAAAAAAAAAAAAAAAAAAAATCATAGCCTTCCTTTATACTAAAGACAAACAGGCTGAGAAAGAAATTAGGGAAACAACACCCCTCACAATAGCCACAAATAATACACAGTATCTTGGTGTAATTCTAACCAAGCAAGTGAAAGACTTGTATGAGAAGAACGTCAAGTCTCTGAAGAAAGAAATTGAAGAAAATCAGAAAGATCTGATGGAAGATGGAAAGATCTCCCATGCTCATGGATCAGTAGGATTAACCATAGTAAAAATGGCCATCTTACCAAAAGTAATCTATAGATTTAATGCAATTCCCATCAAAATGCCAACAGAATTCTTTACAAACCTCAAAGAACAATTCTCAACATCATATGAAGAAACAAACAAACAAAATAGCTAAAACAATCCTGTAAAATAAAAAAAAAAATCTTCTGGAAGTATCTCTATCCCTGACTTTAAGCTGTACTACACAGCAATAGTAATAGAAACTGCATGGTACTGACATAGAAATAGACTGGTTAATCAATGGAATTGAATCAAAGATCCAGAAATAAATCCCTGCACCTACAGACACTTGATTTTTGACAAAGAAGCCCAAGCCATACATCTTCAACAAATGGTGCTGGTCTAACTGGATGTCTACATGCAGAAAAATGAAAATAGTCCTTTGTCACCTTGCAGAAACTCAAGTCCAAGTGGACCAAATAACTCAACATAAAATCAGAAACACTAAATTTATTAGAAGAGAAAGTGGGGAAGAGCCTTGAACTTATTGGCACAGGAGACAACTTCCTTAACAGAATACCAGCAGCACAGGCTCTAAGATCAACAATCAGTAAATGGGACCTCATGAAACTGAAAAGCTTCTGTAAAGCAAAGGACACTGTCATCAGAACAAAATGGCAGCCCACAGATGGGAAAGAATCTTCACCAACCTGACATCTGATAAAGTGCTAATATCCAAAATATATAAAGAACTCAAGAAATTAAACATCAACAAACCATATAATCCAATTTTTTAAAAATGGATATAAACCATATAAAAATGAAGCACAGAGCTAAACAGAGAATTCTTAACAGAGGACTCTCGAATGGCCAAGAGGCCCTTAAAGAAATGGTCAATGTCTTTTGCCATCAGAGAAATGCAAATCAAAAAGACTCTGAGATTCCATCTTATACCCATCAGAATGACTAAAATCAAATACTAAAGTGACAGCACACGCTGGCGAGGATGTGGAGAAAGGGAAACACTGTTGCTGCTGGGAGTGCAAACTTGTACAACCACTTTGGAAATCAATCTGGCCCTTTCTCAGAAAATTGGAAATAGCTCTACCTCAAGACCTAGCTTTTCCATTCCTGAGCATAAAACCAAGACACGCCTCACCACACAACAAGGATATTTGCTCAACTATGTTCATAGCAGCTTTATTCATAATAGCCAGAAACTGGAAACAACCTTGATGTCTGTCAACTGAAGGGTGAAAAATGAAACCGTGGTACATTTACACAATGGAATACTACTCATTTATTAAAAACAAGGAAATCATAAAATTTGCAGGAAAAGTAATGGAACTAGAAAAAAATCACCCTGAATGAAGTAACCCAGACCCGGAAAGACACACATGGTATGTACTCACTTATAAGTAGATTTTACTATCCCTATGTTACAGGATAACCATATTACAACTTGCAGACCCAACGTAATAAAGAGGACCCAAGGGAGGATGCTAGAATCTCACGCAGAAGGGGAAGTAGAATAGTCAGCAGAAGTAGTTGAAGAGAGGGAACTTGAAAGGAGAGGAGCACTGAGGGAAATAAGAGTAGGAGTTAGATGTGTGAAGAGTGGGTGAGGAAGGACAGAGGGCATCTCTTAGACAAGCTGGAGATCTGCAACAGGGTGGACTCCTTGGAGATTCTAGCTGAGTCCCCTGGAGATCGAGGTCATGGAGACTGGAAAGGCCACCCTCTGACTAGAACAGAACTCCTGATAGAGAGAGTGACACACCAACCCACTCACAAAATCTTCCACCCAGAATTTGCTCTGCCTGCAGGATGTGCAGGGATAAAGATAGAGCAGAGATTGAGGGAACATGCAACCAATATCTGGCCCAACCTGAGACCCACTCCATGGGAGAGATCCAACTACTGACACTATCGACGACGCTCTATTGTGCTTGCAGATGGGAGCTTAGCAGAGTTGTGCTCTGAAAGGCTGCACCCAGGAACAGATTGAAACAGAAGCTGAGACTCACAGCAGAACATAGAGAGCTTTGTAGAGGAGTCAGGGGAGGACCCAGAGAGGACAGGAGCCCCACAAGAAGACCAACAGTCCCAGGGGACTGGGCGCAGGGGAGCTTGTGGAGATTGAGCCCCAACCATGGAGCATGCATGGACCTCAGCCCCCTACACAGATACCAAATGGGCTCAGCCTTCATGTGGGGCCCCTAGAAAGGGGATCAGAGGCTGTCTCTGATGTGCTCTCTGTTGTATGTTTTTTGATCACTTCCCCTGGACAGGCTGCCTTGCCAGGAGACTGTGAAAGAGGAAGTACACAGTCCAGATGTGACTGAATGTGCTGGGGTGGGATTGTTGGGGGCGGAGGGCTTCCCATTTCTGAGAGGCAAGGGCGGGGATGGGGAAGAGGGAGGGACACAGCAAGAGATGGGGAGGAGCTACTATTGAGATGTAAAGTGGACAACTAACTTAAAAAGAATAAACAAACCACTAAAACGTTGTCTTTGTGGGTGTTGAGCAAGCTGGGGGAAACAAGCAAGTTAGCAGCATTCCCCTATTCACTTTTGCTTCAAGTTCCTGGCAAGCTCCTGCCTCAGCCTTCCTTAGTTATGAACTATATTCTCTATGCCAAAATAAATCCTCTCATCAAGTTACTGTTGGTCATGGGTGTTTATGACAGCAATGAAATATCAAATTAATATAGAAATTGGTGCCAGCAAATAGGCATTGCTTTAATGGACCTGACCTTTTATGCCTTGGACAGTTTTGGGAGAAGGTGGCATTTTGGATTCACTGAATATTCCTAGTTCTAGTGGTCTTGGACACCTCTACTTCCTTGGCTCTTCAATCTGCAGCACAGTTTATTCTGGTTCAGGTGTGTGTGTGTGTGTGTGTGTGTGTGTGTGTGTGTGTGTAATTTGAGACAGGGTCTCACTGTATAGAGCAGGCTGGCTTCAGGCTTGCAGAGATCCACCTGCCTCTGCCTCTCAAGAGCTGGGATTAAATAGGGATACAAACCTATTCCATAAATGTGAAATGTCAACAATTCAACTTGTGGACAAGGAAGCTGCAGATGGTGTGAGTCAGGTTTCCTGTTCTACAGATGAAAACCCTGTGAGGAGAAGCTTGACTGAGCCCTGATGGCTAACTAGGGTAGTGGCATAGTCTACTTCTTGGCAGTTTTTCAGATCTGTGTGGTCTCTTCACGGCGTCAGTTCTTTACTAGAAAGTAATAGGAAAAAGTGTGGGCTGTTTTCTTAGGCTCTGGGACAGCTGGTGGCTCTGATAGTAACAGGTGTTGTGCCACCACCCAACTTCCTTTCCCAGCAGAGCCATGATTCTCTGTGTGACAATTCAGGTTCTCCAGGAAGCAGATGCCAAGCTGCCATCAGACAAGATAGCAATAATGAAGGAAACACCAGTGAGGCATGAACACAAGTGAGCTGCTGTCAGCTGGCGAGGGGCATCAGTTCTCGTGTGTATCTGAAGCTTGGAAGGAGACAGGCAAAGGAGGAGGCTTAGGAAGAAGTTGCTTAGGATTGCAGACACCCCCAAGGAAGGAAGGGAGAAGGAATCCACCACCCAAAGCAGAAAGGACCAGGGCTGTAGGAGCCTTGCCCATCAGCCACCCTGCCTGGCTCCTGCCCATGTTGTGTTCTCTTTCATGTTGTTCCCTCTAAGCTTCACTTGGACAGCGATGTGAGTGCAGAGACCCTCTCACTTTCTTTTATTGGTCATCTTCCTACTGCCCCTTTCCATGTCATTGTGAACCGCTGTCCCTCTCCTCTCAGATGCCTAAAGCTCTGGACAGATGTTTGACCACTCTTCCTGAGTTCCCACATGAGAATATACTTCTCGCTTATCCTTTGAATGCCTTCCTAGAAAAACATTTGCTTGGCCTTCCTGACTTTTCCTCTTGATATATTAACCTCAGTGAATTAAAGAAAAAAAGATTTATTTTTATTTATGTGTTTGTGCATGAGTGTTCACATGTGTGTACAGGTACCTGCCAAGGCCAAATGAGGGCATACCCTGGAACTAGAGTTACAGGCAGTTGTGATCTGCTTCATTTGAGTGCTGGGAACTGAACTTGGTTCCTCTAGAAGAGCAGGCAAGGTGCTCCTAACTGCTGGACTGTCTCTTCAACACAGATTAGTATTTTAAATATTAAAGGTTATTTTGTTAGAGAGCTATGCTGGGACAGATTGTAGGTGACCAAGTCCTTTCACGACAGGGGAAGCTGGAATAGATGGTCAACCACCAGCATCCTGCAGGTAAAACAAAATCCTTACATTTATGGACTTTATAGGGGAAGGCTCTCTGAGTTTAGGAGACTAGTAAAGGTATTAAATTACCAGGATAGGATATATAGGATGTCAGGCATGATTTAGCACACTGATCCTATTGTCCCACCCTCCCTTGGGGTTGTTACAGGTTAGGAGCTAAGTCACTGACTAGGAGATAAGCTGTGGCTTGTCTCCTCTACAGAGAGAGCTGCTTTGATTTAACACTTAGAATCTCACAGGTTGGGGTTTTATATATTATGGTATTCCCCTCACCACTGAGACCATCTAACATATTCATGGCACTTCCTTTCCAGATGCTCACAGTTGTATGCTCTATAAATGTTCAACTGCATCAAATGACATTTCTTATCAAATGTGTCATCTATACTTATGGCGATCAATCTATGTCCTTTCATTTGTCTTTCTTTGTTTCTGTTTCCTTAAGCCTACTGGTGTCTTAATGTCTCACCATTCTATTTAGTGTGTGAACCCAGACTCCTATGTCAGGGGACTTTTTTTTCTTCTTCTCCACATGTCTATTATTCTCACAAATATGTCACAGGAGATTTTTTTAAAATACTGGTCCTTGTTCCCCCATCTCCCAAGTATTGGGATTATAGGCATATGTTACCTTGCCAGACTTATACTAGAAGGTTTCTAAAAACCTAATGTTGGCTTTAAAGGTGTGTGCTCTCTACTCTCTGTAGGTGACAGTGTAAATTTGGAAGGCACTGGCTAAAACCAGCACGTTCCCTCTTGCCCACCCTTTTCTTTTTAGAGATAGGGCTGTATGTGCACAAGAGAGCACGCTTGCTTGTGCAAGGCTAGATGTCCTCCATCACTTTGACTGAGGCAAAGTTTCTCCCTGAACCTGGGTTTAATGTTGTCTTATCTAGATTAGAGGCCAGCAGTCCAGTGATTCTCTTGTCTTTGTCTCCTTCAGAGTTGGGGTTATGCCCATGCTTGGGATCCAAACTCCAGTCCTCATGATTGTGCATTAAGTGCTCTTAACTACTGAGTCATCTCCCGAGCCTGTGCTAATATTGTTAGGATATTTTTGCATCCATATTCATGAAAAGCATTGCTGTGTGGTTTTCTATTTGTATTGTCTTCATTTGGCTTTGGTTTCCAGGTATAGTAGCTTCCTCATATGATTTGGGAAGTGATTCCTCATTTGTTTTTGGAAGAGGTTGAGTAGAAGTGCTGTTCTTAAGCATTTCACAGAACTCCCCGCTCCATCTGGGCCTGTTTTTGTTTTGTTTTTTAAACATTTTTCTTTGAGGTCATGGGCTTATTCAAAGTACATGCTTCACTTTGGGGGGGATGTAGTGGGGTGTTTTTGGTGAAAAAATTGGCCCTTTTGATACAGCTCATCAATTTTCTGTCTGTAGAGTCCTTTCTTACATTGCTTTTGATATATGCATGATCTGTGATGACCTTCTATTTCACTGTTTGTATAATCTTTCATTTCACTTTAGCAGTCTTGCCAGACATGCCTTGCTGAACATAACCAATCTTTGCAGAGCCAGCTCTCTTTCACTGGTACTTTTGTTTTTGTCTTTGTTGTTCCTTCTGCTTGTTTTGCAGTGTGTTCCCCTCTTCTTACTCAAGGCTCTTGGGCTACATCATTAGCTTTGGGCTTTTTCTCTTTTCTAATATGAGCACTTAGTGCTGGGAATTTTTTTCTCAGCCCTGCGGTGTGACATCCCTCATGTTTGCATAGGTTGTATTTTCATTCACATTCTGTTCACTGTACTTTAAAACCCCCCAGGAAGCCTTCTCTTGGGCCCATGAAATATTGAAAGTGTGCTGTTTTGTTTCTGAGGATAGGAACATAGGAAGTCTTCTATTGGTTTCTAGTTTGATACCGTTGTGGTCAAATAATGCAGTGTATAACTTCAACTTTCTCTGTCTTAAAAATTACATTTATTAATTCATTGGGTGTGTGTGTGTGTGTGTGAATGCATGCATACATGTGGAAATGTGAGTGTATGTGCTGGTGACTATGTAGAAGGATGGCAGAGGGTGGGAATTAGCTCTGTCTTTGTACTATGTTCTCAGGGATCTTACTGTAGCGACATTCTTGAGAATTCTGGGATTTTTATTTCCTTAAAAAACAGAAATATTACAAGAATGCTTTATTTTTATCCCAGTGTAGGTGTGGGGATGTGGTGGTGCTTTGGGCTGTCTGCAGCAGCAGACTATGATTTGGCTCGTGCTCTAGCAGAAGCATGGTGTTGCCAACTGCAGATCTTTTCTGTGATTGTGTGACTTTGGAAATCTAGGAACTTTCCAGAGAATACATAAATTCAAGGGCCCAGAGAGGTGGGGTTGGTGATTGTTAGTCATTTAGGGAGGCTGACTGCAGTTTGTTAGCCGTGTTCGAAGAAGAAACAAAAGGAAAGAAATTAGATTCAGAAAATTTCCTAATTCTTCTGTTCCCTCTATTCTTGTTTTGCCTGGGAGCAGGGGAAGGGGGGGGGATAGAGGGTGGGAAAAAGAAGAACCCACAAAATAGCAAAGACCAGCTACATCTTAATATGTTGTTTAGCTTGGCTGTGAGTGCTGACTTTCCAGCTGAGCCATCTTGCTGGTCTTTAATTCTTTTCCTTTCCTCCCTTCCTTCGGTCTTTCCTTCCTATTTTCTCTCCTCCCCCCCCCCCCCCAACTTTTCCCTCACTTTGTACTGTTTTCTGGTTGTTCACTTTTGCTTTAGGTTTGTTTGAGCCAGACTTTCACGTATACCAGAACTGGTGGATGATCTTGAACGCCAGCATTTCCTGTGGCTCCACACTGATGGGCTTGATTTCAACTCTCTCACATTTGTTAAATGGTATTTATTTGTTTATTTCTTAAGGCACAGGATGTAATTGTCTTGCTTTGTTTATTGATGTGTGAAAGGGATATGTTCTTTTGTTGGGTGAAATATTCTCTAAATATTAAATCAGATCTTGTTATTGATAATGATATTGACCTCTCTCTCTGTGTGTGAGTGTGTGTGTGTGTGTGTGTGTGTGTGTGTGAGACAGAGAGAGGTGGGAGAGAGAGCGAATAGAATAAACACATGTGCTGGGTAGGTACTTTCAGAGGCCAGAGACATCAGAGTTCTTGGAGTTGGAGCTGTAAGCTAGCTGAGTGGCCTCATGTAGGTGTTGGCGGTGGCATGTATGTTCTGGGTAGGAGCAGTACCCGTTGTTAACCACTGAGGCATCTCTCTGGCCTCCTGGATTTTGTCTTTACTATTTTTGAGATAGGAGTGTTTAAGTATCCGACTGTAAGTATGGGTTTGTCTATTTCTCTTTCAACTCTATCAGGTTTCTTTTTTGCACCTATTCATTTAGAGTTGCTGTGTCTGCTTGACGGGTCTTACTCATTTATCATTATGTACTGTTCCTCCTTGATTTCAAGTCTACTGAAAGCCAGACCTAAATACACTCTTTGCAATACCATACTATGCCATCTGTGCACTGTTCACTTCCATGCTCTGTACAAAATGAAACTGTGACACGTGATTCTGGGCTCTTGAGAGAATCTGGAAGGGAACCTTTGAAAATATTCTCTTTAATCACGTATAGACTATACAGTTACAGGTGACTTTGTTTTCTGCTCTCTTATATATTTTCTGTTTTTTTTTTTTACAAGAACACATACTACATAAATATAAAAAAGCCTTTTAAGAAAGAAAACAGACAGACCAAAAAAATTGTTCAAAGTGAAGCCAGCTGTCAGTGGGCACAGTGTGAAAAGAAAACAACAGTCTGAGAATAGACACGACTTATATATTCTGCCCTCATTTGTAGAAATGATTCCACTTATATACTAGATGCGTTTCTGAAATGTTGGTTCTAAATCAGTTTTTTTTCCCAAGCTGAAGCCTATTTTAAATAGGCAAAGGAAAGTACTTACATAAATAACATTGTAGTAATTTTCTCTGTAAAGTAGTAGCCATACATTTATTTGTATTTTGTAGTTTATAGAGCATTCAGTACAGGTTGAGTATCTGTCATCCTAAATGCTTGGAACCTGAAGGGTTTTTAGATGCCAGATTTAAACAAATTTGCATACACATAAAACCATGTATCTTGGGGATAGGATCAAAATATAAGCAAGAAATTCAGTTCCTTTTTATATACAGCTTGTCCACATAAACAGAAGGTAATTCTGTGCATATTTATGTGGTTATCTTTATTTAAGATCTTTGTAGTGCTGGAGATTGAAGCCAGGGCTTCATGGAAGACAAGCAAGTGTTCTGCCACTGAGCTACACCACAGTCCCTACTAGTGACCTCAACTGTCACATGAGGTCAAGTGTGCAATTTTCCACTTGTTTTGCACTGTTGATACAGAAGGAATCTTGGATTTTGGAACATTTTGGATCTCAGCTGTTTGGATTAGAGATATGTATATATGTATGTATGTATGTATGTGTACGTATGTACATATATTTAGTCTCTATTGAATCTTTCTGATACAGATGTGTGTGTGTGTGTGTGTGTGTGTTGTTGTTGTTGTTATAGCTTTTAAATCTTGGAGATATAACCCAGGACCTTGTCCACACTAAACAGGCTCTCTACCCAGAGCTGTACAGCTTTCCATTCTGCTTTTTCATTTTATTGTATTATGTATTTATGTGTAGTTACTTATGTGCATGTAAGTACCTAAGGAGGTCAAAAAGTTGTCAGATCCCTTGGAGCTGGAGTTATACAGGTGGTTCTGAGCCACCTCATGGAACATGGGGTCTGAACTCAGGTTGTCTCTAAGAGCATCAAGTGCTCTTAACCATTGTGCCACCTCTCAGCTCCTGCTTTCTGGTTTTTATGCTCTCCAAATTAATCTGGAATTTAGAGTTTCTAATGCTCTGACCATTTAAGACAGAAAGAAAGTCCACCTAGCACTTACATTCCTGTCTTGTGATAGTTCAGCACAGTTTTCGCTCAACTGGATCACTTTTGAATGTAGTCGGCTCACAAATGACAGGTTCCAAATGTACCTAGATGAAGCCGGTTCAATTCTACTACTTCCTCTGATTTCCATCTAAAGAAGTTGAGTGACCACTCCGGGCTATGTCTTCTCCCTTGACTGGGCCCTGGAAATGAAGCAGACAGGGGAGACCCTCATCCCTTAGAGTTCCTGGTCTGCAGGGGAGGGCTTGTGTCGGCAGAGGAGATGATAGAGTAATGCAGCTTCTGGTGGTAGATGGCTGTGATGAGAGGGAAAGCACCATGCTAGATGGGAGAGAATGGCTCATTAGTGTTGGGTTGTTTGTGTGGAATGTTGAGATAAGCCTTTTCGAGGCCCATAGGGAGTGGCAAGTGAAGCATCAGCAACTCCTATGATGCCTAGACAGATCCTGATCAAATGTACAGTGTCGATCCATTAGAGACTCCTAACACACTAGTGAAGTCTCAAAATGGATCTGAGGCTATGGCAGTGACTGCTTCACCCTTCTTTACGGATGTCTCCAAAGGTGAATTCCCTCCCCCCCATGCACTCTCATATTCCCTTATAGTTACACCAACATAAATGATTGTTACTGGTGCTTGAGTCTAGCATGGGGTGGGCTGATTGTCCTTTCAGTCATTTAAAGGCCTTTACACTGGACAATCAAGTTAGATCTGCATCTTCGAGCCTGAACTCCAGAGTCTGATTGCCAGGATTCTGTGTGGGTCTCATCACCACTCATCCCCCCTTCCCCAATTCCTGATCCCACAGGTATTAACGGAGAAGGCCTTAATGAGGAGGAAGACTTGATTCTGGATCCAGAAGAAGAGACACGGAGGTGGTGGTGAGAACTCAGAGATTTCCACCAAGAGGAACCCACAAGAGAAAGTGCACTGACGCTAGGTTTCGTGAGCACAGCTACTTGGGAGGCTGAGACAGGAAGATCAGCCTGGGTTACAAAAACAAGATAAAGGAAAAGCAATCAAGCAAGGACATGGCCCAAGGTTGTAGTATGTTACAGGAACCCAAGTGAGCATCTCTGTGAATAGAGTGGCCATTCGGAGGCCCACGGCCAGGGACTCTAGCCTATGCTTATTTTCAGAATCTTAGAGAACAGGCAAAGTGCCCCAGGGCCTTCTCCAGAGGTCTCTGTGCGCCTTGAGCCAGTCTGCTGCAGTGGGTTCTACAACCGCCCTTGGCACTAACTGGTTTAGTTTTAGACAAATGGGTCTACATCATTCCCAGCCTCAGTTTCCCAACCAAGAAGTGCTTATATAGCTATCATTGTTCTTTTCTCCTCCTGAGTTCAGTTTCTCCTTCTCCCAAATATTGTGAATTCTTTGAGGACTAGAATGAAATCTCTGTTTTATATCAGCCCATCCACCCACCTCTGGAGGTGTTGGGCTGTTTCTGTAAAATCACATGTGACCAGCAGAGGCAGTGGTACAGACTCGAGAGGCACAGGGTTGCAATAAGCTAGAGTTGTTGACCCAACTATTAAAAACTAGCAATATAGTTATAAAAAGAAAAAGGAGGCCTGTGTGGGCACTGCAGCTGGCTTGCTGCTAGCTCCCCGCTTCCCCCCACCATCTGGGATGGGAGCAGAGCTATTTCCTTAGTCGCCCTCCTCACTCAGGGATGCTTTGATAGAAAAGTCACACTATCTACCTGATGGACCTCTGAGAGTATTTGAGGAGGGCAGTTTTCCACCTGAGAAGCCTCTTTGGTACCCACATTGTCTTTGAAAAGCTTACAAAAGAAGTGTTGAAAGGCCAAAATCCTCACTCAGCTCCACCCTCAGGGGAAGAGAGTGAGCTTTCCAAATTTCAGCCTGTTGCTTCAGCCAGTTTGTGAAGGTCACTCATTACCAGTTGCCTGGAGCTAGAATCACTTTGAGACAGTGAGGTATCCATCGAGGATTAGTTGGGAGAGGAAGAACCACTGTGAATGTGGCCTGCAATTCCCCATTCTGTTTCCTGGCTCCTCTTGCTATGAACTGAGCTGCACCACCCGACCCACCCTGTCCTCTGGGCCATGGTGGAGCAAGTCTTCTGCAACTCTGAAATGAAGCCCCATCCCACCCTGTAGGTTGTTCCCGCCAGGAATTTTGGGAGCAGCAATGATGAAAGTGTCTGCTCTATTGCTATGCCGTTCTCCCCAGGAGTTCCCACTGCCCTCAGAAGGAAGTGCACAGCCCTTACCAAGAGCTTCCAGGCCAGGCTACTCTGCTTTCCTCCATGTTGCTCTCACTTTTTGCAGCTGCTGCTCAGGCTTCCAGCCTTGCCTCAGTCCCTGGCCTTGGCTGTCCTCAGCTGTTTCCCTGATGTCTCTGCTGTTGTTCCTTTTATCCCTTTCTTTCCCAAGTAGACTCATTTCCGTCCCTTTCTTTCCTGTCTGGTTACAGCAGTCTCAGTCACCGCAAGTGGCTTGCTGTTCCTGGTTCTCTCAGGCCCCTGAGCTTCATCTCTAGTACCCTCTTGTAATTCCTCTTTAATGCCTGTTTTCTCTGTTGCCAGGAAGCCCTCTGAGGGCGGGGTGTGTTTGCCACCCACCAGCACAGTAGCACAGAGGCTGTAGTTTTGAGTGCATGGATAGACAAGAGGCCTTTGGAACTTTCAACATTGCCTAGGTTTTAAGATGACACTTAAAGAGTATCTTGAATGTAGTGAGAATTTTGGAGTTTTGGTTTCTTTAAAAACACAGAAATATAAGAACATGTTTTTGTTTTAATCTTAGGTGTGGGGATACAGGGCATCGTCACAGCAGCTGACTATGATTTGCCTCTTGCTCCAGCTGAAGTATGGTTTTGCCAATTGTAGATAGTTTCAGCAATTGTGTGATGTTTGGAATTCTGGGGACTTTTCAAAGGGTATATGAAATGCTAGGGGCCCTGAGAGGCAGGGTGGGTTGTTGGTTACTTGGTGTTGGTTGCTAGTGGTTGCAGTTTGTTAGTACTTGTGTGCAAAGGAGAAACAAGTAGTAGTAGTAGTAGTAGTAGAAGAAGAAGAAGAAGAAGAAGAAGAAGAAGAAGAAAAAGAAGAAATAATTAGATATCCTGGTAGCAAAGGTCAAACTTGCCCCAAGGAGCTCAACAGCCCTAATAAGCAGGAAGTAGTCTAACTATAACATTGCCCCTTTGCCTCTCTATTCTTTTTCTTTCTCCTATCTAGTGTTAGGGGGCTGATAGGGAAGAGTAGAAAAAGAGTGGAAGAAAGAAGGACCCCCAAAACCATTAAGACTGCCTACACTTGTACTGCTCTTTCATATTAAATAAAATGTGTGTGCGCACGCAGACGCATGCACTTGGGCACATGTGTGCACATGTGTAAGGCCAGGAAAGGTTGATATTTTAGGCTAGCCTATTTGGTCATTGAGTCCCAGGGATCTCCCATCTCTGCCTCATTGCTGGGATTACATGTCCCACCGTGCCCTATTTTTTGAAGCTTACATGTCAGACACCATATATATATACTGAGCTATCTCTCCAGCCCCATTTTTTTTTTTTTTTTTTTTTTTTTTTTTTTTTTTTTTTGACTCCAGCAGTAGTGAGAAGTCCAAGGCTACTGGCTGGAAAGGAAGGGTGAGAAAACCCGGGAACTGATGCTGCTTTCCAGCTTTGTGTGTGTCAAGCCTGCTCCAGACTCTACGTGAACCATCCTGTGAATCCCTCTAACTGCCTCCTAAATATCTGCAGCCCACCCCAAGGGTAAGGACCAACCGGTAGGGAGAAAAGCAGTAAGTAAAGCAAACAGTAGAAAGAAGATGGAGTTTAATCTGTGGTAAGCTGGACGTCAGAGAAGCCCAGGCTTTACCAGTTGTGGTGGTTTATCTGGTACTGGCCAAAGTCAAGGCCTTGCGCTGGGAATGCAAAAAGACTACTGTTGACATCATCCTTTAGTCTGGAGGCCATGGAGCGGCACCTGGTCTCAGCCGGTCTTTTTCTCTTTAAAGACATCTATTAATGTATTAGTATGTGTGTGGTGGGGGCACACGTGGAGGTTAGAGGATAGCTGCAGGGGTCAGCTCTCTCCTTCTACCATGGGGAAGGAGTTCAGGTTGTCAGGTAAATGCCTTTACCTGCTGAGCCATCTTGCTGGCCCTCATTCCAGTCTTTTCTCTTTCTCCCTCCCTTCCTCCCTCTCTCTCTTTCTCACTCAAGATCTATCTATCTATCCATCCATCCATCCATCTATATATCTATCTAACACATATGGGTGTTTTGCCTGCACGTAAGTCTGCACTCCAGAAGAGGGAGACATCCCATAGAGAGTTGTAAGCTGCCATGTAGGTGCTGGAAATTGAATCTTGGATCGCTGGAAGAACAGCCAGTGTTCTTAACCACTGAACCATCCATCCAGTCCCTCATTCCAGTCTCTTGATCATATTTTTGTCTAGTTATTAACACCACAGCCCCATAACTTGTCCACTTCCTGGCTGAGCCTATTCCTTCTGATTAACACAAAAATATAATCTCTTTCACAGGCCAACATTTTCGGGAAGCCCAGTGTCTTCTTCCTACAGCTAGAAGTCAGGCATCTTTTGTTCCCCAAAGCTTCTGCTCCAGAGCCATTTCAGTTCTCCAGATGTGGTGGGTGAATTATTTGTTGCTGTTTTCCTGAGACTTGGCAGATGTTAGCTCTGAAAGTCCTTTATCCTTAGTAACCCCCAGTCTCTGGCAAACCAGGACGGCTCGTCATTCCACACGGGAGGTGGGGGAGAATGCTCTCACCTGCCACTTTTCTAGTGTCTTAATGCATGCAGCCTGCCTGAGTGTTCAGCTGTCAGCAGTGTTCCTGGAAATTTTCAGGTACAGGTAGGTACCAGATTTACTTGGCACCCTTCAAGTACACACTTTCCTCATTGGGCACTAGATGGCAGCCTCTCCCCCCTGTGGAAAGAAAGTGCACAAAGCAGTCAACTGGCGTTTGGAAGTCTTAGCCAGCCATCTAGGATGCTCTGAGGGAGGTAAAATAAACATGTTTATGAAACAGACCTGAACAGGCAGGCCTGTGTGAAATGGGGAGTGGTAAAAAGGAAAAAGATTAGACCAGACTAAAAGCTCCTCGAACATTTGGAATTTGATGTGAGAAGAAGGGCCTGCTATTTCACAGCAGGAGGCCTGCTTTCAGGCTCTAATCTGAATACCTGGCCATCCCGAATGAATTTTACATAGAAAGGAGGAGAAAGCCACCTGGAGTTAGAGAGGCCAAGTGCAGTGTGGGTTAATTACAGCTTCAGCTCCTTCATGAAGGATCATCAGTATTCAAGAGACACCCTCTGCCTTCCAGTGTTTAACCAGGTCCAGCTGAACAAGAGCCTGAGGTTTGTGTGGCAAAGCATGCTGGGACATTTCCTTCCTGAAGCCAGTGATTCATGTCACCTGAAGTGAGCTCTGGAGCACTGCGTAGAGCCTTCAACAGCTGCTAAGTTTACGTTCTGAGAGGACAGCTTGGAGCTGGAGCTGGCAGGAGGAGAGGTTGGTGGTGGAAGCTTGGGGCAGCCTGGGCCTTAGCACACACTCACGATCTGAGGGCAGGGTGAGCGGAGCTTTAGGATTCTTCAGAAGAGCCATCATTTAAGAAATCAGTTTTTCAGCACATTGTGGTGGCACATGCCTTTAATACCAGCATTCTCCAGAGGTAGAGGCAGGTAGAGCTCTGAGTTCAAGGCCAGTCTGGTGTACGAATTGAGTTCCAGGACAGCCAGGGCTACACAAAGAAAACCTGTCTTGAAAAACAAAAATACAATAACAACAAATCAGTTGCCACTTTAAACATCTGTTCCATATAAGTCCCAGTGACTACTAACATGGAAAGTTTGAGGCCCACAGGGCATATGTGACTGACTTTAGCCTGTCACTGGCCATAACCATGAAGAACGGGGATACCCAGGAGCCCAATGAGTGAGAGACTTTTTAAACTTGGGCAGTTGTAGCTGTCCCTGGAGTTACTCCAGGACTTCTTCAACAAAGATGGGTTTCATTCTGCATATAACAGGCTGCGTTTATTTTGGAGACTGGGTCTCACTGTGTAGTTCTGGCTGACTGGGAACTCACTATGCAGACCAGACAGAGGCTTTGAATTCAGAGATCTACCCATCTCTGCCTCCCAAGCGCTCCACTACCTAGGCCCAGTTAACAGAGTTCTTTTTGATAATATTTGTTTTTAAGTGTGTGTGTGTGTGTGTGTGTGTGCGAGAGAGAGAGAGAGAGAGAGAGAGAGAGAGAGAGAGAGAGAGGGAGAGAGAGAGGGAGGGAGAGAGAGAGAGGGAAAGACTGAAGCAGATTGAGACAGATTGCAAGTGCCCGTGGAGACCAGAGGTGTCAGATTCCTTGAAGTTGCAGGTGGTTGTTAGCCACCTGACATGGGTGTTGGGAACTGGATGTGCCTCCTCTGCGAGAGCAGGAAGCAATCTTAATTGCTGAGCGAGCTCTCCAGCCCCACAGCTAACAATCTTTGAGCATTTATTATGGCAAACGCGTGACCACCAGTCAATTCTCACAGAGGGAACTGTAAGAAACCCTCACGGGACTGGAGTCCTGCCTCAGTGGTGCAGCATTTGGTCAGTGTGCAGAAGGCCCTGGATTCAGTTCTCAGCATTGCAGAGGAAGCAGCAATTCAGCAACATGTCAGTGTGAGCACCTACTTGAGCAGGGTATGGTGGTGTGTAATGCCAGCAGTTGAGAGGTGGAGGCAAGAAAATTGTGAGGTCAGAGTCAGTTTGGGCCACTAGTGATTTCCAGGCCTGCCTAAATTATATAGTGAAACTTTGTCTCAAAAACTAGAACACCTAAGAGCAAGAACAGGACCTTTGGCAGCACAGGCTTGGGCTGGATCCTGCCTCCAAAGGTTTCCACCAGTGACTTCACACCACTCATTCTCTGTTTCTCCAGGTTGTAGGATGATGATTGCATGGATTAAATAAGAAAATGCACGTAAAATGTTTGGAGTGATGTCTTTGTTCACTGTGTAAAGGTTTTCCTTGTATATTCAAATACTGAGTTCTGAAAGATGAGTACAGAATGACTTTGGTAGTAAGAATCACTATCTCAGTGTTCTATAAACATTGTTCCCTGTCACCTTCTGATTAGATGAAAACAGAGCTGAACAGCCTATAGCAAAGATAGGAGGAACTAGGCAGGACTTCTGGAAGAGATAGGAACTCTGGGAAAGAAAGAGGCATGAAAGACACAGAGGAAGTCGGAGGTAGGAAATTGAGGCAAGGTAAAGCACATAGGTTAGTATAAATGGGTTAGCACAGGTCATAAGAGCTAGTTGGGAACCGCAGTAAGCTAAAGCCCAAAGCTAAGATGAATAAGTGCAAGTCTTCATGTCATTATTCATTAGTGGGGCAGTCCATACAGTTTCATAAAACATTCAACCAGATGCTTACCAAGTGCCTACAAATATTAGCTTAGAGTATATGCTGGGGTCTGGTTATCTGCTCAGCAGGTTAAGGTGTTTCACTTTTAAGCCTGATGACTTGAGATTCATCCCCAGGATCCACATGGGGGAGAGAAAGAGCCAACTCCTGGAAGTTGTCCTCTTACCTCTTAGCCACGGCACACATGGGTTCATATAGCTATACATGCACACGTGCAAGCATACACACAAAATAAATAAAGTGAAAAAAAGAATACATGTGCTTAAGCGAGCTTCTGCCTGTCGCTGGTGTTTGGAACATATTGGCATCAAATAGACGACTGTGTCTGTACCTTGACTTCTTTGCATCTACAGTGCCACTGTGTCCCAAAGAAGGGCTGCATTTCTCAGACTAAGGGTTCAAAGGTCAGTGGATGAACAAGGATGGATGGTTGACATAAAACTAGCCAGTACAATACTGAAGTTTTTACATAGTTTCTAACTGCAAGACAAGGATGAAATTTGTAAAATAGATACTAAAAAAAAAAAGGACTAAGTAAGTAATATGCTGTATGTAGCCCATGCCAAAAGGCAAATGACAAAATCAGCATGAATAGTCTCTGTTTCAAAGAGTTTGCTTCCTGCCTCTAAGCACTATCAAAACATCTGCCAGTGACCCATTTTTGAACATCCAAGCAATATTCTGTGTTTCACATCTGTCAACAGCACAAAACTACATTCATATGTCCTAGTTTGGGACTCAGAAATAATGGTACCTGTGGGTAGGTTTTTAATGAAAGGAAAGTCAGGCAATCTTCTAGTGGGTAGTCAAGAAATGGTTTGCAGAGGTTGTTACATGAAGCCAGGTCTAGAAGAAGTAGGGACTTCTGGGGTGCAGAGAAAGCAGGCACCTCAGAGGAACAGAGTAGGTGGGAAGACAGTCTGGTAAAAATTATAAGGGAGAAAGATGGAGAGAAGGGAAGTGGGAGTCTTGTTTTGCCTTGCAAGCAATAGGGCAGCATGCCCAGAAAACAGACAACACACAGAGAACTCAGGAAGAAAATATTCTCTGGGGAGGGTTATCGTGGTAGGCTGACAGAATGGGTTAGGGGCAATGGGGTGGTGAAAGGGAAAGGTAACATCTCAGGTCACTGTCTGTAAGACTGTAAAGATGACACTTATCTTTTCAGGGCCTTCAGCATTATGCAAAATCATTTTCAGTCTCTGCATCTCTGACTGCTCCTGGTTTAACTGCAGTCTTGACTCATCACTTTTCCTAGAGATTTGTTCTTTTTAATGTGAACTTCAAGATGCTGTTAACCTCTTTCTAACTTATATACAATTTGTGCTGCCTCTTGGTTGATTTTACCCCCACTCTGGGGCTTTCTTTACCTGGCCTGGATCAGTGTTTGGCAAACTGTGGTGATAACTGGAGAGTACTTAAAAAAAAATCTTTGTTGCTAATCAACAGATTGCACATATTTAAAATGTGTGATTTGATGCTTTTGACGTATATAGCTGTACAAAAAGATTATAAATAAACCTGCTATCCCTGGAAATTACCTGAGGCCAATTAGGAGTCCATTTAGCTTCATCTGCAGCAAGACTATCTTCCTGATTGAAGAATACAAAACAGGTCCCCTCTGGGCAGAAATGTGGACTCCATGCCATTTCATAACCTGCTTTACCATTCTTTCTCACTGTTACGGTTTGAGATCCCCCTATTTACAACCTTTGTAAATGAGAGATCCTTTGGGAGGTAAGGCCCAGTGGAAGCTGTCTTGGTCACTGGGGAAATGTTCTCAGAAGAGATGGAGAGTCCCCAGGCTCTCTGACTTCCTCTTTGTGTTTTACACAAATACTTCCATTTTGAATTTTCCATCATGATGTGAAGTGGATGTTTCTGGTTTCTTTGGAAACTCGGGCTTGTCATGTAACTATGTTTTTTGTTTGGGTCCCAAGTGTGGGATGTGGGAATGTCCCCCCTACTCCCGAGGAAAACAGCTCCCACAAAAAAGCACATGATGTTGATCAGCTGAAACCTCTCATGTGCATGGTTTTTGTGAGCTGAGAAATATCCCTGTGTGGAGTCTGAGACGAGAGACAACACTTAACCTGCATCTCTATGCTTTTGCATTGCAAGTCTTTGCAATGGCTTGCATGTTTCACTGGTGTTTGCAGAGAGAAATGCTTTAGAGCATTGCTCATGCTGCTCTGGCAGAGTTTTGCATCTTTGGTGGAATGGTCGTCCAAGCCCCCCCTTTACCCTCACATTTTTTACTGACTTGTATTGCAGCTGCTGCTTTGCTGTTTGACTAGACTGCAGGTATCTTGAACTGAGTTTGGTAATCCCCTAAGGACCCATCGACCCTAATCAGCAGGAATTAAATAAAAAAGGTCTACAGTCCCTTTCCCTACTAATCTACCTAAGGTCAGGGTGTTGGAAGGGAGGCAAAAGCCTTTAAGAACCTTAAATAAAGTAGGTGTTTGAAAAATCGAAGCCTACAATGATGTGTTGTCATCTGCCACGTATGGGACTTGAAACCCAAACTTTGAGCTAAGTGGTGATGGCTAATCTTGACTGTCTGGAGAAACCTGGGGAGACAGACCATCAATTGAGGAATTGCCTCCATTAGATCAGTTGGCATGTGGGCATGGCTGTGAGGCATTTTCTTAATTGCTTATTGATGAGGAGGGCCCATTCCACTATGAGCAGTGCCATTCCTAGGCAGTTAGGCTTAATTTACGAAAGTAAATTATATTAAATTAAATTATATGAAAGGTATCTGAGAAAGTCAGTAAACAGTGTACCCTCATGGAACTGGATAAAACAATAGAGACAATATTTCACTGGGAAATGCATAAAAGTCTTCCATTAGAAAATAAAAATAAGCTGGAAGTGGTGGTGCACGCCTGTAATCCCAGCACTCAGGAGGCAGAGGCAGGTGGATCTCTGTGAGTTCGAGACCAATCTGGTCTACAGAGCGAGTTTCAGGGCAGACAAAGCTACACAGAGTAACCCTTTCTTGAAAAAACAAAATAAAAAAAAATGGACCCATTATTCCAACTCTTCTGAAGTGATATTTTTCTTTACTGTAAGAGAGTAGTGGGGGTCTTGCCTAGGGCTCCAGGTTTAGTAGGCAGAGGTGCCTACTGACATTTGGACTCTGTGGAGAGCCAGCAGCTTCTCAAGTTACATTCCACTCAGCTCTGGTAGGGCCATTCACAGGGACCGCAGTGGTCAGCTCTGAAGGTCTTTTCAGGTCTTCTCTGTCTTGCTATTTTGTAGATGCGAGTGAAGCTGGCTTTTTCTCTTTCTAATGATCCAGGGCAGATGGAAACTGTTGGTGGAGAGGAATAGTCTCTGAGAAGCTGGGTGGTCATTAGGAAACTTAATGAAGCAGTGTACACTCTGATTGCTCAGTGGCTGGAGGATTCCAGTAGAGAGCACTGAGTGAACCTCAATAATAAGCACCCTTAAAGACCAACTAACCCCTGATGTTCCCTCCTGAAGGACTACAGGGAGCACTAGGATCAGAAAGGGGGGAGCCTGGGCTCTACACACTAGTGCTGGTCATCTCACTGGAATCAATGATGACATTTGCCTGAGGTAATCCTGCCCATTCGTTCTACCCCCTGTCACCTCTCCTTACCTATTCAGCACTCAGAGAGCTGCTCTAAAATCCAGAAGGTGAGATCCAGTGCTATGTTCCATCTGGAGCCTGCCTTTTCCTTGCCTCTCTCTCTTACAGCCTGTGCTCCATTCATACAGAGTCCCTGTCTTGCCACTTTCCGATTTTATTGTTTATGGTCTCAGGAAATTTGTGTGCACTGCTGACCCTGGTGAGCAGAGTTTCCTCTTTCCTTCCCTCCCTCCTTCATGTCTTCCTTCCTTTGTTTATGTATTTATTGAAAAAAAATAAAAAGGGTCTCACTCTATAAGCCAGGGTGGCCTGGAACTCACTAATAGCCCGGGCAGGCTGTAATCTCATGGTGGTCCCCCTGCCTCAACCTCCTGAAACTGAAGGTTACAGATGTGAGCCAGTGGCCTAGATTTCTTCTAGTTAGTGTTTACATGTTACCCACTTCTGTGTGACAAGAACACTAAATGAGAGATTACTCTCCTAAGAGATTTCTAAGTGGGCGATTTGGATGTTGCTGACAGCAGACATGACTGTACAGCTGGTATCTAGAATCTACTCATTCTCAGTCGCTGGGACCCAAGGCATCACCTCTCTCTGTCCTGTCACTCTCCAGATTCTGGGTATGCCAGTTTATATGGTACTAGTGGTGGAGCCCATGGCCTTGCACATGCTAGGCTGGCAATCTACTTCTGAGCTATGTACCTACCCCCTTCTTGTATTTTTGAGACAAATTTCCACATAGACCAGGCTGGCCTTGAACTTGTGTTTTTTAAGATCCTACTTCCCAAGTACTAGGATTACAAATATATGTCACTATGCAGGCTTTCTGTTCTCATTTCTAAATGTTCCCCTTTCAGCTCACATGCCCATCTTAGTCACGTTAATGACATAAAAGAATTAATAGTGCTAGTTTTCCCATTTCAAGAACTGTTTTGTCTTTAGGGTGAGTGTTCATCTCTGTGTGTGTTTATTATGTGTTAACTTCACACATCGGCTCTCCCAGAGGAATCTCACACTCTGCCACAGCTTTGGAAGGCTCATTATTGCCTCCCCAGACCTGCAGGGGCTTCAGCCTGTCCCCAGGGCTCTGTGCGCTCCCAAAGGACTGACACAGGAGTGCTGTCTCTCCACTATCCAATTAGCATTCAGTGCTGAGGGCTCTAGAAAGCACCAAAGCCTGCACTGCTAACCAGACAGGAGCACTCAGATTGAGAATCAGTAAGGATGGCTGAGCCTGGCATTGGTGACAAAATAAAGCAAAAAGCCTAGTAAATGGAAACAAAAGCCTTATTTCTTGTTTGCGCCACTTGTTCCACGAAGGATGCTGTACATTCCTGCTTAGAGACAAGGGGGAGGGAGGCCTGACCTCCTGGAGGTCACTGGCTGCTAGAAGCAGTGGGCAGGTTGTGTGTATGGGTAGAAGTAGGGCGGGGCTCATGTAGCCATTCTTCCATTCTTCCATGCTTCTACTTAGAAACGACAAATGATTGTCCTTTGAATTTTACTGACAGACATGAATTATAGGAGGAGACGGTGAGGCATTACCCTTTTGAGGGCTACCAAGGCAGAGAAGGAGAAAGCCTGGTAGTCAACACTGCTTTTCTCACAGGAGACAAGCACTTGCACAAAAAGATGATACATCACTGCTTGAAAGTTGGTGTGTGTGCTTTTCCACTACCACAGAATATAGATCTGTTTCCTCAGAACCACAACATTCCCTAAGGGAGAGAGGCTCTCAAGACCCGAGAAGTTAATGAAACAGGAAGTTAAAAAACTGGTGGGATTCACAAGGCTCCTCTCCCAGGTTGTAAGAGCAGTAAACACTTGCTGGGAAGAAGAGGCTCTCAGAATGAAGAGAACTGCCTGCAAGTTGCACAGGGAGCCTGGGGATGCTTTCAGGAGCTGATTCCGGTGCTGGGGTCAGCGTTCAGTGATGCATTGTCTCAGGCTCTGGCGAGTAACCCTAATAAAATCACCAGTTCTCCAAGCTAGAGTGGTGTGGAATGATTTATTCGGTCTGTCACTGGTGTCCTATCTGGGATAAATAGATGTTTGTTTTCATCTTCCCAGGAAAAGTCAAACAACACAGGTGGAAAGGAAATAGGTTTGCAGTGTACACGTCCTAAGTAGAAGGCAGGGGCACACTGCAATTGACATTTTGGAAGGAGACAGAAAAGGAATGGGACCTGGGAAAGAAAGTAACAATCCAAAGCTAGGGAGGCAAGGGGAGGATGGAGCCAGTGGGTGGGACTGGCCTGGACTGTTACTGCTACCATGCTCAACACGTCTTTCTGTGAACTGATTACTGATGAGGTGTCTGTCATCTGGTCCTAAGGGTGTCCGCCATCAGCCAACCTGACTTACACTCATAAGCAGCAACTGTACTTGGAAAATGGTCTCCAGTGTGGGAGCTGGTGTCACTTGAGATGGTCTCCATAGCAGCTCACTTGAAAGCATTTGCTAGGAGGAATTCCTTACTAGGCATGAACTGGGGAGACGCAGAAAACTAAGGCAGAGTGGAGGCGACACTTCGGAAGCAGCTTGGAGGCAGTGGCAAGCGGACATCAGTTCTTCACCCGGGAGTGTTTCGTGTGCTTCCACATGGAACCTCATGTGTGTGAGGAGAGGTGATGGGAAGTACTATAGCCTGGACTGCTAATTCTGAAGCAGCATGATGAGATTCCTCCCTCCCTCCCTCTCTCCTTCTCTCCCTCCTTCTCTTCCTCCTTACCTCCCTCCCTCCCTCCCTTCATCCCTCCTTCCCTCTACCCCTCTTTCCTTCTATCCCTCCATTCCTTCCTCCTTTCTCCTTTCTTTCAATTTTACTTCTTTCTCTTGAGACAGAGTTCTACTTTGTAGATTAGCTTGGTGGCCTGAAATTCACTATGTATCCCAGGCTGTCCTCAATTCTCTTGCCTCTGCACCTTCTGGAGTGCTGGGATTACAGGCATACACACCAAGCCTGGCAAGACTGGCAAGCTTTAGGAAATGACAGCAAGTCATGGCTGCTGCCAGGGTGAAGCAGCTCAGCAGATGAAACACAGAGTTAAGGACATCTCTGCTCTCCAGCCCAGAGCAGCCCTCCAGTGTCTCTGCCAGAGCCTGATGGCAAAAGAAAGTCCTTGCCTCAAACAAGGGAGAAAGTCAAGTTGGAGGACAAGGACAACATGAACGCTCATGTTAATGACTTCTGCAGCTCAAAGCTGGGCTTAATAAACTCTGAGGAGGCAAGCTGTAGCAAGTTCTTTATAGACTCTTCTATCCAGAATAAACTATCATTTTAAATTTTCTTAAATTGGGGTGATGGCATGGATCATCAGGCAAAGGCACTGTCCAGACAAGCCTGACAATCAGTGAAAGGAACCCCCAGTGAAAGGAGAGACTCAACTCCCCAAAGTTATCTCTGGCCTCCACATGCGGGAGTGGCACTAACGTTGTTGAGGTTTGCTTATACCCTACGATATGGTCTCTGATGTCTCTGTTCCATAGACCCTTAAGTGTGCTTATTGCTGGGGTTGAATATTGATCAAATGTCCACTTGATGTTGGTTGACGGTGGTGTTAAGTTTTATTTTTTAAAAAAATATTTATTTATTAGCATCTCTGTGTGTATGTGTGTATCTGTCTCTGTCTGTCTGTCTGTCTGAGTGGATATGGGACTGTGAGTACAGGTGCCCACTGAAGCAGAGGTGTGGGATGGCTTTGGAACTGAAGTTGTAGACAGTTGCGAGCAGCTTGATGTGGGTGCTGGAATTTAACTCTTGGCCTTTGGAAGACCAGTACATGCTCTTAAATGCTGAGCCATATCTACAGCTTGTGATAGTTGATTTTGAATCTCAGCTTGGTAGGAGAGTAATAAAGTAATGGGAGTGGAGGGGGTATTTCCAGAGAGGATTAACTAAAGGAGAAAGAGCCACTTTAAATGTGGGTGCCTCATCCCACAGGCTCAGGGCCCTAATGATAGAGTAAATGGAAAAAGGAGAAAACCTCTCTGCCTCTCTTCTCCTCTTACCCTCCCCTGCCCTGCCTTCTTCCCTCTGTACCACAGTGGGAGCAGCTTGTCCTGTCACACCCTCCCTGCTGCGATGGATGGAAACTTCAGAAACATGAGCTAAAGTAAATGCTTCTGCTCAGGCATTTGGTCACAGCAATGGGAAATGAACAGATAATTGATATCCTTACTGTCTTTGGTTCCTTGCTCTGCTCTGACATTTACTCCATCTGAAGGTAGATACAAAGTTGTACTTTTAAAAAATCTGTGGTACTGGAGGCGGATCTTGGGGCCTCCCACATACCAGGTAAGTCTTCACCACTGAGGGAAGCCACTTAAGCATCATTTTATTAACATTTTCATAATATATCATTTTCTGCCTTCTTACTTCCAAATACCTTTTACAAATACATATATTGCTTTATTTGGGCTTTGTTTTGAAACTGTCTTATGTAGTCTAGGCTGACCTTAGCTCCCTATATAGATAGAGCTGTCTTCAGCTCTCCATCTTCCTTCCTCCTTCTCATAAGTGCCGGGATTACAGACCTGCAACACCTCACCTGACCCTATTTCAGGCAGAAACATACTGTTGTATTTAAGCTCTGTGATAATCTGTATTTTAAAAACATAACCATATATAATAACAAGAGACAAAGAGATGTTATATTGCATTTATTGTAGAAAGACTGAATTAGGCTAATTAACATATAAATCTCTTTAAATACTTATCTATTTACCTGTCTGAGTGCAGCGTTGTGCCCTCTGAAAAAAGCCTCTCTAATCTCTTGTCTCTATTTAGGCCATTTGTATTTATTGCCATTATTGGTTTGTTAGAGCTTAAAATCATGATTTTATTATTTTTTTATTTGTTGTTTTATTTTTTAACTTCTTGGTTCTATTTTTTTTCTCCTCGTTGCCTTGAGTTTCTAGAACCCTTTTGAGAAGTCCATTTTCTTTTATCTGTAGTGCTTTGGAGTGTGTCTTTGTTAGATTTTATTGTGGTTGCTGTAGGTATTATGTGCGCATAGTTTATCGGTATCGTCGTTGTCAGCGCTTTACCACTTCTAGTAAAGCACAGACAGCTTAACGCCCTTTATTGCCCTCCAGCCTGTCCCATTTATAATTGTCTTAAATCTTCTACCTACACCAAAAGCCATATTGTATAGTTCTTGCTTCAACCATTAAACATAATGCTGGAAGCTCAAGAGCGGAAGGAAACTCTACTGTATTTGTCTACACTTTTTTTCTTTCCCTTTTTTCCCTTCCTTAATAGCCATGTTCCTTTTCATAAAGTCACTTTCTCAGCTGAGTGTGGTGGTGCATATCTATAGTCCTAGCACTTTGGAGGCAGAGATGGGAGATAGAGTATAAGGCCAGCCTCAAGAGTATAAGGCCAGCCTCACTTTACAGAGAATTTTAATCCAGTCTGGGGTACAGGAAACTCCATCTCAAACAAAACAAAACAATGCAAATAGCAAAAAGAAAACAAACAAAAAATGGAATATAGTAAACCAACCCCAAAGGCTTGGGGGGATGGCTCAGTCAATCGTGTTTCTGTCCATCCTAGCCTGGGGGGCTGAGCTGGGATCCCTAGTACCCATACAAAACGCTGTATGTGTTGGCATGCACCTGTTACCTTAGCCCTGGGGAGGCAGAGGCAGGAGGATCCTGGGAGGTCACTGGCTGGTGAGTCCCGTGTCAGTGCCCTCCAGGTTCAGTAAGAGACCCCGTCTCAAAAAGTAAGGTGGAGGGGGATTGGAGAAGGCATCTGATATCCACTCCTAACCTAAACACACACACACACACACACACACACACACACACACACACGCACACACACACACACACACACATACACGCAGAGAAAGACAAAGATAGAGAGGTCATTTTCTCTTTGACTCAGGAACCCGTTTTTTATTTTTTTATTTAACTTTTATTAATTATACTTTATTCACTTTATATCCCCCCCATAAGCCCCTCTCTCCTCCCCTCCCTATCCCACCCTCCCTACCCCTTCTTCACGCATGCCCCTTCCCAAGTCCACTGATAGGGGAGGTCCTCCTCTCCTTCTTTCTGATCTTAGTCTATCAGTTCTCATCAGAAGTCGCTGCATTGTCATCTTCTGTGGCCTGGTAAGGCTGCTCCCCCCTCAGGGGGAGGTGATCAAAGAACAGGCCAATCAGATTATGTCAGAGGCAGTCCCTCTTCCCATTACTATGCAACCCACTTGGACACTGAACTGCCATGGGCTACATCTGTGCAGGGGTTCTAGGTTATCTCCATGAATAGTCCTTGGTTGGAGTATGAGTCTCTGGGAAGTTCCCTGTGTTCAAATTTTCTTGTTCTGTTGCTCTCCTTGTGGAACTTCTGTCCTCTCCAGCTCTTACTATTTCCCACTTCTTACGTAAGATTCCATTCACTCTGCTCAACAGTTGGCCATCAGGCTCAGCATCTGCTTTGATAGTCTGCAGGGCAGAGGCTTTCAGAGGCCCTTTGTGGTAGGTTCCTAGGTTGTTTCCTGTTTTCTTCTACTTCTGATGTCCATCCTCTTTGCCTTTCATGACGGGGATTGAGCATTTTAGTCAGGCTCCTATCTCTTGATTAGTTTCTTTAGATGTACAGATTTTAGTGGGTTTATCCTATGCTGTATGTCTATATGAGTGAGTATATACCATGTGTGTCTTTTTGCTTCTGGGACAGCTCACTCAGGATGATCCTTTCCAGGTCCCACCATTTACCTGCAAATTTCATGATTTTCTTATTTTCATTGCCGAGTAATTCTCCATTGTATAGATGTACCACAATTTCTGCATCCATTCTTCAGTTGAGGGGCATCTGGGCTGTTTCCAGCTTCTGGCTATTACAAATAAAGCTGCTACAAACATGGTTGAGCAAATGTCCTTATTGTGTACTTGAGCCTCTTTTGGATATACGCCTAGGAGTGGTATGGCTGGATCTTGAGGAAGCGCTATTCCTGATTGTCTGAGAAAGTGCCAGATTGATTTCCAGAGTGGTTGTACAAGTTTACATTCCCACCAGCAGTGGAGAAGGGTTCCCCTTTCTCTACAACCTCTCCAGCATGTGTTGTCACTTGAGTTTTTCATCTTGGCCATTCTGATGGGTGTAAGGTGAAATCTCAGGGTCGTTTTGATTTGCATTTCCCTAATGGCTAATGACGTTGAGCATTTCTATAAGTGTTTCTCTGCCATTCTATATTCTTCTACAGAGATTTCTCTGTTTAGCTCTGTTCCCCATTTTTTAATTGGATTACTTGGTTTGCTGCTTTTCAGTTTCTTTAGTTCTTTATATATTCTGGATATTAGCCCTCTGTCAGATAAAGGGTTGGTGAAGATTCTTTCCCAATCTGTAGGCAGTCACTTTGTTTTGATGACGGTGTCCTTTGCTTTACAGAAGCTTTTCAGTTTCATGAGGTCCCATTTATTGATTGTTGCTTTTAGAGCCTGTGCTGTTGGTGTTCTGTTCAGGAAGTTGTCTCCTGTACCAATGAGTTCTAGGGCATTCCCCACTTTTTTTTTCTAGCCGATTTAATGTGTCTGGTTTTATGTTGAGGTCTTTGATCCACTTGGACTTCAGTTTTGTGCAGGGTGATAAGTATGGATCTATTTTCATTTTTCTACATGTACACATCCAGTTGGACCAGCACCATTTGTTGAAGATGCTATCTTTTTTCCATTGAATGGTTTTGTCATCTTTGTCAAAGATCAGATGTCCATAAGTGTGTGGGTTTATTTCTGGGTCCTCTGTTCGGTTCCATTGATCCACCATTCTGTTTCTATGCCAGTACCATGCGGTTTTTAAAACTGTTGCTCTATAGTACAACTTAAGATCAGGGATGGAGATACCTCCAGAAGATCTTTTATTGTAGAGGATTGTTTTAGCAATTCTGGGTTTCTTGTTATTCCATATGAAGTTGAGAATTTTTCTTTCCAGGTCTGTAAAGAATTGTGTTGGTAATTTGATGGGAATTGCATTGAATCTGTAGATTCCTTTTGGTAAGATGGCCATTTTTACTATGTTAATCCTGCCAAGCCATGAGCATGGGAGATCTTTCCATCTTCTGAAATCTTCTAATTCTTTCTTCAGAGACTTGAACTTTTTTTCATACAAGTCTTTCACTTGCTTGGTTAGGGTTACTCCAAGGTACTTTATGTCCTTTGTGGCTATTGTGAAGGGTGTTGTTTCCCTAATTTCTTTCTCAGCCCTTTTGTCTTTTGTATACAGGAGGGCTACTGATTTTTTTTTTTTTTGAGTTAATTTTGTATCCGGCCACTTTGCTGAAGGTGTTTGTTAGCTGTAGGAGCTCCCTGGTAGAGTTTTTGGGGTCACTCAAGTATACTATCATGTCATCTGCAAATAGTGATAATTTGACTTCTTCCTTTCCAATTTGTATCCCCTTGATCTCCTTCAACTGTCTTATTGCTCTAGCAAGGACTTCCAGAACTGTGTTGAAGAGATATGGAGAGAGTGGTCAGCCTTGCCTTGTCCCTGATTTCAGTGGGATTGCTTTAAGTTTCTCTCCGTTCAGTTTGATGTTGGCTATAGGCTTGCTGTATATCATCGCCTTTACTATGTTTAGATATGTGCCTTGTATCCCTGATCTCTCCAATACTTTAAACATGAATGGATGTTGGATTTTGTCAAATGCTTTTTCAGCATCTAGGGAGATTACTGTGTTTTTTTTTTTCTTTCAGTTTGTTAATATGGTGGATCACATTGATGGATTTCTGTATATTGAACCACTTTTGCATACCTGGGATGAAGCCTACTTAGTCATAGTGGATATATCTTTGATGTGTTCTTGTATTCTGTTTGCAAGTATTTTGTTGAGTATTTTTGCATCAATGTTCATAAGGGAGATTGGCCTGAAATTCTCTTTTTTTGTTGGGTCTTTTAAGGTTTAGGTACCAAGGTGACTGTGGCTTCATAGAATGAGTTTGGTAATGTTCCTTCTGTTTATATTTTGTGGAATAGTTTGAAGAGAATTGGAGTTAGTTATTCTTTGAAGGTCTGGTAGAATTCTGCACCAAAACCATCTTTTCCTGGGTTTTTTTTTTGGATGGGAGACTTTCAATGACTGCTTCTATTGCCTTGGGGGATACAGGACTATTCAGGAACCCCTTTTAAATATTCTTTTAGATAATGCCACTATGATGGCCATGAACTCTAACCCTCTGAAACTGTATTCCCACAGTAAACTCTTTTTTTTTCTATGCCTTTGTCATGGTTACCAAAACAATAGAAAAGTAATTAAGACAGATGAGCAAATTTTAAGAAATTGAAATCAAGCATTTAGATACTGGATTTTGGATACTATTTAAATACTGTGTCTCAGTAGAACCTCTTTGCCATAGCTTTGGTGGAAGAAAGGGAACATTGTCTTGTTATTGCTGGGGACGAAAGTTCAGATTTTCTTTCTGGCCTGTAGGGAGGTTTCTTGGAGCTGCTGGGTAGTGGTGCAAGGGTCTCCAGATGGCCAATCCCACCACAGGAACACATTGTTACTACCTGGTGGTGGGAGAGGTCGGGATCTCTATTTGGTCTCTACTGACCTCGACAGGGTCAGGTGGTGCTTGCAACTGCTAAGCTAGAATGAAAGTCCAACTCCCATTGGCCCTTTCCTAAGCTTTGTCAGCTGGACAAAGTTGGGGAGAGGATGTTGTGTAGAAAAGTGGTAATACAGGCTTTCTGCCTCGGCTTTTGTGGGGCTGAAACAGGCCTATGATTTTTGCCTGAAGCTGAGTGATTACAATCTAAAAGTTTTACATTTTTCAGGACTAGGAATACAGGTCAGTGAAAGAGTGTGCTATTGCTAATATCACACACACACACCCCTTTTATTTCTATAAGGTTGCTGCTTTCCTGGAACTTTCGTAAGAGCATAGCCTTTCTGTGTTGGGCATGGGTGGGTTTAGCTATATCTGCATGTCCTGGTGTTTCCAAGCTTAGAGTTTCTCCAATAACCAATCTAGTCACAAAAATAAACTTGAGAATTCACCCCTGTGCCTTGCCATGGGTTTTGAGAATTCTGCCTGCCTTCTCTCTAAGCTTTGGAGTCTTCCTAATTATTTTAATGTCTTGGGTTTTCACCTGTACGTTGTGGGAGGAATAGGGGTAGCTGAGAGCCGTGTCTGGTGCCACCAAACCATGACCCCGAAGAAGGCCTTTCTACCTTCCTAGCAAAAACAAAACTTTCTGATCCTCAGGGATCTGTTACCTTCTCTTGTGATTAAATCTGGCCCCATTCTTCATTTTCCTTTTTAAAAATTTCTCCTTAAAAAATTATTTGTGTGCGTGCGTGCATGTGTGTGTGTTTCTGTGTATGCCTCGCTGCGTGTCTGTGGAGCTCAGAAGACACATTGTGGGAGTCAGTTCTCTTTCTTCCTAAGTGGGTCCCAGTCATCAGGCCTGACAGCAAGGTGCCTTTACCTGCTGAGCCATCTCAGGGGCTCAATTTTCCTTCTTATCTTATTTTTATTCCTTATTCCTGGTCCCCTGATGTGTGACATAGGAACTAGGGTCAGGCTCCCAGAGAGTGCACAGTTCGTCCTGGAGGTGGGGAGACAAGGAAAAGTATCTGCCGAGATTGGTCTGTTCTCTCCCCGAGTATTTCAGCATAATAAGTGCTTAGTCTGGGTCCTTGCTTGCAGCTGCTTACCGTCCCTGGCTTTACATTTAACTTTAATGGACATTGCCATCTTGTGGACAGAGCGGGACATGCAGCCGAGAGAAGGCAGCTCAAGGACTGTGGGATATTGGAAAGTAAGATGAATGTGTCCCCTGAGTAAACTGCCCTTCCTGGATGAAGGCTTTCTTCTTTGATGTAATGCCGTCATTTTTACTGGCTCGTGACTCTGAGTCACACCCATCCATCTGAAGGAGAGTGCTGTGGGAAGCAGAAAACGCAAAAGCTGGAGTTGCAGAGAATTAGGCTGAATCAACTATCCTCTCAGGAGCTGTGTGACCTTGGGGAGCTCATCTGGCGTCTCTGAGCCTCTGTACAAGAGGGGATAGTTCCAGGATCATTCTAGAAATCCCATAAAAGGAAGAAGTCCCAGGACCACTCTATCAAGCCCAGTTAGGACGAGTGTGCCCGTGAAATACTCTGTTCCTCCAGTGATGAGGGGAGGAGGGTTCATGAGTGTATCACCGAGGAAAGGGTTTAAGGGTCAGAGAGAGACCTGGATGAGCTGAAGAAGGGGAACCGACATTTACATGGGTGCAAAGTAGCAGGCAATGTGGTTAGTTCTCTCAACTCCTTAAGAGGCCATTAGTCCCCTCACTTTACAAGGTGGAGCAGTAGCTTGGAGACGGTAGGCAATCTGTCCACACAGCTGATGAGCAGTGTGAATGGTAGAGTTGGGTGTGTGTTTGTTTGTGTCTCGCTGTGTAGTCCTGTGAGGTCAGGCTCTGGCTATGTGGACCAGGCTGGCCTTGAACTCATGGAGATCTGGTGCCTTTGCTTCTGGAGTCCTGGGCTTAAAGCCATGGATGAGTCAGGGTTTTAAAATATTTATTATGATTGTGCACACACATGCCTGTCTCTGTGTGCATGCCTGTGTGTGTGTCTTTGTGTGTGAGTGTGTTTCCTGTCTCTGTGTTTGTTCATGTATATGTGTCTACATTCCTGTTTCTCTCTCTCTCTCTCTCTCTCTCTCTCTCTCTCTCTCTCTGTGTGTGTGTGTGTGTGTGTGTGTGTGTGTGTGTGAATCAGAGGACAGCTTTCCAGAGTCAGTTCCCTCCTTCCATCATGTGGTCTCAGGCCTATAACTCAGATTGCCAGGCTTATGTGGCAAATCCTTTAACCTGCTGAGCCATCTCCCAGCCCTCAAGATCTGAGCCTCAACCTCCTCTTTATTGTCTGCTCTTCATGTCATGATTAGAATCTGCTGAATTAGTCCTGAGGTGGAAGCCAAGGAGGGTGTGGTCTTGAGGGAGGAGATAAATTTGACTGGAGAGCTTCTTCTTTTGGAAGACTTGCCACATACAGCCAGGGGAGGTTGGTTCAATGCAGCACAGCTTCTCTGCTTCCATGGATCCTGGGAGATAGCGGTTGCCATAAATCTTAGAAGTCTTGTGATCTAAGTGGTTTTGGAGACTCTAACTATGCCGGAGGGCTTGAGGCTACATACTCCCTCTACTCCTCCACTTCTGTCTGTCTATCTGTGGGGGGGTGAGAATTGAGGCCTTTTCACTCTTAGGATATCGGAGGGAGACTTTTAGTTTGAAAAGAGGGCTGGTTATAGAGGCAATGCTGGAACAAAAATTAGAGAAAGAGTAGAATGACCATGATCCAGTAAAGGAAGGCAGATTTTATTTTATTTTATTTTATTTGTGATAGGGTTTCATGTAGCCTAGGTAGGCCTTGGCCTTGCTAAATAACTGAACAAGACACTGAGCATTTTTTAAAAATTACAATTTATTCACTTTATATCCCAGCCGTAGCCCCCTCCCCTGTTCCCTCCCAATCCTGCCCTCCCTCCCTCATCTCCTCCCATGCTCCTTCCCCAGTCCACTGATAGTGGAGGGATCTCCCCCCCTTCCGTCTGACCCTAGCCTATCAGGTCTCATCAGGACTGTCATTCATAGTCTTCCTCTGTGGCCTGGTCAGGCTGTTCACCTCTTAGGGGGAGGTGATCAAAGAGCCAGCCACTGAGTTCATGTTAGAGACAGCCCCTATTCTTCTTACTAGGGAGCCCATTTTGAGACTGAGCTGCAGACACATGTGGTATATACTCACTTATAAGTGGATATTAGTCATATAATATAGGATAATCATACTAAAATCCATACACCTAAAGAAGCTAAGCAAGAAGGAGAACCCTGCGTAAGATGCTCAATATTCATTGAGCAAACGGGATAGACATTGGAAGAAGGTGAAAACAAGGAACAAGGCCTACCACAGAGGGCCTCTGAAAGACTCTACCCAACAGGGCATCAAAGCAGATGCTGAGACTCATAGCCAAACTTTGGGCAGAGTGCAGGGAATCTTATGAAAGAAGGGGGAGATAGAAAGATCTGGAGAGGACAGGAGCTCCACAAGGAGAGCAACAGAACAAAAAAGTCTGGGCACAGGGGTCTTTTCTGAGACTGATACTTCATCCAAGGACCATGCATGGAGATAACCCACACCCCCGACACTGAGCTTTTTAAATTGAAATCTCTTCATTTAGTTCTGGAGAGATGGTTCAGTAGTTGAGAATGGCTGTTCTTGCAGGGCAGCTGGGGCTTCTTTCCACCACCCACACGGCAGCTCACAACTGCCGCTAACTCCAGCTCCAGGGTATCTGATGCCCTCTTCTGGCCTTTTCAAGTGCCGTACACACATGGTGCACATACATACCTGCACACAAAACACTCATAAAATAAAAGTAAATAAGTCTTCTTAAAATTTTTTATTTTTTAATCTATTTGTATGGTGAGTGCACATGTTCATGTGAGTATGCACACGTGTGTGCGTGAATGTATGTACGTACGTGTGTGTGTGTGTGTGTGTGTGTGTGTGTGTGTGTAGGTCAGAGGTCAGTGTTATTTTCTGAGAGAGTCTCTTCCTGAACGTGGAGCTCATTGATTGAGCTAGGCTGTCTGGCCAGTGAGCTCCAGGGATCTGCCTCCTCCCCAGAACTGGGGTTACAGAGTTGCACCATTGTGCCTGGCTTTCAAAGGGTGCTGTGGATTTGAACTCGAGACCTTATGTGTATGTGGCAGATACTGTACTGATGAGTCATCCCCCCCAGCCCTGTCCTTGTGCTTTTGATCTTCTCATTTCTCCTCCCAAATTCTGGAATTGCCTGTCTGCACCACTGGGTCTGATATACGCAGTGCTGGGGATGGACACCAAGGCGTCATGCAAATTAGACAAATGAGCTACAGCCCCAGTCCCAGCAGATTGCCTTTAACATCTGGGCAGTAGGTGTTTGTTTAACAACCTTCTTCCACACCCATCATTTGAGTTATCATTAGCCATGGAGATAATGTGTGCGGAATTTACTGAGCCCAGCACTTAGAAGGCACCGAGCCTCAAATAAAGGCGGGAGACACTCCCAGTCCTCCGGGAAGCAAACAATGATCCAGTGTCAGTCACCCATGCTCTGGGTGGAAAACAGCTGCTCAGGGAAGCTGGTGGCTTGCTTGCTGGCATGTAGCCAGCTGCTGTCTGACTGAGGTTGACCTGCCTGGTGAGTGCCCCTTGCAGATTCCAACAACGTGCTGATGTTGCATGAGCTTTCACTCTGGAAACATCTTAGCTCAGGTGCTGAGGCAGAGGCACCTTGGCTTTGTGTCCACATCACACAAGTCCAAACAGACCTGTGCCCTCTCACAGCCTGGGGCTTAAGTGGTGGAGCAAGACTGACAGAAAGGTGGAGATGAATGGAACGCTTCTGTTTCTCTGCCGAATCCCCTTCAGCTGTGTTTTCACCTTTCTAGAACATTCCATAGTCCTGCAAATGAACCACTAACTCTCACTTTTAAAATTTATCTCTCTTAACACATGAGGAAGGAGGCTTTTTTTTTTTGAAGCTACAGAAATGAATTGCAGCCATCAGAAGGAAAAATAACTAATTTATTTATATTTATGGAGAATATTACAAAATTACCTGCATATTTATATACACACTCAAGCACAAACACAATCAGCATTAGTCAACCCTGTAACCTCAGCAGTTCCTAAGCCTCCTGGTTGTTATATTGTTGCTTATTCGTTTTCATTAGCTCCTCAGTCTGAGCAAAGCTGTCCAGTTCCAACACTGACATTACTTCTGCTTCTGTCTCCATGGTCCCTGGACCTCAGCGCTCCTCTCTGGAAGATGCTGGACTAAATGGCCTCTGAGAGTCCTCTTGGCTTTCAGCTCTGCTCCCCCTGCGTCTGCACCGCTGCTTTGGTTTCTTGCTGCCGCTGAAGTAGACTCTGAAGTGAGCCCTCCATGTTTCTATGCTAGGCAAGCGTTTTATCTGAACAGCGATCCTGGGAAATAATCATGGAGGCCTGTGCAAGTAAAACACGAAAGGGAGGAAGATGACACAGACTTTTTAAGCAAGTTGCTGTCGACACTGCTGTGGGATTCTGGGACACAGCGGACGGAGGAATTTGGTGCATTTATCACCCTTTCTCCCCACGTGCTCTTGGCTGGGGTCTGCTTCCATGATACCACCGTTTAGGCCAGTGGTTCCCAACCGCACTAATGCTGCGACCCTTTAATACAGTTCCGAATGCTGTGGCGACCCCCAGCCATCAAATTATCTTCATTGCTACTTCATAACTGTAAGTTCGCTACTGCCATGAATCATGATGCAATTGTAATGTAATTTCCATATTTTTTTGAGACAGAGGTTTGCCAGAGGGGTCTTGATCTACAGGTTGAGAGCCACTGCTTTAAGCGCTCTTTTTTTCCTGGTCAGCAGGAATCTCTTACCCAGGTGAAAGCCGAAGGCAGAGGCAGTTACTAGTGCTCACAGCCTAGTGGACGGGTGAGTTGTGAAGGAGCAGGGCATATATAAAATTTCACTTTGGAAAGGTTGGATTTGCTTTTGCTCATAGTGTAGTTCTGCTCTCTGTATCCGAGATCTTTTTAAAAATTTGTTTATTCAATTTACATCTCGGTTGTAGACCCCTCCCTCCTTTCCTCCCAGCTCTACCCCTCCTCCCGGATTACCTCTCCTCTATTCCTCAGATTTGGGGACCCCCTACCCGCACACCCCAGCTCATCTATTCACACGAGGACTGAGTTAATCTTCTTCCCCTGTGGCCTGGTAGGGCAAGTCCCATCAGGGAGAAATGGTCAAAAAGCAGGCAGCGTAGTCCATGCTGGAGATCTCTTTTGTTCCCTGTGCTAGTGGCCCCACAGGAAGCCTGAGCTGCCCATCAGCTACTTATATGTAGAGGACATAAGTCCAGTCCATGCAGTGTTCTTAGTTGGTGCTTCAGACTCCATAGGTCCCTCTGGGTCCTGGTTAATTGACTCTGTTGGTCTTCTTGTGGAGCTCTTGTCACCTTGAGGTCCATTTATTCTTTCCCTCTCTTTTCCCAGTAGACTCCCTATGCTTCGCTCAATGTTTGGCTGTGAGTATCAGTGTCTGTTTCCAGCAATTGCTGGGTGGAGCCTCTCAGAGGACAACTCTGATAGGCTCCTGTTGGCAAACATAGCAGAGTATCGTTAACTGATAGGGGTTGGATTTCTTCCATGGGGTGGCTCTTATGATGGTTGGGCCTGGCATTGGTTGGACATTTCCTTAATCTCTGCTCTATCTGTTCTATGTTTGTCCCTGAAGGTCTTGTAGTCAAGGTGAGTTTTTAGATGAAGGTTTTTGTGGGTGGGTTGGTATTCTCCTCCCTCCACTAGAAGTCTTGTATAATTAGAGGGTGTCTTCTTCAGTCTCCATGGCCCCTGCTGCTAGGAGTCTTAACTAGAGTCCCCCTCATATCCTCCCAGAAGCCTATTCTGACTTAGGTCTCCAGCTTGGCACACCCCATTTCTCTTTTCTCTGTAGGACTTCTGAATTCCAACCCCGGCTCTCCCCACGTCTGTTCTCCACCTTTATTTCTCTTTGCACTCCCTCTTCTACCTTGTGCCCACTCTTCAACCACTACCTTTGTCTATTCTGTCTCCCCTTTCAAGTAAGATTTTTACAGACTCCCTTGGGTCCTCCTTGTGACTTATCTTCTTGGGCTCTGTGCATTGTAGTATGTCTATCCTGTACTAAAGTCTAGTACTATGACTAAAGTCCACTTATAAGTGAGTATACACTATGTGTGTCTTTCTGGGTCTGGGTCACCTCACTTGAGTTTTTGATCTTAGCCATTCTGACAGGTGTAAGATGGAATCTCAGAGTCGTTTTGATTTACATTTCTCTGATGACTAAGTATGTGGAGCATTTCTCTAAAGTGCTTCTCATCTATTCAAGATTCCTCTATTGAGAATTCTCTTTAGCTCTGTATCCCATTTTTAATTAGATTATTTGGTTTGTTTGTATTTAATTTCTTGAGTTCTTTATATATTCTGGATATTAGCCCTTTGTCAGATGTAGGATTGGTGAAGATCTTTTCCCAATCTGTGGGCTGCTGTTTCATTTTATTGACAGTGTCTTTTGCTTTACAGAAGCTTTCCAATTTCAAGTGGTCCCATGTAGCTGAGATCTCCCTTATGAAGGATGGAAAGGTTTACAGGACAGAAAGCCTTGCCTTTTGAGAGACACTAAGACTTCCAGGATCACCCTAGAAACTGAAGTCCTGAGCTAGGGACATCTGCACTAACTCCAACATTGTTGACCATCATGGAATAATTTGAGCTGCAAATACTGCTTTCTGTTTTTGTCCTGCCATCCAAGACATTCTAAAAGTGATACTGCCTTGGATGATGTCTCAGAGAAAGTAAAATATCTTCTATTCAGCATTCCATAGTTGCTCCTACACTGTTCTGTTAGACTGTGAGAGCTAGCCTCCAGTTTACAGTGATTTTCTTATCTCAGACACCGATGTTCTGGGGTCTCAGATGTGAACCACTATCTCAGGTCTTTATTCTTTTTAAAGAAATGGTTTTTGGAAGTACAAAGTACATTATTTAATTTCCTTCCACTAATTTTCATTCTTTGCCCAATCTCAGCCTCTCACTTTTGTGGGCAGACTTGGTACTCTGTCTAGAGCTGTAATGGCACATTCCTCTTGTTCTGTCTCAAGCATTCTACTTTGACCAGCATCCTCCGACTTGCTCCTTTCTATCACTCATAAACCCCATGGCTCCGAATCTATGTACCTTGGCCTCTCTATGTCACCGAGGCCTAGTTAGTCTCTCGTCTCTTTGTTTTTGCTGCTTTAAATTTAGTCTAACATCCAAACCCCTTTTAGCTATTATAATAATCAAATCTAATGTTTCCACATGGCTCTACTTATGATTTCCAATTTCTGCTTTGCTTTACTAATATCTTTGCTTATTAATACTTTTCAAGCTTTAGAAAGATACCTTGGCTCACTTGTTACAAAATTTTGGTCATATTTATATATATATGTTCTTCAATTTGTTGACTTTGTTTAAGATTGTTGTAAATCTCAGGTGTCTAGTTATGCTGCCTCTGAGCTGTGACTCCACTGGGGATATCAGATGCTCTGCTTGGTAATATGCATTTTAAGAAGTGTTTTTGGTTTGCTTTTTGATTACTGAATTGATTGCCTTGTGATCAGAAATGTGAACTATTTCACACATATTATTTGAAAGAGAAACTTCCTTTAAGATCTCTATAAAATTCAACCAACTTTTGTGGAAGTTCAATGCAGAATTTAAAAGGATGTGCATTTTCTAGCCACTGGAATAAGTGTTTTATAAGTCTCCATTAGACAAAGCTTATTCATGGATAACTCAACTCATCTGTAGCAGTCATTTAAATAATTGAGAAAATATTTTAATATCCTATTTGCTATGATGTTGAGTTTATTAATTCAAATATTACTTGGTTGGGCTGTTTTTAAGGTAGTTTACAAGTTGCATACAACAAGAAACATTGTATTTCCTAGGAATCAAAACTTTTCTCATTAGTGAGTTTATTTTAATTTGTACTAACTTTCTCTGTTAGGTTACATACCATTATGACAGCATCTATCTATCAATTAATATATAGTATATCTTTGCCCACCTCTTACTTTAAAAATTTCTGGGTTATAGTATTTTGAGTGTGCCTCTTCAAAGCAGCACATACTTATCCATCCAAAAGGAAATTGTTACAGGTTATTTTCCCATATTTCAAATGTGTTTTTTTCTCCTTTTGACTTACCCGTCTTTTAGACTTGCTTCTTGTTTAATTCCATTTGTCTAGATTGCTTTGGAAGTTGCTTGTCTTTTTTTTTTTTTTTTTTGCTACATTTAATTTATCTGCTTATTTTGGTATGGTGTGTGTGAATGTATGTCATGTATGTTCGGTGCTTGTAAATCCATACGATTTCCTGGAGATAGAATTACAGGCAATTATGAACCACCTAATGTGAGTTCTGGGAACTAAATTTAAGTCCTCTGGAAGAGCAGGAAGTGCTGATATGTCTCTCCAGCTCCACCTCATCCCCTTCTTTTTGAGAAAGAAGTCTTACCCAATAGCCCAGGCTAACCTATAACTCAGTGTATGACCCAGAGTGGCCTTTAACGTAGAATATCTAATATCAACGTTGCTTCCAGTACTGAGTTTGCAAGTATGAGCCACTTTTCTTACAAAAATGAAAAGTAAGGAGAGAAATAGCCAAAGCATGTAGATAAAACTACTTAAATATTACCTATGGGAAAAAAAAACGCACCATAATTTGAAGGCTTCAAAAATGATAAAAATATAGTGTAAGATCTCTAGTATGGGTAAAGACAAGAGGAGTTAAGGTGAAACAATTTTCAGGAAGATAATAACAATGTTATTCTGGGGTGTTTGGTGAAAGCTGGCTTTAAAGAACAACCAAGTATTAACACATCTATTCACAGCCTTCTGGGTGAAAAACTGCTGTCAGTTTCTTGTAATGAAGAAAAAAGCCTGCATGTTTAGCAATCTGATTTCTGTAGTGCTTATCTGTGAGATCATGCCCTCTACAATACACATTAAAAAATTAAGGGCACGTATTAAAAATTAGTCATTATATAGCATCAAACTGAAGATACCAAAACCGTACAATGGAAAAAAGACAGCATCTTCAACAAATGGTGTTGGTCTAACTGGATATCTACATGTAGAAAAATGCAAATAGATCCAGACTTATCAGCCTGCACAAAACTAAAGTCCAAGTAGATCAAAGACCTCAACATAAAACCAGACACACTAAACCTATTAGAAGAAAAAGTGGGGAAAAGTGGGGAAGAGCCTTGAACTCATTGGCACCGGAGACAACTTCCTGAACAGAACACCAACAGCACAGGCTCTAAGAACAACAATCAATAAATGGGACCTCATGAAACTGAAAAGCTTCTGTAAAGCAATGGACACTGTCATCAGAACAAAATGACAGTCAACAGACTGGAAAAGGATCTTAATTCACATTTTTATACCCACAGATTAGTGCCCCCTTCTTTTCCTTTTTGTAAAACAGATAGCTGTCATCTTCCTGAAGAGTTTGTAGAGTTTTTCTTTCCTTTTGTAAATGCAAAGAATACTTCATTAGTTTTAGTAGCCAACCCTGTGGAGTACTCAGTATTCAGGATGCCAAGGCAGGAAGATAATGACTTCAACGCTAACCTGAGCTACATAGCAAGACTTTGTCTTTAAAAAATGTTGAGATGCTTTTGGTATTTATTTATTTATTTGAAACTGCACGTGGAATGAAAGTTGGGCTGGACTGTGGTTTGTCTTTGTGTGCAGATTGCTCCAGCACCATCTGGTGAAGTAGTTGTCCTTCCTCCGTTGAACTCTTAGTTGTGCATCGTTGTCTGTTTTTGGGACAGTTTGTTCCATCTGTTCATTCTGCTCCTCTGATCTATCTTCTATCTGTCTGTGTTGTTACTAACACCACACTGTGCTAATTACTTTAGCTTTATATTAAGCTTTCAAATAAAAAAGTGTGGGTCCTCCAATATTGTTTAGTTTATTGGACTTCTGTTGCCTTTCTGTATCAATTTTGAAATGAGCTTATTGGTTTCTCCTTAATAAAGCCTACAAGGGTTTTTATTTTATTGAATCTATGTGTGAACCACACTGAATCCTTTAATCATTTAACTCACTCTTAAAGAGTCATTTAGGGGATCAGTTGGTGGAGTGCTTGTCTAGTGTGCACAAAGATCTGAGTTTAATCCTAAGTACCACAGGGAAGCCAAACATGGTCGCTCATGCCTGTAAGCATAGTACTAGGGAGGTTAAGGTAGTATGATCAGAAGTTCAAGGTTGGGGCTAAAGAGAAGGTGCAGAGGTTAAGAGCACATGCTGTTCTTTCTAGGACCTGCATTCAGTTCCTAGCACTCACATGGGGTGGCTCACAGCTGAATGAGTAACAGTGGCCTGTTATTTCAACTCTAGGGGATCTGATGCCTCCGGTCTCTGTGGATGGCTGCTGGCATGTGAACACACTCTCAGTACATGCACACAATTAGCAATGATAAAGATAAATTAAAAAATAAGTTCAAGACGATCCTCCACTACATAGTCTAGCCTGAGCTATAGGAAACCTGTCTCAAAAAACAATCACTTAAAACCATTAGGATAGCTTAATTCTGTCAAAATATGTGGAAGCATTGATGCCGTGAACCTCAAAACAATCGAGAGGGCATTCAGAGGATGGAATCGATTTAAGAAACTTGCCAGTCATTTATAACAAAGATCACTTTATAAATAACTATTAATAATGGGGCAGGAGAGATGACTTAGTGGTTAAGAGCGTGTCCTTGCAGAGGACCTGGTTCCCAGCACCCACATTGGACAGCTCATTATGCACTTGAGCCAGGTCCAGGAGATCATATATCCTTTTTTGGACTTCTTCACATTTTACACACACACACACACACACACACACACACACACACACACACACACACACATACACACACACACACACACACACACACACTTAAAAATTCTTAAGAGCTGGGTGTGTTGGTGTATGCCTTTGCCTTTAATCCCAGCACTCAGGAGACAGAGGCAGGTAGATGGAGTAAGTTTGAAGCCAGCCTGGTCTACAAGTGAGTCCAGAAGAGCCAAGGCTACACGAGAAACCCTGTCTTAAAAAACAAACAACAAACAAACAAATAAAAATATTAAAACAGAAAAATTATTACCAACATACGTATTTATTATCTAGGTTTCTGAAAACAAACAAAATAGGACTCTTGGGTGTTAGGAAGGCAAGGGACCATTCTTAGTGCTGAGGGAGCAAAGGTAAGAAGCTGGAATTATGAAGGCTTTGCACCTTGAAGGAGGGCTGCATGAAGCAGTACATCTAGCTAGTCTCTATGCTCACAGGTAAGACCTGAGATCAGAGCTCTGAGGAGTGGGCCTAGCTCAGTGGTTCTCAACCTAATGCTGTGCCCCTTTAATATAGTTCCTCATGTTGTGATGACCCCAACTATAAAGTTATTTTATTGCTACTTCATAACTGTCATTTTGCTACTGTTACGAATCATCATGTAAATATCTGATATGCGGGATATCCGATACTCTACCCCCATGAAAAGGCCATTTAACCTTTGGACCCACAGGGGTTGTGTCCCCCAGGTTGTGGACCACTGTCCTAGCTGGTTGTGTTTTGAGGGTATGGGATTGATGAAACTTGTCTGGCTAAAGCCAATAAGCTGGGCACTGAATCCAGCTGTTGGTATGGAAAAGAACTGGGGTACCCGAGCAAGGAAGCATTGCCAAAGGCATGCTTTCAGGGAGAGCGAGGAAGCAGGAAGCCACAGGAGATGGTCCCTTCTTTCTCCCCCATCCATTCTATCCTTGGTGCCTCCTATTGGCAAGGCCTACCCAGGAGCCTGCTGGTAAGTCAGAAATGAGTCGTACAGGGTCAGCCACAGTAACACAAATGAAAGTGTACACAACTTAGCTTAATAACTGGAATAAGCCGAGAGCAAAGGAAGGCAGGTAGTAGGGTATTTATAGCACAAACACATGATTTCACAGCACTTGAATTGCTGACATCAGTATTAAATAAAAGCATGTCTTACATAACCACCTCAAAATAGAAACAACTCAAAGCGGAGAGCACACATGAGAAAAGGAAGGATGCGATTCAGCAAACGTAGAACAGCGTGCAGATCAAGAAAGTGATAATGTGGCAGAAACACAATCCTGCTGGGTGGATGGTGGTCGCAGATAGTTTCATTTAGGGATAAGCACTCTTAATAGTTTTGATTGGAGGAATCCAGTTCTTGTCTTCCTTTAAGATAGACAGATACATTTTGTGGGTGTGTGTGTGTCTTGGTCCAGTCCATACATGGTCCTTGCCTGATACTTCACCCTCTGCAAGCCCCTCTGGGTCCTGGTTAGTTGGGTCAATTGGTCTTCTTGTGGAGCTCCTACCTTCTCCAGGTCGTTTTCTTTTTGCTCCCACTTTTCCACAAGACTCCCTACGGGCATTACCCAATGTTTGGCTGTGAGTCTCAGCATCTGTTTTGAGGCTGTTGTTGGGTAGGGCCTCTCAGACAACCCTGATAGGCTCCTGCTGCAGGCTTAGCTTAGTTCATAATGTCAGGGGTTGGCACTCTCCCATAGGGTGGGTCTTTGGTTGGGTCAAGCATTGGTTGGACATTCTCTCAACCTCCGTGCTATCTTTATCCCTGCACACCTCATAGGCAGAGTAATATTTGGATCAAAGTTTTTGTGGGTGGGTTGGTGTTTCCCTTCCTCTACTAGGAGACTTGTCTAGTTAGAGGATGTCCTCTAGGCTTCATGTAGGTTCTCAAGTAAGGAAAGTGGGGACTGCATCTGACACAGACTTTCCTGCCAGCTTTTGATCACTTCCCCCTGCTGGGACTGCCTTGCCAGGCCTCAGGGGAAGAGGACGCACTCAGTCCCTAGTCGACTTGATGAGCTAGAGCAGATTGAAGAGGGGGGTCCCATTTTCTGAGGAACAAGAGAAGGGGGAGGGAGGAGGGTGGGATTGGGAGGTGAGTTGGGATGAGGCTACAACCAGGATGTAAAGCGAATAAAAAAATAAATAAATGTAATAAAAGGAAACATATGGCTTCATATAGCTTGTTTATCTTTAAGAAAAACATGTATATAAAGCTTATAAGAAAAGTTATAAGGATTGAAAAAAAAAAAAAAAAAAAAGGACAGGTACGCTGTGCCCAAAGGATGGCCATTGTGTGAAATAATGGTGGTTCAAGTATACATGGTTATAGTAATTGTGGAAAATCGTCTCTGGGAGCATGATGGAGGATCTGGGGAGCCTGGCAGCCAAACAAGCACAGAATGGTGGTATTCATACTTCCTTTGTCCTGGATGCCCTCTACAGTGCCTGTCTGGGTTTTGCTTGAATGAGCAACATGCATTTGAAAAGTCGTGGAGCTAATTTTGAGACTCTGAATGAACTCTCTCACCAAAGAAGATTTTTTTTTTTTTTTAACTTAGATGGTTGAAGTTGAAAACTACTCAAAGACACAATCCATTTTGGAATTTAAAACAAACAAAGGAAAAAGAAGCAGTTGACGCTTGTTTGGGTCTTTGTGAAAACTGTCAGTTTTGATCCTTGGGGATGGCTCTGCCCGGCTCTCACCTGAAAACCTGGGGATACTTTACAGGATCCTGAGCTCTGATACTTAACTCTCAGGCTTTTTACACTACAAAAAGTTCTGTGTATATCCTCAGCACCTTTGTTGCCATTTTCTTCCAATTTCCCTCACTCTCAGGTGGCTGCTTTCAGCAAATGTCTTGAAGAGAGGAAAAAGTAGAGTTGAGCATTTGACTTGCAGCTCCGTGCCGTCCTTCTCTTTAAAAACTAAATCCAAAAATGAAGCACAGCTCATAGGGGAATCACAGAGAATGCTTGACAACCAGGGTGCCTGGATGGGTGTGAGCTAGGTCCTCTGCATATATGTCGTGGTTGTGTAGGTTGGTGTTCTTGTGGGGTTCCTAACAGTGGGAGTGGGGGCCATCTCTCACCCTTTTGCCTGCTTTTAGGACCTTTTCCCTCCTACTGGATTGCCTTGTCCAGGCTTGATATGAGGGTATGTGTCTAGTCTTTTTTTTGTTTGTTTTTTAAGATTAATTTCTTATTTAGACAATATTCTGCCCTCATGTACACCTGCACTCCAGAAGAGGGCACCAGATCTCATTATAGATGGTTGTGAGCCAACATGTGGTTACTGGGAATTGAACTCAGGACCTTTGGAAGAGTAGATAGTACTCTTAACATCTGAGCCATGTCTCCAGCTCCCCCCCACCCCTTATTTTTTTGAGACAGGGTGTAGCCTTGACTGTTCTGGACTCGCTTTGTAGACCAGAGTGGCCTTGAACTCAGAGATCCACCTGCCTGTACCTCCCCGAGTGCTAGGATTATAGGCATCCACCACTGCACTTGGCTTGCCCAGTCTTCTCGTAACTTCTTATGCGAGTTTGGTTGATACCCCTGGGAAGCCTGTTCTTTTCAGAAGGGAAATGGAGGAGGAGCATATCTGGGGAAGAAGGGAGGTATTGGGGAGGGACTGGGAGGAGAAGAGGGAGGGGAAACGGTGATTGGGATGTAACATATGAAGGTAAAATAAACTTAAAATTTTAAACAAAAGAACTATATTCAAGATGTTAATGTATTGGTAGAGGCTTGAAAACATCTTTTATTAATTTGGTGCATGTGTATGTACATACAGGAGCCTGTGTGCATGTGTGTGCTACAGCACTGGTGATTCAGTGCTCATCCTTCGCCTTGTTGAAGTAGGGTCTCTCTCCTTCCTGCTCTTCTGCTCTATACTTCAGGCTGGCTGGCCCATGGCTTCTAGCTGATTCTCCTGTTTCTACCTCTTGGTAGGTGTGCTGGGATCAGATGTGTGAGACTGCATGTGGTTGTTTATGTGGGTCCTGGGACCCGAACTCAGATCCACAGGTTTGTGCCGTTGGGCTTTTTACCTCCAGAGTTGTATTCCAGGAACTAAAAAAATTCTTTTAAAATAGTAACCATGTTATGTTACTTTGAAAGATGTTCTTGAGAGACCTAAGCCTTAATATTTTATGCATTGTAGCTTGAAGCAGAGTTTACTCAGCTTTTAATTTAGTGTTTATATATATATATATATATATATATATATATATATATAATTTTATTTACTCTTTTATTTTTTGAGGCAGGGTCTTGTAGTCTTGTCTGTTCTGGAACTCAATGTGTAGACCAGACTGGCCTTAAACTTACAGAGATTTACTTTCCAGTTCTGGGAGCAAGGCTATCCATCCACACACCTAGTTTGCATATTTTTATTTCTAGAATTTCTTCTTCGATCTGTTTCAGATATTCTTGATCATTTTTATGGATGAGGACATAATTTTTTGTGTGAAATGTATGTTATTTAGGTATACTTATGCAATGAAATGGGTTTTCATAGTTGTCTGTGCTTATGACATAAGTATCTAAGTACCATACAGAATATTGCCATAACTTCAGAAATTTATGTCTTTTCCCTCAGAAATTCTGATTTTTATTGGCTTGATGTTAGCTTTGTCTTTTGTAGAAACATGACCAGACAGGACTCATGCTCATCTTGTTTTTAAGGCGCTTATTCATTCCTTTAACTCTTTTCTGTCTAATTCTGAGTAAGGTTTCACTGAATGAGCCCTACAAAGTTTGTTCATCCTTCTCCTGTTGAGGGTGCAGGCTGTTTCCAGGATTTGGACATTATGAATACAGCAGCCATGAGCATTCTTTGTGTGTTCATTTTTCCTTCGTCTTTCTCTTGCATCCACCATTTTAGGATGGGCACCACCTGGGATCCAGCCTTTGCTTCTTTGTTTAACTTCTCCTGTGGTTTACTTTCTTGTGTTTGGTCATTTTTGACTAGATCACGTTTTGCTCACTGTGGGGAGTCCTGAGGGGCCTGAGTGTTTTCCCAGTTGTGTCCGCAGGGTATCCATTGTGCTTCTGAGAAACACTTGAGATTAATTTTTCCCTGGGGGTTCTCCGAGCACAAAGAGTATATTTTCAGACCCCCTCTTGAGAGAGGGGAAGGTTTGTGCTGGAAAATTTAAAGGAAACTTGTATTTTTTTTTAAAGTTTAAGATTACTCTATAATGTATTGGATTATAATGGCATTCTCAAACCAAGTATGTTTTACTTGATTTTCCCCAAATCATCTCCATCTCTCTCCCCGTGCATCTTTCCCTCCACCCAATGTCTTTTCTCCTTTCTTGTCACATGTATTGTTTGCACACTTGCACACACACACACCACTCTCACCCCCAGCTCCCTCCTTTTCTCCTTTTTCATGTGGTTTCCTTTCTAGTCTTCAGGCTTTATGCCTGTAACTCTCTTATATCCATGCATGTACAGATTGCAAACCAGGATCTAAACATGAGAGAGAACATATGGGTTGTTGTTTTTCTAGTTTGACTCACCTCATTTAATAGAATAGTTTCAAGCTCTACCCATTTTCCTGCAAGTACCACAATTTTCTTGATTATGAAAAATAATTAAAATGATTCCAAGTAATGGCCTGAGGTAAGTAACTTTCCATGTCAGCTCCTGTAATAATCTTTGCCCTCAAGGATGACCCTTTCCCAAGGGCATAGTTTTTTTTTTTTCCATAATTTTATTTTTCTCATTAGTTACATTTTGTTAATTCTGTATCCCAGCTGTATCCCTCATTCCCTCCCCAATCCCACCCTCTCTCCCTCATCTCCTCCCTGCCCCTTTCCAAGTCCACTAATAGGGGAGGACCTCCTCCCCTTTCATATGACTCCGTTTTGTCAGGTATTTTCAGGACTGGCTGCAAAGTCCTCCTCTGTGGCTTAACAGTACTGCTCCTCCCTTGGGAGGTGGGGAGGTCAAAGAGCCAGTCATTGAATTCCTGTTAGCAATAGTCCTTGTTCCCCTTACTATGGGAAACCAATTGATTACTGAGCTATCACAGGTCACATCCAAGCAGAGGTTCTAGGTTTTATCCTCTCATAGACTTTGGTTGAGTGTCCATCTCAGAAAAGACCCCAAGGGCATAGTTTGTCACAGACCCTGGACTTCCACCCTTTACTTAGCATTCTTCTAAGCTGAGGGCAGAAACCCCCAGGGCAGTTCAATGCTCTCTCAACCATCTCTCCTCAGTTCTCTTAGAGTACTTGGATTCTGTTGGCTCTTTAGTTTAGGTACTCACTAAAGCCTCAGAGAGCCGAGAGTGAGGCATGCCTGTAATCCCAGCAGTTTGGGGGCCGAGGCAGGAGTTCAAGGCCAGCCTGTGCTACACAGGGGAAGACCCTGTCCAAAGCAAGGGTTCTTCCACCTTTCCTGTATTGGTAGATAGCTGTAGCTTGGGCTCCTCTCCCTCACTGCCTGGTAGTATCTGGCCACATTTTCGCCAGAGGTGTTAGTCTTTCACATGCTTTGTCACAGACTCGCCTCTGCCTTCTGCAAAAGACACATCTGTTTCATGCATGCCTCTTCCTCTGTCTGGGGAGTGATCAGCAAGACTGCCTACTCAGGGTATCATCTGGTTCTGAGAAATATGCTTTAGCATTCGTTTCCCTTAGGCTATCTCTGAGAAGGGGCAGAGCTATTCTTTCCTAGCTTTGCCAACTTGTAGTTTTGGTGTCAAGATTATCTCTGGGATGCCTTCCATTTCTCCTTCATTTGAGTGGATAAACATGAGTTCTGGGTCCCTTCTCACTGCTGAGGTAGTGTGTGTTTGGCTCCCATAGAACCTTGAGCTGTCTGAGGGCCAGACCTGTGCTGGCCATGCCTGCCTCTTCCCTTGGATTGGCTCATCAGCCACGTAGTAGGGTATAGGCTGTTTCCTTGGTTCACTGAAGATGCTTTTTCCTCCCCACTTTCCATTCTTTCGGGAGGGAGTCATAGAGAAACGAGTGTATACTAGTCTCTCATCCCAGGTGGCCTCTTGTCACCTCTTCTCACAGCAGTCGCTGAACTGCTCAGAGCTGCAGCCTTATGCAGGTACAGGGAGATGTGTCCTTGCCACATCCCAATGTGCTCCCGCTGCACGCTGGCCTGCCCATTCCAGTCTCTCCCTGCACCGTGCTTGTTTGCCTCCTTGGGCAGACTGAGTGCTTCCTGAGGCAGGACTCTATTGCCTATGCACATGCTATGCCTGGGGTGAGGTAAGCACTCAAGAGATACTTGTTGTCTGAGTGACTTCGGGATCTCTTAGAACCCAAGTCAGAGTTCATGTCCAGGGCTCTGGATGTGTACACTCTGGATGCTTAGCTGCATCCCTGAGGCATGTTCTGGGTAAGTTCCAGTGGCATGCTGTTACAGGGGAAGCACTTCACCGGGAGCCGCAAGACCTGGCTTTCTGGATAAATCCTGTCACCTGTCTGTGCCCCTCCCTTCTTCTCTTCAGAAAATGGACCTGTGACCTGTGGCTCTGCCTGCCTTGTAAGGATATTCAAGGTAATATACAGAGAGCCTTAGGATGGCCAAGACCTCTTTTTATGGGTCCCATCATTCAAAAGGAAGGGTTGCCTGGTGCTACACCAGATTCCAGGGGGTTTACTAATGGTCACCTAATCCTTCTTTTAGCCTGGCTAGCACTTCTCAGCTGGGAAACTGGAGGTCAAAGGCTGATGTTGAGAGCCTGCAGTGGCCTCTGTGGCCACGGGGTGTCACCCTCAGCCTTATAATGGTTGAGTATTCCCTCCCTGCCATGCCTGGTTCTCAGCAGTGAGTCTGGTTGTCTGGATTCAAACAAATCCTGACATGAGCACAGCCATCATCTTGGCCTTCATTTCCAGGTACAAAGTACTTATGCAATTCTAATTTATTTTAAATTTTGCCTAACCAGCGCATGACTAAAAATGGTCAAAAATGTTCACGAATTCAATTTCAGGACTCAAGGCCAGCAAATTTAGAATTGGTCATGGTAAGCCCTCTACCAATTCTTTCTCACTTTTTCTTTCAATAAAAAAAAAAAAAAAAGTGCTTTAAGACCACTGCCTCAGGGTAACCTAGTTATTGTAATAGCAAGACCAGGGAGAAGAAACCTCAGGCCCCACCAAAGGCCCCTGGATGTTCAGGGTTAGTTCCATCTTACTGGGTCTTTCTTGGAGCATTTTTTTTTATTGTTGTCTTTTAAAATATTGTCCTCAGCTTTTCCTCACTGTTTTTTTTCTCATGCCATGATTGGTAGTTTGTTCAGTCCTTCATGGTCTTTCTTCACATCTTTTCACCACGTCTGAAGGCACATGTCATGGCTTCTGTTCTTCCTCCTTATACAATATACTTACCTTGTAGTGATACAGAAATATCCATCTCAGTCCCAGACTTCTGTGTATTGTCCTCTCTGCTGGAGGATAGCCTCTGCCCTGGAGGATATTGCTTTAAAAAGCAGCTCAGGTATTTACATGCAGATACATTAAAAATTATTCGTGTTAGGTGCAGCATTCCATAAGTTTCGTTCATTGTTTATTGTTGTGTGATTACCACCTTAAGGCGCTTATTGCCTGTAATGGTTAATCTTGCTTGTCAATATGACTGGGCTTAGATATATTTAGAAAAAAGGTAAAGCAAACATTTTCAGTGTCTGTGAGGGTTTCCCAGAGAAGACTGGCCTGTGGCATCAGCAAACTTGAGGGGTGGGACCCTTCCCTTAATGAGGACAGCTGGGTGGGTATAGTGGCAGCCCAGATGGAATGAAAACAGCAAATGTGAAAGCTCACATAGGTAACGTGCCACCTGACCTGAGTGTGTACAGCATTTGCTGCCACCTTTGTCAGCGGGTGTCACACTCCAGCTTTTTAGACATTTAAGCATGGAATTGCACGTGCTCCTCTCCGGGGAACTTCCAGGCTTTGAGCCTCAGGCTGGTGCTGAATCATTGTTCCCTCTCTTCTGGGGCTTCTAGGTCTCTATCTGAGCAGCTGCTGATGTCCTGGCTCTTCGACTCTCAGGCCACTTGGCTCGCTACTCTTATGTCAATTTGACACACAAACTAGAGTTATATGAAAGAAGGAACCCATAATATCCAGCTGTAAGGTGTTTTCTTAACTAGTGATTGATAGGGGAGGACTTGGCCCATGGTGGGTGGTGCCATCCCTGGGCTGGTGGTCCTGGGTTCTGTAAGAAATCAGGTTGAGCAAGTCATGAGGATCAAGCCAGTAAGCAGCACCCCTCCATGGCCTTTGCATCATCTCCTGCCTCCAGGTTCCTACCCTGTTTGAGTTCCTGCCCTGACTTCCTTTAATGATGAGCAGTGACGTGGAAGCATAAGTCAAATGAACGCTTTCCTCCTTAAGTTTCTTTCTGCTCATAGTGTTTCATCACAGCAATAGAAACCCTAAGGCAGTCACTACAGCATTGTCATGATTCTAGCCATATAAGCAAATTTAATAATCGTACTCTTATAATTATATGCATGGGTATATTTATTTCAGGGTCAGAAACAGACGACAGAAAATAGAATATTGTATTGGCTCATTCCCTCTGTAGAATGTGCACAATTATATCAGCCTTAGAACAATTTTTTTCTGGCTCTGTGTTCTCTCCACTTAACATTTTCTCTTGCTCCTTTGCCTGGACCTCAGCCTCACGGATCTGATTTTTGTTGTGATGTTATTTTGCCTTTTCTGTAATTTTATGAGAATGAAACCTCATGACACTTATAATCTCTGTGCTTGATCTCCTTTCCTTGGCCCAATTAACACCTTCAACACCTTTCTCAAACTGTAGTTTTGTTCCAGGCTGCTAGCATGCTGGTGATAGTGTCTCCATTCATTTGGATACCCAAGTCAGCAAGCTGGCTGCTGTCCTGCTCCCCTTCTGCTCTATCCTCCCTCCATGTGAGGGTGGTAGGAAGCTCCTACAGCTTGCTTCTTTTCCATTCTCAAGGTCACACATAACAAAGGAGGCTTTCTGTGTGCTTTTTGAAATCAATCCTACCTGGTATCCAGGTAAGACTTCTTCAGCCTTCCTCTCATGGCCACCTGTGTGACCTAAACTGCAAATCAGACTTTTTTAGAACATTTTTTATTTTAAATTAGAGCATTTTTAATGACTGGTTGAAATCCTCAAGATGAACTGGATGCTGCATCAGCTGCCCTCTTGGTAGTGTTCTGTCTCTTAGTCTTGGCACTCCAGTTATCGTTTCTCTTGCACTGGCAAGGTAGCTACCTTTGCCACAGGTTGACTTCTGAAGGTGGTGGGCCTCAGAGCCACAGCAATGGCACAGGGTGTGCTTCTTTACTGCTACGCTTTCCAAAGAAGGACATTCCTTTCGTTCATCTGTTTTTGACCCTAGGCCCAAGAACAAATCTATTTAACTTCACTGCTCATTGTTTCCCCACAGGCTCCTTGATTAGCAAACAACACTCCATGCTGACCTTTGTTTCTGCTTAAATCTCTATAATCCTATTTTCTAGAATTTTCTCAGTGTGCTTGCACTCAGCCATTGCTGGTACCCCCTTTTTCGAGGATTGAGTTCCCTCTCCCTCCATTTTATATATGTTGTTTTTTCTACCTGGGATCTCTCCTCCTCCACCATCTAGCTAATTCTGCTCTCTCTTTAAGAGCCAAGTCTGGTGACTTCTGCTCTGCAATGGTTTCCTTGGCCAAAACTTCAGGCTGGCCTAGGTCTTCTTTGGAACATGGCATCCATTGTCTTTCATTTCCAGTCATGTCAGTCCATTTTTAAAGATGCTAATCTGTCCTTTCTTCTGGACTTTTAAATTCCTTTAGGAATTTCATTTTTGAATTTATCTTCTTGTCCCTAGGATAGTGCCAGGTACATTGTAAACAAACCATTGTTAGGTTGATTGCCAGTTTGATCGGACTGAAGCACCTAATGATGAGTAAAGCTCATCTCTGGGTATTTTCAGAGACAATTAGATCATAAGGGCTCTGACCTAATAATTGGTTTAATCCATTGATTGGTTTAAATTTTGAATGGACTATTGAGGGGGGTGGTAGAACTATGGACTGTGGGGCCAGGTTAGAGGAAGTAGGTGGGGCATGCTGTTTGGGGTTTTATCCTGTCTTAACTGCTTCAGTTTGCCCTTTGTTCTGCTTTCCAGCCACCATAAGAGGAAGAATGTCACCTGTTCCTGCTGCCATGATATTAAGTCACATGGAGTCATGTGACAATGGATTGAAACGTTTGAAGTCATGATCCAAACAAACCCTTTCTTCCTTTGTATTCTGTCATGGTGACACAAAATCTAATACAAGCCATCAATGAATGCTCCAAGTTGAAGAACAATGGCAGTAGGTCCAGATGAAGGTCAGGAAGACAAATGAGTCATTTTGTCCTCGGGAGTGAAGGGAGAGGAAGAGTTAGGACAGGAGCCATGGAGAACCTATGAAGGGAATGTGGTGTAGAGGAAGGCAAGTTCCGGGGTCTGTATTCAACTCCAGCTCCAACAGGGAAGGTATCTGGCTGAGCTGTGGGAGGAAGGCAGCTGTATGCATGCATGTGTGTACACGTGTAGAGTGTGGAAGTGTGTGTGTATACTGTGTCTGTGGAATGTGGAAGTGTGTGTGCAGGCCAGAAGACAACCTTAGATGTGCTTCCTCAGGTGCTATCACTTACTTTTTTGTCTTGTAAACTAGATTGGCTGGTCACTACACCCTGGAGATCAGCTTCTATCCATCTCCCTGGTGCTGAGGTTACAAACTCTTAACCATCATGCCTAGCATTAGCTTTGTTTTGTTTTGTCTTTAAGCAAAAAAGTAAAAGGAATGTAGGCTGAGAGAAAGCTAAGAGGGAAAGAGGTCGTAGAAGATGAGAAACAACAAAAAAGAGAGGAGCACACATTATTAGATTTCTATAGAAAGGCGGGGCAGGTTTTTGCGACTCCAGTGCTGCTGTTTTCATATCACACAGCTGGATGGATGTGGCCGTCATTTCTTACTGTCATTTCTTACAGCATCCTGCAGTTGTCACAGGGATTTCTCAGCATCATCCTACCCTACCTGAGTCCCAACCAGAGGAGGAGGTAGATCTGATGAACCTCATTTGACCAGTGGGCCCTTGAGTCTGAGGAGAGGTGGCACTCATGCCCTAGGGCTGTATCTTCCTGTTTCAGTGTCTTCCTCTAAAGTGAGTTCTCATGTCAGGTGTGTGTGGAGATGACATGCATGAGAAGGCTCTTTGCAGATTCTGCAATGAGACAAGAGAGACCCAAGAAAGAACATCCAGAGGCGGAAGCTATTGTCGGACGGAGAGCAATCTCTGAGTCAATGAAATGTTAGAACAATTTAATATTAGATTAACAGGAGAACTGTGAGTTCCCCAAAGTCTTAATGTCCTCCAGTAGCACAGCTGGGGCTGCTGGCCAAGGAAACTTTTGATTAGTTGGAGCTTTATGGGAGGAAGCATTTCCTGTGGCAGCCTTTTTTTTTTTATTATTATTTTGGTTTTTTTTTAATCTTTTATGAACGTGAAAACAAATGATCCTCAAAAGGGATAATCGTAAAAGGAAGGTTTCCCCCAGCTTCTTTTTAATAGATGTTCTTGTACCAAATGACACTGAGCCTTTTTTTCTGTTTTAAAAGACTGAGTTTCTCTGTGAAGCCTTGGCTGTCCTAAAACTCAGTCTATAGAGCAGGGTAGCCCTAGGCTCACAGAGGTCTGCCTTCCTCTGCCTCCCTCCCAAGTGCTGGGATTAGAAGCATGCGCTACCACTGTCCGGCTCTGATGCAGAATCTTAACACCATGCTGCCAATCTTTGGAGTGGGAGAGCAGCATTTTCCTTTGTATAATCTAGAGGTTGAGCGGGCTGCCTGGCTTTAGATCTTGATGCACCATTTCCCAGCTGTAGGACTCGAGCAATTTACTTAATGGTCCTGTGCCTCAGATCTGCTCACGTCTCACAGGCTTGCTTAGTATTTACTGAAGTAACCAGCAAAATGCACTTAGCATATTGTCAACATTACTAATAATGTAGTAGCCATGCTTTATATTTACAGGTAGCTGGATTCAGGAATTTTTCTCCATTTATTTATTTATTTGATCACATTACACCCCAATCCCAGGCCCCTCCTTCCTCTCTTCCCAGTTCTACCCCCATTCTCCTTTCCCCCCATTCTCCCCTCTCCTTTCTCCCAGAGAAGGGGAGGCCCCCAATTGGTTCCAATCCACCCTGGTATGGACTAAACACATCATCTCCCAGCAGGGAGTGACAAGGCAGCCCAGCTAGGGGAAAGTGATCTAGCATCAGGTAACAGGTTCAGACGCAACCCCCATGATGATCAAGCTGCACGCTTGCTACATATGTATATGGGGGTCTAGGTTTAGTCCATGCAAGCTCTTTGGTTGGTGGTTCAGGCTCTGTGAGCACCCGTGGGCCCAGGTTAGTTTACTCTTTGGGTCTTCTTGTGGTTTTCTTGACCCCTCCAAACCCCTCTATCCTTCTATTTTCTCTTCCACAGCACTCCCTGTGCTCCACCCATTGCTTGACCTTGGGTCTCTGCATCTGTCTCCATCAGCTGCCAGACAAAGCCTCTCAGAAGATCGTTATGCTAGATTTCTGCCTGCAAGCCTAGCAGAGCATCATTAATAGTGACAGTGATCAGCCCTCTCCCATGGTGTGGGTCTCAAGCTGGGCCAGTCACTGGTCTGTTACTCCCTCAATCTCTGTTCCATCTTCACCACTTCACTTCTTGTAGACAAGACACATTTTTGAGTCAAAGGTTTTATGTGTGGGTTGGTCTCCCTTGCCCTCCACTGGGAGTCCCACCTGGCTACAGGAGGTGCCAACTTTATGCTTCTTAATACTTATTGTTGGAGTTGTAGCTAGGGTCACCCCTTAGACTCCCAGGAGCCTTCCCTGACCCAGAGATGCTCCCCACAATTTCTATTCTCTCTCCCAGTTCTTCTCCTTACCCCCTCCTCCTCTCTCCACCTAACTGATCTCCCTCCCCACCCTGCCTCCCATCCAGTTTCCTTCCTCCATCTACTTCAGATGTCTATTGTCTTTCCTGTTCTGGATGAAATCCAAGCATTTTCCCTAGAGCTCTCCTTGGCTTCTTTGGGTCTGTGGATTGTAGTATGGTTATCCTGTTATTTATAGCTAATATCTACTTATAAATGAGTACATACCACGCATGTCTTTATGGGTCTTGGTTACCTCACTCAGCATGATCTTTTCTAGTTTCATCCATTTCCCTGAAATTGTCATGATTTCCTTATTTTTATTAGCTGAGTAATATTTCATTGTATAAATGCATCACAGTTTCTTTATCCATTCTTCAGTTGAAGGCCATCTAGATTGTTACTAGTTTCTGGCTATTAAAAATAAGGCTGCAATGAACATAGTTGAGCAAGTGTCCTTGTGGTAAGGTGGAACATCTTTTGAGTATATGCCCAGGAGTTGGTATAGCTGGGTCTTGAGGTAGATATATTTCCAATATTCTGAGAGATTTCCAGATTGATTTCCACAGTGGTTTTATAAGTTTGCATTCCCACCAGCAATGGAGGAATGCCCCCTTTGCTTTGCATCCATTTGATCTTAGCCATTTTGATAAGAATAAGCTGGAATCTCAGAGTTGTTTTGATTTGCAATTTCCTGATGACTAAGGAAATTGAGCATTTCTTTAGGTGCTTTTCAGCCATTCAAAATGCCTCTGTTGAGAATTCTCTGTTTAGCTCTGTACTTTATTTTAAAATTGGATTATTTGGTTTGTTGGTGCTTAATTTCATGAGTTCTTTATATATTCTAGATAGCATCCCTCTGTAGATGTGGGGTTGGTAAAGATCTTTTACCAATCTGTAGGCTACTCTTTTGTTCTATTGACAGTGTTCTTTGCCTTACAGAAGCTTTTCAGTTCCTGAGGTCCCATTTATTAATGGTTGATCTTACAGGCTGAACTATTAGTGTTCTGTCTCCCGTGTCAATGAGTTTAAAGTTCTTTCCCACTTTTTCTTCTAACAGATTTAGTATATCTGGCTGTAGATTGAGTTTTTTGATCTACTGGGACTTGAGTTTTGTGTAGGGTGATAGATATGGGTCTATTTGCATTTTTCTACATGTTGACATCCAGTTAGACCAGCACCATTTGTTGAAGATGCTTTCTCTTTTCCATTGTATGGTTTTGGCTTCTTTACCAAAAATCAAGTGCTCATGGGTGTGTGGGTTCTGGGCCTTTGATTCGGTTCCATTGACCAAGCAGTCTATTTCTATGCCAGTATATTGCAGTTTTTATTACTATTGCTGTGTAATGAAGCTTGAAATCAGAGATGGAGATAACGCCAGAAGATCTTTTATTGTATAGGATTGTTTTAGCTATTTTGGGTTTTTGTTTTTCCATATGAAGTTGAGAATTGTTCTTTCAAGGTCTATAAAGAATTGTTTGGTATTTTGATGGGAATTGCATTGAATCTGTAGATTGCTTTTGGTAAGATGGCCATTTTTACTGCATTAATCCTACTGATCTAAGACCATGAGAGATCTTTCCATCTTCTGATATCTTTCACAACTTCTTTCTTCAGAAACTTGAGGCTTTTGTCTACAAGTCTTTCTTTTGCTTGGTTAGAGTTACACTGAGATACTTTATATTATTTTGTGGCTATCGTAAAGGGTATTGTTTCCTTAATTTTTTTCTTAGCCCATTTATCATTTGTATAAATTGGGCTACTGATTTTTTTGAGTTAATTTTGTATCCAGCCACTTTGTAGAAGGTGTTTATCAGCTGTGGGAGTTTCTGAGTAGACTTTTGGGGGATCACTTAGTATACTATCATATGCAAATACAGATGCTTTGACTTCTTCCTTTTCAATTTGTTTTCCCTTGATCTCCTTTAGTTATCTTATTGCTCTAGATAGAACTTCAAGTACTATGTTGAATAGATATAGAGAGGGTGGGCAGCCTTGCCTTGTTTCTGATTTCAGTGGAATTGCTTTAAGTTCCTCTTTATTTGATTTGATGGTGGCTATTGCTGTATATTGCCTTTTTAGTGTTTCAGTATGTATTCAGCCTTGTATCCGTGATCTCTCCAAGACTTTAAACATGAAGGAGTGTTGGATTTTGTCGAAGGCTTTTTCAGCATCTAATGAGATGATCATGTGTTTGTTTGTATGGTGAATTACTTGATGGATTTTTGTATACTTAATCATCCCTGCATCCCTGGGATGCAGCCTACTTGATCATGGTGGATAATATCTTTGATGAGTTCTTGGATTTGGTTTGTGAGTATTTCATTGAGTATTTTTGTGTCAATGTTCATAATGTTCATTTCTTTGTTGGGTCTTTTTGAGGTTTAGGTATCAAGGTGACTATGGGATCATAGAATGAATTTGGCAGTGCTCCTTTCTATTTTGTAGAATATTTTGAGGAATACTGGTGTTAGCTCTTCTTTGAAAGTCTGGTAAGATTTTGCACTAAAACTCTCTGGCCCTGAACTTTTTTTAAAATATATATTTAATTTTATGTACATTAGTGGGATGGTGTCATATCCCTTGGAATTGGGGTTACCGACAGTTATGCGCTACCGACAGTTACCAACATATGGGTGCTGGGAATTGAACCCAGGTCCTTTGGAAGAGCAGACAGTGCTCTTAACCACTGAGCCATCTCTCCAGCCCCTGAACTTTTCATTTAGATGGGAGACTAATGACTGCTTCTAATTTTTAGGGTTATAAGACTATTTAAGTAGTTTACCTGGTCTTGACTTTGCTTTGGTAAGTGATAGCTAACTGGGAATACCTCTATTTCATTTTGATTCCCCAATTTTGTGAAGCACAGGTTTTTGTAATAAGATCTAATAATACTTTGGATTTCCTCAGTGTCTGTTGTTATGTCCCCTTTTTCATTTCTGCTTTTGTTAATTTGGATACCATCTCTTCACCTTTTAGTTAGTTTGGCTAAGGGTTTATCTATCTTGTTGATTTTCTCAAAGAACCAGCTCTTGGTTTCATTGATTCTTTGTATTGTTCTCCTTGTTTCTATTTTATTGATTTCAGCCCTGGGTTTGATTATCTCCTGTTGTCTACTCTTCTTGGGTGTATTTGCTTCTTTTTGACCTAGAGCTTTCAGGTGTATTGTTAAGTCACTAGTGTGAGGTCGCTCCAATTTCTTTGTGAAGGCATTTAGTGCTATGAACTTTCCTCTTAGCATTGCTTCCATTTATTCCATAGGTTTGGGTATATTGTGACCTCATTTTCATTGAATTCTAGAAAGTCTTTGATTTCTTTATTTCTTCCCTGATCCAGTGATCACTAAGTAGAGTTGTTCAGTTTTCATGAGTTTGCAGGCTTTCTAGTGATTCTGTTGTTGTTGAAGTCCAGCTTTAATCTATGGTGGCCTGATAGGACACAGAGAATTATTTCAATTTTTTTTTTTTAATATATGCTGAGGCTTGCTTTGTGGCCTACTATATGGTCAATTTTGGAGACAATATGAGAAGAATGTATATTTTTTTTTATGTTGAGGTAAAATGTTCTGTAGATGTCTGTTAAATCCATTTGATTCATAGTGCCATTTAGTTTCATTCTGTGTTTAGTTTCTGTCTCCATGGCCTGTCCAGTGGTGAGAGTGGGGTATTGAAATCTCCCACTATTAATGTGTGGGGTTTGGTATGTGATTTAAGCTTCTCTAATGTTTCTTTGATGCATTCAGTTTTTTGTTTTTGAGGAAAATTTTTCATGTTTCATTCTTTTTTTTAATTTATTTTTTATATTAATTACAGTTTATTCACTTTGTATCCCAGCTATAGCCCATCCTTCATTCCCTCCCAATCTCACCCTCTCTCCCTCATCTCCTCTCATGCCCCTCTAAAAGTCTACTGATAGGGGAGGTCCTCCTCCCCTTCCATTTGTCCCTAGCTTATCAGGTCTCATCAGGACTGGCTGTATTGTCCTATTCTGTGGCCTGGCATGGCTGTTCCCCCCTCAGGAAGAGGTGGTCAAAGAGCCAGCCACTGAATTTATGTCAGAGACAGACCCTGTTCCCATTACTAGGGAACTCACTTAGATACTGAGCTGCCATTGGCTACATCTGAGCAGGGGTTCTGGGTAATATCCATGAATGGTCCTTGGTTGGAGTATAAGTCTCAGAATATCTGTGTCAGAATATCAAAATATCTGTGTCCAGATATTTTGGTACTGTTGTTCTTCTTATGGATCTCCTGTCCTCTCCAGGTCTTTCTAACTCTGCCTTCTTTCATATGATTCCCTGCACTCTGCCCAAGGTTTGGTTATGAGTCTCAACATCTGCTTTGATACATTGCTGGGTAGAGTCTTTCAGAGGCCCTCTGTGGTAATCTCCTGTCCTGTTTCCTGTTTTCTCCTTCTTTTCTCCAATGTCCATCCTGTTTGTCTTTCTGAGTGAGGATTGATCATCTTACCCAGGGTCCTCCTTCTTGCTTGGTTTCTTTAGGTGTACAGATTTTTGTAGGTTTATCCTATAGTATATGTCTACTACCCACTTATAAGTGAGGATATAGCATGTGTGTTTTTCTGCTTCTGGGATACCTCACTCAGGATGTATCTTTTCTAGATCCCACCATTTGCCTACAAATTTCATGACTTCCTTGTTTTTAATTGCTGAGTAGTATTCCATTGTGTAAATGTACCACAATTTTTGTATCTATTCCTTAGTTGAGGGGCATCTGGATTGTTTCCAGGTTCTGGCTATTATGAATAAAGCTGCTACCAACATGGTTGAACATGGACATTTTTGTGTACTTGAACATAGTTTGGATATATCCCTAGGAGTGGTATAGCTGGATCTTGAGGAAGCACTATTCCTAGTTGTCTGAGAAAGCACCAGGTTGATTTCCAAAGTGGTTGTTCAAGTTTACATTCCCACCAATTTATGTTTCATTCTTATAGCAGTATGATGACATAAGTAGAGTGGGAATTGCTGTTGCCTTTTTTAAAGTTAACTTATTTTTATCTTAAGTGTATGGGTATTTGGTTTGTACGTTACTACATGTTTGCAGTAGTTTGGAGGCCAGAAGAGGATTGGAGCCTTTGGAACTAGAGTTATAGATTGCTGTTAGCTGCCATGTGAGGTGCTGGGAACCGAACCTGGATCCTTTTAACTCCTGAGCCATCCTCCTAGGCCAACTGTTGTTTTCGTTTTTGATAAACAAAGAAAGTATAGCTCTGAAAGGTCAGGAGGCTAAGCCAGGCTGCCAACTATTAAGATGTATCTCCCAGTTACCTGTTTGGGCTGATTTTTACCAGTCTAATACTGGCATTAGAATTAGAAGCTACTGTTAGGGATTGAAAAGGTGAGTGTCTTGGGAGAGGCTCTTAGCCATTTCCATCTGTACTTCCTACTCTCAGGGTGGCAATCCCTGGGTTCTCAGCATTAAGGGAAGCCCCAATAGAACAGGGCCGTATGGATTAGTGTTGCATGACAAATCGTGCTTGCTGATTTTAGAAATGAAACCTTCCTTCTATTAATTTGTTCTTGAGACTGTTTTGTTTAGGCCTTATTTTAAAGTTTTAGCTGATTAGAGAGGAGGTCAGTTTTCACGTTCGAATAAATACTTGTTAAGTACCCATGTTGTGCCAGGAAATGTGCAAACAGATTTTCCATACTTTTTATCTTTTAACCCATATCATAATTCAAGGCATTCTGGGACATTATCTCCATTCTACAAAGAGGTAAAAAAGAACGAAACTGAAGCTCAGGAGTTTTGACTCATGCACCTAGACCTCTCAAGAAATGTTTAGGGAATTCTAGCTAATATCTTTCTGGGATAATGATATATGGTTCAAATTACACATTACTAAACTGAACGAGCCATACAGAGAAAGAGAATATATCAGGAACAAGTTTGATTTCTGCAAGAAATCAAGAAGTGTTTACCATTAAAACACTGGCCAATACAATTTGTCAAATTAGCAATGTAGAAAAATCAAAGAAATTTGGTAGATGACATAAAACATTCAATAATACTTACCTTTTATTAGTGATTTCAAAGCTTTCTTAGCTAAATAGAAATAAAAGGAAATTCCCTTATTGCGAAGATAGGAATTTATTAAAAGAGTAATAACAGTGGTGACATTTTGTAAGTTTTCCTGATAAGATCAGAAAGGAGATAATGATGTTCTTCCATTGCCATTTATCTTTGACACTGTTTCTGAAGTTCCAGCCAGAGAATTAGCTAAAGAAGAAATCAGGGTAAAATGAGTTGAAAGGAAGAAATAATCCCCATGTTTATGTAGCTAGGAAGTACGGGGATTACACAGATAGTTTAATGATCATGTTAATTTGGCCAGGTCATCAGCTCAGTGGTCAGTTGTCAATATCCACAAACAACCTGAGGGTGGAATTTTCAAACTATACCAGTTATTATAATGGCTGTAAATATTAACTATCATATGTTTAAAGGAAGTCCTATGCAACCTCTGCATAGGTCCCTGCTTCACTCAGTGTTTTCTGATCAGTAAGGTGTAAGTGAGAGGGGGTTCAGCCTAGTTCTTTTGTACTATTGACAAGACTCTCCATCTTTTACAAGACAGGGAGAGGTGTCACATGGGCACTTGAAGGTGGGGTGCTTAGCTGTTTTGTTCTTCCCAGTTTTCAGCTCCATAGCTTCATGCCAGCCACTAGAGTAATTACGTTCTTCTATATTCAGAGCTCTTTTGTGATTTAGGGTGCAGTTTAGTTTGCTTCTTGATGGCAACCTTTTTTTTTTTTCTGCTTAGTTTTCCTCTTCCTCCTATTACTGTCAGTCGTCACTCACAACCTCCAAGGTCTTACTGATGGATGTCCTTTGTCTGCTGTCATCTCTTCTTTATCCTTAAGCATTCATATTTGTTTTTTTAAAAAAAATGTCTTACCGTCATTTTACTGTGGTTGCAGAAAGAAGGGGAAAAAAATGAACGTACGAGTTTAATCCACCACTCCCAACCGGAGTTCTACACAGAATTATGAAGAGCAAAGCAACAAGGCGGTGCTGATGGTGAGAGAGTCCCCTACAGGCTGCTAACCCTGCTCTACAACCTGCCTGCTTCAGAGTTCTGCTAAGACACTTATCCCTGGGGCTCAACCCAACCTTGAAAGCCTATCTTCGCACTATTTCCTCAAAGCATCCATGCCTGAAAGATTTGGGTTTGATTGACAAGGAGAGCGCAATCCTAAACCTCCAGACCCCACTTCATTCATGATATTGCCTTTGGGGGCTGGAATGAGCTTGGACCAGCTTGAACAATGCCATTAATTAAAGCGTGTTCTAATTGATTGGCTAATCCCTAGGTAGCTTAAGTTAGAGGAAAGAGAAATGGAAAAAACAAAAATAGATGCAGAAATGTAGCTAGGAAATGTTTCTTCCTTCTCAGACTCTTAGGCACCTAACAGAAAAGGTTATCTCAACTCGTGGCTAAATGAATGGTTCTCCTCACTCTTTCCATCCTTGCCTTTTATGTCCAGGAACCCACAGTGCCCCTGACTGTGGGACTGTGGCATAAGCACAATGATTCACAGTGGGAAGCCTGTGCTCCCATTATGGGCGCACTCCTTGTTGTGGGGTCTCAGGAAAGTTCCTCTGTTATCCTTGCCTGGTTTCCTTATATTTAATGACAACTCTGAAGTAATAACAACCTTCATTTTCTTAAACACACTATCTCAGTTGCAGTAACAATCCCCAATAAGAGTAACGGAGTTTATATATTTTGTAACATACAAACTGTGAAACCCTTTCCCATGCATTGTTTCATTTCAGAATCACAGTGTATTGTATAGTTGGTAATGTTCTTATTTTACTAATAGGGAAACTGAGGCTCTCAGAAGTAATGGTATTTACTAAAATTAACGAGCTAGTCACTTATAAACTAGGGATCTGACCTTTGGGGCATTGTGCTTATCTCTTGCAGTAGTGGTTGTAACGACTTAGAATTTCTTGGAGACCATAGTGGCTCCCTGATTTTTGTTGTTGCTGTAACGCAAATGCATACATAGTATGCTGAGTTGTATGAAAATGTGCACCTGTGTAATTGTCATGATGAAGCAACGTGATCCTAGAAAGTGCCTGGGTTCCTGCTTTACTCTCAACTCCCTCCCTCTGCCAGATGGTATCAGCCTCTCTACCTACCTCATGGTGATCTGTTTCTTTTATTTCTAGTTTCCACATCTATGAAGGCACAGACTTGCTTTGTGATCAAATGCTCATCATTAATCTAGGCCTTTTCCCACTTGCCCCTAAACTCCTTGAAGGACCACTTCTGTAACATGATGCCTAGTTATTCTCTTGTTGAGTGTTTATTAAGTATCTCCCAGGAACCCTCCCAGAAATATAAAACATATAAAGACATTTCTGTCTTTAAGCTGAAATAGTCTCATGGCCAGTGTCAGGTGTGTTTATTGATTTATTTCCTCCATTATAAGAAATTTTATTATATTTTCTTCCAATATAAGAAAATTTATGGTTTATGTAATTTTTGCTTTTTGTATGTTGTTTGTGGTATGTATGTGTGTATGTATGTGTATGTGTAGTTGTATGTGTGTGTGGTAGCTGTATAAATGTGTTAGTACATTCTCCTGTGGAGACCAGAGCAGAATGCTAGGTACCTTCCTCTAAGTTGCTCTTCCCTTTATTTCCCTAAGACAAAGTCTCTCACTGAACTGGAAACTTTGTATTTTGACTAAGCTGGATGGCAAGCAAGTTCTCAGGATCTGCCTATCTGCAAACTCCCCTGTCCCCAAAGGCTGGGATTAGGGCCACATGTAGCAATGCCTGGCTTTTTACATGGATGTTGGCAACTTGATTTCAGGTCCTCATGCTTATGAGCAGGTAAATTGGTAGGATTCCTAAGCAAGGTATAGTGACACACATCTGTAAGCCCAGTACTGGAGAGGTAGAGGTAGGAGGATCAAGAATTTAAAGCTATGCGTGGGTACATGCTGAGTTTGAGGTTAGCCAAGGCTAAATGAGATCCTATCTCAAAAATATTCTGTAGGATTTTTATTAAAAGCCTACAAAAAGATGTCTTTTGAATTTTCACAGTTGGGTTGTCATCCTTCACGTAACAATTCTAGGGTAACAATTCTATGTCATATCATGGATGCCAGGTAACTAGAATTTCTCCTTACAGGGTGGCTTGTCAGCCATTAGAGTTTGTAAGGTTAGACCATATTCATTCTAGCCACAGGAATTTGTGTGGACTATCTCCACGTATAAACTTGCTATTGGATATTTCTTAAATTTGAAAATTCCTAGACTCATGGGAATACATCTACACCTTTCCAGCTTGAGAGACCTTTCAGTGAAGTAACATTTGTAGTCAACACACAATTATAGGACTCATATTGAACTCTCGTAGCTGTTTAGTTACCAGTGGCCATCTATCAGATGCAGAGCTCACATTAGGCCGTAAAGACGACCAGAGAAATTAAAATAGAAAATCTTACAAAAACTTCAAATTTCTAAGGGTATATTTATAGACCTACTTGAGAAATTTTGAACTATTTACCTTTGTTAAAAGAAAGGCACGAACTCCCATGCTGAGAGAAATAGTAGCTCACCACCCATCTGGTTTTGAACACTTGGTGAGTCTCTAATCTGAGGTGGCTCAACATCAGTGAGGTCATGTTCTTGTACCACCTTCCAATGCCACAGGAAACTACTTGAGAATTAGGAAGATGTCTCCGTTTGCAGATGGTTTTTGGATAATATCTGTGCAGTCAACATCGTATTAAACCAGGAGACCTGCATTTAGGTCCCAAGAAAGTTTCATGTAAGTTTTATTGGCAAACTGGAAGGTGATCTATTTTTCCAGTGTGGTTTCCTGGTAAATAGAATGTTTTCATTTCACTCCATTATTTCTCTAGCCACTAGCCTTAGTGGCGTAAACAGCTCACTGTGCCACGTTGAACCGTGTCTGTTTTAAACATGTGGCGCTGAGTTCATGAGCTTGTGACTTCTAACAGCAGCCAACTCAGAGAGCCGTAGAATTCCAAGAGAATAGGAAAGGGCCAATGTTTCTCAACTGGATAGTTTCAGGAACCCCTAATGTTATAAATCTTGTGTTCCAAAATACTAACACCTAGCATGTTCCCTTGACCTCATCCTTCACTTGATCCTTTTCCCACATAACGTTCTAGTCGCCTCATGCCAGATTTCCTTCCAGCAGAATCTAAGTGAGAAATTGGTACTTGGAAACTTATTAAAAGAATGTCCATTTGAGAAAAAGAGTAAGAAACACAATGTGGTAAGTTAGGTTGGAGATAGAGGGGTGGGGGTGAGAGAAGCAGGAAGGAAAGCAAAAGTGTCATCTCAGCTGGTGTTCTGCCTTAGTTGGGCCCCATGGTATGCCCTCAGGAAGAAATAGAATCTCACAGAGAGCCCCATCTTGAAGCAGGGGGATGGTACTTTGTTCTTTGTGTCACCTAGTCACTGGCTATGGGCTGCCCTAGGTAATGGAGCACGGGCCAAAGCAATTCTTCAAAGGAGGGACAACTGTTTCAGTAGCCAATACTTTCCCTGCTTGGAGATGAATACTCCCTCTAGAAATGAGCGTGTTGGCAGGGCACCAGATGTAGGTATTACCCTGGGTAGCCTGAAGTGCAAGTTTGACACTGGCAGCTGGTAAATGACTTGCCTAACAGCACATAGCTAAGACCTTAGGACAGAGCCTGCACCCCTTCAAGTTTGGCTTAGCTTGTGTGGGGTTTGATTTGTCCAAGGTCATAAATATGTGCAGTTAAGTGCTTTATATAAGACTATCTTTTTTCCTTCCTTCCTTCCTTCCTTCCTTCCTTCCTTCCTTCCTTCCTTCCTTTTTTTTCTTCCTTTCTTTTTACTGTGGAGCAAACAAAACAAGAAGCCAATGAAACAAAAACAAAACAATAAAAAAGAGGCACAAAACCTAAAACTTAAATGTTTTTCATGATTCAGGAAGCCATGGTAGGGGTGATGCTTTCAGGCCCAGAGAAGGACAAATGTGAAGAGGGACTTGGAGAGAGACTCAGTAGAGCACAGACTCTTAAGAACAGTAGACTGTCAATATTAAAACCACCTCTTCTCTGTGAATGGATGTGGCAGTGGGGTCTCTAGATCCTGACATTCTTAGAGTCAGGTAGGAAGTAGAGCAATTCTAGAATAGGGTAGCAAGGACTCATAACTTATCCTACACTGTGAACCAACATCATGCCTAGAGTCCACTAAAAGCAATAGGACTTCTGATTGCTTTCATCTTCATCACAGTAGGCTCAGGACTGGATGGGAGGGTGACTGGGTCTTCAGTTGAACAGGACTGGGTGAGGAAAGGCTTATAGAAACTATGCTTAGATTTAAGTCCCAGGAACAGATAGTACTTTCAATTTGAGAAGTTAGAATAAGGAGCTGGTCTCGAAGGGAATTCTCTTATTTTGTTACAAAACATTTGTTGCTTCGTTTTGGCAGAATTAAGCTTGTCCCTGAGGCTGGATGGTTTGATGATCTTGACAGTAATTGCAGATGTGGTGTCAAGGAGAGGCGCTGTCACTGCAGTCTGCATCCTGGTGTGTTCTATTGACTAGTAAATACGGCACAGGAAATTTCAAGCATAATGATTACTCAGCCAACTAGATCAAATCCTATTTCCAAAAGCTGTTTTCTCAGAGAGCTAATGCGTTTGTTCCTGACTTGCTCTGATCAGTGGGGCATCTAGTTGTAAGGAACAGATTGGAAATTATTTTATTGATTTTTTTTCTTTTTATTTACTAAAGGTGAGAGAAAATTTCTCTTTCCTGAGTGTTATTCAGCCCTGAGTCAAGTTAAGGACACTGGAAAGTGTTGGGAGAGTGGGTCATAGCCTGTTGTGACTGCTTTGTCATCTAAACAGCTTGAGGCATTGCCCAAATGCAGCAGTGAAGTGACTTCCTCCTGCTGTCTTATGGGAAAAACCAACCTTATCTTTTGTCCCAGCTACAGTGGGCAGTTGGCAGCTACAATGCACACAGGGTCTCCATAGCTCAATTCATGGCTGTAGAAGTCCTTGAGTCTCGTCAGCCTCTTTTGGTTCAAGTCCTTTGGGAAATATAAGTTGGAAAATTTCCTTTCTTCCATGACTACTCATCTTTCATCAGCTTGGGAGAATGAAAACAGCTGACTTGGGTACTCACTAGAAAGCATTTCTACCCACACAACACAGGGGGTGGGATGTGCAATAGAAAATTATTCCTCCACCTCAATTTATTTCTTCTTCACAGATTCTTTCTATTCCACCCTCAAATTAAGAGTGAGTATCATGATTAGGATGTCTTCCCGTGGTCCTCTCTGTTTTTTTAATCCCCTAAATGATTTCTAAGGTTATGCAAATTGAGGACTTTTATGCACGTTATTAGAAAACATTAATTACGTACCCTGACAGGCTACTAAGAAGCTTTACCTGCATTGCTTCATTTAATCCTCAAAAGAACTCTATGAATTAGCTAATCATGACTAATTCTAATTTATACACCCTGGAGATGTTGGACTTGGAATTCAAAGAGAGACATATAACCTAGTCCATGCCCTTCACCATCAAGCTGGGCCATCTTCCAGCTCACTGAGGGGGAAGCCATAACTTACTAGTAAGTTTATTGTGGGGGGCCTCATTCATGGTCCATTGATCTTTGACCCCGGTCCAAGTATAAGACTTTCCCCAAGGCAGTCTTATTATGAAACCACCATGGTGATCAAAAGAGACTCTCAGAGCCAGGTAGACACACCAAGATATATTATGGCAAGTTCACTCTCAACTGCTTAAACCATCCTGGATGAGTACTCCCCATTCACTGAGAACAAAGGAAAAAGATGATCCTTAAGTGTAAGAGGGAGATACATATTAGACAATTTATTATTATCATGGGAGGGAAACAGTTTGTCTCCTGATTGTGATCCCCTTCCTACCTCATATTGATCAAAGTATAGGGATAGATATTTAGTTGTTAGTGATTAGTCCTCAGAATTCTAGCAGTAACAGAGACCTCAAGAACCAGTGCTGAAGGAAGCATGTCCCTGCCAGTCCCCAGAGCATTGAGACCAGGATCACCACAGGGCAGCTGTTAGAGATGTACAAATGCCAAGGAGTTCCATATGTACTCAATTAAGTGGACTCAGTATCCCATTAACTCCTGTGGGTATGATGTAGCTCGTTAAATTGGTAAGCATCATCCATGCTTCACATATAAACGGAAGTGCAGAGGTAATAGAACTGGTGTTCTCAACCCTGGGGGCAATTTAAATCACTTGGAAAGCACAGCAGTGCCCAGGCCCTACCCAGGCCAATTAAGTCAGCATCATTGGCATCAGGTCCAAGTGTGAGTATGTTTTCAAAGCTCTGCAGTCAGTGCTGAGAATCACTGAACGGAAGGTAAATGTACTATGAAAATGTCTTCTAGGTAAACTCTGACACATATGCAAGCCTGATCACTAGTGCGCATACAGTTGACCAGTTCAGAAGATGTGGAGATGACAGCAATGGTCACATTATGGAAGGAAGGGAGGAAGGGATATGCAGAGGATGAGGGATGAAACAAATGTTGAGCAGATGGTACTGCAGCTGCTTTGAACTGATGAAATGATGGGTACAGGGATGGTGTTAGCTGGCTATAGTTCCAGGCAAGCGATGGCACTGTCTGAGAGTTTGAGGGTATACAGGTGCAGGCACATACAGATGTAGTAGTTGTTGGGATTTCTGCAGACTCATTGAACAAGACCATGAGCCTGGGAGACATTAAGGGCAGCAGTAGCAGCCTAAGGCCAAGAACAAAGGACATAAATCCAGGAAGGAGGAAGAAGAAAAAGGCCCGTGGGTCTTCAAAGCAGATGAGGGAGGTGTATAGAATTCCTGCCCACTAGAATCCATATTAGATACTGATGTTTGTGGAATGAACTACTTTAAAAATAACATCTCACAGGAACGTTTAAAACTGTGTTTGTGTGTGCCGTTTATGCATCTGATAAGAAGCTAGAGTGTTGTAGAAGGTGTGGGGTTTGTTTGTTTTGAGAGACCCAGAAAGGATAAGGCGAGCCCCATTGTCATTGCATGATTGCACCTTCTAATCCAATGGAGGTCTTTGAGTGACCATAGTCCCTCATCTTCAGAAGCTAAATCAGGTGGACAGTGTAGGCAAACATCCCCAGGAAAGTGGATGTTTATACAATAAGGCAGTATCTCTTTCCATCTCCAGTATTGTTATGAGAGTTAGTTAGCTCACAGAATACAGTATATAATAGCAGTTAAGATGTTAGTATGGTAAAAGTCTAGGGCATTAGGCTATGTTTCATCGGCATTGACCTACTTTTCATGTTAAACCTGATGCTTAAAGAAAACCTTCTATACAGTAGAATCAAGGTGAAACCTACAGATTTAGAAAGCTCGTGAGCCCTGTGCCAAGAAGATGCCACTGCAACATTTATACATGCCCCACTTTAAACTAGCTCTGTAGCTTTGCTCATCCCCCTCCCCCAAACAAAGTGATGAGACCAACTCTGACATACGGAAGACTTTCCGTGATGCAAGTTATGGAGGGGAAAAACAAAATATGATTTGTAAACACTGTCAAGAAGATGTCTCTTTTTAAAGGCTACAAGTAGAATGGAGCACAAATTGGCCTGTGAAGAATGTCATGTGGCTGTGAATGAGAGAACCATGGTAATGAGAGTGGCAGAAAGTGGTTTGTCTCGGGGCCTCCCACTTCCTGAATAGATAATGCTGTTTTCTGCCTCATCCTGCATTCCACCCTCAGAAGACAGCTACACCTTTAATTCCTGAGTGTTTGCACTGGGAATTAGTTTGCACCTCGCTGGCTCTCTCCTGCCACCCCAGCAAGTTAAGTAGTCAAATCTGAAACCCAAGTCAGGATTTAAAGGATTTGTTAAATTCCTCTCCATCATTAAAAATTTTTGTTGATTCCATTGTCTTTGACTTTCTGACTCCTGTTCCCTTGTGTTTCTTATCACCATTTTGTGATAAGGTTTCCTTATCAAATGAGAAACAAATGATGGGAATCTGTCTACTAGGAAAATCCATCCATGATTTATCAACAGCTTTTGGGAAGCTACTAAATGACCACTTATAAAAACAGCCAACAACAGTAGAACCTCCACCAGCTTCTTCTGGGAAATATGGATTTGGGTGTAAATGTGCATACATATATTTATATCTATGTACATAAATATATATTTACACACACATACACATATATATATCCACATACATATATTTAGGTTCAATTACTCATCATAATAACCATTTGCAGTAGTTGTGTACAAAGAATAAACTGGTACCAGACTGAAATTGTAGTTACAGGGGAGAGAACTGTGGAGATGGCTTAGTGGTTGCGGGTCCTTGCTGCTTCTGTAGAGGCACCCCTGTTTGGTTCCCAGCATCTATACAATGTTTCACAGTTGTCTTCAACTTCAGTGCCCCAGGGCTCAGATCCCTTCTTCTGACCTCTGCAGGCACTAGGCATACATGTGGTACATGTACATGGAAAAACTTTCATACACATAAAATAAATAAATATTTTAAGAAGATAATAGTTATAACTCAAACTTCCTTTTTTTAAATTGTGATTTTGAACTTTTCAAAGTTCTGAGAAAGAAAATTGGGGGAGTGGTGGGTAATTTTATCTCAGCTAAAATCTGTTTGTTGATAATTTCAAGGTTTTTTTTTCTATCTGAACAGAACTTTAGAAATCTGACAAGTTCTTGAAATGAAAAACAATGTTTTATATGCTTCTGGACTCTCAATACATAGTGTTGACTACATGGCCCCAAAGTACTGAGAAAGGTTAAGGGGGCACTCTGGTAATAGAAGGAGACAGTTTGCCTCCATCTGCTGTGACTATCTAAGACTGAAGCATGAAACACAAGATTATTATATGGCTAATATCCAATTATAAGTGAGTACATACCATGTATGTCTTTCTGGGTCTGAGGTACCTCATTTAGGATGATCTTTTCTATTTCCATCCATTTGCTTGCAAAATTCATGATTTTCTTGTTTTTAACAGCTCAGTAGTATTCCATTGTGTAAATGTACCACAATTTCCTTATCCATTCTTCGGTTAAGGGACACCTAGGTTATTTCCAGATTCTGGGTCAGCAGGATAGAAGGACCCAGAGGAGACAGGTGCTCCACAGAGAGACCAACAGAGGCAACAAATCAGCCCACGCAGTCCTGCAGAGACTGATGCACAAAGCCTGGACCATGCATGGAGAGGACCTAGACCCCCTGCTCAGATGTAGCCGATTGACAGCTCCGTCTCCATGTGGGTTCCTGAGTAAGGAGAACAAGGACTGTCTCTTACATGGACTCTGTTGCCTGCTCTTTGATCACTTCCCCCTGGCAGGGCAGCCTTGCCAGGCTACAGAGGAAGAGAATGCAGGCAGTCTTTATGAGACTTGATAGGCTAGAGTGAGTTGGTAAGGGAGGGGAGGCTACCCCTTTCTGAGGACTAGGGGAGGGGGATAAGGGGAAAGAGAGAAGGACTGTGGGACCAAGAGGCGATGAGGGAGGGACTACAACTGAGATGTAAAGTAAATAAATTAAAAATATTAAATTATAAAAAAGGGCAGGAGTATCAACTGAAGTGACTCAGAGCACGCAGGTGGCAAAGCCAGGATTTGAACTGCTGTGACCTGTCCTGGTTTTAGCCACCACACCAAACATGTTATAAATCAATTCCCTTAAGAGATGCAAGGATCTAATTCTGCATGGGGTGTTTGGAATTGGCTTTATGAAAACAAAAGCAAACCAAGAACTCCTCTGCTGGATCATAGAGCTCTGAAAATGGGTGGGCCAGGGTCTAGTGGTAACAACAGTTCATGGATTATTGGATGGAATTTATGTTTGCAGGAGGTAAATTGTATGTGATGTAGCTCTTCTTGATTTCTAGGCAAGGAGATTACACTTAGTGCTCAAGTGCACTAGATTATGACATTGCCGTGATCTAACCGATCCAGTGCTGGAATAAAGATAGACTTTGTAAATCTTTGGTACAAAATTGAGAATACTCATTAACAATACTTATATATTCAAATATTTTTTATGTGTATGAGTGTTTTGCGTACTTGTATGTATGTGTACCACCTGTGCCTTATACCTGAAGAGGTCAGTAGTGAATGCTGAATTCCTAGAACTAGAGTATGGATGGTTGTAGACCCTCCGTGTGTGTGCTGGGAACCAAGCCTAGGTCCTCTGTAAGAGTAGCAAGTGCTTGTAACTGCGGAACCATCTCTCTAGACCCCGATTAATTTGTTGCCAGTAAATGCAGTAAAATTATTGAAAAGAATGGAACGGTGAAAAGAGAGTCTTTTTAGCATGTGGCAGGGAAGCCAGTTTATTCTTTTGTCATTTTTATTTTATAAAATAAAGCTAATCTTGATTTCCATGCAGAGAATGACTGTCTACTTAGAAATTTAAAATCACTGGGCCACAATGGAATTAAACTCAAGATAAACACAAAAGATGCTTGAGAAACTCTCAAATATGTAGACATTTAAGCAATTTACTTTAAAGTAATCTGTGAATCAAATCACCAGGGAAATTAGAGAATATTATTAACTGAATGAAAATGTATTACACTGTATAAAGTTAGCTGAGGCAAAGTTTAGAGGGAAATTTACAGCTTTAAATGTTTCCATTGAAAAAAATGGAAAGGCCTGAAAATCAGTACTCTCGGTCTCTAAGAAACTAAAAAAACAAATGGCAGATTAAATCTAAAAATGGAAGGAAAAATGACCAGAGCAGAAACCAGTGCTGTAGAAAATAGATTAGCATATGCTGAGGTTGTGGAGATAGCTCAGTGGGTAAAGGTGTGGGCTGAACAGGCCTGGTAACCTGAGTTCAGTCCCCCAAACTCAGACAAAACCAGAAAGAAACAAATATCCATCAACTGTTGAATGGCCAAGCACAGTGGAGTACTATTTAGGATTGAAAAAGAATGACTGGTTCATTCATGACTCTTAGGATGGGAGAAATTAGACACAAATGACCTCCTTACTGTGTGATTCTATTTAAGGGAATTCTGAAGAAGAAAGATAAAACCTGACACTGAAAAATTGATAGGCGTGAAGTATCTTTTGAGGGCTGGGCTTGGTGGCACGTGCCTTTAATCCCATTCCTGGAAAGGCAGGGACAGTTGGATCTCTGTAAATTGAAATCTAGCCTGGTCTACATAATGAGTTATGGGGCTACATAGTGAGAGATTATTTAAAACACAAAACAAAATCAAAAACTAAAACAATTATAAAACAAAGAAACAAACAAAAAACCCCTAAACCAAAAATTCTTTTGAACTACATTCACTAGATGAATGAACTGTGTGTAATTCATACTTCAGTGAAATATATTTTAAAACAAGACTATAGAAAGCCACTTATGAAAGGTGGAATGTTGTTATTGTATTCATGTTTTTACTGTTATTCTATTCATACATTCATATATGAAAATAATATTATCTTTACTTGTTCTCCCGCTTCATGTTAGCAGCATGCAGTGTTGTGGACATTTGTAGTTAATTTTAGCATTTCCCACATTTGTACATGTGGATTCTCAGGTGGAGTTGAACAGCCTTTCCTGGTGGTATTGTAAATTGGGGGTAAAAACTTAAATCCAGATGTCTTGATTATTTTACGAGGCATTAAAAAGCCATAACAAAAATTTATGACAATTTTGGCTAGAATTCTTTGCAGTAAAAATTTGTGTGCATTTATTTTGTAGACTTCAAAGTACCCTATACAAGCACACCAACACACACACACAGCACTTTGTTTAAATGTTAATAAAGAGAATGTTTGCGCAAATGGCTACATTTGCAACTTCTGAGAATAAATGGTGAGATATATATTAGAGGTCGATGTTTTGGGTGTTCTGTTATTAGTAATCTTAAAAAAATCCTTTTTTATTTGTGTGAGTGTGTGTGTACAGATGTCTGCATGCCTGTGAGGCCAGAGGTTGACATCAGGTGTTGTGTTATATTACTTACTTTTGAGACAGGGTTTCTCTATGTGGCCCTGGCCATCCTGGAACTCAATATGTAGGCCAAGCTTAAGAAAATAAAAACATCTTTTGGGTCTTCTATTCAAATCACTATACCAAGCAATCTCTACTTTTTTATTTTGTTACTTTATGTGTTCATGTGAGTGTGTATATAGTGTGCATGTATATAATATGTGTGTGTGTGTGTGTGTGTATGTGTAGATCGATGCAGAAGAGGATGTTGGGTAACCACTCCATCGTGCTCTGCCTTGCTCCCTTGAGCCAAGCTCTCTCACCAAACTTGGAGCTAGGCTTGTGGCCAGCAAGGTCAGTGGTCCTTGTCCTTGCCCGTCCACAGCTCTGTGGTTATAGGCATGCGTGGGTCACCCCAGCCTTTCAAATGTGTGAACTTACTTGCTACACAAGTGCACTAACACTCAGAGCCATCTTCCCAGCCCTGATCTACTCCCTAAGTTCTAAGGATAAAGAATATTGATAAGAGAAACTTGCCATCTCACTGCTGAACCTAACAGGCTGTTTACTCAGCTTGGAAGTCAGGGCCAGTCCTTAGTAAATCCAGACTAGAAACCAGACAGAATAAGGCTGTTAAGGCAGCAGTTCACCACCCCCCCTTCAATGGTCTAGCTTTGCTGTTTGAATTCCATGTGGATTTTATTCACAAACATTCTTTTGTCTGTGACCCGGACATTTTTTTTTTTTTTTTTTTATAAAATGCAAAAGTTAAAAATGTTGAATTGCTATATTCTTCCAAATTGTCAAACTATCAGAATAGAAGTGAAAAAAAAAACAAAAACAAAACCAACCAAACATAGATGTATTACAGCCTCAGTATCGCTCTATCCTACGGCCTATAAATACTCAACAATGTCAAAATGAATTTACTAAAAACAGCCACCTTTTATGATTCATGAGGTCAGCAAGTGCGGAAAAGGGCTGGAAAAAATACGTAATTAGAAGTGGACAAATAGCTTTGCATCCGAAAACATTCAAAGCTGATGTTCAGGCTCAGGCTGGAGGCCCTTGCTAGGCCCCTAAATCAAACTCAGAGAAATAGTTTTCTTCTCCCTTTAGTGGCATTGCGTGTTGACCCTGTCAACTTCAGACTGGAAGGACTCCCAAGAGGGCTGGTTCAACCAGTCCTTGAGCATTGCTCTACTGCTCCAAGACACTGAGTCTCTGCCTCTGCGCCTGGGCTCTCACATTATTATTATTGTTGTTGTTGTTGTTATTAATTTTTAAAGATGAGCATTCACTCTGTAGCCCAGGCTGGCCTCAGGCTCAGAGATCCCATCTGCCTCCATGCTGAGATTAAAGATGTACGTCACCACACCAAGCTGGGGCTCTCACTTTTAACAAGCCTTACTTACGTAGGGTTGCTAAGAACCCTAAAGGTTACAAATCTCTGTTCTTCAGAGGCGCTGCCTCTGCTTATCCTCTTGCTTCATCTAAGTCTTAGCAGAGATTTAGCAACAATCCCACTATTGAGCTAATAACCGGTTACAGCTTAATGTGCTGTTCCTAATATAGTATTTACATTTTCAGTATTGATTACAGTCTGGTTACGCACCTAAAGGAATGAGCCTTAGGTGCTGGGTTTTTGTGAGCCTTGCTGGATAGATGGAGATAAAAAGAGTTCACACAACAGGAGTGAATTCAAACCGTTCAATTTGCTTTTGTGGCTTTGTCGGACCTTGGCCGGGCCATGGTGGAACCCTTAAACTCATGTTGGTCACTTCAGGCTTCAGGAACTCACTTATGCCTTTGGTTTTGTGAATCAACCTGTGTGGCTTGACTTGCTGGTTTGGAAGTCACTCCCAAAGAGAGAAAAGAAAAATCCATGGAGTGCAAGACACTGTTCTTCTGTCTTTGATTCAGAGTGCACTCTGTGGTATGGGCTTCCTTCTATGTGTGAATCTAGACTAGCACTTTTTAAAACATGTTCTGGAACACTGTTTCATCCATTTTCCCAACAACCAATCTATCAAACTGCTTTCACGAACTCATATAAATCACAGAATTATATGGATTACAGTAAGGAATTAAAAATATCTATATCCTGCAGGGCTTGTTAATCTACTCGTGAAAGATATGTGTGTGTGGATTTAAACATATATATATATAAGAAGGCAGGAATTACTTGTGGCCAGTACTTTTATTAACTGCAGAATTTCCTATTCACTGTAAATTACTATAGGAGTTGGTCAGGGTTTGAGGATAGCCAATGTATCATTTGACCATGGAGCCTCTAGGCTTTCTGTTTTGTTTTGTTTTGTTTTGTTTTAAGAAATTATGTTCTGTAGAAACTGCTTACCCACATACTTCCTAAACTTCAAGAATGAGGGAATTCCTCATTGTTGTCAGTGTTGTTTGGGAGCTCAGCAGGGTAGAGGGCTATTTCTCATACAACTCAGGGTGACTTATTTCTTCCTTCATTTACCTTCAAGTAATGATATTTCACACCTTCTTAACAAATAACTCTGTGGATATTTCCAGGGCCATTACATAGGAACTGTGTACAATGCAATGAAGGCCTAGGTAAAGGAAGTGAGGCCGGGATGTGGACTTCCATGCGCTGGGAATGGAGAAAGTTCAGAGAAGAAAGCATGGGTGACAACTGCAAGCGAGTGTGCCACTTGGAGAGGAAGACTACCCTGCCTCACTCCTCCTGTCACGCGTGCTACACGGAGAAGCAGCCTGTGCAGGTGTAATTAACTTGGGTAGAGAAGCCAACCACAGCACAGGCCATTCCTCAGATCTGTAGACCATCGTCATTTCTTGTTTTTGTGTTTTCCTCTTTAATTTTTTCCCCCTTATTTATCGTTTTAAGCTGCTAGGTCTGTGGTGATTTGTTACACAGGGACTGAAAACGAAGTGCAAGGTCTCTTCTCCTTTACAAATGGTGGAACAGAAAAGGCCGAATGACTCAGTGGTGTGTCTTGGCTGACTTGTGGGGCTCCGACTTTAAGAAGCACTGAATTGTAACGTTTGCCTGTCTCCCAGGGCCCTTATCTACCAGACCGTTGTTGTTGCTTACATGATATGCAATGGGTTCAGCCCTTCTTCTGCAAGAGCTGTGCCACAAGGGGGAGGAAGCCAGGTAGACAAAGCCGGTGTCTGCCCTGGGAACTGTGAGCAAGAGAAGCAGCCAGGCCCTCTGCATCTTACCGGTAGAAAAATGTACACTTTCCATTAGGAGTTTGCTTGAGTGTGACATTGTGAAACCCTATTATTACTACAGAACCTCTAGCATGAGTTTATGGAGTGTAGGCTAGGAGCCACTGACCCTTTTAACAACGGAGAAATTGATGCCGGGAGTGCAGGGGTAACTTGTGCAAAGTCACACTGAGAAGTAATTCAGACCCTGCCATGAACTCAGATCTGCAGACTCCAGACAGCATTTCTTCTGGTGCTGTGTTTCCTTACTTTTTGCTTTTTTTTTTTTTTTTTTTTTTTAAAGAACTAAAATGAAGCCACTGTCTTCATTTCACGTATAATAGTTACAAAGGTCCATGGAGGACAAAATAATTAAGTCGAGCACGGTCCAGTTTCAAGGGAGAGGGACTTACTCAAACCTGCTCAAGCCCTAAGGGAACATCTGATGATCAAACTTGACTTCGCCACGTCTGATGATAACAGCCTGCTTGTCTCTACTCTCCGGGCTGCACAGGATGCTTTGTGTGCTCGTCGGGACATTTAGTTCCGTATCTGTTTGCCCGTCTTTGTGGTCTCCATAAGGAGGAGCCTTGGGGTCCATGGTCCCCAGCTGGACTCTCTTAATATTTTGTTTCATGTGGGTACCCATTTGGTGAAGAATTAGGCTGGGACTGGTCATCCAACGGAGCTTGAAGATGGAGAGTGTCTTTCAGAAGTTGGACCTGTGACACTAAGGAGTGTGCTGCGGTGATCACTGCTACAAGTGCCAAGTGAGGGTGGCTGTGTTCTGGCTGCTGCATGCATCTCATTTAGGAAACTGCCTTTTTCCTGGCAGGATGCACTGCATTATAACCACCCACTCCCTTCCCTACCATTCTCTATAAAGCGCTATTACCCAAAGACCACTTAGGTCATTTCCTTTGTTTCTTTAATTCGGCTCTTTCATCTTTTTGCTTTTCTATTAGTGCCTTTGCCTCTCCCCCTGGCATTAGAGTATCCATGGAAGACATTTGAGACATGCATTTTATAGCTTCTGCATCCCGTGGTGTTATCTCCCAAAATCTATCCTCAACCTTGGTCTGTTACAGCTTTGAGGGCAAGGACCAAACAGCCACACCCAGAGTGATAGTGACCAGAGGGAATGATGCCGATGATATTTATTCCGAGGGCCCAGCCTCCGGCTGGTGTGAATGCCAGGTGATGTCCATGAACATGACTGGTCTGGGCTCCAGGGCCACATCCAGCTTCCCAACTCTTCCTGTGATTCACCCTCACTGGAGGCTGTTGAATCACCACAATCAGGAAAAGGTACTAATACTTGGCACTGAAATTTAATAGCTCTCCCAGCCTAGGGACTTCATTAGCTGGAGGGAGAATGGATGACAAGCTTTTTACAACCCCAAGCTTCCTACATAGAGCTCCCTAGACCATACCAGCTGAGATGAGCCATTGCCCATTAGAATGGACATCTGAGGGAGAAAACTTTTCTTTGTGTGATTATACATCCCTAAATATCACTGTTCTTTTCTGGAACCTAGATCCACACCTTCTGTGCAAATGTGATTAGAATCTGGCCTTTGGAAAATGGGAAAGGAATTGAAGTATAGATATTTTCCTTGCTTAGCTGCATCCCCAAGCCAAGCAGTGTGAGTATAAAGTGTGCTTTGTTTTCTGGGCCAGTTTAACAGTTATCTGGAACTTTTCTGTGTTCTGAATGTCTCAAATTTTTTTCTGTTTCTTCTTCTTCTTCTTCTTCTTCTTCTTCTTCTTCTTCTTCTTCTTCTTCTTCTTCTTCTTCTTCTTCTTCTTCTTCACTGTCTGAGGGTTGCTAGGTGAGCGCTGGCAGGTCCAGATGGAGGATGTCTACTGCCAATCATGCCAAAGAGGAAAGTGACTTTTCAAGGTGTGGGAGATGAGGATGATGAAGATGAAATCAGTGCTCTCCAAAAGAAGCTGGTGGATCCAGTGGCAGGAGCAGGGGATCCTGGCAGTCTCTTCAAAGGCAAACACTCTTTAGAGAGTGAGGATGAGGATGAGGAGGGGTTCAGCAAATACGATATCTTGGCCTCAGAGGATGTGGAAGTTCAGGAAGCAGCTACTCTCCCCAGTGAGGGTATGTGTGAAGATCACACCTTTCAACCTGCAGGAAGAGATGGAGGAAGGCAACTTTGATGCTGACGGCAACTACTTCCTGAACCAGGACACACAGATCTGAGACAGCTGGCTGGACGACATCTACAGGGTGAAGATCAAGGAACGGCCCCCTGATAAGTACCAGGTTTCAGACTCGGAGGAAGACAGTTTGGATCAGACCCCAAATGAATGCACAGGCCCTCCTGGAGGGACTTTTGGAGTGAATGTTGCCAACAGAAACAGTGGCTGGGGCACTTAGACAGCTGGGGGCCTGAGGAGGAGGCAAAGGGGACAGCAAGGGGACAAGGCAGCCCAGTTGCCCCCAGCGCCTAAACTGGCTTTCTGGGTTGGCTGATCAAATGGTGGCTGGAGGCAACCTTGTTGTATACCAGGAGACAAGGGCACGGTTGGCTATGCAACTGAAGGGTTTGGAGTGTCAGACCCAGGGATCCCATGACCCCACACCTCCACCCTCCCTGGACATGTTTGCTGAGGGAGTAGCAGAGGGGCAAACCCCCACCCTACCCCTACTCACAGAGAAGAAGCAGAGTCAACAGGAGATGGAGAGTCAACAGGTCTATGGATGTCATGCGGGAATATAAGTGGGAGAACACGGGGGATGCTGAGCTGTATGGACCCTTTACCAGTGCCGGGAGGCAGACCTGGGTGAGCGAAGGCTACTTCCTGGATGGAGTTTATTGCCAGAAGCTGGACCTTCCAGGAGGTCAGTTCTACAATTCCAAATGCATTGATTTTTGACCTCTACACGTGAGCCTGCCGAGGGCCCAGTGTGGCAGCCCCTTCTTTCTTGGACTTTGCAAGAAAGGAGGCCCCAGCTGCCCCGGGCAGTGAGGCTATGGGAGGCCACTTTTCAGCCAGTTTCTCTTTCCCAATAAAAGCCTTGAATGTGTAAACAAACAAACAAACAAAAAAACAACAATTTTTTTCTGTTTAAATTTTGTTTGGTAGCTGAGGATATAATTCTCTGGGTGAGAGTACTTGCTGTACAGGCATGAGGAGCTGAGGTCGATCCCCAGGACACACATAAACAGTGGAGCATAACCACTTACATGCCTGTAACACCAGTACTGTGTGGTGTTGGGACAAGATACATGGCATCCTCCGCTGGCATCTGTATGCAAACTTTAGGTGTACCCCTCCTCCCATGCACTAGCATGTGTATGGGTGGTATACCTCCCACAAACTATGCATGTGTTACACTTATTCACACAAAATAATAATTCCATTTTACTATGGAAAATTGAGTGTGTCCTTTTAGATTCAGAAGACCTCTGTTCTAAGTTGGCTGGCTGCTAACTCACAATGTGACCTTCAGCAAATCAGCCTCAAATGGTTGTTCATAACTAACCGTGTCTACCTCTCAGCATCAGAGAGAAAACTCATCATAAGTTGCTTTGCTTTGCTGAGCTGGAACCTCATTTTTCAGGGTAGTACATTATAGGCCCATGGAACAGAGCTGTAAGTTCAAATCCCAGCAGAACATAGATCAGTGACGTGGTCTTTGGCCAGTGTGAGCCTAATTTTCCTTTTCATGGGAAACATCGGGAGGGTGTTAAACTGTTGCTTTCTGCTGGAGTTCTGTGGTGTGGCTAAGATAACCTGTAAAAGCATTATGTCATAGCTCCTGCACCACTCTAGCAATCCTGATCTCTTTTACTGTTTTCATAGAACTCACCGAGGTTTAGATTCCAGATGATATCCTGTTCGTTTGTTTAGCAACCTCTCATACACAAATGTTTTCTAAGGGTAGGAAGTTTTGCTTATTTTGTTTACTGTTCTGTCATTGGTATCTGAAACAGTGTCTGGCAATGGTCAACAGCCAATGAGTGCTTGTAGAATGGATGTCATTCCTGTAGACCTGGGTCATGAGAGTTTCACCGTGAATGGCCAGCTAGTAAATATTTTAGGCTGTGCAGGCTATGAAGTCTGTCACAAATGTTCGACCTGTCTGTCATAGTATAAACGCCCCACAGAGACTCCCTCCACAAATGCAGTGGCAATGTCCACATAAAACAGTGTAGGACAGGCTCTGAGCTAGATCTGGCCTGTACATGGCAGTTGGCTTCTCCCTGTTGTAGACCCATAGGACAGAGCTGAATTCTATTGTGTTACTCCTATAAGTCATTCTAGTTCAACTTCACAGACATTTAGGTTTACATATTGTGAAAAAAGCTGAAAAGTAAGCTAAGAAACTTTCCTTTATCCATGCTGCCCCTGCTCTAGGAGGCCGGGCTGGGGCTTTCTCCAAGTCCTGTGCCTTTTGGTTGATTTCAGCATCTGATGGATGCTGGTAGGTTTAGAGCTCGGAGGAGATGAAGGACTGAACGTTCAATCCAAACCCCTTCCTTGCTGGCCATGATCTGAAGACTGTGTTATATTCTTATAACCCCAGAACTTCACAGGCTCTAATGCCACTGTTTCTAGATTCAGGAAGTTTTGCTTATTGATGATTTTTTTTCTAGTTTTTTCCATACCTTTGTCTTTTTATCCCCTTTAGATGAAGCCATTTGGTTTCTCCCAGTTCCTATTTTCCTGTTCTGCCCAAAGGCAGAGCAGGTCACAGGAAGCCAGTGGTGGCTCTCCTTGCTGTCTGGTGCGCTGCTGCTGGTGCTGCTGCCAACCCCATAGCCTCAATCATGGTGGTTCTGTTCTGTAGACTCCTCTCCCCTCAAATACGCTGCCTGAATTGGCAGGGTTGTTCAGCACTGAGATTCTACTTTGTTCTTAAACTCATTTAAGAGATAGGAAAGTGCCAGTGTTTGTGATTCTAGACCTAGGTTTCTTCACTCAATATTTCTGTGTCATTGGACAAGTCATTTTACTCCTTGGGACCTCACCTTGCTTGCCTTTAAATAGATATGACAAACTCGGCTGTACAAATCTATATAGTTAGTATGATTATGTCCTAGTTAAAAAAAATAACAAAGCTTGTTTGCAGAATGCGAACCACTACCAAAAATGTGAAATGTATCATTTAGAGTTGGTCTTTTGCCTTCTCATATTCCCTAAATGTCACAAATGTTAATTTTTTCTTAGTCTCTACCAATTTTATAAAGAGGCTCAGGAAGTAGAACAAAATGTGATATCCAAGTGTACCTGAAAACCACAAGAGCCACCAGAATGAGTCTTAGCATTGCTAACTCACCTTGTGGTTAAACAGCTCTCTCCTTGCTTGTCTGGAGGTCACTCCTTTTGTCAGACTCTGTGATGCCATGAGTTGACCTTACAAGGGCCGGCAGAGGCCCTAATGTCCCCTACACTGTCCCCTACATGTGCCATCCATCCCTAGTGCTGTTCCTGTAACAGTTCCTCCCCCAGAGTCTGATGGATTTCCAGAAGCACCTTTCCCAGCGGTAGCCACAGATTTTTTAGAGTTCTGCTTTTTCTGCTTGGGCTCTGCCCCTCCAGGCTGGAAACAGTGGATCCCCGGACATCCCTCCTGACATCTCTTTCCCAGAGCCTCTCTAGGGCTGTGATCACATGACCAGGCCCAAGTACTTCTCTGTGAGAGGACAGTGAGAGAAATGAGCATGTAAGTTTTCTTGCGTGTGTGTGTGCGTGTGTGTGTGTGTGTGTGTGTATGTGAGAGAGAGAGAGAGAGAGAGAGAGGTGAAGTTCCATATTTCCTTTCCCTGAGTCAGCTCCTATCATGAAATGAATTTGGGTTGCTCTTTTATATTAACATTTTCTGATGTAGAAATGATATATTGTATTGTTTTAATTGCTGCCATTAAAATTTAAAGCGAACATTTTTAAATATAATGAAACAGAAATTGTACAATCCTGCTTGTGCAGCCAGATTCGTGGTATTAGGAGGGTAAGAGCTATTCACCCCATCTTCAGGCAGTAATGGGGCTCACCATAAGGAAGTTGAGCACACGGGGGAAGCAGTCAGCCTCATATCAGCATCATGCACCCCCATGTCAAACAATGTCAGTGATAAAGTACTCACCTATTCCCGCCCCTTCCCCCCTCAAGAATAAGCTTATTTATTCTTTGGTAATTTCATACTTGTATCCAATGCATCTTTATCATGTCCACTCACAGCTCCCCCTTTCCACTCCTGGACACTTCCAGACTCAGCCCCTCCCTTCCTTCATGCCTTCTTCTTTTGTGACCTTCTGGGATTCTCCCTTTTGTGTTCTGCTCTAGCTTGATAAATACCACTGTGAATTCTTCCATGTCACCACACCTAGCTCTACACACAGGGGAGGAGGAGCACCCTGGAAGATTCACTTTGCCAATATTTTAGCGTGACGTATAATGAGTCGAGTAGTGTTGAAGTCCGGCTTCAACATTCAACTGGCGAAAACTGAGTCATTCATTACGTAGATCTGTGGCTGCTGGCCGGGCCCAACAGACTTTTTCTGAGAGTAAGTTTTCAGGGCATAGCTGATAGTTACTGACCGTGGCTTCCACTGATAGTGGCAAACTGAGGGTCCAGAATTAAATTGCTCACATAGACCCAGTACTGGTGGTTTCCTAGCTTGGGATTACACCTATTATAGTAAGCTATTACACCTATTATGGTACACCTATTATGATCGGCTAGGGCTGTTGGCTCTAACATTGGCTTTTCACTGGTAATGGCAAAGCGTCTAAAAAAAGAAAAGGAGAGAAAAAGACCACACACACACACACACACACACACACACACACACACACACTCACACACACACACTTACACTTGATGATGAAGTAAGATAGACTCCAGCAGGTAGGTTCCAACAAGCTTCTTTGATTTAACTTTTCTTCATTTAGCTTCTCCTACAGGCTTCTTCTACTTTATACATACATACAGACGTGCATGCACACACATTCACATATTGGGTGGATGGAACAGACTCCAGAGAGGGAACTCCAACCCAACCTTACATACATACATATACATACATCTTGGTGGATGGGACAAACTCCTAAGAGTGAGTTCTAAACCACACTTTTACTCTTTTTCCCACAGAAATCTCAACGTGTTGCATTCTATTTTTTCTTTAAGTGAATGATTACGAGGAGTATATGTAAGAAAAACATGTTCCCCAATACCCTCACATGATCAAGTGTCTTATGTAGTATGGGTGAGAAGCAAAAATGAAAAACAAGTTATTCCCAAGAACCCACCTACACTGGCAACTAAACAACCTGTTTATGTATTAACAAGGTGAGCAAGCAAGGTAATCTCTCGGCCAGCTGTTCTTCACCGACAGGCTGCAGTTTGCGGCCACAGAGAAAGAGTCAATTATCTTCAAAAGTAACCTTATAAAAAAATCTTAAAAGAATCACAAATCTAAACTTTCATGTAAAAAACAATCAGCCATTTCTGCTTTAAATATTTAAGGAGTGCATCTACTCGTTAATAATTTTATTAAATCGTATCGGGAAGGTGAGGGAAAAAACAAGTATGAGGAAATTAATTGTCATCTCAGTCACCAGGCCAGCTGGAGAGTGTCATGTTAGCCAGTGCTACTCTGGGTTATTGTGTTTTTTCTCACCAACCTAAAAACGTCCCTGGCTTTACTCTTAAATAGTGTACTTTTCTGAACTTTAAATTGTTCCCTAAGATTTTCTACATCAGAGCCACTAGCAAAAACATCTTTGCTTAACCTTGCAAAACAATCTGTTTTTCCCTAAGATTTTCCACGTCAGAGCCACTAGCAAAAACATCTTTACCTAAGCTTGCTAAACAATCTGTTTTTCCAAATTCTTTCTAAGGGTAACAGTTGCTAACAATCTACATCTGTAGCTCGGGGGTGGTGATTAAATCATTGATCTGCTGCAGCAGCAATGCCTGAATGAGAGAAAGTATTGCTACTCAGAGGTGCCAGTGATGCCGCCCAGTGAGGGCTGGAAGCAGCTTAGAGTTTTCACACAACTCATAGATTATGAAGGATGTGGTGACCATGAGGGCAACAAGAAGAGCTGTGCTCCAAACAGCATGAAGTCCTCAGGAGATGTACTTCTTGGGGTTAGGCCTCTCTAAGACAAACTCATCGTGATTGTGCTAACCAGTGAGCCGCATTCCATGAGTTCCCAAGCTGTTTTGCGGTTGCTCCTGCATGGCTCCCGACAGTATATCTGCAGCCCCTCGAGTCCGACTTCTCTTGCTCTGTATCATTTTGTGAGACATGTCCATTTTGTTGTAGGTAGCCATGGCTTCTCGTTTCTGCTGTTATATAGTATTATGGTGAAAATACCGGTTCATCTGTTCTTGGTTGGATGACTATTCGGGCTGTGTTTGGAGCTATTATAAACAGCATTGCTTGGACAGTCTTTGTTCCTTGAGTGTATCAGGGTTCTTAGAGGAACAGAATCCACGGAATGGATATGTATTAAAAGGGATTTATCAGATTTGCTTTCATGATACAGTCTAGGTAGTCTAACAATGGCTGTCTTTATGTTGGAAGGGCTGAGAACCCAGTGACTGCTCAGTTCATGGGCCTGAGTTCCCTAAGCAGCCCGATCTGATAGCCTGGAGGATTCTTTGCATGGCCACTGGTCCTCAATCAGTGTTGGCCTGAAGAAGCTGGGCTCTGCTATCGGCGACAGAATGCAGCTGCAGAGATAGCAGTGGTGGTAACAGCAGGGTAGATGAACCCACAAGCAGGATAGTTAAAGTCACACAGAGACAGCAAGCATTTAACTTCAGATTCCACATGAGACAGATAACGTACATTTGTCTTTCTAGGTCTGTCTTTTTTCACTCAATACAGTGACCCCAGTTCCATCTACTTTCTGCAAATGTCATATTTTCACTCTTTATGGCTAAATAAAAATTCCAATGTGTCTACCCCATTTTCTTTATGCTTTCATCTGATGATGGCTGTGATGCCCTATAGATTGGAAGTTATGAAAAGTGCTACAGCAAATGTGTATGTGCAAGTCTCTGTGCAGGGAGCCTACTTAGACCCCTTTGGGTCTACCAAGAGCGGCATAGCTGTATCATGTGGTAGTTCTAGCTTGAGTTTTTTTTGTTTGTTTGTTTGTTTTGTATTTTTTGCTTTTTCCTTTTGAGTAATCTCCATACTGATTTCCAAAGTGGCCATGCTATTTTACGTTCCCACCAGTGATGTGGAAGGAAACGATATAGAGTTGTTTCCTCCAATCCTAAGGGTTTTCTTCATGAGAACCATTCCAACTAGGGTGAGATGGAACACCAAAGCCATCTTACTTTGCACTGCCCTTATGTCCACAAATGTTGAAAACGTTAAAAGGATCTCTGTTGTGGGGACTAGAACGGAGTGGTTAAGAGAACTGGCTGACTCTTGTTGAAGACCTGGATTTGATCTCCAGGGCAGCTCGTAACAGTCTGTAACTCCAGCCCCACGAGATCCATTGCCCTCTTCTGCTCTCTGAGGCACTGAGTGGTTGTGGTGCACAGACATACATACAGGCAAAATACCCGTATGCACAAAATAACGACATGAAATAATTAAAAATATTTGTTGGCCTTTTCGATTTCTTTCTTTTGGAAGTGTCTCTCTTTATTAAGCCATTTATTGATAGGGTAATTTGATTCTTGTTTTAATTTTTGTAGTCCTTTATAGATTCTACCCATCAACGTGATGTCGGAGATATAGTTTGGCAAGGGTCTTTTTTTAAAAAAATTTTTTTTTATTATGTATGCAGTGTTTTGCCTACATGTAACACCTGCATGCCAGAAGAGGGCACCAGACCTTATTATAGATGGTTGTAAGTCACTATGTGGTTGCTGGGAATTGAACTCAGAACCTTTCAGAAGAGCAGCCAGTGCTCTTAGCCTCTGAGCCATCTCTCTGGCCCATTCTGGAGACTATCTCTTCACTGAGGATGGTTTCATGTAACCTCATTTTTCAGTTCTTTGTATTATTTTCTGTGCTTTTGGAGAAAATTTCAGTAAGTCTCTGCTTATGCCTCTCTTTTGAGACTGCAAATGCACTCTTTATGAAAACAGGAAGCTGTTTCTTCATGGATGAGTCACAGAGAATACCACCGGCAAGTAATACTTCTCTGAGGACAGGTCCTGTGCCATGGCTGACAGTATTCTCTGTGAGCAGAATATCAGAGCCTCTTCAGGCTTTGTCTTTAGTGCTCTCTAGAATGCCCTGTTTCAGGTCTCACATTAAGGTTTGTGATCCACGCTGAATGGTTTTTCCGCAGGATGAGAGACATGGACCTACTTTCACTCTTTCATAAGGGAAAATCCAGTTTCCTTAGCACAACTTGTCAAAGATATTATTTTTAAAATATATTTTTTTTTCCTCCAGCATATTCTTTCTCACACCATTGTCAAAGATTAGATGGCTATAGCTGTATGGGTTCTCTATTCTCCTCATTGGTCTATGTGACTGCCAGTGTCTTTCTTTCGTTACTATGGCTCTGCAGTACATGTTGATATACAGTATTTTGATATTTCCAAGATCTCTCTCTCTCTCTCTCTACCTAACTGGTTTATCCATTCAAGATCTTTTGTTTCCACATAAATTTTAGGATATTTTTTTTCTAGCTCTGTGAAATGTGTCATTGGAATTTTGATGGTATTGCCTTAAATATGTAGGGTGTGGTGTGTGTGTGTGTGTAACAGTCATTTTATAATCGGTGAGAACGAGAAATCTTTCCATCTTAAGTGTTTTCTTCAAAAATTTTTTGGTGTCTTACATTTTGGCTATACAGGTCTTTCATCTTCTTGGTTAGCTTTATTCTCCTTTATTATCTTTATTTATATTTGGTAACAAATTTTACTTCCTGAAGCTCTTATGAATATTTTTTCCTTTCTTGGACAGTTTGCTATTTTTACATAGAAAAGTTACAGATTTTTGTATGTTGACTTATCTTGATATTTTGTTGAAATTCATATTTCAGAGTTTATTGGTGGGGTTTTTAGGGTTTTAGAAGTATGGGATTGTGTTGTCTGCAATCATTTACTGCATTTATATTTATATCTTTTTTGTTTTCTAAGTTTTACTTTTCTAGCTAAGACTTTGAGCACTAGTTTGAACAACAGCAAAAAGACCCTTGTTCCTGGTTTTAGAGGAAATGCTTTCATTTCCTTTAATGGTGGCTATTGGTTTGTTGTATTTAGCCTATCTTGTGTTGAGGTATGTTACTTCTATTCCCAGTTTCTGAAGGACAGCTGGACTTTATTTCAGGACTTTCAACATTTATTGGATCATCATGTGGCTTTTGTCTGTAAGTCTATTAATGTGCTGCATTGTCTATTTTGATTTGTGCGTTTTGAACAAATCCTTGTATCCTTGGAATGAAATTAACTTGTTCATGGTGAATGGCCTTCTAAATGTATTCTTGGATTCTGCAAGTATTTTATTGGGGATTTTTGTCACTGTGTTCATTAGAGAAATTTTTGTTGTTGTGTCTTATCTAACTTTGATATCAGAATAATTCTGGCTTTGTGCAATGAGCTTCCAAGTGTTCCTTCCCTCTGTTATATGGGACACTTGGAGGACCATCAGTGTAAAGTTCGTCTTTAAAAGTTTGATATAGTTTGGCAATGCATTCCTTGTTCAGGTTTTGGGCTTTTATCTGTTGGTGTTCGCTTTTATTATTGCTTCAGCGTCATTGCTGCTGCTGATCTATTTAGATTGCTAAAATTCTCTTGATGTAAATTTGGTAGCTCATGTGTATATAGGATTTTATCCATTTTCTCAAGATTTTTCCACATTTCTTAGAATATAAGTTTTTAAATAACCAACTTGGTGTGTTGTTCTTTTGAGCTTTGTGATTTCTTGTCACCAAGTGCTTTTGAGTTTGGCTTGTTCTTATTCTTGCAGTGTGCCATTAGGTTATCTACTTGAGATATCTCTGAATTTTTAAAAAGAGGTACCAATATCTAGGAACTTTCCTCTGTCTGAGCTGTGTCCTGAAGATTCTGGTAAATTGTTGTAGTGATGGTTGGTTTTAATTGTCAACTTGAAACAATCTGGAATCACCTGTGAAGTAAGTTGGTGAGGGGTTGTGTAATTGGTGTTGTGGTTATGTCTGTGAGGAATTATCTTAATTATGTTAATAGAGGTGGGAAACTTGCCCAGTGTGGGTGGCACCACTTCCTACTCTGAGAAGAGTGGATAAAGGCTGCTGAACACAGCACACGTTTATTCTCTATCCGCTCTCGACTAAGGACATGAGCAGCTGCTTCAAGTCCTAGCTACTGTGACTTTACTACAGTGATGGACTATAACATGTAACTGTGAACACCTACTTTAAGTTGCCCTTTTCAGACTATTTTTTCATAGTAATAGCAAATAAAACTAAGACACAGTGTTTTCTTTTTCACTTAATTTTCAAAAGTTTTGTATCCTCCCTCCCCCTGCTGTCTTCAATAATCCAGTGGTAGTTCCAGGGTTTCATGTTCAGTCTCCAAGTATTTGTATAATTTCTATAGCTTTTTTTTTTTTTTTTTGGCTCTCAACTTTAAATTTTATTCCATTATTATCTAATTAGCTACATAAGACATTATTTCATTCCTTTTGTATTTGTTAAGGCTTGTTTTGAGGCTTAGAATTTAATCTATTTTAGACAAGTTTTTATGGGCTACTGAGAAGAATTTGTGTTCTACATTTGTTGGGTGGATATTTGTTAAGTCCATTTGATATATGGTGTATTTTTATCTTAGAAGTTTGTGTTTGTTTTTTTTTTTTCTCTTTTACGGGGAGGGTCTCTGAATTTTTTTTGTTACTTTTTAGTTTGGATGACATATCCAAAAATGAGAATGGGATATTGAAAATCTCCACTTTTATTGACCAGCACCTATTTGACCTTTAAGTCTAGCCTCTTTACAAAATTGGGAGTCCCATCATTCAGCACATATATATTTATAATTGTTACTCTTCTTGACAATTTGCTCCTTTTATATATTTATAATACATAATGACTTTCTTCTGACTAATTTTGTTTGAAATTTTCTTATCAGATACGAGTAATAGTGATACCAGATCGATTTAAGCTTCTATTTTCTTGATAATTTAACTTCCATCCTTAGCCCCTTCATCTGTAGCTATCTTTCCCAGTGAGATGTGTTTCTTGGAGACAATAGTTATTTGGTTCTTATGTTTTAATTCAGCCAACCACTCTGCATCTTTATTACTGAGTTGAAGCCATTTATATTTAAAAGTTATTACCAAGTGATGTTGACTAATTCAATTTTGTTTTTCTATTTAGTTATTGTTTTTTCTTCTATTTATATTCTCTTTATTTTTTAGTCTTTATTCTTTTATTTGTATTGATTGTTTGCTAGTTTACTGTATTATACATGATAGTCTTCCTAAATCTCTTTTGTTATTCTATTCCTCTCTTGAACTTCATTCTTTTTTTATGCTCTCGTGATTGACACTGTCTATCTTCTTAATCTGTGTATATCCTTTCAGTATCTTTTACAGTGCTGCCTTGGTAGTCATGATCTTCCTGATTTTGGTCTTGTTCTCTTTCAATTATAAAACACAGCTTTGTGAGATATAGTACTCTTTTGGGGCAGTTATTTTACAGTTTAAATATGTCATTCAATGTTTTTCTGGCTTTTGGAGCAGCTAATAAAAGATTTGATGTTATACTGATGTATGTGCCTTTGTAAGAGGGTTGGCATTTTTTTTCTTACAGTTTTGATACTGTTTTTTAACTTGTGGTTTTATGTCTTGACTATAATGTTTTATGACAATTTCTTCTCTGGTCATGACTGTTTAGAGTTCTAAATGTCTCATGCTTATATGTCCGTCTCTTTCTCTAGATTCAAAACCAAATCATGTTATAGTGTTATAGAACAGATTGTGTACAGCATTGCTTTAGATCTCATGTTCTTTTTATATCCTATAGCTTTTTAAAGTTTGATTTTATAATAATAATCCTTAATTCTTCTAAGTTCTTTTATATGAGAAAGTGAAAAGACTACTAAAATATAAATAAAGAGAAAAAAAAAAGGAAACATAAGAGCCAAGATCAGATAAAAAGAATTTAAAAATGAAGCATAGAACAGCCTTTTTTCTGGGAATCTGAAAATTGGAGGCTAGTAGGTACAGGCAGGGCATGGGGCAAGTCGAGCTTGTGGACTGCTATCTTTCCTGTGTTTTATGCTGATGCAGAGTCTGTATAGGATAAGTATTCAATGGCTGCCAGAACTTCACTCACTTTAGTACTTCCTTTCTTTGCACACTAGGGGGTTCTACTTGACACATTTGTTTTTCTGCCCAGTCTGTGCTGGGCAGTTCTCTCACTCTGTAAAGACTCCCCAGGTTTTGTGTGTGTGTGTGTGTGTGTGGTGTGTGTGTGTGTGTGTGTGTGTGTGTGTGTGGTGTGTGTGTATGTCTTCTAAGTACACTGAAAGCAGAAAAGGCAACTACAGCACCCAGAGCTGCCTTTGTGCCTTTATCAGCCACCAAGCATTAATTATCCTGCTGGAGGTATGCAGTTGTGGATACGATGTGGTTTTCTGGAGCTGAGTGAACCTCATGACAGATACGTGGTAACAGGGGTTGATCTAGTCACTGACCTCAGGTTCAGGGCAGGGCTGTTAGACACCAGCACTATTCTCAGTTGGTGAGATCTGCTGCTGGCTGCCAAGGGTGGGACTTTTTCTACCCTTCCAGTATGGGTTAAGCCTTCTGCTACCTCTACATGTTTGCTTGTCACTATCCCACTCTCTTCACCAGCTTTCTGGGGTCAACTTTTACCCAGGGAATGTGGCATGTTGATTCCAGGCTCATTAAATTGTGACTGTCCCCTGTTCTCAGGCTTCTGAGCCTGGACATCTCTCCCTACCTTTGACCTTACGAGCCAGAGAAGTCACAGCAATTCTGCAGCTGGGTTTAAGGCTTGTGTGGGCTGTGAGCTTGTGCTTTGGTAAGACTGCCAGTCTCTTTTTGCAGGACCACCAGGCTTAACTTTAGGATGAGTTTTCTGCCTCCCATCCCTTTGCTGAGCAGCCATGTTGCTTGAGGTGTTTGGGGCTCAGCTTTATTCTTTTCATTGTTGTTATTCTGTTTTTATGCACCTTCCAGCTGTCCTGTCACTCCTGTTTTGTGAATTTCCAAAGCTGTTTCTCAATTTCTTTCTCTGGATGGAGTTAACTTTTTCATAACCTTATGCTTTTCCTTTTCTAGGTCACAAAGAGTCAGCATCTAGTACCAGTGTGTGTGTGTGTGGGGGGTATGGTGTGTGTCTGTGTTTGTGTATGTGTATGTATGTGTACATGTGTGGTATGGTGTTCAGTGTGTGTGTCGTGTCTGTGTGTATGTACTTGTGTGTGGTGTATGTACTTGTGTGGGTGTGTACGGGTAGGTGTATTGGTGTATGTAAGGTATGTGTGCACGCGTGTTTCCATGTGTGCAGGGGCTAATGTGGACCTCTTTCTCAGGTGCATTCTCCCTTGTGTTTTGAGGGAGCACCCGTCACTGACCCTGCACCTCACTGATTAGACTGCTTGTGTAGTAAAGTGTAGGAATGCACCTGTCTCGGAAGGCACACACTGCCACTCCTGGTTTTCATTGTGTTGCTGGGGATCCTAACTCAGGTCTTCATGCTTGCACAACAGTTTATCAATGAGCCTATAGTCTGCTATCTTACTCAGCCGTCTTGCTGGGAATATTTTTGTCTGTGTCATATGGCGCATGCACATGTGCATAGGTGCACACACACACACACACACACACACACACACACCCTGTGGGTTTTTTTTTTAAAGGATTTATTTATTTATTATTTATATAGTATTCTGCCTCCTGTGCACCAGAAGAGGGCACCAGATCTCATTATAGTTGGTTATGAGCCACCATGTGGCTGCTGAGACTTGAACTCAGGGCCTTTGGAAGAACAGCCAGTGCTCTTAACCTCTGAGCCATCTCTCCAGCTCCACACCTGTGTTTTTATTGGTCTTATGCCTGGGAATAGACGTGCCAGCTCACGAGGATGTGTATGTTTAACTTGAGTGGGTGTTGCCTCAAAATGAATATCCTGGTTGACCCCTTTGCCAGCCGTTCGGGAGAGGCCCAAATGGCTCCCTTGTGCACCAGTACTTGGAATAGTCATCCTCGTACTTAAGGAGATGTAATATCATAACATGGCTCTCATGTGGTGTACTTCCTTGGGTTTTACTGAGTTTAGGAAAACCTTATATATTTGTCGGCCACTTGGAGATTTCTTTTGTGAGACGATCATGTGTTGAGGAGTTCTGCCCTCTGGATATGCTGCATCCTTTGCTACGGAGGAACCGTGATTTACTGCATGAGACCCTGGTAAGATTGGGCTCACTGACGCTTCCTCATGGATCGGGAAGAGGACGCAGGAGACTGCTCATTAAGTAGCTCACCAGGTGGCCTGGGTAACATGTGAGCCACCCCCCCCCCCCCAAGGACACATAAGCAGTGAACAGCTGATGAGGGAGGAGCCCCTGCCTCAGCAGTGTCTAGCCCACGGTCCTATAGGCAGGTCCTGTAAGTGACTGCCTGTAAGTCTGCGCTTCCCAGAGCTAGACATGGGTACATTCATCAGTCTGCTATGCCACTGGGGCCCTCTGTGGGTGAGCAAATGATGTTCACTTCTTGCCTAGAAAAGTCACATGATACTATTCAAGTCTGTTGCTTTTTAAGTCGAGTTGTCTGTGTAACTGACTTGCAAAAGTAGTTTATACAGTTCGGATAAGCTCATTTTTTTTCTGATCGTTATGATGTCTTTATCTGTAATGGTTGTGTTTGGGAACACAGCAGCTTCTAATGTAGATCACTTCCTTCTTCATCATTCCTCATGGACAGGGCTGTTTTCCTGCTTGGAACTCCAGCATTAATTCTGCCATAGGGTCCCCTAGAAGCTTTCTTGTTTCACTTTTCATATGCAGATCTACGATGCACTTGGACTTGACTTTTGTGGGTAGTGTGAGTTAGAGGTCTTTTTTTTTTTTTTTTTTCCCAATATCATTTTCCAATCTACTCAGAAAATGGAAAGAGTGGATGGTGTTCCCCTTGGTTTTGCTCCCAGTCTCAGAGGGAAAGCCTTCATTAGCTCATCACCCCCATATACTGTGTGGGATTTCCAGTCACCATCTTTCATCAACTCAAGTCCTATTTTACTACTTTCTGGTACAAATGCTATTTTTCCCCCTTCAGTTCTGAATTGGGATTGGATTTTATCAGTTGATTCTTCCTTCAGTTACTAAACCTACTATGTTGTGTTATCTTTTCACTTTTGTTATTTTAAATTGGCAAACTATACTGATGTTTTCAAACCAACTTTCTTTTTCTGAATGAATCTAACTTGGTTGCAGTGATTTCTAACATTGTTTTTCTAAAGTAAGTTTTTTATCGTATTTATATTTTATTTTTTTTTTACAATTTATTCACTATATATCGCAATTGCAGCCCCCTCCTCAACTTCCTCCAGTCTCACCTTCCTGCCCTATTCCCCATCCCCTTTTAAAAATTTTAATTTAATTTTTTTACAATTTATTCATTTTATGTTCTGATTGAAGCCCCCTCCCTCAACTCCTCCCAATCCCACCTTCCTTCCCTCTTCCCCCATCCCCTTCCCCTAGTTCACTGAAAGGGGGAGTTCTCCACTTTTGCCTTTTGCCCATAGCTTATCAAGTCTCATCAGGACTGTCTGGATCCTCTTCCTCCATGGCCTAACAAAGCCCCATCACCAGGGGCGAGTGATCAAAGATTTCTAACATTCTTCTATCCTATATTTTACTATTTTTTCTGTTTAATGAAATAAATAAATTTTAAATATTTATTTATTTTAGTTGGTTTCTTTCTGTCACATATTTCAAAACTTTTTTGTTCTTTGACAATTTTATAAATGCATATAATGTATTTTGGTGATTTTCACCCCCTTATTACCTCCTTTCATCCCCTCCTGTTTTCATTTTTCCTGTTTTGTTTTGGGGACACACTGAGTTTAACTAGGGTTGCTGGTATGAACATGGGTGGGGTTATTTACTGGCATATGAGCAACTTAACAGTGACTTTGCCACTGAAGAAAATTATTGTCCTTTCTGCTTGCACAGTGTAATTTGTTCCATGCCTGTGGTCTTGCTCCTCTCTTCCTCAGGATCTAGGAGTCAACCTTGCATGGCCTTGATGCCCTCTTGCAATACTGCTGAGCTGCTCGTAACTAACAGTACTTTACTAACAGTGAAATCATTTTTCTATCATGCAGAAGAACGGGCTTGACAGTTCAGATGGTGTGACTCTCCCACCGGCTAATAAGCAGCTCAGGAATGCTAATGAAGGACTTCCTTTGGTTGTCTCTTGTGAGTCAGCAAATGAGCTCTGTAACTTGGAGAGCCAGAAGTTAATTAGCGACCTGTTAGAGACAGACCCTGATGGAAATATGGGAATTTAGGTCTGTCAGAGCAGGGAGCTGAGAAGCTTTGAAGGTGAGGCCATGACTCAGGACATGATGTGAAAAGCATAGGGAAACAGACGCCAGGTTTATGAATGAATGAATGTGTAAGCCAGGACCCTATAAAGGAAGCCAGGAGAGGTGGATGTGGCCTGCCTGGGAAAAGGAACAGCTCAACATCTGGCTGTGGCTGAAGCCCATGAAACTGTCAGTTCAGAGCTCTCCCTTGTAGAAGAATAAAGGAGAGGAATGCGGAGCTATGCACCATGTGACCATCTAAATCAGATCACTGGCCACCTGATGATGATGGAGGAGGGTGTGTAGGTGTCTTGCATCCCTTGTTCATTTTTCTTTGAGACAGGATAGAAAATCTAAAATCCCATCTGCTTACAAGTTTACAACGATAACCCAATGGATAAGCATTTTGCCAGGTAATACTGTGGATAATGTCTTGCAAAGGAAATCCAATAGGCTATAGCCATCAGGCAAAGATGAAAGATTGGAGCCATCCTTGTCACGCTGTATAAGTGATGTCCACCATATGCACTGCATTGGACTCAGATGTGCTGGACAGGCTTGTCGTCCTGGGAAGCCAACTTTGGCCAGGGAAAAAAGTATGACTCCCTTGGCTTAGACAGGTACCTAATTAGGTTAGGAGAACTGCCAAAAAGCAAATGAAAGCTAAATGACTGCAAGGCATTGTGGGTAAAATATGCAAAATGTCACTGAGGCAGAAGTAAGGAAGCCTTCAGAACAGGTGTGACAGAAAGCCAACCTGCCAGGGAAATTGTTAGTTTTTCTTCTTCCTGAACCCCTTTTTATTGTTTTATTTCCCCATGTGGAAGCTCTGCCCTTCTTTACCATTGGAGACTTGGTAACAAATGCTCCTGTGTTCTCTTCTCTGAACTGTAATAGACTGAAAGTGGAAATAGGCTCCTTGTTCTACCATAGGTAAGGGCCAGTGGCCCAGCCTTTCTGTGCTCATTGGGAAATGGTGCAGAATGGCATGATACATCAACATGCATCTACCTGGCAAAGCCCGTTCTTTGGATGTTCAACTTTTTGAGTGTCACTTGCCCTAGTCATCATACTTTCTTCTTATTGCAGCAGTAATCTCATTGTTTGTACTTCCTAGGGCCTCCACAGCGTGGCGAAGCCAAGTCTGTCCACATGGTTTCTTTGGCCTCCTCTGAATACACCCTCTTCATCTTCTAAAAGTGATGTTGGAATGCTCAGCTGTAATGCAGCCTCAGCTCACACACCCCATCACTGTCCAAGTGTGGTACAATTTCATTGACTTTGCTGTAGACATGGAGCACAGTGCTTTCTAGGTGAGTAGGATGGCCAGTGGGGAGGGGACATTCATCTTGTTTCAGCTTCTCACCAGCTTCCCTGACCCTCTATTTTGTCTACAGAGAAGTTATATCCATTTCCTAAGCCAGCAGAACCATCCCTATAGGATACACATAACTCAGGTAAGCTTGTCAGGAAGTGTTCCTTTTAAATACTTTGAAATAGGCACTATGACCACCACTTCATGTTGGTAGAGAATGAGGCTTGGAGTGAGTTAAGCTTAAGACAATACAACAGGCCCAGGACCACAAAGGACAACAATGGTGCCAAATGCTTTGCTGTCTCTAGTATTTATTCATGCTATTTTTATGGGCCACATGTGATGATTTGAAAGTCCTTTGCTGACACAATTTCTCTCATGGTCAAGTGTGTATATTTTATCTATTTTCATATTATGCTGTATACCATTTGCTTTGTTTAATGCACCCAACAAGTTTGCACGGGATAATGATGTGTTCATACACACACACACACACACACACACACACACACACACCACACACACACACACCACACACACACACACACACACACACACACACACACACACATACCACACACACACACACACACACACCACATACACACACAAACACACACATGTACGTATGGAAGCCAGAAGTTGATTTTAGGTTTTTCAAACATGCTTTATTTTCAAACATTACTTTATTTCTGAGACAGGTTCTCGAACTGATCCTGGCCGAAGCTTGATGATTTGGTTAGAGTGGCTGGCCAGTGAGCCCAAAGGATCCTTCTGTCTCCATTTCTCCAGGAATTAGATTTCAGGCACACACTACCATGCTTGATTTTTACATGGGTCCTGGGGATCAGAGCTCAGGTCCTTATGTTTATATGGTAAGCACTTCATTGACTGAGCCATCTCCTCAGCCCCATGTGACTCATCTTAAAAAGAAAAAGGCTGGAGTTCATTGAGGGAAGTGCCTTGGCTAAAACTCTTTGTCCAGGAGAGATTACATTCCCATCTCAAACATAAGCTTCTGCCTCCAAATGCATCAGTGTTCTTTGTACACCAAATGGCATGCTCACGGGGAGAAGTCAGGGTTCTGTAGAATCTTGGTGATTTTGACTTGGCTTTTCAAGACAGTGTTTGGCTGGGACTGGAAAGGATAATTAGCTCAGCCACAGATTTGGACTTATCCTGTGTCTGCCTATGGCATCCAGCTCTGGTTTGACGCCAGTTCACATCCAGGAGCAGCCAGTGGGCCAGGAGAGAGCTGAAATGCCTGGGCCCTCACATTTATTTCCCCCGCTTCCCTTGGCTTTATGTGGAGCTGAGCCTATCATTAATCAGGCTGTGAAGCAAAGAAAATAAAAAAAGCTGCCTTGGAAAGAACTCTTATTTATTTAAAATTGGGGAAAAAAAAGCCCCAGAATAGACTGAAACATGTTTCCAATATACTGGATTTGATTATCTGGCTGTGAACAAAAGGACCTAGTCATTCAAAGTTAAAGTTGAGATATCTAGCAAGTTTGCCTGACGAATCAGTTGCTGAGGGATGAGCCCCCACGCACAGCCATGGTGAGGCTTCTGTCATGCTCTCTCTATGAACTCAGGGCATTTTGCTGATTGCTTTAATTGTTCAGTGCCATTGCTGTATGAGCTCCTCGCTGGGCAGGAGGTGAGTCACACAAGTCCCTATGTCCCCGTTTGTCAGGGCTTCAAAAAGGGAGTCTCCAGTTTGTCTGCAGTGATGACCATTTAGTCACCCAGCCCTCCATCCCAGTTGCTCTGAACTTTGTTGCTGAGTCTCAGTTGGAGACAGGAGTTTTATCCTTGAAGGAGCAAAGCCACATCACTCAGATGTAGAACTGAATGGAGGCCTATGGGAAGCGGAGGGCATTATTGTTCTCCAGGGCTGTTCATTGAGTAGAAACTGGCAGGGAGCATGCAGGAAGCCATAACTGGAGATGTAATCCTGGTAATATGAACACTGGGGCATATTGTTTGCTTCTTTAGGTCTAATTACAAAGCACAGACTCGGTGGATGGAAAACCCTTGTTCCTTGGACACATGCTTTTCCCTTGTATGGAAAACTTGTAACACTTTTTAAAAAAAGATTCATTTATTTCATGCTTATGAATGTTTTATTTACATGCATGTATGCTACATATATGCCTGTTGGATCCTGTCAGGGGTTACAGATGGTTGTGAACCATTATGTGGGAACTGGGAATTGAATCTGTGTTCCCCGAAAAAGCAACAAGGGCTCTAAACCACTGAACAATCTCCCCAGCCCCTGAAATGGTTTTTTTTTTTTTTTTTTTTTTTTTTACCCTGTTGCTGACTGACTGTTCCTAAGGTACGGTTCTGACTGTGCCCTGACCCTGACATGCTTGTAGTCTATGGGGTTCCTTTTGTGTATAGAAAGACTTAAGTTGCCACTCAAGTTCCCCTCACCACCCTGCTCCTCAGGTTGGCCCACTTGCCTTTTCCACTGTTGCTCACAAGTCCCTTCTTGGACATGCATTTGAGCCAGAGGGTTGCTCCTATGTTCCCAAATCTACTTCCTTCTTTCTTCAATTCAAGCCTTCCCCTCCATCAAACGCATGAAATGCCATAGGTGTGTATCCTATGATTTCAGAGCCATAGTGAAAGGGAGATGATATCTTCCTCTTCCATCCCTTTCTTCTTTCCAGTTTAGACTTCACATTGGTGTTATAGTATCACTGCACAGTATCCATCACCTGCTACTTTGTATTGTAATTTCTTTACAGTGTCTTTTCTGCAGGCCTTACTTTATATCTTCTTTGAAAGCAAGAGCAAGTGATACCTTGTTGTGTAGAATTTGGGGTATGTGGGATGCTGTGGGCAGAAAAGGCACCCATCATGTGTGATGAGGTTTATTGAGACAAGAATTGGTACTTTGGTTCAGGTTGGCCCTGTTGGCTTTTATCTCTTCATTTTTTTCTCCCCTTTTCTCTAGCTTTCTTTTTTCCATGTTATCCCTTTATTTTCTTCATTGCTTACTCACTTCCAAGTGTTGATATTTTAAAATATCTTCCAGGACTCTCCAGACTGCCATTCCTGCTCCAGCTGGATCTTGCCATAGACTCACACAAATTTTGTGCATGTGTATTTAGATGTACATATGTCTGTGCATGTATGTGGAGGCCAAAGGTCAACATTGGATGTTTTGTTTTCAGTCTCTCTGTATCTTCAGTAGGATCTCTCACAGAACCAGTAGCTCATTCATTCTACTTTACTTGCTGGCCATCAAGCCCTAGGGAGCTTCCTGTCTCCACTTCCTTATTACAGGCTAGCACCACTTTACCCACTACACCCAGGGTTTTCTTCTTTCACTATTTAGAGAATACTTTATTAGTTTCTGTAATCAAATACACATAGATAAGACCTTACATATTTAATATAGTGCCTTAGCCCTGTACAAATGGAAAAAATAAGTTTAATGTTTCTAAATCAAAAAGGCTGTTATTTTTGTACAATGCCAACTCTGCACAGTAAACTGGGATAGTTTTTTCCCAAGGTTGGCTGTACAGCTAAGGTGTAAAAACATCTTTTAAAAATATGGGTGCTGCAAATCAATCTTGGGTCCCCACATTTGTGTGGCAAGCACTTAACAGTCATTACGGTCTACTATCAGGGAACTAGGAACTCTTTTCTACTTGATACTTGTTTGCTTTGGAGATCACTGGTTGAAAGCACTTCTTTATGATACAATTCTTTCTCACCTCTGAGAAATGACAAGTTCTCTTTCCTGGCTGTGCTTCTGCTATCATCAAAGGAGGGCTAAGCCAGGAGAAAGTCAAGTTGGTCCTGTTCTGAGTGGCAGCCAAGGCTCCCACTCACAGACATCTTGTTACAGACCCGTTTGTCCTTTGCATGGCCAAGATTACTGGGTAGGAGCAATTTGGTTTAAAGATCATCAGGGAAGGAGCCCTGGGGGTAAGCGTGATCTGGCTCACCAGATGGGTTGGAGTGATGGTTAGTCTTAATTGTGAACTAGACACAGTCTGGAATCACCTGGGAAGACAGTCCCGATGAGAGACTGTCTAGACTAGGGTGGACTGTAGACATTTCCATAAAAATGGTCTTGATCATAATAGCTGGTGTGCAATGACCTAGCCCGTATGTGGGTGGCACCAGGCTCTGGGTTTGGGTATAAAAGAAGAGAGCAAGATGAGAACAGACATGTGTGTATCCATTGCTGTGTTCCTGATTAAGGCTGGGAGATGACTGTTTCTCTCAAGCTCCTCCCACTGTGACTTCACCCTTATGCAGACTTGACGTGATATTATGAGCTAAAATAAAGTCCCTTTTCCCACTAAATTGCTTTTGTCAAAGGGTTTTTTGTTTGTTTGTTTGTTTTGTTTTGTTTTTATAGTCGCAGAAACTGGAAATAAATTCTACAAGGGGAGAAACCCGAGACCAACCAAGGTGCTTACCTTCCTTCCTGCACAGTGGTTTCACACTCAAGCTCACTCTCTATCATCTGCTTCTCACCTTGGCCCTCCTGCCCTTGCCACCTGTAACCCACGCTTCTCAATATGTCCAACTAAAGCTGAGGCTAATCTCTGTGGACCTTTTTTTTTTTTCTGGGCTAAAGACTCCAGAATGTCTGATTCGAGGCTACAGCCCATATGAAAAGCTCCAGCTTAGGCCAGCTGGAGCCAGGAGGTGGCAGCATGTGCTCCAGTCGAGCACGGACTGGGTTTGGGCTGTCACAAGTGTACATCACTCCCTTCCACGCAGGCTTTTCCGTTATGCTCCACTGCAGATTGCTTCTAGTCTGCCCAGGTCAGGAGATGGGCCTCAGGATGACTGCTAAGCTCTGGGCATTGGAGACACGTAATACTTCCTCACTCTCTACATCTGACTTTACCTGAAAGACAAGTAGATTGGGTGACATTCATCCCCCATGAGTCCCCGTGACTGGCTCATATCCTGACTGCTTGCTGGCTCTCCTTGTCGCAGGCTGGGTCTCCCATAGGGTGGGAGATTGCTGCATCCATGAGTAACTGTGAATGTTCTCGTATGCTGAATGTGCCTTCCCGTCTTTCCACCTCCTGCGCTGCCTCTAACAGCTGCATTTGCTCAGGGCGAAAATGGAAATGCCTGATAGGAGGTGACTGAGCCAAGCGTGGAGAAAAGGATGTGGAGGTTGTCCATCAAACTTTCAGGGAGCTCTGACTGAAGAGGGATGGGTACGGATATTTCAGATACAAGAAAATGCCTGAAGACGGAGAACGTTTGGGGTAGCCCACCTCTGTGGTTCTCAACCCTTCAGGGCATCACCCTGGTTTACTGTTAAAAACACATGCTCCTGAGCCCAGCTGCAGCCCTGCTGAATGAGAATTATAATTCTGGAACCGAGGAATCTGTTTCGAACGAGCTCCTCAGATACTTTAAATGTCTGCAGAAAGGTATGCAGTCCTGACCTGTGCTGTTGAGTTTATACGTGTGCACACTTTTGAACCCCATTCTGTGGAGCTCGGAGTCCATTTCAGAATGGGAGCAGAACCCCGTTTAATCTGACTCTCCAGAAGTTTGCTTGGCACTTTTAACTCAAACATCCCAGGAGCTGCCTTAGCCCTGGGACTATTGGGTTGGCTGGTCACGTTCTGGCTTTATGCACTCTGAAGTTTAGCAGGTACTAGATGAAGTTCATTTCATTGTTGAGGGAGTGGGGCCAATGGTGTGCAGTGAGTGAATGACAGGAAGCAGGATGCTCCAGCCCTGCATTCTTGCTGCCCCTGAAAGCTGCCTCCTCTCTCTCTCTCTCTCTCTCTGTCTCTCTCTCTGTCTTTCTCTCTCTCTCTCTCCCTCCATCAGGAGTGGGTCCTAGAGGAGCTCATTATGGAGTAACCATATTTGAGACAGATAATCTGTATGCACTGGCCTCACTGCAGTGAGCTGTGCATTGGCAGGTGCCATTATACTTTAATGAATCCTTCCAGGGCGTCTTCCGACCCACACGGGGAAGATGATTTACAATTTAATGTATATCCCATTGGCCATAATCCCTGGATAGCAGAATCACTGAGATGGGAGAATCCTCAAAATGGGATTATACACCAGGAGCTGTGGGTACAACTGAGTCAGGATCCCTGGTTGCTCTTCTACTTCCAGCATCATTTCTCCAGGGGCCTTGGAATAAATCCTAGTATATCTCTGTTCTCCTACCATTGGCCACCCCAAATTTCCAGGCTATGCCTGATTATCAGCCTAAGGTTTGGCTTGCTTATCTCAGGGTGCTGTTGCATTATCCATTACCTAAGAGAGGCAGTAGGGGTCAGATGGCTCTCGTAACACAGCACTATGGAAACTAGAACCTGCAGAAGAACTGCCTGGAGAGCTTGTTAAAGCACCCAGTTTTGGGTCCACTTCCAGAGAAACCATAGACTATTATTTGGTGAGCTTTGCACTCTCTGTAGTGGGAGACTCATATTGATGCCACCAGGCTGGGCATGAGATAGTTTGTAAACCATGCTTTACCTATTTAAAAAAAGTAGGTATTGGTTTACAGAAGATGTAATGTTATCAGTGTTTTCCTTTCCCCAAGAATTACTGTATGTGGGCTAACATTAAACTTCTTCCCCAAACAGAAACGCAAATCTTTTAATTAAAAAAATAATTTAGGGGGGCTGGAGAGATGGCTCCGAGGTTAAGAGCACTGGCTACTCTTCTAGAGGTCATGAGTTCAATTCCCAGCAACCACATGGTGGCTCACAACCATCTATAATGAGATTTGGTGCCCTCTTCTGGCCTGCAGGTCTACATGCAGACAGAGCATTGTATACATAATAGATAAATAAATCTTAAAAAAATAATTTAGTTATAGTAATTTTATAAATCTATGGGGAATAAATACATAGAGAAACAACTATACCATACATGATATATGTATGTATGTATGTATGTATGTATGTATGAATAATGGAGTATTAAAACAATCATTCTAGGAGAGGTATCCAAGACTCAGAAGACCAATACCACATGTTTTTTCTCATGTGGTATGTTAGCTTTGAATTTTTATTTATGTGTGTTTGCATTGGAGTACACATAGAAGGCAGGAAAATAGGAAGGGGTCATAGGAATGGGTTCAAGGAAAGGGGGATAGTTGTAGTGGGGAAAGGGGGATAACTGAACCACAAGGGTTAAAGGGTTAAATGGGGAAATGGGGTAGGGCATAGGAAGGAAGCATAGAGGAGGCAGTGCTGGGAGTGATAAACTAACACTAAAGGCCTTTGAAAAATGCTATATGGAAACGTGTTACTACAGAGGCTTCCTGACAGCTATACGTATACATCACAAACACACACACACACACACACACACGGAGGTGTTTGAATGGAACTGCTCTACAAGAGGGGAAGGCAGCTTCTCCCAGACACCACCAGCTGTCAAATAAAGAGCCCAGTGCCCAGGTATGGTTACCTCTTTTATTGGTCAGCGGGTCGTGTAGCCCCTCACACATTACAGGTTGTTGACTTTGCTCTTGGTTATCCTCCAAAAGTGTATGGTAGCATTCTGTTGCTGAAGACGCCGCATATCTGAGCTACAGGACATGGAGAAATCAGCTGGTATTCACCTGGGAAAGTTCATTCTTACTGGAAGGTTCTACGCATGCTACCGGGTTGGAAGAGTCATTGTTGTCTTACTGAGCTGTGAACCTTGTATGACACAACAATGACCAACCTATCAAAATATTCCCAGTGGCCCAATAGTGCCAGGATCTTTATGGGAGTAACCAACGTCTTTCTGGTTGGACTTAAGCCCGCTCCAGAAGATTGACTCTATGACTGTTACTATTTACCGGACCCCAAACCCATGGCTGGCTAGGCCGTAGTCCCTAGGAGAGGACTTAGTACTATTATTCACCAAATGGACAGAAGTAATAAACTGTTCCAAAGTCCTTAGATTTATACCCATACTTTAGTGAATCTCTCAACCTCATCAGATAAACTTCTATTGCAGTAGATGGCAATTAATACCGAGACCAACATCGTACAGAAAATGAAAGACTGTGGAGTATTCACCTCTAAATAGGACGTTTATAAAACCCCTCCCACCAAAGGATCAGGAATCTTGGTGAGAGAGAGAGGGCGGAAAAAGTGTATCCGAACATGACAAAGCTCTTGGCCATAGGAACTCACAGTGGCTGGAACTGCACATATATGACTTGCATAGGATTGAGCCAGCCAGAATCGCAGCATGGATTCAAGACGGCTCAGAGAGACCCATCCCTATGTGAGGATCTGTTGGCAGTTGCCGGCTACTAGGAGGCTGAGAGTCCTTTGTTTTTCAAAAATGCACCCCCCAGGAGGCTGCGCATGCTCCAGAGGTGGTCTCACACCCAGGCAAGCGCGGACTCATGGATACTAGGTTGAAACAAAGGAGAACACATGAAATTAGGAGATAAAAGCAGAGAAAGACAGGGGAGGAGTTGGAGGGGAGAGGATGGTGGGTAGATTGGGTCCAAATATATACATGTATGAATATTAAATTAAAATATTCAATAGAAAGATGAAATTCTGTCACTTGCAAAAACCCGGATGAAGCTAGAAGACATTATATTAGGCGAAACAAGCTTAGGCTTGGGGAAAGATCTCTTTTGATGTAACAGTTTAGCTTAATTAACATAAATATCTAAGGATAGAGGAGGGAATATCTAAAAGATAAGGATAGAGTGTACGTGTGTCCAGCCGTCACTGGGATGAGTAGTCGAGCCTTATTAGTCACCTGCACTTTAAAACTATTCATTGGATTCTTGTGGCATTGGCATCTGCCTGTTTCCTTTATCTCTTCCCTGGCCATCCGTCTTAGCCTTGCATTACCAGCTCCAGCCTGCCTGACTTGATAACGGGACAGTGAGGGCTCGGTCCTGGACTTACATGTCTTTCCTGGAGTGATAGCATCTGTGCTCTTAGTTCAAATCCTCATCAGTATGCTGATGACTCTGAACTTCTACCTCCTGTGTGGACTCCTCCTCCATGTTCCAGCTACCTGACAGCTTCATACATGTCTAGAGCCACACTATCCACAAAATGGAAGCAGAAGAAAAGGGTAGAAAGTGAGATCTAGAAGGCCTTAGAATATTAGTATTAGGAGCGAAACAAGTTGGCAAAAAGGAAACCTGGAAAGCCTTGGCAGTGCAGGCACAAGAGCTGAAGCACTCTGGACTGTTTGAAGATGACCTCTGTCTCTTTCTACTAAAACCCTCCTGGATGGAGGTTTAGACAGTGAGACATGTACAGCATGGTTACTGCATGTAACATGTAGAACATGCTTAGGAAAACCCATACTATGAAAGTGAGCCAAGAAACACATGCTAAGGTGACATGTGCTCCTGCCTTCTGTGCAGTGGGCTACTGAGCTGCTGAACTCTCTTCCTGTTCCATCCTTCCTTGGAACTATTTCTCCTCCTAATACACTGTCCCTGCTTGAAAGTGCATCCTCCCTCAATACATTCTTGCTTTGTTTCATGGTATCTATATGTCTGCATCTAGTTCTTTATTCTGTGATGCTGGAACCTAGAAACCATTCTGCAAATTTCTGTTTCCACTGCTCCATGTCTCATCGAGATCGCCACCATTATCTGTCTTCCACACAGTGGCCAGAACGATGTCCTTGAGATGAGAAAGAGACTGTCTTCTTCTCTTCTGGATGCCTTCTGGAGGCATCCCATCAAATCCCCGTTGCTGTTTACAAGGCCCTGTGTCATCTAGTCTACCCTTGTCCCTTGCCCATCAAATTCCACCCTCTCAAAGTCTTCATTCCCAGCCTTGTACTTTCTTTTGAGTCCTGGAGCACAGCAAGCTTTGTTCCAGCTCTGCACTTGCTCCTCCCTTTCACTAGTGATCTATGTTCTTTCCTCTTCTCATCTTGGCTGGTTCCTCGGCATCCTCAGATTTCAGCCCAAACATCACATCTCAAGACACCTTGCACTGACCAACCTTTGTAAGCAGGCCTTGCCACTTTTTTCTATGCATGTTTGTCTTTGAACTTAGACCCTGGAATTGGTTTCTGCTTCTAGTCTGACTTCTTATCTTGTTCTCCTATTGGGCTGTGAGCTTTGAAAGGGCATTGATGCCCAGAGTGGCTCTGCTCTGCTGGGGGCTGACGAGAGAGGAGATGCTAACTTGGTACACACAGCAGATCCTGGTGAATGTATATATTCCTATTAGGAAAGCTAATAACCTTGCTCAGGTATGTCACCAGAGCCAGAAAGGAGGAAGAGAGGTGGAGGAAAAGAAATAAAGTTTAGACTTGAGGAGTCATAAACGCTGGTGACGGGCAATGATTCTGTTTCAGTCTGGCCTGACCTGCCTATCGCATAGTGAACACTCAAGAAGTGATAGCTATCATCACTATTATTATGGTAGATCTTATAATTGGCTTCAATTATTTTCTTCTCCTTTCCTGATGTGCTAATTAAGTATCTTTTTTCATTGCCACGAGACTCAGTGAAGGAATAAACTTCATATTCTCAGTCCAACAATGTCAGGGCTGTACCTGTGACATACTTTGGTTAGTAAAGGGGGAGACAATATGAAGTGTGCCTGGTCCAAACAGAAGTCTTAAGGGCATCCCATATATTTCGACCATGGGAATGCCATGGCAGAGACTGGGGATGCTCCATCGGCCTGCCTCCTAAAATGAGAAGGGACACAGAGCAGAGCTGGCTTGTAGCTGCTGACATGAAACATCAAAAAAAAAAAAAATAGGTGCTAGTAATTATACACCACAGCGATTTGTTGATTGTTTGTTATGACAGCAGAGCTGACTAACAATATCATCATCATTTCATAGGAGGAAAGGGCCAGGAAAGATTTTTGTTAGTTATTATTTAGTTAGTAGTGCTTTTTAGGAGTGTTCCTAAGTTGATCCTCAACGATGATATAAACATTAATAAGATAATGGAGATTCAGGTGGGTAATATTCTAGGTAGAAGATAAAGATTCACAAACGTTTATGCATTCAAGAGAAAGTGTTGCTTGTTAGAGCAGAGTGGAAAATAAGTTTAGAAGGACTGAAAGGTCAAGGGGAGGAAGATCGTCACTAAATACAGCTGGAGAGCTACTTACGGCAGGTCACGGAGGGCCTTGCAAAGCGGGATAAAAAACGCTTCACTTCATCCAAGAAACGATGTGACGCTGTCTTAAGATCTGTTTTTGTCTTTTAAAAGGATGGCTCTGGCTGACTATGGAGACTAGGTCAGAGGGGCAAGGAGCCCCCTAGAGAAAGCAGGCAAGGGTTCAGGTAATGTGGAAAATGAACACGTGGTGGAGGTGTCTTGACAGCCCCCTTCATGAAATTTGAGGACCAGAAGTCAGTACAAAAAACTGACATGAGACTGAGGCGGGTGTGTGGATGGGGAGCACCGGAGGGGAGCAGCTTAGGGGATCCAGAAAAGAGTGTGTTTTGAGCTTTTGGAGTTGCTGGTACCTAACTACATGGTGACATTTCTTCTCACGGTGCACCCAGCTAACATCTCCCAGATTTCTTTACAGCTCAGAGAAACCACCAGACTCTTACATCTAATAAAAGAGTCAAGATTTCTGGGGAGTTGAGGAAAAATTTTATTTCCCTTTCCCTTCCTGTTTCCTGGAATAAAACTAGTGAACTAAGACAACAAGTAAAAAGCCAAGAGGGCTTTAGGAACCTTGAATCTGACATCTTGGAATTGCTCAAACAAACTGAGCTGGAAATACAGATTTTTGGATTCAAGCCTATGGGTGGGCTGTAATTTTAGAAGAGCAGGTAGTGTATTTGGAAGGAGAGTTAGAGTGAAAAATCTCCAAGCAAAAAGGACAGAACCCTGACAGTTATCATCATAGCATGATACGAATAACACAACAGTATGCATTTTGTTTGTTTACCTTTTATAAAATAAAGTTATAAAAATAAAGCCCGGGCTGGGAAGATGGAGAGTAGGTAAAGCGAGTTCCTACTCTGCGAGTATGAGGACCTGAGTTTAGATGTTCAGCGTCCATATTAAAAGCTGTCGGGTGACAGGGAGCCGGTGGCAGTGGAGACGGGTGAATCCCAGGAGCCAGCCAGCCTCACCTAATAGATTAGCACAGGTTCAGCAAGACACCCCGTTTTAAATAAGATAAAGCACGGTTGAGGAAGACACTGTCATTGACCTCTGACCCCCTCACACATATAGACATGCATGTATGTGTATACACACATGAACATATAAACATAATACACACACAAACACATACACACATGCACATGTACACACATGCATGCACACATGCACATTCATGAACTGAGGATATGGAGTTACTGTTGATTGTGAGCTGCCGTGTGGGTGCTGGGAATCAAACCTAGGTCCTCTGGAAGAGCAGCCATTGCTCTTAAACACTGAGCTATCTCTCCAGCCCCGTGGTTTGTATATTTCACAAACACTTCACTTGGGTACATATTTTATAATGACAATGATGGATGCTAGGTTGTGTTTTCAGTTCAAATGCTATACTTTTTGTATTATTCTGGGGTTTCTTGTTTTCTTTTAAACATTTCCTTAGGCTCTATCCATGGTGTTATACAGACCGGATCACTTTTTTGAACTGCTTTATATTCCTCCAGTGTGATATGTATCCCTCCATCCCCTTCCATGGTGCCTGTGATCAACTTTTGACTAGGCCACACCTCTAAAGTTGTTTTTTTTTGTTTGTTTGTTTGTTTTTAGCTCCCAGTAACACCAACAGTGGAGTAGCAAGCCTTCATCACCCAGGTCTTGGGGAAACAATTAAGATATTTCAGATCCATTATCTGCCTCCCCTTCAGTCTGCCCATAGTCATGAGACGCTGTCCAGCATTCAGCCTTGTCAGTGAGGGATCTATAGTGGAAGACGCTGTCGTAGAAGATGAGGGCATGAGGTAGGTTGTGTTGAGATGTCTGATTGTCTGATTCTGCCTGCAGTTACTTTGAGCTGGTTGTGTTTCTCTGTGAAAGGGAATGTCTTTCCATGGTGGCCATCTTTACCTGCCCCTTTCTGGATTCTGGTAACTGCTGTCTCCTCCTCTTCTCTTTTCTTTTCTTCTCTTTTCTTTCCTTCCCTTCCCTTCCCTTCCCTTCCCTTCCCTTCCCTTCCCTTCCCTTCCCTTCCCTTCCCTTCCCTTCCCTTCCCTTCCCTTCCCTTCCCTTCCCTTCCCTTCCCTTCTCCTCTCTTCTCCTGTCCTCTCCTGTCCTCTCCTCTCCTTTCTTCTCTTCCCCTCCCCTTTCCTCTTTTCCCCTCCCCTCTCCTATCCTCTCCTCTCCTCTCTTCTCCCATCCTCTCCCTTCCCCTGCCCTCCCCTCCCTTCCTCTCTTCTGTTCCTTCATCCCATTGTTGCTTACTGTGGGAGCATGGCATGTTTTCCATATGATGTCCTTAGACTTTTCCAAATGGCATATGAAGACACTTTGGACTAACCTCTTTGAATCATACTCATCACAGCATGCTGTTAGTTTCCCACTGGGATCCCAACAGACAGCACATTGAGATTTAGATTGAGATTGTATAGAATAGATTGATTGAGGGAGAAATGAACACAGCATTGAATATATCTCCTTATGGTTTATTCATGTCTAAAAAAAAAGTCTTTCAGGCAGTCTATGGTAACACACACCTGTAGTCCCAGCTGCGGCAAGAGGGTGGCTACAGTTTTGAGGCTAGCCCGGGCTACATAGCCAGGTCCAGGCCAACCAGGAAGGGAAGGATGGTAACCTTTATCTCAAAAGCAAAACAAAGCCAGATAAAAAGCACAGAGAAATTCAATAAGTTTTTATAATTCTTCCCATTTGTGTTAGATTTAGTTATAGATTTTATTTCTGTAATATACAAAACCTTTCTTCTATGTTTTTAGGAGGCAATGCTAGTTCTTGGAAAAGTCATTGATTTGGGGAGATGCAGCGATTTTTGCCTCTGATTACTTTGCAGAGCACCAGTCATTTCCAGCTTTTGTCCTCCAGAGTTTGGGTAGGCAGTCTTATCTGTAGATAATGGCAGTTTCGCCTCCTCACAAGTAGTTCCTATAACTTCTATAATTTCATATCTTGTATGTATATATTTTTATTTCATTGCACAGACTGTGCTGAATACACTGGTGAACATAATTTTTTTTTTGTTTGTTTTCCCTGATACTGATAGGTGTCTCCCCTAAATTAAAACTCTAGCTTCTCATATCCAGTTTGTTAAAAGTTTTAAGAATAATAAACAGCTGCTGGAATTTTATTAAATGAGTTTTCAGCAGTTTTGGGGCATAATCATGTGTTTTAATTTTAATTCTTATTGAGGTTTTACACGCACATTTGTTAAAAAGAAAAATGGTCTATAAAGCTTTTAATAAAAAATGGTCTGCCCTAACTTTCCTCTCTCACACTCCTTAATCTACTGACTCGACTATTTTTAATTGTTTTCCTATTCTTTTTCTTTTCTTTTCTTTTTTTTTTTTTTTTTTTTTTTGAAGACTTATTTTATGTGTCTGGGTATTTTGCCTGCATGTAGGCCTGTGGATCACCTGTGTGGCTGGTGCCCTCGAAAGTCAGAAGAGGGTGTTCGATAACCTAGAACTGGGATAGTTGTGAGCCACCCTGTGGGTGCTGGTAAGTAAACCTGGGTCCTCTGTCAGAGCAACAAATGCTCTTAACCTCTGAGCCGTATATCCATCCCTGTTTTTAATTTTGTTTTGATTATTTGCCTTCAAAATCTTTATCTTCATGTGTATCCTGTTGCTTTTAGTTCTGGAAGTTTTCTTCTATCTGTTAGAGACTAATACATTTTATTTTGATTTTTCTAGTTTCCTTTCCAGTTGTGTCATGTCACATAAGGAAGAGGTTTTCTGATAGGAATTAGAATTAATTAGTATTTATATTATCTGTCTGCATATAAAAGAAACAGCATGGCTTTATTTGTCTTTCCATTTTCTGAACCCCATGTTGATATTGATTCAAATTTGACTCATGTTCAGGTTTTTATTAAAGCCTTTCTTTATTTTTTAGAATCAATAATTATTTAGGCCTAACGATAAGCTTTTTGATTTGTTCTTTGATCTTTCTTCTTTTTAAAATATTATTTCAAGTTATATTAAATGTTAAATATTAAGTATGTATTTGATAATATTTATAAAATATGTATAAAGTACAAAATAAAAATCCAATGAATGCATAAATCTAATACAGGCAAAGGAACATTGCATTACTTTTAGAGTCTCCTTCAGGACCTTCTCTGTTCTTTTTGTTTTCTAATGTACTTTCTTTAATTGGTTTATTCTGCTTTTCCCTTCTCAGATGAACTGTCTTATTTAAGCAAGTGTTAAGTTATTGTGAGTTCTGATTTTACTTTTTAAAACTGATTCATCGTATTGGCGCATACATATAAGGTAGAGCATGTATATAACTCAGCATCTGTATTTGGTACGCACTGATAAAAGCAGGGTAATTAGCATCTGCAAATCGAGCATTTACCATTTTTGCATGTAGGGAACTTCCAGAGTCCTCTCCTCGTTGTCTTGAAATATATAACAAATAGTTGTAGAATGTAGTGAACCTACTATACTATAGGAACTTACAACTAATTGCTTTTATGCTTTTCAACCACTCAAGCAGTCACCCAAATTTTATGTTTACCATTCTCTTCTTTTCCTCTATTGCTTTTTTATATACAGCTTATGAGACAGGGTCTCGCTGTGTAGCCTTGGCTAGCCTAGAGCTAGGTATGTAGATCAGGCTGGCCTCAAACTCTTAGAGATTCACCCTCCTTTGAATCCTTAGAGCTGTACCACAACAATGGGACCAATCATATATAATTTTAATTGTTATTTTTATCTATAACAACTAAGTTTCCTAGGTTTCACTTTAAAATTTGATAAGTAAAGTTATTCTTTTACATATTTTATATCTTTAAACTTTGTTCAGGTTTATTAGTATTAAAACTGTATAAATGACTTTCATAGTTTATGTCTTTTACAATGAATTCTTTGGTTGTTTAGTGTTCTGGTTCTAAGCTTATCAGCATTTTTACCAGTGGTTTTACCTCATTCATTTATGCTGTTGCTTATATTGTATTCCGTGAATCAGTCCTTGGCAAGTAGGCTAAATTGGTGATTATGAGTACAGACCCTATAGCTAGCTCTCATGTCTTTGTTCAAGTCTTGGTGTCACCATTTATTATAATGATTCATTTTTCTTTTATGTGTTTCAGTGTTTTGCCTGCATATATGAACATACCTCTCCCCAGGAGGGGGCTGGATCCCCTGGAATTAGAGTTAGTAACAGTTGTAAGCAGCTATGTGGACGCTGAAAACAGAACCTGAATTCTCTGAAAGAGCAGCAAGTGGTCTTAAGTGCTGAGCCATCTCCATCCCCTCCACCACATAGTAACTGTGATGCAATGGACAGAGTTTTTAGCCACTTTCTCTTGCATTGTTCTCATCTGTAACATGCACATAATAGTATTCATGTTACTGGAGTGTGGGGACTAATTTAAGGATGTAATAGTGTTTAGAACAATCCTCTGGGAGGATTGTGGGAGATGACTCCAAGATGGTGGCACCCATCACTCATGGTGTCTGAGTAATAGGAGCTCAGAGACTGTGGAGGAAGAGAGTGGCCTTGCCACTGACTCTAAAATGCCAGCATCCCTCTGTGTTTCCCTGGTGAGAGGAGGGATGCATGTTTCCAGCCTCAGGGTTCAAAGCTATTCCTGCCTTCCTGAGGAGATCTGACAGACCTCAGGATTATACAGGTTCAAAACCCAGCCCAAACCCCTGCTGGTAGGTTCAACAAAGACACAGCCAGCAAAGGATACCTGCAGGTTATTCGCTGAGATCCAGCCTCCAACCTGGGGCTCCTCCTGCATGCCAGAGAAGTCCATTGACCCCTGAAAGAGCCAGCCAATGCCAGGGACAACCAGATGGCTAAAGGACAGTGTAAGAACACAATTAACAAAAGCCAGGGCAGTATGGCACCACCAGAACCCAGCTATCCTACTACAGTAAGCCCTGGATAGCCTAACACAGATGAAACACAAGAAAATCACCTTAAATCTATTCTTACGGAGATGATAGAGGCTTTTAAAGATGAAATAAATAAATCCCTTAAAGAAATATAGAAAAATACAACCAATCAGAGCCTTTAAAGGAGGAAATGAAAAAAATCACTTAAATATAGAAAATACAATCAAATAGATGAAGGAAATGAATAAAACAGTTCGATAAAATGGAAATAGGATCAATAAATGGAAACAGAATCAACAAAGAAAACACAATAAAGAAAGGAAATCCTGGAGATGAAAAACTTAAGGAAAAGAACAGGAACTACAGAGGTAAGCATTACCAACAGAATTCAAGACACAGAGGAGAGAATCTCAGGCATAGAAGATACAATTGAAAAAATGTCAATACATCTGTCAAAGAAAACATTAAACTGAAAAAATTTTCTGAAACAAAACATCCAAGAAATCAAGGACATGATGCAAAAATGAAACCTAAAAATAATAAGAACAGAAGAAAGATTCCAAGCTCCAAGAACTAGAAAATATTTTCAACAAATTCATAGAAGAAAATTTCCCCAACTTAAAGAAACAGATACCTTTAAACACATAAAAAGATCACAGAACACCAAATAGATTAGATAAGAAAAGAAATTTCTCCTGCCATATAATAATCAAATCTCTAAATGTACAGAACAAAGAAAAAAATATTAAAAGTTGCAAGGGAAAAAGCACAAGTAACATAGGAAGGCAGATGTGTCAGAATCACACCTGACTTCTCAACTGAGACTTTAAAGGCCAGAAGGGTCTGAGCAGATGTCTTGCAGACCCTAAAAGACTACAGATGTCATCCCAGACTACTATACCCAGCAAAACTTTCTTTTTCTTCTTTGTTTGTTCGTGTTTTTTTTCCAAGACAGGGTTTCTTTGTGTAGCCCTATCTGTCCGGGACTCGCTTTATAAATGAGGCTTATCTCAAATTCACAATGATCCTCCTGCCTCTGCCTCCCTGAGTTCTAGAATTAAAGGCATGCACCACCATGCCCAAGTCCCAGCAAAACGTTCAATCGCCGTAGATAGAGAAAACAAGATATTCCATGACAAAATCAAATTTAAACAATATGTATACACAAACCCAGCCTTATGGAAGATACTAGAAGGAAGACTCCAACCCAAGGAGGTTAAGTACAACCAAGAAGACACGGGATATAAACAACTTTACTGCACCAAAACCAAAAGAAGACAAGCACACAAACACATTACCACCAACAACATCAAAATAAAAGTAACTAACAATTGTTGGTCATTAATATCTCTCAACATCAATGGACTTAATTCCAAAAAAAGGCACAGATTAACAGAATGGATGTGTAAACAGGACCCATCATTGTTCTGCATACAAGAAACACACCAGCAACAAAGATAAACTTCACCTCAGAGTAAAAGGCTGGAAAAAGCTATTGCAAGGAAACAGACCCAAGAAGCAAGTTGGAGTAACCATACTAATATCCAATAAAATAGACTTTCAACTAAAATTAATCAAAATAGATGAGGAAGGACACTTCATTCTCAACAAAGGAAAAATCCACAAAGAGGACATTTCAATTTTAAACATCTGTGCCTAAAATACAAGCATTCCCAGATTTGTAAAAGAAACATTACTAAAGCTTATATAAGACATAAATCCTCACACACTAATAGTGGGAGACTACAACACTCCACTCTCACCACTGGACATGTCATTGAGACAGACACTAGACAAATAATGAAACAAAGAGATGCCATGAATCAAATGGACCTGACAGATATCTACAGAACTTTCCATCCAAACACAAAAAAATAATATACTTTCTTCTCAGCACTACACGCAACCTTCTCCAAAATGGTACATATAGCTGGTCACTAACCAAGCCTCCACCAATATAAGAAAACTGAAATAACCCCTTGTATTTTATCAGAAAACTACGGATTAAAGCTGGACTTCAACAACAACAAAAATAGCAAAAAGCCTGTATACTTATGGAAACTGAACAACTCCCTACTCAATGACAACTGGGTAAAGAAAGAAATTAAGACTTCCTAAAATTCAATAAAAATGAAGGCAAAACTAAGAAAAAAGTTCATAACACTAACAAATTGGAGACAAGCAACTTACCAGCACACCAGAAATCCCTGGAAAAAATAAGCAGACACACCCAAGAGAACTAGACAGCTGGAAATAATCAAGATAAGCGTTGAAATAAAAATATTTGAAACATCTTTAATTCTTTATATATACTGGATATTAGTCCTCTGTCAGATATAGGGTTGGTAAAGATCCTTTCCCAATCTGTAGGCAGTTGTTTTATTTTGACAACAGTGTCCTTTGCTTTACAGAAGCTTTTCAATTTCATGAGGTCCCATTTATTGATTGTTGCTCTTAGAGCCTGTGCTGTTGGTGTTCTGTTCAGGAAGTTGTCTCCTGTGCCAATGAGTTCAAGGCTCTTCCCTACCTTTTCTTCTAACAGGTTTAGTATGTCTGGTTTTATAGTGAGATCTTTGATCCACTAGTTTAGTGCAGGGTGATAAATACGGATCTATTTACATTTTTCTACATGCAGACATCCAGTTAGATGAGCACCATTTGTTGAAGATGCTTTTTTTTTTTTCCATTGAATGGTTTTGGCATCTTTGTCAAAAATCAGGCATCCAGAAGTGTGTGGATTTATTTCAGGGTCTTCTACTTGATTCCATTGATCCACCATTCTGTTTCTACGCCAGTACCATGAAGTTTTTAGTATTGTTGCTCTATAGTACAGCTTGAGATCAGGGATGGAGATACATCCAGAAGATCTTTTATTGTAGAAAATTGTTTTAGCAATTCTGGGTTTCTTGTTATTTCCTATGAAGTTAAGAATTTTTCTTTCAAGGTCTGTAAAGAATTGTGTTGGTAATTTGATGGGAATTGAATTGAATCTGTAGATTGCTTTTGGTAAGATAGACATTTTTACTATATTGATCCTGCCAAGCCATGAGCATGGGAGATCTTTCTATCTTCTGATATCTTCTTCTAATTCTTTCTTCAGAGATTGGAAATTTTTTTCCTACAAGTCTTTGACCTGGTTGGGTAGGTTCACATCAAGGTACTTTATGTCCTTTGTGGCTATTGTAAAGGGTGTTGTTTCCCTAATTTCTTTCTCAGCCCTTTTGTCTTTTGTATACAGGAGCCAGTATATATAAATAACTCAAGAAGTTAAACAGCAACAAATCAAGTAATCTAATTTAAAAAAATGGGGTACAGAGCTAAATAGAGAATTCTCAATAGAGGAATATCAAATGGCCGAAAAACACTTAAAGAAATGCTTAACATCCTTAGTCATCAGGGAAATGCAAATTAAAATGACCCTGAGATTTCACCTTACACCCATCAGAATGGCTAAGATCAAAAACTCAAGTGACAACACATGCTGGAGAGGATGTGGAGAAAGGAGAATCCTCCTCCACTGCTGATGGGAATGTAAACTTGTACAACCACTCTGGAAATCAATCTGGCACTTTCTCAGACAATTAGGAATAGCGCTTCCTCAAGACTCAGCCATAACACTCCTAGGCATATATCCAAAAGAGGCTCAAGTACACAACAAGGACATTTGCTCAACCATGTTTATAGAAGCTTTTTTGTAATAGCCAGAACCTGGAAACAACCCAGATGCCCCTCAATTGAGGAATGGATACAGAAAATGTGGTACATCTACACAATGGAATATTACTCATGAAATCATGAGTAATCAGGAAATCATGTAATCAGGAAATCATGAAATTTGCAGGTAAATGGTGGGAACTGAAACAATCATCCTGAGTGAGGTATCCTAGAAACAGAAAGACACACACGGTATATACTCACTCATAAGTGGATATTAGACATATAATATAGGATAAACCTGCTAAAATCTGTACACCTAAAGAAATCAAGAAGGAGGACTCTGGCTAACATGCTCAATCCCCATTCAGAAAGACAAAGAGGATGATCATCAGAAGAAGGAGAAAACAGGGAACAGGACAGGAGCCTGCCACAGAGGGCCTCTGAAAGGCTCTATCCTGCAGGGTATCAAAGCAGATGCTGAGACCTATGGCCAACCTTTGGGTAGAATGCAGGGAATCTTTTGAAAGAAGTGGGAAATAGTAAGACCTGGAGAGGACAGAAGCTCCACAAGGAGAGCAACAGAACCAAAATATCTGGGTGCAGGGGTCTTTTCTGAGATTGATCCTCCAACCAAGGACCATTCATTGAGATAACCTAGAACCCTCACACAGATGTAGCCCATGGCAGTTCAGTGTCCAAGGGGGTTCTCTAGTAATGGGAACAGGGACTGTCTCTGACATGAACTGATTGGCTTGCTCTTTGATCACCTCCCCCCGAGGGAGGAGCAGCCTTGCCAGGTCACAGAGGAAAGAGGAAAACAATGCAGCCAGTCCTGATGAGACCTGATAGACTAGGATCAGAAGGAAGGAGAGAAAGACCTCCCCTGTCAGTGGATGTGGGGAAGGGCATGGGTGGAGATGGGGAAGGAAGTGGGAGAGGGAGGGGTGGAGGGAGGGAGCTACAGGGGGGATACAAAGTTAATAAAGTGTAATTAATAAAAATAAAATAAAAAGCGTTACTAAAAATATTTGAAACAAAGAGAAAAACATAAAGAATCAACAAAATCAAGAGTTGGCTTTTTGAGAGAGTCAAGAAGACAGACAAACTTACCAAACTAACTAAAAGGCAGAGAGACAGCATCCAAATCAGTAATATCAGAAATGAAAATGGAGACATAATGACAGACACTGTGGAAATCCAAATAATCATTAGGTCTTATTTCAAGAGCCTGTACTCCACAAAACTGGGAAATCTAAATGAAATGGACAATTTTCTTGATAGAGTCTACTTACCAAAGTTAAATCAAGATCAGGCAAACAAATTAAATAGTCCTGTAATCCCTAAGGAAATAGAAGCAGTCATTAAATATCTTCCAACCAAAAAGAAATGAGGACCAGAATTCTATCAGACTTTCAAAGAGCTAATACCAATAATTCTCAAACCATTCCACAAAGCAGAAACAGAAGTAACATTGCCAAACTCATTCTAGGAAGCTACATTCACCCTGATACCTAAACAACACAAAGACCCAACAAAGAAAGAGAATTTCAGACCAATTTCTCTTATGAACATTCACACACACACACACACACACACACACACACACACACACACACAACCTCAACAAAATGTGTGCAAACCGAATCCAGGAGCACATCAAATATATCATCCACAATGATCAAGCTTCATCCTAGGGAATGGTTCAACCTATGAAAACCCAGCAATGTAGTTGACAATATAAATAAACTAAAAGCACCCACATGATCATCTCCTTAGATGTCGAAAAAGCATTTAATAAAATCCAACACCCTTCATGTTAAATTCTTGGGGAGATCATGGATATAAGACACATACCTAAAAACAATAAAGGCAATATACAGCAAACCTATAGCCAACGTCAAATTAAATGGAGAGAAACTCAAAGCAATTTCACTTAATTTAGGGACAAGATAAGGCTGCTCTAGAATATAGTACTTGAAGCCCCAGCTAGAACAATAAAAAAAAAGTGAAGAAGATCAAGGGGGTGCAAATTGAAAAGGAAGAAGTCAAAGTATCACTATTCACAGTTGATATGCTAGTATACATAAGTTCTACCAGAGAACTCCTACAGCTGAGAAATACCTCCATCAAAGTGACTGGATACAAAATTAACTCAAAAAAATCAGTAGCCCTCCTGTATACAAATGACAAATGGGCTGAGAAAGAAATTAGGGAAATAATACCCATCACAATAGCTACAAATAATACAAAGTATCTTGATGAAACTAACCAAACAAGTGACAAGAGCTTCAAGTCTCTGAAGAAAGAAGTTGAAGCTGTCAGAAGATGGAAAGATTCTCCCATGCTCATGGATCAGTAGGATTAACATAGTAAAATGGCTACCTTACCAAAATCAGTCTATAGATATTTTGATGCAATTCCCATCAAAATACCAACACAATGCTTTGTAGATCTTGAAAGAATAATTCTCAGCTTCATATGGGAAAACAAAAAACCCAGACTAGCTAAAAAAGAAAATCCTATGCAATAAAGAACTTTTGGAGGTATCTCCATCCCTGATTTCAAACTATTCTACGGAGCAACAGTAATACAAACTTCATGGTACGGGCATAGAAACAGACTTGTTAATCAAAGGAAATGAATTAAAAAAAAAACCCAGAAATAAATCCACACACCTATGGACACTTGATTTTTGACAAAGAATCCAAAACCATACAATGGAAAACAGAAAGCATCTTCAACAAATGGTGCTGGTCTAACAGGATGTCTACATGTAAAAAATGCAAATAGATTTATATCTATCACCCTGCACAATAAAGTTCAAGTGGATCAAAGACCTCATCCAGTATACCTGGATGAAACCAGGTATACTGATTCTATTAGAAGAGAAAGTGGCAATCAGCCTTGAACTCATTGGCACAGGAGACAACTTCCTGAAAAGAATACCAACAGCACAGGCTCTAAGATTAACAATTAATAAGTGGGACCTCATGAAACTGAAAAGCTTCTATAAAACAAAGGACACTGTCAGTAGAACAAAACAGCAGCTTACAGTCTTCACCAACCCTACATCCGAAAAAGGGCTAATATCCAAAATATATGAAGATCTCAAGAAATTAAACACCAACAAACCAAATAACCCAATTACAAAAAATGAGGTACAGCACTAAACAGAGAATTCTCAACAGAGTAATCTTGAATGGCTGAAAAGCACCTAAAGAAATGCACAATGTCCTTAGTCATTAGGGAAATGCACATCAAAACAACTATGAGCTTCCATATTATACACATCAGAGTGGTTGAGATAAAAAACAAAAACAAAAACAACAACAACAACAAAAAACACACCTCACATGACAGCACATGCTGTCGAGGAGTGGAGAAAGGGGAACACTCCTCCACTGTTGATGGGACTGAAAATTTGTACAACCAGTTTGGAAATCAATCTGGCAATTTTCTCAGACAACTGGGAATAGCCATACCTCAAGACCCAGTTGTACCTCTCCTGGGCATATACCGCAAAGACATTCCATCATACAACAAGGACACTTGCTCAAATATGTTCATAACAGCCTTATTCATAATAACCAGAATCTGGAAACAACTAGCTGTCCCTCAACCAAAGAATGAGTCAAGAATCTGTGATACATTTACACAATGGAATATTACTCAGCTATTAAAAACAAGGAAATCATGAAATTTGCAGGCAAATGGATGGAACTAGAAAAGATCATCCTGCGTGAGGTAACCCAGACCCAGAAAGACACACATGGTATGTGCCTCGGCGGGTTGGCTGGTGATGGTGGGACTTTAGCTAAGCTCTTCTGTCTCTGACCGCTGTGCATTTCAGATTATTTTTAAAGGATCCTTACAGCTCGATGTGGTGCTGCACATCTGCACTCAGCTGGAAGATCAGGAGTTTAAGGTCATCCTTGGCTACAAAGCAAGTTTGAAGTTAACCTGGGCTATGCGAGACCTTGCCTCAGTAGCATCAAATAAACATTCCACTGTTCTCAAGTTTGGCTAGTAAGAACAAAATATAATATGCTTTTGCCTGACTGACTTTCTGCTTACTCTTTGTATACTTAATTATAGTGATTTATTATAGATATACAATTCCAGACTTTTTTTATTTAACATCTGACATTGGAAAATTAATTTATCTATTAATTCATGTTCACATGATAAGAAGATTAAACTTTTTTGAAAGGGAGGGTGTCTTTGTTAGGGTTTCTATTGCTATGAAGAGGACTCCAGGACCATGGCAACTCTTGTACAGGAAAACATTTAACTGGGGCTGGCTTACAGTTCAGAGGTTTAGTCTATTATCACTAGGGCAGGAAACATGATGGCACACAAGGCAGATATGGTGCTGGAGAGGTAGGTGAGAGTTCTTTATATGGAGTGGAAGTGAGCAGGAAGAGACAGTATGCCAGTGGGCCTGCTTTAGTTTCTGTAATCTCAAAGCCCACCCTCCAGAGACATACTTCCTCCAACAAGGCCACACCTACTACAGCAAGGCCACACCTCCAATTATGCCACTCCCCATGAGCCTATTGGGGCCATTTCAGACCATCACACAGGATTTCATTATGTAGCTCTGGTCAGCCTGAAACTGTGTAGGTAAGGCTGGACTTCAACTCACAGAGATCCACCTGCCTCTACACCTCAAGCACTGGGATTAAAGGCATGTGCCACCATACCTGACTTTTTTTTTTAAGGGTTTTTCTTCAATTTTATGCATTTGGGTGTTTTGTTTGCATGCATGTCTGTTCATCATTTGCATACAATGCCCACAGAGGCCAGAAGTGAGCATCTAATCCCCTTGCACTTGTTATAGATGGTAGAGCAGACAGCGTTCTTAGCCACTGAGCCGTGTCTCTATCCCCTAAACACTTTGTATGTATGTATGTATGTATGTATGTGCGTATTTGTTTTATATGTTTGTTGGAGGGTAGGAGTGGCAAGTGTGATGTGGTGTATGTGTTTGATCAGAAGACACTTAGCAGAAGTTGGTTCTCCTCCTCTACCATGTGGGTCTCAGAGACTGAACCGAAGCCATCAGGTTGGCTGGTGAGCACTTTTACCCTCCAAACCATCTCAATGGCCCAAGAAGATTTAATTTTATTATTATAGGCATTGCCACAGTTTGGCTCATGGCTTGGTACCAGTGTGTCACTCTTGGCTGTGGACACTTAGGAACTGGGACTTTATGGAAAGTCCTTAGGCTATTAGAAGAGTTGCTTAAGGAAGACTATGGAATCTAGGGCACCCTCTGGCTTTGTGGCCACAGGCTAAGCAGTGTTTACTTTTCTGAGCATCCCTGCTGTGTTTAGCAGCCTCAGCGCCCAAAGCAGGAGGGGCCACTAATCATGGACAGGGGTATCTAAGTCTGTGATGCAATTGTGTTCTCTTTATGAGTTAAGTGTCTCAAGGATAGATATGTATATATAGGGAAAATAATAGTTTAGTAGGGTTTGGTACCACCTGCAGCTTTTAGCATCAATTGAAAGTCTTAGAACATATGTGCCATAGATAAAGAGGATTATTGTGTATTATAAACATGTATAAATATAGACATTTTCATTCTTATAATTAAGTAAACTACTTTTTTTATCCATTTAATAGCTAATGAATACTTTTTGCTATCTCAGTGTTCCCCTGACTCCCCTTGCATATGTCCCATGGTCCACATGCATGCTTAAACATGATAGTTTAACCATGGACTCCCAGAGCTGAACATCTTCAAATATGTTACGTTGTCTTCTATGCCGGCTTTTAAACTGTGGGTCTCAACCTTGTACAACTCAATGTGGGCGTCAGAACTAACTTGGCATCAGCAGAAGTTCTGAACACACAATGGCTAGAGATCAATTTCCGCTCAGGTGTGTGATGACTCTGAGGTGTTTCTAGAAGTGCTCATCCATGCGGTACCGCGCAGCCTTTCCACAGCTTGGGCATTTGACAGAGTGGACATAGGAACTTTGCACTGTGCATGACATTGAATCACGTAGGTCCAACAAATGCTGCCAACACCCTAGTCCACACTAGGCCAGACTGTTTTGTTTTCATTCGTTGTTTTGAGATGGGGTCTCATGATGTAGGTCTAGCTGGCTAGAGATCACAGAGATCTGTTTGTCTCTGCCTGTCCAGTACCAGGATTCAAGGTGTGCTTCACCAAGGCTGTCTAGCTGATTCAAGACTATCATATGCTTTGAATTCCACTGTTTTTAGTATACAAGTAAGTGTTTTTGCTTTTATATACACATAATAGTTTAACTGTGGAAAACAAAGACTTTTAAATATTTTTTCCTCAGCATGCAAAGATCAAATTAATTTAACTTTGGATTGCATTATGTTAGAATATTTGTTAAAAATTGCTATTTGAATTTCTGATTTGTGTCCTATAAAAATATTAACTGAATCTTGGCTCAGTCTTAGGATAGAATTTCCAACAATTTCTGGAATCGCTGTAGGCACACCTGTCATGTTGTGCTATGTATTTATGTGAAGCAGAATTCTCAGCTTTGATGATATAAAATGAAAATATCGATCAATTCTGAAAAACATCAAAGATGTTCTGTGTCCAGTGGTGTCAAATATTCAGCCGAGATTTAGTAATTCCTTTAAAAATTTTTAATAAAAATATAGTCATACCATTTCCTTACTCCCTCTTCTCGCTCCTGCCACTCCTATGCCCCTTTCTCCCAAATTCACTGCTTCCTCTTCTTTAACCATGCTGTTACGTATTCATATGAACAATAAATGTATGAGTAAAACCTGCTGAGGCTGTTCCGTAATGGCTGTACATGTATGTCTCTAGAGCTGGCCGCCTGAAATGAGAGAACCAATCATCCAGCCGATCCATCTCTGGGGAAGACTGATTCCTATCTCTTACTAGTTGTTAACTGTGTATAGTTCTTCAACTAGGCGTGGGGTCTTGTTGAGAGTTTCTCTTTCTATGTTGGGATGTCAACTGTTGTTGAAGTTGTTCAGGTCTTGTGTAGGCAGCCATGTTGTTACGATTTCATGGACGTAGCTACCCTGTCATAGCCCAAGGCACAATCTCACAGCAGACATTCTAGACCTCTGGCTCTTTCTGTGCCCTCTTCCTTGATGTTTCCCTGAGCCTTAGATGCAGGAGTTGTTCAATAGATGCATCATTTGGGGATGGGCATCCGACATTCAGTTGTTTTCTGCCTTCTGGTGCAAAAAAAAAAAAAAAAAAAAGTTTGTTTTTTGGTATTTATTTATTTATTTATTTTTTAATGAGAGGTGAAATCTATATTCATCTGTGGGTGTAAGTGTTCAGAATGAAGTTGGGAACCGTATTGGCTTAGGCAAGTGGCAGTAGTAGGTTCTTCTTTCAGGTCTATGACCTCTCCAGTCACAGATAGCTAGCTAGGTTTACAGTACCAGGCATGATTTCCTTCCTGTTGAATGGGTCTTAAATTAGACAGCTGTTGGTAACCCCCAGATCAAAGGATCACCGTTTCATTTCTTTGGATATATTTCCAGGCCAGTCGTTGCCATGGTTCATAGCCTTTGCCGCTGGTAGGACTAGCAAATGCTCTGTTTCCTTGTCAACGTGCACAGTATTTTTTGATACATTAAGAGCCGATTCTCAGGGATGAGGAAGCTTCCAGGTTAGATTGTTCCAAGTCCTGTGTCCAAAGAGCATCAGTAATAGGGCTTACCTTCATGTTCAGAGTCAATCAAGGGCAATGACAAAAATCTCTATTGTTTTGGGGTTTCTTAGACTCCCCAACCAGCAACTCAAAATGAGGTTGCTCGTGCATGGTACTGTAGTTTTTGTTAGATAGTCCACGACTCTTATGGGGAGCATTATCATCCCAAGTGGCATAAAAAATGTGTATACACATACACTTACAGGTATTATGTGTAATTTTAGGTAAATATAAAACAATGATTTCTTGTATCCTCTTTAAGCATTCTTGGTGTTGTTTATACTTCCTCCCTTTCTTTCTGTATTTATGCCTCTCCTTCCTTCCCAGTTAAAAGCCCCACTTTCCCCATTTCTCTCTTCATGACAGCTATGTCCTATGTTCTACTTTTCTCCATTCTGGAGGACTATTACTTTAGGTTATATGTTCACATTTAAAGATTTAAAGCTAAGAGCCACAAATAAAAGAGAACAGAAGCTTGTCTTTCTGAGTCCGGACTACCCTCTCAGCACAGGACTTCTCAATTCAATTTATTTACCTAAAAATTTCATTTCTCTTTACAGCTGAGTAGTATTCCATAGAAGATGCGCGGCACATTTTCATTATGCATTCATCAGCCAAAGAACATTTAAAGTTGTTTACATTTCCTAGCTATTGTGAATGGAGCAGCAATGAACATGGCCAAGCAAGTTTCTATGGAGTAGGATTTTGAGTTCTTTGGATGCATGCTGAGTGGTACAGCTGACTCACATGGTAGATACATTTTTTAGCCATTTGAGGATAGGCCACACTGATTTCCAGAGTGGCTGGAACAGTTTACAATCCCACCAACAGTGAATGAGGTTTCCCTACATCTTTACCATCATTTGTTTTGTGGCCCTTAGCCATTCTAAGTGAATGAGGGTTCCCCACATCTTTACCATCATTTGTTTTGTGGCCCTTAGCCATTCTGAACGGGGTGAGTTGGAAGCATCTCAAGAGTTGTTTAGTTTGCATTTCTCCAGTTGCTAAGGATGACGAGTACCCTTTGAGAGATTTCTTAGACATTTTTATGAGATCCCACTTGTCAATTGTGGGCCTTGGTTCCTGGACAAATAGAGTCCTATTTAGAAAGTCCTTTGCCAAATCCATATCTTGTAGGGAGCAGCTTGTGTTTTATAACAGATTCAGATGTTGTGTTGAAGTTTTTGATACATTTGGAGTTGATATTTGTGCAATGATAGGTGGGGATCTGATTTCAATCTTTATATGTGGATATCTATTTTTTTCCGTAGAGCTGTTTATTGAAGATGCTGTCTTTCTTTTCTCCAATATGTGTTTTTGGCATCTGTGCCATGTATCTAATGGCTATGGTTATGGTCACTCATGTTGGGGTCTTCTGTTCTGTTTCATTGGCCTACATGTCTGTTTTTGTGCCACTGCAGTGCTGGTTTTATAAGTGTGGTTCTGTAACATATCTTGGTCATGAGCCATAGGCATAAAGAACGCTTCTCAAATGTTAAGCATAACAGCAACCACCATATCTTGAGTGCTTTCTCTGTACATGTGAGGTTCACACATGCTCAAGTCTGGCCAGTATGACACAATCTCTGCTGCCTGCAGATCAAGATGCAGAACTCTCGGCTCCTGCTTCAGCACCATGTCTGCCTGCATGCTGCCATGCTTCCCACCATGATGATAACAGATAAAACCTCTGAGACTGTAAGCCAGCCCCAATTAAATATTGCCGTCTGTAAGAGTTGCTGTGGTCACGGTGTCTCTTCACAGCAATAAAACCCTGACTAAGATACTACGATTGCTTGTGTCCCCTGACGCTTAGCCATTCTTGGTCTTACATTCATTTTCTGCGATAAGAGTCTTTCCCGCAGTGCTGGAACGTGCCTGTGTCTTTCCAGGTGGTGGATATCCTCTCGGTGCTATCAGGGTGGTGCACAGGTAAGAAAACATCCTGGCAGAGTGCCTGCTCTGGCAGTTCCACTGGTTTTCTGGCATGGTGGGCCATCAGCTTTTCAAGTAATTCTCAACGTTGTCTTCCCAGAGGGTGTTGATACTCTGGATTCTAAAGAATAACAAGATTTTTTTTCAACTTTTCCCTTCCACAAACATGATTCATGGCTTCAGATACACAATTTTTGTTTGTTTGTTTGTTTCTTTCGTTTGGTTTTTCCAGACAGGATTTCTTTGTGTGGCCTTGGCTTAGCCTCCAGCTTTTGTAGATCAGACTGGCCTCAAACTCACAGATCTGCCTGCCTCTGCCTCTCCAAGTGCTGGAATTACAGGAGTGCACAAAAATTACATATGTGTGTGTGTGTGTGTGTGTATTTAAAAATAATGTAGGAGTTTGGAATAGTATTTGGGAAAGTCAACACCGATAAGAACTTTGGCATGGGATGGGCATAATTCTAAGTGTTCAACATATATGAACTTACTTGCTCCCAAGAAACTCCTGTGAAGTAGGTACTGTCATTGCCCTCACTGTAGTGATCAGCAGAATGGGGCGCAGAGCTATCAAGTGGTCTCCTACTTTCAGCTGTTTCTGTGGCAGATCACTGTGCAAACAGCAACTTGAGGAGAGAGCTGGCTTGTCTGGCTCACAGTTCCAGGGTAAAGTCCATCACTGCAGGGAGTCCAGGCAGAAACTTGTCCCCTTTCAGGAGCACAAGAAACAAATATACACATGCTTCCTGCTCAGATTGCTTTCTCGTCTACAGCCCGGGATGCAAACCCAGGGAGTGGGACCGCCTGTAATGTGCTGGGTCTTCCCATCTCAGTTAAGTCTCATGGGCATGCCCACCGAGCAACCCAATCTAGGCAGTCCTGTACCGTAATCCCTTTCCCAGGTGATTCTAGCTTGTATCAAGTTGGCAATTAAGTTAACTGTCCTGAGCAGCTTCCCCAAGATTACAGGACCAGAGTACTGCTGAACAGAAAGTCTCAGGTTTTGTCCATACGTGAAACTGCCCATACATTCCGCTCCTCATCAGTGGGCCAGATTTGACAACCACGACTCCCTAGAGCACCATCTCACCACTCCGTGGGCAGCCTGCACTATGGAGATTGCCACTGCAGAAGCGGCAATTAGTCCTGCTAACAAGACCCTTGTGGCCATCAGCATATAGCTAGAGAGGAGGACTTTGGTTCACACTTTCCCCAGGTCTGCTTCCTGTGTCAGCCATTGCTACAGGATTCTGCTGTCAAGATTAGACAATTATGAGCAAAAGTCCTCTGGAAGATGGAGGGCCAGCAGTTTTTTTGCCCAGCGCTTGCTTCCTCCATCTGAAAATACATAAAGGCCTATGGGTGAACCTAGAGGAGAGGCCAGCTAGATCCTTCCCAAGCTCTATGGAGTCTTTGAATCTATAATTCATGGATAAGTATGGTTTCAATTTGTTTTTAATTGCTCTCGTTTACTTTTCTCTTTGACTCCACATGAGGAAAGCGAACCCGTGCACATGGTTAACAGACTGAAAAACACACAAGTATTCAAAACGAGAGAGAGTGCCCTGCTGTCCACCTCCCGTCCTTTTAGGTAGCAGTCCCCGAAGGCAGGGACTTGAGCTGTCTCTGGCTTGGGTTCACCTGCAGCTTATTGCATACTTCTAGATAATGCCTGGGTTACTCTTCCCCGATTTATGAGCCTCAGACACCATCCGTTGACTTCTGCACTGAAAGATGAACACAGATCTCACCTATTATGTTCTGGGGTGAGAGCGTCTGCTCCATTTCTGCGACCTTAGTTCAATCCCATGACAGTAAGGCGCCTCTTCAAGGGAAGACACTGACTCAGGATGGCTGCTCCGCACTGCAGTGCCTTTATTCATGTTTGTAGTGTTGAAATTGGAGCGCAGGGGTGCGCTGGCACTGGCTCATGATTTACTCCAAGGAGGGGCCTTGCTGCTCTTGGGGATAGTGACTTGGATTTTAAAGAGGTTAATCAAGAGAGTGAGGTGGTTGTCTTAGATGAGCACACAGTTTATTGTTCCCAAGAGGGCTCTGTGGCATCGGGGAGCCAAGAAATTGGAGCTATTTTACTATAATTGATGTATTCTATTGTTCCAGGCAGTGGGAAATAGCAAGGTCACCGGAGACAGGAAGAGCCAAGTGCCCAGAAGACCTGTGGCCACAGCCAGTAATTGGAAAGGAAAAATTCGGGAAGTGACCTTTATTGTTAACACCAGGAAATTTTGTCTTTCTGGGGATCAGGAGAGAATCAGGTAGAATCCTTGGGGATAGGGTAGTGGATGAGAAGGTGAAAGCAGGTGGCTGCTCCCCGATAACTTGTACCATGGGAGAGGCCTGGAGGGAGTAGGGGCCAGGAAGGGAAAGCCTTGCAACTCTCACCTGTCTTACCAGATGGCTTTGGAGTTCCCAGAGTGTACTGTCATGTACTTGTCACTAAGGACTCCATCCCTAACTGCACAAGCGACAGGGTAGGGGAATTTTGAGGAATAATTCAAGGTGGGATACACATTCCAGATATGACATTACTGAGGACCTTTCTGCAGTGTGAAAACAAGTCCTCTCTCTCTCTTTCTCTCTCTCTTTTCCCTCCCCTCTCCCTCTCTTTCTGTCTGTGCCTGTGTGTGCATATGTGTGCAGGTGTGTGGAGGCCAGAGGGCTCCTTAGAGGTTGCTTCTTAGAAGCTGTTCACATGTGCTTTTTTTTTTTTTAACAAAAACTTTTACTTGCTTATTTATTTTTTAGTGTGTGTGTGTGTGTGTGCATGCCCACACCACAGCACTCAGGAGACAACTTGCAGGACCCAACTCTTTCTTTATACCACACGGGTTCCAGGGATAAAAGTTAAGTCATCAGGCTTAGTGGCAAGTGCCTCTGCCCACTGAGCAATCCTGTGGCCCCACCTTGGTTTTTGAGAGCCAGGATCTCACATGGCCAGTTTGCCTAGGCTGGCTGGCCAGCGAGCGCTTGGAATCCACTTTGCTGTGTTTCCCCAGTGCTGAGATTACAAGAGTAGATTACCACACCTGGCTTTTTACGTGGTGCGTGGGACTGAACTCAAGTCGTCATCCTTGTAGGGCAAACGCTGTCCTAACTGATCTAGCTCCCAAGCCCCAGGCCAGGTCCTTTCTTCTCTGTGTGTGTTCCTTCTATGTTTCAGATTATATATAATTATACTATTTCTCTCTTCCATTTTCTTTCTCCAAACGCTCCCATATACTCTTCCTTGTTTTATTTCAAGTTCACATCCTCTTTATTATTGTTTTTACATGCAATTATATGTACGGACATATATTCTTAAATATAACCTGCTTATTCTGTATGCTGTTCTTAAATGTATGTTTTCAGGGCTGACCATTTGGTATTGGATAACCAATTGGTCCATTCTCAGAATTTCTTAGCTTCTCAGTCCCCTTCTTTATCCCAGATTCTCCGAAAAACATGCCTCCTATTAACACACAGGAGGCGAGAGTGTAGAGCTAATAGTTCACCTTCCTCTGCTTTTATCCCCACATTCACAAAGCATCTTCTCCCCCAGTCTACAGCCACATTCCAGATGTGCCCTAGGTGGTGAGGGCAGTTTCCATCTACGCAGAGGGCACCACTGGTCACCACCTCAGGCCTGCGAGGATGGATGGACACATTCCTCCATGTTTTTAGCTATCAAGGTAAGTTTCAAAAGGCTTTTCGGATTTCCCGGGTCAAACGTGGCTGAGCCAGGATGTAAGCAGATGTCACGTGTCCAGGTTTGTAGCTCTTTCCGTCATGTGAACATGGCAGAGAGCACACTGAGTTGAGAGTTCTGCCGGCAACGTCCTTGCAAGCACGAGGCCTGGGGCTAGAGCTCGAGAGGCTGCGAGGACATGCTCCGGATACGGCCGTGCACGCTTATAGTTCCGGTGCCGGGGAGGCAGGGACAGGTGGCCCTGGGCCCACTGCTCAGCTAGTCTAGCCTGGCTGCTGAGTTTCAGGCCAGTGAGAGACCCTGTCTGAAAAAAACAGGTGAAGGTCAAAGGTGCCTGAAGAACAATGGCTGAGGATGTCCTCTGGCCTAAATATCCAGGGGAGCTTGAGGAAGGAGGGTTTTTTTTCTCTAGTCTCAGAAGTCTTATTTTTATACCTTAGTAAAACCTTTTATCAAAAACTTCAAGAAGATTCTAGGGCTTTTTTTTTATCTGAAGATAAGACAGGTTGGCTCTTTCCAACTTGAGGTGTCTGGGATATATATATATATATATATATATATATATATATATTACAATATGACACGTGACACCAAGTGAGGTGGATGACTTCCATCATCATATGCCAACTTGGAGTTGGCCTTTGCAGAATTTCAGTCAAGCTTGTGACCTTATAGCTGGGTCGTCAAGTTCCCCTGCATCTGCAGCAACAGTGAGAAGTGCTTGATTCTGCCTTGGTGGGGGGATGATTGGCCATCATCAAGAGCAAACATCTCATATCACATTCTCTGGGAGGTTAAACACATATTCAAATGAGACACTTGGCATGGAAAAGGAAGCATAAGTGGGTCAAAAAAAAAATGCTGTCAGCCGACACCAGAGAATTCAAGGAGGTCAGACAGCTGTGTAGAGTAAGATTCACCATCAGCACGATGGATGAAAATTTGAAAAGGTCAGAAATTGCATTTGTACAAATGGACAATTATCTGTGAGGGTGATAGCTGGGGACTTAAATTGAGATGAAAGAACAGGCTCATTTTTGGGAGAGGAGGCGAGCTTCTGTGACAGTCGTGCTGTGCGTTTGATTAATGATCAGACATAACCACTTCGATATTAGGGACAATGAGTTATTTTGAGCATTAGGCTTCCCTGTCTTGCATATCCTCACAGTAGCTGCTTCTTCAGTACTGCAGTAGTGTGTTATAATAAGTTATGTATTCAAGGGTGTTCTCTGCTGTGGTGTATGTGCGTGTGCGTATGCGCGTTTACCAAAGAACAATCTCAGCCATTGTTCTTCAGGTACCATTCACCATTTATCTGTCTGTCTGTCTATCTATCTATCTATCTATCTATCTATCTATCTATCTATCTATCTACCTACCTATCTATCTATTTATTTGCTTTATATCCCAATTGTAGCCCCTCCCTCCTCTCCTCCTGGTCCCACCCTCCTTCCTTCTTCCCCGTATCCTCCCTCCCCTCTCCCGAAGAAAAGGAGACCCTCCCCACCTATGCCTCTGAGCACATCAAGACATATCAGGACTGAGCACATCCTCTACCATGATGGCCTGGCAAGGCAGCCCTGCCAGGGGAAAGTGACTGAAAGCATATGAGAGAGTCCTGTCAGAGAAAGCCCCCACTCCCCTTACTAGGGAACCCACCTGAAGACCAAGCTATACATTGAGTACTTATGTGTAGAAGTCTGGGTCCAGTCCATACATGGTCCTTGGTTGGTATACAGTCTCAGCAAGGCCTCCGCAGGCCCAGGTTAGTGGCTATGTTGTTCTTCTTGTGGAGTTCCTGTCACCTTATCTTTTAAGATGGGGTCTCATAGTGGCCTGGAACTCACTAAATTATTGGTATGGGCATAGAGAAACTGGACATGGAAAAATACTTTTGAGGGGAGCTAGCCACACAATGCCGTTCATTTATGGTTCAGCTCTTCGTTTACATAAGCTCTAACACTCTTTACACTCATTTATTTGTGTGAGTGTGTTACCAGTGCTCAAGTGGAATCATAAGAATCATATGGTTCTGTCCTTTTACAGTGTGTCCTAGGATCCCGACTCAGGTCGTCAGCCTTGTTGGCAAATGCCTTCTCCCGCCATACCATCTCAAGGGCCCCACAACTGCAACTCTTGATCTGGAGGCGCTTTTCAGAAAGTGTGTGTGTGTGTGGGGGGGGTAGCAATACCTGTCTCCTAGATTAGTGCCAAAAGAGGTGATATGCACGAAGAGGCTGGCAACCCGAGAATCCCTCACTCCGGATCATAGGCATGTTTTAGGGGTGCTTCTCAGGATGGGGTTTGAGCAGCAGAGTGGCATTCTGCCAAAGCTGTGTACCTGGAATTAAGCTGGGCTGGGGAGGTGGCACAGGGCTACAGTGCTTATCCATCGTGTACAAGGTTCTGCGTTCAGTCCCCATCACCGTAAGGGAGCAACTCCAAAACACCTTCCTTTTTAAGCTAGGCTGCATTGAAGCTCACTTCTTCTTTGCTACCTCCAGGTGAATTACATTATTCCCAGAGTCTCACTTTTTTCATCTGTAAAATAGGAACTGAAATGCTCACCTCATACAGGCGTGTGACTTACAGCCAAAATTAATAACACACGGTTAGACCTTGTAACTGCTACTGCTACCGCCCTGGAGAGTGAGGAGTTATGAAGGAGCTTGTTACTGCTTGGTTCTCCAGCTATGGGGCTGGAATGCAGCTGTGCCTCCGTGACAGCTGCGTGGGAACACATGAATAATTACCTCCAAAGTATACTTTTTTTTCCTTGCCACCTATCACCAATAAATATTTAATTTACATTTGAAATCTGGCAGCTCTGAAAGCCATTAATCCAAATAAACACTCGGGGCTCCACAAAGCTGCGTGTCTCCCAGCCATAGCCCCCGCCTGCTCTGTGATGCAAGAAGGCCCGCTCACGTTGCTGAAGCACTTCATGCTGACCAGCACTGGTCACTCACCGTACTTGCAGCGGTGGCCACCGTGCAGGGGCAGACTTCAGGAATCTGTGGCAACTACGAAGGGGACAAAGGGACCACGGACATTGGATTGGCTCTCAGCCAAGCCAATGCAGGGAACAAGAGGAAGACAAGTAAAAGCCATAGCAACCCAAGAAAGTGTTTAGTGGACAAAGCTTGGCTCTGCAGACTCTCACTATCCCCCTCTGGTGAAAACAAACAACAATAACAGAAGATAGCAGGAACTTCTGTTTTCCTGATGTTACTCTCCTTTCCGCATTGCTGCCTGTGTGGTGTTTAAGGAGCTGACCCTAGCTCCGTGCTCCAGCAACAGCTATACTACTCCAGCCTTCTCATCATAGCCTTAATGACTGCTTCTGAGAAAGGCAAGTCATTTTTGTCCAGGACTAGAGAGCTTGCTCACATCTTATGGAAAAAGTCTTCTTGAGTTTCAAGCTGACCATCAATAGCTTCCCAGGGATGCTTCTGAGCACTCACATCTAGATGTGTCTAAAGCTTCCTCATACCCCAACTGATGGATTTGTATGTTTAGTCTGTCCAAGGATTTAATTAGTGCTAGTTCCAGCCATGTTTATTCATTCCAGCTGAACAGTGCTTCGGGTACCTCCTTGAGGTAGGATTTGTGTGGAAAAGGAAGGACCAGTCCTAGCACTTGCAAGCTAGTAGGAGGGAGACACAGATTGTTAAGGTACGGAGAAGAGTTATGAGGAGGATGTGCATAAGGTATTAAGGAGAATGAAGTGACTCTTTTGTGAGTGGGTCAAGCATGCAAGATCCAAGAGGAAAAAATATAAATCCTTCCACTTCGGAATGTATTATACTCAAGCAATACACAAGCTAATTTTAAAGCATGATTTTTGTGTCTAGTAGATAAGAAAGGGGAGAGTGAGCTAGAGAAAGATAGAAATAACCTCGAAAGCAAAAGAGGCTGCGGGGCAAAGAAAGAGCAAAGTCACATGAAGATTTGTCTTAGAAGGAGGCAAGAGGCATCTGTCTACAGAGAATAAACAATTTACAGTAGGGAGGAGCAAGAGAGACAAATGAGCTGAGTGACATCCAGCAAGGGTGCCAGGCAAACAGTGCAGCTGACAGAGATGTGAGGAAGGGGTAGCCACAGTGTTGCAATGGGTGAAACTTCCTAAACCAAGGCACCAAAGTAACGGCATCCCTTTCTGTTTTCCTAGAGGCTGGTGACACACAGATAGCCTGCGGGCAGCCAGAGGAGGGCTGGCCTTGTGAGTTTCATTGAGCCTAGGTCTTAGCACTCTATACAGAGTCCTCTCTGTATAGACCAAGGGAGAGGTAAATCTACTTTCTGGAACCATGGTCATGTGTCATGAGTTGGACTCAGGAATTCTAAAACGGTCCCCGCCAAATCCTCAGATGAACTTTAAGAACCACAGTTTCTGGTTCTCACTTCGTGGATGAGGAAACTGAGGCTTGGAACACATGCCTTCATGCAGGTATACAGTAAATATGACGGCAAGTTCATGAACTGAGGACTGGTATGCTTCAGGTTTCCTCTTGTCGCTGTTTGTTTCTATTTCTGCTGTGTATTCAGGGGCTAACTCTCTGGCAGAGACGGGATACAAAGAGTGAAAAGATAAACAAGATGAGCTAGCATTGGACTGGCTGTGGCTATAAAGAGCTACCACATAAGAGATATATAAATCTCAAAGATGGAGTCCAGGCCCAGCTATAGGCTCCTTGCCTCATAGTTGGGGTTCAGGGGTGAGGCTACAACAAGAGTGAAAAATGTGGCCTGTGAGGGGGAGAGTCTTCTACCGTCAAATGCTGTCAGTAGAATCTGTTTTCCAAGGTGAATAATATGCTGGAGGGCCCCAGTGATCAACATGCCTGTGCAGTTTTGTTACTGTCGCTTTAAGATAGGGTCTCATTATTCCAGGCTGGCTTAGAACTTAAACCCACCCCTGCATCAGCCTCATGAGTGCTGGAATTGCAGCTGCTATGCCCAACATGGCTATATGGTTTTTATTTAAGTACTCACATCTCCTTCCTGTAAGAGCCAGAGTCCCCTTAGGGTAGGGATGGGGTAGGTTAAGTAAAGGGAAAATCCAGAACAACTGGGGCTTGGCCTCTTTTTCCTTTCTCAGGTGATTGACATACGACATTGTAGAGCTGGAGATTGCTTTGAGGAAGAGCTGGCCAACTTAAACACACAGAGAGAGGGAGAATAATTAAGAAGTTAAAACTTCCAGAGCAGTGGAGGGACTACGATGAAAGAGGCATCTGGAACTGCCATTTCCAGGTGAGGCTGTAGGGACAGAGCCATCACCGGTCACTCACTTGAAGATCTCGAAGGCAGGTCACAGTGAGAAAGGCAGGCAAAGCTAGAGAGCATCTGGTAAACATGCTCGCTCTAGTTTCTCTGCCTTTCACGTACACCCTGAGTGTGCCGATGTGTGGGGAAACAGTGGGGTGCTGTGGGCCAGTGAGGTTTAGGAGAGCAGGTGTTTGGCCTGTGAAAGGAGAAAAGGCCTATGGTTGGCAGGTGTATTGGATTTGGCAGTGTGCTGAATTACAGAAATTCAGGCCCAGTTTTTCCCAAACCTGATAATTCAGGAGAGGTTGGAAACTTAGATTAATGTAAAAATCACTCATTTTTTTTAATGCATGGATGCCCAGATAAATTTTTAAAATGAGGTATTGCTCTGCAGGCCAAATAAGATAAACCAATAAATAAGTCGGGAAATAAATAAGTTGGCAAATCACTTTGCAGCCAAGTCCTAGCCACATTTTATATGTTGTATTTGGTTCTGATTTCTTCAGAAAGCCCTTTCTTCACTTGCTCATACACCTGACATACAAAGCTCAGGAATGGCTAGAGATCCAGCCAGAACCATGCAATCTATTTTGCTAGCTACTCTATACCTGTGACCCAGGACCATGCAGCTGAGATAAAGCTGTTCATAATTGACATGCAGCACGAATATAAACATGTACAGGATTAGCTCTTGCTGTGAAAAAGACTCTAAGATATTTCAGCTTGGCATTGTTTATGTGTTGAAACTGTGATGCTTTGTTTTCAAGTAAAATGCATTACTGTGATTATTTTTCTAAAACGAGGTTGCGATTTATTAAGAAAAAGACAGTAGTACACACCCAAGGGTAGGCTGGGGCTTCTCAGGAGAGTTAGGTAGATTAACTCAGTAGGTTTGTAATCTTTAACATAGCTACTGTAAGCTTTAACATTGTGTTTGTGGCTTCCCTTATATTTTGCTCGGATGTTGTTTCCTTGGTTCCTGCAATCCCCAGGGTAAGGTGGGTAAATACATTCACACATTCTGCTCCTATCAACAGCCATGTTGGTGACATGGTGGGAATGAGTAAGCAGGCCTGTAAGCCTTGAGCTTAGGCAGCTGTCCTTTGAAATAGGTGAATATGCACTCATAGACGGACACTGAACCTTTTGAAGACCGAGTACTCTATGAAGACCAGATCAGGTGCTCTGCTCGTCAGTTCCTGTAAATCTGATCTCTGATTTTGCTACCTTTTTCTTAGGGTGAACATCAGTTTCAGTCCCACATGTCTGGGTTGATGTATGCAGTGGAGTGACCAGGGTGATTTTGCGATGCAGTCAGTGCCATTAGAGGTCCTCCAAGCAGCTTTCTCTCACTGGATGGCTAGCCCACCAATATTGAGTCTTCTGTCCTGGCTGGCGTTGGAGGCTGGATAGTGGCCTCCAGCCCTCATGTCTCTGACATGAGATTAATAGTTCCTTGGAAACCTGACAGAAGTTAGGGGTCTGTGTAGAAGAGGTCGTACTTACTCTCACCATCTTGGGCAAGGTCTGACCTGCAGCTAGTCTGTCTTATGACCAATGAGGAGTGCTTGCTGCACATCAGGCTGGAAGTAGGATATGGCAGCAGAGAAGCCAAGGCAGTAAAGATGAGGTGCAAGTGTTGGGTGAAAATATCAGAAATCACTTACAGGAAGAATATGCCACATGCTATAAGCAGTAATATCATAGAGAGGTCCTCTGTCTCCTTTCCCTTTTCTTAACCCTCCCTTACTCCTTGCCTTCCCCCTTCCCTTCTTCCTCCTGATTCCCTTTCCCCTCTTCCTTTTAACATTTTTTAAACTGTGGCATGAACATGCCAACCTGTCTTGGTATCTATCAGAGCCCTGATTTATGCCCACTTTGAAGTTTTGCAGGGCTGTCACCTCATTAAGGTATTTATGTCCTGGCAGCACCTGAACTTGAATCTACCTTGAAGGTGTAATTGTGTGTTGCTAATGTGATGACTGGAGTTGCCCATGCAAAGAGCAACATGAGAAAGGTCACCAGGAGGGATGCAAGGTCACAGAGCCCCCTGAAGTGTGCTCGGGGTTGATTTGCACATTTCCTCCAGTCCCAGGGAGGGGAAGTTTCCATAGAGCAGGTGAGGCCCGGGGAGGGAATGACTCCAGTGTGGGCTGCTGCAGATGGCAGTGGAGAGTTTATTGTGCTTTCCAAATGGCTAAGAGCCTCACTGACAATCTGAGCTCGTGCACAGCAGTAGTCCTGGCCCAGATGCCTATAAATGTTAATGGACCAATGGGAGAGGTGGCTGCCACTCCTTTACAAATTGCTTGCTGTGTCTCTCACACTAGCAAATTTACCTGCAAAACAATACAAGTACAAGATTTCTTTTGCAAAAACAGATAGAAAATCAAGTTTTCACTCTAGCATTTGATTCACTTCTTGATTTCGAAAGCATGAGAGTCATGGATGGATCAACTACTGTAATGCTTCCCTGCTCCTACTGTCGGAGGGGGTTGGGGAGGAGGATGGCTGGCTGGCTGTATCCAGGGGCCTCTGGCCCCAGAATTATATCCCATTTGTAAATTCAGCCATTATTTAAGAAGTATCTCAGATTCTGGGGTTACAACCAAGGGACAAAAATAATACAGCTTCACCCTGGTGGAACCAATAGACTGAGTGAAGATGAAGACAGTACAGTGTGACAAGCACCATAGGGAAGGACAGAGCAGGCCCCTGGGCTGTGCAAAGAAGGAATAACTCACCTAGTCCTAGTGGGACAAAGAAAGCTCCACAGAGGCCAAAGATCCCCAACCCCCAGGTCTTAGATGCTCGGAATTTACCTGCTTCAGTGTTTGTAGCAATAAAGACAAACACTGAGTCCTGGAGCTATGAAGTAAAATGGCAAGTTCACACAGCTGCTGAATGGAAGGCAGCACACAACTCTGGCCTCTTTACTTTTATTATTACTGCAAAGTGATGGGATACTGGAAGCTCTTTGCCTTATGAACCCAAGGACCTATGTTCAGCTCCCAGAACTCATGTAGAGTTTAGACCTAAGTACTGGGAAATGGAGATAGGAGGATCCCTAGGTCCTGCTATCCAGCCACCCTAGCCTGCTTGGCAAATTCCAGAATAATGAGAGATCCTGTCTCCAAAAAAATGAAGGTGGACAGCAACCATTGGTTGCCATCTGGTGTGCATTCACATAGGCACGTATGTATGTTATATAAAACATTTGATTGGGCTGGCTTACAGTTTCAGAGGTTTAGTCCATTATGGTCATGACAGAAAACATGGGGGTGTGGAGGCAAACATGGTGCTGGAGAAGGAACTGAGAGTTCTACATCTTGATCCACAGGCAGCAGGAAGAGAATGAGACACACGTCCTCCAACCACGCCACACCTGCTCCAGCAAGGCCACATCTCCTAATAGAGCCACTCTCAGTGTGCCTCTTGGGACCATTTTAATTCAAACTACCACGGGGCGGGGGTATCTCCTTTAAGGCATAGAAAAGCATCTCTTGTGATGGACAGGAGATAGTGCATAAAAGCCTGCTTTGTTGTTCCTTAAGTACAATTGCGACTGGGACCTGTCCTGTACAAAGGCTGCCTCAAAGGACCCCCGAGGGTTGGAGCTCCAATGTCCAGAGCAAGTTACCTGCTTGTTAACCCTTCACTGGATGGCTTGGCTCCTTCCTGTGGATCAGTTTCCCATTCTCTTCTTGCTGCTTACTGGAATTACCACTCAAATAAACTATTTGCATATTATTATTATTTTTTTATGGTTTCATACATGTACATAATGGATTTTAGTCATTTCCTCCCCATTATTGTCTCTTGCCCTGTTCTTCCTCCCAATAAAATCCTCCTTCCCAGGAGCCCCTCCTACTTCCATGTTTTCCCTATCTTTAGTGCTAGGTTTCAGGAAAAACAAAACAAAACAAAACAAACAAACAAACAAACAAAAACTTACGCTAAGGACAATACTCACTTACTCTGAGTGCCTTCCAAACTCAGAGGACTGTGATGTCAGTCAAATATATTTGGAGAAAGAGCCTTGGGATATTGGAAGAAATAAGCCAAAGCCTGGCAGCCTTCCTATTGGAGGAGGATGGGGAAGAGAACACTTCAGTAAGAACAGGCGGACACAGGACATGACTGTGTAAGGGAACCACCTAGCAGCCATAAAGGTGAGGGAAACAACTAATTGTCCCATTCTCTCCAAAGAAGACGACTCAGTTCCTTTTCAACACCCAGAGGTGGTGATTAGGACAGGCACGATTAGAGTAAGTGATGCCACGTGTGGGCTTTCTTCAGCAGACAAACGCACAGCAAAAGGCTCTTTGCAGGTGGATGGATGCTCTTGCTCAGAATCCATGTGAGATCATGTCTCTTCTCCGAGTGCTGAGCTTCAGGAAGCTATAAATGCATTCACGACTGAGGGGATGATTTCTGTAGAGTCAGAGGCCCATCTCCTTTCCTCTGTGAAATCACCTAGCACAGGGGAAGAGGAGCTCAGTGGTATGTTGAATGAACAAATGAGTATGCAGTGTGTGTGTGTGTGTGTGTGTGTGTATGTGTGTGTGTGTGTGTGTGTGTGTGTGTGTGTGCGTGTGTGTGTGTTTTGGAGGTTCCTTTCCCTTGCTGGTCCCTCTTGTGGTTCCCTGGTAGCCTCTCTTCTCTGTTCCCTCACTGTGCTCAGGGAAATGAAGTGGCCCCTCTGAGTGATGTGCTTCAGAGAACTCCTGCAGCTGATAAATTCCTTCAGCAAAGTGGCTGGATACAAGTTCTAATATTATTCTTTTAAAAATTACCACACTAAACATTTTAATTTTATATTATTTTATATGCCTGACATCTATTTTATTACAGCTACATCTATCTATCATCTATCTGCTTATCTATAATTGATATGCCTGGAACCTAGGAAAACCTCAATAATAGCGTGTATGTACAAGAACAAATACTGGAATGAGAAATTCTGTATTACAGAAGTATGTTGGAACATGTCTGGGGCTACTTCTCATCTCTCAGTTCTTAGAGAGAGGGTAGCGGTGAGGCTGATTCCAAATGGTTCTGTCCCTGAGAAGTCTCTATTAGGAACACAGCATGGCTGGAGCCCTATCACCGTTGCTCAGTTAAAGATCTTCTCAATGACTTGCTCACCCATGTGACAAGAATCAAGTGTCCATGTAGACATCACACTATACTCATGAACATAAAAATTAGAAGGTACAAATCTTGCCTTTACAGAGTTCATAGTCCAGGCCTAGGCCCAAAGTAACCCAGCAGGTTGTAAAACAGCTTATAATCAAGTAATGAAGTGTGTATCGGGTCAGAATCATCAGTGATTTAGTGTGGCAAAGGGAAGCGGAGCAGAACAGAGCAGACTGTGGACTTACAGTGAAGTGAAGCACCACATAAGGCTCCTTTTTGTCATGTCTCGACAGTAGGACTCACAAGGGACAGGACAGAACTGATTTAGAAGGCAGCGAGGACTCTCACAATATCCAGAACCCGTACAAGCTACAGGAAACATGGGCAGAATGGATGGTATAAATGGTACCCACAGCCTCAGGTCTGGCTGGACTTGGCCAGTAGGGTGTCCAGTTGACTACAGGAGATTGAAGCTAGGAGAGTGACATTTCACAGATCCCTCTCAGATCATTTCAGATTGGTTTTATACTCTGCCCCATGCTTTCCTCCTGGGTGCCGTTAACCTGACCATTTGTTTCATCCCTCCCCATCTCTTCTAGCTCTGGATTCCCACATGGTCCCCTGCATCCTCCCTATACCTCTGTATTTGTAATAGCCCCTTTGTCAACAAAAGTTTACATCATCGGATTTCACTGAAACATCGCTGTTCTCTTGGAACCTGGTGTCTACAGACAAACTCTCACCCTGCCCTTAAGAAACTCACAGTCTAAAAGAGAGCCAGGTCTAAATGAAACCAGCTCAAACAGGAGGAGAAATGAAGGCAGCATGTTGGTGGGTGGAACAGGAATAATCTCAGGCAAGGAGAGGCCATCAGGGGCAACCATTTCCAGTCGTCCTATGGGAGAAAGGGTGACAAGAATCCTTAAAGCAGAGCTTTTCTCCCACAGCTGCAGTAATTTGGTTGTGGCAGTGTGAGTTACTGAAACAGCAATGGCGTGTGCTCCAACCCTATGCTGTCAGCAGTTAGTATTTTTCTCCCCCGGGGCCTCTGTTCCCTTACCCAGGAACTTTTGCACAAAGCAGCAGTCTTAGGCACCCAGGAGACAATGGCTCTACTGGCTTTTGCTTTGCTAGAGGGTGATTGCTGAGCTGCAGGGGGAGAGGCGAAGGTGGATAAATAAGTATTTGGCATCCATTAGTCTCAGGGTACTGATGCTGCCATAGGAAGAAGAGCATTTTTGAACATCCTCTATGACAAAGAAGGAAAGGAAATGTTTGGGTTTAGTGGGTGGTAAACAGCAGGGCCTCATTGCTGAAGGTTCCATGGGGAGGTGTCAAGTTTTCAACAGAGAATGACTTTGAAGTATCTAAGAGGCTGGGCTTGGCCTCTAGTTGCTCAGTCTTGGCCACAAGCACAGGACTGAGTTGATGCCCGCTTGGGCATGGACTGGACAGCCTTATTAGCGATGGCTCATGGACAGAAAAGCAGTCCCTGAATGGCACCTAGTATGTCATATCCTGGGGAGCTAAGTCAGCCCTGAGTGAGGACAGGATGCCTCATTAGTGACTAAACTTAAAGTTGCCACTGACATAGTGAGGCGGGGATTGAGTGAAGATTAGGGATCCCAGTGGAACACATGTTGGTACTATGGATTGATAGCTGCCCAGCAGTGGGACCAATTGGTTCTGAGTCAATAATTCTTTCTCTTTTGGAACACTGGTGGGCAGAGATTAGTGTAAATGCCCCGAAGTCATAGCTGATGTGGGAACATCATGTTTCAGTGATGAAATCACTTTTCAAAGAGTTCTAAAGAAGGCATTAAACCTCTCGCTTGATATTAGAGGGCTCAGCCAGTGTTTGTAAAGAGAACACAAGATGACCTATTTATATCACCAACAGTGGTAATTTCTCTGAAATTCTAAGGAGTATGAAAAGAAATGAAGTTTATAGAAAGAGGACTTCAAAAACCCTATATTCAATTTTATTTCTAAACATACACAGATGAACAAACAAAATGAACTTGTTTCTGGGACAGAAAGATAACAGAGTCCAGGAGTACCACAGCCCCCACTGAACAAAAGTTCTACTACTCAGAGAGCAGGGCAGTTCCTTGAAGCTAGGGCCCAGGGACCATTAAGCCAGATCACATTGCTGGAGACAGGAAGCAGGCTGTACCATACTTGATGAGGCCACTAAGACAAGAGCTGACTGATTATGGTTATGTGGTAGTTAATTATGGGTAAGGTCATGAAAATAGCGGACCATGAGAAAGTGAAAGGGAGGGGAGCTAGAGAATAAGATATGTGGGAGGGGCTTGGAGAGGAAGGGGTGGAAAGATGGCTCAGCAGCTAAAAGCACTGGCTGCCCTTCCAGAGGACCTGGTTCAATTTCCAGCACACACACTGTGGCTCACAACCATGTTTATATGTGGTCCCAGGGGATCTGACACCCTCTTCTGGCCTTTATGGACACCAAACGCATGTGGTACATATACACACAGGCAAACAAAACACATAAATAAATAAAGTAAAATAAACAAGTAAATTGAACTAAAAAGCAAAACCTAAAAGAAGGAGGCTTGGAGAGAATGGGAATACATGTGATATGAAAATGGAAAGGGCGATCTGGGGGCAGACATTATTGGGTGTGTCAGGGAGAGAAATGGGAGTAAGTGGGTAGAAAGAAGGATCAACTGCAAGAAAAGTTCCTATGACAATACATAAGAAAATCTGTTATTTGCATCTGAATTAAAAGTAATATGTCTTCTATCAGATTCCTGTGGATTCTGCAACAAATTATAAAAAAAAAAAATCCATAACCAATGATTATAGTAAGTTCTGGGGCCAGATGTCTAAGAAGGGTTGAATTGGACTTAAAATAGAGTTATCACCGGTTTCACTCCCCCTACAGGCCATAGAAAGAATCTATTTCCTTGACATTTTCTGCTGCTTTTTTCTTTCCTTTCTTTTCTCTTTTCTTTTCTGAGACAGGGTTTGCCTGTAGAGCCCTGGCTGTCCTGGAACTCAATGTGTAGACCAGGCTGGCCTTTAACTCACAGGGATCTGCTTGTCTCTACCTCCACTGGGGCCCATCTTTTCTTCCATCCTCAAAGCTGGTGTTCCTGGGGTCTCGTCTTTCTTTCACAGTCATTTCTCTGATGACTGTTTTGTCCTCTTTTCCACATATCAGGAGATATGTGATCACACTGAGCCTCTCCTGCAGCCTCTCCCATCTGAGGTCATCTAGTTAGCAGACTTCATTCTGTCTGCAAACTGGGCTCTCCTTTTCCATAGAGACGTCTGTGCGCACATGTTCTGAGGGTCTGGATGGAGAGGACGTAGGTGGAGAGACTATTCCACCTGCCAAAAGCTCACATTAGCTTCACGACCAAGCACAGGATGAGAGAGGATGTGTGCACTTTCAGTCCTGGCGGTGGGTAAGAATATCTCTTCTCATTTTGCACCTGTTTACAACTTTGCCTATAGTAGAGTCTCAAGAAGCTGCTGTTGGCTGCCCCTTCCCTTAAGGTGGCCCAGTCGTGGAAGTAAGAAGAATTAAAGTAGCAGGCAGAGCAATCTGAATTCCTCTTGTGGTGTGACAGCTTGCCCTTCCTATTCTGGCTGGCCTCACTGAGCTCTTAGGGTAGCACTGTGAGAGAGGTAGAATCAGGTATGTTATCTGTATTTTGCACAGATAACAAAGGAAGGGAAATGTGCTCTTTAGTGTCACTCACAGGCCACTGTCACTGTAGAGCCAACCTTGGGCACATTGGCTCAGGTTTCCATCCTGGTACCTTTCTACTTCATGTTGACTCCCTTTGGCTTCTTATTATGCAGGGGATGTTCCTAAATGTGTAGAAACCTCCTCTTCGCCTGTTTCTTCCCTTCCTTCCTCCCTCCTCTCTGTTCTTCCTTCCCTTCCTTTTCTAGTGTAGGGGTTCCCTTTGATTCTCACCTTGTCCTGTGATTTCATTTTCTGCTGATCCTTAGAAAGAGGATTAATTCTTCAGGCTTTACTCTGGTACCAGACAAGGACAATCTACCCAGACTGAACAGTCTTTTGAGCCTTGACTTTTACTTACCTGCAGGCACATGTTCTAAACCCTGGATATTTTGTTCTACAGCAGTTGGGATAGCCGCAGCTGCTCCTGTCTGTGCTCACTCCTAAGACAGATCTTCATTAAACTCCCAAGTGCCTTTAAGGTGATCCGATGCAAAGAGAACCAAAGTGATCAAAAGGGCCCTCCGCTGAGTGTTCAATACTCTATCCAACCATTGACTTACAACTCCTTGTGGATTTGCTTTGAGAAGCGGCATCGCTCAAGGTCACTCAGCCAGATAGTGGTTGCTAGAGGGTCAGAAAGTGCTCATTTCCCAAGCTACAACTGCCACCACCGCCAGATCATTAAGAGAGGACAACGCAACAAGACAGTGCAGTCAGGCCGTGAGGGATGTTCAGCTCTCCTATTCCTTGGATGCCTTTTCCGAAGCACTTTCAAGTCCAGGAATTTCTTCACAGAGACACCATGCTGCAAAGTCTGGGGTAGAATTTGGACTGAAAACGAGGCCTGACTCTCAGTTTTGCTCTTAATAGTTAAATACATAATTTCAACTGTACATTCTTCTTTTGTTCTTTTCTCTCTCTCTCTCTCTTTTTTTTTTGGTGGGGGTACTGGGGATTAAATTCAGGGGTTGGTATATGCTAGGCAAGGGTTCTACCACTGAACTGTATCTTAAACCCTCTATTTCAAAAATACTTTGTTAAAAAAAACCAAAAAAAACAAAAACAAACAAACAAACAAAACAAAACAAAAAAAACCACTTAGCTCTTTCATAATTTCACACACATTACTTTGTTAACATTTTCACTATTATTCTCTCTCATCCCTTTCTCCATCCCATTGAACCCTTTCTTCCTTTCCACTGCTCCCTCCATAAATCCCCTCCCAATTTCATGTCCCTTGTTTTTGTAGCCCATTGCATTTAATTAGGATTGCCTGCATAAGCATGGCTGGAGGTTTATTTACTAAAGCAAGGGCAACTCACTAGTGGTTATATCACAGACGGCCTCCTCCACAGCACCCACTAAATGCATATAGCTACACAGGGAGGGATAGGGCCTTTAGAGCCTCTGCCCCAGCCGTGATGGAATGTTGACGAGAGCCCAGTCTTGTGAAGGTCTTGTGTAGACCACCGCTGCTGCTGTCAGTCCATGGCTGCAACAGCCTTTCATCTCCAGGAGACAGCCTTTTACTACACTCCTTCCAATGACCTGCTTCATACGTTCTTTCCACCCTCTCTTCTGTGATGTTGCCTGAGCCACAGAGAAGGTGATATAAATGTCCCCTTTATTTTATTTTTAATTTTTATGTTAAGGCAGGGTCTCACAAAGTTGCCCAGGATGGCCTAGAACTCCCTCTGTTACCCTGGTAAGCTTTAGACTTCGAATCCTCTTGTCTAGATCTCTCTAGTAACTGGGGTTGCAGGCCTATGTCAGGAGACCGGGCTCTTCTACTTTACTATACTTGTGTATAAGGAAAATAATGATACCTATCTAAGACCTGAATAAATAATAGAGGTCATACAGAACATCTCCCCTTCCTATCCTCTTCCTGCCTGCCATGTGCATAGCTCCTCCTCACTTGTGTCTTTCAGAAAACACTGATGATAGGAATGATAAGAAAACCCAGGAGCACAAGCAAGGGTTACAAAGAAACTGAAATGCAGGTTTAGCCCTGCTACTGCTGCCTTAGATACAATGTATTGTATTTCTGTATATTATATTTTTTCATGCATTAAAATGTGGGTAGTGAGAACTATTCCCTCCTAACCTCATGACGCTAAGGGAATGTCTAAGCTTCTAAGACTAAAAAAATCTATAGAACAAGGAGAAACTCAGTTGCTAATCTCACTGTACAAACAAGTAGAAAATAAGCAACCAGACAACTTGCTGATGATTAAGAACTATAAATATTTCAGGATGAAATGAATTTAGAAGTAGTCAAAAAATCATTTGATTAAAAGCTCTAGGGATTAGAATCCTTTCTCATGTAGCTTCTATTGTTAATAGATATATACTGAAAAACAGCTATGGTGCCGGCAGGCTACAAATAAGAATATTTAAAGGCAGCCCCTCCCCTGTCTACAATAAAAGGAGACCGAGAGCAGGCTGAGCATGAATAAGTGAGAGATACACCAAGGAGAGAAGAAGGAGGTGTTGAATTGGGAGCCCTCAGAGCACTGCAGATGTCAAGGGGCTCAAAGTTTGAGAAAAGCAATAGCGAAGGGGCCTCTGCTCCAAAGGCATTAGGGAACATGATAAAACAAGTTTTCAAGGAATAGCCGGAAGTTTGGGGTGATTTCATTGGAGATGAAAGAATTGAAGGGTCTGCCTCATTTGGGCTTCTGAGACCACAGATGAACACTGCATACATTATATCCCATCTCCTCTGAGCAGGGTCCTTCTCCTTGATACATGCATTGTGGTCATTTGCCAGCTTTACCACTGCAAGTCCTCTGGAGACCAGAATGACATTGGAATGTCAATACAGTGGTACTTCTATGTGGTAGGGTTTTTTGTTTGCTTGTTTTGTTTGTTTCTTTTCTTTCTTTATTATTATTTTGTTTGTTTCTTTGAGACAGGGTTTCTCTGTGAGGCATTGGCTGTCCTGGACTCACTTTGTAGACCAGGCTGGCCTCAAACTCACAGAGATCCAACTGCCTCTGCCTCCCTGAGTGCTGGGATTACAAGCATGTGCCAGTATATCTGACTGTTTCCTTAGTTGTTGTTTAGTTTCTTTTAATGTCTATTGGACTACTATGTGATTGGAAAGAAGGAAGGATTCTGATTGGTCAGGTCATATCTGGCTCAGAGGAAGGAGCAAACAAAGGCTGTTGGTTGCTACTCAAGAGAGTCCTGGCACTTTAGTGGAGGGATAGTAGAGAGGATATAGGATATCTGAGTGTTGGTTGCACACTCCACTCTTCTCTCAAATAGCACCTGCATGTGGTAACTGAGGTGTGGGTCATCTTATCACTGGACAGTGTGATTTCATCTTCTTTGTCTGGGTGTTGTGAAGGGCCAGGAAGTGACTGTAGCTTACATTAATCAGTGTGTGGCCATATCTTGCACACTTTGATTTTCTTGGGTTGGTCCAAATGAGCATGGAGCTTCCTATTGCGCCATAAGTTCCCCAGGGGAAGATTTATCTCCTCCTTCCCTCTGTATGCTATTGTGTATGAAAATTGTTTTGGAGCCTCTGTCACAGTTTTGTTTAATGAGGGAAGCCAGGCTGAGATGAAGCCAACACATGGATAAGAACAGATCCAGATAAGTAGAACAGAAATCTGGATCAGAATCATTGAAGACCTTTTTTGACTTGCTTTTCTGCTGTGGATCAGCTTATCCCATCATGTCTAAGTCTGCTTGGCTTGGATTATTTTAAGAGTCTATGTGGAGGGGCGTAGGGGGAGGAGTGGGAGGGAGGGTGGGATTAGGAGGAGACGAGAGAAGGGGCCACAGCTGGGATACAAATTGAATAAATTGTAATAAATTATAATAATAATAATAAAAAAGACTAAAAGAAGATTCTGTGTTAAATGGCACAGCCACCATTTTTTTTCCACCAGAGAGGCAACTGGGAGGTGGCCGTATAGTAATGAAGAATTAAGTCTGGCTAACTACTGGTCCATTACTAGCTCTGTGACAGTAGGTGAGTGATTTGAATTTCCTAAGACTTGGTGTTTCCTAGGTGAGGGCAGAGAACAGATAATAGCAGGCTTGTGAGGATTAAATGGGATAATGCGTGTGCACTGCTGAGCACATAATGAGGGCTCAGAAGAGCGAAACAACAGTGCTGAGATAAACCGCACAACCTTGAAGGGTCCTGCTTGGAAGTTCAAGTGTGAAGCCACATGCCCGACTTATAGCTGAACTTCTCATTACATCTCTCTCACTTACCTTTAATTTTCAGTTCTGTATTTCTACTTAGAAGGGCAAGCCAAATGAAGTTACTTTATTGCTATTCTTTCATTTCCTTGTATTATGTTCATTGTAAGAAAAAGAATTCAGCATATGACCTATCATCTATTTACAGATAGATATCTATCTATCTATCTATCTATCTATCTATCTATCTATCTATCTATCTACCTACCTACCTACCATCTGCACCTATCATGTAGCTATCATCAATTTGTTATTATAAATAATTGGCTAACATTATATAGCTTAAGAACTCTGAAATTGTGAGCTGAGACCATGAGATCTGATGGCATAATTTCCAGCCCCAATCCAGAGGCCTGAGACTTTAGGGGGGGTTGTTGGACTAAGTCCAGTCCAAGGGCTGAGGGTTATGTTCCAGTTCAAGTAGCCAGACAGGCCAAATTCCTCCATCCCCATCATTCTGCTCTGCTTCACTCCTCAGCTAATTGGATGGTGGCCACCTGATCTAGGAGGGCAAACTATTTCACTCTGCTTTTCAAATACCAAGATCACCCAGTAACACCCCCTCAGACATACTTAGAATAATATTTGATTGAATATTTGGACATCCTGTGTCCTAGTAAAGTTGACAGATAAGATTAACAATAGAGTTTTATGTTTATAAACAAAAACAAACAACAATACCAGCTAGGTATTGTTCTGGAGGTATGGAAATAGGGAAGCAAGAAAGATTGAAAGAAAACAAGAAAAGAGAAAAGGGGAAAGAGGAGAAAGAAAGGAGAGCTAAGGGAGGGAAGAGAAAGGAAGGAATTCTTTTGTTTATGATGATGCCTTTGTGAATGTATAGAGTTTAATACATCGATCTTTTCATTGTCTCATTTAATCCTCATGATAATCCTGTGAAGTTGTTTTGACACTTACCATACTGTCACAGTGTAGGTGTTAAAAACACCAAGAGACAAAGTCATTGTATTGTCAAGGTTGCATGGCTCATAAGTAATAGTAATGAGACCAGAACTGAGATTCCCCTGAATCCAGTCTCCTATTCCTTTGCTGTGATGGTATTTTACATGCCTGATTTTCTGTGGGGAGCTACAAAGCTGAGAAGAGTTAAATTTATAGGTTCACCTCTCTCTGTGCTATAGTATGTCATGGGGAGGCACAGTGCAATACAAATTGACAAATCACATGTACTAACTATTATTGCTCATTTGCCAACATACAGTCTATCAGCTTTTTTTCCCTCTTGGACCAATGAGGAGTGCTTTTTTTTCCCCCAGGTTTTAAAACTTTTTATTTGCATATTAAAAATTGTGCATTCCTACACAGACTGTCCAAGAAATTCAAGACAACATAAAAAGACAAAACCTAAGAATAATAGGAATAGAAGAAAAAGAAGATTCCCTGCTCCAAGGCCCAGAAAATATTTTCAACAAAATCATTGAAGAAAATTTCCCCAACTTAAAGGAGAGGACAATAAGAATACAAGAGGTCTACAGAACACCCAATAAATTAGACCAGAAAAGAAAATACTCCCGCCACATAATAATCAAAACAGTAAGTATACAAAACAAAGAAAAAATACGAAAAGCTGCAAGGGAAAAAAGCCAAGTAACATATAATGGCAAACCCATTAGAATCACACCTGACTTTTCAACAGAGACTGTGAAAGCCAGAAGGGCCTGGACAGATATTGTGCAGACCCTAAGAGAACACAGATGTTAGCCCAGGCTACTATACTCCGCAAAACTCTCAGTCCTCATAGACGGAGAAAACAAGATATTCAATGACAAAAACAAATTTCAACAATACCTATACACAAATCCAGTGTTACAGAAGACACTAGAAGGGAAAATACAACCCAAGAAAACTAGCTACTTTCAAGAAAACACAGGAAATAATTAACCTCACTACAGTAAAACAAAAAGCAACCAAGCACACAACCTTATGACCACAGCCAACATCAAAATCAAAGGATCTAACAGCCACTGCTCATCAATCTCTCTCAACATCAATGAACTCAATTCTCCAAAAAAAAAAAAAAGACACAGACTAACAGAATGGATGTGTAAAGAAAACCCAGCAATCTGTTGCATACAAGAAACACACCCAAGTCACAAAAATAGACATTACCTGAGGGTAAAGGGTTGGAAGACTGCTTTCCAAGCAAATGGACCCAAGAAGCAAGCAGGAGTAGCCATTCTAATATCTGATAAAATAGACTTTCAACCAAAATTAATAAAAAGAGATGGGGAAGGACACTTCATATTCATCAAGGGAAAATTCCACCAAGAAGACATCACAATCCTGAACATCTACGCCACAAATACAAGGGCACCCACATTTGTAAAAGAAACATTGATAAAACTTAAACCACACATAGATCCCCACACATTAATAGTGGGAGACTTCAACACCCCACTCTCAACAAAAGACAGGTCAAGAAAACAGAAATTAAACCAAGAAACAATGTCTCAAACAGAGGTCATGAATCAAATGGACCTAACAGACATTTACAGAAACTTACACCCAAACACAAAAGAATTTACCTTTTTCTCAGCACCCCATGGAACCTTCTCCATGTAGTTGGTCACAAAGCAAGCCTCAACAGATACAAGAAGATTGAAATAATCCCTTGTATCCTGTCTGATCACCATGGAATAAAGCTGGACCTCAACAACAACAGAAATAGCAAAAAGCCTACACACACATGGAAACTGAACAACTTGCTACTAAATGACAGCTGGGTCAGGGAAGGAATAAAGAAAGAAATTAAAGTCTTCCTAAAACTCAATGAAAATGAAGACATAACATACCCAAAATTATGGGACACAATGAAAGCAGCACTAAGTGCCTTCAAGAAGAAATTCGAGACAGCTCATTCAAGCAACTTAATGGCTCACTTAAAAACCCTAGAAAAAGAAGAAGCAGACACACCAAAAAGGAGTAGATGGCTGGAAATAATCAAACTCAGGGCTGAAATCAATCAATTAGAAACAAATAAAACAATTCAAAGAATCAATAAAACCAAGAGCTGGTTCTTTGAGAAAATCAACATGATAGACAAACCCTTAGCCAAGCTAACTAAAAGGCAGAGAGACACCATCCAAATCAACAAAATCAGAAATGAAAAGGGGGACATAACAACAGACACTGAGGAAATCCAAACAATCATTAGGACTTACTTCAAAAGTCTATATGCCACAAAATTTGAAAATCTAAATGAAATGGACAATTTTTTTTGATCGATTCAACTTACCAAAGCTGAATCAGGAACAGGTAAATTAATTAAATAGTCCTATATCCCCCAAGGAAATAGAAGCAGTCATTGAAAGTCTCGCATCCAAAAAAAAATCCCAGGACCAGATGGTTTCAGCACAGAATTCTACCAGACCTTCAAAGAAGAGCTAACTCCAGTTCTCTTCAAACTATTCCACAAAATAAAAACAGAAGGAATATTACCAAACTCAGTCTATGAAGCCACAGTCACCTTGGTACCTAAACCTCACAAAGACCCAACAAAGAAAGAGAATTTCAGGCCAATCTCCCTTATGAACATTGATGCAAAAATACTCAACAAAATACTTGCAAACCGAATACAAGAACACATCAAAGATATCATCCACTATGACCAAGTAGGCTTCATCCCAGGTATGCAGGGGTGGTTCAATATATGGAAATCCATCAATGTGATCCACCATATTAACAAACTGAAAGAAAAAAAAAAACACATGATAATCTCCCTAGATGCTGAAAAAGCATTTGAAAAATCCAACATCCATTCATGTTTAAAGTATTGGAGAGATCAGGGATACAAGGCACATATCTAAACATAGTAAAGGCGATATACAGCAAACCTATAGCCAACATCAAACTGAACGAAGAGAAACTTAAAGCAATCCCACTGAAATGAGGGATAAGACAAGGCTGCCCACTCTCTCCATATCTCTTCAACATAGTTCTAGAAGTCCTTGCTAGAGCAATAAGACAGTTGAAGGTGATCAAGGGGATACAGATTGGAAAGGAAGAAGTCAAAGTATCACTATTTGCAGATGATATGATAGTATACGTGAGTGACCCCAAAAACTCTACCAGGGAACTCCTACAGCTAATAAACACCTTCAGCAAAGTGGCGGGATACAACATTAACTCAAAAAAATCAGTAGCCCTACTGTATACAAAAGACAAAAGGGCTGAGAAAGAAATTAGGGAAACAACACCTTTCACAATAGCCACAAATGACATAAAGTACCTTTGTGTAACCCTAACCAAGCAAGTGAAAGACTTGTACGAAAAAAATTTCAAGACTCTGAAGAAAGAATTAGAAGAAGGTACCAGAAGATGGAAAAATCTCCCATACTCATGGCTTGGCAGGATTAAAGTAGTAAAAATGGCCATCTTACCAAAAGCAATCTACAGATTCAATGCAATTCCCATCAAAATACCAACACAATTCTTTACAGGCCTGGAAAGAAAAATTCTCAACTTCATATGGAATAACAAGAAACCCAGAATTGCTAAAACAATCCTCTACAATAAAAAATCTTCTGGAGGTATCTCCATCCCTGATCTTAAGCTGTACTATAAAACAACAGTTATAAAAACTGCATGGTACTGGCATAGAAACAGAATGGTGGATCAATGGAACTGAACAGAAGACCCAGAAATAAACCCATGCACTTATGGACACCTGATCTTTGACAAAGATGCCAAAACCATTCAATGAAAAAAAGATAGCATCTTCAACAAATGGTGCTGGTCTAACTGGATGTCTACATGTAAAAAAATGCAAATAGATCCATACTTATCACCCTGCACAAAACTAAAGTGAAAGTCGATCAAAGACCTCAACATAAAACCAGACACACTAAACCTGTTAGAAGAAAAAGTGGGGAAAACCCTAGAACTCATTGGTACAGGAGACAACTTCCTGAACAGAACACCAACAGCACAGGCTCTAAGAGTAACAATCAATAAATGGGACCTCATGAAACTGAAAAGCTTCTCTAAAGCAAAGGACACCATCATCAAAACAAAACAATAGCCTACAGATTGGGAAAGAATCTTCACCAACCCTTTTTCTGACAAAGGGCTAATATCCAGAATATATAAAGAACTAAAGAAGCTGAAAAGCAGCAAACCAAGTAATCCAATTAAAAAATGGGGAACAGAGCTAAACAGAGAACTCTCTGTAAATGCTCAACCTCATTAGCCTTTAGGGAAATGCAAATCAAAATGACCCTGAGATTTCACCTTATACCTATCAGAATGGCCAAGATGAAAAACTCAAGTGACAACACATGCTGGAGAGGTTGTGGAGAAAGGGGAACCCTTCTCCACTGCTGGTGGGAATGTAAACTTGTACAACTACTCTAGAAATCAATCTGGTGCTTTCTCAGACAACTAGGATTAGCGCTTCCTCAAGATCCAGCCATACCATTCCTAGGCATATATCCAAAAGAGGCTCAAGTACACAATAAGGACATTTGCTCAACCATGTTTGTAGCAGCTTTATTTGTAATAGCCAGAGGCTGGAAACAGCCCAGATGCCCCTCAACTGATGACTGGATACAGAAATTGTGGTACATCTACTCAATGGAGTATTATTCTGCAATGAAAAATAAGGAAATCATGAAATTTGCAGGTAAATGATGGGACCTGGAAAGGACCATCCTGAGTGAGCTGTTCGAGAAGCAGAAAGACACACACGGTATATACTCACTCATATAGACATATAACATAGGATAAGGCTACTAAAATCTGTACTAATCAAGAGAGAGGATCCTGACTAAAATGCTCAATCCCCTTCCTGAAAGGCAAAGAGGATGGACATCAGAAGAAGAAAACAGGAAACAACCTAGGAACCTGCCACTGAGGGCCTCTGAAAGGCTCTGCCCTGCAGACTATCAAAGCAGACGCTGAGACTTATGGCCAACTGTTGGGCAGAGTGCATGGAATCTTATGTAAGAAGTGTAAAATAGTAAGATCTGGAGAGGACAGGAACCCCACAAGGAGAGCAACAGAACCAGAAAATTTGAACACAGGGGTCTTCCCAGAGACTCATATTCCAACCAAGTACCAGTCATGGAGATAACCTAGAACCCCTGCACAGATGTAGCCCATGGCAGTTTAGTGTTCAAGTGGGTTACATAGTAGTGGGAAGAGGGACTGCCTCTGACATAATCTGATTGGCCTGCTCTTTGATCACCTCCCCCTGAGGGGGGAGCAGCCTTATCAGGCTACAGAAGATGACACTGCAGCCACTTTTGATGTGATCTGATAGACTAAGATCAGAAGGAGGACCTCCCCTATCAGTGGACTTGGGGAAGGGCATGTGTGAAGAAGGGGGAGGGAGGGTGGGACCGGGAGGGGAGGAAGGAGGGGCTTAAGAGGGGATACAAAGTGAATAAAGTGTAATTAATAAAATAAAATAAAATAAAAATTGTGCATTGCAATAATTAAAATCATTTGAACAACAACAACAACAACAACCAAAATGGCACTCTGATTAAACTGCATTTTACACCCTGCAGGACACCTTGGGCCATCTTGAATTTTACTCTATATTTTACCATCTCCCACCCTTCTTTTTCCTTTACCAACATTCAAGTTCTTTTCCCTCTCTGCTAGCCAGACCAGCAAACGGGTGGGAGAAACAGGGGGAGGCCTTCCTGGTCAGTAGTTCTGATTCTTTGATTTGAAAGGGACAGCACAGTCACTTAAACTTGATCCAACCTCTTTGCATTTTACAAAGTTAAACAGCTGAAAAAAGTAAAATCAGAAGGCGATGCTTGTGGAATTTACAGTGCATATTGGCGGCGCTCGCCTCATTATGATTCGCCAGCTTGCTTCCCCTGTTCAATCGTTTCTTTTGAAGGCAGAGGATCTTTCTCTTGTGTTTCTGTCTTCTTCAAATTCGACTTATCGAATTTTTCGATCTCAGCCATATCGGGTTCGTCAGACATGGTTGCTGGAAAGAGCCAAGTGAGGTGCACCAACAAGGAGAGTCCGGTCTGCTCAGAAGCCGCCGCCAATTGTCAGAGCAGTGCTTTTGAGAAACACACCTGACTTGGCATTGGTTGATCACTTAATTCTCAACCAGAGAGGAGCCTTTGCTTTGTTTAATGGCTCCTGAAATGTTGACATGCAGGAGAGCACAGAGCAGTACTCTTTCTTGTTTGTGCTCTTCTTTCTAAAACCACAAGAAATTGTTTTAAGAAAGTTGTAATGAAATGCATCTGTCACTTATTAAGATGGATAGCTGGAGTGCAGTTTTCCGTTACTGGGAATGGCAGAATCAGATTAGGAAATAACAGTCCTCAGCATCTTCTCCGCATAATGTGTTGGGGAAAATGCCACTTTAAGAGAAAGCTGCAATTGTGAGGGCCAGGGATCTTTCCCCAAAGGGGCTGTGTTTACCAGAGAGCTTTCCCAGCCCCTTTGGCAAGTGAAGGGACTGTGCTAGGGAGTGGGGCCTCCTTGTGCTGGCTGTTTCTGGGAGTTTGGAGGCTGGGGCTGGGTTTCATGGTTGAAGGGACTCAAACACCTTCCTGTTCCTGTGCCATGTACATCTATCTCTAAATTAGAAATTTTGCTTTAGAGCTAGTTTCATTCCTTAGTTTATATTGAACCAAGTTGGACCCAGTCAGTAAGCAGTGGGTGTCTTCTATGCAGCCAGCCTCTTTTCTGATAGGGTTGCTAGCCAGAATGAAGGACTGATTATATCTGCTTCATCTGGCTACAATGTTGAGATGAGGATGCAGCAAATAAAGCAGTTTCACACCATCAGGATAATAAAACAAATCAACAAAGTTAGGAGTAGATAGGGAAAGAGTTTATTTGACAGGATAAAATACCTTTCACAATCCATGAAACCTGGGCCGTTATTTCCAGATTATTATTGTGTTTTTATGTCTCCAGGGAAGTAACTGCACAGATTAAAAAAAATGGTTAAACAGGATGTTTGAATCACTTAATTTGTCTTCCATCTAAACTGAGGAATCTGATCCTCCACATCCTGGTGAGTGGGCTAGTCTTCTCCTAGTAAAGCCGAGGATTGGTTTAGGTTATTCTCAGTAAGAAACCAAACCAGCTCGCCATTCTTGTGCATTAGTGACTTTTACTTTGCTGTAAGCTTAAGTGAGAAGAGAGCTTTTTCATGGCTTCCGTCCACTGTGGTAAAGGTATGTGTGGTGGAGTTCATGGCACTAAGAGCTCCTCAAATCTTGGTTGCCAGGAAGCACAGCACCTCACCAGAGCCAGAAGCAGGTGCCACTCCAAGGCCCACTTCTGCTAGACAGACCACAGTCCCAAAGGTCCCACAACCTCCTGAACTGCATCACTAACTGGAAATCAAGGGTCCAAACACACGAACTTATGGAGGACATTTGACATTCAAACCACAAGAGCTTGTTCATTCAGATCATCTTTCAGCAAACATTCGTGAGGCCTCTAACTATACTAATTGTGCAATTATTAATCCCCACTTCAGCACACCACGTACAGAAAACTCGGTGGTGTTTGAGAGGACTGTGGAGCGGTACTAGGGGAATAACGGATACATGCTCACTGGGAACACCAAGCCGCTCCCCTCTCCACTGAAATGCTAGGGGTCTCTTGAGTAGCCAACAGCCTCTGTTTTCTCCTTCCTCTGAGACAGATGTGGCAGACCAGTCAAGGTCCTTGGTCCTGGTTCCCAAGAGATCAGTGAACGAGATGCATGGTGCCATCAGCATCCATTCATTTTCTTGTTTATGAAAAGTTTTCATACACCTTGTGGTGTTATCTCCTTATCTCGCAAAGTGGGTAGTACACGCATCATCAGGAAGATGAGGTTTGTGGTTGCCATTAATGTTCATTTCTAATTATTTCCGCTGTTTCACTTTTTGGGTATAATTATTTTGAACACGGTGTCTGTGTGAGGTGCTCTGGCTATTGGAATGTATGATGGAGGGATCACTTTTCTTGGAAGTAGAAGTTCCAAGTGGGCCTTCTCAGTGGAGTTTATGTGTCCATCACCATCACACTGATAACCACAGGTATCAAAGACCACCATTGCTCCATATTCAATGTACAGTGTGAGTATGAGCTCAACTTCTATATTAAGCAACTAACATTCTTAAGTTTCCATAGATTGTGCTTCCTCACTGGAACCTGCTATCATGTACGGAAGAAGAGCCCTTCACTGCTGAAATAGTCTAGTGGTTAGGACATTCTCTCTTCTAGGTTGAAACAGAATCTGCCTTCCTGCCACCTCCCCGAACGATTCATTCTTCTTTCTGGAAAATCCAGGGATCAGATTACCCATCCTCTGCACGTCAGCTTTTCACACGCTGTGACAGCTCTCATAGTCCCCCCCTGAGCTCTGTTCTCCAGGAAAATGTGACTGATAACCTCAGATGGGTTCTTGGATGACATGGTTCCCAGACGCCTCATTATTCTTGTTCCTAGTCTCCAGATCCACCCTGACTCACCAGTGTAACCTAAATGGGGCATCAGTGTTTTCATGCTGCATCTACTATAAAGAAGCCTTTGCAATTTTATTCGCAGAAACTAAAATGAAAAGACAAATATCAAAAGATTTTGTAATCTTTCAAGACAAAGGTAACCATCTACTTGCATCTTCAAACCTTTCAATGGATCCCCAACTATGTGTAAGGTGAAGACCCTAGAAGACCCTCACTCATCTGATGCAGTCTTTCTTTTGTGGTGTCATCTTCCCTGAGGATCCCTGTGTGTGGTTTGCCCATTTGCCTTCCCATGCTTTTCCTCCCCAGCTTTTCTTGTCACAGCCTAAAAATGCATTCCCAGATTCCCATATCAGCCAGGCTCCACCAGCCTCGGCTCACCGAAGGCACTGATGAGACATGAAGAGTAGGAGGGGATTACCACCCGCCCTCTTCTACCCCTGATAGTGTGGTTTCCTGTTCCTTCCCTGGCTCCCACCAGGAAGTCATTGCTGCAGTGTGGCCCCAGCCAGATGAATTCAGCGAAAGCTATGATCGTACTTGGTCTCTGGCTTCCTGCAATCCTGGTGGCTGAGTTGCTTCCCAGTCTCCTGGTTGTCTTAACTTTTCCACTGTAGTTGTTAAAAATTACATTCATTACAATCTCCTTGATTTGAGAAGCCTTGAGAGGATTCTGTTTCCCTGATTTTATCAGCTACCCAGCATTTTACTCTCTAATTTCAGTGAACAACTTTTCAGTTCTCAAGATGATTCTGCTTCTCTCTTGCATGCTTGATACAGTTTCCTCTTCTCACTGTCTTCTGTTCACTCTTCATGCCTCAGCATAGACTTGTCTCTTGCTCACTTTTCTTTTTCAGTACATTTATTAACTGCTGTTTCTCTTTGTAATTACCCAGTCTTGTGCTTGGCTTATAGAAGGTGCCCAATGAATAACTTAAATGACATTAATTAGCAGCATATGGGAAACATGGTGATGGCCCTGGTATTATACACTTTGAGAGGTCAAATGAGTACTTTGGTTACTGTCAGCAATGTCTGGAATTCTTGGATAATAAGGCTGTTTTGGTGAGGCTTCACTTGTGGCTTTAGTATATACAGTGGTCTATGTTCTCTTGATTTATGGTTGAGCTCCTTGGAATCAAGTGATCAGATAAAGAACTCTTTCTGAGGTTTCCACCTTCAAAGGGTAAAATCTTTGATTGTATGAGGTATCACTTGCTAATGGCCCAGTGTTCTTTAAGAATGCTGATGAAGATAGGGTAGGGTCAGATAGTAGAGGAGGAAGACCTGCCCTATATCAGTGGACTAGGGGAGGGGCATAGGGAAGGAAAGAGAAAGAGGGTGGGGCTGGGAGGAGATGAGGAATGAGGCTACAACTGGGATACAAAGTAAATAAATTATGATTAATAATAAGAAGAATAATAATAAGAATGCTGATGAAACAGGATGTCAGTCAGAGTATTCTCTGGTGTTTAATTACTATGAAGGTTTGGCCAGTTTCTCTGGCTTTGGATCCCACCATGGTTATCAGGCATATCCTGTAAGACAATAAAGACAAGCAGCTTTCCAGTGGACTCTGTCATATCTGCTATCCATGAAATATATGGACTTGTATTTTCTTTCTTGATAACTTAGTTGATTCCAATGATAAGTTGGTCTTTAAGAACAGGCAATATTTCCTGAAACCACTATCTAAGGATTGAGGGCAAGGGAAATCATTCTCCCTTGTATATAGGGTGTAACCAGGAGTTCTAAGTTGAGTTTTTATATTGTGAGTACCATTTTCCCTTTCAAAAAGGAGGCCTCTTGTTGCCATGTTGGCCCTATATTGCTGCCTCCCAAGCTCTAAGGCATAATCACATCTGGGTAAATGATGATCTGTTAAATCTGGACAAAGTTTAAGCTTGGGAACTTGTAAAAGCTCCTATCCATCTCAGAAGATCCCATCATGCAGTCATAAATTGTGAGTCTAAGCAGATGTAATTGGGAACCCTGGAACTTGTACACTGGAAGCCATATGCAAGTTCTTGTCCAACAGTAGAGCAAAGGCTTCAAGTAGGCATGAAAGGAGGTTGATAATGCCTCTACAGTGAAGGTTTCTCTGGTGAGCATTAATGAGATGACTCATTTTATTTGGAAAGATGTTATGACCCTTTAAAAATAGGGATTCCATTCAGAGTAGAGTGATTGGTGAGAAGAACAAAAGTAATGAATGTTGGGTCTACTTCAATACAAAAGTGCTGACATATGAGGAATTTGAGTCTATCCTGCATGGGGCATACTCATCCATCCTTTGACAGATCAAATAAAGCCCCCAGATTTTGCTGAAGTGGTAGAGTCTTGAATCTTTTGAGACATAATGGCTCAGCCCCAGTTGGAAAAGTTGTGTGACAAATAGTTATATATTCCGTGTGCATATATCCTTTAAATGTCCTTGGAGGTCGCCATCAGTGTAATGTCTTCCCGATGCTACTGGAAGAAGTTGAATATAGTTAAAAGCTTGCTTGCAAAGACTGAGTATGCCGGAAGGGATTCTGAAACACCCCACAGGGAGACAGGTGAAGATGTATTGTGCTTCTTTGAAAGTAAAGGCAAATTGTGGCTGAGAGGCCATCAAAATAGGTGCCAAAGATAATATATTAGCCAAATGTATAAGAGAGCGAAATACTTTGAAGTTGCTATTACATAGAAGCAGTATTGTCCATTGACATTAGGTATGGGACTTTATTGATGGCACCACAGCAGTCAGATTGTGACAAACAATTTTTAGACAAAGTGAATCAAGTTTGTACAGTGACAAAACTGGACTACTACAAAGGGAAATGGTTGGATCAACAACCTTATTCTTCAGTAAATTTTGAATAACGATGCTTTACTCTTGTTGGTTTTGTTTCAAAGTGTATCAAACTATAGCTATTTTAACCAGGTGGAAGGGTGTAGATGTGTGTGTATGTGTGGGTGTGCGTGTGCATGTGAAAAATCTATAGGATCCTATTTTAAGAAATGAACTAGGTGGCAAAGACCAACTTGTTTTTAATTTGTTATTCATTGGGTTAGGTCATCTATCCAACTATGGGTATTTTTAAGCAGTGAATGCTATGATTGTGGAGAGTGTATGTAAGATAATAGTTCTGAGACAAAGCAGTATCATTTATTCTGTGTTTTATTTCTGCTAAATTTCCTGAAAGAACAGGGGTGAATTTGCTAACTTTTCTAGGACCCTGAGTATAAGTATAAGTTGAAGTTATATGAAGACCATGAAGACTTGTCATTTTTAAGGAGACTAGTGAAAATAATGAGGGAAACAATGCCTCATCTAGCTCTTAAAACTTTTCATGTCAAGAATGGGTTACATGTTGAGACATTGGCCAATGGGGACATAAGCTATTGCCAAGGTTATTGCTTATTCTCTGCAATGTGATGATAAGGCCCTATTACTAAAGACAGAGCTTACTTATGTCACTGAACATGGAAAAATTAAGCTTGCACTCAATTAGAAGCTTCACTAATACTAACTAGTGTTTGTGGTGCTAAAAGGTACTTTACATGCTACTAAGGAAAAAAAGGAATCATCGATGTGTCCCAGCTACAAAACCTGTGACCTACAACAGCAACTTGCCTACGAGACATTCTAGTACAATAGTGGCACAAATGTTAAGGGAGTAACTAATTCCTTTAAAAGAATTTTTTTTTTTTTTTGGATTTAAGATGGAACCCATATCTGACACAGCTATAGTGTCAAAACATTTGAGATAAGATAAGTCATGGGCCCTACATAAAAACTTGCTAATATAATTTTGCTAAAGGAAGATAGCAATAACATGGATTCTTGTGGTAGTTTAGATGAAAATGGTTCTTATAGGCTCATATGTTTGAATAGTTTGTCTCAGTTGGTTGAACTTTTAGGAAGAATTAGGAGGTGTGGCCTTGTTGGAGAGGTATGTCACTGGAGGTAGGCTTTGAGGTTTAAAAAGCTCCATGAATCCCAATTATCTTGCTCTCTGCCTCATGCTTGTAGAGTGGGTTTTGAGCTTTCAGATGCTGCTTCAGAATTATTCATGCCTGTCTGCTGTCATGCTTTCTGTCATGTTGGTCATGAATTCTAACCTTCTTGAACTGTGAGTCCTAATTTCAATGCCTTAGTTATTGTATTTTGTTGCAGCAATTGAAAAGTAACTAAGGCACTCTTGATGACATAACTCAACCCTATTGGAGAAGCTGCTTCTTGAAGTAGGTAGGAATTAACAGAGAGACACATAAATGGACAGTGAAGACAGTGAGAGACTTTGGAGCACTCAGCCATAAATAAGATGTCTTTATCAAACCTCCCTCTTCAAGGCTCAGGGATCTATTTGAAAGGGGGAAGTAAAACAATTCTAAGAATTAGAAAGAGTGTGTGACTCCAAAGAAATAGCATTTTCCAGGCACAACATGGCTAATATACATAAAAACTCATAGATACTGTGACAGCACACACAAGACCTGTATGTGTTCAAATCAAACAAAATCTCAGCACTGAGAAAGGGAAGTTGACAGAAAGTGGTACCCATAAGAAGAAGCTACTTAAAGTTGATGCATGTAGGGGGAAAGGAACAATCAGTTTTCTCCAATGAGATGTCACTGGATATATCAAGTACACTCCAGGGCAGTAGTGGCACAAATATTATGGTAACCAATCCCTTCTTACCCTATGCCCAGAACTAGTTGGTCAACATAAAATGAACTTCATGGTTTTTGTTTCATTGTCTTTTTTCTTGTTTTGATTTTTTCTTTGAGAGGGAGGGAGAGAGAGAGAGACAGAGAGACAGAGAGAGAGAGACAGAGAGAGATAATATAGGTGGGTAGATAGGGTGTAGGATCTTGGAGGTGTTGGAGAGGAGAGCATATGATCAAAATATATTGAATGAAACAATTTTTTAAATAAAAAAGTAGCAACAAAAGGGGACTGATGAACCAACAGAGAGGTAAAAGGAAATCGTCTCTGGTTGGTGGCCATTGTCCCTAGCGGTTCTTAGCAGGCTTGTTGTGGTTGCTATCCCTTAACGTCTGAATACTGGGTGGCAGCAATTTGGCCTGATGAGCTTGGAAATCACGTAGCCTGGAATCATCTTGTGTACATCTCATGTGATCTGGTCCTGGAGTCTCTAGCTTCCCCATAGTCTACTAAAATAAGAAATTGCTACTCTTCAAGAGTTGTTGCCAAGATTAAATGATTTGTGAAATCCAGATTTGGGGGTTTCTAATATTACATCTTTTATCCAGGCATGGTGGCGCATGCCTATAATCCAAGAACTTGGAAGGTAGAATCAAGAGTTCAAAACCAACCTCAGCTACATAGCAAGTTCAAGTCTATCCTGGACAATGCAAGGCTCTGTCTCAAAAACCTAGCACCAACAGAATACTCCATATCAGGTTTTGTGAGTGGGTCATGTTTTCGGAAGGGTGACTGCTGAATGGTCTCTTGTGAGCATCTTTGCTCCCTTTATAACTCTTATTTCTTAGATTATTTCACTGGTGGGTGTGAATGTTTGAGCTTCATCTCATTCTTCATGAGAAACTAATAACTCTTCTTAAAAATAATTGCTTTATATGCTCATCAAAGGTCCTGTTTGGGATTGGTAAGGATTTCTGGTGCATTGGCATGTTCAGTGTAACAGCAGTAAATCCACCATCCCATGCCCACTTCCTGAATAGCTGTCATACTTCCCCCAAGGTTTTGCAGCTAGGGAAGGCATGAGCATTTTTGTTGCCATGGTGGGATGGGCTGTTTCCATGTCATCAACACTGAATAGATGAGACGAAAGCGAAAATGAGCTTGGGAATGCGGCAGAGGGCATCTTTAATGGGCCCATTTTAATAAATTAAATGAGTTTCTTAATAAATTATTAATTTGGGGATCACAAGATATGCCTACCAATTGGTTCCTCTCAACAGATGCTGAAGTTAATTCTGAGCTGGTATTATACAAGTGCAAAAGTCAATTGGCTCCCTCTTCATCTTCCTGTTGAATAAATTCTTTTAGTAAATTTTCAATCAGCTCAAATCACACACCTCTATTTCTGTCTTTTCTCTGTGAATGGAAGTTTGGTGAGTAGTTTTGAGGAATACTTCAGAGAAGGTTTTTCTCATCTCATTTTTAGGCTTCTCTACCCAACAAATCCCAGTCAGTTTCATAAGAGTTAAGCACTACACACACACACACACACACATTTCTGATTCTGCAGGAGTTGGAATGGCCATGTAGATGTTCTTATAAGACGCTCCCATAGTTTTTGGTGACCCCTCCTCTTTTGGTCTCATCTGTCTGCTTTGGGAAAACAGTGAAACATTCTGAGCTACTTCATTAGGGTCCATGCCTTGAGGGATTGGTGGTCCTCACATTACTATGCTGGGATCTGGATCTATTTTTGTAGCAGAAGCAAAGCAGTAGCAATACCATTGCCACTCTAAATCTCTCAGGGTCCCAGTAAACCACCTCCAGCTTGGACCTTGAGCTTCAGCACATCACAAGTCTTTTACATGAGCAAAACCCCAATGAACCCATGCATTACACATGGTGCTGGCTTTTCCCTTGGAGTTCTATACGAAGGTCAGCTGCTGCTTGGTGTACACAAACTACGGTCAGAGGGCAGGAGTCACTCCTCTCAGCCTTAGTGTACGTCAGAATAAAGACATAGTTCAAACTGTGACACTCAGGTAGGTCTAGATCAAGACATACTTTCAAAGGTAGATATCTCATTGTAAGGACCCCTTTCCCTAAAGGACAATTATCTAGGCCAATTTAACTCTACCATGGAGCTTCTGGAAAATGTAGCACAGATAAGCATAGGGCTCCACTTACCAGTTCATCCCCAGGCAGTGCCCTAGCTTAAAGACATATGGCCTGCAGGCAGCAGCTTCAAGTGCAGTGCCAGAAGGCCACAGAGATGTCAGAGGCCGGAGACTAAAGTCTCCTAAGTTGCGCTCACTACACAGAGCATCCTGCCATGCTTCCTGCTGACTTGTGGTTGCCCTCAGAAGGCAGGGACCAGCTCCTCATTCAGGGTTCACACTGAAGTCAAAAATGATGGCCCTGCACATTCAGAAAGGGAAAGAGTGGGTCTGAAATTCCTGGAATGAGGGAGGGACAGTAAATAATAATAAAGGGAGGGTGGCTTTGGTTTTATTGTGGATAGGAGGAGGAAAGTACATGCCTCTGTGCATGGCTAAGCTTTGTGTACCTTAAACTTCTGTTCTGGCACCAGGGAGAGGGCTCTTGGGCTTCCCTGGCTTGCTTACCAGCTTAAACAATGTAGAGCGAGAGAAGAAAGGCAGGTGGGGCTTGTCAAACATCAAAAAGGAGTCTGTGTCTTCAGCACACTGACAGATAAAACATGTTTTACAAAATTCTAATTTGGGCTTGAAAGCTCAAATCGTATCATTAGCTACAAGTATTGTCAGGTGTTTTCCTACTGTGTGACGGTCTCTGCTTGGTTTTGACAGAGCATCTACCAAACACATGAATCTGAATAGCCACAACTTGTTACTCATTCTTTCAAGTAAAAATGACCTTCTCTGGCCAGCACAGCTGCTGGACCATCTCTCAGGAGTCCTTCCTTGAGACAGCCCTAGTACTTGGGTATGTGGCAGAAATAACACGTGTTTTACTTCTCATTTTCTTACATGGAGTATTGAACAGTTGTTTTCCATAAGGGAATGGAATAAGTATTAAAAGGTCCACCTGTGTCCCTGGGCAGTGTGGCCTTGATTCATGCTAAGGTGCCAGCAATTTTCACCACAGTTGATGAAAAAGTCAACTTAGTGAAAATAATACATAATTTCTTAATATTACTATGAAAATAGTTTCAAACTCACAGTCTCCCTAAACATGTCTCAGGGACTCCTCTGTCAGACTTTGCATCACATACTTTGAAATGAAGTCATGGACAAGCCCCATTTATTTCTCAGGACATTTTTCAAGGATGCTATTATAAAAGAGGGGGTACTAGTAAAGAATTAGGACCAGTTTTACAGTCAACCATACTGGATACCTTACCAATCTTAGTTTGTCTCTAACGAAATCTATTCTGTTAATTGATGTTATGTTCCGTGATGTAGTGATAGAGACCAGAGCAACCAAATCTCTAATGTGGGTCCAGGGAAGTCTTATCTAAAGAAACGATGTATACATGGAGTCTCAAAAGGCAAAGAGGGAGCCTGCCACCGAGGGCCTCTGAAAGGCTCTACCCTGAAGGGCATCAAAGCAGATGCTGAGACTTATGGCCAACCTTTGGGCAGAGTGCAGGGAATCTTATGAAAGAAGTAGGAAATAGTAAGACCTGGAGAGGACAGGAGCTCTACAAGGAGAGCAACAGAACCAAAAAATCTGGGCACAGGGGTCTTTTCTGAGACTGATACTCCAACCAAGGACCATTCATGGAGATAACCTAGAACCCCTGCACATATGTAGTCCATGACAGTTCAGTGTCCAAGTGGGTTCTCTAGTAATGAGAACAGGGACTGTCTCTGCCATGAACTGATTGGCCTGCTCTTTTATCACCTCCCCCTGGGGGGAGCAGCCTTACCAGGCGACAGAGGAAGACAATGCAGCCAGTCCTGATGAGACCTGATAGACTAGGATCAGAAGAAAGGGGAGGAAGACCTCCCCTATCAGTGGACTGGGGGAGGGGCATGGGTGAAGAAGGGGGAGGGAGGATGAAATGGGAGGGGAATAGGAAGGGAGCTACAGGGGGGATACAAAGTGAATAAATTGTAATAAATAAAAATTAAAATTTTAAAAAGTGAATAAATTTTAAATATAAAAATAAATAATTTTTAAAAAGGCAAGAGGAAAATAGTCCAGGTTGAAAAACAGGAGAGGAGCTGTAGGCTCAGGACATGACTTGTGTAATGATATGATAAAGAATGACAGCTGCTATTTCATCAAAACCAGTTGCATAGATAGGCTTCTGTGATTCTATCACTGGCTATGTTAATCATCTCAAATCACAATCCAAGGTTGGTTTTTATCCATGCCTTCTCCTCTACTGCTAGTCAGTTATCAAAATCGTATGAAGTGTCTGAAGTAGAAAAGGGAATATAACAAGGAATTACAAGGTGGAATTTGCTCCTGAAAATAACTTAAATCACCCATAAAGTACAACACATGTAGTTTTGTGAAGGGACAAGGACAATGTGAAGATCTGTGTTACATGTGAGAACATTTGTTATACACTAGACCTTCCCAGCCTTCCTTAGTGCTCACACTCTGAGAATGGGAACAAAACCAGGGGAAGGACTCACAATTTCCTATTGTCTAGTTCCTTGTGAATCTGCACACTTCCACCCCACCATCAGTCTCCTCCCTTCTGCTTCCGTGTTTGGAGCTGAGAAAATATGACATGTACATAATAAGATATACCCCAATTTTGTCACTGTTCAGTGGGCATGCCTCATAACTTCCTTTCTGCCACCTCTGTTTCCTCCTCACCCCTAGCAGAGTCCTAGTTAACTGGCTGGCACTGTGCTCTATGCATACTTCCATCTACTCTTTGCATGAGAGGTAGAGGGAGTGCCTAAATGCCCTTTGATTAAAGACTCCAGTATGGCCGCCCAGTGCCAACTGAATACTCAACACAGAGGACTTTTCACTGTGTCTAGTTGTTAAAATATCTCTTTGATTTCTTCCCCTAGCTATACTATGCGGTCTTTGTAGGTAAAAATCTCCTCAGTATTCTCAGGCTCTCCTTGCAGTGGGATCCCAAGGAATTCTGCTCCTTTTTAATGATGGTGGAGATGACACTAAAGTGTCTATGGTGCCTGCTGACAGCAACTTGGTGTGCACTTGTGTGTATTCCCTTTTCTCCTGTGTCTACTTGGTTCTTTCTTTCCCCTGCCTTAAGATATTCAGTTTGCAAGCTTTACATCTAAGAAAACTAAAGCTGTCACTCATTTCATCTCTTGTAGATCCACCTCTCCCCAACCTGATGCCTTAAAGTCCCCAAAGTGAGTACAAGCAGTTTCTAAGCACTTAGAGGTTGCTCTGCCTTCTGGGTACAATTGCTCCCTGCTGAAGGAAAGTCTTGGCACTGCTGGGTGCCAGGTCTCCAGCTGTATATGCACTAGAACACCACAGGCTTTCAGGGAGCTTTGAAACGGCCTAGTATGGATGTGTGAAAGCATCTAGGGAACCCCATACCCAAACATGGCAAAGTGTGGGCTTAATAACTCTTCCCACAGTGCTTACCCAACTTCCTTTTTGGAGAATTCAGGGTAACTTACAAAGAAAAATAAGTTAACCATAAAGGATGGGGGAAGGAAATAAAGAGGTGTTCTTGTCTGTGAGGTGGAAAAAGATTAATACCCAAATGCACAGTTACAGATCTATGCACCTATAGGGGTGAGTCATTCATTTGCTCCTGCCTTGCTCACAAGCCCCTGCAATGCCTTTAATCTCAGCACTCAGGAGGCAGAATCAGGTAGATCTCTATGAGTTCAAGAACAGCCTGGTCTACATAGCAAGTTCCAGGCCAGTCAGGGTTACATAGTGAGATTCTGTCTCAAACAAAACAAACAAACAGAAGAACTATCAATTCACAGTGGCCATATGTAGAAATGACCCTCCTGGCTGAAAGAAGTGTAATGTGTGATACCTGTTGCTAAGTTCAGAGAGATTCTTCTCCTGAGGCCTTTCATCAAAAGGATCATATGATGACCATGTCCTAAGAGAACATGTCACAGTGTCCTAAGGGATCTAAAATGTCCTAAGAGATCATAGTGACCATTTCCTAAGAGATTATATAGTAACAGTGTCTTATGACTTTCCCAGAGTGACAATACACTAAGAGATCAAGTGATAATATTCTAAGAAATTGTAAGGTCTTAAGAGATCATATGATAAGCAAGACCTGAGAATGTTACATAGTAACTGTGTCCTGACGGGATCACACGTGACCTCTTACTAAGTAAGGACTGTATGGTAAATGTTCTAAGAGATGACATGGTGACCTGTCCTCGCAGATCTCATGGTGGCCTTTCACAGGGTTCTTCCTAGGGTATCATCAAATACAGCCTTAGAGAGGGAAGAAGGCATCTTAGATAAAGGAGGCTTCAATTGAGTCCTCCAGAGGAGAAGATCACTGCCCCAGTCACAGGGGACAACACAGAGCAGAAAATCATATAGGACAGTATTGACAGCACTCAGCAGCATTAGGCCAGGTAGGAGTGGACAGGAAGGGCTGTCTGGGTGAGAATGAACCAGCCAGCCAGGATGGAGCAGGACAAAACCTGGATCATTCAAGGCTTAGCTGATGAGCAGTGTTAGGCTTTGCTGTGCTGAGCAGGACTGGGCAAAAATCATAAGAACTGGGCAGAGCCTGGCAAGACTAGACAGGCCAGGACAGAATTAGGCAGAACTTGTAGGGCAGGATAAAACCGGCAAGGCGTGATAGGACTGGACATGGCTGGACAGGTTTGGACAGAGAACAGAACATAGCAGGATAGGGTCTCAGCTTCTGTCTTTTTTTAATTTTTTTTATCTTATTGAAAATAGTTTTTTCAAATATGATATATTCTGATCATGTCTTCCCCTACTTCTCCCAATTTCTCTCCACCTCCCTTTCCATACAGAGCTGCACCATTTCTGTGTCTCGTTAGAAAACAAACATGCCCCTAAGGATTAATAATAAAATAGCATAAGATAAATCAAAGACAAATAAGAATATGACAAAACAGCCAAACAAGATTAAGAGCCAAAGAAAAAGCACAAGAAATACATAGAGACACACAGTTACATGCATTCACAAACTTGGGAACTCCGTAAAAATCCAAAACCAGAAGCCATAATATATACTCTAAGGACCTGTAAGGATTAAAAAAAAAAAAAAAAAAAAAAAAAAACAATGCCCTGACTTAACAGTATGAGATAAAGAACCTCCAAAGATACTGCTGAGCTTATTTTGTATTGGCCATCTACTGCTGGTCATAGGGTCTACCCTTAAGAGTGGTTTGTTTCCCCAGTGAGTCTCCCTTGGAGAAAAGTAATTTTTCATTTGCAAGTGGCTATCAATTGGAGATAGTGTCTAGTGTGGGGGTGGGGATGTGTCCACTTCTCCTTTCAGCTCTAGGAGCCCATTTGCTACAGACCCATGCAGGCCCTGCGCATGCTGCTACAGTGTTTGTGAGTTCCTATGTGCACTGTTGTGTTTGGAAGACTTTGATTCCTTGATGCCCTCCTTCCCCTCTGGCTCTTAACACCCTTTCTGCCTGATCTTCCTCGGAGCTCCTTGAGCCCAGGGTCTTGGGTTCTCTTTGTTGTTGTTTTGGTTTGTTTTTGTTGTTGTAGTTTTGAGACAGGGTTTCTCTTGGCTGTTCAGGACTTGCTTTGTAGACCAGGTTGGCCTCGAACTCACAAAGATCCAGCTACCTCTGCCTCCCTGAGTGCTGGGATTACAGGCGTGTACCACTGAGCCTGGCTGGGTCTTGGGTTCCTAAAGGAATTACTGAAGGAAGGAGAATCCTTAGCTCCCATCAGTTTCTAGAAACAACTACCTTAGAACCCATCCTCCCTGGGTATCAGGAAGCTGCCTGCCAGGGTTCATTGTGGGTTGGAAACCACAGCAAAGTTAGCCTACTTTCAGACCTCCCTTGAGGGTACTGAAGGGGTGGCAAGAGATACTTATCATGATTTGTAAAGACCCACTGTCTGGAATGTGCCCTGTCTGACAGAATTCTTCCTTGTCCTTCAAGGTTCAATACAAATGGCACTTCCTCTGTTTCATCTTCCCACTGTTCTGTCCTGTGACTGTCTGACCCACATCCTACACTTAACTGGAATCATCAGTAATTGGTTTTTGAGCCATGGCTTTGGTTGGCATTTCCTTCACTCTACCTTTCTCATTATGAGTGAGGATGTTACTTAAAGAGTGTTGCCTTTGGTTTGTCTAATATTAGTAGCAAACAATTTGCCGCATGCAAATAGTCAGCATGTGATGATAGCTTCCAGGGAGTTACAACACGAAGGCAGCTCTGACATAGGATCAGAAAGTAGTGATGCCAGGGGCTTCAGAAATACTTCATGAAGTAGAGAACAGTTACCCTGAGCCACTCATCAATAGGGGGAGAACATAAGTAAGATTCTTACTCTTCATTTGGTGTTGTCCTTTTAGATGTGATTTCAGATCTCAGGGTTAGCGGCTCTGAAAGGGATTCTGGGATGCTGGGCAGCAGCTTGCAGGATTTGGAAGATTTGCAGAAACTCTTCTGGAATGCCATTGCCTAGTCTGAACAGACTAGGTCATTTCACTTTAATCCCGCGGCATTCTCAGGGCTTTCCCTCCTTCTAAGAGTTTGGCTAGAAGACTTTAGAAATGGAGTAAGAGCACAAACTCTCAGGTCAGCCGAGCAGGAGAAATGTAGGCACTAATGAAGTGGATCTGGACTCGGTCCCAGTTAGACACCTCTCGGCTCATTTATGATCTCAGTTGTAACTAAGAAGGGGAGTATGATGGAGAGTGTGAGATAAGGAACCCACAGCACAGAGTGGATCCTCAGTAGAGCTCCTGTCTTTTCCCCTCCTTGCTTAGAGGGTCTCCAGACGTCACTTAGCAAAACCTGTTTGTGTAAGGAGGCTAGAGTGCAGACTCTGAAGCCACAACTCAGGCCTGCTTCATCTTTGCTCTACTTGCAGGATGTGTTTGGGTGAACCCGCCTCCTTATTGTCCTTATGTCACACAGTGCCTTGGAGGACTAGATGAAATACTGCATGCAAACAGGCTGGTAGCTCAGGGTCTGGTGCTAGTTAGTGCCAGACCCAGCAAGGCATTTTAGACAATTGACATGGAGAACCCTCCCTGGGCTGGGGCTCCTTACAGCTGCCTCATGGCACTGCCTTCAATACAGCTTTCAGGTCAGGTTTGGATGCAGAGATCTTCTGTAGCTCCAGATTCCTCCAGGACACATTACAAAAATGACACACAGACACACTGTGTGTTTGTGATCTCAGACAGTCAGGGGATTGTGAAGGGCTCAGAGCCATATCTGAAGGCTTGGTGTATAACCTATAGTTAAACCCTGCTCAGGGTTCCCCTTCTGACCCTGTCCCAACTCAAGACTCCCCACCCCAGCCCTTTTCCTGCAGTTTAGGATCTTAGATTTGCCAGGTCCCATTAACACTGCAGATTTCTAAAACCAGGGCTGGCCTAATCCTTGTGCTTGAACCTTTGACCTGATGAACAGTTCATGAATTAGGGGAGTGCAAAGGGCTCAGTCCCTAGGGCATGTGGAGGAAGGGGAGCATACCCTGGGGTCCCTTATGGAGAAGCAGCTGCAGCTTGCAGCCACTTATTCCAACTCCACCTGTCACTAAGCTCATGTGTGAGTAGTGGCTGCTTAGCAGTCTCCAGGGCAGACTCATCAAATAGTGCATCTCAGACCTGTGGCCACAACTTTCTCAGGTTGTTGATGGCCCCTTGCTGAGGCGCAGCAGGGAAGAGGGCTGAACTGTGACCTGACTGGAGAGTCTGTCAGGGCGGGGCTGACAGGTGGGAAGTTGTCCCTGGGGAGCAGCATCTTTGGCAGATTCCCCAGGATGAGGTCAGGGACCAGGTCCTGTGCCAGATGGTCCTAAGGCTCTGGGGTGACTCTGAAGAATGTTGTCCCCAAGGCAAGCCCTCAAAGGAGGGCAGTTCCAGGGACCAATGGGATGCAGTGAAGTCCAACTGTCAGCCTAGCAGCCACCTTCATATGTGTGGGCAGTTCTGTGGCACAAGTTGTGTGCCTGTGAACAGGTACATGGATGTCTCCAGCTATGACACAGATGGAGGCCAAGGCATATGAGCAAAATGTCTGGGGTTACTTAGTGAATCAGGCAGGGCCAAGAACAAAACCTGAATCTAGGTCTCCAGAATGTAGTCAGGGTCTTCCTGAGGGGCATGTTCCTGAGGTAGTGTTCCTCAGAGGAGCCTTTGATACTAGGAAGGTCCACAGAGATGCTTTATGGGGCAGCCATGTGGCTGGAGAGCAAGACACAGAGAGTTGCATCTGGATTAGTACATGAAAGAAACTAATGACAGAGAGAAAAGAACTGAAACTCTCTATGAGGGGCTGCTTGCAAAGGACAGACCCCGTGTAGTATACAAATACCAGAGGAAGCAGATGCTGTGTTAATGTCTATAATGGTGACAACTCTCATGATCTTGGATCACTCTTTCTTTTTTTTTAAATTAACTAATTCATTCATTTTACATCCTAATTGTAGGCCCCTCCTGTCCTCTCCTCTTGGTCTCACCCTCCCTCCCACGTCCCCCCCTTCCCCTCCCCTAGTCCTCAGAAAAGGGGAGCCCCCCAACCTACCCCAGCATATCAAGTCACATCAGGATTGAGTGCACCCTCTTCCTCTGTGGCCTGGCAAGGCAGCCCCACTAGGAGGAAGTGATCAGAAAGCATTCAACAGAGTCCATGTCAGCAACAGATCCTGCTCCCCTTACTAGGATCCCACATGAAGACTAAGCTGCCTATTGGGTTCATATGAATAGGGGTTCAATAGACTAAGCTGCCTATTGGGTTCATAGTCCACGCATGGTCCTTGATTGGGAGCACCTCTTTCTTAGCAGACTGCCTCTGTTCCTATCACTATATACTTCCTGTTCTAGGACAACACAAGCCAAGAAATGCTGATGAGTGCCTTCTGGACCTTTGTCTACACTCGTAACACATAGCTGGGCAAAGGATGTTAGCAATTATGAGATCAGTGCAGAGCAGACTGCACAGGGGGAATGGAAAGCTCTGGATTCCCACTCAGGCTAGGCAGCAGGAGTGGCTAGTCATTCCATAGAGCATCTTTCCTCCTCAGAAGAAATGGATATAAAGAGGGCTGTTCCCAGTAGGTCCTGGGATTATTGTGAGAATAAAATGAGATGAGACAGGTGTAAAAGGGATATGAACATAATAAATGGTCATAAAAGTGCATGGCATAATTAACACAGAGTCAGTCTGACAGGGACCAGGTAAGGGAAAAGGATAGCTTTAAGGAATCATTTAATGTCTTTTTCTCATTGTCTTCTGTACACACTCAACCCCAACCCGTCCCCCTCCTACCCTCTGCATGTAATTGCTGCCTTTTCCCCCTCCTAAATCTAGAAGCTGCAAGCCCAGTTTTAAGATGGAAATGAGTTCATGAGCCTAACTTTCCCTAAATTTCAGGTTTTAAGCATGTTATAATGTTTGATATTTTTAATACCACTTTCCCTATCCCCAAGAATTCAAATCTGGATATTTATCTGCTTGATACTGTGCATTGAGGTAAAAACAATTTAATTTGGATGCACTAAAGTAAATTACACATAGCTACGACTTAAAAATTGTGTCCTAAAAGCATCTGGCTTACCTTGAGTAAGTTTTAGTGGGGACAGATTACAAAGCAGATGTAATAAATATGTCATGTGGAAAGTTATAAAATGCAGAGGCCTTAATCAATTGCAAGCACGGGTTTGGATTTAAACAAAGAAGGAAGGTTATAAAGGAATGAATAATTATTTTAAGCAGAGTTGTAACTGGGGTTGCCTTTTGGCTCACAGGAAATGTTAGGCCTGGGTTTTAGGCGGCAAGGGTGTTTTGACATCAGCTCCCAGGGTGAAGAAGGAAGATGTCATGGAAAGAAGGAAGATCCTTGCGACTGGGTCCATGGGGAGAGCATGGGGAATGAGCCAAGGGCATCAGCTGCACCCCCACAGAAAGCTGAAGCCTGGAGGGAACCGTCAAGGCCATGCTGGGGATGGAGGGCACAACAGGATGGTGTAAGCTCAGTCTCACAATTTTGTTGCCCTCTGAAGTTCCAGTGCTTCTTTATGTTGGGTTAGGAGAGTGTTGCCTGGCGTTACAGCCTCCAGGTTTTCTTTCTAAGCCTCCTTTACAGATCCACATACATTCTTCCTTTCCTGCTGTTAATTTTCAGGTTATGTAGCAAAGAGCCTCAGGGTTCTGTGACTGTTGGTTCCACAGTAAGAGTGTGTGTAGGATGGGTTAGATTCCACCCACCCCCACACCCACCACAGCATATCCTGAACAGGCTTAATTGCTGTTTTTCATATAGTCCTGGATTCAGATTTAAGGAGATCTTACTGCCAGAAGGGTAACATGAAAGCTGTGTCCTGAGGAAACTACCTCTCCTGGGTTGCCAGATTTAAGGTGTAGGGTCGAGGGTGAGTAGAGTGGGGCAGGGAAGCTGGCATTTCCAGTTGGGAGCTTGGAGGCCTCAGGCCAGCAAAGAGTGAGACCTTGACTATGCTCTGTTCTTGCCCCAGGTGTGGTCCTGGAGGAGCTGAAAGCATGGCCCAGCTGCTCCTGGAAGTTTGGATTCGCTCGGGGAATCTGGAGCAGCAGCAAAAGGCCACCTCAGAATGTCGAACAGGCTGTTTTCTGAAAACAGGACATTTGGTGTCTTGAAAGGCAGCATGTCCCCAGCTCCCCACGTGGTATGTGGACTTCTAAAGGCAACAGGATTGCAAAGTTGCTCTGTGCTGAATGAAAGGGCCAGAGGCGTGCACCATAACACCAAACAAAGTCCATGTGGATGGACCTAATTCCTCTTGGCTTAGGCTCGCAAAACACAGTGCCTGGCATTACAGGTGATTACTTCAGAAAATCCAGACGGGAGAACAGAGCTGGCTGCACTGAGATAGTGAGGGGACTGCGAGTCATGAATAAATTCCCAGGCTGGAGGAGACCTTGAAACGTTGTTAGAAATTTGATGGGATTTCTTCCTAGTCCCACCTCAGAGAGCCTGAAAAGGGAGGGCAGGTTTTGTGCTTTTTGAAGCAAATTGTCACTGCAAATGAACTAATCCTAAAGTGAGGGTTAAATAATTACTAAGGAACCCAAGGAGCAATCACATTTCACTATGTGAACGTTTCCTATAGTAAGAGAATAAACACAGTTTGTGTACCCACTACTCATTCCCTGAAGTCTATCAACAAGGTTTCACCAAGGGATCCAGCAGGCATGGCTGCGAGACAGAAACCGATGTGAAGTTCATGACAGTAAGCGCTCAGAGCGATCACGCTGTAGGAAGGAGTGGTGGCGACAATTTTCAGTGGGGTCATTTTATTTTATTATCTTCTGGGATCCAGCAACACTTCAGTTGTAATTGTCTTATGCCAATCATTTTCTAACATTGTGAACATGCAAAACAGAATGACAGGAATTTAAAGTCCCAAGAGAGCATAAAGATCATTTCAACTTCCTGGCAAATATGAGAAACTCAGGCTGGAGAGATGGCAAGGCAGTTAAGGGCACATGCTAATCTTCCAGAGACTCTGAGTGGGTTCCTGGCACCCATGTGAGGAAACTCCATTCTTCTGCCTTCCATAAAATGATGATGATGATGATGATGATGATGATGATGATGATGATGATGATGAAAACTTCTCTGTGTTTTGAGACAGGGTTTCCTTGTGTAGCCTTAGTTGTCCTAGACTCACTTTGTAGACCAGGCTGGCCTCAAACTCACAGAGATTTACCTGCCTCTGCCTCCCTGCGTGCTAGGATTAGAAGAGTGTGAATAATAACTTTTTAAAAATGAGGAAACGGAAGCCTAGCCACATTAGGTGTTATAATCTAATTTATAGTATCAATTAAATGTAGCATCATGACTATCCTCCAGAGCCTGTACAGGATCCTGAATCCCCATTCTCTCTGTTTAGACTGAGTTGTGCCCCATTAGAAACAGTAAATACTTCTGTTCAGTTGAATGATGATAAACTTTGTTAGCTGAAAGTCCTGTATTTCTTCCCAGTGGTTAGACAAATGCCTGGTAATTATATCTGATACAACAATAAAGCAGCCAGACATTGATTAACATTTTTCCTTCTATTTCTTCTCGCTTTTCCATGCCCTCTGTTCCAGTCTCACAACAGGGAGGAAACAGAGTTGTGTTCAAAGCATTGACAAACACTCCTTGGTAAGCAAGCTGTGAGGGAGTATTAGAAATTCTATTTTTTTTATGTGTGTGTGTGTGTTCGGGAAATGGCATGCATATGCCATGATCTACACATGGAAGTCAGAGGACAGTTTACAGGAGTCAGGTCTTCTTCCTGTGGGTCCTGGGCACAGGGCCACCTTGCCAACCCCAAAATAGCTTTTAATCTGATACTTTGAGCACTGCCATTCTTCTAGAATTTTCTAGTGATATGTTTATATCTCCTCTCGACCTACCCATTCCTTGATCTTTCACTTAGATGACCATGCCATGGAAATGCTTCACTTTTCTAGCCATTGCACAAACCTTGCAAACATTTCTGTGGGAGAAGACCAATAGGGTACACTAGGGATGTGCGGGCTACTTCATGTGGGTCTTCTTAGCTCATCCTTGCAGTATCCTTCAGGTCTGTGCAATATGTAGCCCCATTTCACAGGTGAAGGGGCCGCGGCTCGCGGAGGGCAAGGTTCGTGTGTTGAAGGTCATATGCTGGACAAGAGAAAAGTTGGGATTTGAATTCAGTGAGTGTAATGGACTCTGACAGCCATCCTCTTTCAGTCTTGCCAGACTTGATTTGAGGCCAAGGGTTCAATGTTGCTAGCATTTTAGAGGTATTTAAGTGAATAACAATAACAAAGATATGTTACAATAAATAGTAAGAAACATGTGACTCCAAATATGAATCAAGCCATGAAATGCTTCTGGAAGACGCAGGCTTGAACAGATAGAAGGGTATTGCTTTTGCTTTTAGATAGAATATTTCATTGTCATCAGTATATTGGTTCTGCTTAAGTTCATTTAGAAATTGAATACAATCGCAGTGGAACCAATGCTATGCCTTTTACTCTGAAGCAAGACAAAATGATACTAAAAGTTCATGTGGAAAATAACCATAAAACAGTAAAAAAAATAGCTATATGTGGGTAGGGATAAGAGATATTAAAACACACTAAAAAAAATCCCTACAATTAAAATTGTAGCACTTGGTCACAAATAGATAAACTAACAAAATACAAGTTCAAAAACCAATATTTATCACGTGTCAAAGGTTATATCTCAAGCCATCCAAGAAAACAGATATTTAAATTATGTGAGAGCAATTGAATAGCTGCATGAAATAATAGAATCTGATCTCTATCAAATCAGTATCAGTGGTTCTCAACCTGTGGGTTGTGATGCCTTTGGAGGCATCAGGGGTTGCCTAAGACCATTGGAAAACAAAGATTTATATTATAAATCATAACCATAGCAAAATTACAGGTATGAAGTAGCAGTGAAATAATTTTACGGTTGGGGGTCACCACAACGCAAGGGACTGTGTTGAAGGGTTATAGTGTTAGGAAGGCTGAATACCATTGCTCTATATGCTCTGCAGAATAAACTCCAAGTGTGTCAGAAGGGGTAGAATTTCTGGCTACATGTTTTCAGAAGTGAGCATTTTTTCTTTCCCCAGCGAAAGTCTAGAACTGCACAACAGTCCTTTCAAGGATCTGGAGATTAACCAGAAGCTGATGAATAGGTAAGTCCCAGGATGTAAGGTTGGGTGGGCTTTGGATGCTTGCATACAGACAAGCCAGGAAAATAAAGGACGGGAGCACAGAGGATATGGTGTTGCAGAATGACCTCATCAAAAGCTGTTGACTGACCACTAAGTTATATAGTTCCTAGAATGCCAAGTTTTTCTTTTTTGTTTTTCTTAAAGTGAAAGTAAGATTAAAATAGCCAAGCAGAGAAATCAGTAGCTACTCACCACTGGGTTGGGGGCAGTTTAAGGCAAATACCTTACTCACTCTATCACTCCTGGAAAATTTGGGGGTGAGGTGGAGGAAGATCAGAATCCATATCATTTTGTATTACCTGTAGTGCCAAATTTCAAAGAAAAAACATGAGCCAGGGGAAGCAAAGAAAGAGCAGTGAACAACAGCAGGGAAGGGAGCCCCAGTGTGAAGTTTAGCGAAGATGTCAAATGGCACCTTAGTACAAATATACTCCAAGATGTATAGAAAACGATACAGGATTTATTATTGTTGTAATTCACTTTACATCCTGATCAAAGCTCCCTTCCTCTTCTCCTCCCTGGCCCTTCTCCTTCTCTCTTCCCTCCATCTCCCTCCCCTATTACTAAAAAAGGGGATTACCCACAGCCCACCCCCACAGCCCCATCAACTGACATCAGGACTGAGTGTATCCTTTCTCACTGAGGCCTGGCAAGGCAGCTCCACCAGGGGGAAGTGATCTAAAAGCAGGCAACAGAATCCATGTCAGAGACAGTACCTGCTCCCCTTACTAGGGAACCCACATGAAGACTAAGCTGCCCATGGGCTACACATGTGTAGGGGATCTAGGTTTAGTCCATGCATAGTCCTTGGTTGGTGCTCCAGTCTTTGTAACCCCCCTGGGATGCACAGATTTTAAAGGACAATGCGATGGATGAATAGGAACTCATTCCTATGAATAGGAAACTGAATGAATGAACAAAGTTTCCAGTATTGAAAATGACAGTCATTTCAAATGATTATTAATTGGTTCAATAGATTAAGGATGGCAGAAAGAATCAGTGGGATCAGAGAGTTCCATAGTCATATAGAAAAACTGTATCCTGCAATGTAGTCTTGAGGAAACAGCAAAAGAAACCCAAACCGAGAGAAAGTCTGAAAATAACAAAACACACTCCCGCCATTTCAATAAAAATTCTGTGAGACACATGCCCTGAATTCTTCAAAAATATCAATTTCTTGAATGACAAAGACTGAAACTTGTTTTCAATTACACAAGACCAAAGAAAGGAACAACTCAATGTTATGGTATCTCAGACTGGATGGATCCTTGTTTGGTTTGGTTTTGTTTTAAAGAAAAATAATTCCTATAACATTGGGACTGGAAGATAACCTATAGTTATATAAAAATTATATCACTGCTGAATTTCTTAAAATCAAATTCTACTAGTTTTTCTAAAAGGTTATGTCTTTTTAGAAAGGATATGTTGACAGATTAGAGGTAAAAGGTCTTAGTGTGGAGTGTGTATGTGTGTGTGTGAATGTGTTTGTGTATGTGTTTGAGAGTATGTCTGTGTATGAAAGTGTACCTGTGTGTGTTTGAATGTGTGTGTGTGTGTGAGTGAATGTGGGTGTGTCTGTGTGTGTTTGTATGTGTGTATGTCTTTGCGTGTGTGAGTGAGCGTGGGTATGTTTGTGCACGTGTGTGTTTGTGTGTGTGTTTGTGTGTGTGTGTGTGTAAACCAATAACCTTGGGCTGGAGAGTTGGCTCAGGGGTTAAGAACACTTGATGTTTCAGAAGACTCTCAGCACCTACAAGGCGACTCACAACCACAATCATTTACAGATACATAAACTGAAAAAAATGCTATTAAGGCCTGTGCTGTATTATCTATGAATTAGATTGTTCCTTAGTGAGAAAGAAGACATATACTGCATTTTTATGGATCTGCATTTTAAGATTTTTAAATATTTTTAGAAATATTTAACTTTTAATATAATAAAATATATAAAAATATTATACACACATGTATACATATATATGTGTATATACACACACTGTTTATAATGGATGCCAACACCTCATTCCTGCCCCCCGTCCTTCCCATCCTCACCTGAGCCCTGCTCTCCAAAAGCAATTGCTGTAGACTTTTCCTGTCCATAGCCTATTGGCGAGCATGTCTTAAGTGGCGCTCTGTTACCATTCTTAGCTGGGGACACAATCATCTGACTTCCTCTGATCACAGTTCCCTTTCTGTCCTCTCCTTTCCTTCTAAAGAATGACATCAGCACTTCCGAGTTCCTGTAGCTTTGAGGTTTTCTTAGCACTTTGTATCTCAGGATAGCATTGAACTCCACTCAAATTTCTGTTTTAAAATTGTAAAAACAAACCTCTTGAGAAATGAGAGTATCAAACCGTTCCCTTCCCTTCCTTGACTTCTTAGTTTCCATGAGCTGAACTTTTGCACTGCTGAGGTGGGGGATTCCACATTTTATTTTGGAACTACAATTAGGTTTTTGGTTTTTTGAGTTTTTTGTTTGTTTGTTTGGCTTTGACTCTAAATTGTTCTAAATGTGGAGCTAACACAAAGATTTTTATGTCATGGAGAGAAGGTGCTGTTTATCACAGTCAATTAATTAGGATGCTGCAGTTATATTTCCCATCTATGGTTGCAACGTCTCTCTCGGCAGCTCAAAGAAAACTATTCAGGCTGGAGCTCAGAACATAAGAGTTCTTTCTGTGTGAGCATGAGGACCCAAGTTTGGATCCCAACAGCAAGTATAAAACAACATCAGCAGGGAGGGCTGGTCATGCCTCTAGCCCCAGTGCTCTCCAGGGAGGAGACAGGAGGATCCCTGGGACTGGTTGGCTGCCAACTGCAGGTTCAGTAAAAGGCCATGACCCAAGAGAATAGTGCAGAGAGACAGGACAGAACACCCAATGTCCTTCTTTGGTCTCTGCATGTATGCATGGGTGAACACACAGGCATATATGCCACATACAGATGAGTATGCACATACACACATGTATTAATACACACACACAAATCAGTAAATAGACAATTACTTCTTAAATTCCATAAATTTCTCAGAAGAAAATAACTTTTTTTTTCTTTTTGCAAATTTCTCATTTTGAGGTCACCTTTCTTGTAACGGTATTTTTTTCTCAGCACCGTCTATAATCCAATTATGAGTAGCTTCACATTTTTCATGTTAAGCGAAGAAAGTGTTATCTTTTCACTTTATTCCTTTTACCACTCAGTCTCTTTATTGTTCAGAATCCATTTCAGTTCTTCCCCAAGGACAACAATCTCCTGTTCTTTGTTGAACCAGCTGCTTCTTATTTGAAAGCTTTTCTTTCTCCCCTGGGGTGTCTGAGCACCTTCCTTTATTCATCCCCATGCTCAGCATGCTTTTACCATCCTTAAAGTGTTCCCAGGCCCTGAGCTTCACCCTGTCCTGTCTCCAGTCCTTCCTCCCACTTCTGGGCTTCTCTTAGAGCCTTCTGACCCATTCTCCACTGGTTGTGAGGTCTGCTTCATTGCTGTTATTTCAGGACTTTTTAATATCATCTCCTACATCTCATACTTAACCTCTGTTTTCAACTCTTATTTTGTTGAAGTATATCCTAAAGTAAATTTCAAAGACAGATACATGGAGCCCAGATGGCTTTATCTGTATTCGAATTTTTGCATTCTTTCTCATTTGGTTAATCAGTTGCTTGGTTCTAGTTTGCTAATAGGCTTTCCTCAGCCGCTGAGACATCCTTTGATCATATTCTCGCCTACAGTTATGGTGATGAGAAGTGATGGTGTCAACCTAAGTTATTTTTCATGTGTAGGTGATTCACACACACACACACCTGCCCAGTTCCATTAAATTTTATTAGATTCTGTTTAGGACTTACGATGTTTCTTTGTGCTCTTTAACATTATTTTTCCCTCTTAGGACTCTTGCCTTTGAATGTAGACTATCAGTGTCAGTCATGAAATCAGGACCTTGTGCATGCTATATAAATGCCACACACTTAAGCTGTATCCTCAGCCTGAATTTACACTTTCTGAATCGCCTACTATGTGTTTTCTTCTCATAGTATTTATCCCCCCCCCCTTTTTTTCTGTTCTAAAAGCAGTCCTTGCACTATTTTCTAGTGATTTTTATTTATTAGTTTTAACTTTAGGGAAATTACATTTTGAATTTTGAGAGATCTGTGTTGTTCCCTGATATTTAAAAAGTGGCAGCCTGAGCCAGATGTGATGTATTTGCTTGTAACCTCAGCACTGAAGAGACTGGGGCAGGAAGATTATGAATTAGAACCTAGTGTGAGCTAGTGGAAACAAGGCCTTGAAGGCCAAACCAACCTCACACATACCAAAACAAAACAAAAAAGTACCTGATTGCTCAATCTTCATTCAGAAGGGCAAATGGGATAGACATCAGAAGCAGGAGAAGACAGGGAACAGGACAGGAGCCTGCCATAGAAGGCCTCTGAAAGACTCTAAGGATCAAGGTATTGAAGCAGAGGCTGAGACTCATAGACAAACTTTGGACAGAATGCATGAAATTTTTTGAAAGAAGGGGGGAGTTGGAAAGACCTGGAGGAGACGGGAGCTCTAAAAGGAGACCAACAGAGTAAAAAAAAAAATAAAGAAAGAAAAGAGAAAGAAAGAAAGAAAGAAAGAAAGAAAGAAAGAAAGAAAGAAAGATAGAAAGGAAGAAAGAAAGGAAGAAAGAAAGGAAGAAAGGAAAGAGCCCTGGGCGCCCTGCAGAGAATGATATCCCAACCAATAACCATGCATGGAGATAACCTAAAACCCTTACTCAGATGTAGCATATGGAAGCTCAGTGTCCATGTGGGTTCACTAGTAATGGAAACAGGGACTATCTCTGGCAGGAACTCATTGGCAGGCTCTCTGATCACCTCACCCTTGGGGGTACAGCCTTGCTAGGCCACAGAGGAAGACAATTCAGCCAGTCCTGATGAGACCTGATAGGCTAGGGTCAGATAGAAGGAGAGGAGGACCTCCCCTATCAGTGGACTAGGGAAGGGCATAGGGGCAGAGAGGGTGGGATTGAGAGGAGACAAGGAAGGGGGCCACAGCCAGGAAACAAAGTGAATAAACTGTAATAAATAATAATTTTAAAATTATATTGTTTAACTGGTGTTTTTTTTTTTTTGGTAATTCTACCGGAGACATATTTGTTTTGCCTTTTTGTTTTAATTCCTGTGTTTTTGCTCAGTGCTGCACTTTGCTTGTTCTTTAGTTTGTTTGATTTGTTTTGGTTGAGGCTGAGAAAAGACCGGTTGGAATTTCTCTACATTTGGCTGAGGTTCTTGAGTGACAACTTTCCTTCAGACACAGAGACTTGGGATCCTTGTCCCGAGGGCTCCCCAACCGCCCACATATAGAAGGTTTTACGTGGGGAAACAAGTCTAAGAATAAAGACTCATATTGTCCCCAGATATTTTTACGTACATGTATATGCATGGATGTGCATGTGTGCAGGTACATGTGTGTGTGGAGGTTCATATGAACATGTGTGTGTGTGGAGGCCAGAGGTCAGCCTTGGGTGGACGTCATTCCTCAGGAATCATATAACTAGTTTATCTGAAACAGGGTCTCTCAGTGGCTTGGAACTCAGAATATGAGCTAGCATGGCTTCCCAGGGCCCCACCTAACTCCAACTCTGTAGCGCCGGGCGGGGCTGCGCGCACACACCATCATACTGGACACTTTCTATGCCAGTTCTGAAGATCAGTCTCAGTTTCTCCTGTTTGCAAAGCAAGCACTGGACCACCGAGTGTTCTCCGCAGCCCCGTAGCATGATTCAATTCACTAGAACAAGAGACCTCTTTTCTTCCGCGTGGGGGAAATGGCCGGCAACTAGCTACGCGCACGTGAAAGTGGAGGTGCTGAACACATAGCTCTCACCTGTGTTCCATTCTCCGACTCCAGCTCTCGTCGTACCCGCCCCACTCCCCAGCGCTACCCGAGGAAATGGTTCTCTTGGCGCTAGCTCTACCTGCATCCCAGCTGTGGTTTCACCTGCTGTCTCTCAGTACTTCCCAAACAATTTCCTTTTCCCTTTGTTGAACTCTCAGATCTGCTAATGGCTGCCTCCAATTCTGTTTGATGTTTAATGAGGCCTTTTGAGGAATAAGACATGTGCCTGTCCACTGTCTTTGGGAGCTAATTACAACAGTCTTGATAACAGGTGTAAAAGTGGTCATGCTCTCTGCCTCCAGGCCTTGCTGCCCTGTGCTGTCCTGGGTAGATCACTCATACTCACTCTTATTTTAAATGTAGAGGTGGCAGTTCTGTTCCGCAAATATCTTTTAACACCCGGTTGATATATTCTGTTTTCAGCTTCCAGAGGAATAAACATACTTGTTCCTGAATTGTGAGTCTCCGTTCACTAAAGTCAATATTTATCATTTCATAGTCTAGGTTTTCTTGAACCTTCTTAACCACAAGTCCCTCAAGTGGGGCAATTCTCAACCTGTGGGTCGCGACCCGCCGGGGGGGGAACCAACAACCTCTTTCTCCAAAAATATTTACATTAGGACTCATAACAGTAGCAAAATTACAGTTTTCTGAGCTAGCAATGAAAATAATTTTATGATTGGGGATCACCACAACACAAGGAACTGTATTAAAACATCTCAGCATTTAGGAAGGTTGAGAACCACTGAGGTAGAAGAATAATTTTGTTCAAATCATTGTTAGCAGCAAGACTTTGCCCGTCCTGTTTTTCTCCCGTTGGAATGCTTTCCTTCTTCTCCTCACCACCAACCAAAGCTCAGAAGCTACGTTGGGGCAGGTCATTAAAGGGCACATACCCTACTGGCATTCTCCTTCTACAGGCGTGTCTCCCCACAGAGCCTTGCTGAGGGAGGGGTCCTTGGAAGTGCTGTAAATAACACACACTGTATTGTGCCTTGTGACCCTCTCCTCTTTCCCATTGTATTTAACCGCATAAGGCTTGGCCACCAGCCAAAGAAAACCAATTTATAATTAGGGCAGCAGCCTGAAAGGGTCCTGCGCCTTGTTTTACCTCTTCACTGGAGCTATTGCTTTTGATTGGGCGATGAGCTGATAGCTAAGAGGATGGGCAAATCAGGAAGATGGAGAAGAGCAGACTCAGAGCCAGGCTGAATCTCGTGTTTGGAAGTAATGGGGCTAGGTTTTAGATTCGGGCTAGTGTAATCCTGTTCTAAGGTCAAGTGCTCTGTGAAGCTGCCAGCCCAGTGCTTTCTCTTCCCTTTAAACCCACAGGGCACTTTAAACATTATAGAAACTACTGACAGTATGTAACTTAGGCCGGTATCACCCTCAGCCCTCTTCCAGTATTCCTGCAGGACTAGAGGGTGATGAAGACCTTCTGTGTCACGTGTCTCCCGCAGTGCTAGGGGTAGGATGACATTTATGAACTATTCAACCAACACTGCTGAATCAGCAAATGAAAATGATGGAAGGAAGTGGAGAAAAAGATAAGTCAATTAAATGCATGTGGGATTTCTAGGTTCTACCAAGCGTATGGATTTGTGAGCTCATTTAACAGGTGTATTTGCTGTGCATTAGGCCTTAGATATACAAAGAAAGATGAGAGAGACACTGTCTTTCTTCCCAAGAGATTCTAAATCAAATAGACAGAAAGGGAGTCATGATTGTAGTGGCCACGTGTTATGTTCGATAGCTCACTGCAAGAAAGAGAAGCTGAGGAATAAACAAGGTTTTTCCTGGTGAGGGGGAGGAAGGGCTGAAGTCCTCATCTGGGCTGTGGTCTGCACATGGGATCTGAGCTGCTTTTGTGGTCTACTCCATGGATGAAGAAACAGGGATATTTTAAAGTTAAGATTTTAAGCTAATTTTTCAACTTAAAAAACATCTTTCTGGATCTTTAAACAGTTTCTTAAACCCTATACAGCTTAAACCTAACTGTGAAACTATATCTCGTCTTCAACCCTATCAAAGTCTTAAAAAGGAGTAAAATTATTACTTATTTAGGAAGTGCAGGTAAGCAGCAGTAAGAGATGACGTGGACAGTTTACTGCCTGGTCAGTCACCCATTCTCTCTCTATAACATTAAGATTTTACCTTAGGTCACAGCTTTAGCAATGACTGCAATACTCCTTTCAATATTCCTTTCGCCTCCTGTGTCTTTAAATCTTTCCAATATCTCCAATGCTGGGTACCTGACCAAGATAGCTGTCTTCTAGAATTGTACCTTGCTCAGACATAAGCTCAGAAAGAAGAAAACACAGAGATTGACTTAAGAAGACTATTCTGACTGAAGCCAACCCCCCCCCCCCAGTGTCTTTAAGGAAACACACACACACACACACACACTGCTTAATGGCCTTACAGGACTTAGCCCAGCAGCTGCTTTCAAGCTGAGGAAGCCACGCTGGTTTTCTCATCTTGCATCTGGTCGCCAGACTGACTCCTCTGGGCCCGAAGTGAGGTACAGAAACAGGCTCCAACTTGTACCTCCCCTGCTGTGCATTGGATCTGGGCTTTGGAAAGATCAACCTGAGAACCAGTAGGGCAGAAATACAGGTGGAGATTCAGAGTCCAGGCTTGGTTAGCCAGGACCAGCATTTTCCACACTCTCTATTACTTCCAGTCTTCATGGAATTGGAACTCAGCTTCTCTAAGCATCTATATCTGCACGGTTGGACTGTGTTACCTGTGGGAAGGCTGGGGGGATTTGAATACTGAGATAACACTTCAGGGACACAAGATGCTGAATGAGTTAGAGCTCCCTGCTGGTGGGTGCTATGTGAGTAAAGGACTCTTGGTCTTACCTCATTGGTAGGTTCAAGAAATGTCTTCATCTTCAGCAGGCTATAGACTTCATTCCCTTCCTCGGCTTAAATGAGTCTCACGGATCTTAAAATAATCAGCTCAAACATTTTTCCTTCTGGAACATTCTCTAAGCTCAGTATGTTGAACCCAGTGCCCCAGTCCCAGGCTTCACAGAGTGCTCTAGGTCTCACATTATTTTTGAAATGATTTGTTAATGTATTTTTCTTTCTGCAAGGTCATAAACTCCAAGGAAGAAAGGAACTGTATTTTTTTTATATGTTCTAGCATCATTCATATTGTGCCATGTTAAAAAAAAAAAGCCCAGTATTAGAAGAACTGAATTCAGGGTTGTTTCTTTCTACAAGTTAGATCAAATGCCCATGGAAGAGGGCAGGGAAGATGGCATCAACTGTATCTTCAACATGGCAGGAATCTAAAAAGTTGCAAACTATTCCTGTATGGCAAGCCTGAGCTGTCAAGACCTTAAGGGGGTTGGGGAAGGGAAGTTGTAGATCTAAGCCATTTAAGGGAAGAGAACAAAAGATTTAAAAGGATACCACAATCAAAATGGATCTATTCTCAATCTTTGCTGATTGAGCAAAAAGTCATTGCTTGATTGATTGTAAAAGCAGAAGTTTATTTGGTAGAGGACAACCACCTCCATGAAAGAATAGACTCTGTGAAATGCCAAAGAGCAGTGAAGTGCAGCTTCCATTAGTGAGAGGCAGGAGGGGTGTCAGGTAAAATATTCGAGTTTTGGTTTGTGGTCCCAGTTCTACGAAATGGACACTTAGGTGGCTTTGAAAAACTTCAGTTTCTAGTTTATTCAATGGAAATAGTTAATGGTATCAATTGTGTTGTAGCTGTAAGAGTTAAATTTGTGACCAGTGTAAAATCAGTTCTCAGAGTGCTTGGAACATAGTTTAGTGCTCAGTAAATTATAGTAAGTAAATACATTTTTTAAAAAAGATTTATTTATTTACTATTTATATAGTACTCTGCCTGCAAACATACTTACACACCAGAAGAGGGCACCAGATCTCATTATAGATGGTTGTGAACCACCAACTGGTTGCTGGGAATTGAACTCAAGACTTTTGGAAGAACTGACTGACAGTGCTCTTAACCTCTGAGTCATCTCTCCAGCCCAAGTATACATATTCCATTGGTTATTTTTTCCCATTGCTTGCGACAAACTACAAGATAAAAGCAACTTAAGGAAGAAAGAATTTTTGGGCTCATAGTATCATAGTGATTTCAGTCCATCATAATAGGAAAGGTATGTCAGAGGTCATGGCAGAGAGAGTCTGTGGCCAAAGCTCTTCACATGGCAGTGGTCCAAGAAGCAGAGGGCTGGCAGGAACCAGAAAGCCTAGTGACCTATGTCTGTGAGCCAAGGCCCCACCTCCTGAAGGCTCTACAGACTTAAATAGCAAGCATAAGCTGAGAAACAAGCATTCAAAATGTACACTTGTAGGAAACATTTGCATTTGAAACATAACATATATATTAGTCTTCCCCCCCACCCCATGGAACATCTAGGGCCTGAGTCCGGAATCTCAGGGAATGGAGAGGGGAAGTTGGAGGAAGGGGAGTCCTGAAATATAGGATGGCTATGGGCTAGAAAAGACACACTTCCTCACCTTACGATTTAAAGGCACTCGATGCTTGTCTTCTGTGGCTCTAAAGGAGTTAGTCATACGGAAAGGAAACAAAAGTGGAAAGCAGGATCCTGGAGTCAGGACTCCTGAGTTCTGATTTAAATCCCACCCGACCTTAGATTTCTGACCTCAGGCAAGTTCTATAAGCTCTCTGGGACTCTGCCCACTCATCTGTCAAATAAAGGAATTGCTCTGCAGCTCCTTTTTAACTACAACAATCATTGATTCTAATAACGGCCAAATTGAGTTGAAACTCTTTTCCTTCTTGTCTGCATTTACTTGCTCCCCTTGCCCAGTTGGCTGGGGGCTATACATTGATTAATAGGCCAAGCAAACCTCACTAGATAGGCTTTTCGTAAAGAGAACTGATGGTTGAGTAAGTACAAGCTACATGAAAGTTTAAATTCTCAAGTTCAAGAACCCAGAGATTTCTGTAGTGAGGACAAGGTTGAGGGTGGCCATAAGAAATCTATAACTTCCCCCGGAAGGCAGATCATCACTGAACCTGTGTGGCTGTGGTCCTCTTCTAAATGTAGACAGAGACTGAGAAAGGAAGAGGTCTCCATCTTGGCCTGTAGAGAAGACAAAGTAAATTACTATGGTTGCTTACACAGGACTGGAAGTCGTCTGCTGGAGGAGGGTGAGAAGCTTTCTGCTGGAGAGAGGGTGGGGAGTTGCCTCTGGAGGAAGATAGCTTTGTATGGCATTAAAGGAGAATAGAACTCCCAGGGTAGATTTCAGATTCCAGCTGTCAGCAGCAGAGGTTGGACACTGTCCTGTGAAGGAGAGGCAAGAGATGGTCTCTACTTTGCTGGCCATCTGGTCCTGTAAGTGGCCTCTGATGTTGTAGCATGAAAGTGGTTCATAGGCAGTCTTATGATTAGCATAGTCGTGCACAGTAAGCCTTTTCTAAAAGCATGTGGTAGGTGACAGTGGGCCACTGTTTGTAGATAGTCATACTACAGGGACTCCATAGATGATCAAGTATCTCTTCCCATCACAGGAAAGGTGGTGTTTGAATAGAGGGTCAAAGTCTGTCTCTTTCTTTCTGTCTCTCTCTTTGTCTTTCTCTATATATACATACATATATGCATATATATATATTCTCTGAGAATTTCAAAATTCAATACATTGTATTTTGATCATATTCAACCCTCTCCATCCATCCCCATTCCATATTACACAACCTTGTGTCCTAATTAAAAACAAAAAACAAAGCAGGTAGGTGGTGGTGGCAAATGCCTTTGATCCCAGCACTTAGGGGACAGAGGCAGGCATATTTCTGAGTTTGAAGCCAGCCTGGTCTATAGAGTGAGCTAGGGCTACACAGAGAAATCCAATCTTGCAAAAATAAAAGCCAAAACAAAACCCCACTTTGTTAAATTACTATTGGGTATGTAGCTATGTATGATAGCATGTTTAACCCATGGGAGACCACACCTTTGATTAAACTAACCCCCGTTCCCTAGCAGCTATTAATTACTAGTAGCTTCTAAGTTACAGGTGGGATTTCTCTCGAGGGTGCAAGATCCTGTATCCCTACACTGAGTGGGATCTCTTATTAGCTGGCCTGTTGGGGCCCTTTAAGTAGTGAGTGCCATTTAATACTACTAGGAGGTAATTCTAGGGAGAGGCCAGGGGTCCCTAAGTGTCCAGGGAGAGCAGAAGTCCCCAGGAGGAGATGCTGGAGCTCACAAACCTTCTCAGTTAGCCTGGGCATGCCACCACCTCTTCTAATGCTTTTCTACTTTGATTCTTCTTCGTGTAAGGGACATCGCTTTGGAGGATTTTCTGTACTTGCAATTTGGAAGCATTGAAAGAGGATCTTGTAACTGGACTTTTACTACTTCATTGGGTTCTTTTACCTACCTCCCTATACCACCCCTAACCCTTTCAATCCCCCAACACTTGGTAGGAGAGAAGGAAGGTTAGAAGGGAAAGAGGGCATTGATGTCATTAGACTACTTCCTTCTGATTAGGAGTGTCAAGTTCCTTGGGGACAAGTTTGATCTTTGACATCAGGATATTCAATTTCTTCTTGTTGTCTCTTTGTGCAGGACCACTTGACAAACCAAAACAACAGCAGCAGGAGCAACCAGCAACAGGAACAGGAACAAACAGGGGCAACATCAGCAGGGCTAGCAATAGCCACTGCCTCTTTAGGAATCTCAGCTACCCTGCCTCTCAGAGACCCTCTGAAGAGTCCTGAGAATTCCAACTGCAAACTAGCCTCAGCAAAATCATGCCCCTGCCAGAGCGTTAGGCAAATCATAGTTAGCTGCTCTGGATAATCTGAAGCAGCCCCATATCCCACACCTGAGATTAAAATAAATACTTATTTATATAACATATAAAAATGTTATTATCTTTTTTCAAATTGAACCACACTGTGTCTCCCTCCCTCCTCTCCTCCCAATCCCACCCTCCTTCCCTTTTCTCCCCCTATGCCCCTCCCCTAGTCCACTAATGGGGAGGTCCTCTTCCCCTTCTATTTGACCCTAGCCTATCAGATCTCATCAGAACAGGCTGCATTGTCTTCCTCTGTGGCCTGGAAAGGCTGCAACCCCCAGGGGGAGGTAATCAGAGAGCCTGCCACTGAGTTCATGCCAGAGACAGCCCCTGCTCCCCTTATCAGGGACCCACTTGGAGACTGAGTCTATGGGCTACATCTGAGCTTGGTTTTTAGGTCCTCTCCATGCATTGTCCTTGGTTGGGGTATCAATCTCTGAAGAGCTCCCAGGGCTCAGTTTTATTGGCTCTGTTGGTCTCCTTTTGGAGCTCCTGTCCACGCCAGGTTTTTCTATCTCCCTCTTCTTTCATAAGATTCCCCGCACTCTGCCCAAAGTTTGGCTGAGTCTCAGCCTCTGCTTCGAAACCTCAAACAGTAGAGTCTTTCAGATGCCCTCTGTGGTGGCTCCTGTCCTGTTCCCTGTCTTCTCCTGCTTCGGATGTCTATTGCATTTGCCCTTCTGAAAGAGGATTGAGCATCCTCCCTAGGGTCTTCTGTGTTGTTTAGCTATAACATATTAATGTTTTTAAAGAAACCAAAAATTTTCACTACAGGATCTCATGAAGATAATCAGTTTACCAGTAGATAGGTAGCATGAAGGTCTTTTCTTCTTTCTTTCAATGCTTTGGTTCTTTCTTAACCCTGTTTGTCCAACACATGTGCACACACCACATACACACAAAACACACATGCACACATAGATACACGTGCATGTGTGTGCACACTCAATATAGATACTCACAATACACACCATTCACTTTTTCAGCTTACATTTTCTAGTGTATCTGTTGAATACCGAACAGACAACCAGTGATCCAAAAGTATCTAGTAAAGTAGAATGTGGTCTGTCTTTCTGTCTGTCTGTTCTTCTGCTTTCCTCCCTTCTTTCCTCCTGTCTTCCTCCTTTGCTCCCTCCCAGGACTTCCTCTTCATGGTTTGGTTCTCTAGACTATCGTAGCTTTTTATTTGGTTTCCCTATTAATCTGTTCAGTCTTTCTAAAAAATAAAAACACACAGCAAGACTTGGAAACAGGAGGAGAGATCTGGGCTTGCTGGAGGGAATGTCAAGCGTGCACACAACCAGGCTGCTTTCATGCAACCCAAGCGAGGCTTCCAGACACTGCTGCCTCTGGAATTTTAAGACACTGGGCTTCTCCTGGGGCTGTCGCCATCTCACTTCAGACCCTGCTGTGGGCTGCCGATGTACATCTCATAAAGCCAAGTTCAAAAAGACCCAGGACCCAAGATTCTGGGTCTTTATCTGATCATTTAAAAATGTCTATGGTCAGGAGCCCAGTGAGACATCCTAGCAGACTTGGGCAGAATTATCTTTCAGTCTGTGTTATAGCTGACTGTAGGTTTCTGAGATCTGGCCTGAGGGCCATTAATATTTCTGCTTTATTAGCATCTGCTACATTCCAGAGCAGAAATATGAGGGTAAAGAGAGTCAGAACATTTGTGTTCAAGTCCTGGCCCTGGCCCTTAGTAAATATGCTGCCTTGGGCAAGTCTCAGTCTTAGAAGAGTCAGGCACCTTCTATTTTGGAAAGGTACACTTTAAAGTAAAGTAAAATAATACTGTCTCAAGTACAGCTAGTTCTCATTCTTCATGGTAGCTATGTTCTGCAAGAGCAATGTTAGTAAATACTGAGACTTTGCTCCCCAGGGGAGCACAGGGCTGGGCTCCTGCAAACCTCAGGCCACAAAAAAATGTCTTCATTCTATCAGTAATTATTTTATGTGTGTTTTTGTTTAGACTTGGTGTTTATGATGTGTTGTTGATTCATTAACATCAAACTCACATCAAACACTGCACTCATGCTTGAATGGCACCTCCCTGACACACGTTTTCTCTGTGAGGCACATCACGCCTTCTTGACTCATAGCTCTTTTCTTGTTCATTAATTAATTAATCAATTTACTTCATCTTACATCCCAATCAGAGATTCCCCTCCCTCCTTTCCTTCCAGTACCTGCCTCTCACCTTCTCTTCCCCTGTGCCCCCCTCCCTTTCTCCCCAGAGAAGGGGAGACCTCCAATGGATATCAACCTGCCTTGGCATATCAAGTTGTAGTAGGACGAACACATTTTCTTCTGTTGAGGCTAGACAAGGCCATCCAGTTAGGGGAAAGGGATCCAAAGGCAGGCAGAAGAGTCAGGGACAGTCCCTGCTCCTGCTGTTGGAGATCCCACATGAGGACCAAGCTGAATATCTGTTACATATGTGTAGGGGTTGGCTAGGTCCATCCCATGCATGCTTTCTGGTTGGTGATTCAGTCTCTGTGAGCCCCTATGGGTCCAGGTGATTCTGTAGGTTTTCTTGTGGTGTCTTTGACCTCTCTGGCTCTTTCAAGCCTTCTTTCCTCTCGTCCATAAGATTTCCCAGCCTAATGTTTGGCTCTGTGTCTCTGCATCTGGGTTTTCATCAGCTGCTGGGTGAAGCCACTCAGATGACAGTTATGCTAGCCTCCTGTCTGCAAGTACAGCAGAGTATGACTAATAATGGCAGCAGCAACGGAGAGATGGGGATACCAACCCAGTCATAAAACCTTTGACCCACGATTTTTCCTGCCTATGAGACGTGCAGGGATAAGAGGGAGCAGAAAGAGAGGGAATGGCCAACCAATGACTAGCCCAGGAGAGCACACCCCTGATTCACAGCTCTTCAGCACTGTGTAGGAGCCATTTTGAACAGTGGAATCACCAACAAAGGCATGGAAATGGGAGAAACACGGCACTAAATAGACTGTCAAAAACGCTGGTATTGGAGCTGAAACAGAGAGGCAGAACACACCCATGTGCACAAACCCTGTTCTCGCTGTGCCTGTGAAGGACCCCAGAGCACAGCAACAAACGTTGGATCTGGGGCATACATTTCAGTAAATAGGAGGATATGCAAATACCGAATCTGTGACTGACAGGACAGGCTGCATTTCAGAGACCTCTTGAAAATTTACTGCAAACAAGCTCCATCTTCTGCGCACCTCTAAACCTGCCCTTGGGCGCACACTGTGGCACAGATCTGTAATTGCTGATATTTGGGAGACTGAGGCAGGCGTTCAAGGCCTGCTTGGGTTTATAAATAATAAATTCAAGGTTGACCTAGGCAACTTAGTGAGACCCTGTCTCAAAATTTAAAAAGTGAAAGAAGTGCTGGAGCTATAACTTAGTGGCAGGTCACTTGCCTAGCGAGAGTGAGACCTATGTCCAATCTGGGTATGTGCCTGCTTCCCAGCCTTTCTTCTACAGCTCTGGATGCACGCCCATTCCCCAGCCCATCCTGTTGCCTTCAAACAGCAGCTACTGTTCTTGCCTCTGTTCAAGGCAGATGCAGGGTCGGCTGCTGAACTGCCCTTGTCACCCTCACAGAGGCAACTTGTCATTTTTCTCTTAGGACGACAAGAAGCAGATGTTACAGTCCACGGATGTGGGACGCTGGGGAGTGTGTGGCTTCTCAGTGACAGAGATCTGTTTCTCACAGCTTTAGAAAGTTGGGGTGTCTGAAACCATCGCTTGGTAGTATGCTGTCAGCTCTATCACAGCCAGCCAGCTTTTCCCTGTAACTCACCGGTCCTATGGAGCTGGTGTTATACACATGCTGATCCACTAGCTAGGGGTCAACATCCCTGTTCAGCCTGCCACCCTTCCTGAGGCTCCCTTTCCAATTCGCATTATTTTTAGGGGGTCAGGATTTTAATATAAAAATTTAGTGGGGTACAGAGATCAGCATCCATGGAACAACCTTTCTAACAATCTACGCATTTGCCTCAGAAGGAAAGGATTTGCTTTGAAAAGGTCATTTACAGATGGTCTTTTGTGTGTTTATGTACATGAGCCTGTGGGTCATGTATCTGTGTTGTGTGCACTCGGGAGCCAGAGGCCAATATTAGTTCTCTTCTCTATCACTCTCCACTGTGGGCATCTGTTATTGTTGTTGTTGTTTTGAGATGGAGTTTATTACTGAACCCGGAGCTCACTGATTGGCTAATTAGTAGTCTAGTGAGTTTTAGGGGTCCACCTGTTCCCCTCCCTCATTACAGAGAGGTTTCATGTGGGAGCTGGAAGTCCACACCTGTGTCTTCATGCTTTTACAGTACATATTTACCCACGGAGACATCTCCTTGGCCCAAGAATTATTTATTTTTAAAAGTGCACCTAAATCGTGGAACAAACAGGAAAAAAAAAAAAAGAATAAGAAAAAGGTTCTTTTGTTCTGTTTTTTTTCTATTTAAGACATCTTTCTTTCTTTCTTTCTTTTTCTTTCTTTCTTTTTCTCTTTCTGATTTCAATCCCTCGTGAATGTTGTCAGTCATCAGAGTTTGAGAGAAATTTTATTTTTTTTCCAATTTTTAAAAATTCAACATTTTGGGAAAATTCACCCTTAGGCTTTGGTTTCCAGTCAGGACCTATCCTGTGATTAAATTAAACCCTTCAGAATGTTGAGGTTGGAGCGTCCACTACCAAAATGACATGTGAAATCTGAGCCAACCCTGTGTTCTGTTTGAGAATGTGGGCCCAGCGTTCAGCCCTGTTCAGCCCTGTTCAGCCCTGATCACTGCCAGTCCAGACTGGACTTCCTGGATATGGAGGAAACAGGATGTCCCATGAATTTGTCTTCTCAGGAACTGTCAAGTTATCTAGAGGTCCCTGTGGCTGTCAGTTCCCATCCCTTTGACCACATCTTGGTTTTGCTTGCTCCCTTTCTGCCTGTGTTATGCATGCCATCCTCGCTGTGGTCCTGGGGCTCATTTCCATGTTTGTTTCATCTTCATCCCAGCTCATCTCCAGCTATTCCTGGCTTCTTTTATTACATGAACTGCCTTTCCTCCACCCCTAGCCAGCAGTGGCATCTGACTGAAGAAGAGAAAGAATGTGGTGCTGAGAGTTAAGCAGAGAAGGGGCCCTATCCCAGCTACTCATTATCTTACAAGCTTTATTTTCCTGTGCCTGATATCTTCCTCTTCAAGATGAAAGCACTAGCTAGATTGCTCCAGGCTTTCCCAGAATTCTGGTTCTTTGGTGCTAGGAGTCTTGGAAGAAAAATGAGACGATGCAGCTGATTTATCTGCAGATGGATAAATGGCCTCTGCCAGACTCTTGGCTATACGTGCTCTGTTGAAGAACATTTAAAGATGCACATTCCCCAAGGCTTGGTGAGAAAACACTCAGGTGAAAGGAGTCAACAAAAATGAAAGGCCAAAGCAAGGACAGCACACAAGGAATAGGACCAGCTTAAATGTAGTAATGGAGTTGTTCATTGTCTCGTTTGGGAGGAAAGCCTCCCATGGTGTCAGGAAAAGCCTCACTACATTGTTTTTGATGCTGGTTGTTGCTTCAAAGACTCAAAAGGGAAACACATGCCCATGAATCATGGAAGAGAATGTTCCTTGATATGGAAACATTTATAATTTAAAATGGTTCAGCAGTTAAGAGTGCTTCCTACTCTTCCAAAGGACTGGAGTTCTGTTTCCAACACCTCGGTCAGGTAGCTCATAACTGCCTGTAACTCTAGCCCCAAGCTATCTGACACTTTGTTCTGGCCTCTGTCATAACTGCATGAATTTACAAAACCACATACATATTACATAAAATAAACTAAATGACCCCTATTTGGTGATAGTTTTATGGTGCTGATGATAATTATTATGGAAGTGATGGCAATGATGTTAATTGTGATGTTGGTGGTGATGATAATGATAATTGCAAGATGAGGGTAATTATGATGGTGGTAAGGGTAATTGTGATGTCAAGATAATTGTGATAGTGGTGATGATAATGGGTGTGATAGTGGTGATGGTAATGGTGATACTGATATCAATAGTCAGAACACAGAATATATTGTGAACAAAGCTTATATAATATTTATATATTTATACAAGTCACACTGTATTATCCAAAGTCATAAAATATATAAAAACCATGCTATGTAAACCAAAAATTCAAACATACCAAGGGACAATGGTAATGCTAATAACCACAGTTTTACTTGTATTTCCTGCTTGCATACCATTCCTCATCTATGACAGTCTTTACTTTGACTTGGGCAACAGCCCAGAGGTATTGAAAAGGTGGGTGAATCTCATGTTATAATGAAATTGAGACTTGTGAGGGTGAAGCAACAGATCAACAAATACCTAAGAAAGAAATTGGAAAATTAACTCCAGGAGGATCTCATCAGGGCTTTGAGAGTGACTATCTCATTATTGGAATGTGTACAACAGAAAGAAAACAGGTTGTTTTCTCTTGTGTAGCAAGTGCATTTGTTTAATTACACGACCACTGGCTATGGTAAAACTTAATTTGGAAATATTTAAGAGTGTAAAAGTTCTCCCAAATACTTTAAATTGAAAGCTTGCTGAATTCCCCCTCCATGACCCTAGGCTTACTGTTTTTTTTTTTTTTTTTTTTTTTTTTTTTTTCTGTCTCAGTTGGACCCTGCCCTGTCCTTCCAAAGCTCATTCCCTGGGTCAGCTGAGGCAGAGTTGCTGCTCTATAACCCTGGTGATGACTGTGTTTGCTGTTGAGTTTCTCTTTGAAAGCAGTGACCTTTGAAATTCTAGGCTTGCCTAGTCTCCAATGTGTGTTGCTGTGGCTGCAGCCACCCCTGTTCAGAGTGGACACATGGGCAGCAGAGAGGAGTCCAAGTCTTGGGTCCTTCCTCTCTCCACACTTTCCACCCCTCCCCTCCCCCCGTCCAAGGTCAGCCAAGGGCTTGGACAAGAATAAAGATAATCTCAAGGCTATTTCTTCAGGTTCCCACACTTAAGAACTTTATGAACTCATTTTTTTAATCTTTCTTTCCATTTCTGCCTTGTCTCAGCTTGGTACCATGTGCCCTTCTGAGGCTCTCTCTTCCTATTTCATCTTCTAGGTCATTCAGAAGGTTGTTAATCATTTAGAAGGATGGGAGTTTTCTCTACCTGGAGAATGCTTTTTCCTGAACTCATTGAAAGTCTCTTTGATTTTCCCACGAACTAAAAAAATAATATCTAGACTAAGTGGGAAAATATTCTGTGTGAGTAACATATTTATAAGCTCTGGGTGTTATGTCAAAATCCCCACATTGTGGGGAGGCCCGCTGGCTGCTCCCTGTATTGACGGAGTGGGAGACTGCCTGGATAGTGTTTTCAACTTCGCTGGGAAAAAGCCTCCCATCTCTTAAGAGAATGCCTTGCAGTGCTCAGCTGCAGACATTCGGGTTAGTGTCAAGTATTTCTCTCTGTTAATGTGATGGGGTGAGAACCTCATTTAAAATCGGAATCTTCCCAGGGTGGATTTCAGTTGGAATTGTATTTGAGTAGGGTAACAGTCTGGAAAGAATTCTCCCAGGTGGTGCAGACACTGTTACCATCGCAACCCTGCTGATTTTCCTAGTTCTTCTAGTACAAGTCCTTCCGGTCTCAACTCCAGTGTTTTTGTTTTTTGTTTTTCTTTTTTTTTTTTTTTTTTTTGTTTTGTTTTTTGTTTGGCAAATAGAGGAGGCAAGCTAAAATGCTGAAGAATTGGTGTGCCACAGAAGCTGAGCTCCCCCAGGATGGCTGGGATTTGGTAACTACATACCCACACTGCAGCCTCCTCCCCACCTCGGTGGGTTGGTTCTGACTCTGGCTCTTCAGTTTCCCACTGTGGTAATTGGCTTGATGACACACTGCCATTGCTTTCTTTCCTTTCCTGTGTTACTTTCCATCCTCCCCCTGGTGTTTCCTAGGAATTTCTCCCAAGCAACCTATTTGCAATTTAATTTTTATCTTGGGGCTGTTTCTGGAGAAACTCAAATGGAAATACCAGGTAACAGCAAAACTAAAAGGGTCAGCACAGTACGCTGGGGCAGGAAGATCCATGCTCATTCCTCCAACTCCAAGATGTGAGTCCTGATTTCAGAGCCAAGACAAGGACTTACAGGCAGTGAGTGGTTGCTGGCAGGAAGGAGAGGGTCTTGTGAGGCCCCTACTGTCACTGAGGATCTATGAACACTTAATGGTTGCCGGGGAAAGGAGAGACTTTTTTTCCCAGTGGTCAGCTATAAATAGCCCCTTACTCCTATTCTTGTAGGTAACCCTGATTAAACTAATTGGTTTACCACAAAACAAATAGACATGAAAGCGGAAGGGAGACTGGCTGTGAAAAAGAAGGGGTCACTGGGAGAGGGAAAAGGGACAAAAGCAGGTAATGAGGTTGACTATGATCAAAAAACATTCTATACATGTATGAAAATAAAATGAAGCCTATTATTATATACAATTAATATATGCTAATTGCCTTAATTTTGTTTCTTTTGCTGTGACAAAAAAAATTCACTGATCAAAGCAACATAGAGGATAAAGTTTTTATTTGGGTCACAGTTATGAGTTTTGGCCCTCTAGTGTAGGAAGGGGAAAGGTGATAACAACTGGAAGCAACTAGTCATATTGTATCCTCAGTGAAGAGGGTATAATATTCACTTCTCTCTAGCAGTGCGTCAATGCACGCACACCTGCACACCTGCTAGTGGTCAGCTTCTAGCGAATGGCACCACCCGCAGTAGGCGAGTCTTTCTGTTTCAGTTGTGTAATCAAAAGAATGTCTACAAGCCAACCTAGTTGAGTTTCGTCATTGAGACTCTCTTCTCAGATGCTTCTAGATTGTGTCAAGTTGAAAACTAAACCAATCAGAGTGATTAAAACAAAACAAAACTTGAAAAGGTCAGGACAAAGTTGCAGCCCCTCTAAGAATTGGTGTCAGACTTCAGACAGGAAAAGGAGGAAAACCCCAAAAGCCAAGATAATGCCAGACCTTCCACCAGAGGATGGAATGCCGTGGCAGGAAGTTTTACCTACATCTCTCTTGCTAGAATTATGCCTACTCCTGTCCCAGCTGTAATGTGGCATCAAATGCTTCTAGCTGAGAAAACCACTCTGCCAAACAAACTTGGCTCCTAATAGAAACAAAACAAAATAAAACAAAACAACATATTAGATAGGCAATGTATTAGCCACTGCCTGCAATTGTGCTATTGCATTTGGCTGTTCATGGGTTTACTTGGCCCATGCTGCTCAATATCTGACCAGCAGCTAATATATCATTTGGGAACGTGCTAGAAATGGAAGATGTCAAGCTAACCCTAGACCTGCTGAATTAGAATTTGCTTTCCAGCAAGATCCTCTTACCAGGTAATCTGTAAAGACAATTCAGTTTGAGAAGCATTGTCTTCCATCTTGTCTCTTAATGTCAAAATGAACAAAGAAACACCCTGATTCTCTGATACCCTTCCCATGGCCTTTTAGAGCTTTCTTGGTGAGTGGTAAATTTCTGCTGAGTGACTAACTAGGTCATATCAGCACAGGGTTCTTCCCTAGTCCCTCAGGATCAAAGGGACTCCCCATACTCTCACCTAATGCCATTTGCATCTCTCTTTTCTGGATCACAGGCAGCTTTGCACACCCTTGTTCTCTTGAAGCGAAGAGGACCCACCCCTATTCCGTCCTCCCCCAGTGCTTTGCTAGGTTTGTTTGAGCCGAGTTAGACTTCACTGCTCATCTTTACCTACTTTCAACTTTCTTCTGCTTGGCTACCCAACATAAAGCCATTTCCACAACCTGTCAGGGAGTCTTTCTGAACTTTTCTAGCATCACTTTCCCTACTTAATTAATTTCTATTTTCATCATTCCGGCATTGTTTGAAATGGTCATCAGCATTTGAAAAGCTAGAAAAAAGTGGTGCAGGAAAGTAAATGCTTGCAGGCAGCAGATCTCCTTCCGAAAATACAGAAATGCGCAATGTGCCCAGATCACAGGTTCCTGCGCTTCATGTGCTGGAGGCCTGGACCCTTGGCCAATGTCCTCCTCTCCATTTCTTCTCTCAGCTCTTACAATCCTTAAAAGGGTTTTTATTTTAAGTCCACCTGGGTGAGAGAGAAGATCTCATGGCCTCCAATTGCCTCCTTCAATAGTTGATAGGAGAGGAGATTAAAAAAAAAAAAAAAAAGATTTGGAGAAGAAACAAAGCTAGTACATGACAATAAACTTGTATTATCTGACCTGAAACAAGCCCATCAAAGAGTCTATTTATGCAAAAACAATGCCAGGAAATCTTAAAATAATCCAGTGATTTTATAATGCTCTCTTTGATAAGGAAGTTGAAGGTGTTCAAGTGGTACAAGTTCAGAGGCAGCATGCCTCAAATTAAATGTTCTCAGGAAGGCATATCAGTACAGATACATAAAGAATTAATACTGAACTTTAATCAGTAGAAAACAATCGGTTCAGAACTATAGGCCACTGGTAATCACAGCACACCTACGTTAACCAAATAATTGATAATAATAAAGCTAAATAAAAAGTGGCTTGTAGTTTTGAAGGCAAAACCATAGCTCCTAAGACCCTCATCAGCTCACAGAAGCTGTAATAAACTTGCTCTAAGTAGAAATCCTCTGAAAGGGGAAAACAATGGCTCAGCAGTTAAGAGCACTGGCTGCTCTTGCAGAGAGCCCAGTTTTGATTTCCAGTACCCCGTGCTGGCTCATGTTACTGCCTGTAATGCCAGTCCTAGGGGCCTAACAACTTCTTCTGGCTTCCACAGACACCACGTATACACGTGGTGCACATACATGTAGGCAAAACACCCATACACATGTAATGTTGATGCAGGTGGTAGTGGTGATGATGATGACGATGACTGTTAGTATTTAAAAATGATGGCACATGCACACAACAGATCTTATATAAAAGAGTTTATTTGAGGGAAGGGAAGCAAGAGAGAGTTAGGGCCTAAGTGGGTACGAGGGCAGAGAGACAGAGAGAGAAAGAGAAAGAGATTGGGGATGTGATGCCCCGACAGAGAAAGGGGATAGAGCAAGAGAGGAGCAAGAGAGGAAGAGAGAGACAAGCTGGCGGGTTGGTCCTTTTATAGCTTGCAATAGATACATGATGAGACATTATAGATTCCTAGGCAACTCAGAAGCAGGCTGCCTGTGTGCTAACAATGATAATGATGATGATGATGATGATGATGATAAAAGCATCCTGTGAAATGATGTGTGCGCTCAAGAGCATCACTCATCATAACGCTGAAGGCCTAGTGACAAGGATGCCAGAGAATAGGCATGTCAAGTTCCACATGCATAGTAGGACTGCAGCAGGCACAGAAGATGGCCCGACTTTCCTGTGGACACTAATTAAGGCTCCACTTCCAACTCTAACCATGGGCTATTTTTAGAGTAAGAATACCACAGTTTAAGAAGGGGAGCAGCTCGGGTTTGAGTGGTTACTGTTTCCTGGGAAACTGAAGTTTCCTTTTGGGGTTCTTAGTCTCATTAAGAGAAGAATTTAGAAAGGGACTCAGAAGGAAGTTGGAGGTCAGGTTTAGTAGAGATTTTAGGAAAAATATAGGCGAGGCAAAACTCCTGGCGGTTGCCAGGAGGAGAGTAGAGAAAGAGTCTACATTTTTTAAGTTCAGCATGGAATAGAAATATATAGCTCATTAAGAAAGGAAAAGGCGCTCCCAAGGATGGAAGTGGGCTACTGAGCCAGGAAAAGCCCCCAGAGCCTCACGCCCTGCTGTTCATGATCTTTTTATAGCCCCACCCCTTCTTAGCCATGTGTATTTTGCAGGCTTTGTTTCACCCATGCTTTGTTTGCTAAGTGATGCCAAGATGAAGAGGGGCTTCTAATTTTCCTCTGCAAACTGGCTGCCCTGACATGTTAATCTTGTTGCAGCCTTTTCCAGTTCCTACTTTCCTACCAACTGGATACAGAGTTGCACCTCTCTTCCAACACTAATCCTATTTCTTTTTGTTTATGTTTTCCATTAGTTAATAAGGTGGCAAATACGGTGTTTGAGGTGTACAAAAGTTTGAGCAGCCAAAAGTCCAACTTCAGGAGGGAATTCTATTGTTCCCTCTAAGAGAGGGAGCCCTCTTTGCTTTCTTCAGGCTTTGAAAATCAGGACTGTAGAGGCAACAGAGACAGACTGGAAAAATGTTCTGCTTCCCTCGAGGGGGCCTCCTTCATTATGTCAAGCTGCTAGAGCCAGACGCTGAACGCAACAGATGGGATCCCTCGGTGTGCTACCAATGCACTTGCTTCTCTGCAAACTCGCCTTGATGTGATGTGACTTCCAGGCAAGAAACTGCAGTGTTGCTGAAGGTTCATTAGCTGAGGCCCTGCAGGCCCTGAGGGCAGGACACTAGGACAGTTTCTGAGAGACTGTTCCAAAATGGGCTGGGCCGCTTTACTCTTTGGCTTAAAGGCCAGTTTAAAAGCAGTTCAGTGGTTCTGCCTCTTCACAGCACCCCTGACCTCACTGCAGGAGGCTGCCTGCAGGTCTCCTGTGTTCCCAGGCCACAATTCTTAAGTACTTTGTTCTGAGTGGTAAACAGTGGACAGTTTGCAGATATGGTCATTCATCTGCAACCATGCTCTGTGAGCTTGTGGGAAGGAAGGAAGGCCTGCTCGCATGATTAGGTGTGTGGGTCAGGGGAGAGGAAGTAGAAACAGAGAAGTTTCTCCCACAGAAGCAGACACTAGGGAGCAGTGTGACCAGGAAAGCCAACACCTTGGCTCCTGTTGGCCTTCATGCTAGGTAGTTGGGGTGTAGTCATGGTCATCCCAAGTTCTGTCAGACTGGAGACAGACTAGAGCTGCTGTAACACTGCCCTTCGTAGGTGGAAAGATCTTGTTATTAGGCTCTCGGGTCCTATCCCAGGAGAGAATGGTTAGGCTAAGGAAGTTTCCAAGGTTCTCCCCCTAATTCTAGGCTTAACATGTCTGTATTACCTACTCACTCCAGAGTATTTTCTATAGTATGCACAGGATAGTTTGTGCTGTCCCACTGTCACAAAAATGTACCTTTGAAGATTCCAACAGATGCGCTGCAGTACTGTTCATTCTTCTATTAGCACCTTTAAGTAGTCCTAGGAAAAGCCTGCTTTCACAGGCCTTACCACCTGACTGTAAGCAATAAAACTTTGTCTTCTGGGTGAGATGCCTGCCTGGCCAGACAAGTTCAGGTTGGAAGACCTACCCAGCATGGAAGTATAAGGTATAGCAATACAAGAGTTGTAGTTCAATTAAAAGGCACATTTCTCAATGGAACTTCCAATGTCAGTCTCAATGACAAGTATCTTGGTTACTTTCTTACTATTTTAATAAAATATGCTGGTGGAGGGGGGAAAGCAACTTAAGGAAGACAGAGCTCATTTTGGTCCACAGTTCAAAGATAAAGTCCAACATGGTAGATGGGCTGAGGCAGCAAGAGCTTGAAGTAGCTGCTCACATTATATCCAGTCAAGAAACAGACACCAAGAAAGGTTGCAGTGCTCAGTTCTCTGCTCATTTTACACTGTTCGGGATCTCCCACCCATACTTTGAATAGGTCTTCCTGTATGAATAAAAATAATCAAGGTAATCCTCCACCGGACCATCTCTCAGGAGATTATGGGTTCCACCAGGTTGACAACACTATCTATCACAACGAGGTGATAGAATCAACCTAGGATTTTACAGTGCCCTCTATATGATGCCACGATTTACGGGGTGTTAGCCAGTGAGGAACTGAGGAAAAGGGGCTGGAAAAGAGAACATCCATCAGCAGCTCCTTCAGCATCAATGTGCTTTCCATGAGCATCAAAGGATCTCTCGAGCCAGCTATTCTAAAGCTCTAAGCCAGCCATGACTGTTCTTACGTTCATTGGGAAACCGTACTGTGAACTCTGCTCTTACTGCCTTCGGGGTCAGTGTGGATGCTGTGTGTCAGCATGGGAAGTGTCTGAAGTGAGGCTGAGCTCGGGCTCAGCCGTGCTCTGAGAGTCAGAGAGGCAAAAACAGGCATGGGCTTAGGGGGCTAAAGGGAGAAAGTGCTCAGACACAGAAGCATCGAGCAAACAGGCTCAGGTTTGACGGCTTTTGTAGATATTCTCTCCTTTCTCAAAATGGTTTTTGAAAACTGGCCAGACCCTACAGCCTCCTGTTGAAATATATGTCCTTAAAACAAAACAAAGCAACAACAACAAATTTTTTTCTTTAAAGAAGAACGTTTTTAAAACTCTAATATGGCTGTTCAACCTAGGGCTGTCCACCTGGTTTTACACAAGATCATGTCTTCAATCTATTATTGCCTGACCAGGGCATGGCAAGGCATAAGTACTGATTGGGATATCTGACCTGTTGCTGGAAGCATGGAGCTTAGAAATGTAAGATGTAGTTCAATTAAAAGGTGTATTATTTCCAGGCCAGGCATGGTGGTACATGCCTTTAATTCCAGCACTCAGGAGGCAGAAGCAGATGGATCTCTGTGAGTCTGAGGCCATATTGGCTTACAAAGCAATTTCAGGACAGTCAGGGCTACACAGAAGCAGGGGCTACACAGAGGAATCCTGTCTTGAAATCCCCCCCCCCCAAAAGTGTATTTCCCTTGGCAAATTCCAGTTCTGGCTCAACAATATGGTTCTAAGACAAGCCTTTACAACACTAGGATCTTTTTGGGAGGAACTAGTCAAATACATTTGGTAAGAGATAGGAAGAGGCTTTAGAAATCAGAGAGAAGCATGGTTATCTTTTGCTGGTGATACAGTTGTACACTTGGGAAATACAAGGCAATCCACAGTAAAACAGTCACAAGCAATGAGTTTTTCCAAAGTGAAGGCTGGGTACAAAATTAATATAGGAAAATCAATAGCACTCTGATATATAATACGAATAACCACTTATAAAATAAAACATGTTTGACAGGAAAAATCTCATTTACAGTAGCAAAAGAAATAATATAAGCTTTATAAGAAATACTCAAGGTCTATATGAATAAATTATTAAGTGATACTTGAGAACACTGTGGGAAAGAAAGGAGCTTCCTGTGTTCTTAGATGGAAAGACTCAGTGCTATGAAGAGGGACAAGCTGCACGTTAATTTGTACACTTTAAGTGATCTCAGTACATAGTTTGAACTGGTTGAGTCTCTTCTGAAATTCATATGACAAAATTAAAGGAGTGAGAATATATGGGAAACTCTGAAAAGGATAATTAACAGTGAGGACACATCGCACATAGTGTGAGGCTGGGGAGGGGCAGGCAGGTGGACCTGTGTCACCGAATGGGAGAATCCACAGAGATCCAAATATGGATCCAAATATGGAAAAGCTATTTTAAAAGAACTGTGGCGTTTCTTACCAGTAGGGAAGTGGTTTGCATGTTCAGAGTGTGTGCATGTGGAGGACAAGTTAAGATGTGCTTCTCCCCAATACCTATCCACCCCTTCCCCCTCCTTTGTTTTTTAGGCAGGGTCTCCCTTTTCTCCAGGAGTTTGCCATTTAGGCTACATGGTACACTGGCTGGCAGATGAGCCTGTGCTATCCTCTTGTTTCTCATCCTTCACTTGTGTTACAGACGTATGTGGCCGTGCCTGGCTTTTACCTGGGAGCTGGAAATTTAAACTCAGGTCCTCACGCTTGCAAAACATGCTACTCATCAAGCAGCCTCCTTGTCTCCCCAGAAAAATCATTTTTTAATGCAATATTACTGTACTGAGACAGTGAGTTCCATGTATTAATACATTTTTTTAAAGTAAAGTTGAGACCAGTGCAGTGGGGCACTCACACAGTCTCACCTGCTCAGGAGATTAAGGCAGGATGAACTCAAGTTCATGGGCAGCCTGAACAACATAGATAAAATAGCAAGATATGGTCACAAATTAAAAATCAAAATTAGATTACACTTTAATTCTTTACAAAAAATCCATGAAGTTAAAAAACAAACAAAAAAATACATGAAAATGCTAGAAGGAAAATACAGGATAAAATTTAGGATATCTTGTGCTCATATATAATATGTATACACACAAACACACATATTTACATATATCTTGGAATCTTCAAAAAAATACTATGTATTTGAGTTATAGTAGCTTTTACATGATAAGATAAAACAACCAAATGTAGAGAGAAAAATGTGCTAGTTTTAAAGACCTCCTAGTGATCAAACAATCAAAGATAAACAAGTAAGTACACGGGGACTTTCTGAAAAAGGTGACACAACAGACTTTTCCAGTGCAGGAAGCCATTCAATTTACCATAAGGAGAGAAGAGGAACTTGAAGCGCAGTGGGGTTAGGACGCAGTGGGGTCAAGCATCACACACTGAACCGGCAAGGGGTGAAGAAGCAACTTCTCCCAACTATGTAAGTTATCATATAACAGTAATTTTGACAGCGAGGTGTTAAAAACAACAACGACAACAAAAACAACCTACCTTCTCTCTCCTACCTGCTGGTTGGATACAAATGGAACAACTATGAATTGAGATGAAATGCAGTCACTTAGGGACACTCTGGATGTTTTGTGAGTGCTGAGCAGTCACAAAGTTATGTTGTCATATTTAGAAAAGTGATACATGCATAACACACTACTAACTGTGTATGTTTGCCTATGTGCATGTGTGTGTGAGGGTCTCAAACAACAGATCTCAACGTTATCGCCTCAAAAGCTCTTGTACTCAAGATACAATAATTGTCTTAGAAAGTTCTGGGAAATCAAGGATACACAAACATGCGTTCCACGGCTGTCAGGTTGATGAGACCATCCGCTAGCATGTGGCTTCTGGAAAACTCCCATTTGTGTCTGAGAGAGGATAAACATGAAATAACTGAGAGGCAGAGTAGTGTTATTATGAACATAATTTTGACCCTTGTGGATTCCTTAAAAAGGTCACAAAGACCCCAGACCTCAGAAGTCTATGGGCCACACTGTAAGGACTGCTGACCTGCACCCCTGTGGTTATTCTTGCACAGCAGAGTTCTGCATGAATATTTCTGAATGGGTAAAAATGATTGTCTCTGGGAAAATAAACTTGGAGGACCAGAGCATCCTGCTGGGAGGAAGATGTACTTTCTACCATGGAGCCTTCAGTAGCATTTCAATGAATGCCCACAACTACATTCTTAAAAATTAAACTCAGGCTACTGAAAAAATAAATTGAAATACAAACAGAGATTTACAGCTGATAGATTAATCTGAGTCATGGACAAAGACTGATGTACATGGATATTTGTTGGAACATTATATATAACAGCTAAGATTTGCAAACAACCCATGTGATCCAGAATAAAGATTGGTTAAATAAATGATAGTGTATCTATATGTTGTAATTCTGTGGAGTCATTAAAAATCATAAATCCTTAGAACATTCTGTGATATGGGGAAATGTTCACAATATAATGTTAAGTTTAAAAAAAATAGCACAGGACATAACTTTGCATGAGCCAAATTATACCAATTTAAAACAATACTGGAAGGATATATTGCAAAATTTTAAGTCATTAGTTTTGGGTGGTGAGTGTGTAGGTTATTTATATTGCTCTTTAAATATATTTATGGATTTTCCAAATTTCTTGCAGTTAATATGTATCACTTTTATATAATCAGGGAATAAATTCTATAAAATATATAGTCGAAAGACTTCTTCCAGCGTTCTTTCTTCCCGTGAGCTTCTTTGGGGAGTCCTAATGGACAGGGACTCTGTCTCCTGGGATTTTCTCTCTCTCTCCATCTCTGTCTCTCTCAGTCTCTGTCTGTCTATCTGTCTCTGTCTCTGTCTCTCTCCTCAGATGTGGCCTGTAGTGATGAACACTGGCTTGGTGGATTTTGGAGAGTGGTGGGCTGGCCTGCATTTTCTGGCTTGGAATAAGAGAAGCAGAGGGACACAGAGATTGAGAAGGGGTATAATCAGTTACCACAGAACGAATCCATCAGAAGCCATGCCATCTAATATAACAGTAAACATTTGTTCGTTATCTCTCAGCTGTGAGTCAAGCAGTTGGCCTGACTAGATAGGTCTAGCTTGGGGGCTCTTCGGGAGCTACTGACATCTGAAGGCTTGACCAGGGCAGTAAGATACAACTCCCAGGGGGCTTAGCACATCCCGATAAGTTAGGGAGGACTGACAGCAGGAGTTCTTGCCTCTGGGCCACACAGGCCTTCCAGAGGGCTTCTTGTATAGCAGGATCCATTGTACACTTTAAGGCCAATCTCAGAAACCATGTTCCTGCCTGTGTTGGTGCCTCTGGTTATTTTTAGTCAGTATGGGAAGGCAAGGCACAGTGTTGCAAATAGAGGACAATGGGGCTGTTCCAAACTCTAGTTAACTGATGAGCATTTGCTTTTCAAAACAGTGAGCAATTTTTGCTAATGTCTCTGGGACCAGAGAGTCTGGATTAGTGAAAGCTTTGAGATTCTGCTTTGAGGGGGTAGGGACTGGTTAACACAGCCATTCTGGGACTGCTAAGCCCCTAGGAGACAGCACTCAGGGTTTGGGTCTTGGAAAGAGGAAGGTTGTACACAGAAAGTGTTTCATTCCTAAGAATGAAATGCTTTACAAGACATATCATCTGTGGGCAAATGGCCTAAGTATTGGCTACTTTATTATAACCCTGAATCCTGAACGCTTTGCGTCAACCATGCTTTATTTTCGGTACAGCTTAGGCATATCTATGCAATACAAACATTGTAGCATACAAACTGATTGTCCCCACTTGCTTCCTGTGTGCTTCTTTATACACAGAAATCCTATCAGGCTATTATGTCCAGACTGGTGGCTCTGTAAAATTGTTCACTATGAACATAGGTTTCCCCAAGGCTAGGAAAATCCACATAAGATGAAAGCAGGGGTCACTGAGACTCGACATCATTGGATGGTACCAGTGCAGACAGATGCAGACACAGAATAGTGTCTATGAAGCCTACATTGAGAGTGAGCCAGGAAGGCCCAGTGAGAGAGAAAGGGCAAGGGTTAGCTTGTCTTGGTTTGATTTTTCAAAAGCAAAGCCCATCCCAAGTATCAGCTCTCAAAATGGGGTGCATGTTGGCACTTTATTGGCAAAATGAGTCAGGTGCAAGCCCTCAGTCTCTGGGCTTCCCAATTGAAAGCTGGGGGAGATAGTCAAACTGATTCACTCCAGGCTGGGTCGTATCCTGTTCCGAGCCTCTGCTTTAATCAGCCCTGATGGTGGCACAGTGATTAGTGATTCCTGCCACCAACTATGAATACAGTCAGAAAAAGAGAAGAAGATAAGCATTAAGTCCATATTCTAAGAGTGAGGACTAAGATTCTGTGTGTTCAGAGCATAGGATCAAGGAAACTGGTTAATGCACAGTAGGGCTCAGAGAAGACTTAAGCCTCGGTTGTGAGTCTCATAAAAACAAAGGTAAGATACTTCCTTTTGAGAAATTTGGGAAGGACTGAAGGGATGTGTTTGCCACACAAGCGTGACAACCAGAGTTTGGAAACCCAAACCCATATAAAAGCTAGTCATGACATGCACAGGTGCTGTGGAGACAGGTAGATTTCTGGAGTGAGCAGCCCAGCTAAAAGCTCAATGAGAGACCCTGTCTCAAAAACTGAAGTGTAGAATAATCAAGGAGGACAGTCAACATCAGCCTCTGGCCTCCACGCACATGCACATTTGTCTGTGTGTACCCATGCAAACACACACATTCACACACACCTCCCACTTCACCTCTGACACAAAGAAATTTAGAAGCAAAGTATTTCACAGTCACAGAGCAAGACATCCATTTATCATATTAGAAGTAGAATTCAGAGTGAGAAGGGGTTGGTTAAGACAGTGAGTTGATACTGAGCATCTGACTTGAATTCTTCCAAAGGAGAACCAAGACTGGTTTCTAAACCTGATCTGGGGTTAGTCAAAGGCTGTCAATCATCCAGAGTCTGGGTAAGAAAGCAAGGCAGGCACAGCATGAATGTGGAAGGATGGATCAGATCAGACTGGCTGGAGGGAACTTTATTTGATTGTTAAGATGGCTAGGGCAGGTCACGTGGATTTAGTCCATTGCTTGGAGATTGACTAGCGTACAGTCTGTCTGATCCATCCTGTATACATGAGCAAGCTCCGGGCTCCAAAGCCTTCTTGATGCCGCTGGATGTTAGAGGCCAGGGCCATCACCTTTCTTGTTTGGAAATCAGAGAGAAGTAAACAGAAGGGATACTGTGTATTGGTTTGGGGCCCTTTGAAAGACTCTGAAGAGGGTTACACTGATAAACCAAATTACCCCCAAAGGTTTCTCTTTCATCTTCCTCCGTCAAAGCAGACATTTTAAGAAGGCAAGAACACATTAGGATAGGAGAAAGTGATAAAACCAGCACTCAGGTGTTACAATAATAGCACATGCCCTTCTTCCCTAATGTGTTGGGCTTCTAAGAACACAGGAATTATTGTGAGAGACCCAGTGAATGCTGTTTGCTTTTATCTCGTTGTTTCCCCTTTCTTCTGTAGATGTGAAGTTGTTTGTAGTTTCTGGGAGAGTGCTGTTGCTCTGGTGTTTGGAGAAGGCTTTCTCTTCGCTGTGTCATCTCTTATGCGCTATCTTGGGAGAGATGACGCCACAGTGACATGTGCAAGATAGCAAGCCCATTTGAGGAGCTGCACTTTGCAACGGTGGTTGGGCTCTTCAGACTGGCTGTGGAGTCGTAGTGAATTAATTAAGGGTATTTTTCTTCTCTGAAAGGCTGTGTCCTTATGAACCTTTCCTAGTCCATATTAAACTCTTTCACACAACTTTCAGGTCTTCTCAGGGGCTCAGTAAGACAATTTGCTGGCTGTTTTAGGTTCTTCACAGTACTGGCTACCTCAATCGGAAAGTCGATGAGGTGTGTGTGTGTGTGTATGTGTGTGTGTGTGTGTGTGTGTGTGTGTTTGTGTGTACAGGACATAAGATATTTATGGGCTGGAGTACATGCTTGTTGGTACAAGACCCTCCACAGCTTTGCAGGCTGATAGGGCTGCCCCATCAGCCTGGATCCTTAAGTAAACAGATCCCAGAGGTGGACAGGGACTATGAGATGAATGTATTTCAGATGAAATTTGGGTGCTTTGTGGGGGAGCGCTAAGTTCTATAAAACTATTAAAAGCCATCTCTGATGAAAAGATGATTCTCATTCCAGTTCTTCTAGTTTTTAGGATTTTCCTCCTATGTTTTTGGATTTTTTTGTAATTTTTGCTTAGTTGCATAGGTATGCACTTAATAGTCTGGTAATTGAAATTTAATTTTTGAATGGTGCCACAATAGTAGGAACCTAGACTTGTGTTTTCATTTGTGCATGTGTGTGTAGAGGCCAATGTCAACATAGGTGTCTCCCTTAATTACTTTCTACACTGTTTTTTTGAGCTACAGTCTCCCACTAAGTCTGGAGTGCACCAGTTTGGCTAGAATGGCTGGCCGGAAAGTCCCAGGTTTTCTTGTGTCCACTTCTTCAGGGCTGGGATTCCAGGGACATGACATGTCACCTGACTTCTAGGTTCTCAGATTCAGGTCCTTTTGCTTGCACATTACTGAGTTATCTCCTCTGCCACAGAACACAAACTTTTATTTGCCAGAGTATCTTTCTCTGCAATCATGCCAAGACAAGCACATAGCAGGTGCTTAATAAATATTGCTTAAACTGATACCGAATGGCTTTTCTTACCTTTTGCCATGATGAATGTCAGATGATAGTTTATGTGACTGGCCAGCAATAGCAAGCTAGAGAAGTAGGGTTGAGGATTAGATAGCTGTTTCCTCCCCCACCCTCTCTAGTCAGTGTTACGTTGATCTTATTTTTAGTTCCTTTGGAAACTTAGCTTCCTAGTATCTGTCAACTCTTATCCCCAGTATAGGACGAGACTTTTGAGTCATTTGAAGACTGTCTCATGGGCTTCCTGACTGGAGTATCAAAGACCATGCTGTCTGCTTTTCCTAATTTGCTAGGAGTTCAAGGCTTCTCTCAGTCCTACAGCCTCTAAAAAGCAAAACTGTGAGTCCAGTCCGGTTTCCTGAATACAAATTGTTGCTTTATTTGGAGTAGTCCTTGGGGTCCCAATTCTTTCTTTCAAAGGTTTATTCTTTGACATTTTCATTTATGTATATAATGAATTTTGACCATACTCACCAAAGTTACTCTTATCTCACCACGCTTTTTCTGGCTTCCTTCTTCCCAAGTCTCCCTCCAACTTTTATATCTGTATTTGATGACTCCCCAACTCAAGTACCCAGTGTTCTCTCACAGCAGTCAAAAGTCAGCTTTCTTTATTACTGTGTTCTCTGAAACCCTCAAGGAAGGCGGACCTTGGCTCACCCTTCCAGGTTTGTGTCTTTCGTTTACTATAGTCCAACCTTGCTGGTCTTGTACTACCATTTGAAAGTGTCAACACATCCTTGTTTGTTTATTTGTTTGTTTGAGGCAAGGTTTTTCTTCATAGCCTTGGCTGTCCTGAACTCACTTTGTAGATCAGGCTGGACTCAAACTCACAGAGATCCATCTGTCTCTGCCTCCCAGAGTGCTGGGATTACAGGTTTGCACCACAGTGACCAGCTGTGCCAACGCATTCTAATCCCACAGACTTGCAATAATGTTCCTGGGACCATTCTCCTTTAGAATCTCTGTAAGATTACCCCTCTCAACAAATTAGGATTTTCTGGCAATTTAACTTTCTCAAAGATCACTTATCTTGTTGTTTACCTATTGCAGTATCCAAACTCATACCCCTAACCATCTTTCATTACATGGCTTTGATTTCTTCTCTTTCTGTCTCTCATTGTCTTTGCACCATGGGAATGTAAGCATCTGAAGATGAAGAACTCAGTGTATTTTCATTAAAGCAACATCCTATAACATGCCCCATCTAGGCAGCACCCTGTATACATTACGTACTTAAGAAATGTTTGCTGACTAAATGAATGTCCAAGGTCTGTAGGTTCCAGTCAGACTTTATAGTCATGAGATGTGTTTACTTAAATGATACCACCTGGATCTAAAATGCTGCTGTTATTATTGCCTTCCTTATGGAGAACTCAAAGCCCAGCCTGACTGAGTTTTCCATTTCTTTTTATAGAAGAATTGGAAATCCCATGAAAAGGCTCATGTTTCTTTTTTACTTAGCTGCCAAAGTTGTGTGCAAGGTGACCACGGCATCCCACCTTCCCTGACTGTCTCTTCAGATCCTTTAGTATCTCTGTCTGCCATCTCTGTCATGGCCCCCTCCTGTGTCACTCCTACTTGGCCTTTCAGCTTCTTTGTTGTCTCTACCCACACCAGTCCATCAGTCCATTCTGCCCCATTTACCTTCTGTTGTAAACTAAGATCCTGGACTGCCCCCTCAGGTATCTAGGTCAGCCCAGGCGCTAAATCTTGACACCTGAATAGATTCAACGAGGAGTCACTGTAATTCAGCTTCCATTTGCCCTCTGTTAATAGAGACCTATGGCCCACTCCCCCCCCCACCACACCACTGCCCATTGAGAAGTGAACCTAGGGCTTTGTGAATGCTAAGCAAGGTCTAAACCACTGAGCTACACCCCTCACCTCGTTATTATAACTGAGGATTAGTTTGAAATATACTGGCATCACCCTATGCACACAAGATATTCAGCTATCAGTACCCACACCTTTGTTTCTACTTCTGCTTGTTCTAAACTCCACTTCCCTATAACCTCACCTCCCCGTGGTAATGATACAGGATAACGATGTCAAAATTATAGTTGTAGTCCTGATGAGAAAGCCTAATTTGTCTCAGTGGGATGTGTGATTTTTTTTTTTTTTTTGAGGAAAAGAATCACTAGTTTGAATTCTAACTCTTATTTATTTGCCGTTTGACCTTGAACAATTAATTTTGCCTCTCTGAGCCTGAACTCTTCCTCCTGCAATGGAAATAACAATAATAACAATAATAGTTATCTCCCCACAGAAGGCTACTTGTGTGATGTGAGACACACAGGCTCATGCATACACACTGTAGACTGCAGATGCTTGGTACCTGACAGCAACAGCCTTTCTTGACTCATTTAAAAAAAAAAATTACCTAGCAAATAGGGAACACTTTTGAGTGAGTGTAATTTAACCTACAGGGAAAGGCACTTGTCTCTCCTTGGGAGAAGTGAGAGAATTTAATAAGTCACAGGAGTTAATTGAGACCCCAGTGTCCATGAGATACAAAAGCAATGTTCAGGGACATAGTTCAGGAAACCTTGATGGCTCATCCAGGTTGAGTTTCAAGTCTCTGCAGCCCCCTAGTGGCCACCGATTTCAGAGGCCTGTTCACAATCACTGATAAATGAAGACAGTCAATCTGCCTTGGAACAAGGGTTATATAGACAGGAAAGAGACGGAATGTGTGTGAAGGGGCTAGCGTTTTGGTCCTTTTCATGTTTCAGATAGGAAGATGGTTTTTGAGGGTGTAAAAATATTATATACTATGAAAATATTTAACTCCACACTCTTTCCCTTCTTTTTTTCCTTTCCCCTTTCTCCCAATGTTAAGAGCATTCTTTTGCCTCCTTATGCCAAACACATTTTATCCATTAAACAATTAAGTCGGCTACAGATAAAAAAAATTTGAATATCAGCTGGAAGCCAGAAGTTACTGGGAAGTCGTGGGTTTGTTTGTTTGTTTTTGTTTTTGTTTTGTTTTGGCTTTTTCGAGACAAGGTTTCTCTGTGTAGCCTTGGCTGCCCTGGACTTGCTTTGTAAACCAGGCTGGCCACACAGAGATCCGCCTGCCTCTGCCTCCCGAGTGGTGGGATTACAGGCGTGTGTCACAGTGCCCACCTGGTTTGTTTTTGTGTTTAGGTTTTCACTAGTCAACATGATAGTATAGTTCTAGAAAAGACCACGGCCCCTGGAAAAAGTCATCTCTTGTGGAGCAATGAGCAAGATACTGTGTCTCTTAGAGTTGATGAGGGAGATTCCCCCTGGGTGCTGGGAGGGCTACCACAAGGCCTGACAGTCAATCTAGAGAGAAGGGCCTGAGAGATTTGTGTGAAATGAACATGACTCTTATTTGGGCTTCTGCGAACCTTCTGATGAAACACAGCCATTATCTGAAAGGAAAGGAGAGTGGAGGTAGAACCAAAGCATTTTATGTGGCTAAATGAAAGGACTTGAGTCTGTGAGCAACTGTCCCTCCCATACGTCTTTCTCTGACTCACTCCCATATCCTCTGGCCTGCTATGACAGAAGAGCAGTTAAGAGGATGTGAGGATGGGCTTAGAAGTCTCATATGACCATATGATCCAGAACTAGAACTAAAAATACTTGTTTTACGTGTGGTGGCTTATGCTCGTAATCTCAGCATTTAAGATTTGAGGCAGGAGGATTGCCAAGAGTTCCTCGGCAATCTAGGCAGCATAGTGAGTTCAAGCTCAGCCTTGGCTACAGAACAAGCTCCTATTTCAAATAAACAAATGATCTCAAGGTGGGGTGGTTGCTCAGCAGTAGAGACACCCAAGGCTCCCATCTTCAGCAACGCAATTTTACCGTGAAAACGGGTTCAGACACCGTTCTGAGGAAACGACGTGGCTGACAGGTCTGAACGGCATTTGATGTGGTTGAAGAACAACTCTCTTCCGAAGTACCGGACTCTCAGGAATGCTCCTTTTCAAGGCCCCAAGATTAGCTCTTCTTGCTTGTTGCAGGGTACTTCCCTCCACCCTCATGGTTTTCCATTGCCTTCAGTTTTATTCCGGAATAAAAGTCTTCTAAAGTCGGACACATGAAATCTGTTAAATGCATAATCAGTGTGCTTAGTTGCAGCGATCACTTCCAAAATACTCTCTCCGTTCACACAGAGGAAAAATAGGGCAAACAATCTGGAGGACGGAACAAGAACCAACAGCGGGAGACGCGGCGCGCTTGGTGCTTTTCTCAATGAATACAGAGGCCTCTGCAGATTTGCATAGGAGCAGACCTCGCAGCATCATTGGTTGGCGGGAATGGAGGGGGCGGGGCAGATGCGTGGGCTGGGCAGCTGCGCCGAGAGTTGGCTCAGGAGCCCCGCCCCCACCGAGGCCCCGCCCCCTCTCGGCGCGCGCTCGCGGCACGGCCAGCTGCAAGTGGCGGGCGCCCCGGCAGATGCGATCCAGAGGCTCTGGGGGCGGCAGCAGCGGTGGCAGCTGGCACCTCTCGCTGCCTCTGTCCAGGGGGTCTCGGGGCTTCGAGATGCTTTCTGGCTGCCCCCTGGCCAGTCCGCAAAACCGCGGGCGCTGCTGGTAGGTGAGGAGGGGGCTGGCTAGACTGCAGGCTCCCCTGCCCGGAATGCTTTCACTCGGCGGCTTCAGCCAGGGCCGCTCTAGTGCCTGGGAGTGAACTCCGAGGAACCAAGACGTCGTGACAGCAAGGACGCTGCAAACTTGCGCGCGGAGGCAGCCGGAGCCTCCTCTCCGCAACGCAGAGCTCGCGTTCACGCCCAGAAGTTCACCGGCCAGGGTGATCCGAAGACTTCCTGCCGCGGAGGTCACTTGAGGGGGAGCTAGGAAGCAGCCCCCTCCGTTGGCCCTTGCCCAGACCTGGAAAGGGGCGCAGAGGAGGTGGCAGGAGCGGAGGATGTGCGCAAGACGGTGAGCAGCCCGGAGCCACGGTGAGCAGCCTGGAAAGTTGCAGGAAATTGGAGGCTGAGAGGAAGGCTCCGGTCGCCGAGGGCTCCTTGAACGGTATCTGCTTGCCACCTCCCCGCAACCGTAGTAGTTTCTCTGGTCTCTGAGCAAAGGCCTCTACAAACGGCGCGGCGCGGGGAGAGGGGCAGGGTCCAGCTGTTGAGCCCAGGCTGTCTCGCCTTCTCCGAACTCGCCCCTGACTTTCATATCGGTTTTGCTGAGAACCCTTCTCGCCTCCTTGCAGCTTAGGAAAAGCAGCGGGAGGAGGATAGAGCGTGCGTACGCACAATCCCTCGGATCAAGTGGAAGGAACCGTTCAGGACCAAGGACTGTTTGGAGCCTCTGCCTGTCTTGGGCGGAGTGAAGGGCGAGGCTGATCCATCAAGGGAAGGGAGTCTAGTCTAAACTAGCCCTCCGGAGGGATGGGAGCCCTTGGGCTCCTGTGGCTGTTGCCGCCGCTGCTTTTGGCAGCAGCCTCGGACTCCGGAGCTGCGACCGACCAGCGCGCGGGCTCCCCAGCCTCAGGGCCGCCCCTGCAGCCCCGGGAGCCGCTCAGCTACTCGCGCCTGCAGAGGAAGAGTCTGGCCGTGGACTTCGTGGTACCCTCGCTCTTCCGCGTCTATGCTCGAGACCTGCTGCTGCCGCAGCCGCCGTTCCCCTCGGAGCCCGGGGCTGGCGGGCTGGAGGCGCGGGGATCGCTGGCCCTGGATTGCGCCCCTCTGCTCAGGCTGCTGGGGCCACCGCCTGGGGTCTCCTGGGCAGAGGGAGCCGGCTCGCCAAGTCCGGAGGCGGGTCCGACGCTGTCCAGGGTCCTGAAGGGCGGCTCGGTGCGCAAGCTCAGGCGTGCCAAACAGCTGGTGCTGGAGCTGGGCGAGGAGGCGATCCTTGAAGGATGCATTGGACCCCCGGAGGAAGCGGCGGCTGTGGGGATACTCCAGTTTAACCTCAGTGAGCTGTTCAGCTGGTGGATTCTCCACGGCGAAGGGCGGCTGAGGATCCGCCTGATGCCTGAGAAAAAGGCATCAGAAGTGGGCAGGGAGGGAAGGCTATCCACAGCGATCCGTGCCTCCCAGCCCCGCCTTCTCTTCCAGATCTTCGGGACTGGTGAGCAGCTCCCAGCAGAGCGTGTTAGGATTTGCATTTTTAGTTACACCGACCAGAAGTCAATATTAAGTAACCCTGACCCTTCTTAGCCCTTTTTTCATCATTCTTGAAATTAGACGTGTAGTTACTTCCGTACTTGAACATAGTGACTTCCCAATAGAACCTTCTTTTCTCTTGAGCAACCACGTCGGGAGAAAACTTTACCGGTTTTGGCAGAATGCCTGCCACCAACTTACTTACACATGATCCAATTGGATCATAACTGAATGCCCTCCTTCCTGGGCTCTGAGAATGGTTGAAAGGCCCCTATAACTCCTAAGTTCCAAGTTAGTAAGAGACCTCAAACCTTTTCTTTCCCACTCTTGTTCCTCTTCTAGGCCACCTCAGATTTGGAGAATGTGATAGAATTTCCCAGAGAATATAGAATTCCTCTTTATATTCTTAGCCAGCTGCCTGGCCATGGACTCCTCCCCAGTGCTGGCTAGCCCAGAGCTTCCCTCTTCCTTAATTATTCCTTCTACCACACTGGACTTCTGCCCCAGTCTGTTTTACAAACTCAGATGTGTAAAACATCATCTCACTTTCCCCAGATGTCCTGGGAAACTAAGGAACAAGGGGTGGGAGAGTTGTGGAGAAAGGGCTGAAAACTGTTAAGGTGGCCTTGCTTTGACGGAGAAGTAATAGCTGTCTTTCCTGCCTCCCTCCATCTTCATCTTCCCTGGGACTCTTAGCTTGCCTGTGCATAGCAGACTCTCTGAATGACAGTCTCTGGAAGGCCCGTTTCACTGCATATCTTACTGCTGGAGGCTCCCGGAATGAGGTTTCTGTTTCGTTTATTCCCTCATTTCTTTGAAAATTCACTGAGTTAGGGCTGTATGTGTAAGCACTTACTTTAACTCTTCAGTAGTGTCTTTTGAATGATAAGCCAGGTGGTTTTGAATGAATGTTTCTCTCATAAGACCACGGGGGAAGGACTTGTGAATGAATTAAATATGCAATGTAAATGAATGAGAAAATCACAGAAACAGAAATCATGTTTTTTTTTTTTTAAAGAAGTCCACACTGATTCCATTGAGCAAGCCTAGTTTCTTTTCTATCATTCCCATCATCAGAAATAAATGAAGTTCTTATGCTCCACTGGTTGCTAGTGTTTAGTATTAATTGGGTGGAAAGCATTGAACAGGGTCCACTGTAGAGCTATGACTTCTCACATGCTTGCGCACACACACACACACACACACACACACGCACACACACGCATGCACGCACACTCCATTCCTCCTTACTCTCAGTGCTCTCCTAGAGCAGAGCTACTGAGAAGCCAAGAATCTTCTGTCATTGCTCAGAAACTGTACTGGCCTGCGGTCCTCACAGAAAACATTGTGGATCTGTACTGCAGCATAGCCATTGGTGACATCCACACCGCTTAAAACAACCCGTTACGCTCAGTGCTGGAATTTATACTGTGCACGGTGAAAAGCAGGGTCTGATGAGCTTGGCAGTGACTTCAGTGAAATGACATGAACGAATGCAACTGTTGTCTCACTAAGGACACTTTTGTGAAGAACAGCTGGGCTTTAATGGCATTGTGGCTTCTGTGGTTTGTACATGCGACATTCTCTTTTAGTGTCTAATGCTTCTGTAATGGATGTAAAAACGACTTCTCTGGAAAAACAAATTTTCTTTCACTTTTATGTCTTTGAGCATCTCTGGGGCTTCCCACTCACCTCTGGTGATATGACTATTAGCCCCAGCAGTCTGTATCAACTGTTGCCACATGTTGATGGCAGGCAAAAGGGGTCATTTTCCATCCTTAAACTTGCTAACTATAGACAGGCTGCAAAGAAACTATCAGTGGATGTCTTTGAGTCATATAATGCATTCGAAGAACATATTACTGTAGTTGAGCCCTGTGTGCAGAAACTGAACTGTGCTCAGGGGAAGCTTCACGCAGAAAGGAGTGTCTCCCAAGAGCTGTTCTGCTACTGGATACAGGGAAGCAGTGAGCATCCCAAGCCCTCCCTCAGGAATGCAGTCCATTTGGCAGCTGGGCCAACCCTGATGCATCATTTGACACATATAGAAATGCTGGCTTCAGAAAGAGCCAGGATTCTGCCATTAAAAGGCTAGAAATTTTGGCCAAGCATTTTTTTTTCCGGTGGGATTGGGATCAAATGATTATTGATGGGATCAAATAAGACACTAAGTGTAACTGGATGAGCTCCCCATGACCTCCAGAGAGACAGACAGCTTATTGAAGAGCACTTCAGACCTGCGGTGCTCACACTTAAACAGGACAGGCTCGCTTGTCTCTGAGGACATCCGCTGTCTGCGGCTAGGCAGCTAGCCACACAAGACTGGCCTCTTGCCTCACTGCCTCCCCAGCATCCCTCAGACACAGGCTCTACCACAGACCTGCCCACGAGTGGGCACATCCTGTTGTAACACACCTCATTCCAGGTTGGGGGCAGCACACATCATTGCTGCTCCATTCATCTTCTTGTGTGGAATCTCTGGTACACATTCTATCACCGGGAGTCGATTTTTCTACTTCTTCTGTTCAGTGCGATGAGTTTATTCTTTTTATAGGAACCTTCATTTATAGAATGGGACATTTTCTCTTCTGTGACACAGGATATTCAATTAAACACAAGGAAAATAGTCAGTTTCTTTCTTTATGACCAAAAGGCTTGTGGGCCTGCCTAGAGCGGTGCAATAGTGCTGATGGGTCTATGGATGGGGGGATTTCTGCCACCCCTTGTAGTCTGTGTTCTACAGGAAACCCATTTGTCATAGACTGAAGATAATTTCCTAAACTTGAGCAGGGCTGTGTCTATGGAAGTGGTAAAGTTGAAAAGGACCCAGTAAGGACAAAGCTAAACCATTGTGTTGTTTGTGGTTTGGGCTGCCTAAGAGGATGAAAGGATGTTCAAGAGGCTTTGTAACGAATGGCATGCTTGTGGTTTTTCTTTGTGGGTTACTACGAATTCATAAAAATGCATCAATGCTTCAAAGCCTGAAACTGTTCCTGGGAGAATCCATTCAGAGAGGCAGTTACTGAGATCCTGTGAAAGGTGATGTACTATCCCAAATGACCCAAAGCCCCCAAAGAGGTCTGCCTGATGCTAGCATATTGCCCATAGCTCTGGCTTATGTCCTAGTTTGTAGGTGCTTCAAGATCTGCTTCCGTAACCCCACAGCCAGAGGTCTAGAGACTGTTGTGGGACAGGAGGGTCTGTTTCTCAGAAGGCTCCTGTATTAACTTCAGGAAAAAAGACCCACAGCTTGGGACTTTATATGTGCTACAGAGAAACTTGGGCAATTTTGAGTAGATGCATGCAATGCAGTACATCTGACCTTTGACCTCACATATCTGTTCATCCCTTCTCATTTCATTTCTGAAAGGGGCAGAGAGAGTGAAGGGAGTTAGAAAGGAAATTGGAGCTCCCAGAAGGGATATCAGTTATTGGAGGTGAATTGGGAGAATTGGAACCAGTCCAGAGAAGAGCAGAGAGCTGATTTAAGAGCTGAATGGACTGATTTATGATGAAAGATGAAAAGAATTAAATATATATGGCTGGGCTAAATGGCGATGAAGGGAAAGCCATGGTAACAATCTACAAATCTCTGAGGAGAGCGGCTGTCAGTGAGGAGCAGGAGTTATTTAGTGTATCCTTTAGAAGTAATAGGATGGGACTTCCAGGAGAAAACTCCAGGTTAGCTATCAAGGAATCTTATTTTTTGAAATAGATGTTCCTCTATCTATTTCAAAATGGATTCCATTCAGACTATGGGATGGAATCCCAAGGGAGCAAGCAGGGAGCCAGGTTAGACAACGAGTTAGACAAACCATATTTTTTGTAATTAATAAGTTCTAATGTTGAGAAGCCATAATGGACAGGAAGGCTGGGGAACAGGAGTCAAGATGTTGTAGGATATCATTCTTGAGAGCAATTTGAGCATTGGTATTTCCAGGGAACAAAAAGAATTACCTGAGTATCTTTAAAATTGGGAAACTTTTACAAGATCAAGAGTAAATTAAATTGAAATTACTAAGTTGGCTTTTTCTCCAATTCTCACATTAAAGTTTTTCTGTGGGTTATGGTCTGGTGGTTCAGTTTTATTTACCAGAGGATAATGTGTCCAAGGAATATTCATAATTGTGTGTGTGTGTGTGTGTGTGTGTGTGTGTGTGTGTGTTGAGTCATTGGGAAAGGTAGAAGGTGACCAGGTTTTTAAAAAGATGAGATCAGTTCTATGTTGGGTAGATCCCTACTGGCTACTTCAAAATTCTTTGAGATGTTTCAAATGGATTAAAAATATTTTATTTATGTGTATGGATGTTTTGCCTGGATGTGGGTGTCTGTTTGCCGTGAGTGTACCTGGCACCTCAGAGGCCAGAAAAGCAATTCAGATTCCTTGGACCTGGAGCTACATACAGACTCTCATGAACTTGGTTCTGGGAGTTGAATCCTGCTCCCCTGGAAGAGCAGCTGGAGCTTAAAACCACTGGACCATTTCTCTAGCCCCTCACCTGATTTTTGTACAATATTCAGTTTACAATGAGAAAGAGAGAGAAGGAGGGCGAGGGGAGAGGGAGAGGAACTAGAGAGGAAGGAGAGTTAGAAAAGGGAGATAGAGGAGGGAGGGGGGAGAGTGGAAGGAGAGAGAATATTCATGAGAGGGAGCACGCATGCCAGCGTGCGTGTGCACACACACACACACACACACTCACACATCAGAGAGAATGTTATCTTTCCTGAGACAGGGTTTCTCTGTGGGTCTCTGGCTGTCCTGGTACTTTCTCTCTATAGACCAGGCTGGCCTTGAACTCAGAGATCTTCCTGCCTCTGCCTCCTGGGTGCTGGAATTAAAGGCATGCACTGCCACTACCCTGAGAATTATATCTTTAACAGTGAGTATGTTTATGAAGCTGTTGGTCTGTTGAAAGGCAGGAGTGACTGGCCTGCATGTCTAGGAAGAGAGTGACAATTGCATCGGCAGAAATCTCCACTGCTTACCACCTTTAAAGGTTGCTGACTGATGACTTCACTTTATGGGGAATTGCCCAGCCTGGTAAAGGGCAGTTCTCCTTCTTTTATAACCGTTGTTAATATTCTGTTCTAGTTGTATGAGTCTTTACAATTCATAAATCACCTTCACAGTTATTACTTTTATTAATTGTACAGTAGGTAGAGCAAGTATCTGCTTTATTTTGTGAACAGACTAACTGGAATCTAGATATTTGATAGCAAGATGCTTTCAAGGTCATGTGTGTACAAAGCCATAGACCTGGAGACTTTATATGGTGAGATGTTTTAAGATGTTAGGTACTATAATAGGTACCGACCGGACCCATGCTTCTTGTCTTCAAATCAAGGAACCATCTCAGGATGCACATTATGAAACAGTAAGACATGTAGCTCGGTACATTACATTTGTCAAAAGGCCATGCAGCAAATGTTGGGTTTTATAGCCATTACTTGGAAATAGTCATTACTTGGAAAAGTCCCTTAAAATCTGAAACTCACTTTCATCATTATAGAAGTTGGGAAATGGTGATAGTTCCTATGTGATTCTAAAGGTAGAGAGTGACAGTCCAGGGAATTACATTAGAGATTAAATTGGATGATTCATGTGAATCTGTAGCCTCGTGGCTGATGAATTATAGAGTATTCCATCAATACCCGTCACTGGCTTTTCTCACAGCAGCATCACTCCAGCAGCCAGTGATCTACAACTCTGAGGGATCCACATGCCTTTTTGTGTGTTTGAATGGTGCCACTTGGAAACCTACGTGTGGCCAAGTGTGACGACCCTGGTGATAGCAGTGATATTGTTATCTGCCACTGTAAGTTCTCCTGCACAAACCCATGACTCCCAAGAGAGGCAAGGGACCAAATAAGAGTGGCCGTAGAGGCAGTTCCTTTTGTCCTCACCAATGCTCTGTCCCATTAGAAGAGAAGGAATTCCAAAGTGTGGGGTTTACTTCATTTGCAGCAACATTTGCCTTTCAGAGGTCTTTTGACCTTGAGTTTAGTCCGGGCACATTTACAGTCTGATGATTTGCCCTACACAAGAGACTTAACTTGGGAAAGCATGAACGCAATTCTGGGATGAGGAAGCTCTAGACCACACAGAACAGCAGATTCTCAGTGGTAGATGTCCCTTAACTGAGCATCACCTGCCCAGCTCATTCCTTGTCATGTCCAGAGATGAAAAGGACCTCCAGGCTTGGGTATCTGTTTTATTCTGTTTAGCTGGAGTTGTGCTCTTCCCTTCCATTGCCTGCTCCATCTTTGTCACTGATGAGTGGAGAACATGGAGAGAGATGTAAAGAATCAAGTTACTCAAGTTACAGAGTTGTCAAGAACCAGGTTACTAGACCTGAGCACATTAAGAACAGTTAGACCTTTGAGGTCCAGGGGGTACCTGTAACCCAAGGACTCAGGTAGGCTTCCTCAGGAAAGCCTTACAACTTTTAAAAGGCTATTCAGTGGCCATGTGACACATGGTGGGTAATGGTTTTCATGAGCCATAGCTGACTCATCACCTTCCAAAGAGGCAAATGGATATGATTCTTGTTTTAGAATAAAGAATGGAGCCCTTGGGGAGGGGTGAATAAGAAGGAGAAGATGTACTGAGCCTCCTTGTTCATCTCGACTTTCCGGCTGTGGATGTGATGTAAGCATTGCCGCAGGCTTCTGTTGCCATGACTTCTGCGCTCAGGCAGGCCAAACCCTCAAACTGTGAACTACAATACCCGATCCCCTTCCTTAAGCTGCTTTTGTCACAGTGAGGACAATCACTGATACAGATGAGGAACTGAAGCATAGTGTTGACCTGGTGATGAGGCAGTGAGAGGGTGGGTTGCTTCCCTCAGGAACTTCTTTGGTTTGCCGGATTTCTCAAAACTGTTTGTTTTTAATTTTTTATGCCCATCAGAATTTTATTTCTGATGACTTTTCAAGCTGGTTGTTCTGAGAATGGGTCCTCACTCAGGGAAATTCTGTCAGATTCAGTGGGTGATGTAATGTGCATATTTTAGAAAGCATGAGATAGAAGGATGGGACAGGGGAGCTCCCCTGGGCCAGATCCACCCAAACACTTGGCTAATTAAGTCTTTGCCCTTGTACTCTGCCTTCCTGGCTAAGTAACAGCAGGTGCACGGCTGTGGGTGGCTGGAATCCCTTAGAGTAAAAGGAAGGCTAAAGGGGAGGAATGAGAATAGTGTGAGCTCAGAGGACACGGAAAATGTAGGCAAGCTTAAGGAATTCAGGCAGCTAGCCAGCAGAAACTAGAAGGGTAATTTAAGACAGTGAGTCTTCTTTTTCCAATTCCTTTTCACCCCACTCAATTTTCATTAGAACACAGGTTCATGAAGGTAGGCACAGACGGGGCTCCTTTGTAGACCTTTCAACATTATCAACCTACATAATTAAAGTCAGTGTTCTGTGGTGAAGAGAGTTCTCCAATAGAAGCTACAGGACCTGGAGTCTGTTATGGTATTCAGATGTTATTAAATTTGAAATCTGGTGCAATTTCTTTAAGATTGCTGGTCCTATGGGTCTTTAGGGAAGATAGTATGAGGCCTCTTCATGGGGTCATTATATGCATTGAATGAGATGGCATGTGTGGAAAGCTTCAGATTAGATTATTATAATACACACACATGCACACACCCACACACACATGAGGCAGTAGAAAAATGTGACTAAAATATTTTTTTTTAAAATTCTAAGTTCTTTCTTTGCCCAATCATTGTTTCAACCAAGCCATGGCACTAGGAACAGCTGAACAGGGACCCAGATTTTGGGTCAGGTTTGGGTTCGATCATTGGCGTGCCATCCTTGTGTCCTTGCAGGGGTCCATGTCCCTTTCCCAGGGTTTCTCAAAACAATGTCCCTGCATTGAAGTCCTTCCAAGTTCCAGACTTTATAGTATGCTAGTGAGTTGCAAGCCTCTTCCTTTAAATAATAAAGAGTGATTTTTTTTAAACATAGGGATGCCAGAACGGTTATTGCGAGTATAAATCTTGTGGAGAGCTTGATAATTGATGTATGAATCACTGTTCTGATAGAGACAGAAAATTTCTAATATCAGAAAGCTATCTCCAATTGTGTTCCAACCCATATTTACTCTCCACTTAAAGAAAACATGCTTTTTGTTTTATTTATTTATTTATTTATTTATTTATTTATTTATCCCGTATGTCATCAACTGGTTGGGACCTTTTCTGAACTTTATGCAGAGGGACTCATGCTATATATGATGGCTAGTATTAAATGGCAAGTGACAGACTCTAGAATCACCCTGGGAAGATGGTCCTCTGGGCATGTGTGTGGGAGGTTTTCTAGACTATAATTGATGTGAGGAGTCCCGTCTTAACTGTGGGCAGAACCATTGCCTGGACAGGAGATCATGGATGCTACACGATGGAGAAAGTGAACTGAGCATGCTCTCATCCCTCTCTGCTTCCTGACTGTGGATGTGATGCAAACAGCTGCTTCAAGCTCCTGCTGCCTTGATGTCCTCACAATGGACTGAATAGAGAAGTGTGGGTGAAAACATACCCTTCCTCTGCTAAGCTGCTTTTGTCAGAGTATTTTATCATTAGCAGAAGACTCTCTGATGCCTTATGTCTTCTTTTGTGCTTGTTTCTTTTACTTAATGTGATTTTTGTGATATTCACCCATATTGCAAAAAAATGTCCTTCTCCTCCTCTACATGCTCCTCCTCTACTTTTTTTTTTTAGGTTGTTTTTTTGAGATAGAGCTTCTCTGTATGTCACACTGGCCTGTCACTCACTCTGTGGTCCAGGCTGACCTTTAACTTGTAATTTTCCTGCCTCAGCCTCCAGAGTGCTGGTGTTATAGGAATACACATCTCCATCTGGTCACAATGTTCTTTTTTTATTGCTGTGTTGTATTCCCACCAATGAACATATTATTGATTCCCCGCCCCCGTCCTGCCCAAAATGTAGTCACTGTAAGAGACTCAGACATAAAACAATCTATCGCAACTAAAGTGTAGAATACACCATATATCTGGGGTTGAAGGTCTGCTTTATCATTTACTGGACCAAGGCTATTTATTTTCCTCTCTCTATGCTTTGGTCTTTTATCTGTATAGTGAGAAAAATAATGGCCACTTCCAGGATTATTGTGAGAAATTTATAATGCAAAGCCTGTAGGAAGGGTCCTCATGCAGAGCTTGTACAAAACAGATGTTGCTTCTTTCTTTAGCTCTTGACTACATTTTTTTTCCTTGATGACCAGGATGTACATTTCAAAGATGCTTCCTGAAGTAGGAAAGGGAAGCCTTTAAAAGGAAGCTATTAGCCCATGGAGGTAAGCACACAGCTAAAGATCATGTAAGTCATATAACCACTTCAATAAATAATTTCAGTTACAAATAAAATAACTTTTATTAAGATTTTAATTCTAAGTTAGAACGTTAACAAATAAAACAAACCATTCAGTCAGTATATGGTTTTAAACTAATCTTCTGGTCTTATATTCAAGTCTGTTAAAAAATATTGTAGATGGGATAGAAAAACTTATATAGAAATATCACTCCTTGGATAGAAATATCATTGCAAGCAGAGAGAAAGACAAAAAATGGCTGAGAATGAGAAACACATGAGTGAAGTAATTGAGAGGGCATTGTACAACAGGCAAATCAGGAAAACAGAGGCCAGGAGTCACTTTCTGGACAGGGGGGTGCCCGGGCAGGGCAAAGAACCGAAGTGTGATTGGATTGAGGTGATAGGCAGAGTGGGGAGAAGCAACAAGTCCTTGAAGGATTCTGACAGGCACCAAAATCTGCATCTAAATCTAGAGTGATGTTATATAATGACCACTTTCAGCTTTATAGAAGTGAGCTGCATGTGCCAATGTGCCTCCTTTAACTGTGCAGTTTAATTTATTTGAAACACACACACACACACACACACACACACACACACACACACCATCCCAATTAGGATCTATAACATTTTTAACCCTTAAAGATTAAAAATCCTTGCTAGACAAATTTTTATTGTCGTTTTTGTTTGCCTATTTGTTTGTTTCTGTGTAGCCTGACTGTTCTGGACTAGCTTTAGACACCAGGAAGGCTTCAAACTCACAGAAATCTGCCTGCCCCTGCTTCCCTGAGTGCTGGGACATGTGCCACCATGCCCAGATGCTAGAACAGTTTTTAAAATAAATTTTTTTATTATTAGAGAATTTCATACCAAGCATTTTGGTCATATTCACCCCACCTCCCTACCTCTGCTTTTGAAAGGGGTTTCACATACATTCTACTCCAAGATACTTCTCATTTGCTTTCTTTTTTTCCCGATTAGTTGTTTTGGAGCTATTGTGGGCTCTACTACCAAATCACCCTTCGGAGCCTTCATGGGTCTCCCAGAATTTTCTGAGCTCCGTAGAAAGTTCTGACAACCACTGCCACCTTTGATTTTCTTCCCTACTATGATTTCTGTATCAGTAGTTTAGTGTATTTTAGAGGTTCCTATCGATGGAGTAGAGAGCCTGTCTCTATGAAGTACATCATCTTCCACCTTTAAGATTTTTTTTTTACATGACTTTCTGTGTATTGGTGGCTCTTTTCTTCTTTATTACTGAATATTATTCTACTGTCTGAGCATACAGTGGTGGGCTTATCCCATTCATCACGTGGTGGACATCTCCTGTCTGGAACTCTCATGAATACAGCTATAGGGAATAGTGTGTGTACAAGTGATTTTGTGGTTTTATGCTGTCAGTTCTTTTCCACCCATTGTAGAATTGTTGGAGTATGCGATAAATATATGTCCAGCCTTATAAAAACTTCTGTGTTAACTTGTTTTCAAAGTGTTTGTATCACCATATACTCCTACCACTATTGGAAGCCTGAATGTATTGCAGAGATTCACAAGGTTGTGCTGTTTGGTCTAAGACTTGGGTGTGGTTAGAGCCTTAGCCATGCTCAAAGCCTTTTATTTGAGTCTGTCCATAGAGCTGCCAGTCTGGAAGCCAGACCAATCAGAATTAGCACACTTACTAGAATTATCAAGGATTCCCTTTAAAGCCAGAGCCTTGACTGGATTGCACAGCTGTGAAGGTTGCTTTTGGCCTTTGAAGAGAGACAATAGAGATTCTCTCTCATCCTTGGCAAGGAGGGGCCCCTGGCTTGTTTTTGTTGCAGTCCTAACTTTTGACTTCTGTGCCATGCTGACTCTGCTGAGGACTCACTATCATGAAACTAGAAGAAAAAGAAAGGATAAAAATAAAAAAGGAAGGAAGAAAAGAAAGAAAGAAAGAAAGAAAAAGAAAGAAAGAAAGAAAGAAAGAAAGAAAGAAAGAAAGAAAGAAAGAAAGAAAGAAAGAAAGAAAAGGAAAGAAAAAACACACAAAAGAAATGGAAGGTTTTTTGTTTTTGTTTTTTTAATTTTTTTTATTATTAATTACACTTTATTGTTTTTTTCTGTTTTGTTTTTCACATTCTTGGATCACAAGGTCCATTTCTTTGGTTTCTAGACAGAGAGGGATTTTTCTGAGTGTTTTAACTTCATGCTTTCAAAACCATAGTTTTCCGGAGCCTGTATTTCTATCACAGATACAAAAAAAAAAGAGATGAAAAGAACTTACCTCCTAGTACGTTGCCTGTCCAGAGCTTGACCCTCTTCTTCGGTATCCCTTTTTTTATTTACTTTTCAGAGCCTCAACCAGTTGCTTTTTATAAGGTGTCCTGCAGTTCTTGGTTATAAAACTCAGGGTAGAGTTTAGTGGGTTTGTGCCACTTGGCTGCTTACTGTTTTGTTGAGAGCTGACATCTACAATATTTTCCTTCTGTTTTTAAATATTTAATGTTGTGTTAGTCCCATTTTTAATCTTCTCGGCTTTATTTTCTGAAAGTGTCTTTGATGTTCTTTCATTTCTGGTGATGACCTTCACTGAATGTGCTTGGGCCAATGACACATCAGTGCTGCTTCTCTGTTGTTGTTCTTTGAACATCGTTTCTGATCAGAACTCAGAGACTCTCTTAATCTGTGTTTCCTGTTATGTCTCCTCTACCTTCTAGTTTCCTTAGGATTTCTTTTTATGGTATTTCAGGAATTTGGTTAATAAATAATGTGGCTTGGTGTTTGTACTGTTTGTGATATGTTGAGATTATTATTATTATTATTATTATTATTATTTTGTGGTTGTGACAGCATCTACAAGTTATTAAGCTACCTTGAACTTGCTCTGTGTTCCAAGCAGGCTTTAAATATGTGATCCTCCTGCCTCAGCCTCCTGAGTATCTGGTATTATCAGTATGAAACACAATTCCAAGCTCACATTTGGAACTTTTTCTATTTTTCCTTCTTCTACCTTTGGGAATCTAATTACAATTATATATAATATGGCTACATTACATGAAGGACCTGAAATTATTTTCCCAGTCTTATTTTCCACCCTGTTTGGGTTGCTTTTATTGCATGTGTTAGAAGTCATCCTCTTATGTTTGGGAATATTTGGTTAGCTGATTAATCCATTGGATTAATCCATTCAATACTTGAGATACTAGCCTTAGATCTTACTTTAATTTTTATTTCCTTCCAGTATGCCTATGCTTTGCTCTATATCCTTGAACATATTTATCATAGTTATTTAGAAATGCCTTCTCTGAATTACATCAATTCTATGTTTCTATGCCAGTTCATAGACATAGAACTGACCTCTTTCCTTTTGGTGTAGGTTCCATTTCCTATCTTTAAATATCTGATAATTTTTATTGGGTCTTGTTCATTCTGAATATTACATTGTTGAGTGTTGGGATTTTTCTGTCTTCACTTAAAGATAGTTGAAGTGTTTTTGCTGGTTTATTTTCTTGCCCCGCAATCTTTTCTAACTAAGATTATCATTAAGCTTTTACAGAGAGTTTACATAAGCCTCTGGCTTTTGGCTAGTTCAGACCTACATTTGACCTTTGGAAATCTTTAACAGATGCCCCATGTGTGGTGAGATCTCTGGGCTGGTTATTGAGCCCCAGCCTTTCCCAGCTGTCTTACTCAGGGTTTCTGTGAAAGACACCATGACCACAGCAACTCTTATAAAGGAAATCATTTAACTGGGGTTGGTTTACCCCAGAGGCTTAGTGCATTATCCTCAACGAGGGAAGCATGACAGCATGCAGGCACATATAGTGCTGGAGAGGTAGCCTGAGATTTCTATGTTGGAGTCAGCAGGCAGCAGGAAGAGAGAGAGAGGCACTGGGCCTGGCGTAAGCTTCTGAAACCTCAAAGCCCACCCCCAGTGGCATGCTTCCTCCAACAAGGCTACACCTACCCCAAGAAAGCCATGTGTCCTAATCCTTTCAAGTAATGCCACTCTCTACGAGCTGATAAAAGCTAATAGTTTCATTCAAACCACTATACCAACTGTGTGTAAGCTGTGGTACAAAGTGTTTAGCCTATAGTTCTCTGTAGATTTCCTTCCTTCCTCCTTCCTTCCTTGTTCTCACCCCCTTCTCTCTGTCTTATCACCTACCTCATTCTCTTTCTTGTTCTTTGCTCACACTGTAGAATCTCACCCATGAATGCATGAATTAATCCTTGGCCAAAGGCTTCATGGGACCCCTATACAGTTTTATGGAATAATCTCTTTCTGTTTTATCCTTCTTTAGATTTTATGGACATCTATAGTTTTTGGAATATTTCATGAGAAAATACTTAGGTATTTCTGTTAGGTCAGTTTAGCTGAGCAATTACCAAGTTAGTGGAAGCCTAAAAAAATTGATTATTGCTGGGGTGATGAAGAACAGGGATGTTCTGTACCTTTAGATATCAAAAAAAACATTGCATTAAAGGCAGATGAACTCTGCTTGTTCAGAGCATGTTGAGAGTGGTGCTGCTCCTCGGAGACAGGAAGTTACAGCCCTGTACTTTTATAAACAATAAGCTTGTTGCCTCTGGGCAAGGAATCGGGTCAAAGGGAATCTGCCGAGAATCATGGATTTCTTTGGGGACTGAATCAGTAGCTGAGTTGGAACTACATCCCCGGAAGTAGGTGGTTTGAGAAGAAGGAAGGAAGGAATGCAACATATTACTAGAAAGAGGTAGACAATGGAGCTTCCAATATAGGGCAATAATAGCAAAATATGATGTGTAAGTGAGAAATGGTTGGCTGAAGAGAGAAGAAAGAAAAACAGAGAAAGTCAGGCAGACAGTTCTCTCTCTCTCTCTCTCTCTGTGTGTGTGTGTGTCTAAGCAAGTAGAACTATTCATGGGCTGAGAAGCCTAAGGAATATTGGGGGTTCTGAGAAATGTGCTGGACCAAATATTATGAGTTATATTCGGGGGTGGCTTGTTTAGTATATACTTTAGATTTATTGTGAAAAAAGGAAAGTATTTAGGTCTGGAGTTGGGAAAGAACATGCTGGTGGCAAGCTGAAGAATCCTCAGGAAACATTTTCATAGTGAGTTTTCCAATCACTGGGAGAGCTGGTCCTAAATGGGAGCCTTGAGAGTCTGTTGTACGATCTCAGAAGGGAAGAAATCACAGATGGATCCTGATATACTAACCACATGAGAAACAGGAGGAAGGAATTCAAGTCCACGACTTTCATATGGTTTCCTCAAAGTCGGTGGTATTGGTGATGAAGAAAGTGATTGGACAGAGGATGTGCTTTGAGGGTACAGTGGCTGGCACAATTACAGTTCAGTGGGGGCATCGGCCAAAGATGAGGTTTTCTGGTATGCATGTGAGAGTGTAGGACAGAAGTTGAGACAGGGGAGAACTCAAGGTTTATATAGATATAGGAGCTATTTACCTCAACTTGACAGTTTAATTATTGAAAGCAGAAGGGTTTCCAGAAGGAAGAAGAAGAGGAAGAGGAAAAGGGGGAAAAGAGAAGGCAACATTTTACTTTTAGCAAACTTCATAATTACACAGTGAAACAGAACTGATTGCTGCCACCAGTAAGAGTGTTTTTAAGAAAGGCAGAGAAGCTTCCTTATCAAGGGCTGTCATGGAACCATGTGTTTCAGAAGCAAAGGAAAAGAAAATTTTTGTGTTTGGTGGAGCTGCCTGTGTACCCCAGGGCAGGAAGAAGTTTACAGAGTCTGGAAGGCCTAGAGGAGAAAGATGCTGAAGCAGTCATTCATTTATTCATGGAGTCCATCTGTGAAAGAAAAAAAAGAAGGAAAGGGAATGAAGGACCAGTAATGTTTAAGGGTTGTCGGAATGAAGCAAAGATGCATTAAAGGCCGATGAAACTTCTTATGTTAAAATCAGGAGGACAAAAACTAAAAGGAAGCACAGAAAGATGTTAGACAGAAAAAGGATACTGTAGTAAACTCATTTAACACAAATATTGTAGAATTTGGTTGTTTTTTGTGATAATTTAACATAGAATGTAACAGGTTTTATTATGGCTCTCCAAACATATAACAAAAATGTGTCATTCTACTCTGTTCATTTTTGGGGGTGGGTTGGGGAGGTGAGAGCATTGTATTGCCAAAGAACACAAGGTAGCTTCAAGCTTGAGTTCCTTCTGCCTCAGCCTCCTGAGTACAGGGTTTTCGGCTATGTGATACCATGTTTGGCTTATTGGAGGATCTCACAGAGCTCCCGGGTACCACTCCACCTAGATCCATGTTTGTTTCTTTTGTCTTCCATTAAAATGGAGTCCTTCCATCCCATTTAAGAAATCTGTGGGGATGCAGGACTGACTGTTCTGAGGCCTCTGACTGCTTCACATAATAGTTGGATTCTCCTCCTTTGTCACTTAATAGTAAGCATAGCAGATAGACAGATTTCTTAATTTAATCCTTACCACCACATAGTAAGGTTTGTTTTAGTGTTGCTTTTGTTTCCTTACTTAAGCTAAGTCTTAGGGTCACAGCGAGTATAGAATGGAGTATTTGAACTCAACCTGTTTCACTCTACACATAGCACCTCCATGTCATTGCTTTTACTTGTGGCTATAGCTCTACCCTCAAATACTGTCCTCTCTTCAACATTAGGACCCTTAAAATGTCTCAAGTCAGTTATTCTGCATATCCTGTTTTAACCTTAAGGGTACAAATGTGCCAAACCATGGGCAGGGAAGCTTCAGTCATGAAAAACACAACTACATTCTATGAGACAAGCAGATGAGCATGCAGACAACCATGCAAAAAGAAAGGGTAGGAGCCAGAAGGTTCCAGTCTGCTCTGTGAAGTATTACCATAGGTTATGCTAAATAGATCATGAAGCCATGCATATTCTTTCTTTCCATGGGTGCTGCCTTCCCTTCATGCTCCAACCTCCTGGTACCCCACATCTGCTAGACAAATGCAGTCATTGGTAACAGCTCAGAAGTTCACTAAATATGCCTAAGTCATAGTAGGCAGGTGAGGTGAGAAATATGTTGAGGAAAGATTTTCCTTCCCCATTTCTTCCTCCCTCCCTTCCTCCTGCCCTCCCCCTTCTTCTCCAAGACCCCTTTCGTAGCCTCAATACCATAATTTGGCAGAGTATGGTAGGAAAAAAATCTCATGAAGCAGAAATGCAGATTTGATACATCTGACCTTTCTTTTTCTCAGAACAATAAATGTCAAATAGCTTAAAATGACAGCTAGGGTGCCCAGACATTATTTATGTTCTTAAATATTTAGGCAAGAAACATAATTTAGACTTAAGCCTCATTTGCATGAAGAATCTGACCTATGAGAACTAGGAGCCCTTTTAAGGCTCCATCACAAGCACTGATGTTTGCATTGCAGAGAGTAGAGAATGGGAAATGGAAAAAGTGAAAAATTGGGACAGAAGAGAAGTGGCGAATGATTCCTGCTAGGTAATGAGAGCATCTGATAACATCAAGAAAGTGTTCTGCAGTCCCAAAATTGTGTTTGCATTTTTCATATCTGAGCAATGTGGTATTGTGACAGCCAGAGAGAGGTCCACAGTCAACATGTCCCCTCTCCTGTTGAAATACAAAGTACTTTAAGGGGTGCGTCTACTTGTATTACTTATCCACGTTTTACTAAAGATGTTGCATTGCTAAAACAGAGGGAGAATTATCTTGCTCTAGCTGTGTACATCTTGATAGAACTCTAATCGTTGAGCCTGGAGTAGAATACGCTACTCAACCTCATATTTAATTATCATTAAAAGCAGCAGCAGCCTTTTCACCCTGAAAGGGGAAGCTGTGTGTGTGTGTGTGTGTGTGTGTGTGTGTGTGTGTGTGTGTGTTTAAAGAATTGCAAGCATGAGTTGCCAACATACTTCTGAGAGGACAGTGTTACTTTGTGTTTAAAAGAATCTGTGGCATAGTTCTGGCCTGGTACTCAGCTCTAGAGTCCACTTTGGGGAAGTTCTTAATCTAGTAAGACAAGAGCCCAGATTCCCCTGCCCTTGTCATCATCACTTAAAATAGAGACCATTACAGCACTTATTGTGTAGAGTTTTTAGAAAGAGTGAGATAATTTCTAGAGTTTTGTTTCACATTTGGTACATGGTTAAGGCACTGAACATATTACTGTGTGGTTTTGTATCTCCTAATTGTTGTTTAATAGAATAATTTCCTTGTTTTGTGGCTTCCTTTCTATATAATCTACCATGATCTAATCATCTTTACAATTAGAGTTTGTCCCACAGAAAAGAAACAAGAGAAATAAGAGACAACCCCAGGACATCTTTTTCATCAAATAGCTTTTCTGCCAAATAGTTAAAAGTTGTTAGAAAATCATCTCTGTTCCATTGTCCATTACTTCAGGATCCTGCATGGAAACTGCAAGTCATGCTCCATTCACGTAGAAGGTGCTGAAATTGTGAAGAGTATTTCTTCGCTCTTAAGTTAGCCCTTCACTTTCATAGCAAAAAAAAAAATTGCTTTTTTTTCAATAATTAATTGGGAGGTCAGTGCTTATGATATCTGGCTGGCAGCAGTAGAAGGAAAGGGGTATGTTCTGCACTAGGAATCTTGGAAGCAGGCTTTTCTTTGAAGATGTGTGCTGCTGTCTTGTTTAAACCTGGGCAAATCACCTAGGTGTCCCGAGTCTTGGTTTGGGTCTTATCAAATAAGTGAGCTCTAATCTCTTTCCATTTCATATCAGTATTGTGTATCAACATTCTGTGATTCTGACCTACTTCCTGGGCAGGTGCGATGGCATCACGGTAAGATATTGTCCACCAAATCAGGTGCAGAATCAATTAGAATTTCACAAATCAGTGATGAGAAGTGAGATCCTCCTCTGAGTCTCATGTAATTGGTAAATAGTAAGTTATGATAAGCACTCCTTACTTCTACTTTATCTCACAGACTATGGCAAGAGGGAAGATATTTAAAAACACATCTACCCATCAGGAGGTGCTTTCCTGGATATGCAGTAAAGCCACTCAAGTTGCTGTGTTCTGATTTTCTATTCTAATGCTTATAACTTGTCAGACACTGGGTATGTGGACTGATTGATTGATTGATCAATTATTGGACAGTCAATAAGTTACTATGTGCCTATATATAATTATCTATTTCTATTTATCTACCTACCTATTTATCTATAATATAGAAATAATCTATTTCTATATATAATTATCTATTTCTATTTATTTACCTACCTATCTATTTATCTATAATATTTATATATAATTATATGTCTTCTTCCCTACAAGGCTAAGGGTTCTTTCTACTAGTTTCAGGACTGAGGGCTGGGAGGCATCTGATTCATTTATCTCTGTGTGATAGACTCTAGAGTCACTCACTATGTGCTGAATCAGTGAAAGAAAGAATAACGAATGAAAGAGGGATGTGAACATAGTGTGTGCAAGAGGCTGCTTGAACAACCCACACCCCAGTGAACCCACTATATGTCTTCCAAATTCCCTTGCCTACATCTTCATGGCTCATTGACTTCTTACTTAGCTCCAATTCCCCATTCAACAAATAAACATTAAGACTTTTGGATGTTCAGAACTTTGTCATTTTTTGATAAAAATTTAATTTAATTTTTATTGGGTATATGTGAGTACTTTGCCTTCATGTATGTGCATCACATGTATGGAGTTTCTATGGAGGCCAAAGAGGGAGTGGAAAACTCGGGAGCTGGGGCTGCAGAGGATTGTGAGCTGTCATGTGGGTGCTAGGAACAGAAGCTGGGTACTCTGTAGGGAACTTAACTTTGCAAGTGCTTTTAACTGCTCAGCTGTCTTTCCAGCCTGATGTTGAGAACTTTGCCAAGTCCCGTGTTAGTCAATGCTATTGTCAGTGGACCAGATGCCAAAAAAAATCAACCTAAATGGAAGAAAGGTTTAAGTCCATGCTTTCTGAAACTGCAAATCCCAGCCCCTGCCTCTGTTCATTCTGAGTGGATGGTGAGACAGATCATTATGGTGGTAGAAGCAGCTCATCTTATGATTGGTGAGAAGCAGAGAAGGGAGGTGGAGGAGAAGGAAAGAGAGGGAGAAAGAGACACACAGAGAGACAAAGAGAGGTGATGGAGAGAGACAGAGAGAAACACAGAGTGTGACAGAGACAGAGTGACAGAAAGAGAGACGGAGAGAGAGGGAGGAAGGGAAGTAGGAGAAAACCGAAAGGGAGAGAAAGAAGACAGATACTAGTATAAAGGTTAATCTTGATTGGCAGTTTGATAGCATCTTTAATCAACTAAGCGACATGCCTGTGGGCAGGCCTGTGAGTGAGGGCATTTCTAGGAAGAATTGACTGTGGGCTTAGGGGGAACCTAGGTCCCAGGAAATAGCTGTGCTTGCCTGCCTGCTTTTGCTTCTTGTTGGTACCTGTGTCTGCCCCATTGTTACTGCTGCCACTGTTCTTTGCTGACAATAAGAATTCACTTCTTTGGCCCTCCAGTGTGAACCAAAGACTTACATCTCTCTAGGAATTACCTGGGCTTTCAGTGCTGTGCTAGGGATGGTGAGGCATTCAGCTTTGCAGGCCAAATAGCTGGCAAGTTCCCTGTCTCTCCTCATGCAGATAATCCCTATCATGTCAGCCTATCCCATGAATTCTCCTTTGTAATATATCTTCATTTTGTTGCTTTTGTTTTCTGAAGAACCCTGACCTATACAACCAGGTAGCACCTTCAACAGTATGGCTTGAGTGACTTATTTTCTATAGCCAGACCCTACCCCTAAAGTTTCCATCATTCAAGAACAGCACCAGGAGCTGGAGGAACACATGTTCAAGATATAAGGCTTCGAGAGAGATTTCGAACTCAAATCATAGCAAGTTCTAAAGGGTAAAAACAAAATGTACTTCCTGACTTTAAAGAGCTTGAGGTCTAATAAATATGGGAGTTGGAGGTTCAATACTTGACGCCACCATCAGTTTCATGATCTTCATTTCAATTCTCTGAGTTCTAGTGAGGTGTAGGGATTCTGAAAAGGCCTGTTGAGGAGATTAAATAAGACTGCACTGTGCGATCAAAACATCATGCACATTACATGGCTGTTTAATTAAGGGTAATTCAAGATAGTGTACATTTAAGACTAAGTGTTTGGAGGCAAAAAACAGTGTGTCAGGAGAGGAGGTTTGTGCAGGGAGCTGAGTCTTGTTTCCAGGAAGATGAGTAGAGTTTGGATGGTTGGGGTTATAGGGTTCATCTTGGGGGTTATGGAGTGTGTGTGTAACCAACAGAGGGTGTCAGCCTACGCTGACTGAGTCGCATAGTCTTGTTAGAGTGCCTGTCATGAGCTCCACACTCTCCTGAGTCCTCTGTGTGAGCCGAAGAGGCTTTGTGTTAAGTACTGCTCATGCACAGGATGAGGTCAGGACTTTGGAGAAGAAGCTGGGAGCATTTAATCTCCTCATAGCAGCGCCTTAAGAAGATGGAGCTGGTAATGGTCTACACTGTGCAATCAAAACATCATGAGCATTACATAGTTGTTTAATTAAAAGTAATTCAAGATAGAGTACACTTAAGACTAAGTGTTCAGGGGCAAAAACCAGTGTGTTAGGAGAGGAGGTTTAGATTAGTGTGGACATAGTAGGGTCAGGATGCCGGGGCTGAAGTGGGACGATTTAAAAAGGAGTAGATTAAAATGGGGTGAGAGAAGAAAGGGGGATTCTAGGACCTTCACAGACCGCAGTATCAGAAGCAGAAGAGGAAGAATCCAAGTGTTTGTAGACTTTCCTGTCATCAAGATTATAGGATAACAATGGAAAGGAGAATCTCAGAAGGGAAGACATTTGGGAGATGAGTTGAGTTCCGTTGCTAGTGGAGGTGAGACTCTAGCCCAGCTCCAGGCAGCACATCTGCAGAGGATGAGAGATGTGAGACCGGCTGTGGGAAGCATCAGAAGTCAGCAAGGCCTGGGGATTCAGGAGTCATCAACACAGAGACTTCTCATAAATTATGCACTTTACTTAGAACTTAATTTTGTGTTTTTTAGAAGATAAGAGAAATGAAAAGCTTGCTGAATTATGGATTATGCAACTGCACTAAAAGCAATTCTCTCTTCCCCCTCCTCTGTGTCTCCCTGGTGAATTCTCTGTTCTTCCCTCTGATCCCCTCCCTCTTCCCTTCTTTGTAAACCAAGGGACACAATAACCTCTGTTTCTGTCAGATCAGAGGATTGGCAGTGAAAGGATTAGGTGATCAGCAATGTTCACCAGAAGACGTGACGAATCCCTTAGCCTCCTCACCAGTGCTGTGTAGATCAGAGGGCTGGGGCTTCCCCTGGAGAAAAGCAACCATTTATATTTATAGGAGGAAATGTTTAAAGAGCTAAATCCTCAGTTCCCTGGACAGCCCTGTTGTTTGATTTGCAGCTTTTCTTAAGTAAAGAGCGGATTCCCAACAACAGAGGAGCTGCTTGGGAGATAGTGTGATTAGATAAAGTAGGCTTTGAAACCTGGAAGACGATGGGCTGGAGGCCATGGCACCAAGCTTCATGGCTTGATGAAAGTTCACAAAAATGGTGAGTGCAGCACTCAGAAGTTGGGTTTCCTCTACATCAAATCTCCCCTTCCCCCCTTCAAAGAGAAAGATTTGCTGTGTTTACCTAGACATCCTTAAACATTCATGAGCACCAGGAGCATCAGACTTGACTTTAGATAAGATAATGTTGGGAGAGGTTGAAGGGGAAGGACACAAGACATTGATATTACCTGAGCATCTACCATACGCCAGGCTCTTTACAGGCATTCTTGTTTAATGTTCACAGCTGCAGTGGGTCGGTATTTCCATCTGTCTCACATATGAGGCTCTGATGGGTTGAGTGGCTTGCCTAGGTTGTGTGACTAGTAATTGCCTATACTGGAATTTGGTCCCAAGTTTCTAAGTCTGAGGATCTTGTTCTTGTTCTAAACTTGTATTCCCTTCTATTCTCCAGTAGACGGGAATTAAAACAAACAAGCAAGCAAACAAAAATCTCTTGATTACCCCCTACCCCAAGGTAGAGTTGGGTGAGGATCTAGCCATTTTCCTGTCTGTCACCTTCCCCATTGTCTCCCATTCCTTTTGTCCCTTTGCCCTCTTTGGTGTCTCTTTTACTTCCCCTCACTGTCTTCTAGAAAAATAGGCCTTATTCTCTTAACATTTCTCTTTCTTGAGGTGGGTCGAGCAAGAAACACTGAGCATCAAGTCTTCCATTTTTCACAGTGTTCTGTGACCTCTTTGTTGACCTTATGTGAGTTCCTACTGAGGGCATGAAGCCATAGACTCCATTTTCGCTGCACTCACTTGATTGCAGAAAGACATTGGGTAGAATTTCTACAACATTCAAGGCATCGCAGTAGGTGCTAGAAAAAAATTATTTTCGGGTGACTACTTTGAAAACTCCTTCAAGTGAAAATAAAAGTGTATTTCAGTTTTGCCTATTTAGACACCATGGCCAAAGGAAAAAAAAAGATCAGCAAGAAAAAGGAGCAAGGAGCAGCTTTGCTCAGAGGTTAGCAGATTCTTGTTATAAAAGGCAAGTGTGTCTTGCTGTGTGGCCCTGCCTTCCTGCCTTGGCCCTCTGTCTATTGCCTTGTCTGTAGCCCATTTTCACTGCTATCTCTCAGGTGGCTCCCCATGGAGTCTCTCTACTTTCCAAGGCTTGCTAGTCTGGACAAGTCAGAAAATTTTCATGGCCCTGGGTCTTTCAACATACTCAGGTTAGTTCTGCCTTGTGGAGGGATGTTGCTAGTAGTGGTGGCTTAGGCTAGGGAGGAAACAAGGGCAGCTGTGAAGATGAACTGAACTGATACGCATGGAGCAGCCACCATAGCACTTGGCTAAGCGCATCGTAGCTGTTGGTTTTATGGTCATCATATCCAGTTCACTATCTATAACAGAGCGTTGGGCTGCACACAACAGACCCAGTTGAAGGTAGCTATGCAGTAAGCAGTGAACTCTTTCACCTCTGAGATTAGAGGTCATGTGATTTTATTCAGTAGCACATGACAAGTCCAAGTACCCAGAGCCATGTGTCTTCCCACTTCCTCAGGGGTCGTAGCTCCCCAGGACCTGCAGATAACTACAGACACTCTGGTCACCTTCACTTATGGCCACTTGCAGAGGCTAAATAGAAAGAGGAAAAGATCTCCCACTTGGTGTATTTCTACTGGTGGCCCCTTTGTTAGGCTGGCCTCACAAAAGAGTGACAAAATGGGTGCCTAGGAGGAAAAACAGAATTTGCTCAGATTCAGATGTGAGCAGACACCAGAACTTCCAAGAGGACTTGTTAAAACAAGACCTGGCTGGGCTCCATCCCCAGAGCGCCTCATTCAGTAGGCCTGGGGTGGGGCCTAGGAATTTGCAATTCTAACAAATTCCCTTCTGGTTTCAGGACCCACACTTGAAAATCTGTTGGCTTAAACCTCTCAGTCCTAGGGCTTGAAGAACACTTTGTGAAGAACATTGATGCTTCAAACCAGAACAGAGTAGAGGCTGTGTTGGTCAAAAGGAAGGACAAAAGGTTCTCTACAAGGACCTTCTTAGAGGCTCTCTCTTCATTTAAAATGGCAAAATTAAGAGTCTGGACTACAAAATTTGTCAGAATTGAAAATAAAAAAAGTTTCTTTGTCCTTCTGGTACTCAGACTCATGGGCATCAAACATTTTGAGTAACTGACAAAAAGGTGGTGGCGGTGGCTTCTCCTTGCTTTTATCTCTCATTTGTTGATCGTGTTTACCAGAAATGTTAATGTCATCTGAAATGTCTTGTGTATGTGTGTGTGCATGTACATGTATGTGCTTGTGTGTGTGTGTGTGTGTGTGTGTGTGTGTGTGTGAGAGAGAGAGAGAGAGAGAGAGAGAGAGAGAGAGAGAGAGAGAGAACTTTGTGGGAGTTGCTGCTTTTCTTCCTGGGTTCTGGGGATTGAAGTCATCAGGCTTATGTCACTGGGTGGCAAGCACCTTTATCTGCTGAGCCACTTCACCAGCCCCTTCAACATCTTACTTTCAGAAGATCAAGTCTTTCATACCCCTGCAATGGGAATGCCCAGATCTTCCCATTTGGAAGACATTCAGCTCCTTGGGCAGAAGGTCCCGATGGCCTTTCTGCTGGAAGCTGAGCAGCCAGAACCTCAGCCATCAGGGAGCTTGGGGCTGCGGTTACTTCTAAATGAACGCTCATTATTGATGCTAATTGAACTTGAAGTTAATGAAAAAGGATTATTTTACAGGGCTTAAGTTGAGGCCAAAATTGTTATTACAGGTTAATTATTCTCCTTAAAAGGGACCATTACAGCCATGATTGTTTTTTATCAGCATTTTCTCTGGTGCTGAGATTTCTTCGAAAGCAGATTCTTGATATAATTAGTCACCTCATCTAATTCTTAATCACCAATCATTTCTCTTCAGATTAAGGTTCATCAAAGGTGCATGGGTTGGACACTCTGCCTTAATTGCATTTGATCGGTCTCAAAGAAACCCTTTTCTCTTTCGCTCAGATGTGTGGCTGATCCTGCTTTCTAAACTTAAGATCTCGTGGGAGGAATGGAGATCCACTCATGGTGTTTCTGTGCTGTCCTCCTGGCAGTGGGAAACGGGTATCTTTAAGGCTGGGGAAGGTGATGGGAAGGGATTCCCTGAGATCATGTGGTGGAGAGCCCACAATGTAGAAAACGGCTCTTGTTTTTTTCCGTCTCTTAGTTTTCCTTCTTGTCCTCTCCTGCTTTATTTTATTTTATTTTATTTTATTTTATTTTATTTTATTTTATTTTATTTTATTTTTAATTCCTAGCTTTGTCTCCCTCTTTCCCGTTCTTTAAACTTATTGTCTCTTAATTTCTTGATTCTTTTTTGGGGTCTATCTTGGTTTATCTTCTTTCTTTTTATCCCTCCATTTCTCTTGAGTACAAATATACCCACCTGGCTAGAGGCAATTGGGGGTCTTTTTCCCCAGATGCTGCTTGGCAAGAAAACACAGACTGAGAGGTAGGCATTTGCTTCCCAGGGAAGGGAGCAGGAGGGAAGGAGAGACTTGATCTACAAGGAGAGACTATAGAAGGGCAAGCTTCCCTCCGAGAGAAGCAGAAGGCTGTGGGAATAGAACTGGGATACACAGTGAGATAAGAAGCCATAGGTACAGAATGAGGAGAGATTTTATCAGCAAATCCCAGGGTAACTGGGAAGGGACATGTCTAAGCTTGAGTCATGCACACCTAACATGATCATGTTGCTGCTGCTGCTGCTGCTACCAGAACCACCTGTAAGAGTCTCAGGAGGAAGCATATTTTCAGAGGCCCTCCACCTCTCTTACTACCTATGCTGCCCACATTAATGGCCTGGGTATGTAGGGAGGACAGAAGAAATACAAGACTCACTTCCTGTTTCCAAACACTTTTAAAATTTAAGTTTTATTGCAAGTGATATGTGAATGTATATTCTTTCCTTACTTTGTGTGTGTGTGTCCATACGTGTAGCCAGAGGACAACCGTGAGTGTTCTTCCTCAAGTACCATTTACCTTATTTTAATTTTATTTTTATAAGACAAAGAATTCAGCAAATAAAGCTAGGCTGGCTAACACTGAACTCCAACTGCCTTCCCAGTGTTTGGACTGCACCTCGTACCCTCAGGCAAAGCTTTATTCACATGGGTTCTGGGTCCTGAACTCATGTCCCCATACTGACAGATGCTTATCTATCCTTAAGTTTCCTTTTCTCCAGAACATCCTCTAGGCTCCTCCTCCCTTCTTTAGTGGTAGCTGCTATTAATTACTTGTGGATTGCTCTCCCAAATTTTTCTATGCATTGACATAGGACTTATAGAAACCCATTGTTTTTGGTGTAACAATGATCGTACACTGACTACCTACAGCTGGTTTTTATTCTTCACAGGAGAGCTAGGAGTAAACAGTATGTTCCCTAGAGAACAAGTGTATTAGCTTGGCACAGCTAGCATAATAAAATGTGACCGAATGGGTGGCTTAAGCAACAAATACTTATTTTCTTGATGCTGAGATTCCAAGATCAACGTGCTAGAGGGTTTATTTCTCCCTAGGCCTCTCTCCTTGTCTTGCAGATGCCTGCCTTAGCACGGTGTCCTTCCGTGGCCTTTTCTCCTCCCACAAGTGTCACTAATATGTCTTTTTACGAGGACCCTAACACTTCACCTTAATTATGACTCCAAAGGTCTAATCGCCACACACACTTACATGGAGGATCAGGCTTTGAACTGATGAACCGGGGCAACACGATTCGGTCTGTGACAACACCCAGTTCACCCTCTTCTGTGGTGTAGGAAGGCATTCCCTCTTGTCTCCTTCTTGGGGGTGAAGTTTCCTTTTGCTCCCTTTTCAGCTTGGGAAAAGCTCTCTGTGCTTTATGCTCATGTGAAGTTTCAAACTCTCCTGAGATGTCTTCCCTGTATTACCCCGTCCTTCTTTACGGACACCCATGCCCTTTTTGGTGTTCCGCATGAACAGTAAGCCTCTGCCTGGAAAGAGCTTGTTAGCCCATTCTGTGTAAGAGCTTGTGACCTCATACTTCATGAGAGCTTTTCAAGACAGGTCTTGTGGCTCAGACATATAATACCAGCTACTCTGGAGGCCAAGGTAGAGGGATGGCAAGTTTAAGGCCTGCCTGGGCTACAGACTGAGTTTGAGGCCAGCCTGGATATTTTAGCAGAACCTTGTCTCAAAATAAAAAAATAAAAAGAGAGAAATAATAATAGCAATTAATAATAGTAATTAATAATAAATAATAAGTAGAAAGCTTGCCTACCCTGCCTTGTACTGGGAAGAGCCTGTGAGTCCATCATGCCTTGTCCCAACTCCCTGCATCTACCTGTTTTCCCACCACCACTCTTCCTCCTCCACTGAACAAAACTGTTTATGAGCCCTATAGGAAGAATTCCTTTCTTTAGGATGCAGATACCCTATGGTAACATTTAGTAAGCATCTCTTCAGAATGCAGATACACATGTTAGAACATTCTGGCACCAAAACAAATTGCTCCAGAGATATTCATGTAAGGCCAGAAAAAGAGGCAAACCCATACCCAGGGGAAATGTCTTTTCTTTAGTCACTGAGAGATCACCGCAGCATCACTCCTGTGGCCCTCTTTTCCAAGAACCCCATTTGGCCAAAAGAAAAATGGCTTAGGGGAACTGATGGCCAGCTGATAAGCTGGTAATTGACCAGACTGAGGTTCACAATTAATTGGTGAATTGAGATGGCTAAGTATGCCCCAAATTAAGCTACTAAAAAGACTATTAAAATGCAAATATTATGGAGAAAGAATAAAATAAGAAACTATAGCCAATGAAGCAACACTCATTTACAAAGCCCGTGGATTCTTTTCTACGTTATTTAATCACTTATGCAGTGTGTCTGTGAAGATACCAGAACAGAGCAGAGCCAGGCTGTAGTGTAACTAGCTCACAGCCCCACCAGGATCCTGGGAGCCACCCATTCCTGCTTCCATTCTCCATTCTTGTCTCCTTGCCAAACCATTCAGTCTTAATAACTTTCAACTCACAGCCCATTCCTTTTTTAAAGGAAAGCGTTATCTTTTAACCCTGTTCACTTCTGGTGTCTTTCAGAATGAAAAAAGATTTTCTAATGGAATCCCCATTTCTGCCTGCTTTCTGATGTCACCCATACTCGGTGCAAAATGCCAACAAGGAGGCTGTCCCAAGAAATAATGTCGAGAGCTAATTAAGGCTTTAAATCATCTACGAGAATTAGAATCAACCAGTGGCCCTTGGGTGTACTTCAGTAACTTCCGTACTGAAGTCTTGCCCATCCCCAGCCATAAAAGCTACATTAAATTTTAAGACTTGATTCAAAAATGCATTATGGGTAATGATGGCACCTGTTAGTATGTGTGAACACAGAATAGGACATATCAAGGTTTCACTATAGATGCAAATGGTAGGTATATATAGTTCTCCTTGATAACTAAATAAATCTGTATTTCTATAGAGAAACATTGACCTCCCCCCACAGTATATTTGATGCAGATTGTGTGCGTGTGTATTGTTATTGTTGTTTTCTCCCTAATATAAAAGCAAGATGTTTGAGAATTGAAAGGGAGTCAAATAAAATATTGCCTTTCAAAAGATGCTTAGGAGTACAAATGCAACATCAATACGATCCTTTCACCTTGATTTGTAAATCTTATTTTTCTGAAATAGAAGGAAAGTGCCCTGGATTAGAAGTCATGCCACTTGGCCTCTTGCTGGTCTTTCAGCTCCGTTATTGATAATTTTATGAGCTAAGCATCATCATCCAGCTTAACCTTGGCTTAGCATAGGTCCCTACCAACGAGCCTTTGAGGGAGGGTAATGTCACTGGTGTACCATTTCGCAGAGGCTTAAGGAGGTTATCACATGCCCAAGGGTCTTACTGATTCTGATGGAACTGGAGCCTGCACTTCCAGACTCCCAGACTCCCAGCCCTCATATTGTTCTTCTTCCCTTGACTTTGATGACAGCCACCAGCACAGCCACAGGAGAGATGTGGCTGTGTCCCAGCATGTGCAAAACAGGGCATCTGTGTTCCCTGGATCCTTGACATCACTTTGAATTTGAAAATGTAGGATTGTCCAAAGTGTTTGAAATACCTTCTAGTCCTCCATTTATTTTTTTCTTAATTGTTATTAGTCACTCCTTTTTATTGGAGGACTGCCATGAGCCAGGCACTGCCCTTAGGGTTTTTATGGGATACTTGAAGTTAGACTCCAACCAGTTCAAGGGAAAAGGAGGGGGCAGAGGCTACTTTGATTGAGGCTATTAATCTTGTAAAGGCTGGGCTGGGATTTGAATCCAGCTCTCAGCCTCGTGCTTTTTATCATGCAAACAAATTTCTTCAGATTCTGCTTCTGACATTTAAAAAGTTCTACTCATTTAAGTCAGTAGATTCTTGTCATTATAGAGGTCACGGAAAGAAACCTACATTACTGGTTGTGTTGCAGCCCATACGCCAATCTGCTTATAATGGGCATGACTGCATGATAGAGAATTCAGACCTGTAGAGAGCATAGTCCCTGGCACTTGGTGTCTTTGAAGCTGAGAATGCATGTTGGAACCTTCCTAGCACTGAGAGTTAACATTTGCCACAGTGAAATCAGCTACTCCAACTCAGGAGGTTGTTAGTGACAACAAAAACAACCTCGAAAATAACTAATATTTATATACCTCTTTATGGTTTCTCAGGACGTTCTGCATCCATTATCTTCATTTGATAAGAGGGAAAGAATAATGGAGTGAATTGGAAGCCTGCAAACATATAAAATGATACTGAGCCTGCAAGAGAGACACTCAGAGCAACGAGAACAAGGAGCAGGGTCACTGGTCAGAAGCAGATGGGCTTATCTTTAAATACCTGATCAGGAAGGCAGCTGAGCGGGAGATAAATGTAAAAAGGCCCATGAAGCTGGGGATAAATGGAGCAGTCTTTTTCTGAATGGAAAGTAGCTGAAATCCCAGGGCTAGGGAAGGGTAAGGGTGGAAATACTCAGATGCTATGGCCTGAGAAAAATCTTCAAAGCTGTCAGACAGCAGAGACAACAATGGCGTATTAGTTGTGACTCAGAATAGATGAGGCAGTAAATCAAGGGAGGAAGTGTAATGGTCACTGGAAGGCACTGTTGTGCCCTAGGAGTTTATAAAACAGGGTCAGCTGGACTGTGGACAATGGATTTGACTGTATCAACTGTAGAATGGCTCAAAAATGCAACAGAGTCTTCAAAATGGACTTGTGGGCACTTCGAACATTCTAAGATTTACAAGACCTGGAAGAGTCTGGAGCTCCACAAGGAGAACAACAGAACCAAAAAATCTGGGCAAAGGCGGTCTTTTCTGAAACTGATACTCCAACGAAGGACCATGCATGGAAATAACCTGGACCCCTGCATAGAGGTAGCCTGTGGCAACTCAGTCTCCAAATGGGCTTCCTAGTAAGGGGAGCAGGGGCTGTCTCTGACATGAACTCAGTGGCTGGCTCTTTGATCAACTCCCCTTGAGGGAGGAGCAGCCTGACTAGACCACAGAGAAAGACTATGAAAGACAGTCCAGAAGAGACCTGATAGGCTAGGGTCAGATGGAAGCGGAAGAGGTCCTCCACTATCAGTGGACTGGGGGAGGGGCATGGGAGGAGATGAGGAAGGAAGGGCGGGATTAGGAGGGGACAAGGGTGGGGATACAGCTGGGATACAAAGTGAATAAACTGTAATAAATAAAAAACTATATTAAGAAAGATTTACAAGTCACTTGCTGCTCCCCAGAGCTCATTTAAAGGAAAAAAAGATATGCAATGAAGTACAATGTATGTGAAGAAGGGCAGAGGGCACTTCTAATTCCGTTAATGTACACAAAGGCCACCTGGACACTGGCTGGTGAGGATGGGCTGTTTCCAAGTCCTATTTCTGCCACCTGTCAGTCATGCAATCAACCTTTGCAGTTCTTAGCCTCCCTCTGGGTTTCCTCAGCCTCAGCTCTCTCATCTGTAAAAGGGAGACAACAATAGGTCGGTAATTACTCATTGTCTAGATCAAGTGATCTGCTCTTGTGGTATAGCTTTCAGCGCAGAGTCTGTGCAGGGTGGATAGTCAGGGCTGGTCCTCCAGCTCATTCCTCACCATCCAACAGAGGAAGCGCGTGGCACAGCGTTTCCACACGGTTGTGTTGCATGGATGGTCAAATGCTTGATGTTCATCGGTAGTTTCAGGTATTGCTTATTTATGGCTGGTGCTGTGAGAAAGCTGTTGCCGCCCTCTGGGCAGTCAGGTTTCTATCTGCTTTATGCTTCCCTCATTCTGTGTGTCAGAGAAGAGTAACACCTATATATATATATATATATATATATATATATATATATATATATATATATTTTTTTTTTTTTTATTTTAATGGATTTTATTGATTGTTTGACTGATGGCTGTTTGATCGGTTGATCTCTGTGTGTGCATACATTCATGTGTGTGAGTGCTGATATTCCTACCCCTGCATGCATGTGGAAGTCAGAGCAAAAGCTCTGATCTCAGTCCTTGCCTTTTACCTTATTTTGAGACCGGTCTCTATTGTTTTACTATCACACGTGCTTCGCTGGACTGTGATCTTCTGGGGATTCCCATCTCTACCTTCTGTTTTACCATAGACATGTTAGACTTGCAGACATGTGAACTATTTGTCCAGCTCTTATGTGTGTTCTGGAGATTTGAACTCAGGTCCTCAGGGTTACATGGCAAGTGTTTTTCCCAACTTAGTTATCTCCCTAGTCTTCCTAAGTCTGAGCATCATATGGCGAAGGAAACCAGTGCAATAAAGTTCAGAGGGTCTCTGCATGGGATATGGCTCCCTTGTCTCATCTGCACACATCCATGTTGGAAAAAGCTTCGAGGCCAAAGCCAAGGTCAGGAAGACAGCAAAGAACATTCTGCTGTGGGAGGTGATTGTGGGGAGAGACTGCAAATTTACAGGACAGTAAGAGAGTTTACCTCAAGAGTTCCACTCAAACACGGCTGTAGGTAGAGAGCCATGTGACAGGGGCAGGTTAACACTAATCAAACCAGTTTCCTGAAACAATGGAAACAGGCTCAGAGAGCAAGCTTTTGATATATCATCCTTTGGCCTTATTGTATAGAGTAGAGCAGAGCAGGATGTTGGGATAGCTGTGCCCAAATGCTCTCTGTCCCTCTTCTCTCAGGCAGAGTTCCATTTGAGCCTTTGCCTAAGGCTTGGTACCAACATTAGGCAACATTGAATCTGGACTGATAACAAGCCAGTGTCTCCTCAAGCAGCTGGATGAAAATGCTACCACTGTATCAGGTAGCAAAAGCATTCAGGACCTTCTTAGAGTTCTTACGATTCTCCACAGAACCATAAGATGTTCTTTATGGGCCTTAGATTTGTCCATTTAAAATTGAGTCATGGTAGAGGGATCTCTAAGGCCATTTCTAGTTCCTATGGTCTGTGGCCATAATGATGGGACAAATGGATAGGAGGTGTGCCTGAAATACTTGGTCTGAAACTCGCTAATGTACTTAAGAGTTAATCCCAACATCGTGTTCATTTAAGGCTTATTACTCCTATTATTACAAATGGACAATTGCCACTCAACATCTCTTCATCTTCTCTTATCCCAGGGTGCTCATTTCTCTTATCCTTTCCCTTTAAAATGTCTACTACAAGGGCTACAAGGCATGCTTAGAGTTCACCTGAATGAATTTTCACTTTTTTGAGGAAGATGAGTCTCCACCCACCAAGAACTTTTGGATAGCATGATATGACAGGTGTATGGTAGAAGACATTGCAGGACTAGAAGTCCCTCTAGCGCACAGGGCCCTGGGGAGGTTGCTGTTAAAGCTTGAGGACCTGAGTTGAGGTCCTCAGCATCCGGTGTCATGGTTCATGCTTCTCATCCCACTGCTGGAGAGGTAGAGACAGAGAGATCTATGGAGCTTGCTGGCCATCCAGACTGGGTGAGCTGTAGGCCAGTGAGAGACCCTCTCAGAAATGAAGGTGGAGGATATGTCTGAGGAATGAGGTTGAGATCTAGCCTTTACACATACATGCACACATGTATACCTACATAATAGTATATGTATATTAATATATACATACATGTATACACATATAGAAAAGAAGAAAGAATAAAAGAAAAAATGAACAAAAGAAAGAAAGGAAAGAAGAGAGGGAGGAAGGGAGGAAGGAAGGAAGGAAGGAAAGAAGAATCTAGAAAATTTGTGGAAATGCAGGTTTCTACCAAAGGCATTCAGGGATCTACATGGTCAGGTTTGTTTACCTAGGTTAAGAACCAACAGGTAGACACAATCCTTAGGAATCTACACATTCGGGCTCCTTTGCTTAGGTCTAGAGCCAACTGTAAGACACAGTCCTCTTCTAATGACATAACAGCCTGACTACTTTCATAAACAGCTAAGCCGAAATGCAGTGGGGCAGAGGGCATGGCTCATGGAGTCTTGATCACAATGAATGTCTGCTAAAAGACAGGGAACAGCTTGTCTTTCTCCTGTTTGCAGATAATCGGTACTCAGCTGAAAGTATGAATGGCCTGGAGTTACTTGTTTAGGAGACTAGAAGCTTCTGGACATGCTTTTTTTTTTTTTTTTTTTCTTTTTGGTCTTTTTCTCCTAGCATTTTTCTGTAACGTATTGTAAGTGTCCCGCTGTCTTGTTTTATCAGCTTGTTTTCACAACACAGTCTGCAGGAGCTGCTTGTTCTTTTCTTCTAACAAGCCAGGTCATAGCGAGGTGAAAAGACTCAGCCCACACTTAGCAGGGTCCCTGCCCACCTCCCCCAGCTGTCTCTGCCCGGTTTTTATTCTCTCTATTATCTCCTTCCAATTTTTCTCTCTTCCTTCTGCAAAGAAGCCATTGTAAGGCTCTGGAAACATTTTGTTCCATTCAGGGCTTTAAAATGTTAATGAGGAAAAAAAAAAAGGAGACAGAACTTTCAGGAAGGAGGCCACAAAACTCATTTTCTATTCAAAGTTATCTTTCGGTTCAAATTAACCCCTGCCCATTAGTCTTCAGACAGGCTAGAGATGTGGGTGTCTCCATCTTTAGTTCAACTATAACTACTCACATTTTATTGGTTTGATCTATTGAGACCGTCCTTAGGAATTCACTCGGCACTTTTCAATCAAAACAAATAGTATGTAAATCTACTTTTGTACCAACAGTAAGTTTCCAGAAACTGGAAGTCAGATAGCCAAATTCTACAGAAATGGCTGTCTCCTTTCTTTCTTCCCTACCCTTCCCCCTGCCTCACCCTTCGCCTTTTTTTTCTTTGGTTTGTTTTTAAGGTAGGGTTTTATGCCATTCAGGGTGCCTTTAAACTTGCTATGTAGCCAAGGATAGCCTTGAACTCCTGATCCTCCAGCCGCTGCTTCTTGAGCATGTGCAGCCATACTTAGCAGAATGATGTTCTGATCATGAAGAGGCCCCTTTAGAATCATGTATTTTCAAAGTGGTTTTTGAATGGAGGGTAAAAGTCTCAAAAACTGTGGGTAAAAGGGAGCTCTTTGGGGCAAAATTATTAGGAATTCACAGACACCTTAGGTTTGATTCCCATGAAATTAGAGTGCAGGAGAGCTAATTAGGCACACCGAAGGGAAGGCTTAATGATTTCTTTCAGGTAAATTGCAGTATAGATTTCAAGACCACTGCTAGTGTGAGCCTCTGTGTTGTGAGGGTGATTCAGAAGCTGAGTGGCAGAAGCTGAGGGCAAAGCCTGCTTGTTTTTTGGCTTTTATTAGGAGAGTGGTTTATAACACCTGGGAAGTTTCGCTGAGCTGCCATGTTGCACCGAGAGAGCTCTAGCCCCTCAGCCCCTGGTCGGGGTTGTGTAATTCCTCAAAGAGGCACATAAATGTTAGTAAGAAAAGTTGCATTAACACTGATGATTAGTTCAAACAAAGGACACATTTTTATAAAACAAATGAATAAATTAACCCATGTGCTCAATGTCCCCAGGCCCAACCCTTCATACCTGGGAATAATGATGATAGCTACATTTTATTACCAGAAAACCAGCATCAATATTTATTGGTTAGTCACTAGCCGAGATGTCACCTGAGGCACAGATGCTGTCTCTAAACCTGTAGTGTGTCTCCTTTTCACAGCTATCTGTTTTGGACTCAGTGTCTACCTAAAGTGGATATTGGTGGGGAAAAGTACCCAGAGGCTTTCTGATTGCCTGACCTGACATCCTCATTTGCCAAAGGTTTCCCCTGTAGCCATTTTGGAACTCCCTAGTGAAAACTAAACACAGAGAGATGTTTTTTGAAATAAAGGTCTTTGAACATAGCAGCCCTTCCTGTAAGGGTGAGAAAAGATTGGCTGCCTCAACTTTAAATTAAATGAAGTGTCCAGAGAATAAGAAAACCAATAGAAAGAGTAAGAGACAGGATTTTTTTTTTTTTTTTTGCAATGGAAGATTGAGAATGATAGCTTAGCAAAATGCTTCCTTATTTAAAATGTGCTTAATAAAATGTTTATACCAATGTCTCAGGAGTTGCTTGAAGTGTAGAAGCCCTGACCCAACCCTGGACCTATGGAACCAGGGTCTATATAAGGATCCCAAGGTCGCTGTTTAGCAAAGTAGACTCTCCTTTCCTCCAATATTGAGAGTCAATGGGCTCTCTATTTTTTCTCTCCTGGAATGTATCTGAGTAGGCTGTGACTGTTTTTACCGATAGAGTACAGCAAAAATTACCCTGCATGACCCTGAACATAGGTTAGAAAAGACCATGCCACTTTCTCTTGGTTTCTTAAGATAATTGCTTTAGTCATGAAGACACCTTTGGTTGGTGGTCCCAGACTTGTAGCCATCTGGATAAAATTAACAAGCAGATGAGTGAAACCATCTTGTGAACCTGGTCCATACCACATGAAACAGAAGAACATTGTCACCAATCTCTGCCTACACTTCAGAGACAAAAGTATCCATGAGATAGAATTAAAAGAAGAAAAGTTTATTAGGCAGCAAAATACCTGGTGATACTAAATGCTCAAGAAAAGCATGGGACAGAATAACAGTGGTGGTCCACCAAGGGAGGCTGAAAGCAGGTGAGGTGAGGAGGCAGTCTCCCTCCTTTCCTTACAACTGTGTCATCACAGGATAACTTATGATGAGAATATTTTGTCTTTTTATTAATTTATTAATTTCATTCCTGGCTGTAGCCCTCTCTCATCTCTTCCCAGTTCTACCCTCACTTCCTCTCCCCATCCCGAATTTGCTCCCTACTCTTCAGAAAGGGGAAGCCCTTCTTCCTGACCCCAGACTATCAAGTCTCTTCAGGACTGGCTGCATCCTCTTCCTTTGTGGCCTGGCAAGGCTGCCTCACCCTGGGGAAGTGATCAAATACCAGACAACAGAATCCATGTCAAGGACAGTCCCTGGTCCCCTTACTAGGTGACCTATATGGAGACTGAGATGCTTTGGGCAACTCAGTCTCAGGGAGCCTGGGTTCTCTCCATGCATGGTCCTTCCTTGGTGCATCAGTCTCTTCAGGGGCCCTTAGTCCCAGATTTATTGGCTCTGTTTGTCTCCTTTTTACTATGTTAATCCTACCTGTACTTTCCTGGTCTTTCTATCATCTACTCTTCCATAAGACTCCATGTGCTCTGCCCAGAGTTTGGCTGTGAGTCTTAGCACCTACTTCAGTCCTCTGCTGGATGAAGTTTTACAGAGGCCATCCTTGGAAGGCTTCTGTCTTGTTCCCTCTCTTAAACCACATCCAGCTTCAATTCTATTTGCCCTTTTGAATGAGAATTAAGCATTCTCCCTAGGATCCTTCTTGTTTCTTAGTTTCTTTGGGTCTGTGGATTATAGTATGGTTATTCTGTATTGTATGGCTAATATCCACTTATAAGTGAGTATATACCATGGGTGTCTTTCTGTGTCTGGGTTACCTCACTCAGGATGATCTTTTCCAGATCCATCAAGTTGCCTGCAAATTTCATGATATCCTTGTTTTTAAAAGCTGAATAGTATTCCATTGTGTAGCGGTACCACAGTTTCTTTATCCATTTTTCTATTAAGGGACATCTGGGTTGTTTCAGTTTCTGGTTATTACAAATAAAGCTGCTGTGAACATAGTTGAGCAAATGTCCTTGTTGTATGGTAGGGCATCTTTTGGGTATATGCCCAGGAGTGGTATAATTGGGTGTTGTGGTAGAACTGTTCCCAATTTCCTGAGGAAGCACCAGATTGATTTCCAAAGTGGTTGTGCAAATTTGCACTCCTGCCAGCAATGGAAGAGTGTTCTCCTTTCTCCACAGTATGTGTTGTCACTTGACTTTTTGACATAAGCCATTCTGATAGGTGTAAGATGGAATCTCAGAGTCGTTTTGATTTGCATTTCCCTGATGACTAATGATGCCTAGCATTTCTTTAAGTGTTTCTCAGCTATTTGAGATTTCTATTTTGGTGTAACTTTAACCAAACAAGTGAAAGAGTTGTATTAAAAAAAGCTTCAAGTCTCTAAAGAAAGAAATTGAAGAAGATATCAGAAGATGGAAGATCTCCCATGCTCATGGATTGGTAGGATTAACATAGTGAAAGTGGCCATCTTACCAAAAGTAATATACAGAGTCAATGCAATCCCCATCAAAACACCAACACAATTCTTCACAGACCTTGAAAGAATAATTCTCAAGTTCAAATGAAAAAAAAAAAACCCAGAATAGCTAAAACAATCCTGTACAATAACAGGTCTTCTGGAGGTATCTCCAATCCCTCATCTCAAGCTGTGCTATAGAGCAATGGTAATAAAAACTGCATGGTACTGACATAGAAACAGAATGGTGGGTCAATGGAATTGGATCAAAGATTCATAAATAAATTCACACACCTAAAGATACTTGATTTTTAACAAAGAAGTCAAAACCATACAATGGAAAAAAGACAGCATCTCCAACAAATGGTGCTGGTCTAACTGGATGTCTACATGTAGAGAAATACAAATAGATCCAAATCTATCCCTCTGCACAAAGCTCAAGTCTAAGTGGATCAACATAAATCCAGACACACTAAATCTGTTAGGAGAAAAAGTGGGGAAGAGCCTTGAACTCATTGGCACAGGAGACAACTTCATGAACAGAACACCAACAGCACAGGCTCTAAGATCAACAATTAATAAATGGGACCTCTTGAAACTGAAAAGTTTCTTCAAAGCAAAGGATGCTGTTGTCAGAACAATATGACAGCCTACAGACTGGGAAAAGTTCTTCACCAACCCTACATCCAACAGAGGGTTAGTATACAGAATATATAAAGAACTCAAGAAGTGAAATAGCAACAAACCAAGTAATCCAATGGGGTACAGAGCTAAACTGATGAGAATTTTTTAACTGACTGCTGTTAGGTCTCCATGAGACACTGAACTCAGTGTTCCATTGTGCTCTATCAGCTAATTGTCATCTTCCTCTGTGGTAAATGTGACACCAACATCAAGGGGCTGTAGAACTTGTCTAAGATGGATCCTCTGGCAGTTAATATCAGTCTAACGTGACTACCTCTTTTCCTCTGGCTTTGGTGGCATGAGGCTGAGTAGTATTTGTCCTCAGATATACCGAAGGGCTGTTTCTTCCCTGGAAGGAAATGGGCATGGCCAGTGCCACCTGAGGTTTTTATTTATTTATTTTGTTTTTTTCTTCATGTCCACGTTTTGATTAAAGGGATGACAAAGACTAATTTACAGGTAGCTAGAGAGGTCCAGAACATATGCCCTAGATTGTCAGGCAGTGGTATCAAATGTAATTTTGTCCTAAATGAAGATTGTCCATGATGTCCCTGAAGGAGTGGCTGGTTCTGAATCCAGACTTTTACCTGTTTGAGCATTAATTACTCCATTTTCATGTTTTAAGAGAGGAAGGAATTTGAATGAAGCATTTTCTACTAAGCACCCCTGTGAATGTGGTCTCATGTTAGACACTTCTGGGGAATGCAGAGGCAGATGAGTCATGGTCCCCAGGAACTCACTTTCATGTGTTTGTCATCATCACCAGGCAAAGACCAGGACTGATCATCTGAGAAATCAGGAGAAGGCGACTTAATGTGGGTATTGAAAAGCACACTGGAATGGGAGACAGCTCGGTGGTTAAGGCCACTTAATTCTCTAGAGGAAGGCCTGAGTTTGCCTCCCAGTCCACACACAGTGCCTCACGACTGTCTGTGACTGCAGTGCTAGGGGCTCCAAATACCCTCTTCAGACTTCAGTAGGCACCAGGCACACACATGGTACACATACAGACATGCAGACAAACACTGATACAGATGAAATACAAACAAATAAATATAAGAAAGGAAGGAAAAGAAAGAAGGAAGAAAAAGGACAGGTGATGGGAAAGGAAAAGCACAAAGAAGGAGGCCAGGCTGGAGGTGATTTGCAACTTGCTGGAGGTTTCTTTTATTTGCCTGTGCCCCACTCCTACCCCTCTGCCTTGCTCCTCCCCTCTATGCCGCACTCCTCCCGCCATTTATTTCTTTCTCCTCCCCTTCCTCGCTATCCCTGTCTTTCTTTTATTCCCTTTCTCACTCCCTTCTGCTCTCCTTTGTTGCTGGAAGTCAATCTTAGGGCCTTGCACATGCTGTGTAACTTCTATACCATTGAGCTACTTTTGCTTGGTACTTTGAGCTGGAGTCTGACTGCACAGCCCAGGCTGCTATTGAACTTGTGATCTTCTTGCCTGATCCCCTGCAGCACTAAAACCGAGGGTGTATGTCTATGCCTGGTTCTATTATCCTTACTGTCACACTTCATGTGTGACTACCACAGTTCTGGAAGGTGCTTTTCCTCAAGCCAAGGTTTGTTAAGAGGGTACAGCAAAAATCTCAAACTTAAAATCATTTACAGCTTCATCGGCTTCATGGCAAACTCAGGCATGATTATGTCTTAGGCAGTTTCATGGAGGATCACTGTTTCATGAACACATCAGGTGGCAGTGTGGTGGTGTGGACATGATTCTCTGAGTTGCTAAAGAGCTGGGGCTGCGGACAGGCAGGTGTAGCAATGCATAGTGTTCCTGTCTCCTAGGACTCCTGTGACATCTGGGTTGAGGCAATGAGTCTCCATTGTTCCTCCTAATTGGTGGGAATAGAAATTATAGGAATTGGAAGTTTAAGATAAGGGGGAAAGAAATGGCAAGAGGGTGATGATTCATTTGGATCTGGAAAAGGTAAAGGATCTCAGGAGCCTGGAGAATGGGAACACTTTTTATGGAGACTTAAATACAGGGTAGGACTCCTTTTTCTCACCCTTGCCTTTGGAATCTCATCTGCCCTCCAAGTCTGATCTTTTGTAAAGCCTGGATCAGCCTGCAGAGGAAGAAAAAGGCGGTCAGAGTCTGTTGTGTCTGGATGAACAGATAGGGAAGCCCTTCCTGTGGACACAAAAGTTTGCTGTGCCCCACAATGCCATCACACCCATTGCTCCAAAGTCAGAACAGTCCGGCCCTTTTATCCTCCTTACTCCCTCTATGGCATAGGACTCCTGCTCTTTGAAACTCGGTGAAAGCACCAAGCCGCCAATCAGGAGAGGGAAGATCATAATTAATGATAATAGCCCGGTTTTAATTATAGCGATTTAGCAAGTTAGCAGAACAATTCCAGTAACACAGTGTGACACTGAATGGGGCGGCAGCAGCCCGCTGCTTCCTTGAGCATTAGCAGTGTGCCCCTGGAACTTTGCAAGGCTCAGCTCCCTCAACTGGTAACTTTGCAATCAAAAGTCAGGAAGAATACATCCTCCTTTTCCAACAAGGGCTTTCTTCTTTACTTTGCTCCTTTTGCAGGAACCTTTGTCAGGAGCCAGTGGCTACAGTGTTAACTCTGGACCTTTATTCTCTTGGGATGCAGGGAAGATCCAAGGCATGCTTGTGTTGTCGTTTTAGTGTGAAATGTCCACCTAGAGACTTGTGTGTTTGAACATGTGGGTTCTAGCTGGTAGCTGTGTTTTGGAAGGCTGTGGAACCTTTAGGAGGCAGAAGAAGTGGGTCACCGAGGGTGGGTTTTATAGCACAGCCCTGCTTTCTGTCTGTGCCCTGACACGATGTGACAGGACAACTCAACGTTCTTCTCTGCCTTCCTTGTCACAATGAACTGTAACCCCTTGAACTATAAGCCTGAATAATCTCTTGCTTTCTTAACTTGTTTCATGTCAGGTACAAGAACAAGAAAAAGACTAGGTCCCTTGATGAAGGTACCCACCTGTCCTTGGCTCATCTCTCTGTCCAGGCCGTATCTAGAATACTGGTAAATTAGCAGTGGAAAGGACCTTTTGACTATTAATACAGAAATGTTCCAAACATTTTGGACCCAGAAGAACTGCTTTACTGTAAGGGAAGAGTGAAAGAATGGCCACAAAGCCATATTTCTTCATTTTGTTCCAAATAATTGTCCCATGGAACTTTTAGTGTCCCTTGAAAGGTGGTTCAGCACTCTTCTTTATTTTAGGAGACAAGGTCTCTTGTAGCTCAGGGTGTTCTCAACATCACTATGTAGCCAGAACTGTCTGGATTTGTTGGAAGTCCTGTCTCTTTCTTCTAAGTGCTAGGATTGTAAGCATGTGCCACCATGACCAGTATGTGTGGTTCTAGGGACTCAAACTCAGGACCTTGTGCATGCTAGGAGAACATAATATCAACTGAGCTCCAGCCCCAATCAGCTGAAGTGTATATAAGGTGGAGCGTAAATGTGTTCAATTAGATATAATGGAATTAGACTACAGTTCTCCTCCTTCTTAAGCATATGAAGTCCTAAGTCCACTTAGGCTGTTCTTTCAATACTGAAACTCACAATCTTTCTGTAGACCTCCGGAGAGGTCTACGACACAAAGTGGGTGGGAGGCAGATCTTGGGGGGTGGGGAGAACCACTAAGTTAAAGGCTTTAGGCTCTGGTCCACAAATAGAGGGTCTATAGCTTTCATCTACTTCTCAACAGGGTCTGTGACCCCCCGAAAAGAATTACTACCATGCGGTTACTCAGCAAGTCAGTGAGTGTAGGGCTCTGGCTGCTCCTCCCCCAGGCCAGAAGATTGACACCATCCCCTGACTTTCCCATCACCCTTTCCAGTGATTTCTACATCACAGCTCCTTCTGAAATGGCCACAGACAGGCTCAAGATAGAACCTGGCAGACAGTAAGAGCACAGAGCAGGCAGGCCAGGAGTAGGTGGGTCTTCTCACCATAGCCAGGAGGTTTTCTCTGAAAGATGACTAAGTGGCCTTGTCGTTAATGAGGCAGACTTCTCTCTAAGGACAGGCTGGCAGAAAAGACGGCATTTCCCTATTCTCTTTCTGACAAGACAGCAGCCCTACATAGATGTAGAAGAAATTTGCAAGATGGGGTTCTGAGATGTGCTTTAATCCTGCCCTGGGACATTGGCTGTTAGAGAAAACCATCTTGGGTGATAGAGTTGGATTAGCATCAGATAACAACGAGGTGATAATTCCTCCCTTTGAAAAAATTCAAATGGCCTTTCTTCTCTTTGGCAGAACAGTCCAGGTGGTTTCAGCTTGGCTTCTCAATAGATTTTACGGGGAACTTACTGGTTGCTTCTAGCCACAGCAGAGAAAGTTTTCCATAAAAGAATAACTTAGGTGTGGCAACCATACTTCTGACTCGTTAAGAGGCAGGTTCTCTTTGTTTTAAAGAATGGTAGCTCTGTGCTTTGTCGGCAAAAGGGATGAAACAAGCTTCCCATCCTTTGAGGCAAGTTGGATGGACCATTGTCTAGAAGACCATCCCTTTGAGGGCCCCCAGGTTGCAATTGGAACTATGGGATTGGCTTGGGAAGGAGAAAACATTAGAGTAAGGACTTAAAACAGAATAGCTTAAAGCAGACTTCCATCTCATAGAGAGTTGTGGAGTCAAAGGTAAGATGAGGATTACATGCAGAGGTGAAGTGCCATCCTAGCCAAGTTCACAGATATTTGAGTGATACTTTCATCCCAATCTCACCTCAAAGGAGTTGCTGTGTATTGGCATATGCTCTCTGTAAACCTTGCTCCTTGTCAGTGAATACCACTTGGAGAAGGAAGGGTCACTTTAAAAGGGAGTATTACCTTGATCAGATTCTCTCTAACCCAGGCATGTGGGTCAGAGGAAGGATTCTGTTCTCTGGATGAAGTCTTTTATTTCTCACAGCCCGGTCTGTTTGTGGATCAGCCACCCTAATGCCCCGAGCAAGGGAGAGCTCACTGTCCTGGTTCTGAGTTCAATGTGCCTGTGATTCTAGAGTTAAAGAATGCTGGGTGGAGCTGCCCTTCCAGAGGGAGCTTGGGCCTGCAGGCTAGTGCTTGCAGACATCAGCCTTGTTGATGCCTACTACCTGCTTACAAGGCTGCCAGGCCTCTCCCCAGCCAGCCTTGCTATTTCCATGTGGCCTTTAGCTCCGGGCCATCTCCTCCCCAACTTTCTCTCTACATCCTGGATTGCTGACCAGGGTTATTGCCCTATGTCACCTTCCGCTTACATCTGGTAGCTGTCATCCTGTGTTAGGGCTCTCTCGTCACCTAGCTATGCATTCTGCTGTGCCTGTGGCCGCTGTGCTAACAAAGCTCTTGTCCTTTGAGTGCTTTTCTCCTTATTACCACGAAGAGGGTACTCCTTCATCACAGTGACGGGAAGCACATGGGAACTTCCCAGGCCTCAGCAGTGACCTGGTCCCAGTGGTGACATTTAATTCTGAAGGCAGAGCTCTACTCTGTCTCCTACACTGAGGTAGGCATAGGAGAATGGAAGGAAACAGGTGCGTCTACCGCTTTCTGATCTGGCGATTGTATCTCTCCTCTGAGTCTGGGAAGGAACCCAGAATCCCACTGATAGTATCAAAATCAAAGCTGACTGAGGTTGTATTAGAAAAATACTTAGAAGGACAGTCCAGCAGTCTAGCTTAGGAACAATGTTAGCAAACAAAATTAGGCTTGAAGTTTATAGTTTGTTGCCTATTGAAGCTCAGACAAGTCATATGACCTTAGAGCTTCTAGGTCTTAATGTACAAAATACAGATAATTGCAGAAGTTTTGTAAGGTTAATACGTACAGTGGACAGTGTGCTTAATGCAAGGCCTGATTTGTGCTAGTCCATTATATTCAGTGAGTCTCCTGGAGACCTAATTTCCCCAAAGCCCTTAACTTTCTCCTTTGTCTTTCCTTTGATTTCTGTGCCTTTTTGTCTTCTACAATGTATAGAATACTGCTGCTCCACACTGATATTTCTCAGAGGCAATCAAGTCCCTTTACAAATGGTAAACAGGTGGTTTCCTGGTAAACAAAAAGCTGTGGGCTTGATTTATCCTGCAATCTAACAAAACGAAAGAGACAGCTTTTGATTCTATACAATAGCAGTCAATCCTTTTTTACTGAACAATGCTCTTCTCAGCTTGGGTCCCAAGTTGGGATGGGTGGGATAATGGCCCTACAGATTGTAGTAAACAGGTGGGCCCACTAACATTCTCCTCTGGTGGTCATGCCTTCTTTGGATCAAGAAGGATCCAGAAGCCCAGGGCTGAGCAGGAGGAGAGGGCGCTTCCTCCACTGTGCTTCCCAGGGGTCGTGTGTCAGCCAGTCCTTCCACAGGGGAGAGCAACCCCTGTGTTCTCCTCTCAAGCCATGTACGGAACACCTCTGTCGCCTTAAGTCCTGGTTTATAAACTAATGGAAGAATAAAGTCAGTATATAGGTGGAAGGGAGCATCTACCTAATTTTCTCTTCATTTCTGTGAAGTTGTGAGCCTCGTGAGGCCTTGTGAATTCATTCCATAAACAACGGACCGATTTTCCCACTGAATGGTCAAATGAACAGTTATTTCTTTAACAGCTACTGCGTGCCAGGCAGCATTTGAGGCAAAAGGGATAGAGTGTGAGCAAAACAGAGAAAAGTTCCTGCTGTCACGCTGTTTACATTCCATAGGGAGTGCAGACGAAAAGCCAAGAGACACAGAGCAGGTGGCGATAATCGTGAGAGGGGCACAGAGCCTGGGGGAGGACAGCAGAGGGCGGGTAGGAAAGGCAGCTGTGACAAGCCGATGTTAGTGGAGGCAATAGGAACAGCGTGACAGAACTATGGAGATATGCGGCTTTAGGTGAAGGAATAGCAAGCACAAAAGGGTTGATGTGCCAGTCTGTTTTGGCCCAAATCAACACCCCAATAAACCTTATGGACAGGATAAAGAAGCTGGGTATGTATTTCTGATGTATGAATGTGACACTGAAGGAACCAAAGAAGACAGTGATCCTAAATTAAAAAAAAAAAAAAAAAAAAAAAAAAAAACCAATGAGCCTCATCTTACTTACTTAGGTTATAAATGTGCTGGGTTGGATTGGCACTAAGCTTTCTAACCTGAAGACCCTGACTTTTACTCTGAGCGCTGGGAAGATAGATGGTGCAGGAGAGTGTGAAATCAAGGACCCCCGAGGATGCAAGCACAGATAAGAAATTCTTGTACAGAGGGTACAGCCTGAGAGCCAGTTCAAAGCAGAGGTGAGGTCTACGTTCATTGAATACTCTAAAGGAAGATGAGATTACATGGTCGCCTTTCTAACCATCATTGTTATCACCGTCACCCTCATATTTGTCTCGTCGCTCTCTTAGTTACTTGTCTTGCTGCTGTGACCAAATACCACACAAGTATGAGCTTAAGGGAAAATGATGTATTTTGGTTCACAGTTTGAAGGTACATAGTCCATCATGTTTGGGAAGGCTTGGCAGTATGGCTCCATAGTGGCAAAAGTCTGAAGGGACTGCATATTATATATTCACAGTCAAGGAATCAGAAAGAGGGTGAGCCAGGCTGGGCTATAACCTAAAAACCTCACCCCCGTACCCTTGCTATCTACCCTGTGCCTACCAGTTAGGCCCCATTAAAACATTTCCATAACCCTTCAAGACAATGGCACTAGTTAGTCATCAAGTGTTAACATGAACCTGAGGGGTACATTTTATATGCAAACCATAGTGGTGATTATCTCTGTCATCACCATTGTCACCACCATCCTCATGTCCATCATGAGCACCATGACATCTACCACCATCATAACCATTATTAGCTTCATATTCACCATCATCACTATCAAATTCATCAACACTTTTATCACCACCATCATTTTCATGTCTAGCATCGTTATCACCACCACTGTTAGCACCACCATCATTACAACCATCATCAACCTTACTATCATCACCCTCATGACCACCATCATCATTCCTAACACATAATAGAAGTTTATCATGCACTTATTCTCAGCAGCATCTGTATCATCCTCTTTAGTATTGACTACAATATTGGGATTGGGACCATTTTAAAGATTATAAAACTAAGAATTAGAAAGGTCAAGTAACCCAAACGCCACATGGCCTATAAAGTCAAGGAAAGAGAGAGAAGAAGATAGTTTCAATGAATGCACATTGCCGAATGGTCCAGCAGTCTGGCGTGAGATCCTCACGAACATGTGGAGGAGACAGAGCAGCAACTGAATAGTGTCAGGGTAGTCTCAAGCATAAAACTGTCCTTGCTTCTGAGCTAGGCCCAGCTATGCAGAGGGAACCAGGCTAGTGTAAAGTATGAAAAATAATGGGATCTTGGTCTTCAGCCACTCCTGGAAGAGCTCAGAGGAGTCACCTTGTGGTTCCTATGTTGGATGTATCAGCACATGGCGAGAGGCCAGGAGCTGAGCCTGCAAGATGCTGGTAACCACCATGGCTACTGGCTAGGAGAGAGGCTTCACAAGATGATCTTCAGTATGTGCTACTGCCAACATGGCATTAACTTGTAGATTGGAAAGCCTGCCGAGAAGTAGCTGGGGAGGGCAGGTGAGCCTAAACAGGCAGTCAGGGAGCACTCACAGTGTGATCTCACTTAGTGATTTCCTTTCATACTATATGCTAGTTTGGTCCTCCACGACAGGAACGTGGAAATTGTATTGCCTCTTTTGCCTTATGCTAAATATTCTTTAATTTTTTGTCTTTGTTCCATATTATTCTTTTCACTCATTATATCCCCGTGAAGCATGCTTTTTCTTTTTTTCTTATTATCTGCCTGAAAGTGGTGACAGGTTTTTACTGTTTCTCTGCCTCCAGATTTGCCCCGTCTCTCCATCCTAGTACAGTCTGAGCTCATTAAAATGCAAATGTGAGAATGTCCAACACTGCTCCACAGGACCTAGACTATTAGAATCTTATTTGTTCTTCTATGGCATGCTTGCTTCACGTAACATGTGTGTATGTGTGTGTGTGTTCATGTGTGTGTTCATACACACATGTGTGCATGCCATAGACAAACTTGGATGTCGGTTCTTACCTTCTGCCTTGTTTTCTGAGGCAGCCAAAGTATGCAAAAGGCTATCTGAGCAGCAAGCTTTGGGGTGTGGCAAGGGCTGGGGATCAACTGTCTCCATCTTTCATCTTGCTGAAGGAGCATCAGGGTCATTGTTCCATCCAACTTTATGTGGGTTTTGGAGACCTGATCCTCACACATTAACCAAAAGCACTTAACCTGCTGAGTCATCTCTCCAAGCCACTTAACATGTTTTTAAAGTTTACCGGAGTTGTAGAAGCACCAATATTTCATCTTTTACTTCTACATCCAAATGATACTCCACTCGATGTTTATACCACATTTTGTTCGTCCATTCACTTGTGGATGGGTGTCTTTGGTGTCTTTGTTATTTCCATCTTTTGTTTACGGAGAATAATTATCCTCTAAACATTTGCATACATGTATCTGAGCTTTTTTTTTTTTTAATTCTATGTCTGTGAACTGTTTTGGTTTTATTTCTGATCGGTGATTAAAAAAAATATATACCCTGACAAAAAGCAACTTAGGTAAGAAAGAGCTTATTCTGACTGAAATAGGCAAGGGCTACTATGGAGGCTCGTCTCCTGGGGAAGGAATGCTTGAGCTGCAGTAGAGGCAGATGTTAGTTAGAAGCTGTGTTCACAGGTGTCTGCCTCTGCAAATGCTCCTTTAGCATCATCCACAGAGACTTTTCTGATATGGGCATTGTCTATGCTTGGATGCAGAATCTACGTACTTGTCTCTCTTAGGCTTTCCTTAAAACGGTCTCTTATGCATCTCTCAGTTTACCCATGCAAGAACGTGCATCATGCATGCTTCGCCTCTTTTTTTTTCGGCAGGTTGAGAAATAACACTGGCTGTGTGGAGACAACACTTCAGGAAAGTAGTCAAACAATTTGAATATCCACAGTATTTCAATCTCTGAAGGCACACTGGTGGCCGTGGTGTCTTGTCCATGGCCTGGTAACCGCCTTAGGGGAGGGCTCTAGCACCATCCTTGACTTAAACTGTCTGACTATTTTCTGTTGGATTTAGAGTTGCTCTCAAGGGGGAGGGAGATGTCTGATCTGATGTGTCTGATATTTCACTTAGTCCCTTTGGGTTCAGCTTGTCATTGGTGAGGTTTATTTCAAGCATTAAGCCGTTGTCACAGGAGAAGAACATTTTCTGTACTGAGCTTACATTGACAGTTGTGGAGTGTTGCTTGGTTCTAGGTGATGCGGGCAGAGTGGGGACCGGTGAAGGAAATCACAGAGAAGGGAGTAATCTTATAATCATCCAAAGTCAAAATGAGAACCATGCCAGGGTTTTTTTGTGTGCTCAAATTTTTAGGCAGTGGGACTCACGTGTTTGTTCACCCCCCCTCCCCTTTGACTGGTGGACCCGACCAGTGGATGCACTGTGAAATGTTTCTTTAGTAGTAGAGGGCTCATTGCAACACTTATTCTTTGTGGAACTAGTACTTTTCCTACAGCTAAATGTACATCACACCAGAAGAAACCATCCCACTGCAGACAAGGTTTCCATGATGCACAGGGGTCCTGCTTTACTACCCAGTGCTATTATTTTTTTGGGAGGCATTGGAGAGCCCAAAGAAACTTTGAGGCCTAGAGAGGAGGTGATTGTTAGGGAGTGTCACTGCTGTCTGGGTGTTGAGGAAGCTATGGGTGTTTCTGTTGTTCTGGTGATGTGTATGTATCATGGAGCACAGGAAGGGGGCTTCAACCTCACGGGCCCCTGCTTAGTTCATGAGGAGGCCCCTGAGGCTCAACCGATTCACTCATCTGGCTTCCTTTGAGACTCTCCTTTGAAGCCTGTTGTGGAATCCTCTCCCTTTCTGTTGCTTTTGGGTTCTGTTTCTGGGCTGACCTCTTCCACATTGATCTGCTTCACCGACTTCCTTTTCCTCTGTACCTTTTATCTCTGACTCAGAATAAGCATCCAAGCACAGTGCTCATCTTCTCTCTTCATTACCAGGTTTTACACTCCCATCTTTTATGACTGCCAAACGCTAGGAGGCTGGTCCTGGCTCAGCTTCTGCTGCTCTGTTGGCGTGGGCTGACCTGGTATCAGATGCTGCTTGGATCACAGCACCCATCTTCTCTCCTGTCTCTCCCTCTGTCCACTCCACATGTCATCCTGGCTGCAGGTATGATCTTTGGAGTGTGGCAGGGAAGAGGCAGCTGAAATCACACCATCAGATTCTGGGATTCTTAGCATTAATCGTGACAAATGATCCTTGGATCTTTCAGTTGTTTGAAATGGGAGCCCATAGCGCCAAACTGTCACTTTGATGAAACATCAGAGTCAGTGTCCAGAGCTGCAGCCCTGAGTGGACAGCATGAGGGTCTTGAAGAGAGTATGGATTCAACAAGCTAAGGAGTCCATGTAGCCTTAGCCAACACCAAAGAGGTCCTTGGCAATTCCCTGGAAGAGCTTCCAAGGAGAGATGCTACACACCTCTTAAACTGCTTACTTCAACCTGTGAGGACAAACCTACCTCAGAAAGGAAGAAGAACTGTAAAACAATGTGTGGTCCTCAAAACCTTAGTAATTACCCAGTCTGCCTGACTTTTCTTCGGAAATTGTGGCTTGGAAAGACTGCAGGGTGTTCTATATGCCGCTTTTCTACAGCTGTGTCACCTGCCCAGATCTATGTTTAACCAAAAAAAAGGCCATCTGTTCTTCTGAACCGAGGATGCTCCAAGACCACCGTGGTCCCTTGTCATTGTTCTTGGGTTTCTTTTCTGAAGACACCCAGAGCTTTCAAGAAGATGGGGGTGGAGAAAAGTGAAGTTTTCTCATGTAGGTGGATGAGTACATACAGCACAGCACACGGATCTTTACTGCAATGTGGTTAAAGATACTCATTGTTGGGATAGGGAGACGGCTCATAGCTTCTTGGGCTAAGAGGACAAATTAGAAGGTACATCTCTCTACTGGGTATTTGTGGTTTCTCTTTAACCCATGAAAACCATGATCATCATTAGTCTGCTGATTCCTTTAAACAATTTTTACAGTTCTTTCTTTCTTTCTTTGTTGCGTGCACATGTGCGTGCGTGTGCGTGTGTGTGTGTGTGGTGCGCATGGTCTATCTGATATATGTAGATGCCAGAAGACAACCTTCAGGAGTTGGTTGTTTCCTTCCACCCTATGGGTTCTGGGGGAGTGAACCCTGGTCATGAGACTTGGCAACAAGTGTCTTTACTTACTGAGCTCTGATTTCTTCTTTTGTTTTCCCAAGAGCTAAATAACAACAACAACAGCAACAATGAAACACCAAGAAATGAATGAAGCAGATACAGGAATTTACCAGTAATTCCTGGAAATGTTTACGGTGCATTGTGTTACTCTTTTTTCTTAAAGAAACATAAATATATTTGCATAAATTTATATACTTAAAAATTGATTACATTTTCCACATCATTAAAAACTCTTTGTAAACAAGATTTAAATAGATAGGTAATGTTTCTAAAATGAATATAACATGATTTGTTCAACTATTCCTCTAAGGGTAGGAATTTGCTGTAAATTGTTTTCAAATACTTTTGGTTTACATGTTACTTCATCAAAGGTTTATAAAAGTAAAAATTGCCAGCAGTGTGAGACTGTTCAGGCCAACATACACCTTCATTACTGTTTAGCTATTATTATAGATGGAGATCATTATTACCTCATTAGTATTTTAATTTGAAGTTCTTTGATAACTCACCAGGCTGGATATTTACCATTTGGATTTTTCTCATTTAGACTTTTTCTGTTTGTGTCCTTTTCCTGTTAATCAACTGGTATCTCTGCGGTTTTGTTTTGTGTGTTTGCTTTTTGGTATTTGCTCTTTGGTTATAATCTTTGTTGCAGATATTGCTCATCATTCATTGTCTTTTAATATTGCTTATGATTTTTGTCATACAATCAAATCTATTATTATTTCCTTTTGTAATTCCTTTGCTTCTGAATATGAAAAATCTTTCCCTGCAAGAAACAAGTACACCTTGAGCCATGGTTTCTTCATTGTCTCATTTGTTATGTTCAGGTTTTTGAATCATATTGAACTTACAAGTGCTGAATCTAAATTGATTTTTTAAAGTAGTTAACAGTGGTTACAATATCCACTTTAAGATAACTATTCCCTTTCTTATTACCATGTGACACTTTCTTAAATATTATTGAAGTTTGTGTCCGTCTATTTTGCTTTGATGAGCTTCTTTGAGACTATTGGGAAGATATTAATCAGGAACCCCCTAAGGTGCCTATGGAAAGTATATATTCATGAGGCACACTGACATAAAAATATCACTATGTTATTAGCTGGGGTAATGTGCTATATGAATATAGTCATTGCTTGCAAAGTTGTTGCATAAGAAGGCACTTGATCTTACAAGCACAAAGTAATAAGCATCTTGTTACGCCTATGGATTATGTATGTCATAATGTTTGAGACTTCAGTTCGGATGACTCAAGAGCTGAGGTGAATTGATGTCTGTGATTTGGAACCACCCTCAAGTTCTTTGACTCTTATTGGTTGGGGACAGCTCTCTGCCAGGATCTCAGCTGGAGCCAAAGGCCAGAGTTCTTCTGTGCATGTCTTTGCCTAGGTTTCTTTACAACAAAATATTGGGACATCAAGAATGAATGTTTTAAGATAATCAGGAATGTGTTTTCTGTCTCAGCCTCAGAAGTTATGTAGGATCACCTTGGTCATAGGCACAAGTCTGGTCAAGATGAGGAAACACTAAACTCACTGTTGGATAGACACAGTATCAGAATTGTGTTAGAGGGAAAGTACATGGGATAGGAGATATTGTGGCTGCCTTTAGACCAGCGGTTCTCAACTTGTGGGTCGTGACCCCCAAGGTGGTCAAACAACCCCTTCACAGGGGTCACATATCACGTATCCCGCATATCAGACATTTATGTTACAACTCATAACAGCAAAATTACAGTTATGAAGTAGCAACAAAAACGACTTTATGGTTGGGGCCACCACAACATGAGGAACCGTATTAAAGAGTCACTGCATTAGGAAGGTTGAGAACCACTGTTTCAGATGAAGGTGAAGAATTCTGGCAAGCTAGACTCTGCATAGACTGCATATGCATTTAGTGTTTCTTCCTACAGATAGCCGCATGGCTGGCTGCCTTAGCGAGCTCTCGCGGCTTTCCTTGCTTCCTCTTTACCCTTATGTAACATGCAATAGATTTGACATGTCAGTGTGGTTTACTATGTGCTTGCGTGTGTGTATTGTATGTTATTTATAACTTGTGTCTGTTTCCCCTCTGTAGTGTATAATCTCTTCAAGAGTCTTGGGAGACTAGATCCTTAGAACACCAGGGGATGTGAAGGTCACGTATAATCCCTCCTGTTTTACAGAAGAGGAGCCTGAGGGTCCACACAAAACAAAACAAAACAAAACAAAACAAAACAAAACAAAACAAAACAGCGTTCAAAGGCATATAAAATCACGCTGCACCTAAGCCCCTCTAAGTTGGAATCCAGAAAGCTCCATTCACAGGCCTCCATTCTCTTCCCGAGTGGCAGTTATGTTATTTTGTGGTTCCAGGACACTTCCCAGACTCTCTTGTGTTTCACTTTCTCCAATAGGGAAATAAATAAAATTTCCAAGTTGCAAGACAATTGTAAGCCCTCAAGTAGTCAAGGACAAAACGGCCTTATCACAATTCATGAATCCGTTAAATAGCGTGAATGCAGCAGCAGAATGGTTCAAGATCTCTTTGGGACAAGTGGACCTTGTAATTTGATCATATTCTTGTCCAGAAAAACCATTTTGACTCTTTGTACTGCAGAAGTTACACAGTGAGCAAATGACGATTTGGGATATTTCTTCCACTCCACCTATCTTAGCTCTGGAGGACATTTTGAGAGTCTTAAAATCTTTAAGGACTAAACTTCCATGACGGGACAAGCAGCTAGAGAAAAGAAGTTTATTTCATCTTGTTCAAGATGCTCATTTCCACTCTAAGCGTTGACAAAATGGGGATTATTTTTCTAGACGCATCCCCTCAATCAGTGTTCTACTGTCGTGAAATGGAGAGTCTTGCAGAAGGTGGTGTGGGCTGGAGGCTTTCTTTATGTAAATCTATTAATCCTTCTACCACCCTAGAAGCTACTACCCAGTGCCAGCCAGATAATGAATTTTATCCTTCAAATATTGAATATATTCTATGTTTTTCTGCCAAAAGGTAGAAGTAGGCTTGCCTATAGGTTCCAGAAAGGAGTAGATATACACAATTTGGACAGGTGCCCTGGGCCTCTGGTGCACACTGTTGTCTGTCCACCACTGATTAGATTAGCAGAGGAGCCCCAAGGAGTCTTTGGGAGGTACTTGCCCTGCCTCCCCCATGGCAAATGCAAGAGTTTTGGAGTTTCCAACGGTTGAATTGGACTCCACCTGGCTTGTTTTCTAACAGGCCTTTAAGGCCTTTCCCCTTCTCTGTTTCAGTATCTCTCAACGCCCCTAATCACTGAGTTCTTTTTATCTTCTAACTATAATTTCTCCTCGTGTGTAGTTTCTCTTTAGTTACTGCCAGGCCTTGGTAAATCTGCATATCACGGTGATCAGCCTGGGGCACAGGGATAGAGTGCATAAGTTTAGCCTGTAAATAGGAATGGAATTTAAGCTCCTTATTACCATAGAAATTAAAAATTCTCCCACTCACAAGCAGGTTTGGTCCTTAGACAGGGTCCACTAAACCCGCTGGCTCCTGGTAGGCTGTGAGAGCTTTGTGCCTGCCACACACTGAGTTGGCCCGGCACTCTGAGAAGCCCCAGATGCTGCCAGCTCCTCCTCCTCCTGTCCCCCAGTGTGTTGTGCATTGTGCTCTCCAGTGTTGCAAACACTCCCTACCCATCCTTTCCCTCTAGCTCCCGTAGCCACTGGGAGTGAGTTTGGGTTTCTGAAGCTATGCTAGAGATGAGATCTCATAATGAGGAAGAAGATAGACTCTCTAAGGATCAGGTGGGGTAAAAAAAAAAAAAAAAGCCTTATCTTTCCCAAGAGAGAAAGGAGGAACCTTTTGTGGGATCAGTCAGTCTCTGTCTGTCTGTCTGTCTGTCCATCTCTCTCTCCCTCTGTGTGTGTATGTGTATGCCTGCCTTCCTGTGAAGGCTAGAGGCCAGCCCTGGCTGTCACTCTTCTGGTGCTATCCACATTGTTTTTTGAAACAGGATTTCTCAGGGTTGTTCCCAGTCTGACTGACTCACAGTGCTAGGCTGGCTGGCCAGTGGGTCCCTGGAACTCACCTGATTTTGCACTGGAATTGCAAGTGCATGCTTCCATAATGGGGTTTTCTTTTTCACCTGGGTTTTAGGGACAGCATTCAGGTCCTCATGTTTGCATGGGAAAAAGTATATCTCCATGAAGCCACCTTCCCAGCCTATGTCCATTTAATTTTGTCCTGAAAAGAAAGATGCTGATGTTGCTGTGATTCTGCAGATAGTAGAGACAACCCCTAACTCAAAACCTTAAAAGGCCAAGTCCCTACAATGTACCAGGATGAATTCCAGAGTCACACCTGAATAAAGAGGGTACAGTCTTTTCCCAGGGACCCTAGGGCCCTAGAAGAAATACTGAGCATTTGGGAACTAGGTTTCAGGTTCTGACTCTTGCCTGCAAAATGGTCTTAGGCATTAGCAACAGCATCAATAACATTAATACGCCTTTGAAGCACTGTATGCCACATAGAATCTTAGGTGATTTCACACATCATCTAAGTAAATTTATCTTTTCAGCTTTGAAGTCTCATACTAGACAGACTTTTTGTTAGCCTACCTCTTTCTGCATTACAAACCCAAATACTGTACTTAGGTAGCAGGAAGAGGGAATCTAAGGATGGATGTCTGAGCTAAGAAGAACCAATTCTGCAATCTTGGGGCAGAAGAAAGTGTTTTTGGGGAAGGATGAATATAAAGAGAGAAGGTGAGTCCATGAGTGTCTGAACATGCAGATGGTTATGTATGGCACTCAGGAGCATTTATGAGTGCCAGAGGAAGCCAATCAAATAATGAGAAGTTAACAAAGCAGACTGGAAACACAAGAAGGTGATGGGCCTAGGGCTGCTCATGTCCTGGATCCTGTGTACTGTGGATGCCTGGCTTATTACCTGTTCTTATGTTCTGTTAGACAGTCTGTATCCTGGCAAAATCTTCCTCTGGGGTGGAACTGCTGTGAATTGGATTTTAAACTAGTGTGACAAAACTCTCAGAAATACACTTCTTTTGTTCAGACTAGGAGAGTAGCTGTCAGAATTGAGTGATCCTGGTTTTCCAATGGTGCTTAGTAAGCTGTTAAAGATTTATTTAAAACGTAAGGTGTCCTAGGATGATGATGATGACAATGACCATGGTGATGGCAAGCACGATGGTAATTAATATAATCACACAGCAAGAGAAAGCCAATGCCACCTATAAAATCTGCAATGAGGATTTCCCAGTAGAGACCAAGCCTTGAAGCTAAGACTTGGACTTGGCTGGCATCAGATAGAAGAGGCCTGGGTTTGGTGCTGCATTTTATTGCTTTCAGATGACCTTGGAGCTAGCCTAGAAATGAGCCCAGTGAAGACTGAACTTGAACAAGACAACATGCTGCGTTCTCTGTTTCCTCTTAATGGGACCCTATGGAGTACTTCCCTAGGTTTTACAGAAAGGATCTCTTCCCTTTTCAAAGAAGGGTCTTTGTCTCCTTCCTGATCCTGGTAACCTTGCCCTTACTCTAACACCACTCCCTTGAAACAGCTTTGGCCACATGTTCAGAGAGAACAGGATACTAAAATATCTAGTGCATAGGCCTGGAGCAGGTTGCCTTAGAGTGACAAGGAGGTCCTGGCAATGTCGGACAGATTTCACTGAACCTGACCTCCCCAGCCACCAGTTCTGTGGATTTAATTGTTGGCTGTAGAGCTCTGCCTTCGGCTGACAGGGACAAAGCCATTGAACTCAGTAGCGTGCTAGGCCAGAATATGGCTGAGACAACTGGGCTGACACCTCTGACACCTTTGATGGATATCAGCCCTGCCTGATCTCTAGTGTCCTTCAGGGGAGAGCCTGAAGGTATTTGTCATCACCATGTGACTGGCATGTTGAACTTCTATTTCTACACACATCTCTTGTAGGAAAAATATTGCTCTTTCTTTAAAGAGGACACAGCCACACAGGCCACACGCACCCTTGCCATTAGAGACACCCTAGCAATGGTGACCTTTGGGAACGATCTCTTTGACCTATCTGATAAGAGTAACCTTTCTTTCCTTTTCTTTGTGTTCTTTACCCCATCATTATATGAGATAATACAGCAGAGAAATACAATGCAAATGCATGTACATACTTATCCATTTATTCAACAAAAGTTTAATGACTATATGACAGGAACTGATAGCATTATTTATCAACAAAATGGTAAAGGAGAAAGATATTATGTCTGGTATCATGATAGTGTGCACCGTAGGAGTAGGAAGAAACACATCACTATGCAGAAAGGAAATAACTTCATCTCAAAGTGAGTGCTGTAGAGGAAATAGACCAAGAACAGAGGAAAGGGGTAAGCAGAAAGCTCTCCCTTAGAGAGGGCAAGGCCCCACACAGGAGGAGCTCGCCGTCCAAAGCAGGGAGATCAGAGCATGATAAACACCCAATAGTTACCATGAACACAGTACAGTAGAAAAGGGGAATGATATGTGTTGTGGGGACAGCCAGGGAGAGAACAGACAAGTTGGGCAGACCTGGCTTTGAATCCCAGCTCTTCTGTATGGTCATGACAGCCGCTTCACTTCCTTTGTCTATAAACCTACAGGTGGAATCGCTGGGCTATCTAGGCACCAAGCTTTCGTATTTTGAGGAACCTCTCCATCCACTCTGCATAGCTGCTGAATTGGTTTACATCCCACCCAACAGTGTACATGCTTCTCTTTTCTCCTCCTCCTCACTGACACCCTGTCTCTTTTCTTTCTGTAATAACATTATGCTTCATTAAGTTTGCCTAAAGCTGCTTCCACATATACTGAAGTTCCGCCTAACTACTTCTCCACATATAATGGACCGTACTTAACTTGATATGTAAAGACTGTCACTAGTTTTTTAATAGGTAGCTCAGCCACAGTCAATCACAGCAGCCCTACTTCAATCACGCACAGGAAGCCATCTATCCAAGCCCTGTTCAAGTAAGGTAAATCCAAGTTTTAACCTCCGCTGCCTTTGTACCTCACTTCCTGTTTCATCCGTAAACATAATTCTCCCACTTGGCACCCCAAAATCTCTCTGCATCTCATCTAGGCCTGCAGACAGTCCAACTCTCAAACCATTCCTTGTCCGGTTAAATTATAGTCAACGTAATAGGCCTAAAGTTTTTCACTTAACAGTAGCTAATCCTAAAATGCAGGAAGTGATATTTCATTGTGACATTCATTTGCATTTTCGTGATGGTTAGTGATATTGAGTGCTTTTTCTTATACCCATAGCCATTTGCATGTTGTCTTTTGAGAAATGTTTCTTTAGGTCCTTTGCCCATTTTAAAATTGTGCAATCTATTTTCTCGCTATTAAGTTGGTTGACATACTTAGATATTTGCATATTAACCCATTATGGGACCACATGGTTTACAAATATTTTCATCAAGCATGAGCTTGCTCTTCTTTGTGTTCATAGTATCCTTTGCTGCACGTAAACTTTTATTTTAATTTAATCCAATTTGTTCTTTTATATATTTTTTTTTGCTTTCATTGCCTGTGCTTTGGGATCACATCCAAATACTCTTTACTTAGACAAATGTCAAAGAGCTTTTTCCCTAGTGTTTTCTTCCAGTAGTTTTATAGTTTTGGGTGTTCGATTTAAGTCTTCCATTCCATTTGATTTTCTTTTTAGATGAAGGACATAGCTATGATTTTATTTTTCCACACTGTCACTCTGCCTTCACTTTTCCTGCTGGAGCTTCTTAGCCAAACATGTGGATGTGTTTCTGAGCTTTTTTTTGTAGAGTTGGCCTGTGTGTTTTGTGTTGGTACCATGCTTTTATGATTATTAGATCTTTGTAGCAGATTTTAAGAGTGGGTGTTGTAATGTTTCCACCCTTGTTTTTGTTTTTCTTACTTTCTTTTTCTTCAAGGTTGCTGTGGTTATTCCAGTCTTTAATTTTAGGATTATCTATTCCTATTTTTTGAAAGGTGTCACTGCAATTTTGATAATGACTGCTTTGAATTTGTAGGCTACGTTACGTAGAATGCATTTTTCTAAAAATAATACCAGTTCTTTAGATAGAGGAATTATTTGCATTTTTTGTGTCTTCCTTGTTTCCTTTCCTCAGTGATTTTTCAATGTGCAAAATCTGCAATTTTGTTCCTTGGGTTAAATTGACCTGTTATCTTTGATTGTATTCCAAAGTTCATATTTTCATATAGCTTATTTTTTAGTATATAGGAATGCTGTTGACTTTTCTGTGTTGATTTGTATTTTTGCAGCTTTATCAAATTGGCTAATTAGTGCTGTGGGATCCTTAGAATTTTTTTTTTTTTAAATTGGAACATGATGTTTTCCACAAGCGGTAGCCATTTAATGGCATCTCTTTTCACTTGGATTTACTTATACATTTATATATTTGCTCATTCATCCATTTCGCTCTGCTGCTCTATCCAGGACTTCTGGTGCCGTGTCAGATGAAAGCTGTGGGAGTGAGCATACCCGTCTTTAAGACTGGCAGCTTTTCCTCATAAAACATAAGTGGCAAGCAGTGGGCTTGTCACATGTGACTTTTAGTGTTGGAGGTGTAGCCCCTCCACTCAGAGCCGAGCAGTTTTGTTAGGAAACAGAGTGGACTTTGGTCATGTTCTCTTTCTGCATCTATTGAGATGACCACATGACTTGATGTTTTAATGTGGCATATCACATTTACTGATCTCCATATGTGAGTCTTTGCATCCAAGAGATAAATACCGCTTGATTTTGTTCAGTGATTTCTTAAAAATGCTATTGGATTAGCTTGTTAGTATTTTTGTACTACTTTTTAAAAATTTTAGTAACATATGTTGATTAAAAATAATTATGGGCTTTAGGGTGTCATTTTATACATCTGTATAGTACTTTTATATATACTTTTATAATAGTAACTTGCTACCTTCTCCATCCTCCAACTCCTACTGATCCCCTTCTTCCTAGCCTAGTCCTGCTTCTATTTTTAATGTCTTATTTATTTGGTTGGTTAGTTTTAGACAACCCATGGGTTTAATTAGGGTTGCTTACAGGATCCTGAGTGAAACATTATTTATCATGGGCTACCTAACAGTGGCTCAACTCCTGAAAACAAACAAACAAAAAAGATCTCTTTTTTCTTCTTTTGGCCATTCAGTGATGGAAGTTATCATGGATAGGTAGAACCTTATGACCCCTGCCCGCCACCCAGGGAAGGGTGGAGCTCTGTGATCCTCCTTAAAGTACCATGATCTGCTCATTTGTGTGTGATCTGAGAAAAGGTTCAAGGTTTCCTCTCATTCCTCATGACAGAATTTTGACAGGCCCAATTTCGCACAGGTCTTGTGCATGTAATCTCAAATGCTTTGAGATCAGGAGTGTTCCAAGGATGTCACTTTCCAAGGGTGACATTCTTCCATATTCCACTCTTCTATTTCTGGGGCTCTTGCCTCCTGTCCACCTTGACTTCCTCTGAGCTTTGGAGAAGGTGATATAGATGTCATTTCTTCTCAGAACTTTGACCAGTTATGAAACAATGAAAAACTACCATGACCCGATCAAAAACAGCACCTTTAAGACCAAAGCTGACCTTAGCACTGATCCATGGGTATAAACATTGTTATTATGGCCACAATTTGATGAGAACATTCTGTCTACTTTACCTTCCTCACATTTTGTTGTGGATTTTTCATCTATCTTCATCAAAGATATTGACCTATCATTTTCCTTTCTTGTAGTGGTCTTGTCTGTCTTTGTTATCATAATGATATGGCCTTCTGACACGAATTTACAGATAGTATATATTCAATATTTAAACAGAGTTGGAGAGGAATGGTACTAGTTTGTAAGGGTTTAGTAGAATTCTGTCAGTAAGCTATTATATTCTGGACTCCTCTTTAATTGGAGTTTTTTTTTTTAATTACTGATTTATCTCTCTCCTAATCATTTGTTTGTTAAGAGTTTCTAACAGAAGTCAATAATCAATGTGGGCAGGTCGTAAATTTAACACTTCAGTCTTTGCACATTTTATATCTTACCCAATTTTTTTTTAGGATGTTCAATTTGTTGGCGTGTAATTGTTCATAGGGGCTTATGATCCTAGGATTCAGTGGTATAACATGTAAAGTCCCCCGTTTCATTCTGATTTTATTTATTTGGATCTTCTCCATCTTTGTCTTAGTCTGGTTGAAGGTTTGTCAATTTGTTTGTGTTTTCAAATTACCAACTCTTAGTTTCATTGACCTTTTCTGCTGTTTCTGTAGACACTTCCATTAATTTGGCACCAGCACTGTTCTTTTCTTTTTGATAACTGTGGGTTAGTCTGTCTTCTTTTTATGGTTCCTTAAGGTGTATGTTAGGTTGTTTGTTTTGTTTATTTTTCCTGTTTGCAGTGTTATGTACCAGGCTTCAGGATCCATGTGGGCCAGGGAAGTTCTCTACCATTGTGCCACATCCCTAGTCCCCTTTCTTTATTACTTTATTTTATTTTATTTTTAAGACAGAGTCAAACTCTATAGCCCTGGCTAGCCTGGAACTTGCTAAGTAGATCAGGCTGGACTTGAACTCAGAAAACTGCCTGCTTCTGCCTCTGGAATGCTGGCTCTTTCATTTTTCAATGTTAATGTGTATAGTGATAATATTGACCTCTTAAAATATTTTTTCTTGTGTTCTAAAAGTTTGTATATGCTAGGTTTCAAATTTGGTCTCAAGAGGTTTCTTAAATTCCTGCTTTGATTTCCTTCTCACTCCTTGGGTGCTCAATAGCATGTGATTCTATTTCCATATGTGTTTGTGTGTGTGTGTGTGTGTTTGTGTGTGAACTCTGAAATTTCTTCTATTGTTGATGTATGGTTTCACATCATTGTGCTCAGAAAATATATTCGATACTGTTTCAGTTGTGTGTGTGTGTTCAGACTTCTTTTTTGGTGTAACTATATGGTGTGCCTGAATAAATATCCCATATGCACTGAGAAAAGCGCATATTCTGCTGTTGTGGAGTGTTTGTATGTATCTCTGGGTCCCTTGGCCTTAAAGTGCAGTTCAAGTCCAATGTTTCTCTATTGATTTTTCTGCTTGAGTAATCCGAGAAAGCCTGATAACCACTATTGCTATTATCCTCGTCTCCTCAACTTCTTCTCTGCTTTTTGCTCCTCTGCCTTACCTGCTGGAACCTCCAACATTACCCTTCCTCATTATTAAACAAGATAATTCTTAATAGTAAAGAGTAGCTATAAAATAAAATTTGGGAGTTACCACTAAAGTTACCCTTTCTCAAGAAAGCAGACAAACAAACAAACAAACACACCTGTGACTTTATTTTAAAGGCAAAATCTAACTCTATAGCCCTGGCTGGCCTGGAACTTGCTGCATAGATCAGGTTGGACTTGATCTCAGAAACCTGTCTGCCTCTGCCTCTGGAATGCTGGCTCTTTCATTTTTTTTTTAATGTAACATTTTAATGTTACATTTAATGTAACATTCTTTCATTAGGAATTTCTCCATTTAGGGCCAGGATATGGAGTTAGCTGGTAAACAGCTTATTTTGTCTACTGCCAAGACTGACAATACAAGTTTGATTCCTGGGACCAACATGGTGGAAGGAGAGAAATGACTCCTACAAGTTGTATACACACACACACACACACACACACACACACACACACACACGTACACTTGCATGCATGTGTACATATGCACTCAGAATTTAAAAAACAAAACCACCTTCACTTTGATAAAATAATGTCATCAGAGACATGACAGCTAGAACTGTGCATCATTATATACAGGAAAATGAACCCCAAATAGAAGATAAGTACTGTGTAAGTCTCATTCATATGTGGAAGTTTAGAAAGTTCATCTTATAGAAGTTAATACAATGGTGCTCGCCAGGGTCTGGGTGGGGCTGGAGTAGGGGCAAGGAGAGCATGAGAAAGGTTATGGCTGATGTTAAATGACAGTCAGGAATGAGAAGAGAAGCCCTGGTGTGCCAGCAGGGTAACTGTAGATAGTGATTAACACACTGTGCGCATTTAAAAAAACAAGAGAGGAGGGTTTAAGGTCTTTTCCAAGTGGATAGGTATTTGAGGAGAGAGATGTTTGTACCCTCATTTAAACATCATTCAACGAACGCATGTATCAAAAAAAACACAGAACCCCAACAATGTGTACAGTTTGTATGTATCATTTAACAATCCAAGTACATATTTTCAAATTATAATACAAAATCAGACTGTAAGAAAGAATTTCTTCTTTTGAGATAATCCCAGACCATAGCTCTCAGGAGAAGATTTTAGAGGCCTAACCTTTTCTTCAACCACTTGGAGGCATTCAATAGTGTGTAACTGCTTGAAATGCTCTTCTTTCTTTTTCTGAATCCTGTATCAACCCATTTTGCTTCTGGTCATCCATATGCACATTCTTTCTGGCTTCTTATCTGCTGTTCTGGTGGGAATGATAAGTCCTTAGCTTTTGCCCCTGCAGAATTCACTCTGATAGCAACCAGGAGTGGGATTACCATGTTGCTTTCTAGCTGTTGCCTTTCCCAAGCTGCATACTATACTTCTCATGTTCCTATGTTCGTTTCATGGTTTAAATATGACATGTTTCCCATAATTCATCAATTAAATGCTTGGTTCCTGGCAAGTGATGTTAGTTTGAAAGGTAGTAGAAAATTGGGCATTGTGTCCTGTGTGGAAAATGTGGGACTAAGTGTGTGACCTTGAAGGATATATCTGGTCCTTCCATAGTGCTACCTTTTTTTCCCCTCCTTGGCTGCCATATTCCTGTTGCTTTAATATCAAGTGTGAGGCCATGCAATGGTTTAGGCTCTCTGAAACTGTGAGCCGAAAGAAATATTCCCTTCTTTAAGTTGCTCTCTCAGCTATTTTGCTCACAGCTGTGGCCAAGTAACAGCTCATTCATACTAGAAAAAGTACCCCTGTCACTCCCTGTCCACGTGACAAACTACCTTCTCCTTCTCTGGGATTCTTCTTCACTCAGGCTGGAAATATGAAGTAAAACATGGCATTTTCCTCTTTCTTTCCCACTTGCAGAAACTCCTGTTTTTGATCTTAAAAACAAACAAGCTTTGTCGCATATGTGTATGACGCGGCGTGTGTGGTGCACGAGCCTGTGTGAGACAGTACAGGTGTGTGCCTGCCGAAGCACGAGGATGGAGGTCAGAGGACAGCCTCTGGGTTGGTCCTCATCTTCTGCCTTGTCTGAGTCCCAGTCCCTTGCTTGTCAGTGTCTATGCTGGGCTTACTTGCCCACACACTTCTATGGATTTTCTTGTCTCCACTTCCCATCTCCTAGTAGGAATGCTGGGTTCATAGAAGCCTACCACTGGGCCTAGTTTTACATGGGGATCTGAACTCTGCTGCTCCCTATACCTGTGTATGGAGGATGATTTCCCACTAATCCAGTGCCCCTCCCCTCCCCTCCCCTCCCCTCCCCTCCTCTCTCCTCCTCTCTCCTCCCCTACCTTCCCCTCCCCTCCTACTAATGTTCTGTAAGCTCCTTACTCTATTATCACCCTTCTTTTCTCCCAGCTGTGGTTTTTGATGACCTCATCAGGGGACTTTTGTGTCTGCCCTGCTCTCTCCACTGATATGAAAACATATGTTGAATATCAAGCACATAAAATTACCTGAAAATGATTTGTTCTCCATTCCAGCCTCTAGAGAAGTCTTTATAGATATCACTTTGCATAAGTCTGGTTCTCAAGTGCAAACACAGGCTAATTTCACAAGTCTTATTCTTCCGTTCATTCTGCTTTGGGAGCGGGGGTTTGCTTTGTTTTGAGACAGCCCTCCACAGACAAGGCTCATGGTGACCTTAAATTGACAACATAGATGAAGATGGCCTTGAACTCTTGACTTTGCTGTATCTGCCCCCTGAGTGCAGAGATCCCAGGCGAGACCTACCACACTGGCTCTCTGGGCTTTCTTTCAGGCCTAAGCCAGATCTGATCACTTGCTGAACAAACACTGGCCGAGCCTGGCTTTTCACACTCATCTTCCTGCCACACCTGCTATCTACACAGTGTTCAGTCCCCAGTACATTTCGTTTCCACTGGGACAAATCCAGTCTCTAACGGACCCCCTTTCTCTCGTCCTTCCCCACCGTCCGTACTCAGATTGCTAAATGAGATGAAGTAGCCATTTTCTGAGACTGTCAAAAAGTTCAACTGCTCAGGGCCCATCCTCCTGACAGCCTACCGTTAGAGCAAGAGATGTGCTTTGGGGTTTCAATTATCACCTCAAGCAATGTTCCTCATCCGTAATTGCGTGCTGTTATCCGTAAGATGCTACAGCACCTATGATTCCATTTATATAACATGAAAGATGACAAAATTATAGAGCTGAGAATAGATTAGTGGTTACCGGGTGTTAGGGATGGGGGCGGAAAGGAGGCGAGAGTCTTTGTAAAGGGCAGCGGGTAGGTTCCTAGGGTGGTGGGAATGTGTATCTTGGCTGTGGTGGAGGCTACAGAAAACTGATTCACAGGGTAGCATTGTACGGAACTAAACAAACACGCACGGGCATCTACGAAGAACTAAAAGTAAGGGAATCTCAGGAAGGTGGTTGGATTGTGTCCCTGCCAGTGTCCTGGCTCTGCTACTGTACTATAGTTACCTAAGATGTTACTATTGGGAGTAAATGGGTAAGGGGGGGCATCACAGCTTCTCTGAATTATTTTTTATCACGTCACGTGAATCTACATCTGCTCGAAGACGAAAATTTAATTGGAAAAATGTTAACACTCTGGTTCTAACATTTACTGGTAGTTGTTGAGCTGAACCATTTTGTCTTTCAGCCAATTAGTATCAAGTATCATCAGATAGCATCAGTTATTAGACATTTATTATCCATGGAGTAGAGTCCATGGGATTCCTGTTCACTTAATGACAGTATGTTTCCACTTAATTCCAGAATGTACCACAGCCTCAGCTTCTCTGTGTTCCTCTTTCCTTTGGGGAGGGCATCAATTATATGCCCTGGATCCTCTTGCCTGTGGATTGAAGAATCTCAAGAATTTTGGTCTAGCTTCAGTGTTGTATGGCTGTTTAAAGTGCTCTTCCCTGGTACCTAACTGTGAACCTTTGCTTTATAAAAACTCATGGGATGGGAGCACACTCGGCCACCAACATCGTCACAACTCAGCACAACCAGAATGGGATCATTGTTTTGTTTTTCTATTCCCCATATTCCTTGTTTTTTTTTATTTTTATTTTTTGTTCCAAAGTTTTATATGCAGAAACATGCTATATAGGAGCCCTTTGGGGCTAGTCTGAGAAAGAGCCCCTAGTAAATTCTCTAATCTTAAGTGATAACTCTGCTCTGAGCTCTTCAGTCAGAAGCTTAAGCTCCTCTCCTCCCCTCTCACGGCACCAGTCACCTCCCACATTAAAGAGGAGACACCTGGAACTTGGGTGGCTCAATTGTACAAGGCCACGTAGCTGGGAAGTAGCAAAACCAAATTCAGCCCTCAGATATTTCTGAACATGGAGGCACAAGTCTGAACCACATCTCTGTCACCAATTTTTCTCCTTCCTCATTCGGAGAACTTCGGTACACTAATCGTGCAGTCACCTCACATCTTGGTTAAGAAGAGAGTCGTATCAGTAAAGAGAATATGCATATTTCAGCTGGAAGGATCCAAAGTACTGCTTACTCAATGTTTATGTAATTATCATGAATTTCAAATTAATGTCATCTGAATAAATGGGGTCATATATTAAAGAAACAAAACATGATCGTTAGGGTACTTTGGCGTTTAAAATTTTGATGATTCTATATACATAGCAAATCGCAGGGAAATAAACAACTGAATAATTGAAGAAGACTAGATTTGATAGGAATGTTCTCAGCACCCGAAGCCAAGCCTTCCTTAAGACAACATAGGCCAGATCTTTATCTGTCCCGTTTTCTCTGACCTTGTGGCTCTAATGCAAGCACTGCTTCTTTTCTTGAGGGGAGACATGGAGACAGCTGTCAGTATGCTGATTTCTACTCATTAATTTTTAGGAGCTCTTCTGTTAATGTTTCCTAAAGTTCAAGGGTGTAATCCTTGGATGCTGACCAATTAATTAAAGGTTATATATAGACCTGTTAATCAAGGTGCTCATCCTTATATTTCCGTATCCCCGGGGGTGTGAGGCAGCCATCTTTTGACAGAAGGAAGAGAGGGAAGCTCTTCTGCCTGTGTCGTTCTCCACAAAATGAGCACAGCACCGAGTAGACAGGGGATGGGGGGAGGGCAGGGAGGAACCCATTCGTTGGGGTGGCAGTACTGAGCAACAGGACAGCAGAGCCTAGGCTTCTCAAAGGCTCAGACCCACTCTTTTTACTTATTCTTTGCTTATGAGTCTTGTATGTTCAGTTATAGAAAGATAAGAGGGCCTTCACAGGGGATCCTGGAAGATTAAATGAGACATGTAAGCAAGAGGCCAAGGTGCCTGCTCATTCCCTCATTAATTACTGAGCCCCTTTTAAATGCCAGACTCAAAGTCACACCCCAGGAACACAATGGATTATGTGTTGTTTACAGTGGAGACAAGAAAGACATCGATCCTACTTTCACAGAGTTCATGTCTAATGGAGAAGAGAGATACTGTATTGTACCCTTAAACTTTTGTCAAGAGGATGGGCCTTAAGCAAAGGAAAAGAGGATAGCACTCACACTGAGTGTTTTCACCATAATAAAACGCACACATTGTACATTTAACCACAAAACCTGTTTTCAATATTGATGTCGACACTAGAGAAGCACTTTGAATATTTTGTGGTATGGAGGTGGTAGGTAAATAGCACATACATAAATAAAAAATAAATTCAAATGTTATTGGTTTATTTTGAGAGAATATTTGAAGGACGCTAGAAGATTCAGTTGAGATATTTACCTTTAGGATTACTATACTAAAGTTGGGAAATGGCCTAAAATGCCTCACAGTATGTAATCAGGAGACTAAGTTATATCAAGCCAAAAATGATAGTGCATACAAAAAATATTGCATTAGTATTGTGCCTAGAGAAGGCCTCTTTGAAGTGACAATTAAATGGATCAGAGAAGAATGAGAGAGGTTCTTCCTGCCCTAGCTGGAGGAGGGTAGGGCACGGGCAGTAGGGGTAAGGGCCGTACAGGGGCTTGGCAATCTAAAAGATGAGTTTCAAGTGAGGCGAGACTAAGGGGCAAAAAACGGAGCACGAGCCAGGCCGATGATTTCCTACAGGTCCCTAGGGACCATTGGAAGGGGCTCGGCTTTACCCAAAGTTCAAGGGAAGCCTTTGAGAAGGGTGAAATGGGTAGGTGATGTGTGGTGATTGCTGAGGATCTGAGTATGGAGAGCAGGTGCCGAGGAGAGCAGAGGTGGGAGGGGGGTTATGGTGAGGGGTGATGGGTCTGCATGGCTGGCAGAAGTGAGACGGTGAGGTTGGCTGGCATGTATGGAGTTACAGTCAGTATTACTTGCTTCCAGATAAGCATCAAGGGGAGGGAAGATAAAAACATTAAGGATGAAGCCTGAATTTTTGGTTTAAGTAACAGGAAAGATTAAAATGGTATTTACTAGACTCGTTAGTGGAGCAAGGGTGATTGTTGTGGACTGGGGGAGACAGGAAGAACAAATGGGTGCATGTGGGAAAGGAGGGAGCCAGCAAGCTAGGGCCACTGCAAGCATTGCTGTCTTTTTCCTTTTATGATGGCGTAACCCTACTGATGAGGGCTCCACCCTCATGACCTACCCCTCAAGGTGCCACCTCCAAATATCACCACACTGGGGACTTACTTCAACATATAACTCTGCAGGGACACAGTCCACCCACAGCAGCTGTCAAGTGTACCCACCGGGTCGGATGCCACCAGGAGTTCTAGGTAGGTGACTTGAGTGAAGGGAACATTTGACAAGGTGGCTCCCAGAACTACTGGGTTCCTGCAGAACATGCTGCTCCTTCAATTCCACCCTCTGCTTCTGGGCTTGACAGTTTTATGTAGGGACCTTCTCCACATCTCTGAGCAGAGTGAGGGCAGCTTCACTGTTTCGTATCTGGCTGGCATGGCCCATCTTTTGTGGTGATGTGCAAGCCTTCCATCTGTTTTCTGAGCCTGGTGATGCTAAGCGGTCCAGGTGGGTTTCGGCTGAGAGAGAAAAGCTCTATTCATGCTTCTTTACAGCCCACCACACCTGCCAGATTAGGGCTACCTGGGGAAGGCTGTATAGCTGTGACAGTTAAGGCTGTGTGCTCCTTGATGCAGTAACTGCCTTAGTATACCTCCTCTAAGGGATGCGACTGGTGCCATAGGTCATGGGGTAAATGCTGAAGACAGGCCGCATTTCTCAGTTCCGTATGGCCTCCTAAGGGAACGGAAGAGAAAAAGAAATCAATGAGTGTTTCATTCTGTTCTCTCTATTCCCCAGCAGGCAGATATGGCCAGGACACAACAATAATTAAGTTCTCTTAGGTTGAAACACACAAAGATGCTGGGTCTCCCTCCCATAGCCCTACTTACTGTCCACCTGAGCTTACTCCACACATTCCTGAGCCAGCTGAATCCCAAATGGACTGATTTCAGAACAAGAGCCTCTGTGCATGCTCTGCCTGACTCCTGGAGAGGTTCTCGAGCTCAAACAAGACAGGTGCAAAAGTATTTTGGTGAAACTAGGTGGCATGAATATGAGATATTTTCTTTCATACATTTGACCGTATCCTTACCCCTAAGAAGTTAGTCTGGGGAGGAGGATAATAATAGGAGCCCATGGTATAGGCTGTGGTTCTTGGTATGGCCCCTAGACCAGGAGCAACATCAATGAGGAAAAAGATGGAAATAAAGCCTTTCAGAGTGTTCTGGATTCACTGAGGTAGAAAGCCCCTGAAATTTTGACACACACCTGAGTTTGAGAACCCTGGACTAGGCACCCGGAAGTGCTGCTTGAACTAGATGGGCTGAATGACCCCTGAGAAATAATCAGAATCAAGGTAGATGAAGTGGGGACGAGTGTGGGATTAGGGACACTGTTCTAAAGGAAGTTCCTGGCACAGGTGCTTTGGGAAACTAAAAATGATGCAATGATAGAATGCTCTTGAAGCATGCACAAGGCTCTAGGTCCACACACCCCTCCCCCCAGTACCAGAAGGAAAACAAAATGAAGAACTAAAATGGCCAAAATGTGGTTGGAGCAAAGGAAGAGCTGGTGTAGAAATCAACATCACTGCCAGGTGCTGGGCCTTGTAACCCAGGCAAAGACTTGGGAGTTTATACTCAAGTCAGTTGGAAGCCATTAAAGGGTTCTGAGCAGGGAAGGGACTTTTCTGGTCAATAACATGCTATTGTAATTTTAAAACATCCCCTTACAACCCAATAAAGGCAGTTAATTGTCTTAATTAGAGCTTACACTCTAATAAGGGGAGGAAAAGTCGGGATACAACTGTCAGGCTGATCCATGAATGCACATTAAACGCTCATTATGTGTTTGCCTCTCTGCTAGGCACAGAAAGGATGGGAGGAGAGAGCGTTGCCTTTTTCTGAGGGGCTGAGAGAGAAGAGAAGAGGAAGGCAGGTGCTGCAGGGCCACCTGGGAGGGATGGAGGATAGTTTAGATGGAGGAGGACATGAGGAGGGAGAACGCAGAGACACATTAGCAAGGGAATTTTCTGAAGTCTAGGTGGGTTAGGAAAGCAAGCTTGCTCGGAGCTTCAGTTCATTCTAGAAAGTACTGGAAATATAGTGGGAAGGCAGGTTGAGATGAATTTATTCAGCAGAGCCTCAGGGCAGGAGACCCCTACCCTGGACCTATAAGCTTCAGATTATTCTGACCTTAAATGAAGCCACCTTGTAGATCCTGGCCAAGGGTATTGCTAGGTGGATGAAAGCAGGGTACAGGTTGATGCCATTTTGTGCAGTTAGAGCTGACAATTGCTCAGTCTCCTTGCCGGGGTTCTGAGGCATCTCTAGAGACTCCTGCGGTCTTGATTTTAAATGCTTCATTGAATTGCAACAATTATAGAAAAGAGTTCCCACGCCTTGAGTGTACTGAGTGTATGGCACAAACATTCCCCAAAATGAGTGTCCCCGTGTCAGGACCTACCCAGCCCCCAGTTATTAGTTCTTCCCCCTTTGAGCCATTCCTTTCCCCAAGAGAATTACCATCTTGCCTTCTGATTCCATTCTTTCTGCAGTTTCTAGTTTGCCAAAATTGTGTGCGTATTATCGATCCAACTGTGAAGCCCACAGCTGTAGCTTCTCCAGTCTCATTGGTGTTTGGTATTCCTCTCCATGAATGCAGTGCTTGTCTGTCCTACAGTCACTGGGTAGGTTTGGGTAGCTTCTAATCTGGCAGTGTAATTTTATCCTATTTTGACTTTTGACCTTAAGTTAGGGGGATTTTTTTTTATCCCCAGTTTGCTCATATTCCCCTTAATGTTACTAAATTCACTGCTTCTGAAACTGACTGCTCTGTTGCATGTGCATTTGGTAAGGGAAACAAGCAGAAAAGAATACTGAATTTAAATAGCTAGAGGAAGAGGAGATGTATCAGTGGGTAAGGGCACTTTCTGTGCATGCAAAGTACATGAGTTCAAATCTCCAGTTTCTCCATTAAAAAAAAAATAGTTCATGGCTGTGCATGCCTGTAACCCCAGCACTAGGAGGCAAAGACAGGTGGAGTGCTTGCTAACCAGACTGCCTACCAGAACTGATGAGCCTCAGGTTCATCAAGTGGTACTGTCTCAAGTCAATAAAGGAGAGAGAACCAGGAAGATGCTGAACAATCTCCTCTGGCCTTCTTATGTATGCATTGGCACAGGCACACACACACACACATACACACACACACACACACCCATTACCCCTCTTACACTGGAGATCCAAAAGGATGTGGTGGTAAGACAATGCCTATACCAGAAAGATCCCATCTCCTTCCTCCTTCTTCTGCCTTTCCTCTTTGCCATCAATCTTGCCCCTCCCCCACTGCTGAGAACCCAGGCTAAGGGAGACTACTGCAGCTAGCTCCAGTTGCTGACAGCCAGGTACTAGCAAATCGCAGCAAAGTGGATTGCTCTCAGCAGCCCATGGAGGGCAGGAAATGAATCTTACTCATTTTAATAAATGGCCTGGTGTGTAGGCACTTGGTAAATGTTTCTTGAATGAATGAGTTTCAAATAAAATAAAGTGAACATGTTGCCTCTGAATCTATGACGTGTCAGACAGGCCCTGAGAACAGTGTGTTATGAAGTCTGTCTGTTGAAGATCCTTTGGGAGATGTTTGGCATTGCACATGGGCATGAGCATGGCATCTCCTGGGATTTTCACATAACTCTGTTAGGTTGGTATCCATCTTTCTCATGCAAATAGGGAAGGGGATGCCCAGCTGGACATCGGTAAATCATGTTTCTGGTGAATCATGAAGTCTAGGACATGAGGTGATATCCAAATTAAGAAGTTGTCCTCTACTCCATGCCGTAACAACCACGCGGCTGGTGTCAAATGAACAAGGTCGACCAGAAGTGCTGCAGAGAAGCCTACCCAGGGCTCCTTAAATCAACATTCCCCACTCCAGAATCCGGGCAGCTAAGCTCTGTCCCAAGCAGCCTTAGATTAAACATTCATGTGAGCTCAGCTTCCCTACCCAGACGGTCTCTTAATTTTGGCTGCTGATGCTGGTACCTTCAGGACAGAGCCTTGCCAGGGACCTTGATGGCAGGGCTGGCCCTTTCTTGTTCTCCCAGAAGGTATTGCAGAGGGGAGCCATAGGCAGAACATTCTGTGACTTTCTCCTTTCAAAGACCTGAGAGCTTAAGCTGTGCTCCCTAACCTGGGTATCCCAGACATGTCCATTAACATTTATTGCACTTTTGAGCAAGCTAGATATGAAAACGCTGTGCGGAGATCAGTGCAGGCTAGCGACCATGCTTTGGAATTTTGCTGCAGTCTGGTGATTATCTTGAAGACATTATGGTTTGAAAGCCCACATCTGCATGTCCGTGTTTTATGTCTTCTGTTAAGCTTAGCCCAGTGGTTTCAAACTGGATGTGGAAAGCCATTCTGGGCACGATATCGACACTTGGCAGTCAGGGCCAGGGATTTTTAGAGATGGTTTAGAACCTTTGTGGTTTTTGTTTTTGCTCTGATTTGCCTACTTCTGGGGTAATCAGGAAAATGAACCTAAATCCTGACCCTCATACCCACTGCCTTAGGGACCCTGGCAGCTATGCACTGTAGCCATCCTCTCCAAAAGTGACTTGGACATCTCTGCCACATAGAGATGGTTTTAAACAACCTGGCTGCTGAGCTGTGCCCCTCTTTGTGAGCTAGGAGTCTATCTCCCCAGAAGGCAACAAGCTCACTAAACGCAAGATGGCTTCCTTTCTCAGTCCTCTTCCTCCTTTTTTTTTAACCACCTTCCTGCTTCCCTCTTTCCCTTTTTTTCTTTTTTTCTCTATCTACCTCATTGTTCCGTCTCCATCCTTTCCCCTTTCTGTTTACGTCATCTTCCTTTTTTTCTGTCTGTTCTAGAACCTCGCTTTCTTTCTCCTCACCACCAGATAGAAACAGCTCACCCATTTAGGTTTGAAATGTGTTTGACCTCTTGGCTGCCTGGCTGGTATTGGTGCTTGGGAGGGTTGTGTCACACTTGGGAGAGGGTCCCTGGTGGAGGAAGTACATCCCTCTGCATGGGCCTCTGTGTTTTTGTAGGGTGGCCCACTTCCTTCCCCTTGTCTGCTTTGTGACTGCAGATACAGTGTAAGCAGCTGCCTTCAGCTCCTGATGGTGAGCCTCCCCTGCCAGAATGAGCCAGATCCCTTTCTAAATTAAGCCCAAACGAACACATTCTCCCTTAAGTTGCTTATTTTCAGGTATTTGGTCACAAGAGTGAGAAATAACAATGCTCACAGCAACTTAACAAATGTCGCATGCTTGAGCCCAATTCCTGGCACTAGGTAGATGGCTGATTCATGAGTAGACAGATACTGTTCCACTATTCCTTGGCTTCAGAGAAACATTTGCTCACTTTTCTTTTTTCAGTCAGAGTCACTTGGAAGTAGATTGTCATGTTCACCTTTCTGTCTTTTTCATTATTCCCTGAAAGTACAAACTCAATTTAGTCTTTAGTGAAAAATGAAGAGCATTAGACCAACCTTTGAAAATTGCTTGGTCAGTACTTCCTGCTTGCCTGTGCTTCATGGCTCTGTCATCACTGGGTAATTATAACATTAAGTATATACCTGATCAGCAAGTTGCTTTTAATTAAAATCCTCTGTTGGTTTCCTAGCACCTCATGACTTCTGGAACATTTGTTCATCTCTTTGGGCTCCTGGAAAAATTCCAGAATTAGCGGGGAGCGGCCACCCTGAGGCCCAGTGTTAACATATCCCGACTCATCCTCTCCCCCGGCCCTCTTAGCAGCGTTTTGCCAATAGTGTGGTGATCATTTTGCCCATGTTCACCTCCAAAAAGAGGGCTGCCTATCCACAGGTGATAAGGTATCGCATTCCTAAGTCTGAGATTAGAGAACTTAAAATCATGGGCTGAGTGTACGGTCCAGACTGTAAGCTCTAAATATAAATACCGGAGAAGCCTTCTTTCATGATGCAGATTTAACAGGAGCCTGGAATGGGAAACTAGGTTTTGTCTTGTGCTAATGGTGCTCTGGCAGGAACCAGGTCACAGATGCTTCATAGGAGCACTTGGGAGAATCACGTGTCCCCCCAAATGCTCTGGTACTGGGAAGTGTCCCTCAACCAAAGGCTTCTGAAAGCCTTTGAAAAGTCTGAACAAATTTAATTCTCCAAGGATTAAAAAAAAAAGTTGCCATTAAGGACTGGCAAACTCTCTAGTAACAGCAGCAGTTAGAATGATGTTACAAGTTCTCTCAGCACCGAGACTTTGTCTTCGGAACCCCTGCCAGCATGCTCCGGAAGTTAAGTGATAGGGAACACCCTTTGGGAGTCTCCAGAGATGAACAAGCGGGGGCTGGAAGGTACCTGAGGGACTCGGTGGCTTCAGGCTTGGATCTCAGCAGGAGTGATGCCCATGGCATTCATGCGGATGACCCCTTCCAGTGGCTCAGAGCGTGTCGTGGGTCAGCGTACCTTTGCTGGCTCTCATCCACTTTGCTTGTGTTCCTCTTTCCTAGGAGAGCGGTTGAGCACCTGGAGACAGGAAGTGCATAGACATATATTCATAACACTCAATACAGGCAGAGGAGCTATACATTATAGGAAAGACTTCTCTAGCCTTAAAAGACAGTACTGTGGACTCAGGGGAGACTCTGTGTGTGTGTGTGTGTGTGTGTGTGTGTGTGTGTGTGTGTATGTGTGTGTGTGTGTGTGTGTAAGGGAGAATGAGAGAGTATCAGGGAAAGAGCAATGGGATTTTTCAGCTCTACTCCGCTGCTAGCAACCTAAAGACATATTTTCTAACTTTGAGTTCTATTTTCTATGCTGGTGACAGTGAACTTAGTTGTCAATCACTTTAATGGCTTTAAATTTGTCTTAGGTTTACGGTTCTTAGAGACAGAAGGGACCTTGGTGGGAAATCCTCTTTTCCAGTAAGGAGCAGGATGGTGTTACCTCTGCTGGAAGATCTCAGACCTCTTCGGGAACCTAGTGACCACAAGGCAACTACCGCAGGGAAGAAAAAGCACAGATGACTATTAAAGTAATACTTTGCTTACAATATTAAAAGTTTCCTGGCCTTTTTGGTCTCTGGTATCTTTTTGACAAAACATGAATACTTCTGTCTTTCTTTGAATACTGGTTAACCCCGTTCACTGCTCCCATTGTTCTTAGGGTAAGGTATTTCTTACAATGGCATACCCAGCCTGGAATGACCAGCTCCCAGGTCCCTCCCTCTAGCCTGTCACCATTACTCAGTCTTTCTGCCTCTGCTTGCTGCCAATCAGGCTGTGTGTGCTTCCGTTTAACACGCTTATACTTCACCATGCTCCTGCTCTCCTTGGGGTCTCTTTCTGTGCTGTCCCCCGACTTCCCCCAGTACATGGTATGTCTCATGAGGGCATGGAGTAGATCATTGGTACCAACTGACGTGCTTAGCACATGGGAGGTACCAAGTGGTAACCACATGTGGGATAAGAGATGATCTTTGGTCGTGAGTACTCCGTGTTGCTCAAGGCAGCTCATCATGGTCCTAGGGACTCTGCTGGCTTTGGTTTTGATAGGCAACAATTTACTGCTTATGCAATTTACTGCTTATGTCTTTTATACCGACAAATTATGAGAGGCTTTATCCTTCTGTAAGTAAATCAGTGGCCGCTTCAGTCTTCATGAAGCTGTTGGCCAGGGCTCTACAGTATAAACTCCTGCAATGAATCCAGCCACTGTACAGTGGGACCACACTCGCCTGCCCTCAGGCTGTAGGGTTACACGATAAGCCACCTCCATCAGTAACCATACTCACAATCACATTTTCGTTTTCCTCTTCCCTCCTGCCAGGGCCATAGGTTCCTCACAAGTTAAGAAATTGAGAATATGAATACCCCTCTACACATGCCGCCCTTTTTTTTAACTTATGATTGTAATTTCATTGCAGTGAGAGGATGCAAATTAGAGACAGCGAAAGGAAAAAGACAATGTGGCAACTGGAAGTGGTCAAAGCACGTAGCTTTTGAGTATTATGGTATTAACGTGTATTCATTGTACACACTAGGGGTTAATTCAAGTGTGGCATTTCCGTATGTGCACATTTCATGCTGTTACTATGCCCCTATTCACCCTTTCTTACTCCTCACTGTTACCCTAGCCTCTTTGTCTTTTGCAGGTAGTCTATCTTCCAGGCAAGGTTGGCTTCTCCCGCCCCTCCCCCTACTTTAAAGTCTACTTTCCACACACAAAAGAAAATAGTCACTAATTATCTTCCTGAGTCGGGCTTATTTTGCTTAAAATGGTGAGCTCTTGCTCCATGTATTTTCCTGCAACTGTAACGATTTCATTCTTTTTCATGGCTGGCTAATACCTCATTGACACACATCATATTTTTTATAGATTTATGTAAGTATTAATTTATGTTGTGTATGTGTGTATGCCTACATAAGTTTATGTGTACCACATATATGCAGATGGAGGTCTAAAGAGGGCATCAGATCTCCTGGGGCTGAAGTTAGAGGTTGATATATATATATATATATATATGTATGTATATATATATAATGTATCATATATATCATTATATATTATATATATAATGTATCATATATATCATTATATATCGTATATATCTCATATCTCATATATATATGGATTATATATATGTATATCATATATATACGGATGCTTGGTAGGTGATATAAGCAGGGCGTATTAATACTACCAGTAATTTCATTGCAATGTGGTAAAGAGGAGTACCAAGATTCCAGCCCCATAGCTCCATAGCCGCTGCACCCCCAACTGCCTCCTTTTCATGAATAAGACCTCATAATGCCACTATTATTTGAGAATCAAGCCCAAACACCTTTCTTACACAATCTCCCCCCACCTGCCCCCCCTGCACTCGCCGTGTGGTCGCAGCAGTGAGCAGCTAGGGGCCCTCCCTCCTCCTTTGCTGCACCCCTGCTGCCGGAGCATTAGTCTGTTCTTTCTATTCCCCTCAGCATTCCTCCACAGAAGCACATTTGAGCTCCTAATGCCCCATCTGCTACTCACTTCCTACCTGCAACAGAGAAACCTGAGTAGACGTTGGCTGGAGAAGGGTAGTTTCTGCAGCTCTAGGGACTCAGGCAAACCCCCCTGTAGCTGAGACCTCCATGGGTGCTTGGCAACACTGCCTTCATGAAGATGAACACTGCTTGGGTGGGCTTCCTTGCTCTCTCCCCTGGTACTGTGGTAAACCCATTATGTGCTCCATGCTGTGGGGAGCACCTTAGAGTGTGGTGTAATCAGCTGATATTTTGTTGCCATTGGCGAAGTTTTGAGTTTTTTCCTCCCCTTAATCACAACTAATGCAGAAGACTCCTCCCACTAGCCCCACTCTCTTCTTGCTGCTGTGGGCTGTGCTTCCCTAAAACATTCTTCTACTCAGCATACTCTTGGCTTCCTCGGAGCCTCTTCTTGGGCTGTTGCCTGTCCTCAGAGGATGGAAACTCGTATGGCGAGGGAGAAAGCCCACTATCAAGTGAGAAAAGGAACAAAGAAAATGGGTGTGGCTGGGTGGTTTGGAGGCCCAGAATCCAGGGCACACAACACACCCATACTCAGATGCCCTGTTCCTGACTTCCTTACCTGGGAGGGGACTTCCTGAGGTAGTTTTCCAATGAGCCCCTCCCTACTCAATACAAGTGAATCTGTATACATCACCACAGGAACATGGCTGGTTCACCTGTGGCATTTTAGACTCCTAACGGCAGGTTCTAAGCCAGAGTTGTCTTTCTAACATTTGATGAAAATTCAGTGGAACGAAGAGAGGAGGAAGGAGAAAAAGGGAAAAGAGAGATTTATTAAAAAAAAAAAAAAAAAAAAAAAAGGAAGGCTGGGTTGGGGAATGCATGACCTCCATGATTGGAGTGCTCTGTTCACCTTGCCGAGGGCGAGAATAAGGGACAAGGTGGGTCAGAGCATGGATAAGAACGAGGGGACAGTTACTGGCTGAGTTTTTCACGCAGAAAGACCAGACAAGCCTTTGATTCAGAGCAGAGTTTTGTTTGGGGATTAACTAGTGTTGATGTGTATTTTTGGAAGCTGAGAAAATGGAAGTTTATTTCTCCGCCAGCCCTGCCTGTTTGAATTTGGCAAGCCCAGATTTCCTCCCTCCCCCTCTGTGCTTCAGATGGCACCGAAATGAGCAGCCTGTGTTGTTCAGCACAGCTCCCCAGGACTCCGGGAGCACAGCCCCCAGCAGAGGAAGCCTGTTATTACCCAGACGGCCAATAGAGGGCTCCCAAGAACACTGAGCAAAATTAGGTGGAAGTCACCCCTGGCAGGGTCTGCTGGAATGGTAGAGTCATTAAGCTGTAGGGTGGAGCTGGACTGATATGGGGAGGCCCACATGGGAAGACTGTCTTCTCCTGCACTGGAGGAGACTGGGATTTGAGTGACTTTAAGGTTCCTGCCACACCCAAGCCAACATACTGATCTTTCTTCTGGAGTTAGCTGACAGTGCTTTATGCAACGCTTGTGTGTGGGATACGTTAAAGCCTTGATTATGTTTGCTGCGTCACCTGAGAAAAACAATTACCTAATATTTATAGGCATCATTCTTCCTAGTTTAAAAAATTCTGGCGTGGAACTGGAGTTGGGGGCCTGGTGTTCTAAGGCCTTTGTAAAAATACTTTACTATTATTGTGTGTGCTCATGCAGGTGTAGAGGTCTGAGTACAACCTTGCAGAGCTGCAAAGTTCCTTCACCTTAATGTGGGTTTCGGAGGTCAAACTCAGGTCATCAGGCTTGCCCAGCAAATGCCTTGATCTGCTGGGCCATCCTGCCCGCCCCTTTAAGATCTTTTAAGGTATAACATTCTATTGCTGAAATTATATCCAGGAAAATGGGTCTTGTTTATTAAGGAGTTAATCCTGTCCCACAATACAAGCCTAACTAAATGATGCTGTTATTATGGCAGTGGCAGGGACGAGGCACACACTTCCATGACTAATGACGAATTCTCAGCCACACAGTATGGGCGAAGTGAGAACCGACAGTCGTGTAGCTGACAGGCAGATTAGGTGCCTGGAATTACTCCCTACACGTCATTTTACTTCCCCGAGCCTCAGTTTCTATATAATTCCAGGATAATCCATGTGACCATGCCTGCTCTGATGTGTACAGGTGAAAATGCAGTAAAAATGCTCTGTATACCATGCTGTGCCCAAACGTGTCCGTTTGTTAATAGATGCAGTGACTTAATGGCCTATGTTCCTTAGCGTGGCATGTGTGGTATCCGGACTTCCTTCTTTCCTGAATTTAAGATTCCACATAAACCACACTGTGACCACCGTTTCTCTTGCAATTATTCAACAGAAAACAACTTAGCAAAGAGATAAAGAAGTGTTCCCAAGGTGTGGATTTAGAATAGAGGGTTGTCCTGGAGTCGGAGCAAAGCCAGGGGATTTGTAGACAGCACTGCAATGATGTGTGCAGAAGGAATGAAGATTTATCATGATCCACTTACCCATTCATTCTTTCTGTGACTTGTTGCTTGAAGGTTTAGGAATACAAATTTCAGAACTGAGAGAAGAACCAGACTTGTGCAATCGGGTTAGGTATTCATGTCTTCAAGCATACGCTGACACGTACCTATTTGCCAAATGGGGTGTCAACCGCAAGGAGGCAATAAACGATGTGCAAGGCATTGTTCCCCCCTTCAAGGAACAATAAATATCCTGCCTGTTGTTTAGCAAACAGTTTAAAAGATATGGATAGATAGATGTTGGTTCTGTTTATTAAATGTGATGTATGTCAAGGAGAGAGTATAACACAGTGGTTAATAACCAATGCCGCGGAGCCAGACAGCCTTAGGGTCAAAATCAAGTTCTGCGAAGACAGGCTTGAGTTATCTTGAGCAAGGTTTTTGTTTTGTTTTCTTTATTTGTGTGTTTGTTTTTTTGGTTTTCTGAACCTTGGTTTTCTTTCTCAATTTTGCCTACCTTGATGAGGAGCTGTAAAAATTAAATGAGCTGATTGTGCAAAGTATGTTCTGAGTTCCAGGTAATAAACTCATGATTGTCTCTGTCGTCATCATAGCAGAAGCACAACACTGAATCATGTTGTGTTTCACGTGGGAGGGGCCAGGAACCCGGAAGTTCAGAAGGAGTATCCCAGAAAAGCTGTGTGGGCCATGGTCTTTGGATCCATGAACCGGTAAGAGGATTTGCCTTTGGCAGAAAAAATGAAAAAGGTCATTCTAGAAGGACACAGAGCAGAGGTAGGGAGGAAGGAAGGGGGAACACAGCAGAAGAGGGAAGAGGGAAAGTATGCGGTGTGCTGGGAATGGCAAGACAGCCATTTTACTGTGAGCAAAAAGCACGCGTTGTGATCTACTTAGTGTATTCATCTTCACTTGGAAATTTCCATAAAGATATCTTGCCATGTCTCTCTGTGTAGGAAAGTGACTCAATTATCCTAATGCATTGCTGGTCTGAATTGGAAGGCAGTTATGTGAAATCTCGACGGTGGTAAAATTTGTTTTCTGGAATTCTCAGCCACTTTCCTCTGGTTTTCCATCTCACTGAGGTATCTCACCTTACTCCAGAACCCAGGCACCCAGGATCTCTATAAATGCAAAAAAGGTGTGTTCATTTTCCTTACTTTATAGCTAATGTTTTGATTAAAGAGAAATTAGGGCACATGAGACAATCTGGTTCCCATGAACTACCTACCCCCACCATGGTATTTGATCCACCACCATCCCTCAAAAAAGACGTAGTCTTAGAAAATGAATTTGCACTACAGTGGGGTAGTTTTCGATATGGCTTCATTAAAAAACCCTCTACAGTTCTCCTGGTGCAGAACTTCAAGATAAGTAAATGGAGCGCTATCAGCAGAATTTCAGGCATCAGCTGGCATACGGAAGCCTGTTTGGATGACAAGAGTGATGTCTATATGTGTTTAAAACACAGAAGTCCACCATACACAAGGTGTTAGGCTATGGGTTTTGTAAAAATAACCATAAAATAGTTTTAATGAGAAATAATTTGTACATCAGGAAAAGCACATATCTTCAGTGATTTAAACCTTGTACCTACCTTGTACAACTCTTCCATAGAGATCATATTTATGTCTATTATGGACAAAGTTGTCCTAAGTGTTCATGTATATTCTCTGATTTCTATCATTTCTGGCAGTTGAATTATGACATGTCCTGGAATAGCTATTATTGTATTTATCATGTTTAGTTCACATTGAGCTTCTTAAACATGAACATTTGTATTTCTCGTCATATTTGGAGGAAGATCTCAATATTACCTCTTTACATATTTTTTTGACTCAACCTTTTCATTTCTGAGTTTTGTGTATGGTGCTGGAGATAGCTCTTAGGACCTTGTGCAGGCTAGGCAACCTTCTAGTGAGCTGCAGCTCAGGCTCAGTCAATATTTTCTCTCTTTCTATTAGTGTAACATGCACAATTCACTATTTCACACTTTGCCGTGGGGCCTCATATTTCTCCACATTCTTAGTTTCCATGTTTCTCTCAGCTCTAGCATGGCTAGTTCCCATCAGCCTCTCCGTGTTCACTGAATGGTTTCTTCTGCATGCCGGCCTGTTGTGTGAAGTCCAGCCAGGGACGTTATTACTCTGAATACGGTGTACCCACCCCTCTGGAATTGCTGTTTTAGTCCTCTTCCCTTTTCTACGCTCACTGTTTCTCTATTGTGATTCCTCTTTGCTTTCTGGTCAAGTTCATATTTTCTTAACTATTTGAGTATATTATAACACTACCTAAAGTTGTTGGCTGTTGCTTCATTCTTCCCCAAAACTTCTGGCTGGCTCCTGTGGCTGACTTCTCTTCTGGTAACAGCCCACATTTCCTTACTTCTTTGCCTATCTGACCATTTTTAAATTGTGCTCTAGATGCATACTATTGATGCTGCATTATTACATGCCTCGGCCTTGCTATCTTTCTTGGTAGACTGTTGGATTTTGTTCTAGGAAGCAGTTCACTTATTTGTGAATCAGTTTGGCCCTTTGAGACTTGTGTCTTTAAAATTTATTAGAGATGGCCTAAGAGGGGGCTAATTTAGGTTTTCTCCAACTGTGCACTTCCTAGGACATTTATTGAGGAATCTCCATTGTGATATGGCAATGCTATCTCCCAGTTCTGTGCAGTCAGTTGTGGAATGAGATAACAAGCTTTACTAGACACAGAAATGCTACTTTCTAGTATTTTTTTTATTGTTTTCTTACTAGGTAACATCTTCCTAGTTATGTGAAATATGTTGCACATATACAAAATAGTTTACAGCTAAAGTCTTCTATGTCTTTTTGCGTGGTTCCATGTTTTCTGGTGCCATGGCCCACAAGTTAAAGGTACCATAGCAGTTTTACGCCTGGCTTCAGCATAATACAACAGGTGTCTCCAGATAGAAAACTGGGTCAGTCACACAACTTACCTTATCTGTTTTCCTTTTCTGAAGGATCACAGTCCTGTGTGTATGTGAGAGCATGTGCGTGCATATGGGTGGCATGCACCTGTGTCCTGAGACCAGAGTTTGATGCCGAGTATCTCTCTCAGTTGCGTTCTACCTTGTTTTATGAGACAAAGTCACTTTGTGAGACTCGTAAGCCAGCAAGATTATGGGATTCTTCAGTCCCACCCACTGAGCACTGGGGATTATAGAGGTACCCGCAGCTGACCTGAGATCCTCACACTTAACTATCCTCCTGAGAATCACAGTCTTTTGTTGCCTGTTATCCAATATCTGAAAGTAATTCTTTCATACATATTTTTTCTGTTACAAATGTCCATATTAAAGCTGAGATCTCCACATGTTGCAGCTGTTTTTATATCTTGACCAAACTGAAAGACTATATAAAGTATTTAAAGATTCATTTTGTAAGTGAAGAAACCAAAGTATTGACCATGGGTTACCCAGGCTCTCTCTATTACAAACCCATTGTAAAGCTGGCATAACAGCTATGATTTTCAGACCATGACTTCCCCAGACAACAGCAAAGTCTCTTTCAGAAGGCGTCTGTGAACAGATTATAGAAATGGTTTGAGGGGCTGGAGAGGTGGCTCAGTGGTTAAGAGCACAGGCTGCCCTTGCAGAGGACCTGAGTTTGGTTCCCAGAGCCCACACGGCAGCTAACAATGCTTTATAACTCCAGCCCCAGGGGAATCTGACCTTCTCTTTTGGCTTCTTTGAATACTGGACACATGTGATACACTTATAGGTAAAAGTTCATTCACATATAATAAACGTAGATTTTTAAAAAAGAAACAACTTGCTATCAAAGGAAACTAGAGACAAGAGATCTCAAGGATCTCAACTTTGATTCATGCAGTTGTCACTAGTGGAGTCTGTCCCTTTGTCATTCTGGACTGTGGGTCCTGCTTCTCCCCTCTGGGACATCCAGGCATGATACATATGGATGCTGAATGAAGCTTACCCAGGTAGGTGCGTTAGCAGGTTCTCAGTCTGACAGTGAATACAGGGGTTGGGTGGTGGGGGTGGGGTGGCAGGGGTGGGGTGGTGGGGTAGAGTGGTGGTCAGGGTGGTGGGGTGGGGGTTGGGGAGCTTTCTCCAATACAGCCCTTTCAGTGGTAGACGCAATTCCTCCAGCTCTTTTTATTGGGGAGAATAAAGGCTCTATAAACCTTGGAGAAGTCGGGAGGGGTTTGCGAGTGGGTAATCATCATTGGCTGGGGCTGAGGTGCCTGGAATGCTTCATTTGCATAGAGAACAATTCCAGGTGCTAGCTGGGCATGTCCTTTTGAGGAAACCTGAAACCTGGTCACCAGGCTATATAAGGACCTCAAGGGTGGAAGAGGTGGGGGTCTCAAGACTACATGCAGCGGTACATGCAGGCAAAGAATAGGGAGGGAGGGATCCTTACTCCTGCTGGCCTCAAGATGAGATTTTGGGGGTTTGAACACATCTCAGCTTCACTCTTTTCTCCAGGCTGGTTCTCCCACACATGGCCCGCAGACCCTCCCCAGGGATTAAGACAGTATCACTCTGCCTCCCATGTGGGTGAGGCACCTTCTAGTTGGCAGCAGATTGAAGCCATTCCTAGCTGTTGAGTTGTGAACAGGAGAGCTGTGTGCCAACTCTGGTAAATACCCATTACTTGCAGAAACGTTCCAGAGGCTTCATCTCACCTTGGCGACTACCAGTGTTGGGACTGGTGGTTCTCAGCCTGCCACCCTGGGTGTCACAGGTGAGCAGAGACCTCTCTTCAAGCAATGGACAGGTAACAGGGACAATAAGCCACCCACTGTGTTTCAGTCCATGGAGATTTTCGGGGAAGTCGTGAATATTCACGGCTTTGTGGTGAAAGGTCTCTCTCTCCAGTTGGTCCCTCAGAAGCTGACCTTGAGATGAGAATCAATGAACGTGTGAATTTATTACAGAAATGTTCCCAGGGGAAATTGTTAACAGAGTGTGAGGAGCAGAAGAAGGGAGGGAAGGAGTTGAAAGAAGACAGGCTCTTAAGAAGATAGGATCTCAAGTAACTCCGGCTGCAGCCTGTAGGGGGACCCTTACAGCCAAGCTGTCCTTGATGTGAGTGCCATGTTGCTCTAGCTCTCAGTGATGGGGGTGGCGCTGCAGAAATGGCTCAGTGCATAAAGCACTGGTTACACAAATAGGAACTGGAGTTCAGATCTCCAGCGCCTGTGCAAGGGTGTGGCAGCACTCCTGTCATCTCAGTGCCTGAAAGGCCGAGACAGGAGATACACAGAGCAAGCTGGTCAAGCTAGACTTGCCACCAGTGAGTTCTGGGGTCAGGAGAGAAACCCTGGCTCAATAGATAAGGTGGAGATCAAAGAAAACACCCAACATCAGTCTTTGGCTTCCACACACAAACACGCATGTGCATGCACACCTACTTACACATGTGTTCCTGCGCACGCGCACACACACACACAAGCTCACACATGTATGCACAAGAGAGGGGGTGTTCTTGTGTCTTCATCAGCAAAGGTTAAGGAGGGAAGGTGTTGCTTACAGAAGAGGAAGGTGATGCCTTTCTCAGAGAAGCACTAGCATGGGCTGCACTAGTATGGGGAGGAAAAGGCCTGTACTTTCATCTGAAAAATCTGCGTCGTGGGGAGACACACAGCTCATTATCTCTTCTAAAGATATCCTGGAGTAGATGCACGGTGATGTGGAGGATTTAAATGCTCTGATGTGGAGGATTTAAATGCTCGAGGCTGCATGAGTCTCACACACAGAGGCCGTTTCTCCCTATACCATTATATCTTAACTGTCCACATGAGCTCTACAGACTGGCTACTGAATTTTACCTCTAAACCTTTCCATCTCCCACTCCATGGTCAGCCTCTGAATCAGCTCTGGGCCAAAGAAGCCTTTAAGATTTGTCTTCAACTCTTGTTATTTATCATTTTGCTGCCAGCCAGCCGAGTACCCAGACCTGTTTGCTGTACAAAAAGACATGAGTCAAAATTGCCTGTTTCCTTGTTGCTGCTTGATTTACCCACTCACCAGTCGGCATGAGTGATGGCTGCCTCTTGATTTGGTTTAGATTGCCATGCTTTGGGGAGCCAGTTTAATGGCATGGCTTGTGTTACCCAAAGAGCTGAATAAGTTATGCCGCCTTTGTGTTCTTTTGAAGAGTAAAGTAGATAATATTCTGCCTGCCATGATGTGAAAGGAACTTGCGGCACTTGATGGTCGCTTTGGTGCAAAGGGGTGATCAGGAAACTTATTTTTGTGTGTCTTGCTGTGAATGACGCTACAGGCCTTTGAAATTAGCAGCACTAAAGTGGTTTGAAAGGAATTGCCAGGGAAGAGCAGAGACTCCCCCATTTCCTTCTCTTCCTGTCTTTAGGTTCTGTCCTTCCCATAATCACACGCACACACACACACACACACACACACACACACACACACACACACCCCTTTACTTTGTTGACGTTTCTGGGTGAAGTATGTCCCGTCGCAATCTTATTTCCTTATCGTGATTTTTAGCTGAGAGGATGTTTGTTATATTGGAGTGATAGCTGATGTCTAAACAGCTTCACTGCTAACTTTGGGACACATTTTCTGTGCCCACCCACTCTGCCCAGTTACCACATGTTAGCAGCGTCCCGTCCCAGTGCTTTACAGTCACTTCCTCTAGAATGTCTTGCTCTGTCAACCATTTACGGAAATAACTTGTCAGAACAGGTGAAACAAGTTGACAATATTAGAATACGTTGTTGGCCTTGTGTCAAGCCCACAAAACACTGAGAATTGCTTACTTCTTCTTTTCCTTTCTGAGTGAGTGAGCACAATGCAGGCAGCAGAGCTGCTGTGTGTCTGGCTCTTCTAGGGAGCAGGAAACATTCTCAGATTGTTCCCAGCACTCTGAATCAGAAAGCTGGGTTTTGACCTCATCGGGTGCAAACTTGCCGAGTATGGCACCTAATGTCACTGGCTTCTGGAGTTGAGCACTGATAATTTATGTCTTGGGGTGACTTTAATAATGCATCATCCTTTCATTTGGCCCTTTACAGTTTGCAAAGTGGTTTGATATCCCTGTCCCCATTTCCTCTTCCCACCCACGTTTCCTATTGATGTTTCAAGATTAAAGCAGGTTCCCTAATTTGAGAGGGTGAGGGCTGGGTTGGGCTGAGAAGTGCAATTGATAGTTCTGGTGAGGACCTCCATAGCATATCCAGGGACAAAGGCCTCAAACTGCTTGCAGCTGGAACTGTGAAATGGGTTTGTAATTTTTCAGGAAAGCCAATGCCATGTGTTCTCTGTGCTGTGTAAGAGGCGACAGAGAAGACATGGACTGTAACCCTAAGACTTCAGCTTAGCAACCCTCCCATCTTGGGTGTATTTTCCACCATTGTTAGCTTGTTCACTCCTAAAACAGAGCATAAGACATTCAGAGCAGTGGGCTGGGAGGGGGAAATGGCTCAGACAGCTTAGCGTGATCTGAGTGCAGATCCCTACACACACAGAAAAATCGAGACATGAGATTACGTGTGTAATCCTACCATTGCAGAGGTGGGGTCAGAAGCATCCCTGTGGCTTGCTGGCTGGTGGGTCTCATGAGTTGGAAAGTTCAAAGCTCAGTGAGAGACCCTGCCTCAAAAAGTAAGGTGGAGAGCGATTGAAGATCACACTGGACATTGGCCCTTGGCCTCCATGTGCACCTATACACACACCAACAAATACAAATTAACATGAATGTGTGCATACACACATACAACCCCCCCCCAAACATGCAAGATTTCATAATGCTTGAACGAATCAATCATGTGAAGTACATGCACAATTCCTGGCACACAGTAAGTGCTCAATAAAAAGCAGCCATTATTCTGTGGCCTGAAAGGTCTCTGAGGGTAGAATTCCTTCACTATAGTCAATGTTGGTCTCCTTTAGACAGCTCAGAATATAGAACATAAGTGACACTGAATTCTTCAACCCAAACCAGTGAAAACCCACAGTGGAAAGCTTGGAAGCCCATAGGTTCTAGGACCGATAAGGTAAAGGCAGCCCGATTTTCTCTTTAAGTTTTTAGATTCAGGGCCAAGCCTCCATCTAGAATGCTACCTTACTCATGTAGAGCTGTTTCTTACACAGTACAACAGAGGGTGGCGGATACTAGTACCGTCTTTTCATCCTTCTTGTAGTGAGATACCTGGGAAGTCCATCAGAGCAGAACGAGGTGGGGCCTGAAGCTCACTGCTCCTCTAAGCATGCAGAATCCTAAAGGGCTGAGCCTGAGGGGCCTGTCCCCCAGCAAAGCTCTGCCTTCTGTGCTGTGACTCTACTTCTCTGTGCAAGGGCTACTTAGGCTCCCCTACCCACCCCAACACATTAATTTTCTTCTGGTTCCTCTTTCTTCACCTGTTTCCTGTCTCCATTGAACATGTTCTTTTGAGTGTTCATGGCCAAGTCAGTTCTTGAATGTCTGTAAAGCCGAGCTCAGCTGCTGCTCTCCCAGAAGAGAAAGTCTCTGAATACATCCCAGATTCCCATGGACACTCTTCTGGTAAAGACACACATTTACATTTATTTCTATGCTTACCGAATTATCATCCCCTAGAAACTGAGGTCCACAGGGGTAGGCACCGCCTCACTCAGAGCCTGGCATGCTATCTGGAAGCGTTTGCAGGCTGAATGGATAGATAATTGGATGGGTAAAATATTAGGAAGTAGGTGTACTGGTCTTTGGGCTGGCAAATATGCTAGAGAAGGAAGAGATTGGTTTCTTATGGGATTTAGGTAGCTAAATACTAGAAACTAGTATATAGAAACTAGAAACTCTAGATCTAGAAACTAAAAAATCTAGATCTCTAGGGAAAGTACCCCTATAGCATGATGATCTATAACAGAAAAAGCACATACTTAATCTACACATTCCACTCCATTCCCAAATGCAGCCCATCTTGCTCCTCTCAGATGCTGTTGCTTGGTTTGCCTTCTTGGGAGACTTATTTCTCTCTTTTGGCTTCATTTTGGTTCCATGGTGCTGAAAAACCAGGTTCTACGTGCCTCTTGAACAAACACCTGTGTAAGAGACCTTCTGTCAGAGACTGTTGCAGGGCTCCTTCTCCCAGCTTTCTGAAGGTACCACCTGTTGACTCTATATTCCTGCTCTCTCAGCCTCCCACCCTAGTGCTATGGAACTGGTGCCTAGGCATTCCTAATTCCAATCCAATGTCTTTACCGTGTAGAACAAGATGAGCTACAGGACCATCTCCTGACGTTCTGTTTCCACTGAGATGACAATGCAGATAAGAAACCCAGCCTCCAAGTGTAACCGTGAATGCTCTGACGGCTCTCTCTATCCAAGACCTCTTTCCTGTTGTTGGAGATCTTAGAATAATAGCTTATTCAGACAGAATATTGTGAAACTCCCAACTTTCCTAACACTGTTAGAATTAAGAATGCAATGAAAATGGTTAGCCTATTCAGGAGATATTGGCCATTAACCCAGACAGATGCTCACAAATAATGCCTTACACTCACTGTATAATAATGAGTGCTATTAAATATGAATGACCTCATTTGTCCTCCTGGCATGTATATCCCATAGAGAGTGACACATATGTATATCACCATTTAGCATCTGGGGAAACTATAATCCAGACAGGTAAAGTGATGTTTTATCTACTCCCAAGGTTAACTATTAAATAGTGAACCTTGAGAAGGCATTGCCTTTAGAGGACTTGTGCCATAAATGCTGTAGGTTGTTTGAGGGTATGATTAAAAGTCAAAAGGCAGAGATAGATCTAGGTCAATGGTGCTGGGGTTGGGTCAGGATGGCCCACAACACAAACACTGAAAGAGGGAGAGGGACTGGGAAGCAGCTCAAAGCTCAGCCTGTGGACATTCCTGAGCATGGGAAAAACAGAGCTCAGGATAATGTTTGGATCTGCCATGGAGCCTGCTCTCAGAAGGCTGGTTTGAGGCCCAGGACTCTGACTTTTTATGTTGTTGGTGTCCTTGAGCCCGGAGTCACTCAGGATAGCAAGGATTCAGAAACTCTAAGAGGAGAGTGGAAAAAAAACTTGAACCAACATGGCTCTTCCTACTTGAAGTCTCCATTGAAAGCCCCAGATCTGCAATCAGCCCTCCCTACGTGTGCTCTACACACATGGCTGGAAAGGGATTCTATACTGCGCCTAGGTTCTGTAAACTCACTAACAACTTTTTTTTTTTTTTTTGGTCTTAGCCTATGCTAGCTACTTTTTTTGAAGATTAGGAAATTTCTGCAATGATTAATTCTATTGAAAGTGGAGAGAACTCTTTGCTGCTGGTGTCTTTGTGAAGGATAAAGAGTGTGTTTGTTCACAGTGTTGAAAGAAATGATTGAAAATAAGTTTTCCTGAAGGTGTTTACAGCCAAGAGCTTCACTAAAACATCCACTTCACAGTGAATAGAGGGGTGATAGGCCACACAAACACTCTGTCTTCAGCATGCCAGAGCCAAACCCACACTAAGCTTCTCGGCAGCTAGTGGCTCCATGCCACTTCAGTTTGCCAAGGGAGTGATGAAGGATGCCCAGCCTGGGGAGCAGAACCTTCAGAAAGACAGAAAATTATGGCATCAACTTAATGGAAATCTCCTATCTTCACCCCCTTCATTCCAGAGCACTGGCCAAGATAGTAGCTACTAAAAGAGAAACCAAGTTGAGTAGGAAGAGGCAGCCTCACAAATGAGGACTATGCCACCTGTGTCCCTTACTTGGAGCACTAGGCTTCAACAGATCCAGGACAGCCTCACCTAGTACTCAGGAATTTTCCTAACACTGAAATTGAATATTGTTAAGGTGGATATACTGTTCACCGAGAATAACGTATTACCCTTCCTAGGGAGTAATTATCTTGATACGAGGGCTACCGCACTCATACACCCATGTACCTATAGTTTGGTCCTCTGGAAACTCGTGACAGCTCTGAAGTATATAAACTCAATTGTTGATAGTCCTAGACTCCATGGAGTAAGACTCAGAGTTAAGAATGTTCTTCTCTACTTTACAACCATCTGGAATGCTCCCAACTGAGCTTCTTGTCTTTAGAAGATACATTAGCATCAACAAGCTCAGGTTCTGAAGCCCCTATGAATACAGCTACATTAATCCAGCCCTCTCCATCTTATTATATGAAGTGGTGGGAAGCTGTCTTGGGTTATGAAACTAGCTTCTTAGAAGAACTATTAAATTACCTCATGCAGGGCTTGGGCCTACCTATTAAATCCCTGGCCTTACCTTCAGCCAACAGATTGGATGGGGTAGGGGAAATAATAATCTGAGAATAACCCGTATGTGTAGGCTTGGCAAGTACTCAAGGGCAGCTTTATAGGATGGGCATGGAGGGAGCATCATATCATGACTGAGCCTCAGGAAACAAGTGTGTTTCTTGTTGGCAGTACTGCTTTGACCTTCTTTGAAGGTCAGAGAGGCTCTGCATCAGACAGGGGACCACCATCTAAGAAAGTTGAATAATTTCTTAGCCTCACTGAACCTTAATTGCTGGCATATCAAACAACCTTACAGGTCTACCCTTCCTGCCCTGATAGTGTAATTTTTCCTGGGCTTGGTAAGTTATGCATTCAGTGCTGCTTCTGAGCTATGTGTTGTTCTGAGACTATTACTTGATGTCTCTAAGCTGCTCTCGTTTCCCTCCAGCAATATTTACTCCATCAGACACCTTATATTCATTACTGGATTGAGACTGATTTCTTACTTCATCTCCCACACTTAGATGTAGATTCATGTGTTTGGAAACCAATCTCTTGAAAGCAAATCTCTCTAACTGCTGTACCATTCATGTATTGGTTAAATGGCTTTACAGTTTGACATTGAACTAATACTAGCATTGCATGTGTGCTGTAGAATTGTCGCCATGTACTTGGGTAAAAGCATTCTGAGGGCCAATCAGCTGTTCCTTGATGCGAAGAAACCACACACTGCTCTTTGCTTAGTACTCATAGTCAATGCATGGGGTCCCTAAGAGAAGTGGGAGAAGCTTGGGCAAGAGAGATCTGGCTGGTTGCTCCAACTAATCATGGAGGACGAGATAGGCATTGCGCTGGTATCAGACTTTTCTCTGGGGAAAATGTAAGAACAGCATTGTCTTCATTCCTTGCACACCAGGAACACTGACTGCTGCTTCAAGCACAGAAAGTTGCATAAACATTTTAATATTGCATGAAGCTTGTATGGGACTGATGGAGTGTGTGAATGCTAAGCCCTGACATAAAGAGACAGAGTGAGTGAGCTGAGTAAAGAGCAAGGATTGTCTCTCTTGTTTATCAATTGGAGAGGCTGTCTGGAGAAACTCAGAGGATTTTGATGATTCTCCTTGTAGAATTTTTTTGTTTTTTGTCATGGTGATCTATAGAAGCCAGTTGTAGATTAAGCCTAAACACCAAAAAAACTACAAGCATATTTCCTGTTTTTAACTTGAAACTGCTGCCCACCCCCAGCTCGAGTCTCCAAATCACAGCTGCTTCATTTTTCTTTGCCTCCAACGGTCTGAGATTTCTCTGTTGGATTTCTCTTATCCTACCGGAAAGGCTGGCTTCATAGTGAGTTCATAACCGCAGTCCTTATGTTAGGCCTGCAGAGCTATGAGCCTTGCTGGAGCCATGGGAAGTTGACAGTGGGACAGGGTAGTCACAGGTGAGCACATGTCACCTGCAAGGTCCTCTGGGAGCAGTTACGCAGAGGAAGCATATCTTTTTAGCAATCAGTGAGTCACAGGACCTGGCCCCCAGTCTGCAGCCAGCCTCAGGGACAATTCCAGACACAGCCTCTGAAGTAGCTTCTATATAGCTCCCCCCTTCCCACACCCATCTCCTAGGAAAACCAATGGTGTTGTTGCTCCGATCCTAACCTCTCAATATTTTCCAGATGCTTCCTGCTTCTTCATCTCCATCCTAATCCAGTTTCATATCATGTCCTTTCTGGACCACCACACAGATCTTGTATTTAGTTTCCTATATCTTCATTAGTCCAATCCTTGGTGTATAACAGAGATTTTAGACAAATAAAGATAAAAACATAATTCTATCAGAACCATTCTTTAATTTACTAAGTATGTCCTTCTGGAACTTCTTTATATAGAAAATACTGTCCTTATCCTGGAGTCTCAATCCCCTCCCCCCTCATTTCTTTCCTGCCTTCTCTCTGACTTAACCTGCTATGTTCTCTGCCTGATATGCCAGTCATGGTCCAACATCATCGACTCTCTCAATGTCCTTTGAGTGTAACAGTATCTCTTATTCCTCTGGATTTGCACACAGCCCTTGTGATATAATTATTCTTTCATTCTCTTCATTAGGACAGGAGCTGACCCATGCCCCTCTCGATTGTTGATTTGGCCCAGCTACTAACTGAGAACCTGGGCACAGTAAAGAGAATGCATACATATATGATGACTGAATGCTGGAAAGATGAAGGTGTCAAAAACTGCTTTTTGTTTTATCTCAGTCTGCATACAATGACTGAACCCAAGGATAGACACCACAAGTAGGAGAGACTTTGGAAGACTGTACCCAACGGCTTTCTTTTGGAGGTAAAGAAACCCAAAATCTGAGAAGTCTCTTGAAATCATCCAACATCATAGTCATTCTCTAGGTTAGAACCAGAAGCTGTCTCTCTCAGAAATCTGTTCCAGTAATTCCGTTTCATTAGTTAGGTCTCCAGAAGCCTGTGTAGATTGGCTTCTAGAACTGTAAAGATGAGAGAGAAACGATTTTGACATTTTTCTAAGTGATTAACATGTCAGAGACAAAAAGATTTGTTTTTTTGTAGAGAGCAGGAATAGACATTAGCTAGGTAGTCTTGCTACTCCCAAGCTATGATGAGGTTACCTTTTGGCTTTTGATTACACAGGAGGCAAGATGACTCCCCCAGCAAATGGGCAGACCTCACTTTTGGCCACGGCAGATCGACACTTCTAACCCTACCTCATGCTGTATCTCCTTCCTCTCCCCATTTGTCCGATTACCCTGTGATTTTAGTGCCCTGAGCTAGTCCTATAAACTCCCAGGAGATGCTAGGCAGTTGTTTATGATGAACCGAGCTGGGATCCATGGCCTCCGGATTTTAGATTTGTGTCAGTAGGGGAGGCTTCACATCATTCATCACTCTGTGCTTTTGATCTCCCTCTGCTGAAACAGGAGGTCTCCTGGGCCTGGGAGCTGACTTTACTGGATTACTAGGAAAATGTGCATAAAATCCTTTGGGCTCCATGGGGAAAGCACCGTGTAAATTCCAGATCTCCTCATTTTCTTTTCCTTTGCAGAAGGCCTAATTTCAGGTTTAGAAGCTGAGAAATGGGGTCCGACAAATCTTCCTGAGATCTTACTTTCCAGCAGGCCCTGTGGGCTATCAAGACAGCATATGAGATGGCCACCTCAGAGTGCTCACAGATTCCCAAGCTCAAACAAGACAGATTTTCTACATAATTGTGGCTGACAGGCAGGAGATCCAGTTTCTCCTCCTATCTCCCCAGGACTGAGGACTGGGGGCAGTAAAGGAAGGCCAGGAAATTTCAATTTATGAAATGTATTCCAGAGGTCTTCCAGTGAATGCTGGGAAGATGTCAGGAGACAAGTGACTGAGTACTCCTGAACCCTACAAGATATACTTCGTTAGGATTGTGTGGTTAAGGGCTGGGGTAGGGCCACCTCCCTTCTCATCCATGTGTGGGCTTGAATAGCCCTCCCAGGGCTGAAGGAGTGAGCCTCAGGGATCTGAATCTACAGGGTAAGTGAGAGCCTCCTGCTCCTCAGTTCAGACCCTCTTTGGTTTGTCTTCCTACCATAGAGAAATTTGCCAAGTTTAATGTCTCCAAGAGTCAAAGTAAGAGGTAGATTCTTAAGGGAAGGGGCACAGCACAACATGGGAAACCAAGCTAGATCCTGGGATAGGAAAGGCTACTTCTTGAGCTTCAGAGATCATTTTTCATAGAAACCTTTTCCCTGAGAATAGGAGGCATGAGTGGTGAGATGGGAACCCTATTCGCCATTTTCATAACTGGCCTCTTCCTCTACCAGTGACTGCAAGAACACAACCTCTGGTTTCATCTTCCCCGATGGTTAGACACTTCACTTGGTTAGATACTATTCCTTATCCACTTCTCTGGTGAGACCTTCATCCAGGCATCTCCCTCACCCTAGAACACTCCATATGGCACTAATATGCTACCCTGTTTCTCCTGTTCCACACATCCTCACTCCCTCAATCCTCCTGTTCTATGAGGCAACATCTGCCTCCAAAGTGAGGGTGGTTAGGTTAACAGCTGTGTGTGGTCCAAGAAAGCAGGTCTTCTGACATACCAATCTCTGTTATTGTAAGAGGAAGCTCTATGAAGGAAGTGACCCACCCAAGGTCACAAAACCAAACAGTGGCCTAGTGAAGATTAAACTCAGCATTTTCAGGCTTTAAAGTCTGTGCCCTCGTGAGAGTCTCAAGAAGACACAATTTCATGAGTCCTCGTCATCTCGTCACGGTTCGGGACTTGCTTCTTTTTCAGCTCAGTCCCTATACCTGAGCTTCTCAGAAGATACGATATGAGATCTTCAAGGTGAACATGTGAGTCCTCTGCTGTTGCAAAACTAAAGTCACCCAATATTTTATATGTGGTTTAAAATTTACAGCTTTCCCCCCCACCTCACACAGTGTTGGTGGGTAAGTGATCTAGGAATGGCTGAGCTGGGCAGCTTTCATAAGGTGCAAGCTAGCTGTTGGTCAAAGTTGTAGCCATGAAGGCTGGGCTAGAGATGGAGAAAATGCTCCCATTGTGACTCCTGCACAAGGACTGAGTTCATGGCAGAGCAACTGCTCCTACCCTTAAGCTCTGCAAGTGACACAGTGCAATAGCTACTCTATTCTGGTCATTAGGAGACAGCCACTAAATATTGATGACTTTCAAAGAGGGGGGAACTGAGTGTCCTTCTTTGAAGAGAAAGCTATGAAATAATATGCAAATGTTGAAAGAACCCCATATTCCAATATTCAAGATAGTCTGCCTTTAAGGGCAGAACATTTCCACTTCCATGCTTGGTCAGTATGGGCTTTGGAATTGTCTTTTGCTCACCTGCATCAGGAACTAAGCCCAGGAAAGACACTTTCATCTTGGCACATTATTGAAGGATATGGACTGGAGCTGTGAATGGCCACAGGCATGTGGTGTCTTCTGGAAACTTCTTCAGTGGCTGACTTAGTATGAGGAGACTAGTTGCAGAGCCAACACTCTTAGAAGGAAGTCTTTTTAGACACCAAAACCCCCACTGAGAAAAATATGTTCAAATGCTCAGAATGTTTTATTTTAACCATTTCTAGATGTCTTGACATATATGTATTTCCAGTCCATTGGTTCGTAGATAGATTTTTTTATAGCAATTACCTTTTTCCGCTGCACTATGTGGAGGTACATTCAGGACTAAAATCCCCAGGTAAATGGCCATCTTGTCAGGCCCTGCATCAGGCAGTAGGCATGATTTTCATTCAATCAAAGTCCTATGAAGGAAGTAGTGGTTTATGGTACAGATGAGGAGACAGAGACAGGAAGAAGTTATAGATGGATTCAACTTCAAATACACAGCCAGATGCTCCTGGCTGTCTTGCTCATGCATAAGTCTTAATGACTACATGCTTCTCTGAATGGGAAAAAAATGGAAATAAACAACATTTCTTGATTTTTGGCATGAATAAGAATCTTCTGTAATCTCAAGAACCTTATGTTAAGATGGAGGTTCTGAGTCAGAGCTTATGGGGGTCTGAGAGTTTTTCATCCTTAAAATGGTACCTGCTAATGGAGGATGCTCCACTCAGAAGGACAAGATTCCCTTCCTACCCCGGCACGTCTTTTACTAGAGGGAAGGATTTTTTTTAAAAGACTTTATAATCATGTAGGGCTGACCACACCTCACACTCAGAGTTCTGGCTTCAACTTGGCCCTGTTGCCTTTGCAGGAGAGCAGTGATTTCAGAAACGCCCCGGATCAGATTCTGTGCAGGTAGGGTATAAGACCAGTGAAGCCCAAGGCATGAATATGCACAGCAGAAAGGCCTTCCCTGTAGCTCCACCCACTCCACCCTCCTGATGGTGCCCATTGAGGATGCCAGGGTGACCCTCAGCCTAGACGACCAAACCCTGAATCTGCAACTAGGCTGCGAAGGCATGAAAGACAGAAGCTTTGTGCCGCATTGCTTAAGCACGGGCATGTTCTTAGAGCGCTAACGGGCTGCTTTGCTTGGGGAGAACAGCAGGTGCCGAGGAGGAAGCAGGCTCCCAAGCTGGGCCAGAGCGGGAAACATACACTGTTCCTGGCCAGCGTGCATTGAGCATGCAGTGCACGCACTCCCCGGGCTTCCTCCAACGTCTCGTTTTGCATAACACTTTTTTGTTTTCATTATGCCTAAATTTGGCCTGCCCAGAGAGTGTGATTAAAATGAAAACCTTATTCTAATAGAGCTGGGGAAAATGGAAGAAGAAATCTAAAAATAGGCTAAGGGAAGGAGAAGAAAAGAAAACCTCAAATAATATAATGACCGAGTTGGTTCAAACACACATTCGCAGTCATTTCTCTCTGAGAGACAAAACAGCAGCGGCATCCACACAGGTGTTTGTATAATCCAGGTCACATCAAAACTCCTCAGCTATTTTACAAATTCAAAACCCTGAGGGTGGAAAAAGGAAGCAAACAGTAATAGGAGATAATAAAAAGAATAATAAGGCTGCCTCCCTGCCTTGCACAGAGGTGTCTGGTGAACCAAGAAGGTGTCCGTAATGTGCTTTGTTCTCTGTGGAGAAATGCTGAATGGCAAGAGATAAAATATCATCGCTATGCTACACAAAGCCCAACAAGGACAGGCCATACACAGTATGGGATTCTTTGCTTTCTCTGTAATCAGATAACCTCACCTGATGGGCTCATCTCATATTTAGAAGGTATCCATCCTCTAAACCCCAGACTAAGTGAAGTTCTCCAGATGACATTCCTCCCCAGAATTCCCTTCAACACCTGCTGGGAGACTCTTTCCTCTATCTTAGGTTGTTTAATTTATCGTTGTTTTTATTGACATTGTTTAGGCTAATGCTGAATTCTCCCTTGGTCAATGCCTAGGAGATGCACTGAATGAATGAACGAATGAATGAATGAGAGTACGTCATTCTTGGTACAAATTCCTTGGGCTTCTATTTCCAAGACAGTAAGTGATGGAGAAGAATTTGGGCAGATCCTCTCTGTTTCATTTCTTTTTCCATGACAGAATATTCAACAGCAACACCGCTTGAGAAGATTTAGTTCATCATAGTAGTGAGGGAAGGTATGGCTGGCAGGAGTTTGTAGCTGGGACTTTTCGCATCTCAGTAGGCTGGGAAGCAGAGAGCTTATTCAGTAGTGGGGCCAGCCTGTATCCCTCAAGCAGCACCCCCAGATCCTTTTGTGAGACAGCTAGGCTCTTTGTCCAAAAGGTTACACAACCTGGCAAGACAACACTACCAGCTGAGCATTGGATGTGGCAATGTTGGTCTTTAGGGAACATTTCACACACCAATTCTAAGGGTCTCTAAGTGCCTTTTCTGTTTGTCTTCATCACCAGCTCAGTATGTCTGTCTAGGCAGATAAACGTCAAAGTCATGGCCCAGCTTCGACACCCAGAGTTGCAGAGAAGAAAAGGCCATCCTTCCGTGGTATTGCTTGTTTAGCTCTAACTGTGTTCCCCAAATAACACCCACACAATGTGAATTATAATTTGTCCTAGTTAAAAGTGAGACCCGGAAAAGCTGAGCTGTCCAGTTGAAGCAGGGAAATTACTAAAGTCATTAAGATTAGAATGTGGGCCACCCCCTCCAGGGTGAAATACCTCCTCTTTTATAGGAACCTTAAAATCCCACGGGACTGGAGTAGAGCAGTGAGTGGCAGGATCATAATGTGGTTAGATATGTCCGCATTAGACTAACAGCCCGGCCTCCACTCCTTACCAAACCATTCGACCTTGAGCAAGTTACCAAGTAACCTCCCCATGCTCCTGTCTTGTCCCCTGTAAAAGAGGGCTGATCATTTTCCCACTTCCTGGGATGGGAGGATGTAATGAGTTAATACACACAAAGTTCTTAAAACAGGGCCCAAAGTGGGCACTCAATAAATGTCAGCTCTTTATTACTCTCTTGCTTTCTCTCTTGCATATTCCTGTCTCCAAAGTCTGTGCCTTTTATTCATGAGCTTCCACTTCTCAATTGAAATCGGATTCAGCTTTCAAGGTTCAGCCCCTCATAGGCCATAGATCACTGCCTGTCAGGCTGGGAGGAGCCATATAGATAATTGAATCCAACCCCCTAATTTTACAGATGAGAAGTCAGAGGCACAGAGAGGCACACTGAGTTGCTCAAGGTCGCAGAGCCAGCTTGATTCAGATATGAGCACAAACCCAAGGGGATCAACCTTGCAGCCTGTCCTCCCCTCCCAGCACTGGGCAGCCTTCATCTGAGGAGTTCAGAACTGTTATTTTTGGTGTCATTACTCTGGTGCTTGCTTTCTTGACAAGGCTTTTTATTAGGGTGTAGCTAGTGATTAGTTTAGAATAGTTTTCCATGAATATACTTTCATCCTCACCCCTTCTTGCTCGCTAAGTTGCTTTGTATAAAATAGGCATTTGCTGATGGTAATAATAGTGGTTTGTATTATATGAATAAAATCTTCCCATTTCGTTGACTCATGAAGCAGTGATTGTTTCGTCTCATCTAGACAAGAGATAACAGTTGTAAGGAAGACTTTCCCAGAGCTACTCATCCAACTGAGGAGAATCTGTCTCTCTGCAAATGTCCCACCTATTATTACTTGCTTGAATGAATGCATCTGTTAGTGAATAGTTTGTGAGGATTTGTCTTATTTATGGAACCAGAAAGCCTGGACCGAACATTAAAGGTACTTTCTGTTGTTGTTGGAATTAGGTTTCTGTAGTTCAGGCTTGCCTGGACCTTGTGATCCTCCTGCCTCAGCCTCCCAAGGGCTGCACCAGCATGTGCAGTGAGAACTCTGTCTTCTCAGGATCTATAGTGATCACAACAGACTCACAATATTTATTTGTTGACGCAGTTATTCACAGTGTTCTCTGGCTGCCTCCAACCCTGAGGATGTAGAATCTGTTCATACACATAGATGTCATTGACCCTGTGTTCTCACATACTTGCTTCTCAGGCTGCTTTTCTTTCTTCCTTGCAAAATGTAGCTAAAGCTATATTTGCTCCCTTTGAAATTCTTGATGATGCTTTGAGAACAGCCCGGGAAAGTTAGCACTGTAGATTATTTAAACTGGGTTGTCACAGCCAAGAGAACATGGGGATGGGAGTTGCCTTGGGGCAGATGTTTCAGGACTACATCAGGAAGCAGAAGCTGGAGGGGATGTGGACAGGAAGTGAGAGGAGGCACCTGACTAACCATTCCTGTTCCCTGTTTTCTTGATCTTTAATTACATCCTATTTCATGAATTAATGATGTCACTGCCGCCTTAATATAATTCATTAAAGCAGTTGATTTCAGGCAGTCCTATGTGGCCTCTTCCGTGAAACTCACAAGAGAAACCTTTCTACAATCTAACCTTTATACAAGCAGAAGGCTTCCGAAGAAGAGCTTTTCCTCTTCAGAGAGATCTGGGGAGAATCAGAACCCCTCCCTCACCTCCTCAGTGGCAATTAACCAGACTTTCAATAGAACGATTTCAACTAAGCATATTCACTTTTAAATAAACTAAGAAGGTTAGTCATGACTATAAAGTAATGCTAGCTACCGGGTTAAATCTTATCCAGACTTTAACTCCTATCCTCACACTGCTGTAACTCGGCTACTATCATTCTTGTTGGACAGAAAAGAAGGGAAAGGCTAGAAGAGCCTTCATAGCCAATCTCTCGGTTATTTAATGACAGAGGAAGCACTTAACCCCAGAGCTGCAGCAGGAATAACTGAGGTCCTAGATATTGAACTTCTAGAACATTCTAGGTTTCCATGATTCCCTGCTAGCAACCTGAGACAGGACAGGAGCTGGGCCAGGTCCATTTATTCCTTTTGTATTAGTATAAGAAATTCCTCACATGGGGCATTCTGGGATGCTGAGGCACAGCTGCCCCACTCCTACCACTAACGTCTCCACAGTGGTGTGCTACTAATGTCCCCAGAATGGTGAGCTTACCATTTGCTAGGTACCATTAAGGGTATTTAATCACATGTGATTTTTTACAGTAATCCTACAGTACAGGAATGATCTTCTCTTCAGAGGGGGAAGTTGAGGCTTGGAGAAGTTAAGTAACTTGCTGAAATTCACAAAGCTTATAGGCCAGACCCAGGATTTAGGCACAGGCATAGCTGACTCTTTCTCCTAAGAGGGGATGGAGTTCACAGATGACTAGAGGGTATGGTCTGCCTTCCTCAAGGGTGCTACTGGACCATTCTGGAATCATAGCTCCACCATCTATAGCGCAGTGTGACATGGGAAGGTCACTTAACCTTATGAGCTTCAATGCTTCATCTATAAAATGGGCAACAGTAACAGTTACTACTACCCATTTTGTGTTACTTAGCATAGCTATGGAGTTAACATAAGTAGACTGCTTAGAGCAATGTCTGACACTGTTATCATTTGCTTTTTTTCAGAGCCCTTAACCCAGTGGTTCTCAACCTGTGGGTTGTGCTCACTTAGGGAGTCGAATGACCCTTTCACAGGGGTTGTCTAAGGCATTGGAAATCGATATTTACATTATGATTCATAACAGTAGCAAAATTACAGTTATGAAGCAATGAAAATAATTTTATGGTCGGGGATCACCACAACACAAGGAACTGTCTTAAAGGATTGCAGCATTAGGAAGGTTGAAAACCGCTGCTGAGCCCATGTTCTTGCTCGCAGGGAATTCAGTCCCACATCTCTTCATTCTTTGTACCATTTCGGAGGAAATGTACCCTGCATTCTGGACAGAGGTCAAAAGGGAGCATTTCCAATGGTACCAAACTATCATCATAGACTCTCTGACTTTAAGGTTCTTTCAGCCATGGAGTTACTAGAATTGAACTCACTAAATTCCTATTAGTTGTGGATGTGGACAGAAGGAGCTTTCCTATGAAGCTGCCTGGGGAACTGGCAGCATGGAGGGATGCTGGCTATGCAATTACGGATTAAAGGGCTCCAGGAGGAGAGGATAGTTTGCATGAGAGCTTTGGAGCAGGTGGATGTGTCAGCCATGGACTTCTCCATTGGGTCTAGGCCACAAGCTGTAACTGTTGCAACGGAACACCATGTGTATAGAGGTGGGACCCCCTCATGTTTTAGGAAACATATATGCATAATCTTTTACGTTCTAGGAGATTTATTTTATGCCTCTCTTCCTATCTTGATAATGAATGCATTAAATCCTCTTGGACAGGCATTGTCCCCTTGTTGTGGGTATAGTAAGAATATGTATTCAGTCTGGAGCCCTAGTTATTTTCTTAGCCCTCTTTCCTTCCTCCACCACCATCCACTTTCTAGTCCCTCTTAAGAGTCTTTCTTTAGAGGGAAATTTCAGGGATTAGAGCCTGTCACTTCTGCTGTACAGTTTGTGAGAACTCCATGGTTATATGGGAATTGATGCTTGGTATCTTCTCCTAAGTATAAGAAAGAACATGTTGACTGGAGCAGACAGTCTGGAGGAGACAGCTGTGTATCTCCTTTGATTTCTGGCATAGGATAGCCCTTAGTAGCTCATTAAATACTGGCTGGGTTCTTACTTGCCAGGGGAGATACCTGGATGGAAAAGGTTGTTTTCCCAGGGCAAGGCTCACACATTGCACTCTGGTTGTGCAGAGCTCTTTGATTTTTTTTTTTCTCCAGTAGTTGTAGTGGCAGGTTGTGTGTATGATTTCCCTTGAAAAACAGAAGCCATTTAAAAATGTTTAAAAAAACTGTCTGGATGAAAGTATGAATGTGCAACACTTGATCAAAATCATCTGTTTTTGGCAGAGGAGCCTCCACTTCCTCTGTGGAGTTTCCATGATATCAGCTTTATTGAGCAATGAAGCTTTAATGCAGAGCACCCTTGCAAACTGCACAGAGGTGTCTCGGTGAAGGGCTCCATCCTAGGCACTGCACGGAGAAGAGAGACAAGGCCAACCAGCTCTCTGCAGTCTTGCCAAGGAGCAGAGACTTGTATGTGATACAATGTCACAGGTGATACTCTACACTGTGACTCCAAGTTTATCTTTGCCAGCTGTTGCAGGTTCCTCCAGACCACAGATATAATTAAATTGTCTTTGCTTCCCTAGCCAATAGCAGAGCATCATCAAATGACCCATGTTTTTACTCTCTCCCCCCATATAGACAGGCACCCATCAGGTCTTTGTAGGGATGCCTTGCTGTCAGCAGAGTTCTACTGATTTTTCAAGCCATGCTTTGTTGACCTGCTTCCCTAGAAGTTGGTCCTGGTCTACAGAACAGTTGTCTCCTTTCTTCATGCCCTCACTTTCCTTGGTTGAGGCTTTTTTTTTTCTTTTTTGAGCAGAGGTTGAACGAGGAGATTGTTGAATTAATAGGACTGGTGTACTTACTGGACTCTAGAAAGAATTTGCATGTTGTACACTTTTTCACAGTAAGATTTTAGGCTGTCTCCTCTCTTAAACTGTGTATGTGTGCACATATGATTGTGACTATAGCTCCAACGTGCAGCCCATTCTTTTACATGATGTGTTGTATATATGGAATCAAGGCAGGAGACGTTATGGGAGGAAGAGCAGCCTATAATGGAGGTATCTGTGAAATAGCTAAGGGCAGAGGTCTCCCAACTGCTTGTTTTTTGTTTTTGTTTTTGTTTTTTCCTAATCATGTGGCATGATCAGTCAGTCCATGACAGAGACAAGCCAGGGCTTCTTCATGTTTCAAAGGGCTGCTGGTTTCTGGAGCCAAGCACTGTTGTGCCATTACTGATTCATGTGTGCTTGGAAAGGTAGATGAAGTATGACCTGAAGAGTCATCATTAATTACAGGGTTATCTATGGAGGAAGTACGTAAGATCCCTAGGGTGAGCGGTACACAGAGCTATTCAGCAGTTGTTTGCAGCCCCGTGCTCTCCCCACCCCCACCCCCAATGGTGTGTAGGGACCACATGTGTGCACATCTTAACAACTCAATTTAAAAGTTTAGTGGATTTTTATTGGCAGCTAGAAATTAACAGCGAAGGGAATGTTTGCACCACAGAACTGACAGGTGCTACTGATCAGAGCCAGCCTACCTTGGCTTTTGCTCCACCCTCCAATGTGGTTCCTGAGTGTTTGTCGCCACACATCTGTTTTCACCTCCAGCTCCCTGTAGGCTTGCACTGTATGCTCTTTGCTTTGTTACGTATCATGGCGACAGGCCCAGCATAGTGACCTACAATGAAGGGGATCAGGATGAGTGTGGAGTGGACTGAAGGACTGCACAGGTAGGCAACCACAGCGTTCTGAATCTTATGCCCTCTCCTTGCAGGCACTCGCTTCCCTCCCAGGAAGCACCCTGTAAGTATGAGGAAGCATGAAGGATTTGATTTACCGCCTCCTCGAAACAGGGATTTACTGTGTCATCTTTCATATTTGCCTGTGTATTTTAGCCCTCCAGTCTTCTTTACCCTCATATTTTCTCCATTTTCCCCAGGCTTTTACTCCATTTATGTTATAAGATTACTCCATTAGCATCACAGAGTCTGGAGACATTTGATGGAGACATCATCTGGTACCCTGGAAGGTATACGGATTTTATTTCTTGAGCCAGAATCAGCCTACTGAAAGAGGCCGCCCTGTGCTGTGAATCTGCATATATAAGTCAGCTTTGGGGGAATACAGGAGAGGTTTTATTATTTATTATGTCTGCCAAGGGCATAGGCTTCAGGAGGGTGGACTGACTTTGTATATTCTGTGTACTTTCCACGACCTGGAATTCAGTCTACCCCATGGTGTGGGGTAAGCATGCTGAAGGATTCTACAAGTTCTCTAGAGCCATACAGTCTGGAAGTGACTAAGCTGGAATTTAAACACAGTATGCCCACAATACCTTACCCTGCACTTCATCTCTGCGGTGTGCTGTGTATCCCTGAAGGAGAAGAAAAGAAGCATCAAGATCATGGATCTTAACATGCCAGAGGCAGGAGTGGAGAAGCAGAGAGAATGGAGATGCTTAGACTCAAACTACCACTCTCAACCTGGCCAGATGTGCTTGATGTCGTGATGCTTTCGTGCCTTGGATTCCACTCCTTGGTATGAAATTAGTGTGTGCTAGGGGAACAGGACACTTCCAATATGAACAATTCTCACATCACATCCTGCTGGAGAATCATGTGCCAGAAAGCCTGAAGGCTCTGACTGGGCAGAGAGCACCCTGCGAGGAACTATTAGATTTGAGCTAATTCTTTTCTCCTGGGTAACGCATCAACCTCATGTGACCCAGTATACATGCCATTTTAAAATATGGCCCTAGCTGGTAATTTTCCTGTTTATGGGAGGAATTTTACCCTTCCTACTAAGCTTCAAGGGCAAAATCAAAACGTGCCCTCTTTTCCTCTCCTTCCTTCCTCCCTAACAGCCATTAAAGTCTTTTCTTTAATTCAGACACATGAATCTCCTCCTGTTATGTGCCATACAGGCATAGGAGATATGAAGGATCTGGATTATTGTATGCATGTGACAAATCTCCTCATACCTCTTCACTTTAGATCATATTGTCGTCACCTTGGGCTTCCATGGAAAACACAACAGATACAGTGTGTTAAGCAAAGAGAAAATTATCTTCTCATGATTGTGGAAAGTCAGAGTTCATCATCCATATACCACCGGAGTTGTTTCTGGTGTGTTCTTCCTGTTTGTAGGTGGCCACTTTCATAGTGTATCCTCATGTGATATTCCTCTGGGAAATAGCACAAGGATGGAGGAGAGAGAGGTAGAGGGAGGGAGGGAGAGAGAGAGAGAGAGAGAGAGAGAGAGAGAGAGAGAGAGAGAGAGAGGAGAAAGAGATCTTTCTCTTCTTACAGTGTCCAAAGCCATAAGCTCATTTCATCCTATTTATCTCCTCCAAATATAGACACAATGATGGGGTATAGCTTGTACCTATAGATTTGGTGGAAAACCACTGAGTCCACAATAGACCTATAGTGTAAAGCTCAGAAGGCAGTCAGGGTAGGCACACAACTGCAGCATTATTAGCATGGGGTCTGGACCTCAGATAGTTCAGGAAATTTCCCAAGGTTACCAGGCTGGTGGAAGTGTTGACGCTGGAGGAAAAATGAGTTTTCAACTTCTTCTCCTTCTCACTGTTCTGTGATTCCCCAGCTCAAGTCTAACCAAAACAAAACAATGTTCTTCTATCTTCTATCCTTGATACACTGGGAAAGATGCCTTCACAACACCCATTGTTTTTTTTTTTTTTTAATGACACTTCAAAGGTAAGAAAACAACACAAGTTATTCCTGTCTTCTCACTCAACAGTAAACTTTTGGTCACCAAGAAGTATTTGGAGGTGGCTCCCTAACAGCAACCTCTCAGTTTGTCAAAGGACACCAGCTGTGTGCCCTTTAATTCATTTCAGTTCTGACACTATCTCCTAGGAGACAGTAGATAGTATGCTTACACCCACAGGATCGCCCCAAGTCAAACAGACCCCGGCACTTCACACACTGGCTATAAAGCAGGGTTCCCACTACTCACTCCTTGGGTTTGACTCATATGCTTGAGTGTCTCACAGGATTCAGAGAAACACATTACTTATATCGGCTGTTTATTATAAGGGTATTTCAAAAGGCCGTGGTGAAGAAATGGAAAGATGAGGTGTAGAATTTCATGCTCCACTGGGCTACTTTCTAGAAACCTCCCAAGAGCTCTCTGGGTCTTTCAGAGTTTTTATAGTGGCTTTATTACACAGACATGACTGATTAAATCATTGGCCATTGATGGCTGATTCAATGCCAGTCCCTGAAGAGCTTAACAAGCCCATGGATTTCGTACCTCCGACTTACTCATTATAGCTGAATGTAATGAGCAAAAGGTTCCAACCCTCTAACCATGCCTTGGTATTTCCTGTGACAAGCCTCATCCCAAAGCCTCCTAGGAGCTGTAGCTCAAATAATTCATTAATATCCAAAATATACATAATACTTCGACAATTCTAAAGATTTAGGATTTTATTCCAAGAAATAGGATGAAGACTAAGCATATATTTCATAGTATCATAGCCAACTCAAATATTCTTCTATAAAGAAGAAAATACTATACTATACTATAATGTAATATATTATAATACTAGCAATATTATCCTGATTTATCTTATTAAAGTTATAATGTTCCTGGTATGTGTCTTGAATAGACAGCCATCACAAATAGTAGGGTATTACCTATACTTTTGACAAACTGGCTATAAATTGGGGTTCTCATTACACTCTCCTAGGATTTGACTTGTATTCTTGAATGGCTCATAGAATTAACTTTTTCAGTTAGTATGCAAAATAATAGGTTTCATTTTCGGTATTTTCAAACATAGATATATTTTTACTTCGTTCATATTCATCCCCCAGGCCCCTCCATCATCCTTCACATGGTCCTGTTAGCCCTTTCCTTCTAATTCCCCAAGTAGGTCTCTTTCTGCCTGCATCTATGCATATATCTATGTGTATAAAATTAAGATTTATTTTAATTTTTCTAATATGGTTGTGTGTCTCTCTCTCTGTGTGTGTGTGTGTGTGTGTGTGTGTGTGTGTGTTGGGGGGGGGTGTCTGCATATGACTGGAGAGGCCTATAGAAGCCAAAAAAGGTATCAGGTTCCCTGGAGTTACAGGTGGTTGTGAGCTCCCTAATGTGGGTGTTGGGAACTGTATTTAAATTGTCTTCAATAATGTACATGTTGTTAACCACTGAAGCATCTCTAGTCCATGTAGGATATACATATATGCACATTTGTACATATATAAAACTGGACCTATATGTGAGAGAAAATGTGATTTTTTTATGCTCTTATTTCTTTCTTACTCTGTTGTATCCCTCTTGAAATCTTAGTGCCCTGAATAAAAATTTACCGCAAATACCACCATATTGATAGCATCTCTCCTCTTGGTGGTTTTTTTTTTAATCTGTATATATTCATTAGATTCTTTTGTGATAAATAAATTCAGTAAGGAAACCCATGGACTTCTTTATGTCTATCTCCCATGAAGATTCCAAAACCGTGGCCAAACATGAGACCATGAAATCTAAACTATAGACAAGACTGATCTTTTTTCCTGTGAGTGGAACCTGTTGAGAAAGTGCACTGGTATTCTCTTCATAAGCCAGCTGGCCCATGTCAGTTGCTGTGTGCGATCTCCTCACTTTACCTATATCTGTGAGAATTCATCATTTAATTCAGGACAGAGCAGAAGGCACCACTAGGTCCTTATCAAGCCTATTCATATATTATATCTGATCTCTGGGAACTTCTGATTCTCTTCCAAATGTTCTGAGCCTCAGCACCAGTGGAAGGGGCTATTAGAAATCAACGTGACAATCAAATACATGAAGAAGCAGTTTCATCCAGCTGTCATATCAAGTTCTCACTGGGAGAAGTAGACCATAGACAGAGTCAGGTCAAATCATACTTCACATCTAGCCTTGCCATCTCGTCCTTCATTCTTTCACATTTTCCCTTTTCCCAAAGAATTTTTAAATGACTTATAGCTTTGCCACTTGGTATTTGGGTGACATTCCAGAAGCCATTTTACTGATTTCTCAGTTGCTAACAATTGTTGACAAAAACGAACAAACAAATAAAACAAAACAAAAACCTTGATTCTCAAGGGGAATAAGATAGTTTATTCTGGAACCAAATATGAGTGACCTTGGTCTGGGAACAGATTTGGATAACCCTAAATACTGTATTCCAATATGCTAGTAATTTCATGAAGTTTTGCTAAAAGCAGAACTAAGAAAGCTCTAAATCAAGACATGAAGCTAAAGCTGTTGATAGAATCTCAAGGCAGCTAGGTTAGAGTAAAGTAAGGAACATCTATCTACCTTAGGCTTCAGATGTCATCCGATGTCACTCTCAGCTTTTGGGTTAGCTGGGGGGTCTGTGTGTATCCCAAGATGATTTACCTAACAGCCACAAGGATGTTAGGTCACACACAGAGGTAGATAATAAATGACTACTTATAGAGCCATAAACTTGGCTTCCAAATCTGTAATATTTTAGATCCTTACAATTAGTCAACCCGCCTGCCTTGTAGAATATTTGACACAGGTGTGCCTGTTTCTATTTATTTATTTATTTATTTATTTATTTATTTATTTATTTATTGAAAATTCACTTCCTACAGCTAACATGCAGGTCTGTGTGGAAAATTAAGCAAAATGATACATGTAAATTCTAAAGCCAGCATTTCCCACACAGTAACTTCCCAATAATCAATATGCATAATTTTAAGATGGAAATGTGACTGTGATCGGCCTGAGCTTAGGGACCTGTGGTAAGAAATGTCCCTCACTGTTTAACACGAATGTGATCTTGGCTTGAGCTTCTGCGCGAAGTTTACGGTTCCCTGGTGTCACTGGAAAGGGATTCGTTATTTCACTGGATTGCCAACAACACAATCCCTGGAAAGGCATTAGGATTTGGGAACAGCAGGTGATTATGGATGGGGCTAAATTACTTACTTCCTCAGCTTGTCTCTGGGCTTTATCATGCAGACTTGTCACAGGAAGCTGTACATAAAGATGAATAATGGTCTGTTTAACTCAGGGATCTGAAAGGTCACTGGGGCCATGTCAGACACATGAAGTTGTGTTTGCTACATCCATCAAGAAGCAATCATGTGTGGATGTGATGCATGGCAGGCGTCGTGAGAGCAGACTTCCAAGGCTTGTTCTGTATTCTGGTCAGGCTAGGTGTCCTTTGGTGGGGCAGTGACCAAGCTCCCTGTGGCCTGGATCTGGCAGGACTTCCTAGCTACTTCCTCCTCCTATGGAGGAGCACTCTGGCAGTGGGGATGGAGGGATTGGGGGTTGGAAGAGGACAGTTGATTCACAAGTTCATGATTCTTGGCTTAAGAAGGAGAGGCCTGGAGATGTGGAGGTGGCTCAGTAAAGCACTTGCCACACAAATATGAGAGCCTGGGTTTGGATCCTAGGACTCATATAAATGCCAGGTGTCTAAGGATACTGAAAGGCAGGAGTAGGAGATCCTTAGAGCTACTTAAGTAGCCAGCCTGGCCAGATCAGGAAACTCTGTATTCAGAAGAGAATGCCCTGCCTTAGAAAATAAGGTTGTCAGTGAAGAAGTGGCTTATCAACCTGGGGTCTCCACCCAATCACCCACACTTACTTCATCTGTACACACACACACACACACACACACACACACACACACACACACACACTAAAATAAAGTAAGGAGAGCCTGACTTCTCACAAGACCCAGGAGAGCCTGACTTCTCACAAGACCCCCAAGATTCATGTGGCTGAGCCCAGCTTTGGGGCATAGCTATAATCCCAGCTTCATGGGAAGCTGATTGAAAGACCACCTGCCAGAGCTGCAGAGTGAGGAAAGACAAGACTGAGAGAGAGACTTTGTCAAAATAAAAATATAATTTACAAGGGCTGTGTATGTAGCTCACTGGTAGAGCACTTGCTTAGAAGGTATAAGTTCCTGGAGAGGCTCTGAGCTCATCCCCTAATAACATAGATGTATGTATGTAAATATATATGTATGAATGTATAGATGGATGGATGGATGGGTTATAAATAGAAAAGAAAACAAAGTTGTATGACTTCTCACAGTGTCAGTATTTTTTTGTTTAGGTTATCTTTCTTCAAAGGAAGTTAGTGTACCACTGTGAGCAATGGTTTCCTGCTCTGGACCCAACACCTTTTTATCCAAACTTCCGTCTTGTTTGTGGATACCTGCATCTATGTGCTAGCCATGTCAGATGCAGTAATTTTTTTCAAATGGTCCAATTTGGAATTTCTGTAAATTTGTAGACAAGAAACCTTATACTATTGTTGTTAATGAATATAGGACACTCCCGAAAGAACTGGTAGCTTGAATACCAGACAAGGGATTCGGCTCTTGCTGGAGACTTTGGTATGAATTTTGGTAAGTGCCAAGAGGTGTTGAAGATTTGGTGGCACTCAGTTGAAGCATTCTGTTTACTAAAACACAAAATGTTCAAAGATGGTTGAGAGAGGAAAACATCCTTCCTCTGTGATTTAAAGGGACCCAAGAATCCATTCCCGTGTGTCATAAAAGATGTCCTGGACCATTTAAAAGGAGATGTCGTACAGTCATATGGAGTCTATACTTGAGGAGAAACTGCAATAGGAACTTTTTAATTCCCTTGCAACTCCAACATTTTTTTCCCTCCATCTATTAGCCCTCATGATCACCTGATTGATCATGTACACCTGCCCCCAATATCATGCCTCAGGCATGCTAGGCAAGCTCTCTCCCATTGAGTTCTCTCCCACTGAGCTGAGATCTCAGCCTTCCACTACCACTTCTTGCTTACTGGCCTGAGAGAAACTGGCGGTCATTGGAATTGCCCGTCCAGTACTTTATACTTTGCAGAACCTTCCAGGTGCTAATTCAAAACCATTGACATTTTCACTCAGAAAATTACTGGAGCCTGGGAGCGTGCCAAGGAAGTAACCCCTGAGACTCCTTCTGCCTACCCCTGCTAGCATGGGTTGGCCCCTGGAGATCATTGCCCTCCCCAGTGGAAGGAAGCCTCTCCCTCCCTCTCTTCCTGAGGGCTGACACCATTCCAATGAGTAATGTTTTGAGACAGATGCAAAATCAATGGCACAAGGCTCACGCCGCTCTGGTTATCTCCTCTTCTTTATCATTCAAGCTCCCCTGGCTTCCCCAGATGAGAGTCTGGGGAGAGATTCATCTTCTCCCTTGTTTCTTATTAGAACACTGGTGTAGCCACAGGGACAAGAATGACAGATATTTCTAGACTGTCTTGGGGGAGATAGAAAAGAAATGAGCTCTTTGAAGTACCCCACAACTTTTTGGAAACACCCAAAGTGCTGTTCGTGGGTTTAAAAAAATAAAGTTTTAATTATCATCTTCAGTCTGCCTAGATTGTAATCCTTGCTAAAGACTGCTCCCAAGTGTAGCTTAAAAGGCATCAATGGCCGATGCCTGAGATCTCTAATGAAAGAAGAAAGTGTATAGGCATGTGTGTGTTTGTTCTCCCCAGCAGCGGACCAGGGGTCCTCTAACACGGACCAGCGGTCCTTTCTCCACGACTCCTGCTCATTCCTCTTCCCGACACCTAACATCAGACCTTCTCTGTCACTCCAGGTTTTCCTGTCTGCCCTCGAACTTGTGATCCTCGTGCCTCAACTCCCTGCATGCTGAGATTATAGATCTGTCCCACAGTGCCTACATATGACTCCTGTTATGTTTCCTGTAGCTCGGTAACCCAGAAACAGTCCTGCCAATATTCAGCTATTCTTTATGCAGCAAAGATAGCTGCTATGAATCGGCCATGACCCTTACTAGCATTTTCTAAGTGTATTTATTACTTTTGGGTGATACATGCTTTTGTACTTGTTTCTATATGTGGAAATGTATGAGGAATGCTTGTGCATGTGTGCAGTGTGCATGTTTGTGGAGGCCAGAGGTGGATGCTGGGTATCTTCTGCCATCCCCCACTTTGAGACAGAGTCTTTTTATTGAACTTGCCACTTACCCAGTGGCTAGTCTGCTAGCTCATCAGCAAGTTCTAGGGACTCACTATATCCCTAGACTGGAGTTAGCGGTATGAAGCACCATTACTTGGTCTTGTGTAGGTGCTGGGATTGGATTCCTGTCCTCATGCTTGCCTGGAAAACACTTTCTCCACTGAGTCACGCCCCTCATACCTTTATGGTGTCATCAGTTCTTCAGCATCCTCCTAGGTGGCTTTAAATCCTCACTTTCCTTTTTTCCCCTGTCAGATCGGGCACTCAGGAAACAACTAGAAATACCCCAAGTGTACAGGTAGGAAATCTGGCCATGATACCCCAGAAAGGAGAGTCTCAGTTGGACCTCAATATGTGAAGGCTCCACATCACCAGCTACCACGTGATCTTCTATAAAATTGGATTTGCCGACTTCTGCATTCCAATAGTAGGTTTTACTACTATTGCCCATTTTGTTGGAGGTGTCCCCAACCTGTCACTTCACTTTTTTTTCAAAGCTATCTTTTCTTCCTCTTTTGTTTTCTGCTTTGTCATATGAAACATCATTAGCCTTCCCCTCCCCCCCCCCATGCTGTTAAGAAGACAGTCTAACATGAGGGCCTGACTTTAAATCCCAGCATCTTTGTAAAAGCATGTGTGTGAGGGGAGGTGGTGGTAGCGGTGGTGGCGATGGTGATAGTGATGATGTTGGTGTTGGTGTTGGTGGCAGTGGTGGTGGTGGTGGTGGTGGTAGTACAGTAGCAGGCACCTGTAACCCTAGCACTGGGCTGTGAAGAGAGGTGGATCCCTGGAGCTTGCTGGCCTGTCACTGTAGCCAAATCAATGAGTTCCAGGTTCGGTGAAAGACTCTCTCAAAAAATAAGGTGAAAGAGGAAAATGTTCACCTCCCCAACCCTTTCTGTAGTTTGAAACTCTTCCCAGACCGTTCAAGCCTTCCCATATGGTATCACAGCTAGAGGACAACAAATGAAGCACTCTAATGTGTTGGAAGTTTTGTTTAAACATCTGGACACAATAGGACCCTTTATTCCTGCTTTCACTTCCTGTGGCTTTGGTTACCTACATTCAACCATGATTTGAAAATACACTCAGTATATAACATGGTTGTAGAAGGCAGAGGAGTGAGTGAGCATATTCATGAAATTTTTATTATGGTTATGTTGTTGTGATTGTTCTATTCAAGTATTAGTTACTGACAATTTCTTATTTGTGCCTAATTTATAAATTTAAACTTTAACCTGGGCTTTCATCCATGGTAGAAATGTCATCTATTCATGTGCTCAGTGGTTTCTGTAGTTCCCTGGGTTTCTTGGACCATATCCCTCTTGAATAAGAAGAGGCACTGTGTTTGAACACTTACTCACTTGTTGAAGCCTGAGGTTCTGTTGACACATCTTTACTTTACTGATAATGTCAAGGTGTATGCATGTGGGTGGTGTACTCACACAGGTACTTGTGGCCTTATAGCTCTCTTCTGTTTCATGTCCAAAATGACATACATTTTGTTCAGTGTGCTGAGTTCCTTGGAGTTTTGGCTCTGTTATCTTCAGATGGTATCTCTGTCTGTGCAACCCAGAAATATGATGCTCAGATTATGGTGAGGAACAGATGAAGAGGTGGAAGGAGAGACAGGAGGCACTGGCAGCCTGGTATACACAAGCACCAGGGGGCATGAACACAGCAATACTGATAAATGTTGAGCCCAAGGACCTTTGCCTTTCTATATTGTACTCCTGTCTATCACCCTGGAAGAATGTGAAGACTTCTTGCTTGTTCTTTCAGTCCTCCCACAGTCTGTCTGTGAAACTGAGGAGGTGGGCACTGCTGTTACTCTACAGCAGACAGCCACTTTCCCCTTTCTCAAGGAAGGGGCCTTTAAATTCAGAATTAGCACCCAGAGGATGAGGTTACAGTTAGGAAAAAATGTTCTAACTGCTGCCTCCCAGATAGGCAGGCATTTACATTTTGCAGTGCAATAAAGAGAAGGAAAATAGAGATTTTGTTTTTTCCTGGTTGGCCTCTTAGTATTGCCTAACGGTCTTACAAAACAATTTGAGTTGGTGGACTCAGCTTCTAATCTAAGGCATGCATCTCTGATGGCTCTCAGCTATTTAACACAGTTGTTTGGGGAAGACTGTTTTATTTCTCAGTCTGCATTGCTTTCCCCCAAAATGCCTCTGCTGAGGGACACTCAAGCATGGGGAAAACTGAGAACTGTGCAATTTACTGGGTGCAGACTTGTCTTCTCCCCTTCCTCTCCCCTCCCTGACCTCCAAGCCTGGGATCCCATTATCTATCTGCATTACTCTATTTAATCTACATTTCACCTGTAGACAACTGAGACGATATTTAGTCTACGTGATTGAATCAACCATGGTGCAGTCAATTTATTTCCCTTTAGAAGAATAAGAAGACAGTTTCCACATGATGGATTTGATCAAATATCAGCAATCTGAATGGTTGGTGCGGAAGGTGAGGACCCGTGCCTTGACAGCACAATGTTATTTTTCTCCCTAAAGAGAGGTAGACACAGTGAAAAGTCTAAATTCACTTTTTTACCCATTGACTGTGAAGAACAGCCCAAACACAAGTATGGAACCGTGCAAACAGACAATTGCTTTTTAATGCCAGTCTTTTAATTATTGTAACCACCAGTTGCATTCTGGCAAACAGAGGCTGGCTTCACTATATTCGGCTTTTCAATAATGGCTCATGGTGGGAGCTCATTTCTGGCCCATTCCCTGCCCAAATCTGATGCCTAATGAGCTAAGTTGTTCAGAATCTCCTGTTAATGGAGTCCTGGCGGTGGCAGGTTTCTTTGGTCTGAATTACGTGGACAATTGCCCAAATTGCCACTTTGTTTTGCTGGCATGGTCACAGCTCACTGAGAATGTGTCTCCCTGAGGTTGCTTTAAAAAAAGATTTGGCATTTAATAAAAGCACGTCCGTACTTGTGTAACATTTCAAGCCATTTAGATAATTAAGACAGTTCCTTTGAATGTATTTTAACTATGTTTTTAAAGTTCTTTTTACAGTTCTAAAATCCCATTTTTGTTATTTGCACATTTTCAGGAAATAAAGGGATTGGGCCAAAACTGATTCCAGTTCCAGCATGGGGGTCAGCAAAGATGGGAGACTTTAACTACTTAAAGTGTGCTTTGGAGATCTTTTGCTTTTTGTCTTGGGCTTTTTTTTTAATATATATAAAGTTTTTAGCATCCTTCTCAGTGTTGTTAGAAACCACAACTGCAAACTTATCACATTGCTTCCAATTTTGTTTCTTTCAGGTTTCCAGTGTAGGCACCAGGGGATTGAGTAGTGATCTAAAAATACCGCCAAAGAAAGACGGATAAATGAAAAATCTCAATTAGCTGTGAGCTTGATCATTAGCTTCTGACTTCAGCCTCTCTCTTTCTCTCCCTCCTTTTCTCTCTGACATGCATCATGAATAGACCTACTGACTATAATCAACTCTCAAGTTTTCTTGTCTTCTCATTTCATCTCGTACTTCATTGATCTTAAGTGGGTTACTATTTTTGGAGAGATGTGTGGGTTTCTCATGTGACTGAGCAAAACATTTAATCTTAATTAAGTTTGGTAGATTTTATTTTGTTTTGACGTTCAAAGCCAGTCAACATTTGAACAGAACCATTTCCTTTGACAGTACAGTTTATCACCCAAAAACTGAAGGTAGGTTTCATTTAGAGGCCATTTTCCTCATCATTGTCATCACTACCATCATCATCCATACCCTTCCAAAAAACCAATGGGTTAAGAAGTTTTTGACTCCATCATTTATTTCCCAAATTAATTTCCCCTGCATTTGCTTTAGCTGAGAGAATACTGACATAGGAGACAAGTGACCTGGGATCCCATGGCTGACGCTTCAATAAATAACTGTGACTTCTCAGCCTCAATTTTCTCAGTGTCCTATGATGGGTTAAAGAATGATTTCTGGGGACTGTTTTTACCTTCGGTGGTCTGTATAATTCTACCAAAATAGAAAGATTTCTTTGCTCTTAAAGGAGGGAATAAAGGAAAAAAGTGTATATATATATATATATATATATATATATATATATATATATATATCTTGTGCAGGGAGGCAAGAAGAGAGGAAAAGAAAGCAAACACAGGGAGTGGGGGCCAAGTAAAGTGCTTGCAGTCTTCTTGGATTCTTGAAGGCTAACGGTAGGTAGCATGACAGCCGCACACACACACACAGTGTGTAGTGAAAGCAACATCTATAGTCTTCGAGCTGAATTCATAATCATTAAAAGTCAAGGAGAAAACTGAAGCATTGCTCAGTGTAGGTAGCAACCAGAACAATTTTTTTTTTAGTTCTTGTCAACAAAACAGACACTCTGGGAGTAAGCGATAGATGACTTGGTCATTGAGCTTCAGAAATTTTATGCATTTTTTTTTCACATTAGGTGCAGTGAAGGGGAACGGCAAATTAGGAAAGCAAATGGGTTATTGTTTCCCATGTTTCTTGATTTCTCTACTTACTTGTGGGAGAAGGTATGTCTCATGTCACCTGCTCTAGTTATTAAATATAGCTTGGGGGCCCTCTCCCCCTGTCAGTCAAATAGGGGAAGAGTGTCCTTGGTCTCCTCTGGGTTGAAGATTATACTATCTGTATTTGATAGGTGCATGTCTGAGGGTGCTTCAGCAACTGTTACTTTCCAGGGAAACTATGTGTGCCTCTAGAGCTGCTGTCCCCGCCCCTGCTGTGGGTAGGTCCCACATTATTTGGACAGAAGCAGAAAGTGCACATGGATGATATTCAGAAGACAGAACAGAACATGGCCTGCCTGACTGAAAGGTTCTGATTTGTCATCAAACATTGTAGGTGTAAACTGGTTAAGTCCAGACTTATTCCAGCTCCCCAGAATTATCTTGCTAAGGACCTGGGGTCCCCAGCCCAGGGGCCTGTGGCTGTGTCTTTCTCCCTATTAGTTCTTTTGTGGGTATAGATTTGGGCAAAATAATTTGTTTGGTTTCAAACAAAGGAGCCTGATATTATGCCTGGCATGGTAAACTCTGAAATTCTTTGGGAGACCTGGTTATTCTGAAGAACCCCCTGTAGTCAGCAGTTCCCACTGGAAGCTTATGTGAGCCCTACCTAATTTCAGTGATTTGTGGGGAGAGGGTGGTTGTGAACAAGAAGTCTGTTGCTGATGGCCAGTTGACTCTAGCAAAAATCTTGTTCCATAACAACTGCCCAATTAATCCTAGCAAGAATCTTGTTCCATAACAACTTATTCTAAAAAGAGTGAAACTCCTATTTCCAACTCACTTTAGTGCAACCACTCTAGATTGCTTTTACATACACAAAGTCTATGGGTGTTTTATATTCCTTGCCATATCTTTAGGGTGTTCTGGCAATGATAATCTGTGCTGATGAGATGCAGGTGAAGGGCCACTAAATGAAAGGTCTTTCCTTGACCCACTGTGTTGGCAGCTTAGTTTAGCTTAGATCCATTCTTCTGAGAGGTAGGCATTGTTATTTTCTAGCCTTGCGTGTCCCATGCTTCCTGTCACTCTTTTTCTTGGTTCAGGATCTCTAAAGTTGGGTCTGTCATCATTCTGAGATGAGGGAGGGAAATCACACAGTAGATTGCAGCTATCACTTGCTCTGTGTGCCTCTGTTATTTGGAGGTAAGAGAGTCACCTGTTTGTGTGTGTGTGTGTGTGTGTGTGTGTGTGGCTTCTGCCAGCTGGTAATGACCTTCCATGTGTGGCACAGAGAGGGGTGTGGTCTAGGACTCTGAGAGTGTAAATATGGGAGCAGAGAAAGAGAAGGTGTGGCATTCTGTGTGGTGTTCCGTGCTGGTGTGTTGGTGTATAGTAGTTTGATGAGAGCAGAGACCAGAGAAGGTGTGTCTGTTTGGAGCAGACAGATGGAGAGAAACACTTTGGGGTGCAGCAGCATGGAGAAGACTGCTAGCTGTGTCTGCAGTTGACAGAGTTTGGTATAGAGCCCTAAAAGAACCCCTTGACCCTAACTAGCAGGCAGAAGTAAAGGAGGTCTGGACTTCCTCTCCCACTAAACTTTTATCTCTCTTACTTAAGAATGAGGAGTTGATGGAAGGGAAGTAGAGGCCTGAACACCCCAAATAAGGTAGAGTTTTTTTTTTTTTTTTAAAAAAAAAGACCACTACAGGTGGCTTTCTGCTACAGAAAGGTATTGTTGACAATCATAGTGTATACTTGTGATGCCAACAATGCCCCTAATAAATACAGTCTTGTCATATCACTGTTATATATGTGGCTTATTATTGACCAAAGTGTCATGTAGTTGGTGACTGTATTTTCTGTCTAGCACAAAGCCATTCCATGTCATTCATGGCTTTGAAATCCTAGCCATAGCAGAAATGCAGGAAGGAAAGATTCAGTTCTATTTAAGGGTCAGGCCACTGAGAGTTTGACCATGCTCTGCTGAGTATATGGATAACAAAAATTGGACTTTTTTTCTTTTTGCATTCTTATCTTCATTTTTACTTTTTGGGGTGTGTGTGTCACAAGGATGGGTAAGCTAATTTGGAGGTACTGGGAAGTACACGTGATCGGGATGCAAGCTGTGAAACTCCCAGAGAATCAATAAAAATGTTATGTTGAAAAAAAATAAAAAGAAATCCTGGCCAATAACTGACATTCCAGCCCTACTTGAAACCACATTTTCCAACTGTAAGGGAATAGAAATCTCTCCTTCAGTTTCTTTTTTTTTTTCAATGCAGTTTATTCAGGAACCTTGAACAATCTTCTGACCCTGGGGAAAGCCAGCCCACAGCTTAAATAGCCTCTGGGTAGCCAACCCCAGCGTGCCACGTGGGCAATGCAGATAGGTCCACATACACGGAAGCAAGCCAGATCCTCAGCCTTAGCCAAATATGGAGTTGTTTGTGACAGAGAGCACTCACCATCGGGAAGGTGGAAGGCGGAAACCAGCTCCATCTTTAAGGTGCAGCATTATGCAGCTCTCTACAGTTCCCCCTTTTTGTTTTAGATGCATCAGGGAAGAGTAGAGGTCTGATCTCTGATATTAGAAATAAATTGGGACTTTGTACCGATGTTCATTTAGGTGTCATCCGCCCAAAGAGCATCAGACCCGTCGGATACCTTTTTCTCAGAGGCGGGACCTCGGGCATCAACCCGCATGCAATCAGACATGCTCTTCTCTGGGTCGAAAACAGCTGACCCTGAGTGCAGTGCTTAGCCTCGCATCCTGAGCGTAACATTTTAGCTCCCATGCTTGGGGAGACTGTCCTGCTTCAATGGCTGTAAAGGCCTGAATGGTCATGGCTGCATTACGCTGTTGTGAGACTCTAATCTTGTGTATACACCACAGGCAAACCAAGGAGACCAACACCAGAAGGCCTGCTAACGCTCCCATGCCCGCCCATTCCTTCAGATGATTCATGGCTGCAGCAATCCATGATGATAATCCTGTGGCTAGTCCTGTGTCCACTCTGGTAGAATTTACCATGACAATGGCCACTCTCAGCTGCTCCATCGTATTCTCTAGTTCAATTACCTAAAATATAGCTAGACAATTGTTTAGACAGATTTGCAGCACAGGAAAAATTCTCATATTGTATGCTAGTGACACAAAGTCCAGCATACTTCCATTGACAGTCAAGTTGAGCGATTTGCCATAGGGTATCAATTTGCTCCTGCACGAGGTCAATCCTCTGATTGAACACCATCAAGCCTCCTTTTAGTTGAGCATTAATTCCTTTTTGTACATCTAAGGCATGAGCTACATTGGCTAAAAGATTTTTCGGGGCCTGAGCAGTCTGCACAGTATGACTCATGGCTAATGCTGTGGTGGTAGCTCCAACAGCTGCCAATGAGATGGCAGTAACAATGGCGGCTGTAATTCCAAGATCCCTTTTCTGTCTGAAGAGAGTCATAGCGTGAGGGGCATCAACGGGGTCTTTTTAATGGAAATTTGTGAATCATTTTGTCCCCATGAGTGATTCTTTGGCCAAGGTACTTAGCAATGCCCAAATGAAAAGAGCTGATTGGATAGTGGGGCACCCAAAAACCTCCACACATCCACGCAAAGGGAGGACGCTGCCATACAGTTATCATAATGGTGGCAGCTCTATCCCCTTTCGGTTTTGGGCTTCTGAGATTATTTCCTGATTGGCTAGTATACTGATCCTGGTATGTGTAAGGAATCTGGCCAGGACAGTTTCATGCCACCAATGACCTGCTCTCCTGTAGAGACTTGGTCATCAGCCCTTGAGCAATTCCTCTGAGCTTTAAATCAGACTTGCTCAATGACCAGAAAGGTCTGACACTCATCACCAGTGGATAGTCCTAGCCACTCACTTTAGTTTTTCCCTGGTCCCTAACATGGTCAGGGCAAAGCTTTATTTAGCCCAAAGTCTTGAGCCCGTAAGTATATGAATTAACAGATCTGTTTTAGGGTTGTAGTAGTTTAAAAGAAATTAACCTCTACCTATAACCTTATGTATCTGAATGTTTGGACTGTCATTAGTAGAACTGTTTGGGAAGGATAGGAGGCGTGGCCTTGTTGGAGGAGATGTGTTACTGGGGGTCAGCTTTGAGGTTTCAAAAGCCCATGCCAAGTGCCTTTAGATCAGGATGTAAGCTCTTACCTGCTGCTCCAAAACAAATGCCTGCCTGCCTGCCCGTTTACAACCATAATACCTGCCAAGATGATCATGGAACTCTGAAACTATAAAGAAGCCCTTAATTAAATGCTTTCTTATAACTTGCTCTGATCATAGTGTTTCCTCACAGTAACTAAAACATTGATGAATGTGACAAGCTACTCATACTTTTCTGTTCTTCAAAAACAACAACAAAAATCAACCAACAAATATTTGTTGAGAACCTGCCTTGTTCGTGACTGTGGGGATGGATAAGACAGAGTCTCCAATAAGAGGTATAAAATCTAGCAGAGTCATTTGACAGATATTTGGCGAACTTGGGTGTGCTAAGCATTGTTCAAGGCCTTTGAGCTTTCCTAGAAAGTAAGTATAATCTCTTTCCTCATTTTGGAAAATTGACAGTCCTGAGGAAAGAGAAACTATTGAACAAGTAATAATACCAAAGATGTGATCTGATGGAAAAGAGAGGTGCCCTGGAATGGAACTTGACAGCCAAAGTGACTGCTCCTAAAAATGGTATCTTAAGCAAAATCAAAAGCAAGAAATCAGGGGTAAAGATTAGAGGATGATTTGGGAAGACACCATTAGAAAGAAAATACTTGAGCAAATTTTGGGTATATACCTAGCAGTGGTATAGCTGGGTCTTAAGGAAGCGCTATTCCTAATTGTCTGAGTAAGCGCCAGATTGACTTCCAAAGTGGATGTACCAGTTTACATTCCCACCAGCAATGGAGGAGAGTTCCCCTTTCTCCACAACCTCTCCAGCATGTGTTGTCTCTTGAGTTATTCATCTTGGCCATTCTGATGGGTATAAGGTGAAATCTCAGAGTTGTTTTGATTTGCATTTCCCTAATGGCTAATGAGGTTGAGCATTTCTTTAAGTGTTTCTCTGCCATTCAATATTCCTCTATTGAGAATTCTCTGTTTAGCTCTGTTCCCCATTTTTTAATTGGATTACTTGGTTTGTTGCTTTTCAGCTTCTTTAGTTCTTTATATATACTGGATATTAGCCCTCTGTCAGATAAAGGGTTGGTGAAGATTCTTTCCCAATCTGTAGGCAGTCGTTTTGTTTTGATGACGGTGCCCTTTGCTTTACAGAAGCTTTTCAGCTCCCTCAAGACCCAGCTATACCACTGCTAGGTATATACCCAAAATTTGCTCAAGTACACAACAAGGACATTTGCTCAACCATGTTTGTAGCAGCTTTATTCGTAATAGCCAGAACCTGGAAACAACCCAGATGTCCATCAACGGAGGAATGGATACAGAAATTGTGGTATTTTTACATAAGGGAATACTACTCAGCAATCAAAAATGAGGAAATCATGAAATTTACAGGCAAATGGTGGGATCTAGAAAAGATCATTCTGAGTGAAGTATCCCAGAAGGAGAAAGACAAATATGGTATATACTCACTTATATAGACCTACAAGATATGATAAACATAATGAAGTCTATACACCTAAAGAAGATAAACAAGAAAGCAGACATGAGGTAAGATGATCAATCCTCACTTAGAAAGACAAATGAGATGTGCATTGGACGTATGACAGGAGTCTACCGCAGAAGGCATCTGAAAGACCCTACCAAGCAGCATTTCAAAACAGATACTAAGACTCATAACCAAACCTTCTGCAGAAGGGGAGTTAAGGACCATGTATGGATATAACCTAGAACCTTTACTTGGACGAAGCTCGTGGTAGCTCATTAACCAATTGGTTTCCCATAATAAAGGGAACAGGGACTATTTCTGACATGAACTCAATGGCAGGCTCTTTGACCTCCCTGCCCCCAAGGGAGAAGCAGTCCTGCTAGGCCACAGAGGAGGAGTTTACAGTCAGCCCTGAAGATACCTGATAAAACAGGGCCAGACGAAAGGGGAGGAGGTCCTCCCCAATCCGTGGACTTAGAAAGGGGCAAGGAGAAGCTGAAGGAGGAAGGGTGGGATTGGGAGGGAATAAGGGAGCGGGATACAGCTGGGATACAAAGTTAATAAAATGTAACTAATAATAATAAACAATAAAAAATGGATTACAAAAAAAAAAGAAAAGACTTGGAAACATCTATGAGCAGGAGTTTGGAGGAATGTGTGCATATGTGTCTGTGTATGTGTGTGTAGAAAATAGCAGGGTAGCAGGGACAAAGGCAAAGAAGTAGGGCACAGGTTGTTCCCAAGAGATACAGCTACCTGGTCTGGTTAAAAGCACACGAGTGAGCTTATTCCAGGGAAGTTGACAAACAAACAGCTTTCAAATATATTTTTAAGATCTTTTCAAAAGTGATTCATATCTAAAGTTGTTGAGTTAGGGTTATGGTCTTCTATACACATGTTCTTTTGTTAGATCTTTTTTTAATTTTAAAGGTTATGTGCAAATGGGTTCCTGGGGGTGGGGGTGGGGGTGGGGAGAGGAATGTGCATGTGAGTGCTTAGCTTCAGGAGCCTGATGGGAGCATCTGACCCCTTAAAGCTGAGTTATAGCTGTTCAATGCTGGAAAGTTGGTGCTGGAAGCAAATTCTTTATGAACAGTGTATTTTCTAATTGAGCCATCTTTGCAGAGGCCCTTCCACCTTCTGTTAGACTTTGCAATTCTCTCCTCCTCCTCTTCTTTTTTCTCTTCTCCCTTCTACCCCCCTCCTTCTACTTCTTCTGTTTCTTCTTTTTTCCTGTCTTCTCCTCTGTCCTTATAGATTTGTGTAAAACTTTTCATGCCTATACATAACTTTGTTATTGTTGTCATCAAGCCATTTGATGTAAGGTGTGGAGTATATTCCTAAAACAAAATAGGATATTTTTTTCATACTTATTCTCCTACATTAAAATATCACATTAAAGTAGCTCACACTTCCTTCAATTAAATGCATTCTGCCCCACCCCCAGAGTGTCCTTTAAGGGGAGCCCTCCTCTACTGTCTTGTCTTCCTATCTCTCCCTGAAGCTTTCTGAGCCTTAAGGTGAGCAGCTGCTGAATAGTCAGGTTGCTTGAGAAAGGAAACAAGTTTAAACAATTCCAAAGTTATTCACAGTCTCCGCTGGGTTCAGGCAGACAGGCCCATCTGTGCTTTTCACTCATACACAGCTCAGGACCTGAAAGAAAATATTCTCCGAAGCTCCGGAGAAAATGACATAAAATGAATCCATTCTCCTGTCAGAGATCGTAATGAAACTAGAGTAGAGGTACAAAATCAATTCATTCTTATTATAATTTTCAGATTGCCATCTTCCCGTTTGTTCGGATGCAGGTCTGATGGCTCAAATTGGTCTTTGGAATATTTAAGGAGCTTTTTTAGCCCCTTAATATTGGCTTATCAGTTCCAGTAATTTCACCTCCCAGAATGAAATTGGCTGCTAACGCTTAGAGGGAATCCGTGCTGTATTTCCTGGTAGGTTCTGCAGCTTGTCACCTACTGGACTATAGTTAATGTGCTTCTGTTGTTAGGGAGACAGCTGCCAGACTGGATGCTTATCACAGGCACACTGGTCCTTCCAGGGGTGCTTCCTCGGCAGAGAGCCTTTGTGAGGCATTTACCTATTTTCGCCTTGCATAATACTTTAGATCTCCTGTTTAGAGAATGTCTTGCCAGTTGGCTGTCAGGATAAAAGGGAAAATGCCGGCTCACACGTCATCCTTTCATTTCCCCCTCAAGCCCTCATAGAGATTAAAAAAAGAAGAGAACAGGAAAAAAGAAGGTTGAGTTTGAAGACAATTGTCAACTTCACCGCATTTCTCTGGTATTACAAAGTAATCTTTGGGATATCCCTCTACAAACTTTGTATAAAGGGTTGCTGTTAGGGGCCAGCAAGGTGACCCACTGGGCATGTGTCCTGCGAGCCTGATAAATGGAGTTCGGCTCTGGAACACGTGTGCATGAAAAGAAGTCTGTAATCCCAGCTCTCCTGCCCACAATCCCTCCCATGTCCTGGAAATTCCTGGCCAGTTAACCTGGAGCACAAAGCTCAGAGACAATGAACAAGAGAGACCCTGTCTCAAGCAAGGCAGAAGGCAACCCCTGAATGTTGCCCTTTGATTTTCACACATGTGCACATCCATGCTCTCTCTCTTCTCAAATGCCCACATCATCCACACACATAAAACACATATGGATCAAAAAAGTTTTCTCTTCTAGTTGTTAAAATAATACAAATTATTTTTAAAGCCATTAAAAGAAAAATCACGTACAATTTTACCAACCAAAGATAATGACTAATGATTTAGTGTTTTTATAAATCACTTTTTACTTTGTGAGTTTAAAACAGTGTTCAGAATATATTCCACATAAAAAAATTAAAATGACCTTTTCACTTAATGCTACATAAACTTTAATAACCATCTCTGTTAGAGGTTGTCAAACAGCCTCTAGAATATGCCATAGCTTATCATTTCTCATTCAGGAAGCTAGGCGGTTTGTGTGTGTGTGTGTGTGTGTGTGTGTGTGTTTTCTTCTCTCCTTTAAGGTTTGTGGCAAAAAGCTTGCACATACATAGCAGGTCATTTTCCTAGGATGGATTTCAATAAGTTAAATTACTAGGTCAAAAAGTAAGAACATTTTAAAGGCTACCTGTATTTTTCTTCAGAGAGTTCTTTTTTAAAGCTCCCTCAGAACAATTTCTACTCCCACTACCTGTGTAGAAAAATGCTTACTTATCTCACTGAACACTTGCCAGAACTGAATATATATAAATTCATATATATATATATACATATATACACACTTATGTACATGTATTAATTTGATAGGTAAAAAGAAATATGCTAGCTTATTTTAAATTGTTATTCTTTGCTTGGTAGTGAGGCTGAACAATTTTCCATGTTTGCTAGCTGCATGTATATGTGTGTAATAGTTAAGTTTATGTCCACATACATTTTTGACTGCTAATCTTAATGTTTTCCTAAATTATCTGGGATATATCAGAAGTAACAATCTATCTTATCTGCACTATTCATTATGTATGTAGTTTGAAAAAAATTGCAATATTTTATGTAATTTTTTACATTTCACATGGGCAATTTTTCTTCCTATTTGTGTTAGTCATTCTTATTGATTTTAATCTTCTCAAACTTTGTCTTTTCTGAAAGCATGTTTTACATTCCTACTGAAGTTTGTTTTAGATTTTTCCCCTAATTTTATTTCATTTGGTTTCATTGTATCCAGTGAGGTTCCAGATGAATTTCTCCTCAAATGGTTAACCATTTCTTCCAGCAATAAGTAGTGAGTAGCTCTGTCTCCTCAGGGAAACTGAGAGGCTCCATGTGCCCATTCCCAAATTCCTACATACACTTCGAGGGGTGAATAGAGTTTATGTGCAGTGCCAATGATCTATTTAGTGTAAACATCAATTCTGGGAACTTGAACTTCATCAAACACCTACTGTTTGATAAAAGAAGTAAGCAGCCCCCTTCATTTTCTTTGGGTTAAAATTGTTTTTAATCCAAATATGAGATTTGAGTTAATCTTATATTTGTTTTTAACCCAAATATGAATTTGAGAATCAGTTTTTATGTCCCAGAGATAAATACTCTTCCAATTGGACAGATTTACTTAAATCTGCAAACAAACCTACCCTCCAAGAATTAAACTTGTAAGCCTATGTCGAGAATAGAATTCTTATTGCTAAATACGGACCTTAGGATCAGTAAGCGATTTTCAGTCACTTTGACTGTTTGATGACAACCCTGAAACGGAATGAGTTATATTCCTTAGAATTTCAATTAATAATTGATCACTAATGAGAAGGGATTTGGGGGGACTATGTGGACAAAGCATAAACACATCATTGAATGTAAGTCAATGATGAATGGACAGGTGGTCAGAAGGACAGATGTATGGATGATTATTGCAGATGGACCAATGAAGCAAGAGATCTGACCTCCCCAAACACAGTGGTGACTGTAGCTTGGAATTATCTTATATCAAGGCTGATAATATCCATATGTTAAATAGAATAAGGAAACTAAATACTCCTTGGGTTATACTAGGTATTTTGTAAGAATCTTGTACATATTATCTAATAGAAAAAAAGGTGAAAGGAAGGAAGAGACTTCCTCAGAGGTACAAAGGTGTAGACCCACATACGAATTCATGTCTCTTGAGCTCCAGGCCTTGGCCATCACTTCAGTTGTAATGCATTGGCAGGTCTAACGTATAGGAGTTTAAAGGAAAGAAGATCATTTCTATTGTTCCAGTGTCAACATATCAGAAGTGGCATACGCGATAAGGTTGTAGAAATGGAACCCGTTACTGGTTGTTTACCCTTGCAAAAGAAGTGTAAGGTTCATTTCCTCCTCTCTATTGCATGGGACACAGAAGAACAAAGTCTTACATCGTAAAGAAGGCCTACTGGTGTGTGTTTCAGGATAAGAGGGTTTCATTAGGATTAATGTAGGTTTTTTTCTTTCTTTCTTTCTTTCACAGTCCATGTCAATGGTAATTGCATAGACATTCCTCTCAAGAACTTGACCTGGCATCTAGTCTTAACAAGAGCAACCCTGCTTCAATCTACTTTCCGCTCCTCCACTCTCCTTCCCCACAAGATAGTCTAATTATGGCAGATGCAGGGTTGTGAACTGTGGTTTACTTTTCTTAAAAAAATGACATTAACGTTGCTGTAATCATTCTTTAGCTGCATATATTAGAGATTCCTTCCCCAGAGCCCCAAACACTTTGCAAATATGATCTCATTAACCCGCACACCAACCCTCTGTGGTAGGTCAGCCGTCTTGGCAGCATTTGGGAATTGAATTATGTAAAGAGAAAGTGGTCTTTTCAAAGCAGCCCGCCAGCTGGGGATGGGATCGGGATACACATGGAATCCCAGGACTGTGCAGGGCTCTATATATCACCTGGCCTGACATCCTTATTAAACAAACAGGAGATTGAGGTGGAGAGGCACACTAAACTCCCAAGTTCTCAGCCAGGGATATATGTTTTTATTGCCTGAGAAGCCTTAAAAAATACCATTGCGCAGGTTTTGCCTCAGACCAATTTAATCAGAGTTCTTGGGTCTTATCATATCAATAGTTTTAAAGTCTTCTGGGGATGATTCTAATAACTAGCCAAGGTCAAATGTATAGGTAATAGATAAATAGATAACAGTTCCCAGAAAAAATAGCCCTTGCCCACCTTAGCTTTCCCTGGCTTCATACAGCCATTCTCTGCCACATAGCATGGTTTATGCCTCAGGTCCTTGAGGTCTAATCCAGGCTGGCATCTCTCATATAGAAAATGATTTGGGCTGATCTCTCCACTTTGTATTTGATTTCATCAGAAAAGGTATCAAAAAGAAGACGCCATATGGCTAATCACAAGCTAGCTAGCTAGAAAGAGTCATTCTAATCAGTTGCCGGGCCGACTTACCCATTCCAGATGGAATGGCCTCCCCGGATGTCTAAGTGGGATCATTGCTTTTGCATAGGTTGCCCTTCTGTATGTGGATATGAAATAATGCTTGCTCTCTATCATAAACTCATGCTTAGTAGTATGCACCCTGTCAAAGAAAAAGTGAAATCACTTCCTCTGGCTTCATAAGGATTACAGAATCCAGGAGTTCATCATGCCGCCCGTAACAGGTCCTCCACAAATGGTTGCACTTATGAAGCTCATATTACCTCGGGATAGTGCGACATCGGAGACAGTGTCAGTGTGCACGAATATGCATATCCATAGGTAAACACAGCCAGTGTGTCAGCATGGAACATTCTTTACACTTTGCAAAACTTGGCTACAGTGAGGGTGGCGGGGGAGGAACACCAACACGCAGCCTACTACCTCTTCTCAGATGCAAAGTATCAGTAGAGCAAGTAACACTGGCTGAGAGGACATGGAACCCAAAGAACGTGTCTAGACTCGATTGTTTTTCCCTCTGAGAAAGGAAAGCTTTATATCAGGTACACCTATAATGGATTTCTTGGATCCTGTTTCTTTTTTTTTTTTTCAATGCAGTTTATTCAGAAACCTTGAACAATCCTCGGACCCTGGGGAAAGCCAGCCCACAGCTTAAATAGCCTCTGGGTAGCCAACCCAGGCGTGCCACATGGGCAATGCAGATAGGTCCACATACATGGAAGCAAGCCAGATCCTCAGCCTTAGCCAAATGTGGAATTGTTCGTGACAGAGAGCACTCACCATCGGGAAGGTGGAAGGCAGAAACCAGCTCCATCTTTAAGGCATAGCATTCTGCAGCTCTCTACAGTTCCCCCTTTTTGTTTTAGATGCATCAGGCAAGAGTAGAGGTCTGATCTCTGATATTAGAAATAAATTGGGACTTTGTACCGATGTTCGTTTAGGTGTCATCCACCCAAAGAGCATCAGACCCGTCCGATACCTTTTTCTCAGTTTCTTAACCCACAAGGCCTTAAGCTATAGACCTTTGAGTACAATCCCGTCTCTCAGCTCAATAGATCTGCGTCTTTTGCTTCCATTAGTTTTGACAGTGAGTCGGTCTTACTGAGGTCTTCTAGGTAACTCCGATTGACGTTGCACCCCCACCCCGACATCCTTTGTTTGATAGCTGGGCTCGTGTCTGATTTCCACTTTCCCTGACACTTGAGTTCCTGAGTTCCTGTACAACTGTAGAGTTTTTCCGATCTTGGGAGTCCCGCTTCTGTATCTCACAAAGAAAAACGTGAAAGGAAACCAAGTGCCTATCACTCCCAGCCCCTGGGTGAGCTGTCTGAATATGTCCAGACAGATCTGTACACCAGACAAATCAACCCCTCACTTTCCACCTCCTGTGGCACGTATCCTTTCTTGTGGAGAAACTTGTCACAGTAGGTGTTGCTTCTACATGGTCAAAGCAGGACACATTTTCCAGGTACTCAGCAAGTTAATCACTAGTCACTTGAATCGCATCCATATAGATAGAAGAGCTAAAGTATCTCTCTTATCTGTCCCTAAAGATGACCCAGGTTAAAGACCAGACAGAGGATGCAGTCAGGCAGTTCTCTCACTTTCAAGGGACTTTGACTTATCAGAAGTGGGGGCCCCCTGTCTCTACCTTCCAAGGCTGGGCTTCTAGACAGGCCATCTGGCATTCATGTGTCTTTCTGTGTCCTCATGTCTGCACAGCAAGTGCTTAGGTGCTGAGCCACTTCCCTAGCTCTGTAGACTATACTTTTGACAGAAGCAGAAATTCTATATAGTTTTAATAAGCTCTAAGATGTTTATAGAAGAGTGCCAGAAGTTCATTGGTGGCCATATTTCCATTCTTAAGTCTGAGATATGGTTGGTCATGAAATGCCACCTGCCTTTCATCATTATTTCTTGTGTCCTGCTCTAAACACTGTGTAAACAATTCTTTCTTACACACAGACAGAATAGTCCTGCTATCCCTGTTCTATAGAATGTCCCTTTCCCATTGTCTTTCTGGCAAGTTCTTACTCATCCTTCAAAACCCAGACCACACCTCAGTTCTTATGTCTTGCTGTATACCTTTAGTAATCCTGTGATCATTTATCCCATGGACCTGCCTTGAGTTATCCAGAACTCTTTCTTTTTCACATACTTAATGTTTATGGCATAGGTTGAGAAAGTGTTTTGGCGTAAGTATACAAAGTTAAGTACAAGCATGGGCCTTTGTATTCCTGAAAATAGTATGAAATGGTTTGAGGACTAAGTCCTGATTAGTTAGTTCATCTCTGTATCTCCCAATTTTTATTTCACATCATACCCAGAATGTACTAGTATATGGTACAATGTATGCATTTTAGGTGAAGGAACTACCTTCAGGCGGATCCTTATGGTGCCAAATTGTCTTATCTAAAAATTTTATTTACTTGGGTTGGATTGACATAGAACGTGGAAAAGAACTAGAAGTTGGGAGAAATGTTTTCCCATTTAATGGGCTCTTACCCTCCTTCAAAAGCTCCTAGAGAAATGCTCAGAGCATATTTTTCTGTGTAGATTCAAAACCATTTAATTTTCACCTGAGTTGTAGACTTCTGACATGGAGACTGAGACATCTAATATGTGACTGTGCGTTTTTTCACTGTGTGCTCTGATTTCCCAGCTCAGTGTGACACACACTAGTGCCTTTAGGTGTGTATAGAGTGGATGGCCCTGGAGCAGTCTCCATATCATTCAGGGAAGTCCTCTTGTGCCATGTCTTTTAACGTATTTTGGCCTAGCATCAATGATCTCGGATGCTATTTCCTCCTTGGGAGGAGTTATTTGTTCAAGTGTCACTTTCCTGCCTTTGGATGCCCCTCTGAAAAAAAGAATCCTGGGTTTTGTGTGGATGCTTTAGTTAAAGGGAACACAGTGTTTTCCATGTTTACACTATTGGAAATGGCTGCTTGTGTTGGCTGTGAGTAGTGGTTAGAGCTGGGGGGAGCCCTTGTCCTTTCTGGGCTCTGTAGGGGTACAGATAATGTCAGGGATAGAAATTAAAGACTGAATGGGAGATGGCAGGAGGAGGAAACTAACCTACCTAAAGAAAACGAATATGAAAAAGAGTTCTCCAAGGAAAATATAAATCGGTGGCATTTATCATTAAAAAAAAAAAAAAGGAGCATCAATCATCTCCAGTCTCATTACATTTCCATTGTGTGTGTGAGTGAAGGCAAAAGTGAGGATGGCAATGGTGAATGACTTCTACCAGCCATTTTATACACGAACACTGAATAAGAAAGATCTTTAATTTCAACCTTGTGGATAGTGGGAAGAAAATCTATCTATTCTGAACCATTTTCTTGGGAATAGATGAAAATTTTCCCCATGCTTTCTAATATCAAGGGGCTAGGAGATAGTATTCAGGGCCCACAGAGGTGCTGAAGATCAGGCCAGGTGGGACCTGGGGTGGAGGGTGGGAATGCTCATGGCGTCAGCTCTTAGCAAATGCATTTTCCCACAGCAGAACTGCCTTTCAGCCCTGTCTGCTTTTTCTCTGGGTCACGGCCTTGAAGCCTGTCCAGGTTGGACTACCTTACTCCTTGTTACCTTACACGTTTCCCTGAATCACATAAGCCCCTACCTGTGCAAGTCCCCTCTCTTAATGCAAGGTGGTGTGAAAGGTTACAGACAAATGGAACTTTTGTAAATCTATAATCATCTTCCAAATGTACTCTGGAGCTTTCTATTTTACAGAGGCCAGGCCAAGTCTGGAACAAAATGAAATAACTCTAGCAATCTCACTTACAGTCTAGTTTGTCTCCCCTGAAAGGTAATTTTTCTTTTAATCACCAATTTTCTTAAAGCTGACTCTCCTAAAACAAAGACCAGGTGTCTGCAATTTGCAAGATGGGGGCACCCTCTGCCAGAACGCTCCTCCATCCTGTAGGATCAAGAGCAATTGGGATAGAACTTTCCCTGCCTACTATCTACCTCCTGGAACCTATACCAGACTGTGTGCAGAGCAAGGAGAGAGGCAGGGCAGGTAGCACTGATTGATGGGATTAATTCATGGCCAAAGTCTATTCCCAGCAACTTTGATATCTAAAGGTCTTTCTCTGTTACACTGCCTGCCCTCCTACCCCATAGGTAGGATTCATTCGATAGCATGCTGCTTTTTGTCAGTGATTAGGGTAGTTCACCTTGATTCTGTACTTCTGTGTCAGGGGTGTGCTCACAGCTGTGGATGGATGAAGATGCTGGTTCTGGTTTTGCACAGCTCCCCTGGATGAACTTTGCACTATGGAAAGCATTGGATTTGTCACTTAGAATTTGGGAGAAGGACCTAGGAGCCCAAGACTAGGTAACATGGTGGAAAGGTTGGTGTGGGGTCTAATCAGGAGGGGACAACTTATTTATTTAATTTCTTCCCTTCTTCCTTTCCCTTCTCTTCCCTCAATACAAATGGATGTATTAAGACTTAACCTCAGAAAGCTGTGAATATTAGATAAGATGTATAGACAGCATAGTAGAGGCTGAATAAATGGAAACTATAGGTGTTATGCATTATTAGTAATAATGCAACTGTTTTTATCTCCACTCTTTGTCCATTATCCCTGTCCTATTTTTGTGTGTTTATCTAAAGATGTTTTTTTCTCTCTCTCCCTCTCTCCTTCCCTTATCTCTGTGTGTGTTTCTATCTGTCTGTCTGTCTCTGTCACTCTGTCCCTCCCTGCCATTTCCTCCCCAATTTAAGAACCATACATCTCAGGGCTAAAATAGCTCTTGGAACATCTCAGATACAGAGCCTGTGTTTGAGGTGATGCCACCCATATAGCCCAAGGATTTTGACATCTAACACAGGCAAGAATAGAACTGAGGAGTCCTGGGGAACCCTGGCAGATGCTCCGTCTACCTTATATATTATAACTCTGTCTCTGGGTGTGACCACATGAGATACATTTATTTCTTAGGAGGCTGCTTAGGACTGGGGTGCTGTAGTTCTCAGCCCCCCACCAAAAGGTAGTGTTTTCACTCTTTTCTTCTTAACCCCCCAGGAGCACTTTATACTTCAAAGCTCCTTGAGAAAATGTCTAAACCAGCTCATCTCCAGGGGCAGTACAACTCAGCTCTAAGATTTCCAATGATATTCTCTTATTGTTGGATCAGACTAGGGATAGTTCAAATTTTTTTCTTTTTTTCTTAAAAAATAATCCTATAGTTGTTCAGCACAGCTAGTACAGCATGAATGGACACAAGTAAGCCTTTGATCTAATTTTTGTGTGTATGTGATTTCTCAATAATAAATGGGCTTTTGTTGGGAGACAAGTTGACACTGAGCCTGCTTTTGGTTGGTCTGTGGTGAGCTGGGAGCCAGCTGCAGCTATGTTCTCTTTTCTTAGTCCTATAGTAAAACTGCGACTTGACACATAATTGAGCATTGTTATGTAGGCCCTTTCAATATTCCAGGCATTGAAGAGAGAGAGAAAATTGTGTTCCATCCAGAAGAATAGCATCCAAGCAAATGTCAGGTGACAATTTAGCATAGTCATGACTGATGTGATCCATCACAAAGGAGAGAAGAACTATTGATTATGAGGCCCATAAAAGAAAAATGCATCCTTCAGAAGAAGAGCAAGGAAAAATAGGGAGCCTGCAATGTAGCTAGCTGTCCTTAAGTCACTGCCTTTGAGTGACATAGAATTCCTTGCACTGGCTCTGATTATTTTAAACCAGCCTGGATATGGAGTTTAATACCTTGACCATCAAAAGCAGAAGTGATGTTATAAACCACCGTTTTGAGTAATGTTAATGAATGAATGGTAGAGTGGTTCACCTACCAGGATATCCTACTAGGCTGTGGTTGCGGGCAGAAGGTAGAATGAGGACTGGCATGAAAGGAATTCTATTGTGTGTAATACTGAAAGGGGAAATAGGCAGAGGTACACAGGATCTGGTTCTGGGGAGAAGTCACATTGAAGCTTTTCATTTTAGTGAGGTCACCAGTTCAGTTCAAACCCTAACAGCCAGAAACTACCCCCATCTGATGACTGATGGGAAATTAATTCCTACTTTTCAATTGGCTTTTTGAAGGTATTTGCGATAATGAAATAGTTCTTTCCTAGGAAGGAAACCTAGGAAAGAAAACAGGTGCATATGTTAGAGAAGATTCTGCTGGAACTGGAGTGAGGGAATGAGTTCTAGAAAGCAAAAGAGAGAGAGAGAAGGCATGAGGGTGATGGGGAAGGGAACAGAGAAGAAAGCAGTTGATTCCTCTAGTGCAGCAGTTCTCAAACTGTGGGTTGGGACTGCTTTGGGGGTTGAACAACCCTTCCACAGGAGTCACCTAAAAGTATTTGAAAACACAAATATTTACATGATGATTAATAACAGTAGCAAAGTTACAGGTATGAAGTAGCAATGAAACTAATGTATAGTTGGGCATCACCACGACATGAAGAACTCTGTTAAAGGGCTGCACCATTAGGAAGTTTGAGAACCACTGCTCTAGCACCTGAAGATATGAGGGATACAGGGAGCCTGGAGTTAACCAAAAGGCAGACCAGCTTGAGAAACTTGGAGATGAAGTTGGGCTGAGTTTCATGAAAAAACTCATCCCTGCTTCTTGAGGATGCAGTGTTCCTATCTCAGATTCTTTTCTGGCTACCTGATTTGAGTCCTTGTCTAATATAAGCACATAAGAGGAATAGCAAGAGGAGCTAGCTTATGGGCTGACTTCCAAATCATGTTGAAGTTTAGCTATGCATGTTTTAGACCATAGTAAAACCTAAAACTCTTGAAAAGCTGAAGTTGCATTTGTAATTCAATGACTTTGTTTCTACTGTGGTCACTCATCCCCTGAGGCAAAGAAATGGAGAAGGGTATTGTCTCTAGGTTAGAGGAAAGCAACAGGAGACGCAGCAGAGTTACTGCCAATCTTGGCCATACTTGTGACTTGTTTTGTTTTTGACACTTGCTCTTGGGTGTGCTTTAGAAGCCTCCACCCAGGCCATCTGGTCAATCACCAGTAGACCCAAGGCTTTTTTGTAAGGAAAAAAAAAACCCTCATCACAAGCAATTTTAAAGAACCAAACTCACTGGGGAAATATATTTTGCGTAGTAACATGGGAACAAGGACAAGAAATAGAAAAGAGCCCATGAAAATGTGGCTAAGGAAATTTTCTTTTCTTTTCTTTTTTAACTTTTTTTCTCCTGGTTCCACCATTTCCATTATTTGCAGAACAGGATGCATGGGAGTGTGGTTTTTAATGATGATCCAGGATTTGTATGGTTCATAATCTTTGGGTCATAGGATGAAAGAGAAAAGGAAATCAGTTCAGCTCATCATTTACTAAGTAGGCATGCAACAGCCTTTCTATATAGGAAATATAACTTAGTAGGTATGCATCACCCATTCTATATGGGTGACATAACTCACTTATTTTGCATAGTGTAATGATTAGTATCACTCTTCAGAGTGTCTGCTTTTAATACAATGTGTCTAGAAGGTCAGTAAAGTGATTGCTGGCATGGCTTTTCTCCATGGTCGTGGGAGCCTTGTGTCTGACATGAAAAAATCTGCAGGAAAGCAGCATGCTGAAGCTATAAAGAATCCTGGGAGAAGTCCAGAGAATGACTTCTATTTGTCTCTGGAATATACCACCTGTACAGAAGTTTACATTTGGGTTATAGTTCGCAGAAAGGATAATACTGATAAAGAAAAGGATGGGATGGAAAATGAGCCAGTGTCTGCTGTGGCTGCCCTGCCAAATGCTAGAAGTCACTCAGGCTCCCTCTCAGACTAAACAAATATGGTAGTGTGTGTAAGCTTTTTCACCCACCTCTTGAACTTTTTGGGGTAAGTACCTGAACCATCTTTGGCACTTCATCTCTAGCAGCTTAGGAATGTAAGAATGAATGAGAGGTAAGAGTGAAGCTCAGGGTACTTGCTTCATTTTTGATTGTGATATTGGTTCCTTGGGCATAGGTTAGGTCAGTTCCTATGTGGTATCTTCTTTTCAAACTACACTTAGGCAACCAGGAAGTTATCTAAGAATGTTTTGCTGAGTAAGGAAGAAATAGATCTTTAAAATGAGTGTAAGACTTCCTCATGATGAAAAGACCAGAGCTCAGTCAACTGAAAAGATGCTGGCTATATTTGGAGACACATTACCTGCATCACCTTTTTAAACCAATGTAGGCTCTTCACTGTGACATCTGTTACCCAACACTCTCTGTACCATCCGTTCAGTGGAGGCTGTTTCACAGATCCCCTTCCCTTAGGAGTTTGGAGATTGCCGTTCCTGACCTAGCTTCCTTCCACACAATCCCGAGTCCATTTGGCCCTGTCATGTTGCAGTCGGGCCCGATCGATAGTCTTTTTCAGGGAGCTTTGCCCTTTGAACACCAGGCCTAAGCATTTTGCATTCTTTGCCTGCTTGAAAAGTTCAGTTTTGCTCTATGTTCAGTTCTAAAAATACCTTAGTGAGCGGGAGGCCATAGTAGTTAAAAGCCATTCTTATAGGTGAGGGTCTCCTGGCTTGACAGTAAGCTGTTTTGGGTGAATTCTTCACCACCTTCACACTCCAGGAACGGACTAAGTTAAAGGTAGAGTAAGGAAACGAGCATTCTCTCACCAGATACTCTCAGCTCCACAGAAGACAGGAAAGCACTGTGTGGTATACAAGGCAGCAACCAAGATCCTGAGTATTGTTGAATGCCCAAGATGAAATGGCTATGACATGTTTAAAACATTTTTTTTTTCTTTTTCAAGACAAGTGTGTGTAGACAGTATTGACTGCAAGTCAATTGATAATCTTCAGCCTGTGTTTTTTTTTAGTGTGCACATGGAGATCCAAAGTCGATATCCATTGTCTTCAGGGCTGTGATGCTTGATCCACAATTGATGCTGGTTATTTGGTTCTCAGCATTCCGAAGATCAAAGAGTTTTGTCCCAGAGCCCCATAAATGAAAGATGATTTCTGGGTATGAGTGAAATAATACACTTGTTCCCTTTGCTTAGAATTGTTTCAAGGTGGCTAACAAAGGCCAGATCTGTTTCACTCTGTCCTCAGAGAATGGAAACACAATGAGACACAGGTTGTTTAAGCACGGAGCTTTTTACACTATGTTTATCTGATTCTTCTGTCTAATTAAAGCTACCTTCTACACTTGATTGGTTTTTAAAGCCTAATATTTGGCAATTAAATCTTCTTTATTCTAACAATGGGTGGTAGTTCCCTTAATGCTTCAACAGAGATGTGTCACCCACGGAACCAAGGACTAGCTTCCTTGGGGATATGCTTCCCTGTAACCACAGTCTCTCATCACCAAGCCTAGACATGGGCACCTGGCAGGGCTTTGCGGAGAATGAAGAGAAGCTTATGTAGAATTGCCCTCAGAACTACTGTCTGTACCCTCTCTTACCAGTTTATTTCAACAGTTGCAAGGGTCTTGGTCCCTCTGCTGCCCAGAGACTCCAGAGTCAACAATCCATATGACGAATTCCTGCTAGACATCTTTTTTTTTTTAAGTTGACCAAGAAGAGAAGGTTGAATTACTTTTCAAATGCCATAAAAAGTGAGGATGCTAAGCAAATGGTAGCTATTTTTTCCAAGAAAGGATCAGCATACTTGCTTCTTTCTTGTCCATTCCTCCCTCACCACACCTATGCACACATGTGCTCATGAGCATGCAGGCACGTGAGTCTGAGCATCTCAGGAACACACCCACATGCTGCTGTCCTGTCCTCTCTGTGTTAGAAAAAAGAAAGTACCATTTGAGCTAAAGTTACTCCATGCCAACTGGCCTTTCCCAGAAGCCCAGTTTAGTCACATGAGTCATTTTTTATTTCATTGTGAGTGTTTTTAGTCTTTTATCCTCACATAGGAGTCCAGAGTGATACTTAAGGAAGGCTAAATCACTGCCACCAACCCCATCAGATTCACCCTGAGGTGATTAGCCCTGCCGCCTAACACCAAGAACTGCAGTGTACATCCTAATGTGTTTGTTTTATTCCTGAGCCAAGAATGCAAATGATTTAAGGGTTTTTTTTTTTTCTAGACTTTTAATTCTTTGTTGAAGACGTCTTCTGGGAGGTGATTGGAGCTATTGAAGATCTGCTGTATTAATCGGTGTGTTTCTAAGCCTCTTTAGATACCTCTTCCTGGGGCCAAGGTGGCCTCCTGGAATATTTTCACATCTAAGCATCTGTGTTTTACCAGATGGCTGAGCTGATGTGTGTGGATGGTACAGGAGATAAGAGGCCTGCAGAAATGATCTCTTGGGCGACTGTTCTGGAAAATACTGGCCAAGCTGGTTCTAAGATGGGTGAGCTCACCAGGGTGGAGTATTGGCTAAATGGATGTCTGTTCTCTCCCTTGTCACAGTATGCAGGGACACAGACAAGAATGAAGCAAGAACTTGTGTCAGACTCAGCCTCCTCAAATGCTGAGTCACAATCTGCATTTTAACCATATTACAGTTGATCTATAGCTGTGTTGAAGAAAAGATCCAGCCCATTATTCTTTTGGTCATTGTTTTTTTTTTTTTTTTTTTTTTTTTTGACCAAAACAAGTCATTTGTCTGTTCTTATGATCATTGTTCCTCTGAAATATAGTGCCTTAGTTACTTTTCTATTGCTATGACAAAATGCCATGACCAAGCAACTTATAAAAGAAAGTTTCCTGGGGCTTATGGTCTCAGAGGATTACAGTCCATGATGGTAGAGCAAAGGCATGGTATAGGAGCAGCTGAGCTTGCACATCTTGGTCTGTAAGCAGGAGACTGACTGAAAGAACTAATTGGAAATGATGCAAATCTTTTGAAACCTCAGAGTCCCCCTTCATCAACACTTTCTTTAACAAGGACATACCTCCTAATCTTTTCTAAACAGTTCCACCAATGGGGACTAACTGTTTAAATGAAGGAGTCTCATTCAAACCACCACATATGTATGTATGTATGTATGTATGTATGTATGTATGTATGCATGCACGCAGGTATATGGGACTGAGAGAATGACCAGTTAGGGAAGATAAAGGAAGCCAGTTGGCAGGAATTGATACATGAGTTCCTGACTAGAGTCTTTGGACAGTAGAAAGTCCAAGATGCCCAGCAAGTGGCAAAACAATAGAGAGTTGGCAAGAGAGTATACAAAGAAGAGGTCTTGCATGAACAAGAGATCCTACCTGCCTTGACATGCATTTCTTTTAACCTCCAACACCAGCTGCCCCTAAACTCCTGTGAGCTATCGACTTCTAGGCTGGATGATGATTTTGAGAGACCCTAGTTACTAAAAAGTTAATTCTCTGGCCGTTGCTATACTCTTGGCATAAATAAAACTTTAAGCAATAACTATAAAACAAATATAAAAGTCTACTGAGATTTTAACTCCCCCCATACACATGGCCTTGTTTTGGAACATCAAATACAAATATCAAATGGGAGGCATACTGTGTTGGTGCCTTCCTCACAGATTAAGGAGACACATTTTTTAGATGAGACAAATGTGCTAAGGATCTATCCCTCTTGCAAAGGTACCGTGATTATCTCCCAGTTACAAGCAGGCTGTAGGGAGATTGGGACCAGAACCCTCTCCTTTTGAACTCTACTCAAGAGATACTATCTACTACTCATTGGTGATACAGCTCTTCCTCTATGGAGCTGATGCTTATGAAAATATCCCTTGCTTTCAGATCTTGACCTAAGTGAAGGCCCTATTTATTTTATTTTATTTTAATTTAATTTTTTTTCTTATCAGTTACATTTTATTAACTCTGTATCCCAGCCGTGTCCCGATCCCTCATTCCCTCCCAGTCCCTCCTTCCCTCCCTCATCTCCACCGTGCCCCTTTCCAAGTCCACTGATAGGGGGGACCTCCTCCCCATTCATCTAATCCTGTTTTATCAGGTATCTTCAGGACTGGCTGCAAAGCCCTCCTCTGTGGCCTAACAGGACTGCTCCTCCCTTGGGGGTGGGGAGGCCAAAGAGCCAGTCATTGAGTTCCTGTTAGAAATAGTCCTTGTTCCCCTCACTTTGGGAAACCAATTGGTTACTGAGCTACCACAGGCTACATCTGAGCAGAGGTTCTAAGTTATATCCATACATGGTCCTTGGTTGAATGTCAGTCTCAGAAAAGACCCTGTGCCCAGATATATTTGGTCCTTGTGGAGCTCCTATCCTTTCCCCATCAGACTAACTCCCCTTCTTTCTTATGATTCCCTGTACTCTGCCAAAGGTTTGGTCATGAGTCTTTGCTTTGAAAACACTGCTAGTTAGAGTCTTTCAGATGCGCTCAGTAGACTCCTGTCATACATTCAATGCACATCCCATCTGTCTTTCTAAATGAGGATTAATCATCTTACCCCATGTCCGCTCTCTTGATTATCTTTTTTAGGTGTATAGATTTCATTATGTTTATCATATCTTATAGGTCTATATAAGTGAGTATATACCGGTGTTTTTCTTTTTCCTTCTGGGATATTTCACTTTGAATGATCTTTTCTAGATCCCACCATTTGCCTGCAAATTTCATGATTTCCTTCTTTTTGATTGCTGAGTAGTATTCCATTGTATAAGAATACCACAATTTCTGTACCCATTCCTCCGCTGATAGACATGTGGATTGTTTCCAGGTTCTGGCTCTTACAAATAAAGCTGCTATAAACATGGTTGAGCAAGTATCCCTTTTGTGTACTTGAGCAAATTTTGGGTATATACCTAGCAGTGGTATAGCTGGGTCTTGAGGAAGCACTATTCCTAATTGTCTTAGAAAGCGCCAGATAGATTTCCAGAGTGGTTGTACAAGTTTACATTCCCAACAGCAGTGGAGGAGGGTTCCCCTTTCTCCACAACCTCTCCAGCATGTGTTGTCACTTGAAGTTTTCATCTTGGCCATTCTGATGGGTGTAAGGTGATATCTCAGGGTCGTTTTGATTTGCATTTCCCTGATGGCTAATGAGGATGAGCATTTCTTTAAGTGTTTCTCTGCCATTTGATATTCTTCTGTTGAGAATTCTGTTTAGCTCTGTTCCCCATTTTTTAATTGGGTTACTTGGTTTGCTGTTTTTCAGCTTCTTCAGTTCTTTGTATATACTGGATATTAGTCCTTTGTCAGATAAAGGGTTAGTGAAGATTCTTTCCCAATCTATAGGCAGTCATTTTGTTTTGATTCTTTACAGAAGCTTTTCAGTTTCATGAGGTCCCATTTATTGATTGTTGCTCTTAGAGCCTGTGCTGTTGGTGTTCTGTTCAGGAAGTTGTCTCCTGTGCAATGAGTTCTAGGCTGTTCCCCACTTTTTCTTCTAAGAGATTTAGAGTATCTGGTTTTATGCTGAGGTCTTTGATCCACTTGGACTTTAGTTTTGTGCAGGGTGATAAATATAGATCTATTTTCATTTTTCTGCATGTGGACATCCAGTTGGACCAGCACCATTTGTTGAAGATACTATCTTTTTCTTTTTTCCATTGAATGGTTTTGGCTTCTTTGTCAAAAATCGAGTATTCATAGGTGTGTGGGTTTATTTCTGGGTCTTCTATGTGGTTCCATTGGTCCTCCTTTCTGTTTTTATGCCAATACCATGCAGTTTTTATTACTATTGCTCTGTAGTACAACTTTAGATCAGGGATGGAGATACCTCCAGATGATCTGTTGTTGTACAGGATTGTTTTGGAGATTCTGGGTTTTTTGTTTCTCCATATGAAGCTGAGAATCTTTTTTTCGAGGTCTGTAAAGAATTGAGTTGGTATTTTGATGGGAATTGCATTGAATCTGTAGATTGCTTTTGGCAGGATGGCCATTTTCACAATGTTAATCCTACCAATCCATGAGCACGGGATATCTTTCCATCTTCTGATATCTTCTTCAATTTCTTTCTTCAGAGACTTGAAGTTTTTCTCAAACAGGTCATTCACTTGCTTGGTTAGTGTCACCCCAAGGTACTTTATGTTTTTAGTGGCTATTGTGAAGGATGTTGTTTCCCTAATTTCTTTCTGGGCCCTTTTGTCTTTGATATACAGGAGGGCTTCTGATTTTTTTTGAATTGATTTTGTATCCTGCCACTTTGCTGAAGGTGTTTATTAGCTGGAGGAGTTCTCTGGTTGAAGTTTTGGGGTCGCTCATATATACTATCATATCATCTGCGAATAGTGATACTTTGACCTCTTCCTTTCCGATTTGTATCCCCTTGATCTCCTTTAGTTGTCTCATTGCTCTGCGAAGGCCCTATTTTTAAAAATAAATATTTTCAATTAGTTTTTGAAAACTTCCTTCATGTATACAATGAATCCCGATCATATCTGTCTCTCACTCCCCTCCCTAATTCTCTCCCCAAGATCTCCCAGCACATCTCCTTCTGACCTTGTGCTCTCTTCCTGCTCCTCCCCTTCACCCAGCTGAGGATGGAACCCAGGACTAGTCTACCACTGAGCTAAATCCCCAACCCCATCGTGTTCTCTTTTTAAATTTAAAATTATCATTGTCGTTGAAACGCTCTGAGTCTAATTAGTGATGCCTGTGTACTCAGGGGTGTGCGGCATCCTCTGGGGCATGGGCAATCTACCAAAGAAAACCACACCTGAGGAACTGCCTCAGCAACTGCCAAAAGCGCCTCTGCTGGAACTGGGATCTTGGTAGGCCCTCCACCTCCATAGTGGAATTATACTTTCGGTTCTGTTTTGAGATAGGGTCTCACTTTATAGCTCTGGATGCCTTGGAACGCTTTCTGTAGATCAGGCTGGCCTCCAACTCACAGACATCTGCCTGCTAACCTGTGCTGAGGTTACAGGTATGTACCACTCTGCCTGGCTCCATAATGGAATTTTTAAATGGCTTGGTCTTGTGAATTCATGAGTGCAACAGCCATACCATGTCCGGAAGACAGCACCATTCTCAATCCTCCAGCTCAGTGGTTCTCAACCTGTGGGTTGTGGCCCTTGTGGGAGTCATATCAGACATCGTGCATGTAAGATGTTTACATCATGATTCATATCAGTTGTAAAATAACAACAAAATAATTTTACGGTTGGGGTTAGGTCACAGCAACATGAGGAACTGTATTAAGGGGTCACAACATTAGGAAAGTTGAGGACCATTGCTCTAGCTCTTACCTGCCCTTTTTCTCTTCTTTCACAGTGTTTCCTGCGCCTCAGGGGAGAGGGTTAATATAGATGTCCTGTCTAGGCTGAGCACTCTCAGTTCTGAGCACTTGGAACAGTTATGAGTCTCTGCATTAATCACCACCTATTGTAATAAGAAACATCTCTGACCATGGTTTAAGCACAAATCTATGCTATAAATATTTAGAAGGCAGTCTGACAACATGACTATTTAGCAAAATGACAGCAGCAGGTTTCCCTGGGACCTACTTTGAATCTGGCTACATCGTGGTCTCTGGGAGCTGGTGACAAGCAGACCTGACTCAGATTAGAGGAAACCAGTCTGCCCCCTTGCTTGTTAAAGAATCAGAGAGGACAACCAGCTCCTTGACAATGCATAGAAGGTCAGCACAGCTAAGAAAGGAAGAGAGAAATAATCTGTCCAAAAGCCATTCTCAACCTACCACCTACTGCTGGTTCCTGTGCGACAATAGGTCAGGGTTGGGACTGGAAGAAATGAGCAAAGGGTTTAAGAAGCAATACTGGTTTTGACTTTCAAATCAATTTTTAATGAACATCTTCTTCATCCATGTTTAAAGAACCAGCATAGTCATAACCAAGTCTCACTGGCAGTGAGCCCTCTTTTCAGAAGTCTCTCTTAAAATTCTATCACTGTCTAAAAGCATAGGGCCAGCTGTATGTCAGAGTTACGGGTGTCACGTTCTTCGAGGAGGGCCTTTGTGCTGGGCTTAAAGGTGCAGGCGATCAGCACATATCAAATCCAATGAAGGACTTATGATAGCATCAACAGTGCGGTCACTGCTATTGTGGAAAGTGGAAAAATATGTCATCGCTTCCTTGACACCCTAGGGTACCTGAGAGTCCCCTCAGTCACCACAGGTGACTTTCTGATGGCCAAGAATTTAAGGCACATCCTGTGATCCCAAGGCATTGTTTTTTGTCGTAACTATTTAGGCTTCTGAGAATGCAGCACCTCTTCTGTCTCTAGCTCACTCTGTGTGTGTGCACATGTGTGCACACACGTTGGTGTGATTCTAGTGTGTGTGTAGGTGTACATGAGTATATGTGTGTGCACACGTGTTAGCCAGACAGAAATCAACCTCAAGTGTCATTCCCCGGACTCTATCTACCTTAGTATTTTTAATATATATTATTTACATCTTAATGTGGTTTTTCACCTATGTGTATGTACGTGTACCATGTGATATATTTCATGCCCATGGAGGTCAGAAGAGGATACCAGATACTCTGGAACCAGGGATAAAGACAACTGTCAGTCACCCTGTGGCTGCTCGGAACAGCCTGGGTCTTCTGTGAGAGTGACAGCGCTCTTAATTGCAGAACCATGTCTCTAGCTCCCTCCCACAGCTGTTCTTTGAGGCAAACTTTCACATGGACACAGGACTTGCCAGACAGGCTAGGCTAGTGGGTCCCCATCTCCACTTCCCCAGCGCTGGCACTGCAAGCGTGCTGCTGTGCTTTGCCTTTTCACACGGGTTCTAGGGGTTGAACTCAGGTTCTCGTGATTATAGAGCAAGCACTTTACCAACCAAACTATCTCATCAGCTCCTTTCTGGTTAAAAAAGCACCACAACATTTGGTGCTCTAAATATTTGTTAAGTGGTTCCTGCCCACCTCGGTCTCCCTGCTAAGCGAGCTCTTTACTCAACTAACTCGAGCATTTCTTGCAATGTGCTCTGAATAGCTATTATTAAGGCCAGATCCTATAGGTTAAGGGGCTTTACAGAGGTCATGCGATGGTTAGCGGAGAATCAGAAAAACCAACCCAGCAATCAAGAATGGTTTTGCAGGAAACAGTTTTTTTCTCTACCGTCTGAAATGTAGCGTCTCAGTCTTCTGTGACACGCAGTCATTTAGCATGTGTTTCTTCTCCTGCTGCCTGGCTCTCTTCAATGCTTTTGCTCAGCAAACTTGTTTTCCTTCAAGACAAATATTTCTGTCAGAGGAACAGTCAGCTTCAGTGAACTATTACCCTGGAGTGCTAGTTAGTTAGTTGCTTAGCAAATGGTTTTTCTGAGAGTTAATAAAATCTTATGACTGCAAAGAATACTTGGTGGGTAAAAGTACCCACTGCTCTTGCAGAAGACCCGAAATCAGTTTCTAGCACCCACATTGGGCACCTCACAATGGCCTGTAGTTCCAGCTCCAGAGGATCTACAGTTTCTCCACTGAAGTGCAGGTTGGACACCTCCACTCGGACACATACCCCTCCAACCCTGACACACACACACACACACACACACACACACACACACACACATTTTCATAATTTAAAAACAACAAAAGCTGACAAAGGAAAAGATTCCTAAGCATTAACTAAGTCCTGTGAGTTGGGACTTCAAAAGCCCTCTTATCCAAATCCCCGTCTAACTTGGGATTCCTTCCACAATCTTCCACAAAAGTATCACTTATTTTGATTTATCTTCTCATAAGCCAAAGCTTGTCTTTCATCCTTTGAATGACAAAGTAAGGAAGGTTAGAAATGACAGCAGGGAAATAAAGGGATTGTCAGAGCAAAGGCAGAGGATCTGGGGAGGAAGAAGGGAAAGGCAAATACGGCCAGAATATGTTTTGTTCATGTATGAAATTGTCACAGTGAAACACATTACCCTGTATAATGTTCCCTTAAATATATATTTTTTTAATTTTTGCTTTATTCCAAACCTGGTTTTCTTGTCTCTATCTTTTCTTCTTTTAGAGTCTGTCTGGTTAGACAGGGGCGCTCAGGGTAATTATATCTAGAAGTAAATCTTCTTTTCCTGCTTATAAAATGATTAGCTATATAATTTTAAATCAAGTCATCCCGAAACTAGAATTCTGAACTCATTTTTTTGGTAAAGTTTGTTTCAGCTGCTATTTTTTTTTCTAGGGACATAAGTATGTCATCCGTTTTTCAAAAGAGACCATATGTACATAACAGATCTCATTTAGTTATGGGCCTCGGTTTTTACCCTTGGCTGGTCCACAGAGCAGTGTCTTCTGCACTCTCTTGGAAAGGATTTCTCAGAGTCATGGCATTCTATTTTTACCTCCCAGGCCCACCTCAGAGTCCAAATGTCAGCACTTTGTGGGAAGAGTGCTAGGCCACAAGCCAAAACAACCCAGTGATTCCTGGTTTTGATTCTGCCCTGGGACCTTGGTCAGGCATTAACTGTTGGGAATCCTGGTTTCAGCCTCAGGAAAACGGGCATCTTGCCATCCCTGCCCTTGGCTCAAACAAGCAACGTTGTGGCAGATGATTTAGTGCACGGTGAGATAGTATGAGGATATATGTATTGCTAGAATGGACAACCACAAACTTCAGCCCCGCAGCAGCTGATTCTTGTTTATCCCCATGCAGATGGTCTGGGAGGAGTCACGAAGTTGTCTCAGAGCTGTGCATTCCTGTCAGTCAGAAATGTGTCAGTCAGGAAGCTTCAAAGCAGCAGGGGGCAGAAAGTGAGCTGACAGTCATTTGTACATGTTTAATGAACATTAATGAAGCATTGTGTTTGTAAATAGCACCAAAGATAGTACAATGTAAATCTTACTGCTATTTCAGGAGGTAGTTGGCAAGCTTCAAGAGGCGAACTGTTCAGCCACCACTGCTCCTTGCCTCCAGTGGCTCTGAGCACTGGCAGATGTCTTATTTTGATCTTTCAGACAGTTCATTCTCATTTGGAGTAGATTTTGACTGTGTATTATCTTACCAAGTACATTCTTAAGGTGTGGTGTGTGTGCGTATGAGTGTTTGTATGTGTGAGTGTGTGTGTACGGGGGTGTAGGTGTGCTTGCTTGCAAGCGCATATACATGCCAGAGACTAATGTTGGGTGTCTTCTTCTGTCTCTCCTCACCGTATTTTTTGAGGCAGAGTCTCTCACTGAGCTGGGTGCTCACTGATTCAACTAGGTTGGCTGGTTAGCCAGGTTGCCTCTCTACTCTGTGTTTCTTCATCCTCAGGGCTAGGGTTACAGATACACACATGCCACTGCACCAGGCTTATGCATGGGTACTGGGGAGTCCTCGTGCTGTGCTTGTGCAACCAGAGACATTTCCTCAGCTCCACCCTCAAGTTCCTATAAAGCTGGTGTCAGTTCACTTCTAAGATGTCTTGCAAGTATTCCTCACTTGGATGATGTCATCAGAGGTCCTCCCCTTCCAAACTCCCTTCAGGATTCTAAATCAATCTCCTCTCTCCTTGGAGTCCCATTTCCAAGATGCCTTTTGAAAGGAACAGAAATCCATGAGAAAATTCATCACCAAATGTACATAGTGTGTAGTGTACCAAGAAATTCCCACTGTTGCTTCTTCCATTCACCTCGGTGGGTAATGAGTCCCTTGTATATTTTTTTTCCTGAAAAACAGTAAATTTCTCAGTTAATAATGCCTAAGTTTATAATAAAGAAGTCTGTCATGATGGAATATGTGAATATGTGTTGCCCCCTGTGGTCCTCAGTCCATTTGTCTCTGAGGGAAACTTAACCAAAGATGTTAAATATGATGTCAGAATGCAGATTGTGCTGAATGGCAGAGACTCCCTTTCTAACTAGCAGAGAATAAAGAGGGACACATAGGAGTCATTTCCAAGAACATGGGCCCCTGGGATATTGTTTTGGTCAATTTTGTTTGTAGTCGATATTTTTTCCATTCCTCGCTCTGAGCAATAGCTGTAGGTACATCGATATGCTGATAAATGTCTAACCTTGGTCTCTGAAAAGAAAAATGTAGCTATGCATTTTCCACACATCATAAAAGAGACACGCCATGCCATCCATAAATGACAGCAAAATATTCCTGTCTTGAAATTTCAAATTGATTATTACAGAATACTTCTGTTGATTTTACCAACTTAAAAAAAAATTGTTGCTAACATGTGATTAGCAAACTAGTTGAGATGTGACATCAGGGTTGGTTGATACTTTCGTTTATATTAACAAGCAGGACAAAAGTACATTCAGGGACTCCAGCTCACCACAAGTCCTGTGTCTCCAGAGTTCTGGGAAAGCAATGTCTCCCTCTGAATCTCACAAGTCCTCACATGTATGTTACCAGCTCTCTGCCTTAGCATGAACAGGGTAGAGAAGCATGAGTCTACCTGCATGGGGGAAAAGATGGAAAACTGAGACTCACCTTTATTTACCTGGGCTACCTCATCTCAGTATACACTGCTTATGGTTTTAAAAGCACCAACAGATACAAGAGTTGTTGCAAACAAACAAACAAACAAAAAACACACCAATTTCCTTGTTCTCCATTTCCTCTTACTACAAAATGTAGACTCCACTTCTAATTATTTTTGCTGACTGTAAAGGCCAAGGTCTACAACTCTATTGCTATTTCTTGATGTAGGGTCTTAAACACTAGGTATGACTTCACTCTGGCAGGTGAAGAAAAATTTCTTCCGTGCTCCACTGCACCAACCTTACACACTTGCCAAGCCATGCTTTTGCTCTGGCCCCCTCTCCTCTAATAGAATTACAGTTTAATTTTGTTTAAATCAATATTCAGTGTTTATATTAAACAGCAATGCAAATGAGCTTCACGGCTAAGCCTCCTCACTTTTCCCTTCATGCAAAATCTTCTATTTTCTCTGGAGATTTGGTTTTGTTATTTTGTTGTTTTGTTTTATATTTACATTTAGATTACATTATATCCTTTTATATTAGTTTAGTTTCCTCTGAATCGTTTCTGGCCCCAACTCCCTGCCAGTCTTTTGAATCTTCTCTCTGTATGTCAGAGGCCTCTGCTCTCTCTCTCTCTAGTCACATGTTCAAACTCCCTCCTGGGCCACTGTGGGCTCTAGACTGACAGATTACTTTCTGGCATCCTGCCTCCCCCGCCACCACTTCAGCATCAGCCCACGAAATCCCAAGTCTTACTTCTGTGAAGTCTTCCTTCTTTGGTGCCCTATAGTCACCGGAAAAGCATATTCTCAGCTTCGCTGAAAAGGAAACAGGAGAAAAAACATCAGATGCCTTGCATAGCTGACCAAGCCATTATGTGTCCTTCTGAATAACACCATTATCATCTTTGGGTGTAGCCAGTCTTTGCCATTTCCCACCATTTATCTGCCCCTCCCCCTTTTTTTACCTCCTAATACTAGATCGGAGGGAAACAAGGATTAAGGGGAGAAATCCCTAAATCTAATTTCTTTCCTTTTGTTTTTTCTTTGAACATGGCTACCAACAGACAACCTTTGTCTCTCGAGAAGGCCCTAGCATTTATACACCCTCTGAAAAGTTCCCAGAATTCCAAACATCATATAATCATGGAACCTATCTGCAGCTGGCAAAACCATGCCGCTTCTAGAGCGTGAGGCAAATCATAGTCAGCTGCTGTGAATCAGCCCATATCCTCTCACCTGAGATTAAAACAAAAACATATTCTTATATTTTTGTGGTGGGTGTTTTTTGTTTTTGTTTTTGAGACAGGGTTTCTCTGTATACCCTTGACAGACCTGAATTCACTTTGTAGACCAGGCTGGCTGCAAACTCACAGAGATCCCCTTGCCTCTGCCTCCTTATAGGTGTGCACCATCGAGACCAGCTTTGGTGTGTATGTGTGTGTTAAACCAAATTCCAGAATTCTCACTACATGTGGGTCTAGAATTCTAGGTTGGAGGTCATGTCTCAAAGTTTCTTCAAGAATCGCTCCAAGGTGTTCTGGCTTCTGGCATTGCTGTTGAGGTCAGTCCAGTTTCACAGCCTTTGGAATAGGATCTGTTTGTTTTTTCACTTGTTTAATTTTTTTAACACTAACAATTGAACCTGGCGCCTTGTACTTGGTAAACACACACTCTGCCCTTGTGTTATACTCATAGCTACTCCTGGAAGCTTGTTTGTGCCTTTGTTGCCTCCATTTTAAAATTTCATGTCATCCTACCTTAATTTCATTTCATTTTATTTATGTTGCTGTGTCGATCTGCCTCCTTTGGGGAGGGGTTCAGGGACTCTCTCTGTAGTTCTGGCTGACCTATATCTTATTATGTAGACCAGGCCAACTTCAGACACTCAGCAATCCTACTTCCTCTGTCTCTTGAGTGCTAGGATTACAAGCCTGAGCCTCTAAGCCTGGGTGTGTGGATTCCTTGAATGTTGAGATTCCCATCTTTCAGTTTAAAGATTTTTTTTTTCAGTGTTTTGTTTCTTTTTCTCTCTCTGTGTGAGGAAATAGCTCTAAACTGGAAGACTGGAGGGAGGCAGGCACGGAGGGAGGGAGAGAAGGGAGGGAGGAAAGGAGGGAGAAAAGGAGGAAGAGACAAAGAGAATCAAGGGAGGGAGGAAAGAAAAAGAAGGAGGGAGAGAGCAAGAGAGATTTTTGATTTGTATTTTTGAAAGAGAGAAAGAGAGAAAGAGAGAGATTTTATTTCTGAAACTTTTAGTATTTTTGTATCCTGGATTGTCTGTGTGTCTTTCTTATCTTTTCTGGCGTATTTTCTGTCTCTTTATCTTATACCCTCTGTTGACTTCCCCCATTTCTACTATAATATTCTTAATTTCACCAGCCCCGTTTTGCTATCTTAACGCTCTTCTTTCTATTATCCGGTTCTTGTTTTTGTAAATGCAATGCACCTTCTTTTATGTCTCTCAGGATATTAAATATATTCTGAATATAAAATATTTCCCTCACATAATTCCTCTTAGGTTGCTTCTATCCTGTTGGTATGATTTGATTTTTATCTTTTATGTTAGAAGTTTTCCTTGGGTATCAGTGAACTGTAGTAACTGCTGTTAAGAGTTGGATCATAAAGCTGTTTGCAAACTCTGATTTTACCACTGGGGACTGCCATATGTGGGCTTCCCTGTAGGGTACGGTTGGGCTATTTTAATGGAGAGCCTTGATATTTGTATCTTTAGAATTTTTTTCCCCCTCTGGAATTCTTCAAACGCCCTAGAAAACTTTTTCAGCTTCCTACTCTCTGAGTTCAGGGTTGGTGGTTCATTTCATAATTGCAACAGGGAAGGAGGTAAGGTGTGCTGGCATTTGGGTTATAAATGCTCCCTCCTTCTCCCTTCAGGTAGCACACTGCCCTCTTCCTCTGACTGGGCTTGGTACCCAGATCAGGGCATCTCTGCTATTCTCATCCCAGCAAGAAGACTAACCTCTTCTTTCCCACTAGGGGTGGAGAGGACTTGGTTGGCAACAATGCATTCTGTATGAACTTGCTCAAGCCTTCTTGGCCTAGTTCAGCTTCCCTCCCACCTTCCTAGCCCCTGCTATACTTCAAGCGTTCTTGGGAACCGGGGCCACTTCTAGGGGTCTAAGCTATTGGTGGAGTGCGTAGCTTTCTGAGATCTGTTAAATCAGTGGTTATTAACCTCGTCATTCATGGCTGCCCAGTTTACAAAGTGTGGCTGCTGCCGTCTGCTCTCCCACTCCCTTTGTCCTTGCGTGTTATGGCTCCTGTCCCTCCCACAGCATCTCAGCACACACTTGCTTCGTGGCAGCTCTTTTGTGTGTTATGGTTCACTGTAAATCTGTCCGATCTCTCTCTGGAGAGGGAGCTTCTCATAGGGAAGGCTTGTATCCCCACAGATTCAAGTGCCCTCAGTGTGTCTTGGGGGAAAATTGCTGGAATCTAACTATCCTGAAGGCAGTTTGGTGCCTGGTGGGCTCCTGTTTGCGCTCTCTCACAGATTCATATGCCCTCAGTGTGTCAGAGGGAAAGACTGATAAAGGCTAGTTCAGTGGCCTGGGAAGGTATGGATTTGTACCAAGGACCATTGACTGATAAGTTTCAGTCTAGGCCATCAAATTCATGGTTAGACCGCCGAAAACACAGTTCTGCTTCTTTTTCTGTTGGCTGTCCTAGCGTTCCTCTTTCAGTAATCAAACACCATGCCCAAAAGTAACTTGGGTAGAAAAGCGTTTATTTTGCTTACATATCCACACCACTGGTCATCAGCGAAGGAAGTCGAGACAGGAATTCAGGGCAGAAACCTGGAGGCAGGAGCGGATACAGAGGCCATGGATGAGTGCTGCTTACTGACTTGCTGTTCATGGCTTGCCCAGCCTGCTTTCTTACAGAACCCAGAAGCACTGGCCTAGAGATGGTACCACCCACAGTGGTCCCCCATCAATCACTAGTTAAGAAAACACCCATTAGGCTTGCCTACAGTCCAAAATTATGGAAGCATTTTTTTTTTAAATTGAGGTTTTTCTCCTCTCAGACGAGTGTAGCTTGTATCAAATTAATGTATAACCAGCCACCACACTGGCTTTTTTTTTTTTTTGACAGGATCTTAACCTCTTGATATTCAAGCCTATACTACAACTACAATTCCCAATGGAATTATAGTTGTTCACTGCCATGCCCAGCTGGTTGTGACTTTTGATACCTCAACAGTTGGAGAAGTGATAGCTTTTATGACCAGCTTCCATTGCTTCCATTACTTCATTGCTTCCAAAGCTTCCATTGCTTCATGTCAAAAAGACATGGAGGAGATAAGACAGTCTAGAAGCACACATCCCTTCTTCCTAAAGCTAGTGGGAAAGGAAAGGGTGGGGTGAGGACAAAGGGCAAGAGGCCCCAGCTTCCTTCTATGTTCTGCCTTGTACTCTTTCATATAAAATGCTGTTTCCTGGTTATAAAGTAATACTTGGGGAACTGAGTAATAAACAGATATATAAAGAAAAACAAAGTTGCTGATAGTCCTACCTGTATCTATTTTGTTAAGTTTTGCACATGTAAAATTTTAATTGATTACTAAAAAGCTTCTGTACACATCCATTTGATTAACCTTTTATTATAGCTCTTCCATCAGTTAATTGTGCCTATTTTTCACACTTGGAAGTTGTGGCACCCAGTTGTGCTTGGAAGTTTCTGGCACCCAGATATTATTGAATGTTTACATAGTCAACGTGTCTATCTTCCTCTGTAGTATCTTTTTGCTTTCTAATTTCTAAGGAAATTAGACTGAGTATATTTATTTCCTGCGTAGAGACAGAGCGCAAGGGTGGTTGTTTCTGGAAAGGACTCAGCTCCTTTTGAAGTTGGAATGTCTAATTCTATGGCCCCTGTGTACTCAGAATCTTAACGACAGTTAAGACATCACCTGAAGATGAGATTCTTCAGAGCACCCCCCCCCCATCCCTCTGTTTCCTTAGTAAAATTGATACATTCTCCTCTCTGCAACCTCCCAGAAAGGATGGCCATCTTCACAGAAAGGAATGCCCTTGGCAGAACCACAGGCATTGTTATCAGATTCTTAATCTCTGAAAATTCCCCCTCAAGCCTCTTGGAATACTCCAGCTACATCCGCTTTAACTTGAAAGTCCTAGGATTGTCCCAAAACCCTTGGCAAGACAGGAAGTGGCGAAGAGTGCTCCAGACACCAGCTGACAACCGGACAGTAACAAGTCGTTTTTCTCCCCTTGTAGCTACCTAATGAGTAATCATCATGACTTCCCTCAGACTCAGGTAAGAAGACGAGCCTTGTTTCTTGGAGTTATGTCCTTTCATCTTGCCTGTTTGACATCCCTGTTGACAGGACACGAGATGCAGGGCCAGATGGCGCTGAGCACATTCTACAGATGAATGGCAGGAGTCCAGGTGTGCCGAGGGGTGGGGAGGAGGTGGGGGAAGCTGGTCATTCCATCACTGGAGTGTACTAGAAAGAACAGCTCCAGCTGGGGTCTGTCTCTTTCTGAGAGCCTGAGTGATTGATGTTCGGAACTGCTTCTGAAATGCCGATTGCACGAATTGCCCAGGAAAAAGAACACATGCATCCTAATGACTTCATTTTTAATTTTTTAATTAAGACCCTTTGAAGAGAGAAGGTATTGTTTGTGGTGGAAAGAACACTATGCTACGAGTCATAAGACTTATATTCATTTATCTATTTGTTTTTGAAGTTTTTAAAGTTAACACGCAAAGTAATGAATTTCATTATGGTATTTTCATACGTGTTTTGATCATACTGGCCCACATCTTCCACTTCCCTCTTCTGACCTTCCTCCCCATCCTGCAGTCTCTTTCCACACCTATTAGCTGCCTTCTACTTTCATGTCACACATAGTCTATTAGCATCTTATAAATTCTCTTTCCTTAAGATGTCTCTCCTTCCTCAGTCTGTCCAGTTTCATGACTCACACCCCTCCACACACATAGACACATTAAAATCTTGGTTCTGCATATGAGAAAAAACACATGAGTTATTGCCTTGATGGGTCTGGATTATTTCACTTCATATAATAATTTCCAGTTCAGGCCATTTCCTGCAAATGTCATGATTTCAGTTTCCTTATGACTGAATAAAATTCCATTGTGTTTACATAGCACATTTTCATTATCCATTCATCCGTTGATGGACGTCTGAGCTGTCTCCATCTTAGCTGTGGCGGATAATAACATAATAAACACGGGTGTGCAGATATCTCTGTGACAAGACTTAGAACGCTTTGGTTACATGCTGGAGTAGTATTGCTAGGCCATATACTATTTCTAATTTTAGCCTCTTGGAGAACATTCATACTGATTTTCATCATGGCTGCACCAGTTTACCTACTTAGCAAGAAGTAAATGTCCTGCTTCCCCTTGTGATGGTAAGCATTCATTGTGATTGAAGATGGGCATTCTAACTAGGGTGAGACAGAATTTCAAAGTGGTTTTAATTTGCATGTGTCGGATGGATAAAGATGGCGAATACTTATGAAAATGTTAGAAGCCCTGGGTTTAACTCCCTTTCGGGGTGACTATCCACTTTATGTTGGTGATTTCACTTAAAACCAGACAAGCTATGGGCAAACTGGGATGTTTTCTGTACTAGTTTTTGTGACCTTAATTTTGCCATTTATTCTGCTGGATGCTCCTGTTCCTCCTCAGACTTTCAAGAATTGACGTCAGAATAAAAAATGTACTGAGAGGCAGAAAAACTTACAAGGTGTGGTCTGGACCATACACCTTGTGTGATCTTAACCCTCGCCTTCAAGCCTGATCTTATTTCCTGGTTTCTGAAATAGGAATAATAGTGAATACTGCATCAGATTCATGAGAGATTAAAGTGGGAAAGTTAATGTTAACTACTGTGTGGTGCCTAGCATGTTGTCAGCTTTAGTAAATGCTGGCTGTGGTTCCCATGATCACACACGTAGGAAGAGTGTTGTCAAAACCGGACTCCACTGATGTCAGTACTGCTGGAAGAGTCACTGAATTTGGGAAACTTAATTTGCCCCTCTTTGTGTTGAAATGCCTTTAATGGGGGGAGAGGGAGGCAGCTGTTTTTTTCTGTAGGGCAACGCAGTCCATGGCTTCTAAAGGAGCCTTCAGAAGGCTTCCAAACTCTCTTCCAAGGCAGGAACCACACTTAGACACAATAAAATCTCCACTTTTTCCTAGAGATGGTCTCTGTTAGGAAAAGATCTATGTGCCACATTAGAGTGTAAATGTTTCAGAGGCGGCCAGGCAGGGAAGCATCGAAGACACAGTGTTCAACAGTTCTTCATGAAGTATTAGTCTTGCTCTGGAATTCATACTAGTTTCTCTGGACAGAAAAGCAAGGCAGGCTCAGCTTCCAAGTACTCTCAAAAGGGTCAGTATCCTGTTGAGTAGGTTGAGGCCATATGTATTTGTTTGGGTTCTACAGCTGAGCTGTGTGTGTAATGCTGTGAGGCTCCAGTACTTCATTGTATGTCATGTAGAATAAGAGAGGGATGATGGGGAGATCAAGAGGACAACATTCAGATGTATGACACACATTCTGTTTGGAGCCTATGGAATGATTCATGGTGGCTGAGGGGGAAGATGGATTCATTTGTGAAATCTTAAAAGCCAAGCTTTCATGTCTGAGAGATTCCCAGTAGCCTGTGAGGGGCTGAGTATTCTGTCAAGTTGAGCTTTGTAGGTGGCCCAAGGGGAACCACTCCAGGAGCTTCCATTTGGACCACTCATTTTTCTCTAAAGATTTATTTATTTATGTTCATCCTAGCATTGTTTAGGCTAGCAAAAATTAGAGATGATACGATTGTGTTGAGTCGATGCATTGATACCATGGAAAGCTATCCAGCTATTTAGCATTATATTTTTGACATATATTCAGTGTCATGTAAAGACTTTGAAGAGTGGGTTATAAAGCAAGATGTAGCATTTTCACATTTCACTTAGAATTATATGTTTATCTCACAGTGTCGTGCCGAGCCAGCTCACATACACTCACAAGAGTTAATTCATTAGAATTTCTTCCCTAGTCCATGTTTAATGATAGCACGTTGGTAGTGTGAAATCAGCCAAGTGGAAGTATTTACCATGGAAATTGGCAAAGCTATGAATCAAGACTTAAAAAAAAATAGAACTTCCTGTTAAATATCTACCAGAATACCACTGTATATGAACAAACACATGGAAAAAACTTGGGTGGTGAGATTAGATTTCTCAGCTGTTTCATATTTTTGAGTTTTTACAATTGGCTTGTATTATTAAGGTGATTTTTCCTTTATTTTGAAAAAGAAAGTCATACTCTGATGGTAAGAGGCAAGCAAGATTCAGGAACCCCAAGATCAACAGCAGCTTAGTTCAGCAGCCCTGGATGCAGCTTATAAGAATCTGTGATAGGCACTGTTGAGTTGAGGGAATGCTGAAATTTCTGTAAGATTTCTTTAAGAGGCCTCCTTATACACCTTAGACATGGCTAGCCATATCCAGCTGAGAATCCTACTGAGGATGGACATTTTTGCAACAAACACTTAAACAAGCAATCCAAGGACAACTGGGGGTAATTGTTTAAACATGAGTGTCTGCAGCGTTGAACATGATCTTTGTTCCATCCTGATATTTCAAACCCTCTAGCCACCTCACTGGTGAAACAGCTAACCCAAAACAGAATGGCTCAACTTGAATGGGTTTTCTTTGGAGGAATCCTTTGCTCACCCTATTGGAATAGGTTAAGCCAATGATTGTACAAAATATATGAAGGGATGCAAGCTATTATTCGAATATCTGCAGTGCCTCGCCCAGAGTCTTGCCCAGAGTGAATACTTGGTGAATGCATAAGCTATGGCTGTGAAGGACTGGCAAATGTTTAAAAAATATTCCTGGCCTGAGATGGTCTTTGACATCTGGGGTGAAATATTCCCACTATGGCCAGCTGAAAGCTGCAAATGTGGTCTCTGATCTTGGGGTTGGGAAGGCATGAACCCAGTGGGTTTTTGGGAGCCTGAAGGTATAGGGTTGCTACCCAGAACTGGCCACCCAGTACTGTTCTGCTTGGTATGCAGGCAGTTGGCTAGAGAATCCTGCTCTGTCCCCAGCTCTGCCTGACTCTGTGGACACTGACAGTAGCAGGTGGCATTGAACGATTGATCTGGAATGAATTTGCTGGAAACTGCATTAAGGTTGAAGGAAGTCTAGGTGCTGGTTACAGGTGGTGATGAGGGTGAGGAATCACAGGGTGCTCTTGGTCTCTGTCTTCTGGGTATTTCTTTTCCACCCCTCACTGAAAAGTGTAATGAGGATACTGTTTTCTTCCCTTCCCCTTCATACTCCCTCTCTCCTTCTACCCATCTCCAAGTTACCCTGGGCTGTACTCAGTGAGACCAGGACTTTCTTTCAATGTCTTGGTTAGAAGACACAGGTTAAGATGTCAGGGATATCAGGCAGCTGAGATCAGTCATGAGTTATGGAGCACTGCCTTCGAAGAAACAGCAAGTCAGCACTCATGCTTGCTGCCAAGGTTTTGCCACCTGCCAGGCTTCACCAACTGGCCTCCCTGTTACATAGGTGCTCTGTGGTTCTCCAGAGGTGTCCAGGTCTCCAACAGCCTATCAACATGGAAGCTGGGCCTGATTTAATGGGGGGTGGATACTTAATTTCCTGACTCACGAGGCACTTGTAATTTTTATTAACTATTCTATTTTATTAGACCTTATTCAAAGCCTGGGGAAAACTTATGGCTCTCAGTGCCTGGCTCTCCTTACAATCCAAAAGATGCCTAGGGACCACAAAGCTGACAGAAAAGCTAATTCTCAAAGTCGGTAGATGGGTAATGTCGGTATTTGTGATTGTAAAACTATTTGGGTATCTTCCATAGGGTCCATTCTCTACCAAGACCTTGCATGTTATCCAATCCTCAAAGTAGTCCTATACAAAGAAAACCCTCGAGATGCAGATGACAAAATCAAGATTCGGTGAAGGGATGTAACAGTGCCACACAGCTTCAGAGCAGGAACACAGGACCCGCACCCAGGCCATTTCCTTCAGAGGAACTCCATTTATTCACCACACTAATTCTCACAGCTAGGTAGAGACTTGGAACTTCTTCAGTCTCCATCCCTAGATCATTGCTAAACCATCCCTTCTCCCCACTTCATTCTGTTTTGCAGTTCAGAGGCACAGTGGGATGAGTTTACGCTTCTGAGAGCTGATATATTTTAAGGGCTGACATCATCTCAGCCATAACTGAGTTTCAGCCAGTCCTTTATTATGTGTTTTTTCTTTTTCCTCTCCCCTGAAACAAAGGCCCGACACAATGCTTTTCTCTTGTCAGATGGACTGAAGGCTACAAGTTGTCCCACAATATATACTCACAGGGTGACTACAGAAAGCTGAACACTGCTCAGCTATTAAAATAACCTTCCCTCCATAATGGATTGGTTATTTCAGCAATGAGGCCCATTTGAAGGGAGATCATGAGATAATTGACTGTCAAACAGTTGAGCAATGTTAAGGTCAATTGTAGTGGAGGTCAATTCATTTGAACAATGGGCTAGCATCTGACAGGCCTCATAATGTTGATAATAATAACTTTGGTTTAATGGAAGTGTTCAATGGTATTTGAGAAGAATGAACTATTAGACATTCAGATTAAGTATTGTCTAAACTCTGAAGGTTTTGGAGACAGTTTGGCCAAATACAAAATCCCCAGCTAGGGAAAACTGGCTTCAAAGAACAGCTGGATCTAATGTCAAAGGCAAATGATTTTCTTTCCCCTTTACCGATTGACTTGAATTTACACTGTGCAAACCGTGATTATTCCCCGACTCTGTATTTATAGCTTCTCATTTGCATTTTCCAGAATAATTAAGATTTTAACCTAGAATGGGCCATTTTTGAGTAGAGGTGAATGCTTTCTGATTTTTAAATGAACCATCCAAATGAGCTACTAAATATACATTGTATTCTCCTTGCCTCCCGTGTAAAGTCCTTCGAAACTTCTGGATTCATTACAACAACCCAAAGGGAAGGATTTGCTCACCCCATCCTGAAGTCTGGCTTTGTTTAGGAAGGTGACTCCCATCTCCAGAGGACGACTCAGCTCACAGTGATGACTAAAGTTGAGCAGAGCCACATGTTGGCATCATTAAGGGGTGGGCACCGGAGACTCCCCAGTGCATTCCTAGCAAAGAGCAGAAGGTAGGAGACAGCTCTCTATTTTTTGTTTAAATGCCACTGAAAATCTTTCCCCGTCTACTTAGCTTTGCTTGTAAGCGCTGCCTCTTCCTATGTGCTTCTAAAGATTTTTGCTCCAGGAAGAGGATAGCTCTGTGCATGCCAAGGGACTGGTGTTCTTGGGTCCTGCTAGGAGGGGAAAGAGTGAGTCTTCAGCAGTTCCTCCTTCTCTAGGCACAGCCAGTTCATGTCCAGTTGCCACCATTTAATATAGGAGGGCTGAGGCTCCAAAGACCAAGCAACATGCTCCATGTCACAGAGTGGCTGGAGAAGGTGAACACTTGATCTGCATCCCTCTGTTTGGCCTGCACCATCTATTCGCCTTTGTACACTGCCACCTCCTGGATTTATAAGTGGGATCCCATAGGCCCCTTGAGTCTTCAGTAAGGAAACCCTGTGTCTTCTCCTTCTTGTAAGTGAGCAGGGAGTCCCCCAAGGTCAGGCTGGTCTTGCAGTAGCTGCATCCGGCAATGTTACTACCACGAGCATCTTAAGAGAGGGCACATCCTGTATGGGCAGAGCTACAGAGACTGAGGCGTCGTCAGCAGCCACAGGCAGGTGTTCATTTCCTCGAGGACATCACGAGGCTCCAGATGATGTGGGGAGGAACACTGCCAGAAGTTTCTCCTGAATTCTGGCCTGGAAGCCCCAGGGGAGGGGCTCAGTTGGTAAAGAGCTGGCTGTGCAAGCATGAGGGCCTGATTTTGATGACAGCAACCCCCCATACATACCTCAGAACCCATGCAAAAAGCTGTACATAGCAGCATAACACCTGTTAATCCCAGGCCTGGGGAGGAAGAAACATGAGGATTCCTCAGGCTTGCTAGTTAGCCATTCTAGCCGAATTGCTGAGCTCTGGGATCATAAGAGATAATCCCTTAAAAAATAATATGGTCAACAATTAAGAAGACACCTGATGTTGACCTCTGGCCTCTAAACACTTGAAATGCACACACCCATGCCCACATACACATAAACACACACACACATGAACTTCAGGATGGAGGCAAGAGTTCATGGATGTATGTTGAGGCTCACCTGGCCTTTCTGTCAGTTAATGAGTCATTTGTAAAGTTCTCTTTGTGGTTGGACTTCAGGATCCAGAACAAAATTGCTACTGATCCACATAGTAATGTCTGTTGTAGGAATGTCCTCTGCCAGTCAAACAAGGCATGTATGTATCTATTAGTTTTTGTCAGCTTGACACAAACCTAGACATGTCTGGGGAGAAGGAGTTTTAATTGAGCATATTCCTCCATTAGGCTGCCCTGTGAGCATGGGGGTATTTTTGATTAATAAGTGATGTATGAGGGTCCAGCCCACCATGGGTGGTACCACCCGTAGGAGGTTTGAAGCCTATAAGAAAGGAAACTTGCTCAATCCATAGAAAGGAAGTCAGTAACCAGCTTCCCTTTGTGGTTCCTGCCTCTCTTCCTACTTGTGTTCCTATCCTAGTTTCCATCAGTTGTAAACTATGATGGAGACAGTAAATAAAGTCTTTCTTCCTCAAGTTGCTGTTGGTTATTGGTTTATCACACCAACAGAGAACCAAACTAGGACAGCCACTCACTTGTATCAGCCATCAGTGCCGGTAGCAAAGACTGGGGTGTTGCAGAATGCAGTGGGTCCATTGTTAGGTACCTGTGATTCCTGAGAAAGGGTGGAAACTGGTAAGACTCAGTACTGGAGGAGCCAGGCTAATGCAAATAACAACCCCTGTATTTATTAAGCACTTACTGGATATCATGTATGAAAGCCAGGACTTCCACATGCTTCTTCTCACTTCATCCTTCCCCAGTAAGAACGTAAGTGCAACGATTGTCCTCCATGTTACACAGAATAAGCTGAGGCTCAGAGGGATTCACCGTCTTGTCTGAGGATTCCAAAATAATCAGTGTTGGTACCGGGAGTACTTCTCAGTACAGTGGGTCTAGGGGCAGGCTGGCCCTATGGAGGTGTGTGTGTGTGTGTGTGTGTGTGTGTGTGTGTGTGGCAGAGGGGAGGATACTGAAAAGCAAAGAGGTTTCTCTAGCTCACCTTTTTAATTGCGCTGTGCAATGTGTTCTTGTATCTAGAACTATATTTAGGGAAATCCCCCAAATGTGCTGTTTTTGCCATCACTTTCCTCTCTGCAATCAGGGGCATTAGATAAGTTCTCAGTACATATGGCAGCCCGGCATTCCTATGCAGCCTTCTGATTATCTAGAAGCTGATGTGAATGAACACCATAGCCAGAGTAAAACAAGATCAAAGCTAGATCCTTGATATCAGGGGAGGAAATAAAATCCCCACAAGCTTAGTGAACAGACCTGTCCTGAAGACTTTGATGCAGTTCTCCTTTAGAATCCATGCTCCCACTTTGAGGCTAGACAGAATGAGGCCAAAATCTTGCCTGTCCTGAAAGCTAGAACAGAATGGTAGCTGAGAAAAATGCTTTTTGCTTAGTCACATTTGTTGAGACAGAAGCAAACAAGCAACAACAAAAAATATAACTTCACCTCCAAGAGAATGATAGGCAGGGATTAAAAAAAAATCCTGTAATACTTCCTTTGTTTTGGCTTCAAACATGCTGTTGATAGCAGCTGTTACCAGTGTACAGTGTGTTTATTGTTGAGTAATTATGTTTTGCTTTCATATTGGCAAAGCTATTATTTGCACCCTTAGGAGCAGCGGACATCTTATGTGCACAAGTGAATTAATGTGACAATGGCTTTCGACTCTGGAAGCGGTGACTTATTAATCTGTGGTGTTGTTAAATAAATATTCAGATGTGTTCATCATGGTGCCAATCACTAATGGGGTTTCTCCGGCTTCAAATTCTACAGCATTATGTAACCCAAAGGCAGGGATGGGAAAAGGAGGGAGAGACAGAGAGACAGAGAGACAGAGAGAGAGAGAGAGAGAGAGAGAGAGGGAGAGAGAGAGAGAGAGAGAGAGGACATCTCTCTTATGATATTTTGAAACCTTTCCAAAAGCAAAAGAGTGTTTTTGATTTAAAACAGCCAGACACTGGAAAGTCCCCAGAGAGCATGTCAAGAGAAAGATTCCTGCATTGCATCCTGTCCCTAGAAGACTAAATCAAAATGACGTTCCTCTCTCTGGACCACAGGGTGCACACGCGCACACACACACACACACACACCTCTCTATACCCTTGGGTACCCAGGGACCTTTAATTTTTCTAGAATTTCATAAGTTCCAGGGATGTCTGAGTTAATAGTACAGCATGGATGTTTTATTATTACTCTCCATTTCCTGCACATCAGGCACCATACAGTTAGCTAAATCACCCACCAAATTGGCTAAATGGAAAGGCAGACAGAAACCCCAAGTTAGTGAAGGGTGATGAATATTCTACAGGAACAGGAAGGTACAATAATGAAGAAAGAGGATCTAACAGACTTGCATTCAAATGGGATAACGTCAGAAAAGAAGTAAGACTGCTAGGCAGGGAGCAACCAGAAAGAAAAGGGATGGGAAATGAAAGAATTCCACTTTCTTGGCAGAGACTTTTTTAAAAGCAAATATTCTTGTGTCTTCATTACTTCCTTATGTGCAAGGTAAAGTACAGGGGTTGGGGGAGAGGGAGAAGAGGAGAGAGAGGGAGGAGAGAAAGAAAAGAGAGAAGGAGAGACACTTGACTTTTAATACCTAGAGAAGTCAGACTCTGGGTGATGAGCTGGGGAGGGTCTTGCCTGTGAGAATCCAAGTGGGCATCCTGAGAACAAACAGAGGAAGAATTTTGCCTTAGATGCTGTGGAAGGCATCTCTGCAATGCCCAGAGAACGGGAGAGTTGAAGGCCTGACAGAGGTGGGAATTCATTTTGACTGAAGCCTTTTTAATTAGGAAGAGAAGACAAAGTAGGAAGCAGTTAGAGGCTGGAAAGTATATCACTCAGGGAGGTAGGTAATGAATAAGGCCAGAGTTCAGGGCAAAGGCAGGAAGAGGAGCCCAAGATTCGAACACACTGAAGAGGAAGCAGAAAGGAACACAAGAGGATTTGGTCTAGAAGGTTCAAGTCCTGCTCATCTCTGGTCCATTCTGTAAACATGGAGACCATACTATCAAGTCACTACTCCAGAACAAAGCCAAGCCAGGTCCATGGAAGAAACATGAGCAGTGTCAGTCAGGACCCATGGTGGCAGGACTGTGTAAAAGTGAAGAGGTTTTGAAGCCGGCTGTTCCTCCAATCGCTGTAGCAGCCCCAGTAGGTGCCCAAGTGACAGCATCATGATTTATGAAAATTTCCCTGGTGACTCACACACATACACACCACCACCCCATTCTAAACACATACACACTGCACAGACACCACACACTCACACTGCACACACACAAACCGCTCCACATATTGAGCACATATGTACTGTAGAAACACACACTCACACTGCACTCACATAGTGAACACATTCACACTGTACGGACGTATATCACACCTACACTGAACACATATACACTGTCCTGTCACACACACACACACACACCACATACATGCATGAGCCCACACCACACACACCTATAACACATAGAGGATACCCACACAATATTTTGGATACACTTACAGTAAAACACCTCCGTGTTGTTTAGCTGACATTCAAATGTAACCCGGAAGCCTGTATTTCTGGTAACCTATGTACAAGACATAAGGCTGGGTCAGCGGGGGAGTGAGCTCTGGAATCTGACTCCAGCACTTTGCTGGCATAGCTGAGCAGGCGGCTAACTTTGCCATGCCTCAGCTTTGTCCACCGTGGTACTGTGATGGTGTCTCCTAGGACAGATGAAACAGCGTTTAGTAACAGTGTGAGGAATGGACGCTGTTGTTGAATCTTCTATCTCCAGGCTGCACCCTGGCCTTTACCTCCTGCTACTGTCCACCTCCCCAGTCTTGCTCCAGCCACAGGCCCCTTTGTTAAAACCTTTGTACCCACATCTGCCTAGAATCCCTTTTCTTCTGTCCTGTCTGCTCCTCTTGTGCAGACTGGGCTTAGTTCCATTGCTGTCTTCTGCAGAAAACACCCTTGCTGCCTCTTTTTCTTTGTCCCCGTACCTCTCTCCTCTTCATAATGCAATGTGTCTATGCTTCTTGCTCATGGTTTCCTTTCGAACCATGGAATTGTTACTTTCCTGGGTGCCAACTTACTGTCCCGTTTCATATTGCACTCTTAATCCTGAGCATAATGGTTTGCACCATCTGATGAAAGAAAAAAAAATGGACAAATGAGTGAATGAAGTACTTCCCTAAGACAAAGTACACACAGCTAAGGGGGATGTTGCAGGGATGTCACTAAGGATTAGAGAAGTATGTACTGAGGCGCAGTGATCACATCAGATAGGACCCTTGCTGCCTTCCAAGCTTGCAGCTGAGCTGGAAGAGCTGTTAGAACACAGCTTATGGATGGCAATGGGCAAAATCTGAAAAGGATAGGTAACATAGGCTCCTGGGAACCTTGAGGGCATTTATCAGGAAGGCCAAGGAAGGTCAAGCCATGAAGCAAGACCAGAGCTTAGCCGAATGAGAGCGGAACAGAAGTGCAGTGGAGTGGCGGAAGGTGGCGTGGACCAGTGCACGGAGGGAATGACGTGAACCAATGCATGGAGGTAGAGCGAGCACCAGAAGTGTTCCAGAAGCAGAGGGGAACCCTAGGGGGATCTTCTTAGGACTTTCTGTGGAATTTCTGTGTTCTAGCTTGATATGTCTGTTCTCGCAAGCAATATAATTGGAACAGCAGCTTCCTTGCATGACTCTTGCAACCCTAATGTACTATTCTGAAGCACTTTTAGCACTGGTGGAAAGGGATGAACCGAAGGGCCCTAGGGTTAATTGAGATCAGCTGTGCTGTGTGACACCCCCTGCCTTCACTGTTCCTCTTCCTAATGGTCAAAGCACAGTAGGAGATCACAGATGGAGTCAGCTAGAGTTACGCCTTCACTGCACCTGCGTGAACTTGGACAAGTTGACTCCCTCCCCCAACCCTCCATTTCCCCACGTATAGAATGGGGAAGTAATAAGATTAAATGGGAGAGGACATAGACTCGTACTTTTCACTTGGCACACACAGAGAAATCAGGAATGGAGAGACTGTCTCCTGCTTTCTCCTTCTCCTAACCCAGCCTTCTTCTACTTGGCAGGATCTGTTCTGAGAAGGAAGGTTCAATGCTAGCGTTTCTCATTATGCGTCCTTTGAAATGCCAGTTTCCTAAGAATCTGCAGCATTAGGTACTATGGCAAAATGGAGAAATTTTTCCCCAGAAGTTCCTTCTCAAAACATGTCTCAGGATTTTTTTTTTAACTATAAGACTAAGGGGTATGTATGTGTTTGACACCGGAGCTTCCTAGCAAAGTCACTTTATGAAGTTACATAGATTTTAAATGGGGCCACTTACCTGCAGGGACTCAAATCCCATGAGTGCAGGGTAAAGGGCTCACAGCCTGAAGAGGGCTGGGTCTCTGGGGGAGCCAGGGATAAGGAACAAACAGCAAACAGCCAGTGGCCAGGAGCTTCTGTGATTTTAAAAATTACCTCACTGGGAGAAACTGTTCTTCATTGTTCTACTCCATAAAATTGCCCTTTCACACATACTTCAGGGGCTGGGGTCTAACAGCAGAGGGCTTCTTTTCTACGCTTGCATGCCGAAAGCCAGTATCTCCTGAGGTTCTACACTTCCACACTACTCTTCCTTAAAACATGGATTTAGAAGTGATTATGCTTTGAAGCATGCAAACTCACTGAAAAAAAAAACTTGCTGATAAATAATAGTGCTAATAAGTCAGAGCTACCAACATGCATAGGTTGGCAAAAAAAAAAAATATTTGGCCTAAAAAAGAGATTTTCCTTCCCAGGTAGATGTGGAATACTGCTTTAGAAAATTTGGTATTTACTCATCACTAATGAAGAAACTGAGCCAGGAAATAACTGGTATTGCACCTTAAGTCAGTGCGAAAGGACAGAGGCTGTGACATGGGAGTTTCCATGTGATGGAGTCAGTCTCCTGGAATCTTCTCTGCCCTCCTCCAACTCTCCTTTGGAATGGAGATGCAGCCGGAGGAGGAAGGATGCTGTGTTCTATACCCTGCTCAGCTAGTTCATGCCCACCCAGGCATGGTTTCGATTTGAGGACCAGGTTGGCTTATCTGATAAGCCAATGCCTATGTTCTGGCTGGAGGCATCTCAGCCTAGTTCAAGGTACAAGAAAAGACCATCAGGAGTCAGCTCAGACATTTGTTTTCTCAGGTGGCCTTGGCATGGTTTATTGTTACCAATTGTTGAGAACCACTGCTCTAAATGATAGGTAAGCAAAGGAGCTATTCAGGCCAAGGTACAGAGATGGAAGGTCTTTGAAATCAGCTCTGTGGTGCTAAGCACCTCCTTTAACGGTGTAGTTACTATCATTATCGAGCATTGTTTTTGTTTGTTTGTGTTTTATATGACGGATTGAAAAACATATTGCCTCACTTACAGAGATGTTACAAAATAGTATGATGTAACATGCTTTTGGAAACATTTAAAGCAATTTAGCCTGAGTTCAGACTATGTTTCTGTGCTCATGCCAAAGGGGGCATTTCTACTTCTCTCTGCATGTGTAGTATCAGAGCTATGACAGGAATTGTCAGAAATCAACCAGAAAAACTTTCCTGAAGCCCATAAAGGGCGGCCAGTTGTGGTTCCGTCGCGTTTAAACCTTGGGAAGTTCAGGAAGAAATTGGAAATCGCCCTGGGTAATGGAGAGCCAAATTGGGCCTTAGAGTAGGTAGCAGGGTGACTTATTTTTTAATGTTTCCAACATGAAAGAACACAATTGATTTTTTTTTTCCTCCTTAATCCCTCCAACTCCCTGGCTTTTATTGTTTCTAAAATAAGATAAACCAAGCAGGTGTTATTTCAGCTCTGTAAACAATCTTTATTTTTCTGGCCGATAGGAATAGAAATGTAGCCAGAGACCAGGCTTAGGAGAGGGGAAAGCCAGGCAATCAAGGAAATCATTGATCTTAACTTAGCCAGCTCCTTCTACCTCTGCAAATGCTCACAGTGGTCGCATGCCCCTCCCCCATAACTCACCCTCGGGTCTTTGTCGATACCTCATGAAAGTGCAGAGCCTGCAGCGGAGAAATCTTCAAGTGCGCGCTGGTGCTGCTTCCTCCTGCGGATCAAATCACACTTGTTATTTTTTAAGATTAGTTGCATCTCTAACACGACTTCACTTTCTCAATCCGGGCAAATAATTGTCAAATGACTTTATTTTAATGCTTCAGTGCTGGGGAACATTGGAGAGGTTTTTGTTTTATTGTACGCTCTGACATTCCCGACCTGTTTTCTCTTTCCTCTGTGTGTGTCTGCCGTGGGCATAAGCACGTTAGTTAGCATCAAAGGCCTTTTCTGAGTTAGCAGACAATCAGCAGGATGTAGACAGGAGAAATGGTCTTAACAAAAGAGACAGACACTTGATTTGGGGCTGAAGAAGAACAAGAGAGATGGCATATGCAGCCCCATTCCATCTGGCCTCAAGCATTTGTGGCGTGTGCATGTGTCTGTGTGTCTGTGTGTGTCCCAGAGAGTAACCTTCTAGCTGCTGCTAGAAGGTAGTCACCGAGCCAGCAAGACCCCTGTCCTTTCTGCCAGTCTTGGGTTTTAAGGGTCTCAGCCTTGGTGTGTTTCACATCTCTCTGAAACAATAGCTCTGGGAAGCTGCCTTTCTCCATCTTACCTTTAGGGATGTTGCTCAGTATTTGGTGTGGGAATGAAGGCAGAAGCAAAGGAGCACAGAGAATAATGGTCCTTGGTGACTCCCCCATGTACACAGTAATTGCTGTTAGGTCGGAAGGAAATCCATTTCCCCAAATCTCAAGAGGCAGAAGGGACAAATGGCTATCTGTGGTGCCTGTTAGCATACCAAAGCGCATGCTGGCCTCCGGCCCCCCTCAGTATCACAAGTACCTGTTACATTTCAGAGTCCATCCTAGCTCTTCACAGCTCTTCTCCCTCCTCCCCCACCCACAACCCCTTCCTGCTCACAGGCTTCCTGCCTTCCCCAGCTTCTTATCCTCCTTATAACCCTGCTTCTTCTGCTGTGTTCCTTCTCTTGGTCTTCCCCTTCTCTAGCCCCTGCCCCCTGCCATGTTCAGTCTGCTTTCTCTTCCTGCTCAGGACTCTTCCAGATGCCCCTGGCTGTTCTCTCTCTCTCTCTCTCTCTCTCTCTCTCCAGTAAGAACCTTCTCTTACTCAGGCCATGGAGTGGTCAACAGTTTACACTGTTGCTCTATGCTGTTACCATTGGTTTTGAAGTCCCAGTTTCTTTACCCCGAAAGTGGAGCTACACAACTCCAGTCTAAAAAGCATTAATGACTGTCCGTCGTGGTTATTTTAAAATAACTATTGGTAAGAATTAGTAATGGGGTTTATGAACATTTTAACCACCAGAGAACAGCCTTGATGCTTAAACAGTAAAACTTCATCTGAGCAGCAAAGTGTCAAATTAACAAAACAGAATGACACGAGGCACCAGATCAGCCCCTAACTTGCTCAAAGAGTAGTTAGTTATGGCTTCAAAATTGACTGTAATAGTTGGTAAGGCAAGGCTTTGTATAGGTAGGAACCTGTTAGTATTTTGGAACACAACCTGCTCCTCGGTTACCCAGCAACTTATGATGTCATCATGTGTTGCCGGCCAGGTGGCCACTGTTGGAATCAGCAAGCAGGCACTTCCACAGGCAGCCCCTAGGGCCTGACAGACCGGTATCAGGCATTTGAAAAGACACCCAGACCACTTGCTGACCACCTGGAACCACCCGTGCATGCTCTGGATCACCCTATAAAGAGAACAGGAGCCCCCCCTCCTCTGCCTCGTCTCCCTGCGACCCCTTACCCCCTTCCCTAATAAACCTCCCACGTGGAACGATCTCGTGGTGTGATCTTTGAATCCGCGTGTAACCTCTACAGGCACCTAATTCCTAACAACCACACCTGGAAGGCGTGGTTACCTTGCCCCTTAAAGGGCTAACCCTGACATGTGGTCTTTCTCTCTTGCTCTTACTCTCTTACTCTCCTCTCTTACTTTCTCTCTCTCTCTCTTTCTCTTTCTCTCAGGGTACCCCTTCCCTTTTCTCTTTCTCTCTCTCTTCATGTCCTGCTCCCCCCTCCCTCCATACCCTCCTAATAAACCTCTTGCAGAGAATATCGGTTGACCAGTCTCATGCTTTTTTAATAACATTACAGAACTCAAGGACTGAGATTCTAAGCTGTCACAGGGACCACTCACCAGATGTAATCAAGTGACTCAGATGGGCAGAAGGTAAAAAATAAAATAAAATAATAAAGCAAAGCAGAATGCATAGTCCTTATTAGGAATAGAGAAGCATCTGAGAGGCACACACCCAGCAATCATGCTTCTCAAACCCTCACTCTCACTGAGACCATGGGTAGGATGAACCTAGCTAAAACAACTTCTGGGTCTCTGTGCCAAGGATACCTACATTCTGTGCAGGCAGCAGAGGCTTGATGCTGGCTCTTTCCTGAAAAGGCCCTCGAGGCTGTTACTTCTTTGCACTGGTCGAGCTCACAGTGGCACAGATTGAGCTCACCTGGTTCGGATGCTTATGGTCCATGGATGAAGGCAGGACCTTCTTTGCACTGGGACTGAGAAGGTGGGTAGAGTCTACGAAGTGTATCGGGTAGTTTCTTTTTGTTGTCTTGACACAAACAAGTCACCTCCATTGGGAGATTGCTTCCATCAGATTGGTCTTAATTGCTAACTGAGCTCACTCTGGGCAGCACTTATTCCTGGACCATAGTGCTGGATGTATAAGAAACCAGGCTGAGCAAGTCAGGAGGTACAAAGCCAGTAAGCAGCATTCATCCTTGCTCTCTGCTTCAGTTCCTGCCTCCAGGTTCCCATGTTGGCTTTTCTTGATGATGGAATGTAACCAGTAAGACAGACAAACCCTTTTCTCCCCAAATTGCTTTTGATCAGTGTTTCATCTCAGCCAAGGACAGCGAACTGTAACTCAGAGCCTCCCACCAGCTCGGCTCTCCATCCAGGTCTTTTATTGGATTAGAGTCTGAGGGTTCCTTCAAGAAGGCACCGCCTGTTGCCTCTCCTCTCTCTAACCTTCCTTGCTTAGCAATCTCAGGAAACTTTCAGGATCTGGGGGCTGTATTTATTTAATTCTATTTCTTTGGCATCAAGAGGACATTTTCATTGGTGTATTTGTTCTCTGAGGGGGATGCTTAGCACCAGGAACTGATTTAAAAGAGCTACCAGCCCCAACCCCTAAAGCACATGGTAATGAAGGTGAGCTGAACAGCAACTCTGGCAATTCTAAATGATTACCAGTCCCCTAGAGGAGGTTGTCAAAGTGTATCCTTTTCAAGAGCAAGGTCAACTTCTCTTGGAAACTTAGTAGCGGTCTGAAAACCTTTGTCTCAACCCAGCTATTGGATCCTAATCTGCCTACTGGATCCAGTCCCTCCCACTGTATCTCATCCTTCCATAGGGATCTTGCCCCTCCTACTGAATCAAACATCCTGAGCATGATGCTACAGCTTTGATCTCTAATATTTTGACCTGTCTTGAAGTCTGAGACAGGGTCTCGGGTAGTCTAGAGGAATGGATGCCAGGTGAGTTATTTCTGACATTTAGTGTTATGGGAAGCCCAGCAGAGATGACCACTCAGCAACTGTTCATAGAAAGTCCAAAGTCTTTATCCCAGCTGGCAGGGACAGCACCCAGATACTTGGCCAGATATTTGGGGGACCTAGCCATGGCTCCCAACTGTCCAGAGCTGGGGATTTTGAAGGAAACAACAACAACAACACATCCTGCTTGGCAACTGCAGTGGGTAGGGGACCTTTGCAAAGCAAGCAGTATAATAGCAGCTAAAACAGTAGTTAGCTGGAGGGGGTTCCACACAAGCAGGCAGTTTAACACAAGCTAAGTTAGCTAGGACATTCTGACCTTGGGCTTCTACAATAGTGTTGGGTAGTTTTCATAGGATTTTCTGTCAAGGAGATCAAATTCTAGTTAAGCCTGAAATGGCCTCAGCAAGAATACAACATACAAGAACCTCTGCATTGTCTGGCCTGTCATATTTTCCACTAGTTGTATGGGCATGAGTCAAATCGTTGTTGGCTCTTCTTGTTGCTGTTTTTTTAAATTACAATTTATAATTAAAAAATTATAAATTTTTATAATTTATAGCTGTAATTTTACAGCTGTAGCCCCTTCCCTCATCCCCTACCAATACAGTCGTCCTCCCTCCCTCTTCTTTTCTCATGCCCCTCCCCCAGTCCACTGATAGGGAAGGTCCTCCTCCCCTTCCATCTGACCCTACCTAGCCTATCAGGTCTCATCAGGACTGGCTGCATTGTCTTTCTCTGTGGCCTGGTAAGTCTGCTTCCCCCCCCCCAGGGGAAGCTGATCAAAGAGCCAGCCACTAAGTTCATGTCAGAGACAGCCTCTCTTCCCCTTACTAGGGAACCCACTTGGAGACTGAACTGCCATAGGCTACATCTGTGCGGGGGTTCTAGGTTATCTCCATGCATAGTTCTTGGTTGGAGTATCAGTCTCAGGAAAGACCCCTGGGCCCAGATTTTTTGGTTCTGTTGCTCTCCTTGTGGAGCTCCTGTCCCTTCCAGGTCTTTCTATCTCTCCTTCTTTTACAAGATTCCCTGTACTCTGCCCAAAGTTTGGCTATGAGTCTCAGTGTCTGCTTTAATACCCTAGGTAGACTTTGTAGCAAATGGTGGGCACTAGAAAAGATCATACAGAAGCAGAAAGATAAACATGGTATATACTCACTTATAAGTGGATATTAGATATATAATATAGGATAATAAAACTGAAATCTGTACACCTAACGAAGCTAAGCAAGAAGGAGGACCCTGAGTAAGATGCTCAATTCTCATTCAGAAAGGCAAATGGGATAGACCTCAGAAGATGAAAAAAACAGGGAATAGGACAGGAGCCTACCACAGAGGGCCTCTGAAAGGCTCTTTTTTTGGGGGGGGCGGGAATAGTTAGTCCTATAGACCAATAGCTTACCTGAGTTTATTCTCCATTTGATGTACTTGGTAATGCAGTTGAGGTTGCTGGGTCCCATCATTAGCTCAATCAGGGTAAGAATCAGTGGTCCAGTTACTACTGACAGTAAGGTGGTCAGCCATGGGGACGGAGTGAAAAGAGACTCATACCAACTATCTGAACCATGTTTCCTGTTTTCTTTCTTTGAGTCTTCTCTTTCCCCTTTCCTCTTTTCTTTTCCTTTTTCTCTCTTCACCTTCTTTTACCCATCACCCCTCACTACTTCCTTTCTTTTTTCTCTTTAAAGTGCTTGCCCCCTGCATGTACTCCAGTGTGCTGGCAGCCAGCTCCCACAAGCTCTTCCTCACTCTGCCCTCCTACCTTAGAACAACAAGGTGCAGAGCCCCCAGGAAGCCTGCTGAAATCCAGACGTGGCCCAGGCTTTGGCCAGCCACCTCCCAGCAGCCTCATTTCCTGTGCATAGGAAATAAGAGGCCTCTGTGGGAAGAAGCAGAGAACCCTGCACAGCCTCCCAGCAGGATTCCTGCCTCTTGCAGCTCTTTTGTTGATAAAACTGGACAGAGCCAAAAAGGCATTTGAAAAATATATTCAGCTTTCTGCTCCTTCAACTCAGGTCATAAAGCCAGGGGTCATCACCAGCAACCAAGGCTGGGGTGCCTATGGCACCTGTGCTGGCTTTTCCTACCCCTATGAGGATGAGGACTAGACCTGGGACCCTTGTGACCTTTAGTAACATTGACTCAAGGCCAATCTGAGCTCTCCCCTCTTCTCCATTATAGGCATATTCCTGGAAGATAGCATTCAGAGGTTGTGTTAACATATACCTCCAGTGGAGTATACATACAGTGGAGGTGTGACTTTCCAGTGAGTAGGAGGAGCATATTTAATCCAACGGTTATTACAAGCAAGCCAGGTGATTTGAGAACATGATGCAGGTACCTCGTCCTTGGCCAAGCATGCATAAAATTATAATCCTGAAGGCCTTTTTCTACTTAGTCATTCTCACAACCTGATTTTCTGACCTCTGTCCCTCCCCTTGAGCTATATTGTCTTACCCCTGGAGGGGACATAAGAAAAGAGAGGTCTACCCAAAGGGTCTGCTTCAGTTTCCTAAATTCCCATGTCCAGGTTTGGGGCTAATGGGGATTGTGTGTCCTGGGTCAGTAAATTCTGTTCAGTTTTATCTTTGAGGGGTCCGAGGTCCAAGTGACAGTCCATCTGCAATGTCCTCTGAGGTTAAGTGGCCCAGAATTGTGCCTTCTAATCATGCTTCCAAGGATGTCGCTATATTGACTACATTTGGAAATACACTTTATTATTCCATCTCCTTCATCACCTGGATACTTGTTATCCAGGCAGACTACCAGGCCCTCCCCCAGGCTTAATAAGAATCTGTATTTTCAGCATAGGTGATTCACATACACATTCACATTTGAGAAGCATTGCTTTGAACCATATGCCTGAAGCATCTGCTGTGTGGGAGCAGTTGATTCATAGTTTAGACAACACAGTCTTAAGTGGAAAATGTCATTTTAGGATAGACCAAGGGCCCTTTAGAAAGTATCAGTGTCTCCCGGGTCCTGACTCAGACGTACTGAATGAAGCTGTCATCGGATGTAGTTAACGGTAGAATGGACTCATTGGGAAACACTGAAGAGCTGGTCCACAAGTGAGTGTCAACTGAGAGGCACCATGTGGATCTTTTATGGTGGGTTTACATACCCTTTAAGAGGAGAAGTCCAGGGGCAGAAACAATGGCTCAGTCAGCAAACTGTTTCCATGCATCCATCCTTATTAGCCACGTAAGAAACTATTCAGTGGTCCATGCCTGTAATTCCAGTCCCACGAGGTGGAAGGTAGTCAGCTTCTTGGAGCTTCCTGACAGTATGGCTGGACCATAGAGCCCTAAGTTCAATGGGAGACTTTAATCTCAAAAAAATGAGGTAGAGATCAAATGAAGAATACTCTTGAGATTGACCCCTGTACACCGTACATGAACACATGGATAACACACACACACACACACACACACACACACACACACACACACGGGTGTCCTTGAAAATACTCATTGATATTGCTTTCTCTTTTCCCAAAGGAAGTGGGTAGGCAGTCTCATCAGTGTAGTGTACAGAGCTCAGGAAAAACATACAGTTAGGATTCTCATTATTCATTTCCCTGTTGTTAGTGTAACACGGAGAGGGTCTGCTGAAATTCCTTTACACCTTAGTCTGAGCCGATGATAATTTAGCTTTTCTTTCAGTGTTGCCAATTTAGGATGAAAGGTTTGCCATTATGTCCTGTGACAGGCTCTAGTCTTTCATCAAAAGAATTGTAGACAACAGATGAAAAGACACAGTGATGGGTCTGGGGTTCAAGTAAAGAACTCCTGAGCTCCAGCATACCTGGATCTAACTTCTGAATCCTACATTTTGCATCTGTTTGTTTTCTTTTTTTTTTTTATTCTGAGAAAAAAGCAATTCAGCTGAGGGAGCTCTAGGGTGATCCCCATTACTGAAAACATATTATTGGCTGAGTATTTGCACTATTTTAGGCAGGACACTGAGAAGGTAAGAAATGTAAAGTGATATTTCTTCTGGTCTCCCAGGTTAGGGTCAGGGAGGGAAGCAGGACACTTTTTTTTTTTTTTAATTGGTGTGCAGAAACTCATTCATTCAAGCATGCATTTTTAGTTCGCCTTTTGAGACAGGGTCTCTTGAAGGCCAGTCTGGTCCCCATCTCAGTTTGCAGCCTAGATTGGCTTTGAACTATTGATCCTCCTGCCTCCGGCTTCCTCATGCTGGGATGGCACTACCGCATCCAGCTGCATGCATCCACACTTCAGTTCATTTATTCCACAAGTGGTTTGATGCCCAGTACCTATAGACGACTGTTCATGAGATTTGTTTCTAGTTTTTTTTTCTTAAAAGAACCTGTTCCAAGATAAGTTTATTAAAAAAAAATTCCAACTGGTTGGAACATATGAATAGAACACTGATTACAATAAGGTAATGAACTCTTTTTTTTTCTAGTTCCCAAAAGATAATTTGAAGGAGGACAAATTAATTCTAAATAATGAAGACTTTTTTTTTTTTTTTTGGTCAGCCATCACCAGCCATTCACTCATGGAGAAGAGTTACCTCTCCCCACAACCAATCTCCACCAATCAATCTCCACCAACCAATCTCCACCAACTAATCTCCACCAACCAATCTCCACCAACCAATCTCACCAACCAATCTCCAGGCTACCTGAGCTTATAAAGGAGAGACCAACAGAGTATTGTCTTAAGCAGTGGCTCTCAAACTTTGGGTCTCAACCCCTTTCAGGGTTGCATATCAGATATTTACATTGTGATTCATATAGAAAAATAACACTTATGAAGTATTAATAAAATAATTTTATGGTCAGGTGTCACTATAACATGAAGAATTGTATTAAACAGTCACAGCATTAGAAAGGCTGAGAACCACAGTCTAAAGGCTTTGAGAATAGCTGTGGACTTGGTCCCTTCCCCAGATTTTTCCCCACTCTAGAGATTCTACAAATAGTAGAGGACTGTGTGTGATTTTTGGTCTAAAGTCCACTTGGTTTATTCCAACATGCTTTTATAGATCAGGGACAGAGAGGCTTGCCCACTGACGGTAGATTCTCAGTTTCTCTCCAGGGCAGAAGAACCTTAGAATGTAATCCTAACACAAGAGCGTGGCAAAAACCATGAAGGCCCTGGGGTATCTCAAATATCCCAAAGCTAACAATCAAAAAGAACTCACAAGAACTTTCCCTCCTAACCTGGTTTAAAGACCTAGAGTATGGAGGAAACAGTTCCACATCAGGCTTCTCACCAACCAATCTCCAGGCTACCTGAGCTTATAATAGAAGGTAGCAAGGTGTGACGCTAAGAGAGACACAGGACCCAAGTGCTATGTTAAAACCTATCCCTGGACAGGAAGGTGAAAGCTCAGAAAAAGTCAGATCAAGTAATTTTCTCATTTTTAAGAGGTCAAGCAAGGCTGGATCATGAATGTTGGAGTGGCTGCACCACTCCTCTTCATATTATAATTATTTAAGCTTCAAGAGGCTCATGAATGTTGAGCCTATAATTACTGTATCTGTCACTAGCATGCAGAGGCCTGGTCTAATGCTAACTAATGCCAGGAGTATGTTGGCAGAAATTTGAGTATGCAATCTTCATTTTCGATAAAAGAAGTCTGTCAAATATATCTTCGTCTTCATTTTCAAATAAAACTTTAAAGCTTATAGTTGGAAATATTGTCTATTAGCTAAGAGAGTCGGCAGTGGAGTCACACAGATCTTCACAAGAATCTTAACTTTGCATGCTGTTCAGTTTCATCCTGCTGCTGTGACGAATACCATGACCAAAAACACTTAGTGAAGGAAAGGATTTATTTCATCTTACATGTTCTACTCCATCATTGACAATACCCAGGGCAGAGCCTCAAAGGAGAAATCACAGAGGGATGTTCTTGCTGGTTCATTTGGTGGCCACACCTAGCTAGTTTTCTTATTCAGCCCAGGGCCATCTGCCTAGGGGATGGTGCCACCCATATTGGGCTGGGCCTTCCTACATCAATGAATAATCAAAGTATTCTCACAGACGCACCCACAGGCCCATCGAATCTGGGCAATCCTTCCATGGAGATTTCCTCCTCAGATGACTCTAGGCTGTGTCAAGCTGACAGAGCTAACTAGAGCATATACTTTTTTTTCCCTCACATACTTTATGCTTAGTTGAGCATGTGTCTTATCAGAATGTTATTTTCTCACTCATAAAATGGGACTAACTCTATTGACTTCACCATGGGGTGATTGTGAGAATTACACAATGTGCTGGCAAACCAGCAGCACGTACTTGATGTCACTCACTGAGATTCTTCCATGTAGGGCCTGCAAACACGAACCTGCGTTTCTAGCATCCTGAGGTCAAAAGCAAATGTTCTAAATATTCCATAATCTTGGACCATTTAGACATTTATTTGCTATGTGTTTTATTCAAAGCACTAATACTTATTTAACACTTATTCCTGCCAGACACTACAGCAGGGGCCAGAGGGTTGAGGCAAGGACTACACAGGTACATAATTACAGGAAGAAACACCACGAAGGAGGCAAACAACGAAGATGGGAAACCTACTTTAATAGGATGTTTAAGGACCTTTTAAGAAGTGTTGTTTCAGCCTTGCCTAGACCATGAAAAAGATCTTGCTGGTCTTTCTGTTCACAAAGATGGGTGGAGCTTTGTGAATGAACAGAACAGCCTCAGCATGAATGCTCTTCCTCAGAGTAGAGTCTCAGATTTCTTCTCATCTGTCTAAGAAGGAGACCTTACCAGCTGATTACAGGGCTGTCCTACTCTTACCACGTAGGGTAGAGGGTCGAGCCATACAAACTTCTAAAGAGATCTGGCAGTTTCAAGGATGACGTAGTTCTTGCCAGTCCTTGAAGAAATAGAACTTGCTACAGAGAGAATGGTCTGAAGAGCCACACTTGGGGTGGAAGTTGTTAACTTCATTACTTCCAAGTTGGGTGTGGTGAGTGAGGCATACTAGCTATTTTCTCGGGCTTGGTTTCATGGTATCATGTGAGCATGGCCTGTGTTGTCAGGTGAACTCAAAATGAGACGGTGCATCTAATGTGTACCCATCACATGGGAAAGCACAAGGAACGATGGAAAGCTAGCCCCTATTTCTTACCTCATGCTCAGTTAAAGAAATTTGTGGCCTATATGTGCTTTAAAACATTGTGCCTGCAAGCTCTTTGGTACCTTTTCCAAAGGAAAATCCAATTCTCCTCCACTTGATGTGGCCTTGCCTGGGTGACTCACTCCCAAGCAGACAGTCTCAGGGGGCGTGATTCTCAGTGGCTTCTGAGACCAAGTTGGAAATGTGAAAGTTTCCCTTGGCGCTCTTTCTGTATGTCCTCTCTGGGAACCCAACCACCATGCTTCGATAGAGCCAACAGCAACGTGGAAACATCACCTATTCAACCACAGCCTCAGATGGCCTCCCAGCCATAAGCTGCCATCAACCATCCACATAGAGGGAAAGTTCAGACCCCAGCCTGATGTGCAGCAGACCCTGCATGGAACAGGGATAAGTTGTCCTAACCAAGCTTTGCCACAGCTGTTAAGTTGTGAGCCAAATAAATGTGGTCATTGTTGTAAGCCCTAAATAGCTAGGTGATTGGCTCCTTAGCAACAGATAACTAGAATACTAATCTCTCTTGGTCTCAGTTCTACCATGGTGAGTTTTTTTGCTACCCAGGGCACAGGGCAGTGGAGATGTGAGGAACAGCCCTGTAATGTAGTGGGATTTTCTTCTTCCAACCATGTCTTGCAATGTGTTGGTCAAGTAATTCCTTCCCTGTGGACCTCAGATATCAGATGTCCAGTACCTGCTTATCCCAAAGAGATATAGGAAATGCATGTAGACATAGGAAAAGATTTCAGAAGTTTAGATTGTAAGTCTAATTTTTGCATACAGCAATATAGAAATCCAGTGTTCTCTGAAAGCCTTCTTTTTGAATTTTTGATTAAAGAAGATGCAGCATGCATGCTTTTGATTTGAGAGGGAGATTTTTCGTGCCTTGAGCCCTCCATGTGAAGTATGAAATAGCTTGGTTGGAGCCTCACAAGCCTGCCCTGATCTATTCGTTTGGCAATTTTCATGGAGTCATCATTAGAGCCTCTGCCCTGCAGAGGCCTGAAGTCCTAGGGGTCCCTTTAACACCTGCAGTCCTTGTCAAGTTTAAACAAAGGCTGTCATGCTGCAGGTTAGGTGAGCTTTAAGTCCCCATCTGTTGGGCGTTTGGGGGATAGTGTCTAAAGGGTTATGTGTGTTTTATCATTTAACTTTCTTCTGAAGAGGGATTTAAAACTAATTTAGAGGTCATGTTCAGGGACTTTGTCAAAACTGCAGGTTCCAAATCAAAGAGGAATTGGTCCTCAGGGGCTCACTAATGACAAATGGGAAGGGAAACAGGCTATCCCACAAATCCATGTTCTCATTCCCCTCCTTTGCTGAGGCACTGGCTTTTCTTTTGAAGTCTATTGCCTCCTTCATTTCTTCCTTAATTTCATATCGCCGAGGTGAGCCTCACGGTGCCTTGTGTATGTCATAGGCTGTCCTGGGGTAGACTTCGCTGATGAACAAAACCCAGCCCCAGAGAGAGAGATTGTTCTGAAAACCTCATTTCCAAGTTCAGCATCACACATCTAAATGAAACAGGAAATTCTTCTCATTAAAGGAAACTTCTAGACACGCTACGGACTTTATAGATATCAGCTAGCTTATGGAATATCAATATGGAAAGACAGATTGCTTATTTCTCCACCCCCAGCCCTACCCATGAATAGGCAAATTATGAAACCCTGGGTCAGAAAAAGTTAATGCTGAGAGCCGTACAAGCACACAGCTTGTTTTTCTTGGTCTGTTTAAGGTTGCTGAGATTGGATTAGATAGCTAGGATATTGGGTTTTCTCTCTACTGCCTGCAGCTCAGGTATTCTTGTGATATTTGGCCAAGATGGTGACAAAATTCAAGAAACATTTGTGGTGATGAGTCATTAGCTGAAGGGCAGCCAGAACACCCAGGGCCCTTTTCATCCGTGGTCTTTGGGTCTTTGCAGCTGCTCCCTTGGTGAGAGGAAGCCTCACTAACGGCTGATCTGATTGTGTCAGAATGTAGGAAAAGGAGAGACTAAGTAAGTACTCTGGGGTAAAGTTTCAGTTAAAATGGCAGAATAAAATCATTGATTACCTCCTGGAATGAAAAAGTGGTGAGGTTTGACATGTCTAAGGCCTTTTTCTTGGAAGACCCCAAACTGTGGTTGTTGACTTCTGCTGGCTGGAATACCGGGCTAATAGGTCAGTGTCTAGTATTGGGTTTTTAGTGAGGGAGCAGGGTAGAGGACCTAATATTTGGATATAGGCTATGGGTAAAATCAGGAAGGGCTTTGCTTGTCAGGATGCCTGTCCCTTTCTGTAATAAATGTGGAGACTTGAGCCAGCAGCAGTGAAGTAGTTTGCCTACACAGCCTATAACAGAGCTGCAGCCATCTGCTTCTTCTGATTCTAGTTCAGGGCTCAGCCTAGATCAAACATCCTGGAAACTCAGGCTCTTGGTTGTAATGGCAACCAGAAGAGGAGTGATTCTCACCACTGGCTTCTAACTTCTGTGGAGGGGTGGAGCAATTTAGAATGTTCGCCCTTTGGATATTGTCAACAGCACTACCTTCAAATTAAAGATGACACCTGCCATAACGAACTGGGCCCTGCGTTCTCACTTCAGCCGTGGGCAAAACAAACCCGCTTCTTTAGTTCATCCACAGTCATTCAGGCCTTGCCTGAAGTGAGGTGCGGTGAAACCGAAGACACTCTTATGCGCTGGAGGTTGTGGCAGGAGTCCCTGGGGAGTCCTGTTCACTGTTGCTCATATGACTGGGCAGTGTGCTCACTGATATGGGAGGCAGACCTAAGATTGTGCTGCTGAACAAGTCATGTCTTTTTCTGAACAGCTGAACCCATCTCTGCCCCAGCACGTGGAGGGCGTAATTCCTCCCCACTCTACCTGCTACTCCAAACTGTATCTAGACCGCAGTCCTGTAACAGCAGCCCTTGCCTGCCATAGCTCTGCACCTGCAGTATCAGGATGACACCCTCCACTTGCCCCAGAGATGAAGAGACCTGCCTTGGCAGATCCACCGTGTGTGGTGCTCTGAGCCTAAGAGAGAGCTAAGTTGCTCGCTGTCAGGTTCCTATTGACGGCTTGATGTCATAAGAGGATCTGAAGTTAGCTTTAACAAATAGCTCAACGTAAAAACAGAGTGGCTGTAACATTTTGTAGACATTTGATGAGCACTGATTACTATCAGTGTACAGTGTGTTAAAATTTTAATCATAAAACAGTAGACTTGAATCTTTAGAGCAGTCTTAAGTCCATACCAAAACGGAGCATCAGGTTTGGGAGTTTTCCATATGCCCCTTTCCTTCAGCCTCTGCTGCTGCCAACAACCCTTACCAGAGCAGTGCATTTGTTACAAACGATGAACCATACTGACACATTGTTGTCACTCAAAGCCCATCGTTTACACATAAGTCACCTTTGGTATACTCTCTGTAGACTTAGGGAAATTTATGATGATGCCTACACGCTGCTGCAGCAGGAAACATTGTTTCTTTGCTAAAACATCCCTATACTCCCCATCCACCCACCACCACCCTTAACCCAGATCTTGGCAACTAGTCATCTTTGAGTCACCTTTATGGTTTTTCCCTGTTCTAAAGGCATATGGTTGGAATCATGCAGAGTGTGGTCTTTTCAGCGTAGCGTGTCTCGCTTAACATCACGCACTGACATTTTCTCCATGTCTTCTCACAGCTTGATGTCACATTTTAATGCTGAATAGTACTCAATTCTCAATTCTCTAACCGAACCTTGCTTATGGGAATTTTCAACAATCAAATAGATTAAACTTAATAGAACTTGTCTGTTTTACTTAGCACTTAATATTGGCGCCATTCATTACCATTTAGATCTAATATTTTTTCTCAGTCATAATTTGCTCATTTCAGTAGCCCCATGAAGCAGGTACAGATATCATGACTAAAAGATGAGAGAACAAAAAGATGAAAAAGACAGCATCTCTCTGTCTATTTGTCTCTAACCTGTCCCTTTGTGGATCGGCCTGTGCTTTTGTCTTTCTGACTCATGCTCTTGTCCTCTCTCAGGCCCCCCTTCTCCTATCTCTTTCTTTTGTTTCTTCTTTTTATCATTGCATGCATATCTGCTCTCTGACTACCTGAAAAGAATTATCTTTTGTTAATTCATGAAGCTGGTCTCACTCCTTTGTACCAGCAGGGGAGTTAGTGGTCAAGCCACTGACCATGTGTCGTTGGAGATAGAAAACTTCTCAGTGTCAAAACCGAGAGACCTGGTGTGGGAGGCCAGCCTCTCGCCTCCCATCAAAATGGAATAGCGCTTTGAAGTTCTTCTGAAGCGCGGAATGAATATGTATGGCACCGGCATTCAATAAATGTTTGTTGAATTGAATGCAGTAAAAATGATAAAAGTGACATTACCGAATACATTTTTAAAAACTTCATTACATGTGCTGGAAGGTGTTTTTGACATTTTGTCTACATCTCCAGCTGCAGCCCCATGCCTGGTACCTCTGATAGAGTTCCTTATGGTGCCATGTTATGAATCACTGCAGTGCTAGGACCCGAGCTTGCCTTCGGTTATTTGATTCTAATGAGGAGGAGGGTGAGCTCACTTTAAAATGGCCATTGGAATGTGCCTGCTAGTTACAATACACATCTTATGAAAATTTTAACAGTCACGTAAGACAAAAACTCCTTTCTCATTACATCTTGCACCAGATGAGAAAAGTGAGGCTCAAATATATAATCTACCTTGCTTTTATACCTGGTAAGTAGGAGAGAAATGTAAATACAAATTTATCAGAACTTACAAACCAGGTAGGCACGACTTTCTACTGTTTTCTGCACATATGTGAAATTATTCATTCTGTGTGTGTGTGTGTGTCTGTGTGTGTGCATGCGTGTGCTCCTTGTGTACAAGTATACACTCACATGTATACATTTTGTTTTTGTTTTTGTTTCTTACAAACTGGGACATACCCCAAGTCCTTACTTTTTATTTGGGTATCAGAACTAAATATCATTGAGTATTTTAACTTAGGCTCCATTTTATGTCTTAAAACATTAGCCACATTTTCAGGATCTTGAGTAGCCCTGGAAACGAGGGACACTGTAAGGATCCGCGTAAACAAGATATTTACAGTACCTCTTCTACGACTGTGGAACATTGTGGCCCTGGTTAGGTGCAGTGCGTCACAAAATAAAATGAACTGACATGAAATGTGAGAACGATTTGTATGAATGAGAGGATGGGGCAGACATGGATAGTTGGGGGATGAGAAAGAGTTGGGGGTGAGAGCGGTCAATAGACGTTACATACGTGTATGAAATCATCAACAAACAAACTCAGATAATAAAAAGCCCAAACATCAAGCATGAAGCTTTAAATTGCCACGTGAGACAAATGGCTCATGATCCCTCTACCATGTTTTGGCTTTAAGCTGAAGCTGCCCAAAAAGGTTGGATCTAGACAGAGGATACGTGAACCCACCGTCTATACTCCCTATTTGCAGTTCCAATTCTTTGTTTGACATCCTTTTCCCCACATCAGAAACCCCTGAGGTCTATATAATCACAGTGTGCCCCTGAGTTCTCTTGATCTTCGAAACCCGACAGCCGCCTGTAAATATGAACAGATCTTTCTTCACGTGCCGTGCTGTGAACACCCTGTAGTTCTGAAGTGACAACAATGTAAGAGATGGCTGTGTGCATTACAGCATTCACCCAGTGGGCTCATCAGCTAAATTATGCCATCAAGACCTAAATGTAGAGGACGATTTCATGATGAAAAGTAATGATACATACAATATGAGCATGTTTCTTCTGAGGGGAAGGAAAAAAAAAAAAAGACAACATGCAGATTTGTGATGTTTCATTTACTTCTCAATAGAATCCATTTGGCTGTTCTATCCATTGACTGTGAGCTCTGGTGTCTGGGCCACTTTGGTGTGACACTAAGTTTTGTGCAGCTAGGTGGAGTTCCTAGCATAGACACCGAGGGAGTGCTGGGGTTTGTATTTGCGGAATATACACCCGAGGAGCAATTTTCATCCTGATGTAAGCATCTTCAGTGTGTCAGACAATGTATCTCTGTGTCTAGCTGTTGCTGGTGTACGATCCCCTTCTAAATGCTTCCTGCCAGCATCTGGGCTCTCAGGTCTTCTCACACACACACCAGGCTTGCATTTTGGCTCTTTGTGCCCTGTTGAGCCACTTGTGTCTTTTTCCCTCATCGTAGTTCAGATACTTCCATTAGGACCTTTCTCCCTTGGATTTAACTCTGACTCAAGAAAACAAAGAGAAAACAAAGCTACGCTCCCTGCAGGAGGTACTGTATTATTCTGGGGAACCGAGCAGGATTTCCTAGTGGGAGATATTATGGAGAGTGGTGTAACAGAAACCAGCCATCAGGATGGGATGGATGGTGGAGGTGATGACTCCCAGTGGACTTTTCTTTTCTGGGCAAACCGTGATCATCGAAGATACCTGCTCCACCTGCTAGCTGTGCTATGGGGACCCTGGCTTGTTGATCATTTTCCTAAGCCAATTTGAGAATGGAAAGCACTGTTATCAATATGCTTTGCTGAGCGTGGAGCCTCAGCCCATCGCCCATTGTCTAGCTTTTGCCTCTAGTCATGGAGGCTGGGACTGATGGCCTTTTCAGGTCCCTTGCTGCATCACTAGCTACACAGAGCTTGGCACAATCAGACATTCAGACCCCAAGTGTTTGCTTCATGCAGAAAGTTTAAAATCAGCCCTACCTGCTGTGCTAACCTGCAGTGCCCACTCCCCATACACTCTATGGGTTGCACAGAGAATGTGCATTTTTCAAGAGCAGTTTGCATTTATTGGTGCATAAGGAAAAGTACAAATACACTCAGCCTCGCCTAATTACACCAAACAAAGATACATAGCTCTCACATTGTGACATGTAGCCTTCTAGTCTATAGCTAACTAGTCTGCAACTACCTTGGGTGACACTTTCTAGTGTTTTATTTTCTGCTTTCTTTTGCTTAGCATATTATGAAATATTTCTGTACCAGTAAACTTTTATAATATTGTCTTAAAGGATGATATTACATTTCAAGGACACTCACATTCCATTCAGTCTGTTGGTTACTTTCATACACCTAGTTCTTTCTAATCGTTGGTGTTACTGAGGAGCAATACTAAGGCTGAATTTTCATGCACATTCATACATATTTCCCTGAGATAGTACTATGATCTAGGTCAGCAATTCAGTTAATTAAAGAGATTTTTGGAACATAAAATAATGAGACTTCAGAAACATTAATGAGGATTCAATTTCATATTCTATATTGCTTAAATAATCGCAAACGTTGATTCTTTTCCTTGTGGTATTATTGCCATGATTTCAGCATTTCTTCTCTATCTTGTCATTTGAAGATATTAAACAAGATAAGATCATTCATTCTACAAATGTTTGCCAAAAGTTAACACTATGTAAACCAGTGCGTTAGGCACTGGGTATCAAAAGGAGAAATTCAAGCGGGTACAAGCCACCAACTCTCTTCAAGTCACAAACTTTGTCTTCTTTTTTTAACAAAGCACTACCCCATTAATAAACAGCTTGAGAGTTTTAACTAAACTTCTTTTGTTTTTACTTTTTTGCTCTAAAATATTAGTTACTTTGTCAAATTTTAAAATAGACTGTCAAGATGAAAATAAGGGTAATTTGGAATGAACATGACTTACATTTTTCACCCTAGATCGGTTTTTTTTGTTTTAAAGACACATGCTTATTTTAGCAAATTAGAAAAATCAGAAAAGTATAAAGAAGAAAATAAATGACTCATAACCAGATCATTCAAAGACAATTATTGCTAATTGGTGTGTTTCCTTCCAGGCATTTCTTTGTACATTTTTCACAAAACTGAGATCATAGTACATATGCAATTTCCCAAGCACATAATGTAAACATTTCTCTATGTTATCAGAACGTCTTTGAAAACATTATCTCTAATGGCTCCATAATATGCCATTATGGAAATGAATTAAATATATACAATATGATGATTAATAGTGAAAGTTCCAGAGTAAAACTTCATGGACTTTAAGTTGAATGCTGCTGTTGGCTGGCTTCTGTCTCAGACAGGGTACTCAACTTTTCTATGAGTTAGTTTTCTTATTTGCAGGTAGGGATAAGTATAGTTTCAGGCCATACAAGTTCTATAAGCAATGCATAAGATAATTCAAGTAAAGCTTAATTATGAGCATAGGTCATAATGAGCATGCAATAAACTACCTCCACTATTGTTGCTTAAGCACTTTACCTATTATTAGGTTCTATTCCCAACTAAGAAACGTTATTTAAAATCACAGAAGACTGTAATTCTTCACATATATGTGTTCATCATTACATTTTTCAGTAGAGACTCAGAGTAACAAGTATAAACACCCTTAAGGTTCTACCTATTTATTGCCAGGAAATACATCCGTCTATATTTCCAGCACAGTGCAATGATGTTATTCAAAACAGAGAAATGGTTGGTCCAAATCAGGATCACCTCTGAGGCTTTTCACCTCTTGCTCCCTTGTCTTTGGCCATGCTCACCTTTCTGCTCCAAAAGTTGTACGAACATCATAATTTCCAGGTAATTTGTAACATTTTACATGTTAGTTTTTTCATATGCAAAATGAAGATCTCAACAGATTATTGTGACACTTAAGTAAATGATCTACATATATGCAAATTTGTATATGGTAAACCCTTGCTGTTAACTATTAATAAAATAATAATTTTGCTCCTGCTAGGAATATAGGAAATGATTAGTCTCACTGATCCTCATTATTATCAAGCATAATTATTTTAAAATATGATTCAAATTTACATTTATTTAAAGTAATTTTCTTTTTATAATCTCATAAATGAAAAATATTTTGGAGTTTTCATTTGTTGTTTGGGGGCTATATCTGGAGCTGAACTTTTGCCAAATATTTTTTATTTGCTTGTAGTTCTGTGTGTGTTAGAGAGAAGTGGGGGGTGCAGGAGGAGAGAGTAAGGAATAAGGGAGACTGAGCTCTGCTAGTCTGTGTCTTGTTCCTCTTGGACTTGCTTTATCTCTCCATGGTCACTGTGTGTTTCCCAGGCTCCCCTGCTGTCTGGTTAATTATCTTAATTATCCATTTAAGAACTTTGCTAGAAAGCATTGTTTAACTTGTGAGTCTATGAGTTCTGAAACTCATCTCTCTCTCTCTCTTTATTAATTATAAAATCCTAAAAACATTGGTCGTTCTCCTATGTCTGGTAAAACAAGCCATCTCCAGCAGTGTCCAGAACTTCAGTGAGTGATGGAACCTCTCATCTAGGGTGAGAAACATCATTGATTCAGTCACTGAGTCAGTGACTCTTGGGCATGTGTAGAAAGATTCTGTGAGGTGGACCGGTGTTGGTTCTATGTCCTTGTTCCATTTCTTGTTGTCACATCCCCTAACTGGGTCCCTGGATTGTTTTTCTATGCCCAAATTCTACCCTTGGCAGCATGTTCATGCCTTATGGCTCCTAGAATGACAGTCCACCTGTCATTCTCTGACCTTTGTCAGCATCACGACTCCAGTTGAGAATGTCTGCTGTTGGCCTCTCCAATATCAGCCAAAGGTGTACCAGGATCTGAAGGCCACAGACTAAGAAGCCCAAGCTCCCATTGTAACCTTTTCTGGGATGGCCTGCCAACCTTTCCAGTTACTGATTTACCCCAGGGACTGGCGCCTCCCCATGTGTATCTGGATGCCTGATTTTCGTGTACTATATGCAGGGTAAACATTTCCCTCCTAGAGCGCATCATTCTTGAAATCTTAGAACCCAGACTAGTTAATCACCAGGCCCTGATTTTGACCAATATTTCCTTTACTTGCCATAGCAATAATGACAAATTATAATAATATGGATAAGTCCTATTGAATATTCACTCTGTAGAAGGCATTGGGCTAAGTGGTTCTTAATCACTTTTTAATGACATCATCAAGGTGAGCAGAGAGGGTTGGCTATATTATTTGTTGCCTTGCTGTTAGTGAGGAAAGCAATGCTCAGAGAAGTTGGGTAGCTAACTTGACGTCACACAGGTACAAGTAATGTAGAGGTCTCGGTTGAGTTTGTGTCAGACTGAAGTTTGAGCTCACGAACTCAACCATAAGACTACACAGGGATTAATCTGGGACTCCACGTATAGCTGATATTTCCCCCGATTCTGCCTGTATTTGCAGCTTTCCTGGAAAGTGGTTTGTTTTCTCTTCCTCAGGGCTGTCTTTGCAGGGTGAGAGTCTCACTATCCCCATTGTGTGACTCTCTCATTAGTGTCTGTCCCTCCTACTTGCTTTCTAAGCAAATTTTCCTTTCACTTCTTAGCTTCCACTCTGCCTTTCCTGGGAGGGACTTCCCATCCTCGTGATTTTTTTTTTCTCCCTTTATGTTGAATGTGCTTGCATCTATTCTTGAAGGTCAAGAACTCAATGTCTTCATGTTTAGGGTCTCCATAGATTAGTCTGTACTGGCTGCTATAAAAAAAATCACTGTAAGTCAGGTATCTTAAAAACAACCTATTTAGAAACAATTTACTTCTAATAATTCTAGAAACTGAGAAGTCCAAGATCTGGGCAATGGCAGATTTAATGCCTGGTCAAGGCCATTTTTTAGTTCAGCGGTATAACAGAACTTGTACACATATTATTTAATAGGTCTCCATCAAGTGCTCCCTCTCCTAAAGTCCTCAACCTATTAATAGAACCGTATGGATGGGCATTAATCACACCCTATGGATTTGGAGAGCGAAGCACAAATGTTAAGTTCTTAGTACTCCAGCAATGAGCAGTCCATAACTATACCTTCCTCACTTTTTTTTCACTTCAAGGGAGCTGAAGTTAATGTGGATGTGATCTTCACTGCCCTCTGGCCATAGTGCTGCACAGCCTAGCATGTGTGGACAGTGAGGGAGTGGGGCTGAAAGTCAGAAATGTCCCGCAGTTCTTGCCTTCCCTGCCTGCCTCAGAGTGTGTGACCTCAATAAAGGTGGAAAGCGGATTCTGTGTCTGACTTTAGTTCTTTTTCATAGTCTAACTACAGCAGGTTCTCAGCAGTGGCAGATTTAATGGTTACAGTTTGACTATTTGCAAGCAAACCCAAATTACATGAAATGTAATAAATTGCCATTTTGCTGAGATAGGACTTTGAAAATGCCATGCTATTAGGTGGGGTGTGGTTGTGAGTCACTTAGATGGTGAGAGATTTGTTGTTTTCTGCCTATTATGATAATGTCTTTTTACGGCGATGATGATATGCTATAGTGGGATTCATGAACGTGGGGAACCCAGAAGTCTCTGGATTCATCCTGCACAAGTTCCAACGGTTACCCAGTGTGCATAGCAGCCAGCAGAGTGAAGCCTCTTCTCTGGTCCTGCTGCAGAATATAAGCAATAAGTAAGCAGGGAAATGACTTTACTTTCATACAACAGCTCTTCAGGTCAGTGGCCGCAATCTCCTTAGAAATCCAAAGGGTTTCTTATGCTCAGAAGAAAAGCAATAGAACCAGGATTGTCCAATTAGCACGTTTTATTCACCTGCTCCAAATACTTTTACTGCATAGTCATAGATGCTTCTTTTGGACGAGATGACAATTATCCTGATAAAGATGGAAATCTTGGGTTTGTACCTAGAGATATTAGGTGATTTTTAAAAATATTTTCATTTTCCATCCAGACTTTTAATATTGCATATACCTTCTGTGAGTGTGACCTACCTAGAACTAATATAATCATTTATTCAGCAGGCTGGAAGGTTAGCTTCTTTTACACCTGGTGTCAGCAGCTATGGTGTCTGCTGCTGCCAAGACCCTCCAATGACAGAAAGACCAGAGAAGTCTCAGGGAGATTGAATGCCACCTGCAGACAAAGAGTCCATTATATTAGAAGCCACTCCCGAAAGCAGGTTCTTAACGTTTGTTGTCTTAGTTAGGGTTTCTGTTGCTGTGAAAAGACACAATGACCACAGCAACGCTTATAAAGAAATCATTTAATTGGGGCTGGCTTACAGTTGCAGAGATTTAGTCCATGTCACGGCAAAAAGCATGGTGGCATGTAGGCAGACATGGTGCTGGAGAGCTGGCTAAGAGTTCTACATCCAGATCTTCAGGCAGCAGGAAAAGAGAATGACAATGGACTTGGTTTGAGCTTCTGAATCCTCAAAACTCACCCTAAGAACACTCTATGAATAGTACCCCTATTGCTGTTTGCAGATGACACTGGAGAAAATGCAGAAGGATGGAGGATTATCACTTCTGTCTGGTTACTGGTGACCGTGTCACTTAGTCAGGAGCTTCTAGTCCCCAGCAGAGTCATACCTGAGCTTTAGCTGCCAGTAGGGATACAAGAACGCTGAAGTAGTAAGCCCCCCAGTGCTCAAGAAGGCTGAGCCAATTATTTTCATTGTGGCCATCCTCTTCTGTCTCTCCTAGTGAGCTGTAGCAAAATTATCACTTCTTTTTTTTTTTTTTTTTTTTTTTGAGTGAATCTAAAAAGGGCTGGAAAGTACCGAGTTACTTGTAATGATAATTTTCTCCTCCTCCTCCTCCTCCCCTTCCTCCATCTTCTTCCTTTCCTTCTTCTTTTGTGAGTTGGAATGGATTTTCATAGCATGTAAAACCTTCGTGGATACCAAAGGTTTGAACAGATTATCTGTGCATTTGTGGACATGGACATGGACACTGACGTAAGAGTCCATCTCCAGCTCACCCATTGGTTGTTCCTTGGAGAGTGAGATTGAGTTCCACTTTTTCATCCCTCCCAAGTCATAAAATTGATGTGCTATGCCTAGCATTTAGGCTGAAGAACCAACATAACACATTTTTCTAGCCTTTTCTTAAGAATTCTGAAAGCTACCCATCAGAGCAGAAGGTACTGACTCCTCTGCCCACCAGCTCTGGAGAGGCACACAGCACAGGGCACCTGCTTCGTCCTGCATATACATCCAAGTGCCCGTCTTGCTAAGGGCTGGCCTTGCTGTCTTAGAGCCTTTAATGTCAGACCCTTGCCTGGGGCTGAGAAGACTGCAGGTGTCCATGGCTTCAGCATCTGAGTCAGGCTGTCAGCTGGCTGCTGCTGCTCCCCTAGGTGGTCACAAAGGGTGACTTCCACTCTCACCACTGTAGACAGAGCTAACAGTAGAAGAGGAACTTCTCACACACCTCCCAGTCGAATGCTGCATTGTTAGTGAGTGAAAGCCAAGTTGCAAAAGAATACGTTGTAAAATATTAACATCAAGCTCTCTGGATGCCAGAGATGTGGGTGACATTTATTTCCTTCTTTAGACCTACCTGGATTTTCTTTTTTTTTTCTTCAGGCTTTCTATAGCAAAGCTGAAAGTAGATTTTAAATTATATTTCTAAAAGATGCACTCAAGATGGACTGCGTGAAGGAAAATAACTGTTCCGACATTCCTTCACACTTGCTGGCTTCAAATTACTGCCTCTACTTGCAGAGCCAGGTGATTCGGATGGGGTTTGAGAACCAGGGGAGAAAAGGGAGGAGGCTGCAACGTGGGCCATTGAATTTCCTCTCTTCAGACAATGCTCCGACAGCTAATTCCCGGGCGCTGATCTGTATGGAGGCAGTGTGCCTTTCGTGTTTTCCCCAAGGTATTTTATGGCCTTTTTACAGTGGTGCTGTGAATAACTTTCTCTCCGTAACTTCCAAATAGTGAAAAATCTCATATTATTTCTCTTGCCTCTTCACTAGGCTTTCCTTCTCTGTGTGAGCCCCATTCCATAATGCTGGTCCCCTCACTGAGCTGTCTCTCCCTTTGCCTTTTCACTTCTCCTCTTCATTCTCATTTTCTTGTTACTCCCCCTTTGCCTCACTTCCCAGTCCTTGAAAGGAAATGATGTATGCTTGTCAAAGTCAGCCTCTTACACTGTCATCCCACACTACGAGGAGGTAAAGTCTGCAGATCTGGGTTTACTGTTGGGAGGTAGGTGTCTTTGAATGCCAGGGAAGACTTCAGCCTTTCACTTCTCTAGAGGGAAATTCAGGTTTCAAAGCCAAGTGCAACACAGGGTCTGATCCCTGAGTTCCAGGTGCCCTCCCTGTAAGAAACATGGTAATTAGTACTACCAAACAGAGAAGGGCAGCTGAGAAGACAGACAATCCTTGCCAAGTGCCGCCTTTCCTGACTGACTTGTCATTTTCAGGAGAATGTTATAGGTGTCATGTCCTAGCCAATGTTTTCCTGCTGTGTTTAACCCAAGACTGTTAACCCAATCCCCAAAGCATTCTGGGCTGGATGGGGGTATGATGCTTTAAAGAATGAAATAAGATGCTGTGGACTGAGGGAAACATGGGTTTGAATAGACCCCATCTTTCTGTAGCCTCCAACAGTAACCTACTCTCTTGAACTACTTCACTGTAGTCATCTACACTTATCCTAATCTGAAGCATTGGCTTCTTGGGTGCCTTATCCTAGCCTTGCCAATCAAGTTGAACCTAACTTTTTGAATCCAAAGAATTGGAATCCTCTCCTTCATATCACACAGGACAAGGCTTTTGCAGAAGTATGGGTGGTTATCTTTCTTCTAATTCGTGATGCTTCAACCCTTCACTCCCAGATACTACTCTCCACACTCTGAGCTCCTTAGCCTGAAACTCCAAGAGGATTATGATGATTTGTGTTGTCAAATTGACAGGACACACATTCATCCAGGAAAGGGTCCTCTGGGGGACATCTAAATTAACCTGGTGGAGATAGGAAGACCCACAGTGAATGTGGGCAGAGCCATCTCATGGGCAGAAATCCTAGACTGAATAAAAAGGAGAGAAGAAAGTGAGCACCAGTGTCCATAAGTTTCTGCTCCCTCACTGTAGACACAGTGCAATCACCTCCATCAAGCTCCTGATGCTGTGACTTCCACATCATTTTTGGCTGTCTCCAATTTTGGAAAAATTTGAGCCATTTTTCCAGTGTTGCTTTAGTCAGGGCATTTTTCTCACCACAGTAGAGGGGTAACTAAGACAGGGGTGCTATTTGCTTCTGTTCACCAAGGAAGCTTAGCTTCTTAAAACATAGATAGAAACCTAAGAGATGTTCAGGACCTGATAATAAATCAACCTCAGCAGTATGTGTTTTGTGTCCCAGGCCTTGGGCACGTTACTCATTTTCATTGACTCTCAGTTTTCTGTTTGTAAAATGGAACAGTAAGATCCCATTTATTGCAAGGCAATTCATGGGTGCCTGGCATGGGCAGAGTATGTGCTAACTATACACACACAGAGTATTATTTCTTATTTATTATATTTGCTTAGTTTGGGGGTTTGATTGTATTGTTCTTTTGTATTTGATTTTGGTTTTCACTCTAGAGATTGAGGAAAGCATTGAAAGTTTTAAAGCTTAGAAATTCATGTGTCCCTGTTTTCTTCCCTTCCTGTTTTCTTTACTGCGTCTACAGTGAGGGAGGCACAAAACAGAGAAACAGAGGAAAAAGAGATCAGCTTTCTAATATTATTATTATTTTTTGCTTGTGAGATGACCTTGAGTAAAGTGTATCCCTGCCCGTGCTTCAGCTTCCTTGTATATGTGACGGGGAGACATAGACAAATTGTCTTTATGGTCCCTTCTAGCTCTCACACCGAAACTCTGCAATAGGGGTCAAGGGTACCAGTGACCACTGCTGTTCACAGGACAAGATGAATGGAAGCAGAAGGGTGATGTAGTACCAGAGAAGGGCAAAGCAAATTAGGCTGTTGGCCTATCTGTTTTAATCCACACTGTGCTTATTTTAGTAATACAGTTGAAGACTGTTTGAAAATGTATCATCGTGACAATGCCCCTTTAGTAAAAGCACAAGGATTCCTGGTGTACTTTTGTTCAAAAGAGCCTGAGGGCTTTGTGTATACTGTCTCATTAATTCTCAGGGCATCTGTAAAGTTGGATAGGAAATCATGATGAGTTCTGTTTTATATGCGGAGAAACAAAGCTTCAAAAAAGGTTAAAGCTTCCACAAGGTCATGCAGGAGCACCCTTGTTGTCAGAAACCCAGGTTCTATCTAGCTCATCTGTGAGAGTTCTGCTTCTGATCTTGGGATGTGGACATGGGAGGAGCTGGGATTGTGGCCCCCTCAACTGAGATGGGTGCTAAGTACATGAAGAATGCAGGAAGGCCTTAAAGTTCTTCGACATTTTTTCTGTGCCTTTTCCCTCCTTCACCCCAACACTTCTCCTAGACTAGCCAATTCCCCATCTCAAGATCTCAGGGGCATATGGCAATTGCCCTGGGAACAGTGCTGTGGCTATGGAGAGCCAGTTGCCATGACTGAAGGTGTGTATTTCAGGGTCACCTTCTTGGCTGACCCAAAGGAGAATGCTGGAAGCACATGTGATCTGATCCATCTCCTTCTGTGGTATTGAATTCAATACCCTAGTTTTCCAAGGGAATTGCCATCCCTAGGGGTTTATGTTGCAGAGTGGTATTCCTGGCTGGTCCACAAATCCAAGGAATCCACGTGTTCTATCCAAGTACTTTTTCACTATGAGACTATGATGGCTAATCTTCATTGTTAATTTGCCTGAATTTGAATACATTTATGAATGTACTTCCAGAAATGTTTAAGTGAGACACATTCATCTCTTTCTCTTGCTTCTGACTGTTGACATGTGACCAGTCACCCCATGGTGCTAACTCTGTGCCTTCCCACCATGATGGAGCCTTATGAGTTAAAATAAGCCCTTCTTCTCTTAAGTTGCTCCTGTCAGTTTGTTGTTCTTCCCAGGAATCAGACCCAGTAATACACTTGTATTTTCTGAGCCCTAATCTCTATATCTCTAAAAAGAGGTCAACTAACAGGGTCATTGTAAGTACCATCGAGTGGATGGCACCGGAGGACATGTCATAGTAAATGTAAAACTAGTCACTATCCAGTTTTCTGTGTTGGAGATCCTTTCCCAAATGTGGCTGATGCCCTCCCCAGAGTGTTTGCTGCATGATCTCAGTGGTCGCCGTGGCAACTGTCACTTTTAAAACTCAAAACAGGTCAAGAGAAGAGCCAATTGTTCTTGAATGGTTTATAGCCTCTTGTCCAACATCCCTGGAGACAGCTGGACTCACAGTGGGTGATTATCCCTGTAACTACTCCCTTGCTCCAAAAGAGAAAGGCCTTTTGTTGCTGGACTTGATTTTTCAGGCTGCCCCATCTTTGTGTCACTTTCAGGGCATTAATTATTTAGTGCCTGGTAAAGCTCTCTGAGATCACAAGATGAAAGGCCTAGTGGCAGTTCAAAGTCTTTTCTTTGATTATTATTCTAGTCAACATATTTTTGGGGGAGAAATTAGGTTTGAGATCACAGTGGAGTGAGTTTCATAAAGAGCAGAGTGTAAGCAAGCCATGGAAACAGACCCAGCATAGGCAGTCATGGTGCTCTGCTAATGGAGGCTCTTGGAATGTGGGTGCAAGTGTGGGTGCAGGAAGTATGTGTTAAGAATCAGGATACCAAAAAAAAAAAAAAAGATCAAGATACCTAGAGAGTGATGCACTCTTTATGGCTCTCTTAGATTAGGAAACATGTTAGTCTTCCACTGCTACTGAGATCCAGGTTACAGAGGATTGGTAGTGACCGAGCATAGCAAGAGCAAGACAAGACAGCTCATAGGAAGGTCAGGAGCAGCTTGGTTGGGACAATGAGGTCATTTCTAGTTAAGACAAAATGCCATGGCTTAGGATTGTCTAAAGAGAGAGATAAATTTTGAAGAGGGCATCAAGTGCAATTGCCTTCACTATTTGACTTTGGCTGTGAATTGTGAATTACCAGAAGCATACACAGATGTGGTATTTCAGCTGACAAAATAGGTCTATGCCCTGATCTGACTTTGACCCTGACAATGAGCAGACTATGCCAAATGAGACAAAACAACAGCCTCCATGAGCTTTGTAAGGAAAAAAGAAAGAAAGAAAAGAAAAGAAAAGAAAAATCAAATTAAACATGAACAACAGATCTGAAGGTTAAGAATTGTGAATGAGGTTAATGTACCACTGTAATGCATGATCAAAAGTGACCAAGGTAGCTGATGCAGCATGTTTGAAGAGTAGCCTAGATGCCTGTCCTTTGGGGTTCTTAATTGTCAGGCAGGCAGAGACCAAGTTCAAGATTTTGTTGGTACAAGATGAATCTTAGATCTACTGTTTTGATGGGGGTCCAGCTTAGTAAAGGTAGGGACCTTTGGGGACATGGATTTGGTTGATCATTTAAAGGAAGATTTTCCAGGTGATAGAACATACATTTAGTCCTGGAGAGCAAGTCTGGGCTATGCAACAAGATTCTGTCTTAAAAAAAAAAGAAAGGAAAATAAAAGAGAATAGAGAAAAAAAATAAGGAAGGAAGGAAGGAAGGAAGGAAGGAAGGAAGGAAGGAAGGAAGGATGAAAGAAAAGGCTATAGGAAGGCAGAGGTGGGAGAGATATTCTAGGTAGATATTAGACTTGGTAAAGGCTTACAGACTAATAACAGGGGTGTTGAATGTGTGAAAAGATATGAATGTGAAAAGGGATGAAAAGATTGTCTATTTCTGTAATGAAACACTATGACCAAGGCAACTTATACAGGAAAACCTTTACTGGCTCTCATAGTTCAGCAGAGTGATAGTACATGATTATCGTGATGAGGAATATTGGAGCAAGGTATCAGGCATCTGAGAGCTTCCATCTGATCTGTAAGTAGGATGTAGAAAGAGAGAGAGAAAGAGAGAGAGAGAGAGAGAGAGAGAGAGAGAGAGAGAATACTGTGGGCTTTTTTTAAACCTTAAAGCCCACTCCCAGGACACACCTGCTCCAAGGCTAAACCCCCTAATCCTTCTCAAACAGTTCCACCAACCAGGAACCAAGCATTCAAATACATGAGCATAGGGGTTGTCATTCTCACCCAAACCACCACGAAGGTCAAAAATAGTCAAAGTGTTAGGCTTCAGACTTAAATGCTTCGGCTATTTATGTATAAAGGCTTCCCTGAGCCTATGTACAGGATTCCCTTCCTGGTGTATTTCCATCTACCTTTTGGTAGTAGTAAATTTGGACAATTAACTCCCCGAGAGTAAGGGCCACAGTAGCGATTTTCTTTGTCTTCTGTAGTGCTCTTTAATGCTGTGCCTTGAAAGGAGGGCCTGCTTTCCAAGGCTGACAGATGTGCTTCACCACTGAATGAACTCCGCACTCATAAACAGCATCTCTTGGGACAGGGGAAAAGGCAAGGAACATGTGTCGGAGCTGACTTTTAATGGTACTGGAGAATATTATGAGAGTAATTTTTGCTTCAGGACTTGAGCTCCAAAGAAAGAGCATGGATGTTTCCGGCAGGATGGGAGTGGAACTTAGAGAAAGGTGAGCTGGAGCGGGGGCTGTTTCATTCCATTCAGATTCCACCCCTGACACTAATAGCTCCTCTCTGAATGAGCCAGCTGGAAGAAAATGTGAGAGCGCAGAGTATAGAAAACCAAATATGCATGAACCAGAGGGGTCGTTAGCAAGAAGCTAGTTCAACCCCCTCATTTTCCAGCCCAGAAAAGGTGTAGGGAGGTCTGGGTCTTTAGAATAAAGAGTACCTCTGCTAACTCCTGCTTTTCCTTTCTCTAAAAATCACATCCCTGCTTTTCAGGCTAGATTCACTCCCTGTTGCAAAACTCCAACATCAGTGGTAACACCAACAGTCACGTGTCTTCACCAAGCATGTCCCTTCCAGTGAACAGGTGTGGGCCTAGCTCAGTAAATAACAGACTATTTCCCTGCCAGTCCCCACACAAGGCCTGCCCTGTGCTTTTTGTAGAACCCTGCTTGCTTACTACTGTTTGACATCTGGTTGGCTATTTATTTGGATTCATTAGGCCTTGCCTTGTGTGACACAAAATCATTGTAAAATAATGCATTATTAAGTGTGTTTTCAAATGAGGGGGAATAACCAGCAAGTTGTCAATGATTGTTTTATTGTTGGCAGAAAAATAAATCAGCAAAGTATGTACCAGGATGGCAGGAATACTCCGAGGAGTGTTTTCAAATAGAGGCACTTGTTACATTTTATTGATGTAGGTTTGTGAAACATGGTCCAGAGTGAACCTAGGGCAGTCATGTAAATAAGCAGTACACATGCGTAGCTTGTTATACTTCTATTGACACAAATATGATAAATCCACTATATTATGCACATTGGCTTAGATTAATGGACACACTGCAAGACATACAAAAAAAAATCTGAAAAACAGACATAACCTATTGGCTGAAATTTGAGTATTCAAGATAGTTGGTAGCTGGCCAAGTCAACAGTTAGCTAGTGATAACAGAAGCATGCTCTGGGAAAGCACTTTAATTTTAGACATTGTATTTATTGATACAGGATCTTCTCGGTATTGGAAAGGGACCAGGATTCCCATTCACCTTGGATTCTACAATGGAGACAGAAACATAAGACAGTATAATCTAAGGGGCTGGGGAAGTAGCCCAGTTAGAAAGTGCTATGCTATGGTGGGGAACCCGAGTTTAGACAGTTGTTTTAACGCTCGGGCAAAAGCCAAGTGTGGTGGTATATCCCTGTAATACCAGCATTGTGTACCCAGGGACAGGCAGATCTTGTGGTCTTGTTGGCCAGATAGCCTAGCAAATCGGTGAACTGAAGGTTCAATGAAGAGACCCTGTCTGAAATAATAAGGGAACAGAAGATACTCGAAGTATCATTGGCCTCCAGATACACAAGGACACGTGATTGAGCACACATGGGAATGCACTCTCCTACACAGCATGGCACGGCTGGTATTTGAAGAGTGCATTATGGTCACACATTTTCTCTTTTTGCCCTTACAAAACCCTGGGAGGTTTTAGAACATGTTTTATTCTTAGCCTTACCATCATTTTCAGAAAATTGATGTTCCTCCAAGTATGTCCTGAGCCTGAAGTTAAGCAACTAATCCAAAAATTTTCAAAATTACTAATATTCTCTGGGCCCTTTCTTTCATTCCTTTGACAAGTATTTGTTGAGTGGCTGTTATGTGCCAAGTCTGGTAACAGTAATGGCTAGTTCCAGAAGTATACAATGAGCAAGTCAACATATCCGACATGTATAGAAGAAGGAAGGGAAAACAGGGTGAGGAGGGTCATCTGTAAGGAGTGTTGTATCCACAGCCTAACCAGGGAAGACTTTCTGAGGAGATACGTGGGTAGACAACTGTACAGAGGGAAAGGGTGGGAATGGCCACATGTTTCTGAGGTCTGGTGAGAGATCAACCGTGCAGAGAGCACTGGGATGGGAGTGAACCTGCTAAGTTTGAGGGACAGCAAGGTGCCCTGTGACACCGACATCACTGGGAAGGGAAAATGGTTGGAAATGAAGTCAGAGCACGAATAAGGGTCAGAGCATATGGAGTCCTTTGAAGCTAGGCTATAGAAAGAAACTTCCAGGGGTGGATTGTCAATCTAAGTGATGTGTGAAGGACAGAGTGCTGGGAAAGCAGCTGGGTTTCCACGGACAGCAGCAGTCAGGCTGAGAGGTGATGGGGAGAAAGCATACAATTCAAGTAGAAGCCATCAAGATTTGCGGATGAATTGACAGGAGGTGTGACACTGTTTCTCAGCTTTTGGCCCAAACAGCTGAGCAGTAGTATTTACTTCTGAAATCAGGTTTAGGTAAAAGATATAAAGAGTTTAGGTTTGCCCATGTTATGTCTGCAATGCTTATCAGGCAAGAAAATGGACAAGCAATAAAACGAAGATCTGCCATAGGTGAGCGGGTATATTCTGCTTTTTAGATGAGTGATTGGGCCTGGAGATATAAATCTAGTAGTATGGGCATAGAGACGGTTTTTAAATCTGTAAAGCTTTATGAGAATTTCCTGGGAGTGAGTTTAGATGGAGAGAAGACCTATGTTTCCCAACATTTTAAAAAAAATTTCTAAAGGTAACACAAATATCCCACCCAGATTCTTTTTTTATGTTGAGCTTATTTTCACACCAGGCAAGGAGAAATTCACTGAGTGGTTCTATAAGGAGAAAAAGAAAATCTGAGTTTTTGAAGGTACTAATGTACATGTCAATGAATGTGTAGATCTCATTGTTGTGAGTTTCTTTTTTATTGATTTATTATTTATTACAATTTATTCACTTTGTATCCCAGTTGTAGCCTCCTCCCTCGCCTCCTCCCAGTCCCATCCTCCCTTCCTCTTCTCCCCTTATGCCCCTCCACTAGTTCACTGATAGGGAGGCCCTCCTCCCCTTCTATCTGACCCTAGCCTATCAGGTCTCATCAGGACTGACTGCATCTTCTTCCCCTGTGGCCTGGCAAGGCTGCCCCTCCCCTAGCGGAAGTGATAAAAGGGCTGGCCACTGAGTTCATGTCAGAGACAGCCCCTGCTCCCATTACTAGGGAATCCACATGAAGACTGAGATGCCTGTGGTCTACATCTGAGAAGAGGTGTCTAGGTCCTCTCCATGCATGGTCCTCAGTTGGAGTATTGGTCTCTGTAGGCCCCCTGGGCCCAGATTTTTTGGCTCTGTATGTCTCCTTATGGAGCTCCTGTCTTCTCCAGGTCTTTCTATCTCCTCCTTCTTCTATAACATTCCCTGCACTCTGCCCAAACTTTGACTATGAGTCTCAGCATCTGCTTTGATACCCTGCTGGGTAGATCATTTCAGAGGCCATCTGTGGTAGGCTCCTGTCCTGTTCCATGACGTCTCCCACTTCCAATATCTATACTGTTTACCCTTCTGGATTAAAATGGTCAGGAAAGAGTCCTCAGTTAGGTCTTAGGATACCTTGAACTTCTTGGCCACCGATCACTGTCAGTTGGCTAGAACTACTGTGATACAGTAAAATGTTTAGCTACAGAATTTTCCAGGCAAGGGCTGGAAGGAAGTGGAGAGTTTTCTTCCTGTTTAGTGTGGACCCTCTGGCAAGAAAGAATGACTGGGGCCTACCACCAATGTAGGAAGCAACCAAGGACTATGTGGCTCAGCATGATCTGAGACATTCAAGAATAAGGGAGGTGTCATCTGGCCCAAACACCATGCAGAGAGTTTGTAAGATCACGATTGGGGTTGATAGTGGCCTTGACTTGGAGAAACAACACAATCATGCTTTTTCCTGTATTTTAGGAAAGGTGGCAGGGAAGATGTGGAGACGAACTCGCCATTTGGCTGTAGCGGAAAGCCGTTGTGGTGTTAGTGACTGATGAGTCTAAAGAAGATTCGTGCTTTCTGTGGTTGAGATTGGCTTGGTAATTTGTGAAGGAGATAAATAACTGATGGTGGGGCCAGGGGAATCGACTGCAACAGCAGAATACTTGAGCATAAGATTAGAACCTCAGGAAGGGACAGATACTGTTGAAGTGGATCCTTCAAGTAGGAGTGATGGTAGTATGCCCAGGTTCTAATTCCCGGTCATGAGTACATATATTTCCGTTTCCTCAGTGAGCTAGGCAACAAGGCTGTTGGCTGAAGAGATGAGTGAAATAGAGGCAGGCTTTGAGAAGCTAAAGTAGGAAATAGCCCTATTAGAATGACTTGGATCGCTCAGAGAAGATAGTGGGATTTCTGAGCAGTCCTGGGCATTCCTGGTGGTGCATTTCAAGTGAAATTTATCAGCTTCATTGTGTATTCCTCTTCCTCTCCTCCTCTGTGCCACATCCAGCTGCTTCAAAACTGCTGTGAATGAGCAAGAGGCAAAGCCATTTAAAATTGTGGGCACAGGAACGCCGCATATAAAGAGATGGACCTGAAGTCTAAGTTGAGTACAGCGTAGGCTGGTGCCCAGGGAAAGAGAGCAGTGTCAAGAGCTTTGGGTCTTCGCTCTGTCTCGGTTCCTTGCAGAGCCTAAGGAGGGTTCAGGAAATCACTAGGGGGAAATGTACAGGATTCAATCGATACTCCCCCAGTCCAGGTGCACTTCTTTCCATTTGCCTCTGTAGGCTATCAGCGGTGTTCACTTGAGCTTATCTCTTGTCCATCCTCCTCTCTCTTTCCTTTCCACTCTTCATTCCCTGGAGTTTAAAGATTATCCTGTTTTAGGCAGTAGCTTAATTCACATCTTCCTAACTATAAGCCTTTGCTAAGTCTGTGCTGCCCAGGCTCTGTCTACTCTAAAGGGTCACATTTCCAGAGTAGAGGCCAAAGACACCTGAAGACCCAGACTGCCTCCATCTTAGGCTTGAAAGTCATCTTTCATTAGATTGAGGCTAGTCTATGATTAAATCTCTGTTTCTCAAGAGCCTATTCCCCATCTGTAACCTTAACTACAAATGGTTCTGGATTGCCGGTTCCAGAAAACGGCACCCATGTCTTTGTTTCAAAAAGTTGTTATGACCATCTTAGAACCTTACCTTTGTTTCAAAAGGTTGTGACTACCTTGTCATGCTGCTCCTGTAACCCAGCCTATTTGCTTGACAAACCCTCCCTTTGGAAACCCCCTACCCCTGAGCTATAGAAACTCTTATCTTGTCCATGTCCAATGCTGACTTCTTGAATCCTACCTTAGAAGTAGACAGCCCTTGTACATGAATTTTTAAAACCTTGCTTTAATTAATTGCATGCATCAATTAATTGCTTGCTTTAATTGATGATTTGGGTCGGTGGTCTTTCTCCTCCAGTCTCTGAGATTAACATCACCCCTTCTCTTAACTAAATGGTTTGCTTTTACGTTGCATGGCTTTTCTTTATGCTTCAAATCTCCCTTTTGCAACAGGGATGGAGATGGAAAGGGTAGGAACTCTGAAGGGAGCACGTAGCCTGCACTGCTCAGTGAGGGTACTTTAAGTCTGTGTATTCTAAATGCATAGTCTAAGATCTATGATTAGCACTTGCTCTGTCCCAACTTTGGCAAGGAAGTTCGTTTGTGTAGGCTGTGTTCTCCTTGGTATTAACCTTTTCAGGCGTCGGGGTGGCGGTAGGGGGTTGGGATGTCCTTTTGCCTGTTCTCTCATTAGCTATCCCACCAGCTTCATCTCGCTAATCATTATGCTCACCTCCACCAGGCAGTGGTTCTCTTTGCTAGCTTCCTAATGTTGTGACCCTTTTATACAGTTCCTCATGTTGAAGTGACCTCCAACCATAAAATTATTTTTGTTCCTACTTCATCACTGTAATTTTTTGCTGGTGTTGTCAATCATAATGTAAATAATATGTGTTTTCCCATGGCCTTAGGTGACCCCTGTAAAAGTGTTCTTTGACTCCACCCTCAATGAGGTTGCAACCCACAGATTGAAAGCCACTGTTCTAGGGGCTCCTGTGAGCCCATAGTTCTACAAGTTCCTGGAAGGCACTATAAAATTTCCTGCCCTTCTTTCCAGCCCAACACTAAGAAGGCCCAACAGTTTGTTGGCATTCTTGAAGGACTATAGCAATGAGTAGAGCTCTACAGTGGTCACCATGTCTCCTTGTTGGGTCATGACTCAGCCCTCAGAGACTTTCCTTTCAAATACTTTCAGAGACAATAAAAAAAAATCTGAAATATATTAGCGGGTCCTCTTCTAGGTAAAAAGTCACGTGCCATCCTGTGCCTACTCAGAGAGTCATAAGTGCTTCCCGAAGTCTACTTTGTCCCCTTGATCCTGCTCACTCAGGAAAAAAAAATAACATTCCCAAACAGAAAGGTTATGAAAAATGACATCATTTGCAAACATTGCCAAGGCTGAGTCTTGATGCTGCTTCAAGACTGATCAAATTTGAAGCTAAGCTGGTGCCTCAGTTTCAGAGTTGTTTCAGAGCAGTTTCAGACTCACTGCAGAGGCTTGGTTGTCATCTTCCTGAGTGCCTCACACAGTGGCCGTGCTTGCTAGTAACCTCTGACCTTGAGCCCTGAGGCACTGTAGAGAACCAATGTCTACTTGGCAACAGTTTGTGGGGGACCCCTGTGGAGCAGTGGCACAAGTTTGGGCACTAGCATCAAGCTGACCTGGTCAGTTGACTCTTAAATATCCTGCTGCCCACTGTCTGTCTTCAGTAAGCGTGCCTCATCTCATTAAGCCTCAGTTTCCTTAGCTTCAAACTAAGGAGACCAATGATGCCAAATCACAGGTTATTGTAAGAAGTAATTGAAATCATGTATTTAAAATATTTAGTGTAGTACTTAGGACACATTTGCCTGTTTTATATTATTACCTTTAGTTCTATTTTTTTTCTATTTTTTTATTTGTATGCATGTGTGTGTGTGTGTGTGTGTGTGTGTGTGTGTAAGTGTGCGCATGCATGTGCCCACGCTTCTCTGCATGTGTGTATGGGTATGTGTGTTAGTGCTGAAGGTGTATGGAGGCCAGAGGACAACCTCAGTATCCCTCAGTAGCTGTCCACCTTGTATTTTTAAAACAGGATTCTTTGCTAGTCTGAAACTTGCTGAGTAGGTGGGACCCCTGGGGGCTATCTATCTGTTCCTCTCCAGTGTCAGGATTATAAGCATGTGCCACTGGCTGGGTGTGGTAACTTACCGCTTAAATCCCAGCATGCAGGAGGCAGAGGCAGGTAGATTTCTATAAGTATGAGGCCAACTTAATCTACATGGCAAGTTCCAGTCCAGCCAGGGCTGCGTAGTGAAACCCTTTCTCAAAACAAAAGCCAAGCCAAGCCAAAACAACCCCAAACCAAAAACATGCATGTGCCACTAAATTTGTTTTGTTTTTATGAGAGTTCTGAGGATTGAACTTGGGCCCTTATGCTTACCTAGCAAGCACTTTATTGAGTGAGCTGTCTTCTCAGCCTGATTTATTAATATATTTTGTTTTGGAGACAGTCTTGCTATGTCACTTATGCTGGCTCCAAGTAAAGCCTTGAATTTACTTGTCTGGGTCTTTACTGTGTCTTTCAATGGATGGATGGATGGATGAGATAGGTGCTCCCTAGAGCTTGTATAACTTCTGTGCCCTTACCACACACATCCTCTTAGCCATTTTGTTGAAATACCACAGGAAGATGTAGCTCCAAATTCACTTCTAATTTCTACAGACCACATGTGAGAGGAAAGTAAAGAGCTCTTTCCAGGGCACTCAAGGCTCGGTGCTTCTCCTTCAGATCTGTGGAAAAGGTCAGGGGTCATTTCTTACCAGTTAGGAGTTAAGGGGCCCTGTGGTCAGCTTTACCCAAGTTCCTACAGAAAGAGTGGAGGGGCATAGCAACAGAAGACTGCTATGGGCATATGGGATAGGATTTTCAAAGTTCATGACATGGGGTCCATTCTAAAAGGAAGGGAGAGGACACCATACTCAAATCACGCATGGCCAGCACTCTACCGAGTGAGCAATCTTCCCAGAGTTTTTGTTTGTGTTGCCTTGGTTTTCTGAGATGGTCGTAGTCTTGAATTGTTGCTGCTCTGGAAGGTGCCCAAGAGGATGCAAGGAAGCTGGGGAAGTGCTTTGGCCTCTTGTGGCTGCTGATTCCTCCCCCTCACCAAGGCACTGCACAGTGCTTTACCATTAGAGCTGGCTGGGGTGACAGGTCAGCTAGCTCGGGCCAGCACCTGGTCTGGTCTCTGGTCTGGATTCCCCTCACTTGCCCATTTCAGTCTCAATTATTGGAACTACAAAACAGAGAGGATGAGCCCTAGCTGGAAAAGTCACCATGTTGGGACTGTCATGTAACAGGACTAGAGGATGCAGCATGGTTTTATACCACGGAAACTGCAGAAGAAACTCTAGCTCCCTTCTACCCCACCCTCCCCGCCCAGCCTCACCACACAGCAGTTAGACGCTAAACAACTAGTTCCCAGGCCCTTTCATTTTTAACAGAAAAAAGCTTTGCCTACCATAAAACATTAGCAAATAGTGATGGATTGGGGGATTTTCAGGGAAGAACAGAGGATGAGCATGTTGAGGGTGCTCATTTGCTTTGTAGATAGATTGTAATGACTTTTCACCACAAAACCCACTTGAAGTTCTGTTAAATAAAGAACTAATGCCACTTTGCTCTTTTCTCTCAACCCTTTTCTTCCGCTCATGCAAATCAGAAACATTTGTCCTCCGTGACTTCGTAATCTCCTGGATATGGGAAACGCATAATGTAGCTGTTTTCCCCCTCCCTGAAAATAACATAATTGTCAAGTACTCGTAACTTCTGAGTGCAATTTCAACCCTCTCATTGATAAGGCAATAACCGAAGCAAACAACATCAGATGAAGTTACAAGCCTGAGTGTGGGGATAGAGGCATTATTTGAATGAGATGAATCGATGTTCTCTCTAAAGTTGCACAAATTCTTACCAGCAGAATAGACTTTGGATAGAGCTATTAGACCGAGCCATTAAGCTGCATGGCTTCTAGTTCATCTTCAAGAGAGCCTCAGCACGGACTTGCTCACAGTATTCTGGCTTCTCAGATATTGCTCCCCTTGATAGAAAGTGTACATCACAGTCCTGAGGTCAACTCGGTCTATTCGTGCCTCCGTCCGCATTTGCTCATCTTTCTACTGAGTATCATGAAGACCTGCTTTCTTTGTGAACTTTCCTTTGGACTGATATTGGGTGATAGCTAGAAGGCCCATCCTAAGCACAAGCGTCAGTGTTCTCTTCTTTGTTTTTGTGTCCAGGTCACAGTTCTTTGGAGTCAGCCTCAGGAATGCCTTCTCCTCCTGATAACTTTGTATGGAATCTGACCTGGACAATGAAAGACTCTTTTCCTTTCCTGTCTCACCGCAGTCGATATGGTAAGTGTATTTTTTGACAATTATCTGTGGCGCACCATCACTAGCTTTTAATTAAGGAAGTATTGAGTTTTCTCTTGTGACCCCTAGCAATCCAGAAATTCTTCAACCCCCTACAGCAAAACACATATTCCTGTACCCTCTGACCTCCAAGGGTACTCAAGTACACCACCGAACCATCCCAGCTAAGACGTGTTTGTTTCATTGTGATTCCTGGAGGAAGCCAAGAGCCTTCCGGTTCACATATTCCATCTTCCAAGCCTTCATGGTGCATAGAATCCTGGTGTCCCTTCACTATTCATGTAATGTTCATTCACATCTGATTGTAAGCTTTCTGGATTTAAAGTTCTTAACGTTTAACATTTCTATAGTCCATGATCTCCAAGAGGGGGTTGTTATTAGGAGGGTACAGAGGTACTCCAGAGCTCCTTTAGTGGCTCCATTAGATTTGGCTAACTTGTTCTCAAAGAAGTTATTTGACATCATCTCTGCTCATTTGATTAGGCAACAGCCTCAGAGATCAAGAGAGCTGGTCCAATTCCAGTTTGTAAAGATGCAGAAACTAAGCTTAACAATATCCCATAAAGTGGGCCCACTAGCCACAAAGCTGGTATTCTTTGCTTATCGTCCTGTTTCCCCCAAGAGGCCACCCACTGCATTTGTGAGATGCTGTCTTGTGAGCCCTCAGGAATTTGTGCTGATAATGTACAAAATTCCTCACTCTCGGTGCTCAACCTAAATGCTCACAGTAGCTTGGAACATTGGGGTTAGGGAAGAGCTGGGATTTTTTTAGGGAGCACATATATTTCTTCAGCTCTTTGGGGGTAAACCCCTTGAAGACAGGTACTATGCTGTGTTTACTTCCCACTTTATTCCTTCCCTGGAAGACACTGCTAAAGGCTTATGTATGATGAATGAGTGCAGAAGGCTTCCCGATATAGAATTCTCTCATCATTCCTAATTCAATTAAGTATTTATGAACCCAGTACAGCGCTGAGTTCTAGATGCCCTTCTGGGCATATTTACCTATTCCTGCTTCTCAGTCTCTGCCCTTGGGCCTAACCTATTTAAAGTACACCTAACAGAGATGTTCCACTCACTGTAGAAATACTCCAGTCAGATGCCTGCCATCCCTCATTTATTACACAGTTAGCCTTGGTTTGTATTAATGGCACCTTTCATTTCAAATTGAAAGAAAGAAATGCATAAAAACCCCTTGAGCAGTTTAGGATTCTACTCTGAGCTGAGGTGCTTCTTGCCACTCCTAAGTATCTCCAGAGGAGGGAAGGTTCAGTGGTTCTTGGGAGAGTCCAGATAAGAATTACTTCTTGATTTTACTTAAGTCAGACAATGAATACCACCTTATGATAATACCAAGTATCTATAAATAATTGAAAGCTTGTCTTTTGTGTGGTTGATGCTTTGTAACCACATATGTAGTATAACTGTTCTTCAGATAATACTTGGAGTTCTCTCCCAAAGTCATATCACTATCTCTATAAGTTACCTTTTTTACAATGTAGAATGTCCAAAAGTCTATCTCCTGCACGTCAAATAGCAACTATTGGTTCCCTATGAATGCCACTGAGGGAGGTTGCAGACCAAAGACAGAAAGTCATGGGAGTTTATGAAGACCCAACTTATCCACCACTTGTGCTAGATAAATCTGCTTCCTCTCTGTGAGCCACTTTCCTTATCAGTAAATTGGAAGGCTGGGATAACTGGGGAAAAAACAAAAACAAAAACAAAAAATAAACAGGTGTCATTAGAGTGAGCAGCATTGTAAGTGTTGGTTCATGCCAGAAGGATCAGTGGCTCCTTGACGAAGTTCAATAGTGCTTTCAGGGCCTTTCTATTTTCATTGCATGACCACCATCAGCACTTCTACCTCGATGTCCACATCTGTGTGGCTTCCTCCATGCCAGATGCTGGAGCTGATACAAACTTCGAGATTAGTAATACTGGGCCCTGGTTTTTAAGATTTCATAGGCCAGACAAACAGTTCCACAAGCAGCTAAGCCCATTGCCAGTGAGTGGCATTGAGGACTCACCCTGAGACCTGCCAGAAAAATCTAACGGCAGAATTAGGGCCAGACTCCTATCTCCTAAGGTTGTTTGGTTCGGCTTAGCCTACATGTCTATGAATCAAAAAGTCCAGCAGGCTCATGGGTGATAAATCCATTCCTTTCACCTGCCAGGAAAGACATTTTAAGAAATGTTAACAACTTCATTAATTTTAAGACCTCAAACATGGGCGGAGAAACTTGACTGGAAAATTGCCGCCTGAAGGGGTAGTTCTTCAGATTGGGACATATCATGAAGTCTTGGCCAGCCTAGTGTGGAACTTGATGTTTGGTTGACAGGCTTAAGCTACATCCTGGTGGGACAGGTGGGGACACTGAAGGCAACGTCAACAACCCAACCATGGGTGATGTGATTGACAGCCATAGACCAGTCCTCTCTCAGGAAAGCTGTCCAGCCCAAATGGAGAGTGGCTTTCTTCTTGCTAGTGTTTTATGAGAAGAGACGAGGTAGAAAGAGGCTAATAAGATTTACTCACCCCCAGCCTGTAATTATCTGCTTGAGGAAAAAGTTTGACCTACCTTTTTGAAGGCTCCCAATATTTCTTCTAATTTACGTCGGGGCCTTTTATGTTGTGTAAAATATATTCTCCTCAGTGGCATTCAGTGTCAGATTCCAGCTCTTTCTGGTCTCTGTCTGGAATGATAGCCAGCTAATTTCATCATGGGTTGCTGAAAGCCTCTCATCCCTTCCCCAAGGCTTTGAAAGGAGGACAAGGCTTTGAAAGGAGAAAAGAAAATATGGCTTTTGTGCCTATGGACATAGCTATAGGCTTGGCTGAAGGATTAGGCTCTGAGTGGGCACCCAGATGCAAATGTCCTCCATGGTGTCCTGCCAGATGCTTCCAGAATACAGCTGTTGGGGTTGCGAAAGGGAGTCTGATCACCTTAGGTCCTAGAGTCATAGAAACAGAAGCTATTCTTCTGAACTTTAACTCTCATGTTTTTCCACTCTGGAGCTGAGGAATAAGATTAGTATTTTATTTTATCATCATTTTGTATGCAGGTTTGTGGGCACATGTATGTTCATGTATGTGCAAGCATATGTGTGTGAATGTGAGAGGACAACTTTGAGTGTCATACTTACTAACACTGTATAGATCTTTTGATATTGATACTTTCATTGGTCTGGATCTCACCAGTTAGATTAGACTGCGTGGCCAGTGGATCCCAGTAACCCTCTTCTCACCACCTTCCTAGCGTAGCATATAATTGGCATTATATGCACAAGCTATATCAAGCTGGCATTTTGCTCAGGTCTTCATACTTGCAAGGTAAGTACCTTATGGACTGAGCTATCCCTCCAGCCCCTGGATTAATATTTTAAACAGAATAACCAGAGATTCTTTACCAGATGACCAAGACAAAGGTTATTTTCACTCATTTTTTTTTGTAAGTGTGGTACTTTACAAAACCCTCTTTCAAGCATTTTTCTTACTTAAGAAGAATTATAAAAGTGCAGTAGATGGAAATTATTTTATATTCCATGTATGCAGAAATGTAGATGGAAGGTGAAAAAATGTTATTAAGGCTTCTAAGCTACAGAGCAGACAAATTCAACAAAATTCAGATTCTCTCACCCCTTGTTAAGCGGTGTTTTTTCTATCACATCACAAAGTTATTTCAAAGATGAACCACAGAGAACACTCACTCTTCCTGGATGACCTAATGTTGGACCTGAATGGTCAGGCTGATAGCCAAAACCTTGGCTATTTGGAGAGCAAACATTTGATGTCTCTGAATTGAGACCATCCAGGCAGGGTAGGCAATCACCTCCCAGGAAGCATGTGGGTAGGTTCCTTTGGCACTGTAAATAATCTTATATACTTCTGTACTTTTCCATTTCAGACTGTGCTCCTTATTATGGGTTGCATTATGTTACCCCAAAAGATATGCTCAAGTCCTGAGATCTCACTACCTGTGAATGAGACTTCAAGCATAGTATCTTTGCAGGTGTGACCAAGTTAAAATGATGACACAAGGTATTGCTTGGGTCCAGATTCCATGTAACTGCTGGGCTTTTAAGAATAGAAATCACAGACACAAATATGTGCTGGGCAAACATCCTGTGACTAAGAATTCAGAGACTGGGTCCATGCTGTGTATGGAACACCAAGGATGCTGGCTGTAACAGGAGATGAAAGAAAGGTGTGGATTGGAGTCTCCTCCAGAGGTTTAGAGGCAACATAGTCCTCAAAAACCTTACCTCAGAACCATGGGAGAACAACATTTTCATATTTTAAGGAGTCCAGTTGGTTGAGCTTTGTTATGGCATCCCTGAAAACCAAATGTAAACCATCCCCCTACTCAAATCCAACTTTGACTCTCACAAAGTAAAATAGTCCTCCAGACATCTGAGCATACAGAAGACATTGTTGGACTTTGAATAAAAGTTCTATTGAAACTTTGTCTTCTTTCTGGACCAGAGGGACCTATCTAATTTAGGGGCTGGTGCTTTTGGAGAGATGAATTAGAATTTTTAATTAGTATCCCTGCTGCAACTACCACCTTCCGACCTGTTAATGTATCAATTTCTTTGATTGAAAAGTCTGAGCAAATTAAATCTATCTTTCAAAAAAAAATTAACCTAACACAGAAATCAAAAATGGAAAACAAAAGGGTCCTCCAGCTCCCCTCTGGGAATTACTTTGGAGCTCTAGCAAGAAGTCAGTTTGATCACATTTCTGGAATTACATATTTAACGTGACTGCCCGCAGTCAGCCATTCTGGCCTCAAGCAGCCTGGCATCATCGAAGGCCCCAGCCTCCCCCATGAACCACTGTGAAGGCTGAAGGCTTCCTTAGTGACTCCTCTGCCCTGTCCAAGAGATCCCTTTGTGTTCCTCTTCCAGCCCCAATTCCACTGAGCTGAGAAATCAGGTTATTTCCTCGCTCATGCATCTGCATTCTTATCTGCAAATTGGCAAGCCAAGGCCTCTGGATGCATTCACCAAAAACTCTTGAATCCCAGAGGGAACAATAATGCCAGCAGTCATACAAGACCCAAGAACAGGGACCATCTGTCACCTCGAGGCCATGACCTGCTGGGATCCAATGGAATCAATCCACAAAAATTCAATAGAAAGCAGCTGACTTACAAGAAGTATGTTTAAAATGCTCCTCTTAGTCATATGCCTTAGTCACTGCATACATCCAGTGAATAAATATGATGAAGATTTTATGTTATAGGCATATTGAGCAAAGGAGAGGCAGAAAGGGAAAAATATCTGAATAAAAGAGAAGAGAATGATTGACCAAGTGGCATAAATATGATAAAAGTGAGTTCTGAGAAGCCCACTGAAAATAATTGTCATAGATAGAGAAGAGAAAGGCACAGAAAGGTGTGAGAGGGGATGAATCACCATGGCTAACTGATCTCTTATTATCATATATTCCTTGTTCTGCTAGCTTGGCTTCAGTTGTCACCCCTGGATACGTAGCCCCGCAATTCCCATTCCAATACTGTGTGTATCCAGCAGCACAGGGAATGATTATAAACATTCATTATTGAACTCGTGCTGTGTGCTAGGTTGTGTTCTAAAAATCACTGATATGGTCTTCCTTCAAGGGACTCTGGGGAAAGAGGTAACCCTACCTAGACTATGGTAAGTGCAGGGAGGTAAACATTGTAGAGATGCAGACAACTAGGCCTTGGACTTTAAGAACAACGACGAGACCAGTGATGAGGGCGTTCTGGCTAAAGAGAACACAGCTGTAAAGTCATGTGGAAGACCAGGTTGAGCTTTGTGGTACAGAGTATATGTAAATGATCAGGGACAAGGCCAGAGAGACAGTTGCTTCTGAGTGTGCTCAGGGTTTTGACCTGGGCCCCCCTATGAAAGCACAGCTTCAGAGGGTGTGGTGTTTTTTAATAAGGATGGCCCCATAGGCTCATATACTTGAATGCTTAGTCACTAGGGGTTTACAACACTTGAAAGGATTAGAAGGATTAAGGATTGTGACCTTGTTGGAAAAAGTCTGTCACTGAGGGTGGGATTTGAAGTTTCAAGAGCCCATGCCAAGCCCAGTGTACCTCTGCTTATGGATCAGGATCTAGCTCTCAGCTACTGTTCCAGCACCTGCCTGCCTACTGCCCTGCTCCCTGCCATGATGATAGTGGACTAAACCTCTGAAACTGTACACCTATGAAATGCTTTCTTTTATAAGAAATTACTTGGTCATAGTATATCTTCATAGCAATAGAACAGTGACTAAGACATAGCATCAGGCATCATGGCATCAGGTCGATGCTGGTCACAGGGTGAGCATGACAAGGGGAGCTGTTCTGGAGCAGCCACTTGAGTGACTGAGTTGATGGAGATGCCATGAACTAACAAGAGAGAAAAGAGAAACATTTAGCATTAATAGAGGGTGATCAAGGCATCAAGAGAGCAGGGGGTGAAATCCATGTTGGACAGGTTACATTTGAAATACCTTCAGGACGTCCAGGAGGAAATGGCCAGCAGAGAGTTAGGAAGTCTTTTTTTTTTTTTCTTTTCAAGCTGTAAGAATTACACTCAGCAGCTGTGAGTGAGGTGCAGAGGTTTGTTTTGACAGCTTTGGGACACCTGAGCTATTGTATACAGAACATTTCTAACCAATCTAGAAAGGTAAGTGCCCAAAGCATATGCAGAAAAATGACTGATGGGCATGAGAGAGAGCCCTCTTAAAATGAAATATTTTGTCAGGGGTGACCTCAGATGCAAAACCACACATCAGAAGAGACCTCTCCTGTGTAGGACTTCATCCAGGACATTTAGAAAGATGGCTAGAATAATTTCATCTGTGAGAAATTCATAGGAATTGTGAGTCATCAGGGTCCATGGCTGTCTGGTTGAATACCTTCATCTTTTAGATGGAGAAAGGAAGGCTCAGAGGTGCCTGTATTATCAGCAGGGCAGTGGCAAAGTGGAGGTTGAAATCGAGGCTGCCTCTTGGCAAAGCCTGCACCTCAACTGTCTACATTAAAGACATGCTTATGGCTCTTTCGGTGCCTGCGCTCACATGGAATTGCTTGTGCATTGGCCCCAAATATTGCTCCACCCATTTCATTATCTGGGCACCATGGTCTCAGCCAGCCCAGAAGAACTGTGTTACCCCAAGATCTGCTTCCCTGTGCAACAGTTACCTCCTTGGGGAGATGAGCTTCTTCCCAGGCTTAGTGCTAGTGCCTCACAGCCACATAGGGGACATAAAATCTCTATTTCAGGGGTCACTGCACTGGCAATTAAGCTTGAGCATCGTGGGCCTTTGCTTCACCTCCATGTTGCCTACTTTAACCTTTTCTGTAATCACCCCATTGTTCCCCCAGCATCTGTCCAAAGACAAAGTACAGAGCAGTGAGGAAAACAAAGTCACTCATATCTCAGCTACCATTCTTTAGAGTATTCTTATTTTCAGTCACAGTCTCACTTTCTTTGGCTCTGTCCTGCTTCCTCCTAGATGAAAAGACACAAGCAGCCCTTGTCTTTTGGGAGAGGGAGATCAGACTGAGATCCTAGATAGGTCCCAATCCCAAGAAATCAGCCCTAGACACATGCACATATGAGGAAAGTTAAGTGAACTCAATAGATTGTATGTGCATGTTTGTACACATGTACACACACATGCTTAAGTATATACTTGTAACAATAATAAGTTATAGATCATTAATTTGGAAGGAGTGAGAGGAGATGGGGAAAAGAGAGCAAGGAGGTCATGTAGATGCAGTGTTCATGTATAAAGCGCTCAAAATATTAAACAATTTAAAAAGTGTCAGTGGACAGCACTGTTGTGGCAATTCTGGGGAAAGGTCTGAATATGTCAGAGTACAGAGGTTTCACTAATGCTTTCTGACCCCCATTCAGTAAAGCAGTAGCCTGGGTTTTGGTGTCATAGACCTATCTACCAGAAGCTTCCTGTTTAAGACTCACAAGTGTCTAATTTTACTTCCCATAGCCTGAAGGTATTTTTATCGTCAATCATGATACCATCTGATGCAGCATGGTTTCAAAATTCACACTGTTATACTGTTGGACAATGTTAGTTCCCAGCCCAGCTCAAATCTTGTTCTAGCCTTTATTCTCAGCAAACTTCCCAATAATTATTTTACTATCTGTGGAAATCTTATCAGTCTTCAAGATGCTCTGCACATATTGCCCTGCTCCCCTGTGCATCCCCATGTCTGCAGTGGGTCTGCATACTTTAAGGGTTAGATTTGGTCAAGGCCATCTCATCAGCTGGACTGTCAGTATGTGACAAGTGGAACGCATGCTAGGGCAGCAGGTTTTCAACCAGAAGCCTCTGGTTTGCTGGCCACTCTCAGCAGACCCGCCTCTCCAGAGACACAGTGGTAAATGGGAGAAGCACATCGCATCTTCTCAGGTCGACCAGCTTCCTCCTGTTGCCATGGATGCCACATGAGTCAGAGCTCCTTTCCAGGGTTCTCATCTCAAGAATCTCAGTTACAAAGATCCATTTAGAGAAGTGTCATACTGACTGGTGGTTCTGGCTGCTAAGGTTTCACCATGTCCTCTGGACTCTTGTTTATTCTGTCTCAGACATCCCACTCCACTCCCATCCACACTCACAGAGAGGGAGCGTGAGGGCATGCATGAACATTTCCTAGAAACTGCAAGCTCACTGTACTGGAAGTCCAATCCTTCCAGGCTCAAGCCTCAGCCCTTTCTCTTTTCTAGACTGAAGTCCATGCTACCCCGGCCAAGTCACTTGGCTGTCTGGTGCCTCAGTTTCCCTTATAAAATATAAAATGAGGAGGCTGAGCATGTTAATTTCAGAATACTGTAAGTTTTATTTGCTTGCAATACTTTTGATTTTGAGATGAAGAGCAGAATCTCATTTTGCTATCTGTAAGCGTTCTGTGCCCGTCTACCACCACTCTGTATACTCATGTTCACGCACCGCCCCCTCCGAGGCTGTGTTTATCTAATTGATTGATTAAAGGAGACTTGGCCCTTCTTCTCTGCTGCTTGAGTGTGAGCAGAACAGATGTCTGGAATTGGGTGATTGGTTCTCAGATGCATTCCAGAGCATGGGACGATGGGAAGGGAGTGAACGATTTCAAATTCCCGGGCCCCACGACAAATGACTTGTGGGTGTGAGTGAGGGGTGGAGGGGGGCCAGGTTGGGTATTTAGTGTTATGAAGTGAGTGGCCAGATGTTGCTGACAGCTGGTGGATTAATACCAAAGGTGACTGGTGGGCCAAGTGTCCCTTTAGGAAATTACTCAGGAAAAGGAAGTAGCAGTCCTTAATCATCTAAGCCTGGGGTGGAAGGGAGAACTCCCAGCTTCCTGCTGCCCAGCTGGCATGAGCCATGTTAGAGAACTTGGTTTGGCCACCTTCCCAAAGGGGGCGATTAGTCTTAGCATGGTAGTTGCAGAAGAAAATTGAAATTGTTTTATTTCACCGGTTCATTTCCTGGTCAGGAAACAGAGCTCCGTGCAGATTAAATGGCATGCATGAAGTCGCATGATCTCAGTTAAGGTCTTCCAGAGGAAGGGTTGATAGACGAGCATTCGTCCGTCACTTTTGCCTTCACACTTCTGAGTGAAACAGGTTTGACACAGTCTTTCTGTCAGCCCTGTGCATCTAATGCTACTGCCGACCGCTGTACCCACCTAAGACGAGCCATGACAGCTCTTGGTTTGATTGAGAGACCCTGGCTCCATGAGTAGATGCAAGAGCGAGGGAGGGTGATTCCCAACATTAACTCTGCGCTTCCACGGGCAGGCACACACTCGCACGTGCATCCCCACATGCATCCACTTGGCCCACAGCCAGAATTATACTCATTCTGACCGAAAGTCACCCTGCTCGTTGCCACCCCCGATAGCCAGTGTGTGTCTATTGAACATACGCCTCCTCATGAAAGTTCCTCGGCACAGTCTCTACCTAACCACCGTTTTGTAGATAAGAAGAGTGACAAAGACAGTAAGTGTTTTGCTTTGTTTTGTCTTTTTCCCTAAAATGCATGGCTGACAAATGGCAAAGGTAAGTTTTAAATTTGTGCAGCCTGATGTCACGCAGAATATATGCCTCAAAGGACCCTTGCGCTACAGCCCCAGACCCCTTGGAGCCCCTCATCCACAGGTGTTGAAATGGAGAGAGAGGAAGGGGCTCCCACTGTAGTCAACAGCTTCCTGACTCCCGCGGGCCCATCCCCAAGGAAGGCAAAGTGAGGAGTCTGCACTACAGACGCCGAGGTGGTACGAACACCTGCAGGTGTAGCTAGGAATGGACGCCCCCACGCGAGCAGAGACCTTAGTGCTTGAGTGTTAGGCTCACAGTTGTGTACCAGACCCCGAGTTAGGCTCCCAGAACACACATTCATGTTAGGTGGCTGTGACAAGCCACCCGTAATTCCAGCCACGGGAGGCAGAGGGCAAGCCGCCTAGAGAGACTAGCCACATCTGTGAGCTCTGGGGTTAAGAGGCTTCACTGTAGAAGGCATAAAATCAATTGAGGGTGATTTCCACCATCAGTCTTGGTCCTTCATAGCACATGTACCCAGATGCATGTATGTGCATGCACACGTGCACATATGTATGTGTTCATGAGCACGCACACACACGAGGGTGAAAAAGCATCTCTTTGTTCATTCCCTTATGTGATTTTAATCATCACCATTCATGCTAATGTGCTCCCCTAGGTATAATAAGGAAACCAAGTCTCGAGTGGTTAAATGAACTACCCCAAAGTACAAGACTAGTTGTTCCAGTGCTTGGAGACCTTCCGGGAACTCTCTGGCGATCTTTCCCCTTTCCTCCCAGCCCGGTGTGTTCTCTCATCCCATTCTCACTGTAGCTTCTGGCCAACGGACAGACCTTGTCACCAGCAGGGAGTTTGCAGCAACCATCAAAGAGCAGCGTGTTGGCAGAAGAACAGATTTAGTTTGAGAGAACCCTAAAAGCCTTCCTGGAGATGAATTGAGCCATCCAATCATTGGGAGATATTTGAAACCTGGCCATGTGTGATTTTGCCAGCTTATTCCAGAAACAGTAACAACAAACACTAGTGGATTTTTGAGAATTTTCCCAATTGTCTAAGTTATTGCTTTGTTTGTTTGTTTGTTACCCAAAGCTTTAAGTAATTGAAACAAAAATCGCAGGGTTTTAGTGCCATTTCTGCAATCCCCCCACTGTGCATCCCTTGGCAAGCCCCAAGATGTTTCAGCTTCGGTTTCTTCATCTCTGACGGTCTCTAAAGTCCTTGGTGACTCTGCGGGTCTACAGCTGAGAGGTTCTGACAGACCTCTTGAGGAAATGAGACCTTGGCTTGTGCCCTGGGATTGACAGCTGCTAGGGGTGTTTTCTTATGCTGGGTGCAGTCCTGAAGGACTGACAATTTTGAGAATGCTAGTTTCTCCTGCTCTGCTTAATGAATTGTAGCTTCAAATACAGATGCTTCTAAAGGCATATGGCAAGAGCAATGCCACATATGCCTGAAAGCTCATGTGGTTTCATATTAAATACACAAAGCAGACTTATCAGGAACATGCTGGGATGCCTATGCCATGAAGTAAACGAGCCGAGATAGATGTGCCAACAAATGCAGCCATGAGAAGAGCTGGTGGTCAGTCACTCTGACATTCAGCTAGCTCAAGCTTAGTGCTCCCTAGAGGTGTGGCATTCAAAACCCCTCAGCAATCAGGGAAAATATCTTTTGTATTGTGTGAGGGACTCTGGCAAATGACAGACATGACTCTGGGTAAGTCTTTCTTTTGCATTTCTCAAGGCTTATCCAATGGAAGAATAACCTCAAATGTCATTTGCTCCAAGTTCTAATAGCCTCTGGCTCTGGGATTATTGCTAAAAGCAAAACTACATGTAATATGGTATAAGAGAATGCTAAAAAGGGTCACCCACCACTACCTCCTTCAGACTGACATCTATATTCCCTCATAAAGACTATTCCTCATGATAAACTGAAATCTGTAGTAAGATGGGGGTGGCTATGCAAATTATAAATCTGACCAAAGTCTGTTGACAACTTGTCCTAGAGACAAGACCCTAGGTCAACTGCTAATTTGAGTTCTGTAACATTCTTGACAGAGGAGAAGGGTCAATGTCATGGGGCCCACAATCGTGGCATTGTTTTTTTTTTTGTTTTTTTTTTTTTTGTTAATTCTACAATAGTTGCTTAATTTTGTAGGGCAACTGCTCTCTAAAGCCTCTGATATGTATGCCCAAGGTCACCAAGAAAATGGCTGATTTTGAGAGAATATCTTGAAACCTAAAAGCAGTTGCTGTTTCTCTGCCTTGAAACTGACATAGATTTACGTGATTTGGAAAGCCTTTGGGAAGTCTCTGGGTTAACAGATTGAAGATTTAGGAGACAAAACAACCATTTGGGGTCCCCAGGGCCATGTGGATACAAAGGAGGACTGATAGATTTTCTAAGCCCAACTAAGGGGAATTCGTTGTCTAAAGACATTGAGTCTCCCTATTGCCATTCTGTAGTGTTGTTACAGAGGGCATCAGAACCCCATCCCTTGAATGTCTTTTTCTTGTTTGTGGCTTGCGTAAGAAGCCCCCACCTTCACCTTAGCTGCTGGCATCTTAAGCACAGGCTTTAGGCATGGCTTCTTTGCTGTTGTCAGTCTCACATGTTGCTGGAGAACAGGATTCCACCCTCAGGTACTGACTTTTCATGCAGGTGGCCATTGCCAACCCCTCCAGGTATCCATTTTATACTGTGGATCTGATCAGCTATTGAACATTTTCCTTCATGGCAGCATTTCACAGTGAAGCAATGTTTTGAGCTTACAGTTAGTATATTTGAGTTTTGAAATGTGGTTCCTATCCTGGTAGATTTCAGGATATAGACAGAGACAGACAGACAGAGAGAGAGAGAGAGAGAGAGAGAGAGAGAGAGAGAGAGAGAGAGAGAGAGAAACAAGAGCAAGCTGATTCTTTACCAGTTATACAACTTGCTTGAGGCTCCTTTAATGATTCTTTAAGAATCTGGAGGGGGAAAGGTCCATTTTAAGTATCACATACCTGTGGCACCCTTTCAGTGCTAGTGACTGGTGTCTGTCTGTAGGTTCATCAGTTTGCCTATGAGAGCGGGAGGAGCTGTCACTGTGGAACTGGAGAGTCTGTGAACCCCAGAGATGATGAGTACTTTAGGGAAGGGATGTTCCTTTTCTACCAGTTCCAAATGCAGAAATGCAGGTTGAGAGAACACAGCCCTTCCAGAGCTCTTCAGTTACTGTGTGCAGGTCCTAGAGCATCATGACTGTCCCCTACCAAAAATTTATTTTATAGCACTTTATGCTCCTCTTAGCAGGCAGACCATTTCTAGAAGGTTCCATTATCTTTCTTCCATGAGGGAACTGATAAGAAAATCCAGTATTGGGCAACAGTGATTGATTGTAGCTGCACACTCAGCAGTTTGGAATAGTATCTCCCTCTCTTTCCTTTATAGTTTTAATTGGCACATGATAATTGGTTTTTTCCCGCTCGTTGTCATTTTTCAGTGGTTAGATTCTCATAGACTAAATGGATATGTGCAGTAAGGCCGAGATCTCTGGATCCCTCTGAAGGTCACAGTCACTGTAAAGGGGCCTGACGTTGAGGAGCAATATAGCTGTCCCCTGAAGGTGTTACAGAAGTCTTTGAAGATGTGAGCAGTCGGGAGAGTTTGAGTCAAAGAACAGCCATCTTCACAGAGTCCTCAGTGTATTTGCTACTTTCCTCTTTGCTATGACCAAAAACTTGATGAGAGGTGGTTTAAGGAAAGAAGGGCTTGTTTAGTCTCATGGTTTGAGGGGACACAGTCCATCATGGAGGCAAAGACATGTCAGTGACTGGAGCTTGAGGTGACCAGCCACACTGTGCTCTGGTCATGAAGCAGAAAGAGATAAATGCTGTTGCTCTACTGAACGTCTCTTTTCTCTTCAGCCAAGGACTCCAGTACATGGGACTGCCCTCTCTCAACCTGTCTTCCCTCACAGTGTTTTCCTCTGGGATCACCCCCTCCCTGACACACCCAAAGGTGTGCCTAATCATTAGTTGCTTATTCTGATATCTCAGCAACTGAAATTAACCCCCATATTCAAACATTACCTGACTTGGTCTTTGGCCCTAGATTTTTGATTCTGAAGCTATGGAGGAGTGAGGGGGAAACTGGATTTACAAAGTGCTCCAGCCCTGGGTCTCACCCATCTCTCCCTAGGGCTGGATGGGGGAGGGGTGTCATCTTTGTAAAAGGAAACACTCTGAGCTTCAGTTTCCTCATCTATAGAGGAGAAAATACCACTCACCCCTCAGTGTTGCTCTGTAGAGTAAATACAGTGACAGAGGGACACACATTGAATATGACGTCCAGCCACTTCTCTTGGCGGAGTGGACCTGTCTTGGCCAATGGAATGCTGAGCACTTTGATGAGTCCCTTGATCACTCTAAATACTTTCTGTGAAAGAGAGGTTGTAGTTTCTGCCTCTTAGGCCCTGAGTCAGAAGAGGGCAAAGAGAGGCGCCCTATATCGAGAACCTTTGAAAAGAAAAAAAAAAAAAAAAAAAAAAAGGAGTTTTTTCCCCTGATGTTGGTAGAGAAAATGATCCCGCGATATTATTGCCTGAAGATATTAAAGGTGGCTTAGGAGGGAGAAAAACAAAAACAAAATCCTGTTTCTCAATGAGAAACAGGTTCAATGAGAAACAGGTTCAATAAGAAATTAAATCAGAATGTAGAAAAATCCAATTCAGTTTCACCCAGAATGAGCAGCAATATTAACTCCATTCCTATTTAAAGCCAGGAAGTACAGCTGTGAGAGCTAAAGGGAGGCCTGCCTCCAAGGAAGAATTTCAAAACAAACTCATTTGATGACAGGGACATTTGCATAGCCTGCTGCACTAGGCAGGGTTTGACCCAAACACGGTGGATTATCACATTCCCCAGAGGCCAGACATCCCAGCATTGATGGTGCTCAGTCTGTGGTCTGTTTGCATACTACATACACATTTGCCAGGCAGAGGTGGACACTGTACGCCTGTCTGAAATGGAAATAAGACCTCTTTATTTGGAGCAGAGCAGATGCAACAGACTATAGCTGTGGAAGTTGGGACTCTGAGAAAGGTTTCAGTAATTGTCACTGTGGGGTGGGTGTCTACTCTCTTTTTCTTCCATATTTTCACATTCACTAATATGGATGGAGATTTTGGGCCCTCTCTATCAAAGCCATGGTAATGGGCATGATGCTTATTTTGAGGGCCACTTTGGTATTGCAAAGTAGCAAACACAGTTTCCAGTTTTCCACATGGGTATCAGTTTGGTGTTGTGATACCAAAGCAAGTGCCTGGCAAGCCAGTGCTGAAGATTAAGGGTTGGGGCTCAGTTGGCTTAGGCTGGAATGCACAAAGCCCTAGGTTTGCTTGCCAGCACCACATAAATGGGAGCTGTGACATATACCTATAATTCTAACACTCAGGAGGTGGCAACAGGAGGATGGGGGTTCCAGATCATCCTCACTTACACGGGCAAGTTGGAAGCCAATATGGGATACAAGAGACCCTGTCAAGAGAGATGGGGAGGGAAGGAGAGAGGGAGAGGAGCGAGAGATTCTGAGACAGAGACATAGAGAGAAAGAGAGATTAACAAAACCAGCAATTCCTTTACACACACTAGGCATCACAGCACAGCAGCCCTCAGAGTCAGGCTGACCATCTTCAGTGCTGATAAGATACAAAGGCATCAGGTGGCATGTCAACACACACAAGGCACCATCTCTCCATTATAAAGGGAATTGTCTGCACCATGAGAGGCCGAGTGGTATTAACCTTAGGGCCAGAGGACACAGCTTCTGCAGAGCCACTGGGAAACAGAGAACATCATTCTCTATTGCCCAGAAGCAGAAAGATACTTAATAGAAGTGTAATTGAGAGTTTTTCCCCCTCTAACTTAGATAGGTTGGCTGTGTCAATGGGAATTACTTCAGTTCCACTCCAGGGAAGGGCCAGCTGCCCACGATTGCAGGATTGCCCAGCAACTGGCTGCTTGTGTCAGGATCAGCCCTGCTTCTCTGCTACATTCTGAAGTCCCCAAGACCAGGCTTGTCTTGGAGATGGAATTAGCGGCCTCAGAAGCAGCTGTTTAAAAGCACCAGTGTGAATCAGGGAGACGGCACCCATTAGCACGGCCAGAGATTGATTTACCAAATTAGCAATAACCCTTCCAAGAGAAAGGACTCAGGAATCTTACAAAACTTAAGTCAAGAAATAAGTTTGGGAAACATATGGTCAGGATGTTCTGTCTGAGGAGTTTGAGGTCCAGCAAGGGTAAGTGACTTGCAGAAGGTCACTAGTAAATCAGTAACAGAGGTGGAGTACCGGCTTCCCTAGGTGTTTATTTCTAGAATCACCTAGTCTGTAAACCCCCTGTTTTACTGATAAAGACAACAAAGTCCACACACGACAAGCGACTGGTTCAGCCTGGCCTATGGATTTCCCAGAGTCCTCGTCCAGTGTTCCATCCTTTTTATATAGTACTTGCTCTGTTTCTTTCTAGCCTAGCAGGTGAGCAGAGGGGCTGAATGAAGTGAGTTTGAGGGCATCCTCTGTGAATCCATGCTCTGAGAGCCTCTCCTTGCCAGGCACTTTGACCATGTTAGATACTAGACAGTGACTGAGGAGAGAAAAGAGAAGCTGGGAGGCCCACATTCCCTGAACACGAGGCAAGTATACACTGCTTGGCACAAAACGATGTCTTCCCCACACAAGCCGACATGAAGCACAACTGTCTCAGGGGAAGGCTTCTTCCTCCCTCCATTCCCTGTGTCTCCATACTCCATGGCTGACCCTTATGCTCCTTCAGGAGAGTAAGCCAGGACCCATTCATAGTGTTGTCCCTGCTGGTGGGTACAGACACAGAGCGGGAGATATTGGGATGGTGAGCAAGGCTGGGAATAGCATGTGGCTTTGCTGCAATCTGTGGCTTCTCAGTCAGGCAGCACAGCAAACAGGGCCTACCTAGGTTTTCTCCTGAACACACACTTCTTAAGGCTTATGGGGTCACTCCCAGGGAACAGAAAGGAGGGAATCAAAAGCCAGGGGGCTGGACTCAATACCAGAGGCAGACTCAAATTCAGACAGAACTTGCTCAGACAGGCGGTGCTCACTCATAGTGATCCTGATCCTGGGAGCCACAGGAAGCACAGCCTCTTACTGTCCAGTAATACGAGTGATGGGAGGGACATAGGTTCTTTTTTTTTTTTCCAGCAGCAGTTTGGGAGTACAGTCACTGATGGAATTGTGCCTTACCTCTCCTGGACAGACAGAGGCTGTGGATGAGGTGAAGGCTGGCCTCCTGGAGGACAGGTCTCATGCTTGGGGAACAGCTGTTCCACTGACCTTTGTTGTCATTGCAGGTCTGGAGTGCAGCTTTGACTTCCCCTGCGAGCTAGAATATTCTCCACCCCTCCACAAACATGGGAACCAGAGCTGGTCCTGGCGCCGTGTACCCTCTGAGGAGGCCTCGAAGATGGACTTGTTGGGTGGGCCAGAGGCGGAACATTCTAAAGAGATGCCTAGAGGTAAGGGGATCGAATCCTGCGTGGGCCAGGAAATGCTCAGCTGCCTATTTCCTTTGAAATGAAGGGGCTTTTCCACCTATGCTCTGCCTTGGTACCTTGGAAATAAGCTTTGAATATCTCTGTGCTTCTCTGTGGCTTCTTGACCCATGTATAAGGGGACATGTGAGTCTAATTTTAAGATGAATCCAGCACTTTGCTTTTACCAAGTAATAGAAGTAGGATTCTAGAACTCTTCAACATAGTTTTCCCAAGCTTAGACACTGAATAACATGTTGATCTCTTTGTCTATCTGGAATGGGGTTGCCAAGGAAAACACAAGTCACTCCATTCAATTTGAATTTCTAAAGAAGTCCTTTCTTTTAGTATGTCTTAGGTGATGCTCTGAACATACTTACACTCAAACCTATTCCAACTGTATGGAAAACTTCAAGTGTGTTCTGCATTTTTATTTGCTGAATCTGCCAATCTTAACAGGGAAAGTGCCGTGCAACTGGGTTAAATGTGTGTTTCAGAGTCATTCATGAATATTCAGCCTGCAAGCTTGTTTTGCATGGTGCTTTCAGCAGTCCTGAGCTGTTTATGAATATCGCCTGCCAAATTTTCAGGACCTGAAGAGTAGACACTGATTTCGTGGTACTGGCTACATTTGGGGAGTTTTGTTTTCCCCCCACAGGGAGATGTGAAAACATTAAGCTTCACTCTAGCCCTCCAGTCTCTCTATCCAAGTTGAACTCTAAGACTTCTGAGACACAGAAAACTCTTCTGGCCCTTAAATTGGCAGGGTAGGTTTCTGGTTTTCAGGTAGAAGTGAAAAGTAAAATGAGAATGGATTTACTGGACTCACCATCCCTTACTGCCATGTTGGATTCAAAGTTAGTGAGGAAAAAAGCCAGGAGGGGAGTAACTGGACCAAGATCACACAGATTGCACTTTCATGTGCAGGTCTAGATGCCTACTGTGATGACTGCCAAACAAGGGTTCTTTCCACCAGGCCTTGTTTCTTTATCTGTAGTAAACGCTGTGACCAGAGCCTGTGCTGCACCCAAGTTCTTGAGAATAAGTAACATGGGCTCATACATCTGTAGTCAGGGACAGGGCTCATGCTAACTGAAAGATGTGAAACAATAATAATTAATGCTCTTGGGTTTGTATTATACACCATCCTCAAACCCTGTCATCACAACAGACCTAGTAAGTCCAACCCCTGTCTGTGTACTATTCCAAGCTCCCTCTTCTGCTTTCATGACCCTTTTGAGATTGCTTGAGATTGACCTGGGCTTTGTGTTGGTCTCTCCGGGATGTTGATGGCTGGTCTGTGTGAGAGCTTGTGTGGGTAAATTGCTCTTTCCTGGGCAATACACGAGGTTTATAAAGGGATTACAGGAAGTACTGCCAAAGACGCCAAGTCAAGAGATCTGAGCTGAGGCCTAGCAATTTGAATACTTTACATTATGAAACCTGGCATGCACAAAACAAAGCCATAACATGGATGCACAAAGTTACAGATGACAATCTTAGGAACATTGAAGTTCTCCCTACCAAACCATGGAATCTAAATGTTTTCTGCCTTCTTGCAGCCTCCTGATCCCACTTAGTCCACAGACATCTCTCTACCCTTGGAGGTAACTTTCTTCTGGGTTGTATGTCAACCATTCATTTGTCTTTCTTTATGGCCCCACAGGAAGCATTTATTAGGTCTGCAATCTTTCCATCATTTTGCAACTTGTTCATTCTGATACGTGAAACTTTGGTCTATTGTTTTGGTTCTCTGTTGAATTTATTGCAGGAAGGTAGCTGTTTCTTTTCTCTCTTCTATCATTTGAATATTTGGGTTATCTCCATGTTTTTGTAATTACCAACAACACTACGGTAAGCATTTTTGCAGATCTCTTGGTGCACCTGTCTGAGACTCTCGTGACATAAAACATAGGTGGAATTGCTAAGGGTATACATTCAATGCATCTTCCATTTCATTAGGTAATGTGGATCTATTTTCCGGAGTGGTTATGCTGACAGACACCCTCCTACCCTTGATGTATGAGTGTTCCACCCTCTGATCTTTGTCCTCACCAGTTATTAGTATTGTCAGACTTTGTCATTAGTGCCCATCTAGCAGATGAGATGTTATGTCACTTCAGCTAAAATTTCCATAGGATTCTTCTAAATTTGTGTGCATGTGTTACATGTGTGTGAGGGGGGCAGTCGTTGGCATCAATTATTTTCCACTTTAGTATTTTTTTTTCAATATTTGTGTGTGTGTGTGTGTGTGTGTACGTGCATATATGTGTCGGTGCCCATTGAAGCCAGAAAAGGGTGTCAGATCCTCTGGAGGTAGTTATAAGAGGTTGTGAGTTGCCTGATATGGGTGCTGGGAACTGAACTCTAAAGCAGCGGCATGCACACTTAACCACTGAGCTCTCTTTCTCGCTCTTCCACCATAGGTTCTGAGACAGGATCTCTCATTAACCTGGCGTCAGCAAGCCTGAAGGATCCTCTTATCTCTGCCTCACCCATGCTAAGGTGCTCCCTGGCTTTCTGGGGATCAAATTGAGGCTCTCATGATTGTGAAGCCACCGCTTTACCAACTGAACTGTCCCTGACCCTTAAGGGAATTCCTAAAACATTTCAAGTATATTTCTTAGATGATTCTAACTCAAAAATCCCCTTGTGTGCTGTTGACATGGGCACTGCTATGGTTATTTCTGGAGTCTAATGTCCAGCTGTGTTAGCAAGTTTTCTAGTCAACTTGACAGAGGCTGGAGTTACTTGGGAAGAAGTAACTTAAACTGATAGTCGCCAGACTAGCCTGTGTGCAAACATATGGATCATTTTCTTGATTGGTGGGTGATGAGGGAGCACGTAGATCTCTGTGTGTTGCTGCCCCTGGGTGGTTCTGGGAGCTCTAAGAAAGCAGGCTGAGGAAGCCATGAGGATCAAGCCAGTAAGCAGCATTCCTCCTTAGCCTTTGCTTCAGTTCCTGCCTCCAGGTTCCTGCCTTGCCTTCCTTCAATGATGGACTGTGATGTACATGTATAAAGTGAAATAACCCACTTCTTTCCAAATTACTCTCTGTTGTTGATTTTTAGCACAGCAATAGAAGCCCTGATGAAGACTTTAATTTCTTAAAATACGTGTTTTTTTTAATCATTGTAGATATTTTAAAAAGCAGTTATATTTCAAGGATTGACTGGGTCACAATGTAATCGTTTGGAGAACAAAGCTGCTGGATTGTGAATTCCACAGGCTTTGGGATGTCAGATGGTATGTGTCTGGAAGCTGGGACCTTTTACATGTTTTAAACAGTGGCAATAAATTGGGCACTGATGGACTCTGACCTGCTTCTTTTTTTCTGTCGTTCTTCTTGTGATCTCTGCCCTGTGCTAGTCACACAGAAGGCAATGAGAAACCAAATAAGGAAAGGAGAGGAGGGAGAGAGATCTTGGTAGTGTGACATACAGCGAATGCCTTTATGTTTTTATGAAGCTGGATTCTAGGGGTCAGTGCATGCAGGGAACCCAAAGACACTTGCATTAGATGGTTCGGCCAGGATGGGAATACCCATTTTTAAGTATTTTAATGCTTGACAATTTCAATCTCTCTAAAAAGATGTCATTTTTACCATGTGGTGGTATATAGCACCCATAAAGACTGATCCAAGCAAACACAGCAAAGCCATTGCACATGTACCCATCTGCTTTATCAGACTCTTCAGAACATGCGGATGTTCCAGCATAGAGTGAGGAGATTTCCCTCCTGTCAGAAATGGACCCTTGTTTTCTGTTCCATATGAGGGAGACTGTATTAGTCAGGGCACTCTAAAGAAACAGAACTGATGGAATGAGAAAGAGACAGAGGGGGAGCTGTATAAGGAGATTGATTAGAGTGGCTGACAGGCCATGGGCTGGGTAGTCTAGCAACAGCTGTCTCACAACAGAAGGCTGAGAATTGGTAGTTGTTCAGTCCATGAGACTGGATGTCTCAGTAGTCCCAATCTGGTGTTGGTTTCATGGAGGATTCCTAAAGTCTGTGTTGAAATCTCAAGGACGTAGGTTCTAATACCAGCTAAAGAATGGCACAGCAACGTGATAGATGAACTTATCAGCAAAAGTAAAGGAAAGGAAAAAAAGAGGAGAGGAGAGGAAGTGGAAAGGAAAGGAAAGGAAGAGGAAGGAAAGGAAAGAAAAGTTTCTTCTATATCCTTTTATTTAGACTAGGAGATGTGGCCCAGATTTTTTTTTTTTTCCAATGCAGTTTATTCAGGAACATTGAACAATCCTCGGACCCCGGGGAAAGCCAGCCCACAGCTTAAATAGCCTCTGGGTAGCCAACCCAGGCGTGCCACGGGGGCAATGCAGATAGGTCCACATACATGGAAGCAAGCCAGATCCTCGGCCTTAGCCGAATGTGGAGTTGTTCGTGACAGAGAGCACTCACCATCGGGAAGGTGGAAGGCGGAAACCAGCTCCATCTTTAAGGCATAGCATTCCGCAGCTCTCTACAGTTCCCCCTTTTTGTTTTAGACGCATCAGGCAAGAGTAGAGGTCTGATCTCTGATATTAGAAATAAATTGGGACTTTGTACAGATGTTCATTTAGGTATCATCCACCCAAAGAGCATCAGACCCGTCCGATACCTTTTTCTCAGAGGCGGGACCTGGGGCATCAACCCGCATGCAATCAGACATGCTCTTCTCTGGGTCCAAAGCGGCTGACCCTGAGTGCAGTGCTTAGCCTCGCATCCTGAGCATATCATTTTAGCTTTTTATGGTATCCAACCATGCTTGGGGAGAATGTCTTGCTTCAATGGCTGTAAAGGCCTGAATGATCATGGCTGCATTACGCTGTTGTGAGACTCTAATCTTGCATATATACCACAGGCAAACCAAGGAGACCAACACCAGAAGGCCTGCTAACACTCCCATGCCCGCCCATTCCTTCAGATGATTCATGGCTGCAGCAATCCATGTTGATAATCCTGTGGCTAGTCCTGCGTCCACTCTGGTAGAATTTACTGTGACAATGGCCACTCTCAGCTGCTCCATCGTAGTATCGAATTCTCCAGTCCAATTACCTAAAATATAGCTCCACAATTGTTTAGACAGATTTGCAGCACAGGAAAAATTCTCATGTTGTATGCTAGTGACACAAAGTCCAGCATACTTTCATTGACAGCCAGGTTGAGCGATTTGTGGCCCAGATTTGAGGTGGATTTTTCCACCTTAAGTGATTTAATAAACAAACAAACAAACAAACAAACACCCTCACAGTGTGTCGAGATGCTTGGGTTTTAGTTCGTTACAGATGTAGTAAAGTTAACAACCAAGGTTAACTATCAGAGTCTACTAAAAGAGCATTGACAAACCATAGAAAAAAAAGGAGGATCAACCCCCCTCAACATGCTATGGGATTTCTGCTCAGATTTTCCAAGCATGGATGTGTTTATATTTTTCAAGGTACTCCACTATATCCTTCCTTATTCCTTGAAGTGAGGCCGTTTTAAATGAGGTAGGCATGTATCATGCCATCTCTTGTTCTTCTAGGTGAAGGTACAGGGAGTGAAAATAACATTCCCAATCTGGATTTACAGTCTATTCCCAACACTCTGATCTTCACTGTCTCTGTTCTTCAGCTCTTGAAGGGAGCATGCTTGCAGTTTTGACAGGGAGAAATGGGGTGCCCTTTAGGGTTTGATCTTTTTTTAACTGAACATTTATTAGTTAGATGGTATTTAGATTATGTTGCATGATTTCTTGTCAGGGATAAAGATGGGAAAGCAAAAGGTAGGAAAGTAATAACAATCATAGATAATGAACTCTAAGAGTATAAATTTTGAATGACTTTAATTTATGGTCCCTATAACTGAGAAGGATATGAGACATACAATTTAGACCAGGAAGATAATAAAAGTGATCATTTTGAGAGGACACAATATTTATAAATTAATAAACTCTCGAGGAGTCATCAGGTTGGGGCAGTCTGGGACTTTTCAAATGCCTGGGGCATGTTTTAATGCAGACTACTTCCAGCGTTGCAGAATGTAGTCAGGGGAGCACATTTTTCTTCTTGCAGCAAGACTCCACTTTGGTCTCTGTTATGAACTCCAGCTTGAAAATGTAAGCTGCCTCACCAGCCACTCCTAAGTATCCTCTCCCTTGCTCTGTACTTTCCTGCATACAAATGAAGAATGAGCTGAAACACAAGTCTTTGCTGGAGTTCTGAGTCCCGAGTTTTACCCTTGTTTTATTTTCGGTAGCAGCTTAGGTGGGAAGCTGCTACTGAAATTCTTCTATTTTTCATAAAGGCGGCTTAGTTTTCAAATGGTTGACACACATCATCTTGAGGCCTGGAATAGTTTCAGGTGCTCCTGAACATGACCAGAGTTCTGCAACACCTTAATGGGAGCTGCTCAGCCTTTCAGTTCATCCGTTAACTTCCCATGACTGCTCTAGCAGATTGCTGAAAACTGGGTAGTTTAGAGAACAAACCCAGACTTGGATCCTCTCCTAAAGATGGAAGCCAAGAATTAAACATCAAGGCACTGATGTGGTCTCTGATGGAGACTCCATCCCTATCTTAATCCTGGCCCTTGGTGGTGGCTGGGCGCCGTGGATATTCTTTAGCTTACAGGTGTACCATGGAAGTCTCTGACCGTGCCCTTCTTCTGTTTGTCTCAGGTTGGGAGATAGGTCCTTGGATTAGGAGCTGCCTTGAATACAGCATGATTTTTTTTTTTACCTGAGGCTCCTTAATTAAATTCACAAAACCCCTATTTATAAATGCCTTCATTTTCATAAGTATTAGAGTTTGGGGTTTTCCTCTCATATCTCAGTTGGCATGTAGCGCCCACGTCTTTCTCTCTGCACTCATGTGCTGAGTTCTCAAACCCTGGGGGAGTCTAGTGAGGCAGATTCAGAGACACTGGTTGGTACCAGAATTTCTAATCCTTCAACCAATTCATTTCCATATCTCCAGGGGTTTAAAAGTCCCTAAAGGAGCCTCAGAAGGCTGTGGCGGTAAATATTTACACTGTTAGATTCATGGGACACAGAGACAGAAGACTGCAAGTTCCCACTTGGCCCGAGCTGCATGGTGATAGATTACCTGTCTCTGATATAGCCCTAATCTACCCCTCACAGTCCAGTCACTCTTGCCTGCTAGGAGGCTGAACTGCTCTGAGTTGCATGTGCTGACTCTTGATGCTTTTGTTATGGATAAATGCCAAGAGTTAAGAAGTCCACCTGGTCTCTTTCATCCAGTGAAACTCATCATTTCTGTCTTCAGCCTCCATTTGCTGATTGACTGGCACCTCATCGATGAATGCCTCAGCCATTGAGTCCTACATGTGATCATTCATATTTGCTCCTTTTGGACAGCAGGTTCCACATGTGAGCCAACGGAGGGCATGCCTTCAGAGGACAGAGACAGGCTGCCCACAAGATTGAGATGAGAAGAGCTCAGGGCTGGAGATTCACCATGCTTCCTCCCAAGAGCTCTGCCCTTGTGCCTGCCCTGATGGCATATCCTAGCACAGGCTGCAAGTCTAGCCGTTACAACCTACAGGGCTCGGTGGTTGCCCCAAAGGTCACTTGGTTAATGAGAGTCAATAATTGCATGTTTCACTTTCTCTGTATGTGTAGCCTTTATCAAAGACCTCTGGTTTTAGGAGGATGTTGAAACAGTTGGAGCAGTCAGGAGTGATAAGCCACCTGGAATAAAAGAAAAATGCAATCGAGATAATAGGTGATTTGCAGAGAAGCGATCTAAACGGAAAAAAAAAATGTTCCTCTTTTCACTTATTTCAGACTGGCACTGGGGCTGTCTATGCAAGTATTTACCATTCCAGCAGCCTAAGCTGCCATCTTGGGCTTCTGTCTCAGTCTCCCGTTCTTTCAGCTGGAAGGCAGTGTCTCCAGGCTTTGCTGTATTTCATGTCTCTTCATGATGTAAAACAGTTTTGAGCATGTGCTTGTGTCTACATCCATCATTTATGTACACACAGCTTGGCAAGGTTTAATTTGTTTCTTTTTAAGATGAAAAGAAATATAATCGTGGCCACACTGAGGCCACTCTCCTGCTTTCATGGAAACAGACTTCCTGCTTTTCTAAGACATCTCACCCTGGTGCCATGGTTACTGACAACTCTGGTCCTTCCTTGGTTCTAAATGGGCCTTTTAATGTAGGTTTCCCTCTGTTCACTCACTTCCCAGAACCTACTGGCACCGACTAGAAACTCTCTCCCCAAGAATACCTCCCAGTGAGCTCTAGCTTTTCAGATCTTCCTTAAGTTTCAAGAACTCTTTTTTCTCACCACCTACATATTTTTGTTTGTTTGTTTGTTTGTTTGTTTGGCAAGGAGGTGAGGTGGGGTGGGGTGGGAAATAACATGCAAGATGAGTGCTAGTAACAGTGATTTGCCAAAACCATAATGTAATTCTTAGACCTAAGGCATAGTATTATAACAAGTATTTCCTATTGACTCATCTAGAACTTACTTGTAAGGGTGAAAAAGTAGAAATGCATTAAGGACCCTACAATAAGCAATTAGTTAAGTAAGATACAGCATTCCTAAACTGTTGAGCTGTTGCATTTATGCTATATAAATACACTGAGTGCGTTAGAAGCAGTGTAGAAGCATGCATTGCTCTCACAGAGAACCTGAGTTCAGTTCTCAGCACCCACATCAGGCAGCTCAAAAACTACTTCAATGCCAGGGACACCTGGGACCTCTGGCCTCTGAGGGCACCTGCATGCTCACACACACACACACCACCATCAACAACAACAACAATAACAACAACAAATGTATTTAGTAATTAGTAATGTAGGAAAGTATTGAAGACCCATTATTAAGTTAAGAAAAACAGAATAGGTTCATTGCTATCCATAAGAGAAATTGTTTCGTAAAAGAAAAGTAAAAACTATGCTTGTTCACAAAGAAAAGTAAGTCTGTAAGGAGATAGACCAGCCTACTAGTAAAAGTAGTAACTTCTCATGACTCAGCTTGTGGTGGTTTTCCTTTCCTCGGTTTGCCTATATGCTATTCAGATTTGAGCCTGGGTATACGTTCCTTTCATTACACAATTAACACATTATTGCTTTCTAATTCAAGGAGATGGGTATTTGTGGTAGTTTGAATAAAAATGCTCCCCATAAGCTCAAAGGAAACGTCATTAAGAGGTGTGGCCATATTGGAGTAAGTGTGTCACAGGGGGTGGGCTTTGAGGTTTCAGAAGCTCAGCCTAGGCTCAGTGGCTCACTCTTCCTTCCTGCTGCCTGAGGATCCAGATGTGGAACTATCAGCCCCCACACCACCCATGCTTCCTGCCGTGATGATGATGGACGTCACCCTCTGAACTTAAGCCAGCCCAAATTAAATGTTTTCCTTTAAGAGTTGCCGTGGTCATGGTGTCTCTTCACAGCAATGGAAACCCTAACAAAGACAGTGTTACAAGGAATTGCCTTGGACTTTGAAGGAAGTAGTGTTCATTGCTTTATTCCAAATCAGCCCAAAGGGACAGTGATGCCAGCTGAGGAAAGGGAGACAAGCAGGTGGATAAGCACTTTATTTTTCTCCTCTGCCCACAGAGGGCACAGTGCACTTGCCAGTTGGCATCAGCTTACAAATCCAGAACATTCCTACACCTACTAGATATGTGCTTGGTTCATCTTTGATGGGTAGACAAAGATAATTGTGAAAATAAATGAGCTATGGACTCAGGCACACACCCAGGAACCATGTGCAGAGCTTAAGCAGGGGTGGTGCAGACACACCTACTTCATTTACATCCTTGTTTTTACAGACTTAACAGAAGGGTTCTGGATGGTCACTAATGCAAGATGCCCATCAAGCTAAGGTCACCGAGTAGATATGTAGGCTTTTTTTCTTGCCTTTGTTCTGGAACTTACCATGAAAGGCCACATTTGTTGTACGGGTTTATTTGCAGAAATATGCTCTTCATTTTTTGAGCCATGATGACCTTGAGTCTTAGGTCCCGACCTTTGAGCAATCACAATGGGCTGTGATTTATGATTCATCCTAGTGTGATTCTGCTATCAATCTAGTAGCTAGAGCTGGAGTAGGGGGAGCTTCAGAGACCACCTTGCCCGTGTGAGCCAGCAATACCTCAGCCCTTGTCATAACTACTCCCTTCATAGGAAGGCATGCGTTATCAGTATCTGAACCTTACACCCTTTCTTAGTGGTGCAATGTAATTCTGTCCAGAGGGCAATGGGGAATATGTTAGTTACTTTTCTCTTCATTGTAACAGGATGTCTGAGATAAAACAAGAATTCATTTTGATTCACAGTTTCCAACTGAAGAGGGCATGCCACTTGGTCCAGCTCCTATCCATGACTTCAGGAGTTTATCATGAGTTTTCTGTGTTGGTGGCCTAATAAGAGGAGAAAGGAAGAGAGAGAAAGATGGAGGGAGAGAGAGAGAGAGAGAGAGAGAGAGAGAGAGAGAGAGAGAGAGAGAGGAGAATGAGGTCAAGAGTGTGAGGTAGGGGCTAGAGGGAAATCACCAGAAGTGGTGCTGTTGTGACTTGAATGATACATGCCTCTGATGGTTATGCATCTTTTAAGACTCAGAGCATTGCCAGATGAAGTGCCTCACCAGGGTGACCTCTGAGAGTTGATAGCCTTGTCCCACTTGCAGATCACCCTCTGCTTCCTGTGTGATGCTGCAGTGTAAGCAGCCAGCTTCCTGTTCTGGTCCCCAGCCTTCATGCCTTCCCTTCCATTATGGACTCCCTCCTCTGGAACCATAAACCAAAATAAACTCTTTCTGCTACAAGTTGCTTTCAGCTGTGGTGTTTTAACACAGCAATGGAAAAGTAAGTGACATAAACCTTTAAGCACCTTGCCCTAGAGATCTAGTTTCTCCAGCTTGATGGTTACAGGCATTCAAACATGTAGGGTACACTTTATAGTCAAACCACAGCAGGGAGATAGTTGTGGGAAGTAAAGAAAGAAGGGCAAGAGATAGGGGGAAGAGTCTTAGGCTGCAGTCCCAGGTATGCCGTTAAGGGTATTGCTTTCCTCTGTGAGTCTTGAGTTTTGTTTTGGGGGAGTATGTGTGTTCGTCTGTGAGCATGTGTGTGGCCTCTGGAGGCCAGAGGAGCTGTCTGATCTCGAGGATCTGAAGTGACTTGAGGCTATGGCACCTCTGACAAGTGTGTGGACACACATATGTACATGGAGGTCAGAGGACAACCACAAATATTGTTTCTGGGTACCATCACCTACCTTTGTTGTTGTTGCTGTTGAGACAAGGTGTCTCAAGGTCCTTGGCTAATCAACTAGTGTAGACTGGCTGGTCAGCAAGCTCCAGGGATCTTCCCATCTATGTCATTATTGTACTGGGACTCTAAGTGTGCTCCCTTATGCCTGGCCTTTTCACCTTTGACTTCTGGGTATGGAACTCAGGTCCTCATGACTGCAAGGCAAGCACGTTACTGACAGCCATCTCTGCAGGACCACATTCTTCATCTTAAGGAAAAGGCACTAGATTAGATGATCGAAGCTACTTTTTCCCCTTGAGGCAAGAGTTATGCACTTTCAATACAGTGACATACCTGCACAGAGCCCATGAGGCACAGAAATCCCACCAGCTAGGGACAAATATGACAGCCTATGAGCTGGCTATAGTTCTTGAATCTGATCATCCTCGTACCCCTGGCTACTGTTCTCACTGCAGCTGCCTTGTATTTCTTTTCAAAAATCAATGCAACACCCTAGAGGGGGGAAAGAGGAAGTCTTCCAGAGCAGCAGAGCTGCTCTGCCAGGTGAGCTCCTTTGGGCTCGGGAAAGGATGGCAGCATAGTGCTTAATACAGGAGTAGTAGGTCAATACATACAAGCACACACGCACACACACACACACACACACACACACACACGCCAGACCTTTGGTAAGCTGCCAATTGGCCCTGGGAGCTAGTCTTGGTTCGTATGCTAAATGAAACAAGCAAGAGCTACAACTACATTATGCTTTTTCATGTGCCACCAACTTTGATTCTCACAGCACAGAACAATAGGTATTATCCTAGCATATGGGTTTGGTAAACTGAGGCTAGATGGTAAGCTGCAAAGAGAGGACGCTCATTGTCTCTTGTTCATCACATCTCAAGAGACTAGCTCAAGCCCCAGAATACTAGAGATATTCCATACTTTTTGACCTAGTGTTGGAAAGAGAGTAGGAGTTAATAAGGTAAAGATCTGAAGCTGGTGGAGGCAGTCAGATCTTAAACTACAGCATAATGGAGGGTTTGTTTATCTGCTCTGCTTGTTTTTGGTTGGTGAGTGTATGTACACACATGAATGCCATCTAGCCACTAGGCAATGCAACCCTTTGGGAAGGGGAAAGGTTGCTGTGAGCAGTTAAGGCTGTTCAGCACTCCTGCCCTTTTAAAAATGGAAGGAACACTGTTAACAACCAGGAAGGGCTGGCCAGCTTAGCTCCTTAGTTGGTGAATTTTGTGGGTGGAACCAGATGATCTATAAAAGTCTATGGAGCTGTCTCTTTTATTTTCCCACTTCCTCTTATAGCAAAGCTTTTATTAATGTGATCTGGAATTTTTAGCCTCACTGGTTTCTATATATCAAGTGGTTCAGATAAGATACATCCTAAAGAAATATGAGCTCTGTTTAAGAAAAGCCATGAACCACTCCAAATTTATGCCTGAAGAGATGTGAAGGAAAGCCAAGACCTTGCAAGAAAGAGTGAAATAAAATCCTCTTGAATGGGATGACAATGGTATAATTCTACTTAAGAGTGGAGAGATAATCTTTACTCATTCAAGACAGAGAAAGACTGGCTCGGCTCAATGCTAGTTGAAGAGAGACCTGGGGGTCATTTTATCTCTTTGGCTCTCTTTTCTGACTTGTTAGAAAAATCAATCAAAATAATGTGCAAGCAGCCATTCTGTAAACAAGAAGATGGCAAAGGAGAGCAACATGTGGGCCAACCTGATAAGAGTTTATTCTAACCATGGCTGCCTGAAGCTTTTGGTTCTGCTCTTCCCTGGGTTAAGAATCACGACTCTAGAGCAGAAGGGTGGATCAGTCCAGGTGTCCATACATAACATTCTCTATGGGTGTTGTTATGCTAGGGGCTTTATGGATGCTGCAGAGAATTTCCTAGGAATGAATTTGCACCTGGGATGGCAACCATTCATGAGTATCGGCACTAGGTGGCATTTATACAGGAGAGTTCTCTTTTTCCAATTTCTCCAATTAGAAAAAGCTAGATTCTTTGTAGAAGCAGAACTACAGCAGGTTCTAAAGAAAGCTTGGCCAATCAGAAGGTGGTTCAGTCAGCAAAGCGCTTCTCATGCACGTCTGGGGACCCAACTTTGATCTGTAGCACCTATGGAAAAATGCTGTGGGTGGTGGCTCATGCTTTTAATTTCACCACTGTAGTGGTGGAGGCAGGAGGATTCCTGGAGTACCCTGGCCAGACAACCAGATTTGCTTTAGGTCCAGTGAGAGATCTTTTCTTAAAAGGCTGCTGCTGGTGCTGGTGGTGTAAGCTATAGGGAAAGAAACTTGATGCAGATTTCATACATGTTGCATGTACGTGTGCCTGCATTCAAGTGTGCACACACATAAAAATATAGGCATACAATAAAATGGAGCTCAGTATCCAGAACTGCCTAGAATGTATATGACTGCAGCCTAGGTTATTCTTGTCCAAATGATGCCAGTCTATTTTTATGCATTCTGCTTCCTTCTTTAAGATTCGTAGCGCTGACTTGGATTCATGCTCCATCAAAGTGCATTTGCTGGGTGTCATTCCTTTGCTTGTTAATGAAGCCATTGATATATGTAGAGCAACAGCATCGACCCTGACCTGCCCTTGTGTCCTTTTGGGCAACTTTCTTCTCTCTGCCGTAGTCAGCACTCTACACAGTCAGGCAGTAGAAGAGGTAATTAAAATATTCTTCTGGGAATAAGGAATTATTGCAAGGTGCTCATGGTGATAATGGCCTTTTGGTTGTATGTCATTACAATATAGTAGACAAACATTAAATTCACTTTTATGACAACAGTTCTGCGTGCTTTTGTTGGGTCCTCTCATTTCTTATATTGCCATACATAAAGTATTCTCAACATATAATTTCTTAGATTAGATATGCCTTTCCCATTTTATTGTAATGTTTTTCTTTACCTTTTCTTTGTTTGTGAACGTGAGTTGTTTCTGTCCTGAAAGTTTCCATTCTTTAACAGTGTGTATTTGGGGTTTCAGAGTGGAGTTCAGTGTGACCACTGCTGTCTCTCCCATTTCTAAGTGAGTACCACAGATTATGCAGTGCTGAAAACCTTTAAGTACAAATTAGATAAAGAACACTGAGGATAGTAAAAAGAATAAAGCCATGAGAGTGATTAATATTTGCAGAATGAGGATCTTGGGGGCAGACCACAGTCTCAGTGTTTTAGACAGAGTGCAACCAAATTATTTGGCCTTCACATGACTGCTTCATCCTTTTCTCTTCACTATCTGTTGATAGTCTCCCTACACCCCCTACTCCCCCTGCCCATGGCTTGAGACTGATAAAAAGCCTTTGTGTGACTGTGTTCAATCTTCTCTAGGTAAACTACCCACACTGTAGAAGGAACACTGAGAGGTATTTGAAGACAGTGAAGGCAATGAAAAGAAAGGCTTAAGTACATAACTATATGTGTCATATGACCCTTCTGTGTGAATTTGAAAAACAAGCAAGCAAACAAACAAAAAACCACCTTGCTTTCTCTAGTTGTAGAACTTAGGAAAAGTTATCTTTCCTGGGTGAATGCCACCTAGTGCCAGGACTCATAAAGTTTATCCAGTTCTTTCCTCCCCTTCTTCTTTGTCAAAAGCCTAAAGCATTCTTCCCATTTACAAATCTGGGGACTGACCACTCATGGCAAGCAGGATTGGGTGGCACACAGTCTATGTGGGCCTCCCTAGATAGTAATGCAAATTCAGACTCACACTTGCCTTTTATGCGCCATAAAAATAAAGGTATATTAAAGAAACACCGCACCCCTCCCTCAAAAAACAAGAACAAACAAACAAAAAGAAACACTGCTCACTGGAAAAGCCGGCTTAGTCGCCTAAATTGATAAAAGAATATAGCTAATTCTTGAAACCTATGAAAATGGAAAATAAGTGATTCAAATAAGACCCCATGCGTTTATTTAAATGATAAAGCTGAATAGAATTTCCAGCTATGGCCAAATGAAGAGATTGGAAAATTTTCTCTCCCCAAATCAACTATAAGTCTGGGCAAAAATCAATGGAAACAACTAGTTCAGAGCTCTAAAAATTGATCTGATGTAAAGTTCTCTGAGATGTGTGTGTGCTTAAAAAATGCTGAACTTCAGGTAAGAGGAGTAGGTGTCTTTCTGGTTATGACCTGGTGCCACTCTTGCCCATTCATCTCTGTCAACACAGAAGAGCATCAGAGCAGACAAGGAGTGGCAGTCTCTCTACCACAGTTAAGAGGAGCTCATTTGATTTGAATGGGCAAAGAGATCTGGGGGTGTCTATGCTAAGCAATGGTCTGAGGTGAAAATGACCCACAGCATAGGGTAGAGTGTATGGAGGATGGGGAGATATTTACCAGTCCCTTGTTCTGGTCATGGACTTTGCAGGGAAATCGTGTATCTTCTCAGTGGGGATGGGACAAAGGCCAAGTTAACCACAGCTTCCAAGCTAACTCTACGTCTTTGTGTATGTGTGGAAGAAAAGGAAGTCCTTCCCAGCCTTGACACTGAATGCTGTCCCTACCTACACACAGTTGAACTAGCACTTATGGAAGTCTTGGTGGCTCAAGGCATTTAAGCATGGTCTCTGTCTCAGTATTTTTAGAACATTAATACACAAGAAGAGGCCATAAGAAGACAACCTGAGAAAGAAAACAAGCTCATGACAAAAGATACACAAAGACGCATTGCAAGGAAGGAAGTCATACATAGGACTTGTCTGGGTTGCTAAGCAACAACAACAAAGATAAAGGGAACCCAAGACAACTCAGAAGAATCTCTAAGGGGAAAGGCAGACTCTGAAGCTGCTGCACTAGAGTGTCTAAAACACCGAATTTCCACCCGAATGTACACTACACTAAAAGAAATAGTAAGAAGTTGTTGTTAGTGAAACCTATAGAAGTAGCTTTGAGTATCCTTCTTTACTGAGGTAAAAATACAAAGACTTAAAGTTAGATATGGTAGGTGTGTCAAAAGAACAGCTAAAAGGTTTAGGGGTTAAGGTGAATTATCAACAATAACCAAGAACTGAGAAGTTGACTGAATAAACATTTCTTTAAGAACAAATAAAAATGCCTTACGTGGGAAAGTGCTGAAATCAAAGTGGAACATTCAGTAGGGTACCTGAGCACATTAAGGAGGCGAAAGAAGAACGAATGAGAGGTTAGTCAGATGTGTAGGCTCATAAATCATACATGTGGGCAAAATGCCCAGACACATAAAATAAAATGTTTAAAAATTTTTAAAAATTGGGAAAATTAGTATTTTCAATGGCTCTTCTTTCTAAATTGATTTATAAATTCAGTGTGATCCCTATCAAAACTCCAGTAGTCCTTACTGTTTTTATGGCTTAAATATGTGAAATGCATAGGATCTAAAGGAAATTTAACATTGACAAAGAAAAAAACTGGGGAAATTTATGGTATATATATATATATATATATATATATATATATGGTAAGCCATATATTGTACATGTTGTATCATGCACATAGCCATTTGTGTATATATGTACGCATGTATGTGCACACACATAAACATAATGAAGACAGCAGAGAAGCAACAATACCTATTAATGGAGCAGAACTAAGAAAGAGAAAAAAATTCTTAATTTATGGCCAGTACAATTTTGGCAGAGATACCATGACAATTCAGTAAAGAAAAGATATTCTTTGTAAAAATGGTAGTGGTATTGGAAATCCACATACCAATACAAAGCCCTAACCGTCACCTCACATTACACATGAAAATTAACATGGATCACAGGTCTAAATGCAGGATTTAAAACATAAGCTTTCTAAGGTTAATAATATAAAATCCTGGTGGCTTTGAGTTAGCAAAAGTTATTAGATACAGCACCGAAGCTTAGAACCATTAAAGAATTAATAAATTATATTTTATCAGAATCAAATTTTCCATGCTTCAAGGGACACTGTTAAGAGCCTGTAAACAACTAGGAGAAAATATTTGCAAATCATGTATCATAATAAAAGAACTGTAGGTGGATTATAAATAATGCTTACAGTTCAATAAAAAGACTAAAACCCTAATTTAAAAATGAGATTTATGCCACTTACCTCGAAAGGATTTAATCAGAATTAAGCTAATGTGCAGGAGCTCGTCTTGGCCCCGTGTCTGCTGTGCGGTAAGTACTTGATAAACGACAGTGATAATTGTACTCAAAGGTGTTGCACAAACCGTGTGAATAAACAACCGAGGCTACATAGCACGTAGAGAAGTGCTCTAAGGACGCTCAAAGCCAAAGCAGCCTTGTCGACAGTCATTTCGTGATGTGACCAAGGAGGATTAGAGAATTTCCCGGATGGGCTTCACGTGGACTGAGGGAGAGAGGCCTCCCTGGTCGGTGGGAAGAGACGTGGCATCCCTGCCCATCCCTCTCCCATCCAGCTCAGCTGGTAGAGGGTGTCGGTGCAGAGAAAGCCTGGAAGTCTCCTGCCTCAGCAGGAAACCCTTCTGATCTCGGAATCTCCACTATCTCTTACTCGATTCCTGCTAACAGTTTATATACTACCGTATTAATAGTTCATTAGCAGTGTTACTTGCAACTCAGACAACCACAAAACTTTAAATATCTGTCAAATAGGGAACTGGCCAAATTAATTAGGATTTATCTCTGACACATTTGATTAGGAAAATAACATATTGAACAAAATTAGATAATTAAGCAAATGAGAGCCGGGGCGATGGCTCAGTGGGTAAAGTGCCTGCTGTTCAAGCCCAAGGATCTGAGTTCATATCCCCAGAGCCCACATAAAGCAAGGCATGAAATTCTATTTCTGTAATCCTAGCTCCTGTAGGAAGATGGCCAATAGAGGCAGGAGATGCCAGGAAGCTCACAGACCAGCTCGCTTACACAGCAGTGAACAAGAGACTATTTATCCAAAGGTAAAAGGCTATTCTCTGTTCTCTGTTGCATCACGCACATTCCCACATTTGCACACACAGACACACATACATGCATGCATGCAAACTCATAGGGAGATTAAAAGAATGTTAGCAAGTGCCCATTGCACAGGATGGTGGGTCTTAGTGTTACATTTCCATACGAGTATACCATGTACTTTGATCATATTCACATTTATCCACATCCCCCCATTGCCCTCCCCTATCCTCCTTTCTCTCTTCCTCAGGGCCCCATCTTCTTCACAAACACTAATGTAAAGATAGATGTGCTTTTCCAAGTGAAAATTATAAATCGTAAAGCAGTATGTGTATTATATCCCATTTTGGTTTATGTATGTTATTTAGGCTTATAAAACATCTCCAGAACATATATCAAACTATTTGCCTCTTACTTCTGAGAGTGGAATTTGGGTTGAAGAGCCTGGAGGGAAATATATTTTATCGCACAGTTGGTGGTTTTTTTTTTCACATTTTTCTTTTGTGATTAAAAACTAAGAAAATAAATATAACATTTAAAATACTTTTATTTGAAATCTCTTATTTATTCTTCATTAAGACAAAATAACCTACTTGAACTCAGAGAAGGAGCAAACGCCTGGTATTTGAACTCAGCTCTCTGCCTTCCCCAGTATGATCTTTTTATTTTTCCTCAGAATGACCTGAACAAAGGGTCACAAATCACTGATACAGTTAGCCAAGAAAGTCTTAGAATCTTCCACACAGGGAACACTGAATATTGGGCAGTGATCCAGAACAGTTCAGAAAGGTCACCTGTGCCTTGGGAAGAAGCAGGAATTGGCCAAGAGACCTGGAAGTCCCTTTTTCAGTCTTCTGCAATTCAGCAGAAAAGGGAAATATCATTTTGTTGATAGTTTCCAATTAGGTAGCAAATTTGCAAAGCAGTGAGGGGCAAAAGGAAAAAAAAAAAGCGATCCTAGAAATCATCTGGTAATTCAATCCCTGCTAATATAGTGGAACAAATATTAAGAGGAAAAAAATACTATCTAGGATAATGGAATTATGAGCAATAAGCATTATGGGTTTTAAAAGAACAAATCATGCCAGACAACGTTGATTGCTTTTTTGATTAGTAGACTAAGGGAATAGAGTAGATGTAATATATCTTGATTTTAGCAAAAGGTTTGATAGTGTCTCATGAAATTTTACTCAGGAAATTAATTGAAAATGGCCCAGAGATGAGCACTGTTGCATGAACATCACACGGAGTCAGAGCCGCAGAAGAGAAGGAGCCACAGTGAGACATCAGGGTGGGGAGATGTGGGACAGCCAGTCTTGGATCAGGGGTCAGTTCTATTTAATTATTTCATTACTTTTCAGGAAGAGAAAGAGGCTGCTTTTACGTGAGTGAAATTCATAGTACGCCTTATCTGTGTGCTTCAATGAAAAGAAAACGTCACTGAAAGCCAGCAGTCCATGTTGTTTTCAGTCCCTGGTGGAGCCTCATTTTGGGTCCCAAGAGAAGCCCTGTCATGCACACTGTACCAAATGGCTCAGAATTAACTTCAGCTCTAATTCTGAGTGACAGAAGAAGGATAATTTTTGAGCCCCAAAGCTTATTCTTATCACCATGCTCTTAGTCTATATGGGGTCCCCTTGCAATCCTAATATATAGGAGCCATCTGGCACCCCAGAGATCAACACTTAATGCTGTGCTCAACAGTTCATTATCTACCATGTCTCTGGCTCATAGTATATGTGATGGATGTCATGAGTATATAAACCATAAAAGACAGTTTGAGGTTTAGAGTAGTAAGCTCTAAGCTGGCAGTAGTCATTGCTGAGGTTGCATTTGAATGGATTTTTCTATGGAAAAGCAGTTCAGAGGACTGGAGGGGAGGAAGGAGTGTTTCAGAGGGTCAGGACTGCAAAAGGAAGGTGCCACTTGATCAAGACTTCAAGGATAGGTGGAACTTTTTTATAGGATGGTCAAGGAGAGCGAAATGTAGCTAGAGAGGGAAGCTAGTGGGCAGCCTCAAACAAGTTCTAATCTGTGTTAATGACCTGGATAATAAAGCAGTGTTTGTGCTAGTCCCAGTTGAGATGAGGGCACAGTGAAGGCTGTCTCTAGACACTAATAGCACCATGCTGAGCACAAAGAAGGACTCCTGTGCCCTTACTCATGTCCACCATTATTCTGCCACTGCTGATGGTGGGGGAAATGTCCATAGAAGGAATCCAAACTTTATCTTGTGAATGATGAAAGAACATTTGAGATGGATCTTGTTCCACTGGGGTCACACTGATTATGATGGAGGAAAAATGAAAAAGAAAACTGACCAAAGGGAGGCCAGGCAAGAGGCTCCTCAAGTGACAGATGAAGACAAGAACACAATCTCAGATAGAAGTGGGAACAGAGAGAAGTCTGTTTTACGGCTAAAGAAAAGGGAATCAATACGAGCCTAACTGTACAATACAAGCAAGTGGGTATTCAGTTACATCGTTATCTAAGGAGAAACCAGCAACAGCACGCAGCAGATTGAGAATTTGGACCAATTTGGTGACCTCTAACAAACATGCACAGGCAAATTGAACCTCAAATGATGGTTAGAATGTCACCATTGCTACCTCTGCTTGTAGAGGTGAGATACCAACAGACTACAACTGATGCTACTTCTCCTGGCTCCTGGAGAAGCTAGCACCAGGGGCAGGGGATTGTAGGGGAAACATCCTGAAAGGTTTTAAGTAGGGAAGAATTGGAAAAGATGTTCCAATCAGAAAGTAATAAATCAAAGATCAAGAAATGAAAGCAGGGTTTTCCTACAAACAGTACCATCCTCCCTTCTTCCTCCTCCTTTCATTGTGTTACAATGTAATGGAGAAGGCTTTTCCTAGAGGTCAGGGTGATTTCAGAATGAAGCCAAGTGTGTCTTCATTTTTTCCCATGACATAAGACAAACACTAGAGAGAAGCATTACAAATGTCTTGACCGTAAACATACTGTGTGGCAGGCTAGATCTATGAACTGTTTTTGCTGTGTTGTAATGCAGAGCAAAGTTGAAACTTTCACAACTTTCAATGCCCAGAGTTGAATTTTTTCTGTTTTCTTTTAAACATTGAACAAAGGAGAGTGAAAATTATTTGGAGCCGCTGTCTGATTCCTTGCCTGTTGCAGGATGATAGTCATTGTGCCTTAACAAATGACAAATAACAGTTTGCTATTTTGTCAGTAACAAACTGTGAGTCACCCAAAATGCAATTGGTCCTCTTGAAATGATGCCTGTGAGGTTAAGCTCATACAATTGAAATTGCAGGTGTCTCATGTATGTGTCAGTGTTGTTGTCCTTTCTTGGGTAAAGATTAGTGACAATTTGGGGGTTGTATGAAGGAGGATGATGAAGAGGAGAAATGGAGGGAGGGAGAACAATCATCTTTGAACTAAGAATTTCCTTCCCACCACTTCCTTCAAAGCTTTGATTGACAATGTTTATTTTGGCTCACCCGAAGTGATTAATAAGAGTAATAATAATAATAATAATAATAATAAATCATGAAAGAATGTTGTGTCAGCATAATCAAGACATTTTCTTACTTAAACTTTTTTCATGGTTCTGAAGTCATGATCAGTAGGTCATTTTGGAGCCATGTTTTATAGCTGTTCAGGAAGATGAAGATTATGAGTTTCAATGGGGAAATTAAGGCCACAATTTAGTCTGTTCTGATTTATGAATTGCCTTTTAAGAAAGTGTAGCAGTAGATGACCGTAGGTTTATGGGGAGTTAGTGCTGAATGCAGTGTGCTCAGCAGAGGGAGTATTAGTTCAATAGACTAACTTAGTGATGGCACTAGATCTCTGTTTACTTGTCAATCACCAAACAGCTTTGGAGCATCTACTTGAGGGATAGCCATGGCATACTTCTCGGCAAGGGGGTGGGAGAGATATCCGTATCAGAGTGGTCAAGTTTCACTAGGTGGTTAAGTTTCACTTCTGAGTCATATTGCATGAAACATACACGAGATTGACACAAGTGAGACAATCTACTGTTTGGTGAACACATAGAAACGGTAGAAATCTAAATGGAGATTTTAGACTTCCTTGAGATACAGAATCAGAGGTTCGAACTTATCTTTTAGGAGTTGAAAGGGCATGAAAACAGCTACAAGTTGACTTTTGAGTTACATTTGTATTGTAAAGATATCAAAAGTTTTCTTCTACAGGTGAAGACTTTAGCAGGTAGAAGTATTCCTTATGCTGACCTCTGTTGGACCTCAAGTTTTCCTCTCTATAGTTTCTAAATGCATAGACCACCCAGGTCAATGATATATAGGTGGAATATACAATTTTTATGAAGACTCATGTAGTCATACTGCCTGAATTCATATCTTCCTTCTGATTTACTCACTGTGTGACCTTTGGAAAATATTCTTTTATCTGCACAATGCAAATAAAGAGCTCTTTCTTATAAAATTGTGAAGATTAAATAATTAATCCTGTGAGGATTAAATGATTAATACCTGGCAACCCAAAGACAAGCACCTACAAGACCCAAACAATCGTTATTCATCTTCTTGTTAGACTCCAAGGTAATTTCACACTTGTGTGTCCTCACAACACTGCCATAAACTATTCTTATCCCAATCATAGAAGTGGAAACATTTATTTATTCATTCAATGAAAATGTAATGAACCAGACAGTGTTGGATGCTGGGGATATGCCAATCACAGAATCAGCACAAAATTACATTGCCTCTCTCTTCTTATCCTCTGCTTATTAACAAGCTTCTAACTAGGTGGAAAGAATAAGCAGGAGGGTTAGCTTGATGCGTTGAAGAATAAAATCAGATCCATCTCACCTCGCTCCCTGCAGCTGAATGATCTTGTCAAGACATTCCGCAGGATCTTACATTTCTTCTCTGTGAAACAGGAATAACAATAGCTTACTGGAGAGAGAGAGAGAGAGAGAGAGAGAGAGAGAGAGAGAGAGAGAGATACACAGAGAGAAACAGAGACAGAGAGAAACAGAAACAGAGAGAGACATACAGAGACAAGAGACAGGCACAAAGAGAAATTGTGTGTGTGAAGTAGATTACACAGAGATAGAGATTTTTGTGTGTGTGTGTCTGTGTCTGTGTATGTGTCTCTGTGTGTGGCTGTGTGTCTACGTATGTGTGCCTGCATGTCTGCACATGTGTAGAAGACAGAGGCCAATGTTAGGTATTTTCTCATTCTCTCTCTGCCTTGGTTTTTGAGGCAGTTTGTCTCATTGAGCTCAGCAACCAGTTCCTCTGGAGTGCCTAGCCAACAAACCCAAGGGAGCCTTCTGTCTCCATTTTCTCAAGGCTGCATTCTTTCCCAACCTCAGCAAGCACTCGCTGACTGAACTATCTACCTAGCTTTACTGTGGGATTTTGATAGCATTTAAATGAGTCAATGTATACAAAATTCCTGGAAAAATATTTAATACCCAATAAACATCAGTTTCTTTACTCTTATCACATAACTGTGTTGCAAGAAGCCAGAGAAGAGTAGAGGACAGTAAGAGCTTCTGATTACCCAGAAAGCTGCTGAGCATGAATATTTCATGGGGGAAGTCAGCAAAAAGAGAAATGGGGTGAGCACCCGTTTCCAGGAGAGCAGTATGTGATCTATTTATCTACCTTGAAGGTGAAATCAGTACTACAGGGCAAGGCTTGGGAAGGGGCTGTGCATGATCTTTCAGGAACAGACATGAAGCATGGAACACATAGAATCTCAGAAGATCCCAAAGGGAATCTTATAGCACTTTGTTACACCCCTGAGCACCATTTTTTGGGACAAAGGTTCCAGTATTCTTTGGCCTATGTCTATCTGTCCTTATTCATTTTTCCTTTCTCCTACATCGTTGTCTTTCTTACCCCACCTCCATGGCTCCTCTTCTTTGGTGAGGAAAGTGGTGGTGGAGTTAAGCTCCAACCTGGGAGCTGGCAGCTGGGTGGCTGGTCCTCAGAGTTGGTTCAGATCTCCAAGATGACACAAGACAAGAGCAGCTTCCACAAGAGAAGTTACATCTTCTCAAGATTCGTCACTTTTCCTGATTCTTCTTGGGATATTTGTTCCCAGCTCTCCACAAGAAACTGAGCACAGGTGACACTGGCTTCAGTGTCTTCTTTGTCTCAGCTCATGGCCAATCTGCAAACTCGACTAATTCAGCTGGTGCTGTATTTCCTAGATCAGCGTATAATCACTCAGCCTACAACTAGGACTCTGTGGACAGAACCCACAGTGGGTCCTAGGCCCCAGTGGGGAACAGAATGGGCAAATGCTCCCCATCTCCATTTTTTCCCAGGCATAAATGGTTCCCTTGATAAACAAGCTGAAGGCTTTTCCAACATTTTAAAAGATGGATTCTTCCTATAATAGCAGCAATAAAAACAAGTCACGTTGGCGGAAGAAGCAGAATAAAGGATACAGTAAGGAGAAGAGACAAAGGAAAGTACACTCATGCAAGAAAGAGGAAAAGAAATTGTGTGTAGGAAAGTTGTCTGTAAGGCACAGATTGTGTTGCTTATGCTAGCATCTTATTTGATGGAGCCAAAGCTCCCCCCAAAATTTACATACATACTTCCGTACATGCATGTTTAAAGCTAGTACATCTCTGGAGTAAGTGTTCTGGAGTGGGTGTCCAGAAATCCCTTCAGACACTATAAAAGTAAAAATGAGGTCTTAGTTCCATATGTGTTACCAACTTGTTAGGGGTTAATTGGGTGCAAAATTTCCAGGGGATTTCAGTTCATCCCTGTGGAGAAGGCACCCCACAAAGGGGTTTCAGTCAGCAGGAGTGTGTTGTACTGAGTCTTCACAAAATGAAAAGTGCTAGACGGTGTGAGGGGCATTACCTTCAGAGGTGCTTCCACTCCCCTAGTGACCCACTCCGACCAGCCATACCCCACCTTCTAAGCCACTCGGCAGCAGCCTTTAAAATAGCACAGCAGTCTGAGAACTAGGCTTTCAAAACATGAGCCCATGAGGGAGACTTCATATTCAAGCCATAACAGATGGGCTGGCTTACAGGATTGACAGGTAGAATCCTCTTTTGATTTGTTTAATATCTTGGGTCTGGCTTCATCCATAAGAGCCTAGCTGGTTCCCTTCCTTTCTATGGATGTCAGCTCTCGATCTATAACAGAGGGGATCCAGTTTCTCTCCACTCCACTAACCCTTTAGGGTTTGCACATAAACATTGCCCAGGTCCTGGGTAGCACTGACTCACAGTGAAAGCTCACGGTGGAGACCCTAACCCATCCCTTAGCCCACTTTCCCCAGTCAGAGCCACCCACTCCTTCAGGGAACAGTGATAGCAATTGTTGATTCTGGCTCTCTGGGGGCCTGGCCTCCTGATTTGCCGTAAGATCTGAAATGCTGTCTATAAAGGCCACATTTATTTCATTAAGCAGCATTGTTCCCATCAGCCACTAATTCTTTTGTGTGAGTGGGGTTTGAGCATCCCAATCACTCCTGTTAACTACTAGCATCAGGCTCCACAGTGACCATTAACATTGGAAGAGGAGGGACTAGAGGAGAGGCTCAATCTCTGGTCCTGACTAGGCATTCAAACTCCCATTTCAACTTCCCTGTTTCTGTTCAGAAGCAGGAGAGGGAGGAGGGACTATTCTAAAGAACCAGAAAAGTTTGTATATGGCTTGAGATAATGAACATTTTTCCCAATTTAATTTCTTCTTTTCTGAAACCTCTATAATTCTGAATAAAATACGAAAAAATTAACAAAACCACAACAGCCAAGCAGCACCATAAGACTAGCGTAAGAAGGAGACTAAACTTATGGTTCATGCCTCATTGTGGTTCATGAGCTTCTTTATCTTGGCCTATTCCAGGGGTGACTATGTAATAAATATTACATATGTATTTTATGTATTATGTACCTCCAGGTAATTAGGAAAATTTGTATCACTTAATCCGCCCTAGAAAGTAAATATACCAGCACTAATATGTATGCTAAACAAATGATCTCCACTGAACTTGCAAATAACGCCTGTCTTTATAAAGGGTTATTATTCTTTAAGACCGGGTTAAGTTCGTGTATGTTTTATTCAAACATATTTTTACACTTATCTCTCTCATCTTTCAATAAGGGTTATACCAGGCCACAGTAGTCTTTTTGAAAGGATTATTCAACAGTGTCTGGTGAAATGCTTGTATTTCTCCAGGAAAGCTATATGTTAGCTCCTTGTCACTATTGTAAATATTCAAGACACACAGGTTTATAGAGACATAGGGTTTATCAGCCCCCACACTTTGGGGTGTTTCAGTCTTTGAATTGGTTGACACCCGCACCTCTGGATTGCTTTGCACCTGGGGAGGGGCAACAATATCTTGCTGACAGAGAGGGGTGGAGCAAAACCATTTGCCTTATGGCTGGAATGTACGTGTGTTGAGGGGTATTCTGTAATGCCCTTGACCTAAGCACTTCCCACTAGCCCTGCCTGTTAAAATCAATACACCTTTCAACAGTGCCCAGCTGGCAACCAAGCTTGTAAGCATGGACCTTAAAGAACATTCCAGATCCAGACTGGAACCCAGCAGGACATAATTAGTAACTGAAATTTCCCAATATTGCGAGGAATCCAGAACAGGCACTTTTTGCAGACAGACAATTTGAGTGAGCCCAGAGAGGTTAAGTTCCAAGAGCTCCAAGAGGGTTGATGAAATAGCTAGCGCTAAGAGGCTAGACTAGGACTTGACTTCGGCAGTATGGTGCTCACGATAACTGACCTCTCTGCTCCTCATGCACAGAGACGGAAGCATGCTCCTTTGAAACAATTACATCTTTTTGTTGTTGTTGTGAAATTTCTGTCTTCTATTACTTCTTGCGCAGTGGGCAAGCAAAGAGCAGAAAGCTCTGGAAACTCATTCTTTTAATTTTTTTTTTCCTCTCCAGCTTTGTAGTTGGCCTCCCTTGCTAGTCCCAGAATAGGACATGCTCATGGCCTACAGAGACACCGGTCATCCCTCCAGCTGTTCAGCTGACCGAGACAGATGCTCATCCCAGCGACTGACCCGAAGTGACTGGCAAAAATTAATTAACTTGCTGTGGAACTAATAATGAGCTGCTGGTTTGTGTTTTCTTTCCCTAACACCAGTTGCCAAAGAGTTTTTCATTAGCAGGCTGAATGCTTCCTTTGTATCCAGAACATCCTCATTAGTTACAGTCCCATCATGGCCCGAGAGTCAGACAACCAATCATTGTCTCCTTTTCAGCCACCATGACCTAACTTGTCATCTTTCATTGTCTCCCAGGAAAGAGTTTCTCTCTTTCCCTGACATTCTTCATCTTTTCTGTAATGTCTCGTTCAGAAATGACTTTCAAATATACTTACTTACACACCCACTGCTTTGTCTTATTTTGGTTGGCAGAAGAACTATTTTTTGCTCGTGGTCCAGGCATTTATTGGAAAGAAAACCATCACGTCCACCCTGTGTCTCTACTCTCAACTTCCCTAGCTTGTTCTCCTCCACGTCCATGGATGGTGCTATTCTGTTTTTGCTCTGATGTGTTTCGTGTACTCACATCTATATCAAAGGTATGCCTCTGGGCTTCATGATGACCCTGCTGTGACCCTGTTTCCCAGATAAGGTCTAGGAAGCTGAAGGGAAGTACCATACCTAGAGCCACGCATTTATTAAAGGTTACAACTGAGGCTGAGGAGGAGGTTCGGTCAGTAAAGTGCATGCTGCTCAAACTTAAAGAACCCATGTGAAAAGCTGTGCATACCCACCACACCAGTAGTCCCAGCATGAAAAAGACCTAGAGCCACAAGGGCTTGTTGGCCAGTCAGTCTATGCAAATCAGTGAACTCCAGGTTCACAGATAGACCCTATGTCAGAAAATAATGTGGAAATGGTTTTCTACGTGACTAGCAAACACACATGCACGCACGTACACACACACACGCACACTTGGGGAGGTGGTGCTGTGACCAGAACTTCCAGCTCTAAATGAGCTGCCTTTAGTGATACAAATGCCTGCCATTTTATCCTCTAGTTTATATGTTACATTTTCCTCAATATCTTTGAGCTTAGCACTGTTGCTATTCTGTTAGCTTGGATGTGGCTAATTGAATCTCTTAAACACACCAACAAGTGGATGGAGGGCCAGGGCCACTGAATTTTAAAACTTTTGCATATTGGCTCATACCCCTTGTAATTTCACAGATCATCCTTTAAGCTGCTACTGACCAACTGATGCTCTAGTCCTTTTGTAAATACTTTGTGGGGGTGCTTAGTGAGGAGGGGAAAGTTAGGGACAGGTAAAAGAGACACCATGATGTGTAATATATATTACATATTTATATGATATGTTATATTTATAAATATACAATATATTTATATATGTATATAACATATACATGTATGTATATTATATAATTAGTAGCTATATATTATATATAAAATCAGTAAATCAGTGGATGTGAAGCAAGGACCGCAGAGTCAGCGATAGAGTAATGGCACTCAGAGATCCAGGTCCACCTTTGTGGAGAGTATGATTTGGTCCCTCACCACTCTCTTAATCAGTGGTTCTCAACCTTCCTAATGCTGTGACCCTTCAACACAGTTCTTTATGTTGTAGTGACCCCCCCAACCATAAAATTATTCTTGTTGCTACTTCCTAATTGAAATCTTGCTGCTGTTTTGGATCATAGTGTAAATATCTGATGTGTGACCTTTCACCGCTCTGGAGTCTGACGCTATACACAGTATACAGGCACTCAAGGTCAGACTGTATAGCTTTATCGAAGGCATGCCCATCCTGCAGGTGTGGGTCACGTGTGTTTCTAAATAGCTATGAATGTAGCCCGACTTATTTGTCCAGTTAGACATCATATCACAATGCCAAGAGGTTGGAGAATTCAAATCTCAACTTCTCTTCCTACCTGCAACCTGACAGTGAACATTTCATTTCTCTATTTCAGGTCCTTCATGAGTGAGACCGTTTCAATGTCATAGGATTGCTTCAATAAATAAATCAATGTATGTGTGTTTCATATAAATGTGTGATACGTTGTAATAATAATTTAACAAATGACATTTAGTAGGATTGCATCAAGCCTGAAGAGAGATATCAACATTATCTTGTGATATATCCCTCTGTGTATGAGAAGAAATATATGCACAGCAGTTAGCCGGGTTTAAATACAGGCTTATGTCATTAGTTCTCTTATTAGTGTTTTGCAAGATAGAAATTTAAAGGGCTTCAGCTGGGATGGTCTGGAAGTATTCATGTACTTTTGGACATGGAATGAGTGTCACATACCAGTCAGCCAGTTCCTCTACACCTCTAATGAGGCCATTAAGGTAGACTTCCTCATAGACTTTTGTGTTTAAGAATTTCATTGTGTGCCATTAGCTTAGAAGTTATGAAGCATTTAGTGTACAGATTTACATTTATGAAATCCACTTTTTGTAGCAAACAGTTATATGAGTCTTGACAAAGAAGACAGTCACATAACTACCACTGAAGTGGAAGAGAAGGTTTTTCTTACTGACTTTCTGCTGTGCTTCCTCTGTGTCTTTGAATTTGTATATATACATATGCTTATAACCTTGATAAAGATTCACATACTCTTTCTTTTTTTTTCACTATATTCAGGAAAAGAATTATTTATTGACAATGGCTACCTTAACAATTTCTCAACAATTTAATCCACAAAATCCGTGTATTTTAACAATTATTCAGTTCAGGAATTTGGGCATCCATATGACCACATCTCACTCCCCACTACACACACTATTTACTCTTCACAGTTCCAGTGTGGCCGAAGAGATGTCCTCTCGCTGCTTTGCCATCTCTTCCCCCACAGTACTCAGCACAGCTCAGAAGAGCTGATCTCATTTGCTTCTCTCTGGTTCAGTGCCCAGTTTTATGGGTTGTTGGTTAATCGGTTTCTTGTGTACATACACTGGTTCGCCTGTCATGTGACCTCCCCATTCAGGAAACTATGATCTATTTTTCTGTAATACAAACCCACGCTGGTCCAGCATCAACGTTCTTTAGAAAGTTGATAAGAAGCAAACATAGATGTTTTTCAGATGAATACCTTTTGAAAAACCAGTTAGAGGCTGAGCTCAGGTGTTTTGCATCTTTGAACCCTGTGGTCAGTCCCGCGGCACTAACAATGCAGTCCTTCTGCTCACAGACCAGCTCAAAAGTTCTGCCAGCTGGCCAGCACCCAGAGCATCCAGAGTCACTGGAACACATATTCTTTCTTAAATGAATTCATTTTTGTATGTGTAGCTAGATGCATGAGTGTTTCATGTAGTTAACTAAAGTTGCTAATGCCAGATACTAGTTCCCTCCTGTTGAGTTGGCCTTATGTCCAATTAGACACCATTGGTTACCACCGAAATGTGAGTGCCACTATTGTACCATTAGGGATAGCTTGCCATGACGGTCGTTACTGTGGCTCATAGGTATCCCAACTGAATAAGCAGCTGCCATAGAACCTTCTGGTACTATGAAAAGTGAACTGAACTTTCCGTTTAGATCCAGCTTGAATCCCCTAAGTTCTGTGTCTGAAGTGTGTGGTGTCTTCAACTTTAACTTCTCTGACAGGCAACCAGGGGCAATAACAACAGCCTATGTGTCTGGGGGTCACTTAGATAACCCTGACCAACAACTTCCACAGGGGTTCCTCATGCCTGTTACTTGGATGTTTGTTAGTCTGTCGCTCATGTGAGGAGTATTTTCAGTCTAAGTGGCTCAGTTTCATTTAAAACACATACACATATTTACATACATATATACATAAACACACATATACATATATGTGTATATAAGTGTGTGTTTTTAAACATGCGTAGTACATATTAACATATGTGTAAATATGTATATGTGTCACATATAATTTTAGGTAAATATAAAATGATATGATTCCTTGGTGCTTTATCAAACATCCTTTGAGTTATTTGTCCTTTCTTCTTTATTTTTTAAAAAGTTGAGACTTTGTGTCTCCTGCATGAGGGTGACATAGTCCACAAACCATGAGTTTGAGGATCAGAGGATATCCTCTTACCTTGTGTGGTCACTACAGAGTCTCCTAGCGCACTCTGGACTCATCTTGGGGTAATCATAGGCCTCAATGCTTAATGAGTCTCTATGAAATCTTTGTAAGAATGTGTGCTCTCATAAAGTACCATCAGGATTTTTTTTTTTTTTTTGGAGAGGAGTGGGGTTGAGACAGGGTTTCTCTATGTAGTTCTGGCTATCCTGAAACTTGCCCTGTAGAGCAGGATAACCTCAAACTCACAGAGATTTGCCTGCCTCTGCCTCCCAAGTGCTGTGTCTTTCTTAGTGCCCAAACAAATGGCTTGGAGAAGCTCCCATAAGGAAACTGGTCTAACATCGCTCTATTGTACTGTGTATTTTGAATGACCTCAAACCATAAAGATTAAACCTTGCAGTGAGGTCTGCAAAATGTGTAGTTCCAAGTTTCTCCAAAGCTGTAGTTTACTCCAGCAGCCATTTACGATCCACGGGCATTTCTGTAGCCTCCCAGCACAGCCAGTTTTCCACCTACAGGGAACTGTGGAATGCTGGCATCGCCATACTCTAATCCAGTACAGAGAACAGCGTAGACCCCCATGGTTTATAAATCAGAGACAGACATGGCTTTTTGTTGGTGGTGTTTGCACTCTCGTGATAGCATTTTTGAGCATTTCTCTGATTTCTGTTACTGGAAGCCAATAACTGGTCTACAGCAGCCCAGATCCACTCGGCTTGTTAAAGAACTCTCTTGTGGCTGGAACAAAAGGACTTGTTTTCTTAGCCCACAGTGAGCTAGCCATGACAGAGCAGCCAGTTCATCATCTTTTCTTTATTAACAGATGTCAGAGTAATTGATGAAGCCTTTTTTTTTTTAAACCTCCAGTATATTTTTTAAATGGATTGATTCTGGGGCATTTCAGTTCATTTACTGACAATGTCTTAAGGATAGAATGTGACTGTAATCAATTTTCATTATCATTGTGTAGCTAATAGGGCTAAAAATAAGAACTCTTAATCTGCTATGGTGTGATTGATTACTTAAGAAAGATATGGAGATAATGTCTTTTAATATGCCTGGAGTGTTACATTAGACCTTTGAAATTTTCATCTTCAAAACATACCACTTCCTGTAGTGTTCTGTCCACTATTAAACAACATGAAACTCATGGCATGACCTTGCTCTAGCTCCTAAACAGTGGGTGATATCTAGTTTCAGTACTCATATGCTCCTCTGTCCATTGATTTCATGACCTATGCTTTCTTTTCTCATGGATCCCTCCTATCCTTGTTTCACTTGGAAATACATATATTTGCAAGCCATGGTAGATCTGGGAAACCCAAAGCATCTTCCTATATCTCTGATGACTCATCTCATTCCTCTGTGAACCAAGTGTACGTCTATAGGATATAAGATATAGTGAAGAGCTCATAGATGATATAGTAAGGACATAAGTAAAGATTATGTGTCTCATAAAGAAAGTACTGGGTAGGAAGACAGACACATTGTGTCTCCGCCTAGTTCTGCTTCATCATCTAAGCGAAGTTCTAATTTATGAGCCTCAGTTTCCTTCTCTTGAAAGTGAGTGCATCTACGGAGAAGATTTCTGAGGGTTGTTAGAAGATGCTACTGATATTATAAGCATAGATGCCTGTCAACCATAAAATCCTACCTATCGTTGTTACCCTTCTTTCTCATATTTCCTACTCCCTTTGCATTATCTGTTTCTTAATCTTATATTATTCCCAGGTATTTTATTTTATGTTCTGATAAAACTTCAGATGCTTTTTATGTTTACTAACCATTTTTCAAGAAATCATCCATTGGTCTCCTTTTGGAGCGCCCTCCAGGTCTTTCTATCTCCCCCTTATTTCACAAAAACTGGGCCTTAGGGGCCTTGCATAGACTGATACCCCAATCAAAGACCATGCGTGGAGAGGACTCAAAACCCCAGCTCAGATGTAGCTGATAGACTCAGTCGCCAAGTGGTTTCCCTAGTAATGAGAGCAGGGGCTGTCTCTGGCATGAACTCAATGGCCTGTTCTCCGAGCAGGTCCCCTTGGGGGGTGCAGCCTTGCCAGGCCACAGAGGAAGACAATGCAAATAGTCCTGATGAGACCTGATAGACTAGGGTCAGATAGAGGGGGAATAGGACCTCCCTTATCAGGGTACTAGGGGAGGGGCATATTGGGAGAAAAGGAAAGGAGGGTGGGACTGGGAGGAGAGGAGAGGAGGGGCCACATCCAGGAAACAAAGTGAATAAATTATGATAATAAATAAATAAATAAAATTTTAGAACTTAAAAAAATGATAATGATATATGACCACTTGAAAGAATTTAAAATATATATAAAGATATTAAAAACCCCAAATTCCATTATGATCAATATTTTAATTTTCTTTCCTCAAATGTATGAAATAAAAATGTCAACTCTGAAAAAAAAATAAGTTATCTATGTCTGGCCCTTTGAGAGAACCTTGTAATTATAAGGGTATTATAATCTTATAATACATTGAGTCCTTGTAATCATTTTGTTGGTCACTTATGACCAGGACTCACTCTTAGACAAAACACAGTTGCCTATCTCCCTAGTGTTTAGATTAGGTAAGGTAGATGTACCATTATGATTTAAGCTTAAGACTGAGTTTAGGTTACTGTTCTTCAAGAAGTCTCAAAGTTTACAAGTAGTTCAAATTAAAAGACAAGATATGATGGACTCAGTGACAGTCAAAGGAGTAAGCGCTAAAACATTCTAACCTGATTAAAGGTGATGGCCTTCTTTACTAGTTGTGCTTCTTGTGACCTTCAAACTATCTGAGGAGCTCTCAATGGAGAAAAGTGTGGCTCTCAGTGGACACTTCCATCATTTTCTCCTTTGTCTTTAAACTGTTGTACGAAGAGATCTTTTTTACCACTTCATTAGCCAACCTCAATCCTGTTTTACTTTACTAGGGGCCTAAAACCCTAGGCCAGGGGTTCCCACCCTGACCATGTCTGATGCAATGGGGAGCTTCAATCAGGGCACTCAAAATCATTCCGTGTGTGAAAAAGATCTGTGATTCCTCTAGGTGTTATTTTTTTTTTAGGTGTACATACAATGGCAAATAAAATACAAATTCATTTAAGAATGAATTTATTGGACAGTGGATGCTCTCTTAATTAACCTTTGCTTTACCAAGTCATTGTGTTAGCGGCTTCTTTATAAAGCATCTTGATTGATGTCTACAGCAACCTGCACTCTCGGGGTCAAGAGGCACGCCATGGCATAGTGACCACTGCTGCTGCCATCACTTACAATGGTAGCTTTCTGGGAGTCCCTGGTATTTATTCTACAAGGTATTTATGGTAGTTACAAAATTCAATTGCAAAGCAAGACGAGAGCTATGATTTTTCTGAAAATCCAGTTGACTGCTTTGGGAAGACTCAGGACAGGCAAACCATTAAAAAAGAAGTTACTGTTCAATGAGGCAAGGTCACTGAGAACAGCTGTGTAGGCTGCAAAATACCCAGGAGCCCTCATACATGACATGTCCTCAAGTTATATAGGATGTGGCTGCAAAGCAGCATGTATACACAGGGTGTGACAGTTCAAGCTGGGGAAGGAAAGGACAAACACCTCCAAGGAGACGTCATTGAAAATGATCTCAAAATTATTATTTTTTTCTGTTTTTAATCCCCTTTACAAAAGCTCAAACTGGAAATAATAAACAATGCATTAGGAACATAGTAAGTGTAAGGAAAGTGACACGCGAGCAAGGGCCATAAGCCTTGGACTTGGCCATAAGTCAAAACATTGCTGTGTGATACCCACGTTGGAGTTTGTAGTTAAAATACAATGTCTAGGGCTCTCTTTGATGATTCTCTTGGTCACCCGATAGTCTTAGGAACTCTGTTTTATGCTTGTGTTCAATGTTATCATGTTGTTGAGAAATCAACATTCAAAGGACAACTGGGCATAACCAGGAAGAGTAATTTAGATGGTAAAGCTTTGAAGTTACAAGGGAAATTTGTCAATTGTTTCTATCTTAGGTGACATTCGGTTATCTATTAACTGAGTACAGGGCTTGATAATGCCATCTGTGGTGGTTTGAATGAGAACTGTCCCCCAAGGATTCAGGTATTTGGACTCTTGCTTCCTAGTTAGTGGTGCTCTTTGAGAGATGTTATAAGGGGTACATACAGCCTTTCTGGAGGAAGCACATTGCTAGGCACTGGCTTTGGGGGTTTGTTGACTCTCTTCCACTTACAGTTTACTCTTTCTGCTACATGCGTGGGGTTGTAGATGTGGTCGCTCAGCTTCCTGCCCTGGCTGCCTGCCACCAGCCTCCCCAGACATGATGGACTCTTACCTCTCTGGAACTACACCAGAAGGATAAACTCTTTGTTCTAGAAGTTGCTTTTGCTCATGGTATTTTATTGGAGCAAAAGAAAGTGATTAATATGCCACCATTGCCAAAAAGGGGACAGAGAATCCTAAAATCACCCAAATCAGCTTTGGAGTTTGCCACAAGCTCTCTGAGCAGCCCACACACTGTTCTTTAAGAACTCCAAGTCACCACGAGGCGGCTAGCAGCTTCTGCATTCTCCATAATTGCACCCAATTTTCCAATTGAATTATCGCATGATTTAATTCGTTTGCTGCATCTGGAGAGCATCAGCATTGTGCAGCTGTTGCAGCTTCAAGAGCTAATTGTTGCTAAGCACATTAAAAGTAGCCCCATTGCAATGCACTGGAGTCACAAGGGAGGGGGTGCGGCGTCGCACTTCCCATTTTCTCTCTGGTTGAATCATCACCCAAAGAGCCTGAGGGGGTAGCAAACATTTAAGCCCTGTTAGCTTGGAGACCTCATCATGTATGGTTACTGTCACTAGATGAAAGCCTTTGAATGACCCAGACCTATCCAGATACCAGAATACGCAGAAACCTGAAAGCTCTGTTTCTAGCTTCTTAGACGATTATGCCCAACAAGATTAAGGCTGGTTGGAAAGAAGGCAGCACGTCACCAAGAAGCACTAGGAAGTCAATTGCTGGTGCAACACCCGCATGTCTAAAAAGCCCCTGCCTTCATATTCCAATTACAATAGCCAGCCACATGTGTGCTACCCTGCCCATATGACGAGTTCTCCTTGATGTGTGTTAGTGGGAGTGTCTCCAGTGGGAATGATCACTGAAAGGTCTGCTTCAGCCTCAACTATTATCTCATAATTTCTTATTATTTGGTATCTTCAAGTCGGAGGTCTCAAACTCCAGAAAGCACAAGTTGAGCGCTAGACTTCTTCTTTGTTAGGGTTTGGATTATAAATGTCTCCTTAGAGTTCACATGTTGTAAATCTGTTCCCCTGGTCACAGCACTATTGGGAAGTCATGGACATTCTGGGAAGACCTGTCCAGTTGGAGGAAGCCGGATGCTGTGGGGAGAGGACTAGGCCTTTGGGGTGATGTAATCTGTTCCTAGCTAGCTCTTGATCCCCTCTCCTTTCATCTTGCCTCCCTTTCCCCTCTTCTTCTCCCCTCCTTTTCTTCTCTTCCTCCTCCCTACTATCCACACAAGTGAGCTTCTTTCCTCCATTTCATTCTCCTGTAATGATCAGGTGTCTGGAAGCAGCAGAAGCAGGTGACTAAGGACTGAAACTTCAGATCCAAAGCACAATCCTTTCTTCCTTTGCCTAGTTTATCTTAGGTATTTTCCCACCACAATATGCAGCTAAGTAACACATCTCCCTTCCTTGTGGTTGTAAGAATGTGAGGCTTGATTTTCAGAGGGTCTTGGTCTTCTGTATACAAGAGAGCTTAGAATGATGAGTTTATGAAAGAAAAAGTCAGGATGTTATATGTAAAGTGAGGGCCTACAAGGAAGACTTGCAAGCCATGAGGAACCACCAGATAGAGGGAAGGAGTAGAGGAACCCAAAATAGAACATGAGGACTGAATCTAAGAGAAAGACAGATGACTTGAGTGTGCAGAATACTGAACACTGGGAAGTCAAGAAACACCAGTTGGATTCCCAAGATTCCTTCCTACTGCAGGCCCTAGAAAAGTGAAAGTTAGGCTTATGTCTTTTACCTAGAAAGACATATTATAATATTATTCCTTAAAGGATCTAGGAAGCTTTAAGAAAGATCTATTAATATTGACATGGGAAAACCTTTTTAATAGTTATATTAAAACTTTTTATAATAGTCCTTTCCCAATAACCCTTCTATGGAGTGTATAAAGCAACAGTCTCCATCCACAAACAGGTTTCAACCAACTTTTAATTCATTTCAATCTTATATAAACTAGGATAACCAAAAAAAAATCACTAGTCATTTGGCAATAGGCATTCTGACTGCAGAGAAATAAACTTGGCACACACATACACAGTGTTAACTCAGAAATTGCAAGCAAAATTTAATTATAAAATATGAAAGATGTGAGTAATAACACATAATTGCAAAACTGTGGAGCACTAGAGAATAAGAAAAGATTGCGTATCTTGCAAAGAAAAATACATAGCTCACAAGCAAATGTTAGGAATCACCTCTGTCTCAACAGGTCTAGATGCTGGTGATAAATGATAAACCCAAGATTCTATACCCAACCAAACTGGTATTAAATACAAAACATTTTCTATGCATTCACAGTCTCAACATTGCATTCTTATTTATTTGTTTGTTTGTTTGTTTATTATTCCACAAAATATATTTTGGTCAGATTCTTTCTCTTTTTCCAACTCTTCCAAGATCCTTCTCACCTCTCTATTCACTCAACTTCATGGTCTTTCTCACACACTCTCTCAAACAAAAAATGAAAGTATAAACGAAAAACAAAAGCCAATAAGACAAACAAACAAAAAAACAAGCATACATTTAAAATAAAACAAAATATGGAGTATGTGAGGCCTGGGTGTGAGGTCCTGCCTTGAAGTGTGGTTGATGTACTCAGTAACATCCCATTGCAGAAAAATGATTTTCACTTTCCCAGAAGGTATCAGTTGCAAACAGCTTCTCAATCAGGAGTGGAATGCTCTGTCCACTTCCCTCTTCCTGGGTTTGGATTTTGTCTGGGTTGAACCCTTGCAGGTGTTGTGTGCTCTGACACATGACACATGTGAACACATGTGTCTATCAGCTCTGTTGTGTCTGGAAGTGTTTCCTTGGTTCCATCCACCACCCCGACTCTTAGAATCTTTCTGCCTCCTCTTCCACATAAATCCCTGTTTGATGAGGGGAGAGTTTTGATAAAGACATCCCGTTTAGACCAAGTCTCTCACTCCAAGGTCTCTCACTCTCTGGACATGGTCCAGTCATGAATCTCTGTGTTAACTACCATCACCTGCAAGAAGAAACTTCTCTGATGAAGCTGAATGATGCACTGATCAATGGGTAACGTTTTATCCCTTAAAAAGATACTGAAGGGCTAGGAAGGGGGTTTGGTTGATAACATGCTTTCTACACAAGCATGCAGACCAGAGTTTAGACCTCAGAACCCATGTAAAAGGAAAAGCCAGATTGATATGGCAGCTTTTCTGCAATCCCAACATGCAGAGAAGAAGGCAGGAAATCCCTAGAGCAAGGTGTCTGGCCAGTGCCATGGGCTCAGTGAAGAGACCTTACCTCAATATGTAAGGTGAAGAATATCCAAGAAAGACATCTGCCATCACTCTCAGACCTCCGTATGGTACACATGTGCAAACATACACACATACACATATAACACAGAGTGTTGGGCATTTCTGGCAAAGGGAACTGTATCCCACAGCTCTCCTCTGGGAGACCTAACACAGAATGAGGATAACCTTGAGAAGTTTCATGTTCATGGGGGGGTGGTGGTGGTGAACAATCTGCATAAAGAAGCTGGAGCTCGCTCTCTAAGTAGTATGAGAGGTATGTGTAAGTATGCACCTCACAGAGAGGTGCATACTTAGGCATGAACTTGATCCTTGTCCTCCTTGATGACAGCCATGAGCCAGAGTCCCTAAACTCAATTTTAGTTCTAACATGCAGGCTAATTTTGAGGAAAAAATTAAGTGCACAATAACATAGTAATACAACTATGGCAAAAAATTATGAAATAAAAAAAATTACCCTATGATCTAGCTTTGGGTACATACCTGAGGAGTACCATAGAGATGCAGGTACACTCAGGTATCTGCAGTAGTCACAGTAGCCAAGTTATCGAATCACTAGCTACCCATCCTCAGATTAATGGATTAAGAAAATGTGGCACAGTGTACAAATTGAGTTTTATTTAGTCACACAGAAAAATGAAATTATGTGAAATGTCATTTGCAGGAAAATGGGGGAACCGGAGATCATAATGTCAAGCAAAATAAACCAGGCTTGGGAAGATGATATGTATTCTCTCCTATGTGAGACCTCTACTTAAAGAAAAATATGAGACATGAAAGTAGAAGGGAACTACATAAGAAGAGGGGGACCCATGGGAGCAGGATGGAAGAGGGTAAAGGAGAGGTGACTGTGATCAAAGTACATTATAAGCATGTGCGAAAATGTCATGACACCCATTGTTTTATACAATAATTATACAGTAGCTGAAAACGTTTCTTTATGGAAAAAAACGTCTGTTTTTCCTCTTTCAATTTATGAGAGAGGTTCATGGATGATGAAGGTAGAGGATGCTCGTCTTCAGACAAACGGTAGCCCCGGATAGTGAGGTAGGGGAGGATGCATCCAGCCAAGCTAGTGGAGTTACCTTAATCGGGAGGTTGTGAACTGTGTTCTGCAGCTCCTTGGTTCTGAAAGCTGTGGAGAGAAGTGAGGGGGAAAAACATTATAGAGGGAGGGAGGAGAGAGAGAGAGAAAAGAGAGAGTGATCCACAAGTAGAGATGCCATGATCTATATGATTCTACCAATGATTAAAAAGAACCACTAAAAAATATATATTACAGGCTGCAGAGAGAGATCATTCTGGCTGGGAAAGAAGTAGGAGCAAGAGACTGAGGGTAAGAGCAGCTGAAACTATGCTGCAAGTTGTCTGAGAGCTGGTGAGGTGGACCAGACCTAGCAGTGAATAGGCATGAGAGGGCCAAGGGATCCAGAGCCTTCAGCTGAAGGCTCAACATTCTACATGGAGCATCTCATCAGGGCTGGAAGTATAGATTTTACAAAAACAAAACAAAAAAAAAAAAAACAGATTACTCTTTGAGGACAGGGTTCATATACCCAGATACAGAAGTGATGGTAGACGTTCGTTGTCTGGATGAATTACCAACATTTGTTACATTGTTAAGTGTAGTGATTTTAGAAACTGATTTTCCTAAGTGTGGTACAGAGAGAAAATAGGACTTAATGCCATCCATCCATCCATCCATCCATCCATCCATCCATCCATCCAACAGCTACCTATTCAATTCAGACCTGTTCAGCACAGCTGTTTGAGGACTGACTTTACACAGAAGACACATCAATGAACAGAACAAGCATCCATCCCTATGTTGCTGACACTTACATGGTTATAGAAAGATAAAGAATACTACATACGTAAAGTGTACACTGTCCTAAGAACAAATAAGCGTTAGAACGAACCAGAAGTCAAGACAGGAGTGCTGGGGTGTTGTTTTTAAGGAGTGGTCAGTTGAAGCCAGTGTGAGGGTGACATTTGAGCTGAACTGAAGAAGGTGAGCTGATAGCACATGTCCCCCACCCCCAGCCCTTCTTTGGGGAGAACTTCTAGGCAGAGAGCACAGGAAGTACAAACACAGAATGCCTAGAATATTCCAGAAACAGCAAGAAGGGTAACATGCTAGGGCGGAATAAGGTAATAGAAAGGGCTGGGTTATATGCCGGGAAGGCTTTGGGCAAGCTGTAAGACCCTTTGCTTGTGTGTTAGAGAAATGGAAGCAAAGGGCTGTGTTCTGATTCAAGTTTTAAAAAGACCCTTTTAGCTGTTAGATGACAGTGTGATGCAGGCTGAGACACTTAGATATTTAGGAGGCATTTTCAAGATTTGAAGCTAGAAAAGAAGGCAGTGATTAGCTTTGCGACAGAGCCAGTGATTTGGATGTACAGCGCAAGAGAGAGCAAAGGAGTGTAGGAGGAAGGGACGGAGGTAGGGAGGGTGGAAGACATATGGAGACAAAGAGACAGAGAAGCAAAGAATGGGAGAGAACACAATGTGACTCCAAAGTTCAGATACAGAAGGAAGGATGAAATTGATTGAGTTTAGGAGCAACTACAGGTGGATTAGGTTTCTTTGAGTAGGTCACAAATTTAGATTTTTTTTTGACATAGGAAATTTGTAACACATAATCCTAGGATCTAAAGAAAGCTCTGGAGGTCAGAGGAATGGCCTGAGCTGAAGACTCAACAGCCAGGCTGCCACTGAGGAGATGTTACTCAAATCAAAGCAACTAGCTAGCTATGATTTCCAAGGAAATGAACACAGCTGGCGGAAAAGTGGGGTTCCAAAAGCTGAGTCGCAGTGGACTTCAACATTAAGCTGGGAAGAGAACATAGGAGAGCAAAGAGACAAGGTGGTAAGGTTGGAGAGAAAAAAATTAGAGTTCTGTGTTCTAGGAAGGGTGATAGCAGAGTGACCTGTTAAATGCTGAACACACACAAGAAGCAGCTGAGGCCTGCCTAACAACAGCTGAGGCGGAAGGTGGGTGAGGTGAGCAAGCCTGAATTGATGGATGCCAGTCCATTCACTGGCCCCCTCAGGGGCTCCCTTCTGTGCACTGCAGAACTCTCAAGTCAGTGTACTCCTTTGCAAAATGGAAGGATTTGAACTAAGACCCCCTATACCCCCATGTAGCTCTAAAAGTCTGAGGTTTCATTAAGATCCTAATGGGGGCAGATTTTATTATTTTTGAGGAACTGATGCCACCTAGGTATTTGGAAACTGAAATTTGCTGGAGGGGGCTTCTCTTTTGAGGAAAGGTGAGCAGCGGGTGTGCAGGACTGTCAGCAAGCTGACCTTTGTGAATCCATAGTAACCTGTAGACCATCACTTGCAGGCGTGCATGCATATGAACATGAGAGAGAGAGAGAGAGAGAGAGAGAGAGAGAGAGAGAGAGAGAGAGAGAGAGACTTTTCCCCACAGGAAAATGAATCTAATTTCTATCTGTATTTTTGTTTTTGTTCCATGTGCAATATTGATCCTATTTAATTAAAGTTTCCAGAGTCTCATTAAATAGAGTTTGCTTTGGTAATTTCCCCAATATGAGCCTTCTTAATACTTTGATAATTCTGCCTTTCCCGTGGAAGCACCTAATTCCCTACTACCACCTGGTGGTAGCAAAAACATTACAAAATAGAGTAAAATGAGGAAAGCTGAATTTCCTCTTTAGTTCTTTATGCTCAAAGGTTGGATGTGAGTCTTCCCTGTCAGTCTTGACCTTGAGATATCCCCAATGCCTCCCACACCCTGGGACTCAATGAGCTGCATGGAAAACCAGCACCAGAACTTGGTCTGAGCCTGGGACCGATGAAATCGAAAGCCAGAATCATCAAGCACTTACCAAATATTCACAGTAGAATGACCCAAGTAGGCTGAGGTGGCCATAATAAAGGATTTTCTGAACACTCTTCCACTCTGCTTTAGAAACGATCTATGAGAGAATCATTATTAAAATTCTTACCTTTTGAATAAGTACTCTTAGAGAATAGAATCTGAGTGATTTGTTAGTCCTTCCTCTGTGTCAAACTGTGAGCATATCTGGTTGTTAAGGTGTGAACTTGAATTACCCACAAGCATAATGGCTAGCAATTGGATTCCTACACAAATAGCGAAGGCTCTGTGTTTCCTGGAGAGTAGAAAAATAAATGCCTTTAATTTAAAAGAAATATATAGGATTTATTCTGCTCTTACAAAGACACGCTGTTGTAAAGCATGCCTCCATGCTTCTGAAACCATAGGAGAAGCAGCTCTCAGGAGTAACAGGAAACCTAGATATTTCCCCCCATAGCTCTTCTACCTCCTGTCCTTCTGGGCTTCTGAGCCATCTCAGACAAGAGGGCCCAAGTTATAAGGCAGAGCCACAATAGTGAATGGCATCAAGTAAAATGGAAATTTCCTCTACAAGTCTTTACTGTCCTGAATGACCCTAAGACTTCACTAAATCAAATCACAGGGGTAAAGACTGTATGTTTTTCTCAATGAGAAGAATTGATCGAATATGACATGAATTCAAGATCACTTAGAAGGGTAAGTTCCCTGGATATTTATTTTTCAAATCATTCTGTATAAGTGTTTAAAATTGTAGTACTTAAATATTGAAGGTGGCAATTTTGCTAACCATGGCAGAAAATGAGAGGAAATGACTGGGACACAACTGAGGGTGGAAGGGTATTCTTACTACTACTCAAGTTTATAATTTGATGTGAAAAGAAATAAGAAGCCACTGGAAGCCTGAAATTATCTTTGTCAAAGCACTGGGCAGATGAGATGCGCTTGGTGGCACAGGTGTGAAATGGCCAGCATCCGACTGGCATTGAGACATTCTGGCGTGTTTGAGGGATGCAAAGATTACAGATCCCAGGCTTCATAGTCTCTCTCTTCGTTGTTAGAGTAGGCAGACCCGTGGGGTCAGAGTGAAGGTCTTACAATCACTTCCTCTCCACTGTGGATACAAACTCAGTTAGGGTAGTGGTGTCAGCTCTCCAACCTCATTCATTACCGCACAACCCAGAGCAGAGTCTAGCTCTCTAGTCATGAGGCTGTGTTCTTGCCAGTGCCTCAGAGACATCGCTAAGCCCATTCTAAAGTGTTTAGGCTTCAGAGATATGACTGAATAAGGGAAGAAAGCCATTGTGAAAGATGGATGGGATAGGACAGAAAAGTGAAGGAATCTTTCATTCAGCTGTATTGCTGTTGTAGCACCCAACTGTGTGCCTTGGGTGCCTTCTTCCTCCTCTTTTTCCTTTCCTGTATTTTGTTTTGTTTTATCCTTGTCTTTAGGTTGATCATTCCCCGAATCAATGCCTCAACTAGGTTCCAAGTATATATTTTCCAGTTTCCTACTGGGCATTTCCTCCTTAATTACCCCTGGCACCTTAATACAAAGATGTCCAAACTGGATGTCTTACCTCTACTGCCAAATGTCTTTCCTGGTTTCTTGACTACCATTGTCCTCCCAGGGATCTTGATACAAGCACTGAGTATCACTTTTACTTCTTTCTCATTGATGACCTGCTATGGCCTCCCTTCTACATGTCCCTTTCTCTCTCTATCATTCTTAGCTCAGGCTCTCACTGTCTTCTCCAAAGCTCTTTGAGATGGACTCTGTCATGGTTAATCTTCATAGTCAGTTTGCCTGGATTCAGAATCACCCAGAAGACACACACCTCCAGGCATGTCCAGAGAGGATTAACAGAGAAGTGAACACAAGAGGAGCCATCTTCTAGGCTAGGGTCCTGGGGTGGGGGAGAGAAATATGGAAACAAGGAGAAAATCAGTTGAGCACCAGCATTCCTCTATTGACTTCCAGACCTGTCGAGATGTGATCAGGCTGCCTCACATTTCTGCCTCCACAGTGAGAGCCACCACGACCACCTGGCCTTCTCCACCATGAGGGACTGTATATTCTCTTATGCCATGAGCTCCAAACCAATCATTTTTCCTTTAATTTGCTTCATGCCAGGGATTTGGTCACAGCAAAGAGAGAAGCAGCTAATGTAGTCTCTGGTTTTCCCCTGAGTCTCAGAGGCAGCACTGTTTTGTCATCAGTTTGATGGACAAGCTCAGACTTCGCTATATTCACACTGAGAAAATTTTTGGCAGTTCCTACTTATTACTTAGTACAGTTAAGACTTCTTAGCCTATAATTCTGAATCCCCCATAATCTTCTAATCATAGATAGGCCTTCATGAAAGGGTCACTGAAGTCTATTCTGCCATCTGGCTGCTTTGTCTTTGCACTCTTTCCATTGTTACCAATGTACCTTTCTTTGCAGGGACAGCCCTGGAAAATTTAAGACATAACCATATTATTTTGGCTTTTGCAGTACTGTTCAACCTACTATGACCATAAAGAAACCTTTATTAACTTCCCATTAAAAAGGATCCTTCGGAGGCTTGGATGAGAGCTCTGTCTATAAAGTGCTTGCCACCTAAACATGCTGACCATGATGCACCTGGATGTGGGGGCATAGTCTTGGAATAGCTGTCTCAAAATGAAAAGAGCATGCCCGAAGCCTTCCATTTGGTCCCCAGCACCACACACAAATCCTTGTCACGTGCTTTCCCCGTTATGTGCTTCTCTTTGTGAATCCCCACTTCTTCCTTTAAGTTAGGGTTGTTATTCCTGGAGCTTAAATCCAAAGTAAGCTATGAGCTCCAAGGGGAAAGATAGTGGTTCAGTTTAACCTATCTTTGTGTGAAGCTTAGGCTGTTGAGCTACATGATTACTCATTAACTATTAGTGGAGCGAATGACTAAATGGATGTTACTAAAAAGAAAAAAAAAGATAGCAGGCAAACTGAGTGGATGTAAGTAGAAAGAAAAAATGATTCAGAAGTTACCCATTGTAACACAGTTTTTGTTGTTATAATTTTTTTCCTTTATTTTGTTTTGCTTTTGGAAGGACAGGTAAAGGCAAGATGAAGGTGTCAGATGGGAAGACACTTTAGGGGGTGGTCCAGGATGAGGAGGACTTGAGATGTCAAGGAGAAGTGCGGGAGCATTTGCCTGGCTTTATCTCTTGTAGAATAAAAATTAAAAAAAAAAAAGAAAGAAAGAAAGCAGGGAGGGTATATAATACTCCTAAAAATTTATGTAGACCCAGATGTGGAGTCAACCTCTGATTACCTACTACTTATATATTTTAAAGAAATATGCAAAGATCCCGGTGCTTGCTTTTTTGTTTGTCTCCCAACATATGCATGAGGCAGCACAATTCGGGACTTGATTTACCTTTGCTGATTCAGCTTCTTTTTGCCTAGCTTATTTATGGCCACCGGAGAAGCATTGTGTCGCTGCTGATAAAGGACAACAGGGTTGCATCCTAGGCTCAGCCAGCAAGTTGGCTGTGAGACTTGAAGAAATTTGGGTACTTCCCCAGTGATAATTTTTCCTGAAACAAGGGAAGCCAGGGCCGTGTGAGAAAGGCCGCGTCTCGGACCGCAGTGTCTCAGAGATGGGATGTGTGTGCAGGTCTCTCTGGGAGCCTTGCTGAAAGGGAGACAACTTTCCATCAGGTCTGTAGTGGGGCCTGAGATTCTGCATGTCAAAGCAGCTCCTAAAAAGCCTATACTGCATAGCACAGTCCTAGACATTTGGAGAGAGAGAGACAGAGAGACAGAGAGACAGAGGAATGTGAATGTTCATCCAAGCCTGCTGTTCACAGCTTCAGCTGGCCATTTGGCTCATTTCAGAGCACACCCCAAACCCAGAGTCATACAGAGGTCCCATTAAAGATTTGTTTTTACTTGAGTGTATGTGTATGCCTGTGTTTGTGTGTATGTAGGCACACATGCATGCAGCTGCCTGTAAAGAACAGAAGGCACATTGGCTCCTCTGGAACTAGAGTTATGGGCAATTGTGAGCTACCCTATGTGGTACTTGGAACCAAACCCACATCCTCTGCAATAGTAGCAAGTGCTCTTAACCACTGAGCCACCTCTCCAGCCCCAGAGGTGAGTTTTTAATACATCACCTAGCTTAATCGGATATGAACTGGGGTTTGGTGACCACATATCTGCTGGATTCCCAACTAGGGAACAGCAAACATAAGGCCCAGAACCACTTGAATTCCACCAGGGACATTCCTGTTACTAGTGAGTGGTTTTCCTGAAAGAGTAACTTTTGTGCATTTTCCTAACTGACGCGAAATTCCCCTTTAAAGTCTCAGATGTACCCAGTCCTGTGTATAATTTATTTTTAAAAAGCTACTAGCATAGAAAACCAATTGTTTCTGCCTCTTTTACAATGATGAATGCTGTAGATTATTATCGTTCCCTCCTGTGGTAGGGGGTGGTGGTGGTAGTGGGAAGGAATGGCTATTAAGCAATTATGTTATTCAAACACATCATTATTATTATTACCAACACGAGTGGACTCATTATAATTGAACAATAAAGGCATGAGTGACTTTGCATTGTTATTAGTGTCTGTCTCAGGGCTCCTGCCTTTCCCAGGGGCCAGTGCATGCTGCAGATATGACTCAAAATGTACGGTACTCACAGTGCTCAACTCGCAGGCAATCGGGTGGCTTGAAGAATCCAGTGCATTCTTTTCAATTTTCTGGTTCCGGCCTGACAGTCCCTTGTACTCAGATAACTTGATCCTGGGCATCCGGTTTCCCTTACTCCTCTTTTGTTCTCCGCCCCTCTTTTTGGCTCATGACCCTTGCAACATTGTAACTGTCTCACTTATAACTTGTCAATCACTGCTTTTTCTTTTAGAATAAAATACAATTAAAAAAAATCAAGGCTGGACAGGCCAGTAGGGAACTAGACCTTCTGCATTCTCAACCACTTCTCTTCTACTTACTATACTGTTTTTATGTTCTAGAATGTTCCAACATCTCCAGTTTCTGGGAAGTTCTGCACCCTCTCACCTGGGAGAGCTGAACATGCTCTTCTTCCTGTTTGTAAGATTCTTTCTCTGGCTATTTCTTCTCCAAACTTCAGACATCAGTTTAAATTTCAATTTCTTATGGAGCCTTCTTTGACCTTAAGACTGATTCAGAGCTTCCTGGCAATCTCTTTGGTAACATTGGCTCTTCCTCAATGAGAACAGCATCTATACCAGTAGCAAGTAGTGCCTGCTGGCTGACACTAATGATGATAACCACTAATGATGATAACCCTTCCCAAAATAGTACCGCTCTCAACGCTGATTTCTCAATGTCTAACGTATATGTGGCCATAGAAGACACCTAGTAGTTGACCATTGAGGAAATGAACTTAAGATTGCCCGAGGCAACTGAATTTACAGAAAAATATGGGGAGAGCGAACTAAAGAGGCTGGGTCCCAGAGTCAGGAGCTAAGCTTTATCTTCCACAGACACAGCTTCTTCACCCCTCCAAAGTATGTTTGTCTCTTATATAAAGACACAGTAGGAAATATCCTATTTTGATTTAAATACCCAGAAGGGCTTTGACTTTGTAGGACCCTGGTATTTTCTTATGCCCTCTCTCTCTCTCTCTTTCTCTCTCACTTTAGGCTTTCATGAAACTGTGTCACATTCTAAGCTCATCTTTGTAACTATTGATGCTTGTGGCGCATTCTCCTGGCAATATTACTTTTTTCTGGTCTTGATTTTCTATCCTAAATATTTTCTCTGGCCTTGATTTGTTAAATTATTTACAGCTTTCTATTTGAGAATACCAAGTCTTATAAAGCCTCCACAAATCCTTGGTGGAATATAGTAGGGAGATATATGAAAGAAGTAAGTCATGAAGCTCCAAGATACATTCTCTTTAACTCGCAGAGCCTCCTTTCTGTAGATGGCACTGGTAGGAGCGAGGGAAAGAGAGAGAGTGGTTGGCAAGGGTATTCATCGGCACACGTAGATGTGGAAGGCTTTGCGGTACAAGAATCCTTCTGCAACAGAACGTGAAAGTGAATTTGTTCCTGCCCCTTGCTGAAGGTATCCCCAAGAGGCTCAGGAGTCTGAGTGAGCACTCTCTATTTACAGTCTGACTCTTTTCTGCAGGTGGCTCCATAGAGGAACTCAGTAATTGGTGCTGGATTCTGTATGAAAGCCACCTGTCCCCTGAGATCTGGTTGTTTATTATGAGGTCAGAATTAGAGTGTTTCTGTAGGCAAAACCATACTTTCTGATATTCTCCAACTCACCTTGGGTGTCCATGGAAACCTCATGTGCTTTAAGAAGCTGACATTCGTCCCTGTCTTAAAGGGGTGCAGGAGCAAGCAAGGGCTCCACTCGTGCTGTATGCCAGATGATACATGTATACCTCACAGAGACCAATTTAATTTCCACAGCTGCCCTGTGAAGTGGGATTTGGCTCTCATATTTAGGAAATGCAAGGCTCAGGGAGAGACTAGCCTGGGGTCATTTGCTAATGAGAGGGAATGCCAGAGTTCGATCCCAGATATCCTGACAGCGCACAGGGATCATGCTGTGTCACTTCTGTAACCTACAAGAGACAGGAAAGAAACAGGATGCTCTGCTGGTGGGAGAGAGGAGTCAGAGACAGGCAGAAGGCAAAGGACCTCCCCCAGACCACAGCCATCGCCCTTCCTGGCATCTAGGCTTTCCTGGATATGCTTATCCCCATCCCCACAAACAAAATAGAGATAACTGTTCAAGCATCCTTCTGAGCGGGAGGTTAATTCAGTTCTAAGGTGGGTACTCTATTGGTCACTTGCCCTTCACTGCAATAAGACAGCTTGCCCAAGGCAATTCAGAGGGGCCTTTATTTAAGCTTACAGTTCCAGAGGGACAGAAGAGTCTGTCATGACAGCAAGTAGCAGGAATGGTGCCAAGAGCAGGAAAAGAGTTCATATATTCAATTGCAAGCACAGTGCATGGCAGAGGTAGGGGTGACAACTGGAAGTAAGGCACAATTTTTACTCTCAAAGTCTATCCCTAGTGACCTGCTTCCTCCATCATGGAGACACGACCTAAAGGTCCCCAGACAGTGCCATCAACTGGGGACCAAGAATTCCAATGTCCAAGACTGTGGGGAACATTCTCATACAAAGCACCACGGATACTAATCGCTGAATGCTGGGGGGCATGGCCATGTTCTTTGCCCTTGGAAGCATGGCCCCATTTAAACTTCATAACAGTTAGTGTAGGAAGCGTCATCTTAAAGGTCACCCACTCTCAGGCTATTAGCAATGCTGGTTCCCCAGCTCCCTGTCTCCGCTTCTCATTGCGGCTGAGATGAACACTGCAACCATGAAGTTTGGGGATCCCCGTTAAAAAGAAAGGAGTCGATACAGAATGGATTCCGCAGACCTCCACAGAACTCAGTGTGGTGCACAAAGCTCCCCTGCTCCCCTCACTGACAGGCACACCACCCTTTACTTCCCAAGTTTCTTTCACTATCTCATGCGAGATTTAATTCCTACCTTAAGCTTTTGGGGCAGTAAAATATAATTTTATTGATTTATTGGATTCACACACCAACTTGGATTGATGAATTGGATTCACACACCAACTAACACAGCAGATGCCATTTTTCTTTCAGTCAGTTTCCACCAATGTTAGCATCTTGAAAATCGCAAGAATAATATTACAGCGACAGAATTAACCTATCACATTCTCACCTACTTCTCTCCAACCTCGTTCCTGACTGATCCCCATTGAAATTACTAGTCTGCTCTCCAACTCTGTAACTCTGTTCTGTATTTTTAAAATATGATTTCAAGAAGAGACTCTACATAAATGACTTTCGAGGCTTGCCTTTTTTTTCTTTTCTATTCTCCACGAATTCTCTGTAGATTCTCCCAGCTTTTCTTCTACATCAATGGTTTGCTTATTTTATTGCTGAGTAATATTTGTGTATGAAGACACCACAGTCTGTTTAACCATCTACTTGCTGAAGAACAGCCGGGTTTCCAGATTAGGTTTGTTATGACTGGAACTTTTCTAAACACTCATGTACAAGTTTTCATATGAACTTATCCTTACTTCTCTGGGACACATTCCCGGAAAGGCAATTGCCAAGTGTTCTGGTTAACTGTGTGTTTAGGTTTATAAGAATGCCAAATGTTTTTTCTAGAATGACTGTGCTATTACTGTACCCCTGCCAATGGTGTGGGAGTGGGTTGGTGTCTCTGAATCCTTCCCTTTTGTCTTCCTTAATTACTTCCCGAAAGCCGTGTTTCCAAATATGATCACATTGGAGTTTAAGGGCTTCAGGAGATGAATTTGAAGGATGGAAAACAATTCAGTCCATAGCACTAGTACACCCACTACCCTTAGGAAACCTGGCTTCCTCTCAACTCTCAAAAATTCAGCACAGCATCACTCCCATTTATTGATTTTATACTCCGTGAAAAGCTCTACGGAGATAGCTAACGGGGGACTCTCATCCCTTTTGGAGTTCACCGTAACTAGTTAGAGACCTGCAAAAGCTTTCTACATGTGGCTAAGTACTAAGTCTAAGTACCAAGAGGCATAATGGACCTGCATCCTGACTTCACCAGTTCCTGTGTGGGGTCTGAGCAAGTCACTTGTTTTCCATCTTTCAACTGAATAAGGTGATTCTTCTTTGGTCTTCTGCCTCCCAGTGTCGCCATGATCAAATGATGTGTTGCAGAGGTGTGAACCAGAGCACAGTAGTACACAAGGCTGGGTTCTCGTGGGGGATGGGGAGTCGTTGATGGGACTGCAGGGGAAGGGATGTGGATCAGAAGAGAGGACACTGAGGCAGAATGTGGAATAGCACCAGATGACACAGGACAGCCAGAGCTGCATTCCTAGATTTAATATTGAATCTCATGATTGGAAGACAGGTTCACAATGAAGCTGAGTGTGCATAACTGCCTTACACCTTTCAGAAAGCTTTATATTCATTTCCTTTGCTACGTGGTTCTTCGTTACATGGAGCAGACACTGTTTAAAGAGTTAAAATGATTTTTTAAAAGAGGTTAGCTAATTATCAAGGTTTCAAATTTGATAGCTAACAGATCTGTGGGTTCTAGCACTAACTCTTTAATCCAGGCCTTCCCACCAGCGGCAGGAAAGCACAGTCCAGGGGAAGGGACCTTGGACTTAGATTTGTCTCCTTTCTTACCCATGAATCCACATAGCCCAGCCAAGCTATGAGGCACCTCAGAGTTGCCAACATTGACCTGCTTGGTCTGGACTATCTAGAATTTGGGCACAGCTCCTCCCTACTTTGATGATAAAGACCAAGTTTCCTTTGATTTGTTAGTATTTACTTAAACAGAATCCCCTTCATCATAGATATTGCTAAAAACCCCAAATCAGCCCTTGCTGAAAAACGTGTGCCAATGAGGAGTTTTCTCCAAGGAGTCTTGGGGAAGAAAATCTATGACATTGTGAATGTACAAATTCTTGCTGAACCTCATAGCTCCATGTTGAACTGTAAGGTTGGTATTTGTTAACACCTTTATTATAGATGTACAGATCTGTTTACGGTGGATTCACCTTGGTCTTTTATCCATAGATATGTGAATTGACTTTCTTATTTGAATATCTTGCATATATACATTTATATATATATATATATATATATATATATATATATATATATATATATATATATATTACTTTTGTGAAGCTAAAAAAAATAAAAATAACAGATAACACCAAAACACATCTATGGAAGGATTAGTAATGACTCTTGATTTATGGTGGCCAGAATGACACAAGGCCTTGCACAGCTGACCTTTGGGAAAAACTGTATACACATAGGTAACTAAGCCAGGAACCACGTAGCCTAAATGCTCAAGTTCCTCAAAGGCTCAGATTTAAAATATAGCCTGCTATTGATAACTCTTGTGCGTATTTTCTACGAAAATAAAATTCTTCATTAGGATAACAGAGCATTAATCCATGGAGCTTGTTAATACCTTAGTTCACCTCTTAAGAACAATATTATCAAACTATATTGAAAGTAGAAATACCTAGTGGACTCGGCTACTTAACACTGTTGACCCTTCATCTCTTTTTTTCTTCTCCACTAACAGTGAAACCATGGTATTTTCTCTTGTGAAGATTGACTGGAAAAGTATACTGGGCTACTATGTAATTCCCTGGTGTTTGGGATAAGAGACCCCAGACATACATACACACACACACACACACATACAATAAAATTTCTGTTAACACCAGAGTATCCCAGTGTTCACCTTTTAGTAATTTCCCTACTCTCTTCTTTCTTTGCAAGGAGGAGAAACTTGCATACTTTGGAAGAAGCTGAAAAAGAATAAAAGTTCACAACCCACATAGCAAACTCCCTGGGTATCCTACCTCAACCACCACGTCAGTTCCCAACACTTGAATGTTGGGGATGATAAGCTATCAGGTTCTGTCAAGACTATGATGGGGCTCGGGGTGCCTTCCGAAGATGATGAAGTAACATGAAATAGTCCTACTGTTCTCTATCGAAACAATTTCATGGGCGATGAAAGGAACAGGAAGGGAGTGGACTTGGAACTGCTTGTCTGATATTCTACTGCTGCTAGGATATGCCCAGCATTTTGCAGGCCTGTGAAAGCAAACCCTACAGGGTCAGTATCTTACTCAGTAGCTTAATGATTAAACTATGGGTTTGGAGTCATACCAATGAGGTTTGAGGCCCTAGTGTAGTGTGGAATGCCTGCATCTGTAAAATAGCAACAGTAATAAGATCCAGTATGGAAAGTTGTCAGGATTCACCAGGATGGTGGATGGGAAAAGCTTAGGAGAGGGCCTGGTATCTCAGGAATGCTACATATTATCATCACTGCCATTGTCATTATTGAAGGGCAGATAGCAGTTGCTAAGTGCACAGAAAGTGCCTGGGATGATGGTTTCTTACAATCTGTACTCAATGTAAGAGAAAAAAAAAATTACAAGAGCAATTGAAGAGTATTCAGCAGGAGACTATCTCAGGAGCCTCAGCTTTCAATGTCCCACAGAAAAGTTCAAGCACTTTTTGAGGAAACTGTGTACCCCGTTTCAAGAAAGATGCAAGCACATGACACTGTGGTGCGCCGTTGCCTTTCTGCTGCCTCTCACATGAGCTGCCTGAAGGAACACCTGTGCTCAGAGGCAAACTTCCATTTCTGTCATTTCTCCCTTGGTGCCTGAAGTTATCGAGCATTTCTACAGAGAAATTCTTTGTATCATGCGAAGTTTAGATAGCGTTATGATGACTTATTTTAATTGTGCAGAACATGCAGTGCCCCTGAATGTTGTCTTAGCATACAGAGCTGGGTGGGCAGAGACATGTGTGAAGGAGGATACCTTCCCAAGAGCCCATGTCTCACTCTGATGGCGTTGCTTTAGCAGACACGTGTCCAGATGGGGTAATGGATGCCTTCTCCAAATGACAGCTTGCAGCTGGTCATAGGGATTAGCTTCCCTTCTAAACACCAGTGTGGCAGTCAACCCTGGATTATATTTTACTTTGGTTCCATCACAGTTTGAACGTGAACATGAACATGACTCCCCACAGGCTTCTGGGGTGAATGCTTAGACTCTAACTAGTAGCTCTATTTGGGGAGATAGTAGAGACCTGATGGTCCTAGGTCTCCCAGGGAATGCACCTTTGAATGTTATGTTTGGTCACAGCCATGTCTCCTTCCTTTTATTCCCGTCCTCCATGAGTCAAAGACTCTCCTACAACATGCCTCCACCCAGAACCAGCATGTTCTGCCCAGCACATGGAGGCAAGAAACTATAAACTGATGCTCTAAAACTATGAACAAAACCAGTTCTTCCAGGGCCATCAGGATAAAGGCACTTTGTCGCCACGCCTGACCACCTAAGTTTCATCTTCTAGCCGCATATGGTGGAACAAAGGAACTGACTCCAGAAAAATAGCCCTCTGACTCCTAAATGCAGGCCCTGATACAAGTACATGTACACGCACACACGCACACATGCACACACGCACACATGCACACACGCACACACACACACATGCATACACACACAGGCAGGGAGGGAGAGACAGAGGGATAATAAATAAATGTAATAAATTTTCATAATAATAACAGATACACTCTTCCTTTAAGTTATTCTTACAGGCATTCTGGTCACACTGAGAAGAAAGCTCACACCAGTCTTTATATCATCTCTACATTAGAAGCAATGACTTGTCCCTGTGCTTAGGACAAAAATGTCATAGTCTTGGACCTAGGAAATCTGTTCTGTGTTAACTCTCTTTATTATGTACTATGTTCTGCAGATGTTTTTTGGTTTGAATTTTTCAGTAGCTTCTCCTTTAAGGTTTACTTAATTTGAGATTTATTTGAATTGAAATGTTTGCGTTATAGCTGGACTATTGCAAACAGTTTGTGCAATCCAGCTTCGGCCAAAGATTTGACTTGAGTTATTAAGATACCAAGACATATTTTCTGACTCAAGCATTTTAAACAGAATGCCACTACATTTTAAAATGGAATTAAATGGTGCCAGTGTTTTTAGACTCCTATACAGTATGTGTTATGCAATAATAAAGAGTTCAGTGTATCTGTGAGATGATACAACTGGATTTTTTTCTCCCCCTCCAAACATACATCTCCTCCATATGGTTCCTCTGGCTCCTACCTTCGGCTGAAACACTAAAGCACTCTCCTGGTAACTGAGGCTGCTTATACACTTAGTCCCGTAGTCCCATAGACTCAAGAAAAATCACACTAAAAATGAAAATTAGCTATATCCCATGTTTTAATGGAGAGTTTGTGCGATCCATTCTGGATATACGAAGATGATGCAGAGAATTTGTAAATTTTACTTGTGGATGTGTGGGAGGATTTAATGCTCGTGGATTGCATGTTGACAAAGGTAAAACGCTTGCTGAGAATCATAAGAGGTCTAAATGGTGCATTTATTGTATTCCAGGGTCTCAAGGAAACATCTGTGAGATCATAATGAAAGTCAAAGGGAAAAGACTGTAGCTTAATACATGCGTTTAACGTTACACATAGCTGTTTGGGGACCGCATGAGATGCAAGAAATAAGATCCAGCTTTATTGGATTTACCAATTCTTCATCTGAAGTCTTCTCAAAATGAGTGTGGTTGATTCCTCAGCTGGATTGTAAACGAGAATTAATGACAGTTCCCAAGCCGAATCAAGGTCTGATGCTCCTAAGCTCAGGGCACTCCTCCCTTCCCTGCACTTTCCTTCCAGCTGGGCTCTGTGCGGTGCCATCTAAGGTGGGGCGTGCTGAACTCCTCCGTCCTTAGACACACAAGATCCCTTCTTGCTTAAATGGTAATGAGTAAATTACTTTCTGCCGCCTGACAGGAAGATGAATTGTTTAACAGTCATTACGCCGCCCCAAACTTAAAGCCCAGATGACAGTTCAATTCATATTCGAGTCAAAGAACTCAAAAGTTTTCATCATTCCTCCTCCTTCTCCCCTAGAACAGTCCTGGGACGCTTTGCGGTGCAGCAAAGCGGTGGGGGAGGGAGCACTCCCCTTTCCCTTGACTCCCTGCTGGGAGGGTCTTAGCGGTAAAGCAGGCAGAGAAATGATAAGATACTTAAGTTGGGTGGATCTGAGCCTCTCAATTCCCGGCCCGTTGCTGTTCACACAACATAAATACAATAATCACCCTCATCTGCTAAATGAGGGAGTGGAAATGGGCTAGCAGCTATCTAGCGTCAGTCTGGGGCATCCGCCGTGAGTGGTGTGTTTGGGGGAAACAGCAATGGCAGGCTGGCAGATCTTCCTTGAGAAGCGCCGTGCTTTTTCAACACATGAAACCGATTTTGATGCCCTCGCTGGGGACTGTGCAGGGGCGGCCAGGGCTAGAGAACAAAGGAGGATTTTCTATTATAATTGGGCAAGAGAGAAATCTTTCACAAAAGAGAAACTGTGGTGGTCTGGGCAAGGCTGTTGCCTTCCAGGCAGAGAGTGTCTTACCCACAGGAGCCCATGCGTCACTCCGATGAGCTTCGGAGCTGGTGGTGCCTGGCATTAAGCATCATTAGGGGATGCGGAGGTATCTGACAGTCGAGGAAGAAAGGAGAAGGGCTTTTCTTTTGCTGCAAATCTCCTCTTTTGGAGCCACCCATTGTCTCTGCAGATGTGGAAAAGGCAGCTTGAAGAGTGAAGAAATCAGGCTCTCTGCTTGGGCTGCGATGACAAGACGCCATAGACGAATAGTCTAAATAACAGCCGTCCTAGGCTTCTGGGAGCTGAGCAGGCCAAGGCACAGGTGCTTTGGGTTCTTGTTGAAGGTTCTTCCTAGATTGATGATAACTTATTGCACCAGGGTTTAGGGCTTTAACGTGGGAGTGTATTGCTATCTTAACCTTCAGTTCAGACCCTGCAGCTCCCAGAGCCCCATGTAGCCTCTGCAAGGGGTGATCTCCTGGCAGGAAATGCCTTCCCCTGCCCTGATGCAGCTTTGGGGGGTCTTTAAACCCCCTCCAGCCCCACCCTAGATCCCTATCATACCAGCACCTCCTTAGATAACACACAAAAACTCCCCTGCCTCCCCTGCATGGGGCAAGAGAGGAACCTCAAGCCCTTGTAGGTCTCCAAGAGTCTGGCACTGGTCTTGCCTGACAGTAGCAGTCAGGGAAGGTTCCTGATGTCCAGGGAGGGCAGCGAGCATGGGCCAAACCCTCAGAAAAGAGCATTTGTGATTTTTCTTTAGATTTTACTAACTTGTCTGTCTCTGGTAGTCCACGGTTATCAGTTTTCTGATCTGTGAAATTGAGGTAATTATAATTGCTACTTTGCAAGGCTATTGAGAGACTCTAGTGAAATGTGGAGGCCAAGAGCTTGATACATGGTCAAATATTGTTTCAAATTGTTGGAAGACTTTTTTTCCTTCTTGTCTTACTGAGGGGTTTGGAAACCAAAGAGAATTAATTTGCAAGTTTAACTGTGGCTTTTCTTTAGTTAGATGATCTTTAATTTTCTTATAAAATTAAGAAAATAGAGGAAAATAGTGAAAACTGTTTAGTGCAGAACAATCTGGAGCTGTTGTTTTCGTTGTGTAAAAGTAACTTTTATTCGCCTGCTTCTGTTGTTGCTTCAGAGGATTAATGCCTCCATCTGCTAACCTAGGCCTAGTCCTGGAAGCTTCTAGCCTCCATACAATCTAACCTAGTCCTAGAACGTTTCTGCCTCTGAGTCTTACTGCTTGATAAGCTCACCCTGTCTTGTTATTTCAGAGCTCAGAGCTGACTGTTTCAACTCATCTCTTCTGGTGCAAACTCATCTCCTCTGAATTGCTCTGCTTGACCTCAAACTAACTCCAACAATCTTTTCTAATCTTCTGGCTCCTTTTTATTCTCTGGCTAATTCAGTCTTCACCTGAGTTCTGATTCTGCAACCTGTCTTTTTATTACCATCCTGGTAAAAACTGTGTCTTCCCTCTGATTGTTCCTTAAGCAGCCTCCCTTTCCTCCCTCTTCTCTTGAGAGTTGGGTGTATCCTGTTCTGTCATGTCTTTCTCTGATTTGTCACTGTTCCTGCCACTCAATTAAGCATCACTTTCAAACATGGGTGCTTCCTTCTACAAACTAACTTTACCTTCATTGTTTGGGATTAAAAGCCTATACCATCAAAACCTGAATCTAAGCCTTTCTTTACCTGAAACTTGCTTTATAGCAGGCTGGCCTTGAACTCAGTCAGGTATGCTTACCTCTGTTTCCTGGATTAAAGGTGTGGTTGTATTCCAGCTGGATCACGAAGACCTAAAGGGTCTTTATATGTGATCTCTTACCAGAGCAGCTATGTTCTGAATTAATATTCTTCCACATTGTTGTTTGAAGTTTTCATCTGTTTGTTTTGAGACAAGGTCTTTTATAGCCCAGGCAGGCCTCAAATTTGCCATGTAGTGGAGAATGATGTTGAACTCTTAATCCTCCTTGCCTCTATACCCCAAGTGCTAGGGTTATAGGCATATACCACCACACCTCATTGCTAGGATGCAAGGAATCAAGGGTGGAGCTTTCTGCATGCTAGACAGGAAGTACTCTACTGAGCTATACCTCCAGTGCAGATGCTCATTCCTGAAGGGACCCTCCAAGACACAAAGGAGATTTCTTTACACCAGAGGGTCAAGGGCAGCGAATATGAGACAAAGACAGGAGCTAGAGGACGAGGGAGAAGGGGTAAGGAACAAGTGAGAATGGAAAGGGGTATTTGTCCTGGGGAACAAGGACACAGGACTGCCTTTGGATCGAAAGGAGACAGACATGGCCTATAAGCAAATGGCAGTTTATAAAGGCAAAAGAACCTCGTGTTAAGATGAGGTGCTTAATTTTGACTGGACAGGTTAATTAGGGTAGCCACAAGGGGGCTTTTGATTGCTGGACTTCAATACTTTGATAGGTAGACCTTGCTAGTCAGCCTCAGGAGGAGGAAGTAGTCAAATAAGGGACTAGACCTTGGTGGCGAGCTTTGGGAATGTAATCTAATGGCTTTTAGCAAGGCAGAGGGAAGAGGGGTGCCAGCCAAGGATTTTACATCCAGGGATTATTAGTTATCTTTTCCCTGGGCATGAATTGTGTGTCCTCCACTAGCATAGAGGCTTCTAAAATATTATCTAGCACCAACCAGGACTGGCTAACAGTAAATGTTTCCCCAGTAAACATCACTTGGATGATTGACCTCATTCATGCTGTTTTGGGTAGGGGACTGAAGTCAAAAGAGAAAAGGAAGTTTTTCAGTTTTGAGCCAAAGTAATGGCATCACTGTCCTCTCTGCGGTGGCTCCTCCAGTGGTGTGCTGCCCTTCTTTCTCCAGGCCTGAAGAAAGCTGCAAGGGAGGCCACCCTGCATTCCTCTTCCATGCAATCCTAAAATGTCTCTCATGGCTCACAGGTGGTAAACCTCCTCTGGGGAATCAAAATGTCTTGACTAAGAGCTCAAGAGATTAGGGAGCAGTCGGGTTTAGTTTACGGAGACTTCAAACCCAATGAACTCATCAGGAGATTAAGGATACCTTTCCTTGTACGACATAAAGACTCAGCCCAGATAATCTCCGGCTGTGTGTCATTTCCTGGAGATGTATGAACAAATGTCTATTCATCCCAGACAAGGCACCAATGACAGACCAAAGAAATGATTCTACCCACATCTAATTTAGTGAAACAATGAGTTTATTGGGGTTACCTGCAGGGTTTGGGGGAGGGGTTGCTTATAGGAGCTGGATGACTCAAAGGCAGTTGGTTACTGGAAAGGCCATTCCACCCACAATTCTCCCAAAAGCTCCAGTCCTGGGACCTCGGTCCCCAGCTGGCAGGTAGCTCCTCTGAAAAGTCTCCTATTGCCAATAATTGTTTATTACTTATATAACCTCGGGGGAGGGGCATCTTGAGTCTTGTGACTGTCTCAGCTTCCTGAGCCTTGGGGGTTTGCTTAGCCTCCTGGGTCTTTGTGATTGCCACCCTCCCTGTGCTTTTCCCCCTAGTAGGGAATGTTTCAATTGTAAGAAAATAGCTACGGGACACACCCCAAACTATGGATGGTATCCTTCCTACCAGCAACAGTAGTGGGGTTCTGAGGCAGAGGCAGAGCCTGCAGCATGCCCCTTTTCTCCTCACAGTACACCCACAACCCCCTTCCCCACAGCACTCATTTTGTAAACTGAAAAGCAGGATACACCGTTTTGACAAAGGAGGTGTTTTTCTGAGTGGTGGACTGTTGTCCTTCTGTAGAGAGTCTTATAGAGAATAAACATCAAATCCCATCTGCTGCACGTTGCCGTGAATACACGTTACTAAAAAGGAGAAACTACATGAAGAGAAATACAAGTTGCGTTTTATGTGCCTATAAGTGCATCAGGTAACTTAGGATTTAAACACTGGCTTTGAAGACAGTTCCAGAATACGTAAACCAGCAGCTGTGGTAAGCAAGCTTCTCAAGAAAACAGTTGAAGATGCCTACATTATTAAAGGCTTGAATATTTTATTAAAATGTTTATTATAAAGCTATCATAAGGCCATTTACAGAAAAACTTAAATATATGGAAACAAATTCACTTATACTTTTATAGCCTTACAAAGCAATAGCATTTGATTCTATTTTCTTCTAAACTCTTGAATTTTGCTGAGACAGTGACAAGCACTAGTTTGTCTTGGGTTTAGATCCAGTCCCTGTCACTTAATAGCCATGTGATTTCGGGCGCCTGACTTTGCCTCTCTGTGCCTCTGTTCCATCATCTACAAGATGGAGATACCAGAGTGCTCACTAGGTAGGATCAGAATTTAGTAAAATGACGCAAGCCAGGTAAACTATTGTAATCCCAGCTATCCTGGAGCCCCATGCAGGAGGATCACCTGAGCCCTCACGTTTAAAAGCATCCTGGAAAATGTAATAAGACTACACTGAAAATATTTCAAGGACTTAGAGAAGGGGCTGGAGAGGTGGCTCAGTGATTTGGAGCGCTTGCTGCTCTTCCCTGGGGCTGGAGTTCACGTCTTAGAACCCTCACCAGGGCCTTTCCAACCACCTGAAACTCAAACTCCAGGGCAATCAGGAACCTTTTCCTGGACTCTGGGGGCAACTGCACTTGTACATGTTCATACTCACACACACACACACACATACATACACACACACATACACACACACATATCACATATATTTAAAAATAAAAATCTTCCGAGATTTAGAAGAATTATAGACATGATTAGGTGCCTCCATACATATATTTAATATCTGTTCATTTTTTATTTTATACAGTTATACTTATCCCATATGTATATTTTAAATTCTTTTAATTTAATTATGCTTTATCGAATTCCTCTTTCACATCCTCGAGTTTTCAAGACTTTTTAGTAGAGATGTGTCCTGGCTTTTCTTTTTTTTTTTATGTTATGTTAAACAACACTCAGTTAATACCATCAGGAAGATCAGTTGACCTTGTTTAGGATAGATTCCCAAAATCGGAGTACTGGGGTCAAAGGTTATAAAGTTATTGCTCCAGATATTCCTGATACATCTTGCCAAATTGCTTTTCAAGTACCTTGAATGAGTTTAGATTCCTATCAGAAAGCAGAAAATGTGCGCCTCAGCAGGTAAAGGGACGGTCCCTTAACAGCGAACATGCACACTGCTTCCAGCATGCTGAGAGCCAAGTCTCACACTGGGGGTGCTGAGTCAGGACCCCTTAGTCTGCCTGTCTTCTAGAGCACCAGGCCAGAAACTAACAGTTATAAGCTGTCTTTTATGTAGGCACAGAAGAGGGACCTAACCCACCATGGAGGTCTGGGAAGGCTTCCTGGAAGGGGCAAGCTTGAGTTTGGAATTGGATGGAGAAGAGTAGGTAGATAAGTTGCGGGTGTGGTGGTTGTAGGGTAGAGGTTTGCACCACAGTAAGAGAATAGTGCATGTGTAGGACTGAGGGAGATGGTGTCTGGGGGTTGGGGGCACATTAGTAGGAACTTGTACTGGCTGGTTTTAGGTTCAACTCAACATAAACTAGAGTCATTTTAAAGCGGGAACCTCAATTGAGAAAATTACCCTACCATCCTGGTCTCTGGGCAAGTGTGTGAAGCATTTTCTTGATTGGAGATTGACGTGGGAGGGCCCAGCTCACTGTATGGCCCGGTGTCCGTGGGTGCTGTAAGAAAGCAGGCTGAGCAAGCCAGTAAGCACCTCTATGGCCTCTGCATCAGTTCCTGCCCTGCTTGACTTCCTGCCCAGACTTCCCTCAGCGATGGACTTGGAAATCTAAGTGAAAGAAAACCTTTCTTCTCCGAGTTCCTGTAGTTGTTTTATCACAGCCATAGAAGCCTAACTAAGAAGGACTACTTTTAGACAGATTTGAAGGTATTCTGAGGATAGAGGCCAGGGCAGATTACACTGTGTGTTTCTTGTGTGTGTGTGTGTGTGTGTGTGTGTGTGTGTGTGTGTGTGTGTGCGTGTGCGTGTGTGTGCGTGCGTGCGTGCGCGCAGGTGTTCCTGCACACATGTGCATGTTATATGGAGACCAGAGAAACAACCCTCAGGCTCCAGGTGTTTTTCCTCAGGTGTTATGCATGCTTCTTTATGAAATAGGGTCTCTCACAGGTATGGGGCTCACTTTTTTAGGGCTAGACTGGCTGGCCATCAAGGTTCAGGAATCCAGTGTTCTCTTACCAGGCACTACAGCTGCCACCACACCTAAGTTTTTAAGTGGGTGCTGGGAATGAAGCACAGGTCCTCACACTTGCATGACTAGCACTGTACTGAAGGTCCAATCTTTCACCTAGCTTAGAAATCAGTGTCTGTAACGGTTGCCACTTAATGGTTGATTGCTTAGTTGGTTGGTTGGTCGGTGGTAGGTTTATTAAAACAAGCCTTAGGAGAGTCTTACGAAAGAGTTGCTGATTGAATGTGGGCACATTTGTCCATCAGGTTGCAGTTTTGCATAGCCTGTTAGCACTAGCATGCATCCAAATGAGGTTCGCCTGCTTGCCTGACAGCGTGATGAAACAGATGTGTCACCTTCAATGTCTTCCAACCACTCAACCCTTCTCCATTTGCCGCTCTGCTTTTTCCTTTTCAAAACCAGACTTTTGAAGCCCTATCCTGCAAAATTTTTCTCTAAACCACCCCCAAGACACCCTGGAGAAGGCTGGGGAGGGAGATGTTTCCATAGTAATGGAGGCCGGTGATTAAGGGATCTGGCCCTCATCTTTCCAGAAGCATGTGAGTTTCAGATGCTGTCACGCAGGGATAGATATTCCTGCCACCTGATGATCTCTGGATGTGGAATGTCAGGCACAAAGCTAGCAGGTTAAGGGGTTGCCTAGGGCTGGGCAGGAAATGCCCCTTTTGCCTCACAAGTCTACTGTGGCAAAGAGCCTTCAAGCAAGGTCACCTGATATGGCCCCCTTCTTCTCTGTATTCTTGTCTTCTCAATGGCACGTACAATGACTAGTGACTTATAATAGTTCTACTTCATCCTCAGCTGTCCCTGGACACTGGTCAGACCAAGCCACTGGCCAGTGGCTGGGAAGGTAAGGGGTCACATGAAGTGACCACTCCCATCAAAAGATTTACCTTTTATTTTTTAATCACTGAAAAGCAAGAACTTGTATCTTTTCAGCTGCCTGGATAGAAAAAAAAATTCATCTAGGATGATGCTTTTTTTTTCTTTCTTTCTTTCTTTCTTTTTTTTTTTATACCTCCTTCACCTCCGGAAAACATTATAATTCCTTCCCAGCAGATTTCCTAGATCTTAAATATCAACTCAAACATTTATGCATGAAAAATTAGAAGGCATGAATGATGCATGTGTTTCCAGCCAGCCTGCTTGTAAATCTCCCTCCTTCCTTTGAGGAGCCCCGGATGGCAGCCAGAGCCTCATTCTCAACCCCTATTTCAAAGACACCTGAGATAAAAATTTCTATTTGTTTCCCACTCGCTTGCTTTGCCTGTCAGCCTTCCCTTGTGGCAGATGTGCCTGCTATTATCTGCTCTGAGATGTTGTTCTTTCACTTGACCAGATTACAGCACAACCGTCAGCTTGCTCTTTGACAATGCTTCTTCACTGGGGATTTGCGAGGATTAATGAGATAATGTTTGAAGACCACTTTAAATTTATATAAACTCTTTGTGTTGAGGCTTGGGGATTGTTATCTCACGGTTGTGACACTGTATCTCCATGTGAGAAGTTGTAAAGGCTTTGCAAACATTTGGATCTGGTTCAGTGCGATGATGAAGCCATTGGCTCTTAGGGTTTAAAAGAGGACCTCAGGACCGAATTGAGTCCTACCCTCAAAGTGAGAGGCAAAGAGAAGTCCGAGGCCAGAGAATGAAAGGTATAGAAGCAGTGCCACACTCAGGGGCACAGCCACATTTAGCATTTAGGTGCTTTGATGCCCAGTTCTGCTGTCCAAGATGGCTGTGGGTTGAGTTATGTGCCTCCCACACCATATTCACTGTGAAGTCCTAACCCCCAGGAACACAGAATGAGTTCTTTGTCACAAAAGGGAGTTTACAACTATGATTAATTAAGATGCAGAGAAGGTTGGGCCCCTAACTGATGGTACCGAACCTTTCTGGAAGGGAGAGCTTTGCACACAGGCAAGCTTATAAAATATCAGGTGGCATGGAAACAGCCATTCACAATCCTGGGCGGAATGTGGAGTAATCCTCCCTTGCCAGCCTCAGAGTCAACCAGTCCTGCTGACACCTACCTGTTGCATGTGTGGCCTCCTGAGGTGTAACTTTTGCTATTACTGAAAGACTGAGGTGGGAAGTAAGGGAATTGTGATACCAAGGCCACAAAGTGATGTAGAAAAAGGGCCCCAGGCCGAGCCCAGCACACACATCATACAAACTTCAGCCATCATGTCCCTTGCTATTATTATTGTTGTTGTTGTTGTTATTGCTTATTATTATTATAGGTCAGTTCACTTTTTAAAAACTTAAATCCTTACCTCTTCTAAGCTCTAATAACCACAAAAATCTAAAATTGGTTTCTTAATACATATTCAAACAAGTACATAAGTAATTTAGATTGTTTTATTTTCTTAGCAACTTACACCTTACAGGTAGAAACCATCCCTTTCATAGTGTGGTAAAATAACTCAGCGAGAAGGCAGGCACCTGATGGGGAGAGGAGAAGGGGAACACAGACTGTCTACAGACTCTGAGAGATTAGGACCACAGTCATGATAGGGCTGTGGACTCTGAGGTGAAAAGGAGGCCGCTTTCCTCCATCATAGCGAGTAGGCTCAGTAACACTGAAAAGGGATAACCAGTGCTGGGGACATGGCTTCATCAGTAAAAGACGTGGAAGTCTGAGGACCTGAGTTCATTCCCCACAACCCATGTTAAAAAACAAACAAAACAAACAACAACAACAAAAAAAAAAAAAAAAAAAAAAAAAAACAAGGATGGTGCCACGTGCTTATCATTCCTGTTCTGAGGATGCACAGATAGGCAGATCCCTAGGGTTCACTGGCCACCCTGCTTCACCGTACTCATGAGCCCCAGATCCCAGTCCAGTGAGAGACCTTGTTTAAAAAGACATGGTGGATGGCATTTAAGGAGCCCAGGTAGAGCTGCAGCCTCCATGCGTGTGTGTGTGTGTGTGTGTGTGTGTGTGTGTGTGTGTGTAAGAAAGAGAGAAAGAGAGACAGAGAGAGTACACATACACAGAAGTGAAAGTCGATGACAGAGCTCATGCCTGCTGACCTTGACTTTTTAACAAAATAAACTGATGTATGACAAACTAATGACAACCTAAAAGTATCAGAGTTTTAGGTATTAAAATTGTATTAGACTCATCCAAGACTAACTTTGTTTGTCAAAGGGTGGAGGCTAGTTGTTTTTTGGGGGGGGAGAAAAGGGAAAAAGAAAAAAGCTAGACTTTGAACCTGAACTATGGTTCTTAAAACACTACTCTAATTGCTTCTGGATTTGATTTGGAGGTTGACCTTTGACCAGAAACTTTGGTTTCCCAGAATGAGGAATCTCTCTCAATAAAGGCTTATTTGACTGCTCAGAAATGGGTGGAATGTTGATCAGACACTATGTAGTTTCCCAAGTTCTGGCTCAGTCCTACCTTGCAGTTCACCATATTGACCCCAAGGTGAGCAGGGTGGCCAGTGAATCTGGCAAATGACTGACCAAAAAAAAAAAAAAGGTGGGGGGGAATGCTGATAAATCTCCAGATAATTTTGGGGACATAGAACCTGCTTTCTTGCCAAGAAGAGAAGAAGCCAGAGAGAAAGAAATGAGCTAGGTGAGTCTGTTAAAAAAAAAATGAGCTGGAGAATCAAGAGTAAAAGGAACAAATAGCCATGGAGCCTTTCCTGATAGCTGCCATTGTGCCATTAGGATAGACTAGCAGGTGGAGATTCTCCTTTCTATTGAGCAAACAGAACTTCTGAGAGGTGAGGTGAGGCAGAGCTGATGGAGGGCAGAGCTCAGGTTATAACCAAGCCTCAATGCTGCTGGCATCCACTGTAACCTACTGTGAGGGTCATAACCAAGGGAGGGTGGAGGGAAGGAGCTGTCATCAGCAAATATCTGAGAACCTGAGGGCCCAAGGGAAGCAGGTCCCAGAAAAGTAAGGACAATGGCTCCGCCACTAGTTCCCCATGTATGTCAATGGCCCTATTGAGCTCCCAGGGCAGGATCAACTCTAGTTGGAACAAGATGATGACGTTGGGAGGGAAACACTGGCTCTTGTTGGATTGCCCATGACTCTTTGAAATGTAGTGCTTACCATTTCCCTGACTCGCTAGAAGTAGATCCGTCTCTACTTAGCCAGGGGGAAAAGCAGCCCCAGCCAGATCTGCAAAGCTAAGTAACCAGGTTACCGCAGGGCAGGAGTAAATCAGTCAAGATAATCACATTTGGCAGTATGCAAAGCCGTTGTGCTTGGACAGTACAAATTCATTTTGTGGTTTTAAAAAAAAATGCTGTTTATTTATTGTGGAAAATCACTGAACTCGTGGGCACTCTACTTAGCGTTCAACATCTCCACTCATGGAAAACATATGTTCTTGGTGGTAGAGTTATCATGGTGTTAGGTACATATGTACTAGTGTGACACGCACCCCAGCTAAAGACTCAGTGAACTGTGTTTTCATTTACACTTGTGTTTTTCAAACCTCTCGCTCTCTCCAAAGGAAGGGCTTACGCCTTGAAAGGAAGTGTCAGCAACTGAACATGCTGGCTAATTTGATTTCTTGAGGAGAAATGTGAAAGGGATTGAGGTGGTTTATTATGTTAAATCTCAAATAAACCTGGACAATTAAAAATGGAAAGGCAGCCAGAACTAATTAAAAGGAGAAGAGAATGAGAAATGCCAGGCATCTGGGATAAATTTATTATTGCATTTGAGCACTGTGTTTAGCTCCGGGCCTCCTTGTGGCTCAGGCATTCGAAAAAATAATTTGGGTTAATAAAGTTTCATAGGTTCATTTACAGAAAACTACTGATGACCACTGCCATGAAAGAACACTTGACTGAATGGTTAGCATGGGGATGGGAATGTAAATAGGACAGGAAGTCACCCCTTTGCTCCCAGCCCTGCCCCTGCCTGAAGGTGGTTGATACTGTATCCTTCCTTGTGCTCAGCCCACCCATTATCTGTGTGCACCAGCAGGGATGGGGGTCTAGGCTTTATGTTTGTTTGGCATCCTTTCTCTCCAAGGTCGGATCGCCTGCTGAGAGAGTATGGAGCGCAGAACTCTCAGCATCCAGAAAGTGAGCGGGAAGGCATTAAAAATAACTGCTAGGAAAGCATTTGTTTCTTTATGCTGCATCTTCCTCCCTGTTGACATGGAGTCCAGCCCCTTGCTAAACTCCATATGGCTCCCATTCCCATGTTCATGGCCTCATTGATTCCCTGAACCTCCAGGAGACACTGCTACCACAGGCTCTCCCGCAGCAGAGCTGTCTTTTAGACTGGGGTAAAAGAAGAGGCCTGGGGGGGATTGGGAACACTGAGGTAGGGTTGGGAGGAGGATGACCACAGGGAGAGTTTACCTGGAGATAAGGGTGGTTCCCCATGAGTTGGCTCCATGGTCTCACTTTCACTTTGGGTACCAAAGGGAAACTGCTCATGTATAAGCTGAGGCTCTACATCTGACGTTAGCGAGGAAACTTTAAAATGTGAAAACAGCCACCAAGATGAACAAGACCAGGAGATCCAAGAGTAATGAACCTTACCAGGGACTGTATCAATTGCGCAGATAAGTATGAAACCAACCACACAGACACTCAGGATGATAAATGATGGGGGGGAGGGGCGCGGTGTCTACTATGTTAGTAAAAGCTTAACTCTAAAGCTGCCTTCATTTTTAAAGGCGGAGCTACCATTAGATATGGTGAGTTATAGTGTCATTCTAGAGAGCAAATGATTATAAAGGTGTTTTCGGAGCACAAAGGTATTGAACAAAAGTGGGGGGGGAGGATGAGGAAAAGGAGAAGCATGCCAGTTGCTCTTCCATTGCTGTGGTGGAGCATGATGACCAGGGACACCTTACAGCAGAGTTTACCTGGCTTATGGTTCTAGATGTCCAGGTGCCCGTGGAGGCAAGAAATGTGTGGAAGGAGCAGGAAGCCGAGAGATCACATCATAACCTCACACAGGAAACAGAGATCGCGAACTGGAAGTGAGACAAAGCTATAAGCTCCCAAAGCCCAGTCTTTCTCCAGCAAGGCTCCACGAAGAGTACCACCAGCTGGAGACCACATGTTTGCTAGATGAGCCAATGGGGGATATTTCACTTAACTGCAGCAAGTGTCGCATCCCACGTTGTTGCTCCTGGCTCTCGTGGTTTTAAGCAAGGGGCCTTGTGTGGAGGCTTGCATTGATACTAGAGTATAAGAGTCTATTAGGCTATCTATCGCTTACACATCTATCCGAACTCTGCCTTCTTCGGGGTAAATCTCAAAGGCATGTGCATAACCACCCATTCAAAGTGCTAACAGCAAACAATGAACAAACAGGAAACCAGTAAACCAATGCTCTACTCATCTCAAGGGGTTGTTATGAGGCAGGGTCTTGCTGTGTAGTCAGGCTGGCCTTCATCTCACCATCCTCCTGCCTCTGCCTCTTCAGTGCTAAGCTTACAGGCATGAGCCTCCACACTTGCGAAAGTGTTTCTTTTCTGACAGTCACGTGATAGATCGGCAGTAAACGTTTGCTAAATCTGAAGGTGTGCCTCTGCTTGCGCAAGGTGAAGCACTGCAAGTTCTGCCCACATGCCTTCCAGAGAGCTAGGGAACTACTTAGGTGACCCCCTTCCCTGATACATTGCCCTCAACCTTCCTTCCCTGTCGCTCTGGCCTCGGGGCTCTTTGTGGCCATCCCTCTGCAGCATTCAGAAGGCTCCATCTGAATTGCATTGGACCTGATGGGCAGCCTCTCTGGGTAAAAGCCCCTCTCTCACCCACAGGTTTCACATTAAGGAAAGTTGCACTGTACCTTAGGAGCTATGGCCTGAGGAATAGGGTCCAAAGGGAATATGGGAGAATCAATTAATGATCCCGGACACCTCAAATAAATTTTTCAGCAGGGTCCTGGAGAAAGTACAGCGTCAGCAACACCAGACTGATTTCAAATACGTGAAATATATTCAAGTAGCAAAATTCAGAAGCAGAACTACACTATGATTTTATCCAGAGTCATTTTTTTTAATTATTGTTGAGAGTCAGAATCTAGTTACAGAGAGATGATTTGATGTTGATGCCCAGACTCTGCCTGTAAAATGAGATACAGGGCAACATTTGCCCGATGACCTTTTTCTTCTAGAGGACAATTAATAGATCTTATTTTTGTAGAGCTATGCTCTTGTCAGTTTAAATACAGTTTGCTGACCAAACGGGAGAACAAGCTTTATCTTCAACTGGCCAAATGCTCTTGTCCCCCACTGCCTGGAAGCCAGCTGGCTGGCTGGTGTGAGTAAAATTTTAGCTTTATCAGCCCAGCAATGGAGTGGAAATAATAAACACAGGGTTCAAATGAAAAGAAAGCAAAAAGTAGAACACATCTAAGAAGAATGAAACCCTTTAAATGAAATACATCTTTCTCAATAATGGGAGTTCTGATGTTTTGTGTGTCGTTAGTGTAATAGCTTTTCTGGAGTGTGCAACACATTGGGGCAGCCCAGTCAGACCAAAGGACAAACAGCCTCCAATCATTTGTCCACTGAGCCATTGGTGAGTCACCTGTCATCCATAGGCCTTGGTTTCCCCATTCATCCCCTGGTGATGGCAGCGTGTTTCAGATTCCTGTTGTAGTCTGTGGAATAAATAGCAGTGGCTTACTGTCCTATGTTTGCTGTAATAGGCACTAAAGTTACGAGCAACATGAATACACAGAATAAATTTTGCTTTCTACGTGCATAGGCGTATTTGCAGACCTGACAGATAAAGGCAAAATGGGAATAACTTAGAAAATGTGTCCAGGCAAAGCCAGGGCTGCTGTATAGACCATCGAAGGAGGGCTAGTTTGGCAAAACAGTTGTGTGAGAAAATATGTCTTCTGGAAGGGCTCACTGAAGAGGACTTATCTGTCATAGATATTTTAGGGAGTGATGCATTGGTACAAAATGGTGGGATGAAATGATATTTGGGATGCCATTCAAGTTCAAGATTCTGGATTCTAAAATATTATTCATGCTCAAAATAGATGAGTGAGAAAACTCCCGAAGAACCATCATTGTAACTTACATTATTCGTGGGCCCCCAGGGTAAACATCCCACAGAGCTCTGCACTCTCTGCTTGCTGCTGCAATGATATTCACTCAGATAAAGCATGGGCATCAAAAACTAGAAATGCCACCAGACAAGATGTAGCCAGTAGGTGCTGGGGCACCTCCCAAACTCCCCAAATATCCAATTATTAGCAATTGTAGTGTAGAAAGCTGAAGAAGATGCTTTCCATGTAAGGGGTAAGATCATTTCCTGAAAAAAAAATAAAAAGCCTTGTCTAAGGTCAGGCCCCAGGAGAGAGGATTGGCAGTTTAACAACAAACATCTTAGGACAAACAAGGTGATGGATATTTGCAGTTCCAGAAGTTCAGAAGTTGAGGCATGAGGATCACGAGTTCAATGCAAGATTGAGCTGCATAGTAAGATGTCTCTCAAAAAAGTAATACGTGCATTTTCCCAGTTGCAATGGGTTCTTATGATGCCAGTAACAAGAGGCATCGGAAAGAGCCTGGGCGGAGGCTATGGAGCCAGTGACTATTTTCCATTGAGAGTTAATTGTTAACCACAAAAACTCCATGAAAACAAAATTTATAGGGCCACTGCTCTGTGACACATAAGTTTTTTAACAAGCAAGAGAGCTTCCCATGCCTTCATGAAGCATATGCTCCAGGAAAGAGAAATCAGACATCTAGTCATAGCCAAGGCAGAGGTGGTTGGATGGTGCTAAGTGCTGGAAAGAACATAAACCAAGGCAGATAACCGTAGGCAGGGGGACAGGGATGGGTGTGGTTTCTGTAAACATGTATAGAAAGTGGTCCAGGTGGGCCTCGATGATGTTAGCCAAGTGGACTCACAAAAAGAACATTCCAGACAACACATGGGAGCATAAATGTGAGTGTCATCCGTATCCTCTTGCTATTTAAGATGGTGAGAAAAATTATAATTGATGCAAAGCATTGGAGCAAGAGTCTGAGGGGCTAGAGGTAAGGGGTGAAGGAGCCCAGAAGCCAAAGGAGCCAGGAGAAGGACAGAGCCAAGAGAAAATCATCCATTTAGGATGCTGCAGATAATTTAAGTTCAACAAACTATGAGCTTTGATTGTTGGATTTAGCACCTGTAGGTCATAGTGACATTGATAGGAAAGAGTTTCAGGAGGGTAGTGGAAGAGAACAGATGATTAGTGAGGGCTCATGAGAGGGTAGGATGATGGGGATGGAGGAAATGAGCATAGACAACAGTTCTGGGGGGTTATAAATGTCACCAGAGAAATGGGTGGAAGCTAGATGGAATGGCGGTCCAGGAGGAGCTGTGTCCTGTTTTGTTTTGTTTGTCGTTTTGGTGGACACAGCATTTTTATGCAGGTAGAGATGGTCGAATTAAAATGGGGTAGTCAGGTGCTACTAGAGGCAACTTGTCTGCCTACTTAGAGTGGCCCCTAACTCCTACCGTGATCAGCTTCTCACAGACGGGTGTGTTCCTCTCCACCACTCAAGCCTAAGAAGAAAACCACAACCCTTTCCCCAGATGTCTTGAGCAAAGCTGTCACTGGGCTGGAAAATCTAAGCAAGGCTTGTCTACTGCCTTAGGAAAAAAAAATAGAAAGAAAATCAATTCAAAGAACAGTAATAAGCAACGAGATTGGTGTTTCGCCCAGTGTGCTCCTTACGCTCCACAGAATGCTGATAGGGTCAAGCGAGCTGGAGGAACACTGAGCCAAATGAAGCTGAGCAGATGCAGTGCTGTGGGCCCTGTTGGAGACCATGGAGCACGGTGGGTTTCTAACAGGGGAGTCTGGTATGAGGAATCACTCCCAACATACTTGAGGGAGCGTCACAGTGACACAAAGCAGGAAATGATGAACTAGATGAGCAGTGGCAGATTTTTCTGTTAAAGGCCGCATTGCAAATAGTTCAAGCTTGGTGGGTCTCTGTCACAACCATCTCAAGAGATGAGCTCATTCTCCATTCCCAGTTCTACCCCAAGGATGCACACCAGAATTCAGTGGTGATTCTGTGGCAAGCTGACCAGGAGCATACTCAAACACACTTAAAAATTTTCAAACTTGTCAAGGATGCCTAAGACCCAGGATGATTAAGCTAGATTCCCATTTTCTTCCTTTCCTTAATGTTGACCCAAGTTTCTCAGGTTTTTTGTTTTGTTTTGTTTTTTAGATAGATGAGGGAGAAGAAATGAGTAAGTCTCCACCACTTACTCTCTCTGTGGAAAGCTATGTCATAAGAAAAATGGCTTGGAAATATGAGCTTGTTTTGGTCTGGACAAGAAAGAGTCTGGTGAGGATACTGAGAAGGGGCAATGGAGTGGGTAGATGGGGAGGCATGCAATGGCTGAGTCATCTAGTGGAAAGGAAGATAAACTTCTGCTTTGAGACCCGAAGAGCAGAACCCAAATTATCAAGGCAGACTTACTGGGAGCAAAGTTCATGTGATGATCAGAAGTCTTAATTTCGGCCAGTGGGGCAGAGAGGTAACATCTTTAAAACATTCAAACATGGCTGTGGAAGTGCCCCACTATTCTAGTGTATGGATGTGTCTCAGCCATAGTTAAACACCACAACCTAGATAGCTTAAACGGTAGACATTAGTTTCCTTGAGCTCTAGATGTCTGGGATCTGAGAGCAGTTCTGGAGAAGGGCCTCTCCCTGGCTTGTAGACAGCCATCTGTGTGGGTTCTGGTCTCTATCCTTAGCCTTACAAGGGTCCTAAACACTTCACAAGACCCTTGATCCAGTGGCCTTGTCTAAACCTAATTGTCTTCCTCATATCCTACCTTCAAGTTCCAGCACATTGTGTGTTGGGGGGGGGGCTACTGCATGGGTTTTGAAAGAACACAGATACTCTAGCTCATAACTACTGAAAGCCCTTTGAATGCTGATAAGATTAGAACCATCAACCCAAGCATAGCCTTTTTGTTGTTGTTTGTGCTGGAGATTATTTCCTCCATAGCTTCCTGCTATAACCCTGCCCTACCCCACTGATTTTCTTGCGCATCACACATATTTATTGTTCAAAGTGAAATAATAGGTCAATCAGAACACCCCAACAGCAGTGACTAAAAGGGGAATTCACTGAATTTCCAGAGAGCTAAATGAACACGTGTGTTTTCATCTTAGTGAAAACTCTGGCTCTGGTTGGAGCAGGGGTGAGCCAAACAGGGCCCACTAATCCAGGGATGATTGTCACCTTGCATCCCTGTCTTTGTCCTCATGCCAGAGATGTGAACATGTACAAAAGCAAGGTCTGAAAGCAGAGCCATGTGACACCGGAATTCACAGTTTCTGAGGTTGTTGTGTCTTGTAACAGAATGGAAACCAAATTCTGCTGGGGAATAGACAGGTCATATCGGGCCCTTTGCGGCTGAAATGCTTTTATCCCTTAAAGAGTCTTTTCTCGGGGCGGTGTACAAAGTGGCTCTTAACAAAGCATCTTTTATCTTGAATCCTCGGGATATTTACCTAGCAAGGATATCTAGAAAAACTGTGGGTGGGTGGGAGTCAGGTTAGATTCTGGGTCATGATTTTTTACAGTCATTTTTCTTTTGCCATCTTGGAGAAATTCAACAAGTAAAGGAAACTCCTGCAGGAGTTTAAAAGATCCATGTTTAAGACCTTGACACATCTGTGAACCTTCAAATGACCCTTCTCTGCCCTCTGCTCAGTCATAACTGCTCATCCTTACCATGGCAACAGGAAAGCACCACAAGCAGATGATACATAAACGAACAGCCATGAGCCAATAAAACTTTATTTATGAACAATGAAATCAGAATTTCACATAATTTTCACAAGTCATGAAAAAACATTCTGATTTATTTATTTTTTCTAACAGTTTGAACATATTGAGAAATCATGCTCAAGCCTAGGTCCTTAGAGAAACAGACAGAAGACCAGCACTAGCTCTTAGACTACAGTTTGTGATCGTCTGGATACTCAGGGGACCACGCTGGACACATCCTAGCTATGTGGCACTTTTGAAAAACATGGACATAAATCATTTTGCACAGTTTTCATTTAACCAGGAATTCCATAGGAAGGAAAATAAGGAGTGACTGAGAACTAAAACATGGGGATGCTGTCTGAATCGGGCAAGTCGCAAGGCAATGGGAAAAGGGCCTGAAGGTTTGATCCAGAAATGCTGACAAACACTGGAAGAGTCCACAGCAGGGTGGCAATAACAAACATTGGCTGCTCCACCCACAGTGCTCCTCTCCACAGTCCTGCGGATGGGTGCACTGGGATGTTTCCAGAGCCACCGTGGTTCCCAGCCTGATGGAGGAAGGAAGGGAACGGCTGCATCTACGTTTCAGCAGAGATGCTGTTCAGCCCATGAGTGTGTATTTCTCTCTTCCTTCCTTGGTATCCTTCTGCGTTTTCACAGACTGATGACCATGCTCTCTAGAGTTGTTGCTTTTGTCCACGAGAGGAAGACAAGGAGAAGTGACAGAATGTAAGCAAACTGGGACTTTGTGGGACTGGACACCACACAGCCTGGGTCCCACATGCACATCCGCTGTCACCGTATCTTACGAGCCCAGTCACACTTGTTACTCTTTCTTGAACTGGAGTGATTTTACACATGAAGAGTATACAGGTGGTCTGGAAAGTTTCATTATAGAGCATAGGCTAGCCTGAAACTAGCAATGTAGCCCAGGCTAGCCCCAGCACTTCAATGCTCCTGGCTCAGCCCCTCAGAATGCTAGAATCGTGGGTGTATACCACTGTGCTCTGCTTCATGTATCTGTTTTAAATATGAAGAATTTTATTCATTTGTTTATTTACTGTTAGGCAAGGTCTTTGTGTAACCCAGGATAACCTCAAACTGTTAATCCTGCCCCAGCATCTTTGATGGCTGGGGTTAGAAGTCTACAGAAAGCTCTTTGGACTCGATGTTATCTGAAACTTCTATAGGCTGGGTCCTCTGTGGCTCTGTGAACACTGTCTCCTCTTCAAGTCTGTCACTGTAGGTTCCTTAGTCATAGCTTTGGTTTGTACCAGGGCTTGCTCACGACTATCCCGGCTCCCTGAGCAGTGACAGTCAATGAAATGCAAGCCCTTTTCTCAATGCCACTGCTGCTAGCTGCAATTGTAATAATAATAATAATAATAATAATTAACGTGTTATTCTGATGGCAAAATAACTGAAAACAAACAAACAAACAAACAAAAAACTTACATAGTTTCTATTAAGGTTGTTGAGTTTCCTGTTGTCTCAGCAGTCATAGGCGATTAGTGACATGAGCTAGGTGGCAGCCCTTTGCCTTGCCGGTAAATCAGCATTTTACCCCAGGCACTTACATCTTCAGGGTGCTGAGCCAAGCTGTTTCCATCTCTGCCCACCTTCATGCATCCCCGGAGGCATCCCTGCAGGACTTCTGCTCCCATCCAGCTTAAACTTGCTTCCATCTGAGTTTCCAGCTCAGTCCTGACGGGCGGGAAGCTTTGGCTCCTGGTCTGGTGAGGGGCCAGACAAGGTTCCCTTTCTGGTGAGGGGCCAGACAAGGTTCCCTTGTGGACTCTGCCTGGTGTTTCTGAATCACCTCAATCCAGCTTTCACTCCACTAGATGTGCTCCGCGACCAATCGTGACATCCCTGCCTGCTCTCCATTACTTAAGGGGCTCTCTTCTCTCAGCTCACAGCTCTCTTGTGGAATACTCAGAAACGGAGTGAGCACAATCATTTTCTGTCCAATGCCCTCTAGCCAGGACATCACATTGAGAAAGCCCTACTGGGCCTCTTGACATGCCACCAATATAAACAGAGTCATGAGAAGCCACGTTTCATAGCATACGTACTTCCTCTGGCTGCACAGTGTCTGTCCTGTTGCCACACCACAGTCAGCAGTCCGTCCTCCCTGTGCTGGCATTTGGTAGCCATCATCATCATAACAGGTAGGTAGAGGGGCAATCAGGGTTCACAGGAAACTGAGATACCAAGATTAAGCCATGAAAAGGGGGCTGCAACTGGTACGCCATCTCTGAAGTATTCAATAAATATTCCTAAAGTGAAGCCCCAGGCTCCAACTCCGATTTTCCAGGTGTTTGTGCTGTTCACAGAAGCTGTCTGCCAAGCTCCAATTTGAAACCACTTTTAGACCAGGCATCCAAGAGCAAATTCTCTGCATACAGGCAGAGCTTTGTGCAAATACAATTCTGGTTATTTTGAGCTATTTTATGGTGAATTTGAGCTCCAGAAAGGAATTACAGAATAAGCCACAAACCCAATTCTGAAACCTTTAACCCAATATAGTTGGTGACCCCAACAGTCCTCTCCTCTCTACCTGGGCAGATATCCCACTGGGTTTAGCTGTTAAGAAATTGTCCATTAAGCCTCAATAGAGATACTGAGCCCTTTCTTAGCCCTGCAGTCTAAGCTGCCTGTTTCTAAATATACAGCCTGAGCCTGCCCATACCCCTTCTGCTCTATTTATTCCAATTTGTGATGTGTTTGCTACCCCAGTTCTTAAAGTGCTCTGGTCTCTCCAGTGAAATTATCTCACCCTCTATCCAGCTCCCAGCACTGCCTGAATCCTCCGGGCTCTCGAGACTATCCCCACTGTGAGACCAGCACTGCACAATAGCAATCCTAAGGGCGCGAACAGCTTCCAGGTTCAGAGTGCTAGACTTTCAAGTCTATCTCCCAGCATGCTTCAGTCTTTCTTTTGTTTGTTTCTCTTGCTATCATTTTAACGTTGGCATTTTTTTTTTCTAAACCAGTGATTAAATTTCTTCTATCTACAGATGTTTGTTTTCAAATTTTCTAGGTATCTTCTTTCTGGTAACTATCAATGCTTTGTTCATAATTGTCGATTCTTTTCCTTGGGTCAAATTACCTCTTGTATATATCTGTGTGTGCGTGTGTGCGCAGGCACATGCGTGTGTACCTCAGGTGTCTTCTCATTTCTTCTCCCCTTGTTTTTTGAGACAGGATCTCTCACTTTTACCAAGAACTTGCTGATTCAGCTAGGCTTTTTGGCCAGCAAATTTGAGGAATTCCACTTGTTTCTGCCTCAGAATCAAAATTACAAGTGTGTTCCACTATGCCCGGTTGATATACTTGGGTTTATATATGTGGAAAGAACTTTACTAATCGGGGCATCTACTGAGCCTCCTCGAGCCATGTTTAAGTTCTTAGATAAGAGCTGGGGACATGACTTAGTAAGTACTTGCAACAACAACAAAAAAAATGGGGACCAGAATTTGGAACCCCGAACCCATCTTAAGCCTGCTAGACTAATCCTAGCTCTCAATAGACAGATTTAAAACAAAACAAAACAAACAAAAAAAAACACCTGGACCTAGTTGAGGAGCTCTGCTAGACTAGACTGGGGAGCTCTGGCTTAGGCAGAGGCCCCAGAACCATAATAAAGTAGGGACCAATTGAGGGAGATGCCCCATGTCAACGTCAGGCCTTCACAAACACACAGGTTTATATTTACACTGCACCCACAGATGTCAACACACTCAGACTCACAGACACACACACACACACACACACCAGAAACTGAAACTATTTTTAAACAGTACTTATGTTAGCCTGCTTATGTTTCCTCTGTTTCCCCCACGTGACCTCTGTGTTCTCTGCTCCATGGTCTCTCTTTGCCATACAAGCTTCATGAGTTTGAAAGCTCATCTCATCTCCCATCCCCCAGGTTTCTTTTCCTTAATTTTATTTTGCCAAAAATATTTTTTCATATAATACATTCTGATTATGGTTTCTCCTCCCCCTACTCCTCCCAGTTCCTCCCTGCTTCCCCTTTCTGTCTCTCCTTAGAAAGACAAATAGGCATCTAAGGAATAATAAAGTAAGATGAGATATAAACAGAAAACAAATTGGAATAGGGTGAAACAACTAAACAAGAAAAGGAGTCAAATCACAAGAAATGCATATAAATGCAAAGACACACACGTTTTCTACACACAGAAGTCCCATAAAAACCCAAAACTGGAAGCCATGTATATATACAAAGGATCTGTAAGGTTTAAAAACAAAAGCCTGACAAAACATTATGAAATTAAAAAATAAAAAACCCTCCAAAGATGCCATTGAGCCTGTTGGCCATCTCATGCTAGACATGGGGAGTACCCGCAAGCTTGGTTTGTCTCCCCAGTGAGACTCTCTTGGAGAAAACTATTTCCTGTTTTCATTTGAAAGTGGCTATTAATTGGAGATAGCTTCTGAGTTAAGAATGAGGGCGTGTGTTCACTTCTCCATTAAGCCCAAGGACCTCGTCTGGCACAGACCTGTACAGGCCCAGTGCATATTGCCATAGTCTCTGTGAGTTTATATGTCCACCAGTCATCTGTGTTTAGAAGGCCTTGTTTCCATGGTGTCCTCTCTCCCCTCCTACTCTTAAGCTTTTTCTGCCTTCTCTTCCTGAGCCCTGAGGGAAGGGTTTTGATGGAGAGATCCCATTTAGGCCTACGTGTTCCAAGGTCTCTCATTCTGTCTAGCGGTGAGTCTCTGTATCTGTTCCCCAGTCTGCAGCAGGAGTAGGCTTCTCTGATGATGGCTGAGCAAGGCACTGATTTATGAGTATAGCAGAATGCCACTAGGAGTCATTTTATTGTTACATTCCCTTCAGAGAACAGTAGTATTTGGTTTTTCCCTTGGTCCCTAGGCCTATCTAGTCTCAGATTCTTTCTTGACCATCCAAGCAGCATTGTGTGTGGGCTCCATCTCAATTAAAATCAGATATGGCTGGTTACTCCCATAAGCTTCGTCTATCTCACAGGTGGGTCACCATTGTAGATCTAAGAGTATATAGCTAGGTTGGTATTTACCTTTCTCCTTTGATAGTGTGATGACTACCATCTGGGTGGAATCCAGGCCTGTGCTGATGCTACCCTGGCCATCCTCGGATAGATGATGTGGTTCCAAGCTTTGTTCTCTCAATGGAATGAACTCTGGGACTTGGTATCCTGTGTTCTTGCTTAGACAAGTGATCTCAGCATACCCTCCAACACCAGACAGATCTCCAGCTTTGTTCTTTATCACCCATTAGTGTGGTTGCTGGCTAGTTTTATGTCACTTGACACAGCTAAAGTCATCTGAAAGGAGGGAACCTTAATTAAGAAAATGCCTACACAAGATTGGGTTGTAGACAAGCCTGTAAGGCATTTTATTAATCAGTGATTGATGAAGGAGGGTCAAGCTCATTGTGGGAGGCGCCATCGTCTTCATCCTGAGCCCTATTAAGAGAGCAGGCTGAGGAAGCCATTAAGCAGTAACCATCCATGCCCTTCGCACTAGCTTCTGCCTGCAGGTTCCTGCCCTGTTTGAGTATCTGTCCTGACTTCCCTCCATGATGAATGGTGATGTAGAAGTATAAGCCAAATAAATCCCTTCCTCTCCAAGTTGCTCTCGGTCATGGTGTTTCATCAAAGCAACAGAAACCCTAAGACACATGGTCCCTCAGCTCTCAGTTTTGTGAAGTTGGCCTTAGCCCAACTCAAGCAGCAAACATCGGCTCTGTTGCCTGCCTTGGGCTCCCTTTTGGATCAACATGTTTGGAAATGTGAAGAGTCCCCACTCTGGTCCTGAGGTGTTTCTTTCTTTTCTCTGATTATGAGCGTGTGTTTGTTCATTTGTGCTACACTTAAAGCTTTTGGTATCCTTTTAAAGTGTCAGCTGTGAAACAATTGAAGTGCCAGTTTATTCTCAGCTTGTTATAGCTTGAGCAGAATGTCCAAATTCAAGGTCAAATTTGATCCTCTCCACCCGGGGAAGTCCTTGAGAACTTTCGTGGAAAGGCCTGATCCCATGCTTCCATTCACTCAGCAACTGTGTTTAAAATCTCCCTCAACGCCTCCCAATCCCAGTCTCTAGGTACCCTAATTACAACTCCACAAGAGTTGTACAAGAGCTTTTTTGTTTTTTTTTTTTTTTTTCAACTTAAAAATGTGTTAACAAGTGAGAGGCTCCATCCCACTCCTCGCAGCCATCGACTCGGCAACATTAAAATGTATTTAAGTGTTCCCAGTCTTCATTCTCTCTCTCTCTCTCTCTCTCTCTCTCTCTCTCTCTCTCTCTCTCTCACACACACACACACACACACACACATTGCAGAGTCAGATTCTTAAGGGGATTTTACTTTTGGGTCTCCTTTGTAGTCTCCATAAAGCCAGCCTGGCTCTTTGGCTACGTCTGAGGGTAACTTGTCTATTGATGACACAGCTGTATATTTTTACAGCACTCCACACCATGCAGCTGAAGTGCCCAGACACCGTTACTTTAAAGGAGGGACACTTTTTTTTCCCTGATCTATGATTTCCTATGGTTATTTTCTATGTAGTGTGAAGCATTTGGATTATTTTGTAATAAGGAATCAAAGAAGTAGCTGAAGGTGCATTGTAAAGCAAAATATTTATTTTTATAATATAAATTCTATATTTAAAATGTTTTTTCCTCAGGTAGGGAAGCAATCTAAGCCTTTTACAGAATATTTATCTGATACATAGTCTCATAAACGAGCAGAATAGAATGGATTCATAATCTCATCCAAAGACTCCCAATCACAATCAATATTTTGGAATACGTCAGTATACATATATGTAACATACTTCTCACTTGGAACCTGACTGCACATGGTTTTCTAGCTCACTATCTTAACTGAATGCCATGTGATTTTAATAGAACGTACGTTTTGTGTGTGTCGGGGGAGGGCGTTAACCTGCATTTAAGTCTTTGCACCCCGTGCCCATGGAGAAAAGAGGGTACTGGGTCCTCTGGAACGGGAGTCACAGGCTGTCTTTGGGGTCCACATGTGTGATGGGAACTGAACTTTGGTCCTCTGCAGAGCAGCGTCTTAGTTAGCTTCTCTATTGCTGTGAGAAAGCACCACAACCAAAAGCAACTGGGGAGGAAAAGGTTTATTTCACATCACAGCTTGTAGCCCATCGTTCAGGGGAGTCGGGGCAAGAACGCAAAGCAGGAATAGTTCCTGGAGGCAGGAACTGATGCATTGTCAGTAGAGGAACACTCCTTACTTGCTTGCTCTTCCAGGCTTGCTCAGCCCATGACTACATGCCCAGTTGGGTCACCACCACAATGGGCGGGGCCCTCCCACATCAATTACTAATTAAGAAAAGCACTGCAGGCTTGTGGACAGAAAGTCTGGTAGGGACTTTTTTTTTTTCTAATCAAGGTTCCTTCTTTTCAGGTGATTCTGGCTTGTGCCAGGTCGGCATGAAACTAACTGGCACCAGCAGCCAGTGTTGTTAGCTACCGAGCCATCTCTCCAAACTCAGTGTGCCAAGCACTTTTAAAAACAATACGTAATGCCCTTTGCCCTCTGGGTTGTCCCTTTCCTCCTTTATAAAAGGAGGAAACCATGTGTCTATAAGAAGAATGATACAAGATAGCAACATTTTTAGTCCCAAACGAATGGATTTATTAAGTATGTAGCAAGCGAAGGTGAACCACACTAAGTAGCACTAGACAGTACTATGCCATCAAGCCAAATGCTTACTACAACGAACAGACTGAGGAACAACCTAAATGAGAGCAGACAAAAGTAACATCAACGGTGTTCATGACATCCAGCAAGAATGACTGGAGAAGCCAGCTGACACAGTCACACAGGAGTTCCTGGTGGTCTCCAGGTGGGGGCAGGGCAGTGTTCTTTCTAGCTCCGGCTCCTTCTGCAGGCCGTTTTTCTACTATAGGATAAACAATAGTAACTTCTGTTGAAATTTTTTTTTTTGTCCTCTCACTGTTCTCAAGGGTGCAATCTTTGCTGTTCCTGTATCACTGCTACAGGGCCAAAGGGCCGGCCTATGCCAAGACAGAGGGGTTCTAGAAATCTCTTGAAATAAATGTGCTGGAGTCTGGGACAAGAAAGCCCTTCTCACTGCCAGAGTTCACTTGTCAGTGAGCTTAGACAGTACACACCTATCTACCAACATAATTTATATCGCACCACCAGCTTCCCTGGCATCACTAGTACAAGGCGTATTAGTGAAAACGATTTGCTATAAGCTCATACAAGGCCTTGGAGTTACCTCTTGTTTTCTAGGTAGATTCTCTTACACTCACCCACAGCTCCTCAAATTGTGGTTTGCAGACCACATGGGCAACGTACTAGCCATGAAAACACTGGTGAGAGTAAAATGTTTCTGAATAGACCATGACCAAAGATGTATTTGAAGGCAGCTGTGTATGAAGCAAGCAGCTCCTGGCAGCACTCACCCGTGTTTTCTCATGTGGCTTCACTGTTGGCCTTGGTCCTGAACACATAACGTGCACGCTTTGTCCTGGGTGTAGCATTGCGTCAGACAGACTCAACAAATGCTTCCTGAACCATCACCTTGGCTCAGACTCATTGTATGCATAAATTGCGAAGGTTTTTTTTTTTTTTTTGTACAAATCTTTCTGTTCTTAGAGAAACACACTGGTTTAATGACAGAAAACAAAGACTTCCAAGATGCTCCTACCACCATCTCCCAGTATGCAAATATCAAATTAGTATATCAATGGCTTGCGCTGTTAGAATGTTTGATTTTTAAAATTACTGTTTGAGCTGCTAACTTTCATATACTGAAAACAAAGTTCTTCAATGAATTCTGACTTAGGATTAGGATAAAGTTTCTAACAATTTCTGAAATAGCCCTAAACAAACTTCTGCCATTTTGTGTAACGCATTAATGTGAAGCAGTCCTCTCAGCATTGATGAATAAAATTAAATCATGGTCAATTCTGAAAACCGCAAAAGGTGCTCCACTACCTGCAGTATTAAATATTTAGCCAACATTTAATTCTTTACATAAAAGTAAATAATAATATTCGTCTCATTAATATGCAAATTTTATTTAATCTTTAATAAATGGAAAATTGTATGCACATCAAAGAATTTCTTTTAAAACTTTTCCAGAAGGAAAGGGAAGGGAAAATGATGTAATTATAACTGCAGGGGAAAAATTTTTAAATTTTCTCACGATTTATCACCAGTAAATGTTGTACTTGCATACCCAATTTATACACCTGGCATCACGTAAAAACTTCTCAGTCATAAAATGGTCACAAGTGGACAACATTAGGAAGCTTGCATTTGTCCACATGACCTATCCTTCATGTTCACTTTTTTTAAAGTGTGCTGTGAGGCCAGTCTTCTCAGTAGGGTGGGGAGCTAGGGTAGGAGGTAAGCCCAAGCAGAGCCAGGCTGTGTCCCGTGACACACCTGAGTACCACACTCTCCTCATCATCCTCACGATAGTCTCTCCTTCCCATATATGCGACCTTTGCCCTTTGTCTCTGCTGCAGCCCTAGGTGCAGGGTGAAAAGAGGGGGTCCCTCCACAGGTCTTCAAAGTTTTAATAAAGTATGATGCCAGGAAACAGCAGTATGTTCTCAAACTTGTATTTAAATCACTGTTAAGGTTCCCTATCAGGAAGCTACTTCTCCCTGTAATGGACAGAATTACTCATCAGATCTTTAGGACCAGCTAAAACATCTTGGCTGCCAGATTGTTGTTATTGTTTTAACCCTAATGTAAAATTTGTATGAGTCACCTTCCTTGTTAAGAATTAAGGGGTTTATAATTCGACTGGTTATGTGACACGAGAAAGGGGAAGCTAGCTTTGTTGGGGGGATTTCGGAGGACTCCACAGCAAATAGAAAGACCAAATCCATGCCAAATCCGGGTTGTCTGCTCACATTCTTATTTGAGGTGTCATCTTTCGAATGCTTTCAGAAGCACTAGGATGATGGCTGAGAGAGTGAGCCTGAAATCTCTTCACCCTCACCATCTTGTTGACAGTGGCTACTTAAGTGGAGCCTGATCTGTAAGGCTGGCCAGGCTCACTGTCCACTGCCTCTGTCACTGCCACTGGGGGACTGGAATTCCATCTCCTTTCCTTCCCATCTTTCCCACTCAACATTTTAGATTAGTCTCACAGTTCCCATATGCTTTTCTGTAGTCTTAAATAATTTCACTGACTGACTCATTCCCAATCTTGGAATGGATGGCATTTTCTATGTCCTTTTTCTCTTAAGAGTTAAGTAAATATTCTTATATTTTTATTAATAATAATGAATGATTATGATCCTGTTAACAAACTGCATTGTTTTTCTCTGGGATACTTCAACAAAATTATGTTCATGTCAAGCCGAGTTTTACTTCTTAAATTTCGTTCTTGACTCTACCACAAGAATATTCATAGCAAATTCACTGGTGAGTTATGTATTTTTAAAATTAACTCTAATTTTATTATATTTAAATTTACAATTCTGAGAAGAAGAAGAGACAAATTTAAAGGGAAATTGGAGACTTGAAAATCTCATTCTCAGTTCAACACAAATCAAGTGAACCAAAAATGTTCAAAATAGATATAAATGTATTAAAGTGTATATTTCCCTTTGATTATTGTTTTAATTATATCTACTGGTGTCTTATATGTAGTTTTTTGTTGTTCATCAGGAACTTTATGGTTTAACTTTCGAATACTTCCATTTCCTATGTAGCAATGGGGATTTTTTAGTCACATAGAAAAGATGGCTTTACTTTTATTATTTAGTATTTAGTGTGAAATAGTTATTTAAAAAAATCATTGTGCCCCAATAAGCAAATGCTGTTTGCTGTATTTTCACTTTATAGAAATCAGGGGACAAATATGAACAAATACGTATTAAATTTTTGTGGCTCTTTTGCCATCATCGAAGCTAGGGTTCTCCTGCGTTATCTATTTGGCTTTATTTAAGTCTTCTTAAAGCTTCCCCTGAGGTGCCTAATCTCTGCTCCACTGGGAGGACTGTGCCTCTTTTGCCTCTCTGCCTCTATCTTACGAAGGTGGCTTGCTGTGAGTCAGCGGGCAGGTGTTCATAATGACTGCCCTGTGCATTCTGTCTTTAGTATCATGACGCACCTCTTTCTGTGCCTTCTGAACTGTTCCATGTGGCCTGTTATTAAATCATTACTTATTTGTTTTCATAAGCCTTGCTCAAGCAAGTAGGCTCCAATAACAGTTCCAACCACCATAGCCAGTACGGTGTTTGAAAACAGTTCTAAAATACATTTTGCATAGATTGTGTACATTTGCCAACTTTTGTTTTAGAGTATATTAATTTCACGAGTGAGAGTTTTATTATGACACTGCCCTATATGTATATAATATAATTTGATCCTATCCATCCCTCTTATGCCCTCTTGTCCCACATCCTCTTTCCTGGGTCCATTTTGAAGTGGGAGTGTTAAGAAATATGGGTGATGAACAGCCTGTAGTCATACAAACTAAAGACACAAAACTCCAGACCAGAATGTTCTCTCTGGAAAGGAATTTAGTGTCAATTGAGGCTCCCTTGCCTTAGGCCGCTGCGCAGAGTGAAGGTGAAAGACCTCCCTCAGGACTATTTTACGAAGTTTTGCTTTATACAGCCCATAGAAACACGCATGTAATCCAGTGTTACAGGAGGTTCCCAAGTGTTCTTGCTGCTCCTCAGTAGTTCTCGGATGGGCAGCATCATTACGTCAGCTAACCTTCGTAGAGTCAGTTTTCTCAAAGTGTGTTCTCTATACGACCAGGCCCTTTCTGTTAGTGTTTCCCGATGGGCTTTAGAATGGAGCCATCTATCTGTAATGTGACTCAGAGCCCTTGGCATCCTGCTTACTCAGGGCTCCAGTCTCTCCTTTCTTCACTCTTCTAGCCCTTTCATTTGTTTGTTTGTTTCTTTCTTTCTTTTGAGACAGGGTTTCTCTGTGTAGCCTTGGTTGTCCTGGATTCACTTTGTAGAACAGGCTGGCCTCCAATCCACAGAGATCCACCTGCCTCTTCCTCCCAAGTGTTGGGATTACAGATGTGTGCCGTCCAAACTCTAGCCCTTTTGAATGTCACTTCTTGGTATGTCCTTGCTGACCTCTTGTCTCCACGTCTTCAGGTTCTTTTCACTCCCTGGAAAGCTTTCATGTAAAGAAAGATCATGGGGCAACAGAAATACTGCATTGGATCGGTGTGTTGGGTAAAGGTAACAGCAAAATATCTAAGATGCCTATGGGAAATAATGATATTAGAACCTAAGCTTTAGAGTCAGGTCTCAAGCTCAGAGACTCTGACTAGAAATATTGGTGGGAATTTAGAAAGAAGTAAATAATGCCCCAAACAGAACTTCTGCGGAGGTTGAGGTAAGAACAAGGTGGCAGAAAGGTCCAACGAGAGAGCAGCCGAGAGGAAAGTCACAGCAGTGTGTAATTGGAAATTGGAGTAGGAAATAGCATTTGTGGGTAAGTGCCAACATTGCATTATGTGATTTACACCATGTAGCTGGAATCCCAGCAGAAATCTCACGTTTTCTGCAGCACATCCCCCAAGATGCTACCAGTAGGAGACTGTACAGAGAGATCAGCAGGATGAAGACTGAGAGGAGTTGTTGAATCTAGCTAAAGGGAACCGTTGACAGATACCGACAGAGGGGGCGTTGTTGAGATGTGCTCTAGTACTTTTCTTTTCAAACATTGATGTTTTGTTTTAAATACATTTTAATAAGGATATAATGAGGTCACTTCCCCTTTCCTTTTTCCTCCCGGCAGTCCTTCCCGTGTGCCCTCCCTTCAACCCCTCCCTTATCCCCACTCGCTCTCAAATTGATAGCCTCTTTTTCTTTAACTTTTATTGTTTTATACACACACACACACAAACACACACACACACTAGTACATAAATACAACCTGCTGAGTTCATTTCTGTTGTTTAAATATATATAGGTATACTACTTTTTTTCAAAGGTATTTATTATTTGGAGGGATAATAAGAGAGGAACTGCTAGAAACACAGCCCTTGCCTTCTATTATTATCATCATTATCTATGTGTGTTTGTGTGTATATGTGAGAAAGAGAGAGGGAGAGAGAGAGAGGGAGAGAGAGAGAGAGAAACAAGTACATTACTGAAGATTTTGGTCATCTAACTCCAGGATAAGCATTCCTAGTACTTTTTGTAGAACTGTATATACCTGGCATAGCTATTTGGGTAGAAATGTTACTTTTTTCTTGAATTATTCTCATTATTATTATTATTATTATTATTTTATTAATTACAGTTTATTCCCTTTGTATCCCCCTTGTAGCTCCCTCTCTCCTCCCCTCCCAGTCCCACCCTCCTTCTTCCCCACCCGTGTCCCTCTCCCAGTCCACTGATAAGGGAGGTCTTCCTCCTCTTCCCTCTGATCCTAGTCTATCAGGTCTCATCAGGAATGGCTGCATTGCCTTTTTCTGTGGCCTAGTAAGGCTGCTCTCCCTTCAGGGGGAGGTGATCAAAGAGCAGGCCAATCAGTTCCTGTCAGAGACAGTCCCTATCCCCATTACTATGGAGCCCACTTGGATTCTGAACTGCTATAGGGTACCTCTGTGCAGGGGCTTCAGGCCATCTCCATGGGTGGTCCTTGGCTGGAGTATCACATTTTAAAATGTTTCCTTTTTGTTGTATCCACAGAATAGTGCCTGAAATAGTAGACATTAAATATATGTTTGTCTTATAAATAAATGAAATCATTTATTGCTTTGAGTCAAAAGTATAGACATTGCCATATTGGAAACTTGGATACAGTTAGACAGCAAATACTAAGGTCAAATTTCAAAAGTAACTGAAGTAAAAATAGCATTCTTAAATTCCCAATACAGAGTGAACAGCCAGATGTAGCTTTATCTTGGGTCTAAGCCGTGTCAAGCTGCTGTTGGAGCAAGAGCTAAGGCAAAGAACACTGAGAATTGCAGGTCTAAATTGCTCCTCTCTGAGATGGTCCAATCAAAAAGATGTGAGGCTGAATCTTTGCTAAGTATCTGCAACATCAATAGCCAGACAGAGTGTCAATGAAACTGGAAAACAAAACCAAAACAAACTAGCAGAAGCCAATAAACAGCCCAGACTGCAATAGTGATAGTTCTGTGCTCTCTCTCTCTCTCTCTCTCTCCCTCCCTCTCCTTTTCCTTCTCTTTCCCTCTCCCTCCCTCTCTCGCTTGCTCTCTGTGGTATATGTCATATGTGTGTGTTTGTGGTATTTGTGTTTGGTATGTGTGGTGTGTGTATGTGAGAGAGATGTGTGTGTGTGTGTGTGTTTGTGATGTGGTGTGATGGGATTTGTGTGTCTGTTATTTACTGTCATTGGTTCCCTATTTTGATTTCTTTATTTTTGTTTTCATTTTTGGGGATAGTGTCTCAGTATCTAGCCCAGGCTGACCTCACACTCACCATGCCCTTGTCTCAGCCTAAGTGTTTAGATCATGGTCATAGGACACTAGTTCTATCATTTTTTTAATAAGTCACCTTTTGAGGGTGCTGGGGAGATGACTCAGCAGTTACTAGCACCTATTGCTCCTGCAGATGTGGGTTCAGTCCCAGCACCCACATCAGGTGGGTCACTCCTGTTCCGGGGATCTGAGGCCCCCTGGACTCCATGAACACCTGCATGGACCTGGTGCACATAACCTGGTTGAGGCCACATACACATGCAAATTTAAAATAGTATGCATGCGTTTTTAAAGAAAGAAACTACCCTTTTGCTCTTCCCCATTGTAAGTTAGCCCCTGTTTGTAGACTATTTTTAAATACAGAATAATACTAAGAGGAAAACAGAGATTCCAGCTGGTGGCAATGCCACCTTGTGATTTTGCACTGTTCTTTTTAGTTTAGTTTTGTTTTCCTAAGATACCAGTTTTGAATGCAGCTTTCAAGTTGAGGCTAATTGGATCATTCATGGTAGTCTAACAATGGAGAGGAAGCCCTGGGCTGACTGTTCATGCTCACCTCCAGCTTTGGGGGAAGGTTGGCCTCACTTGTCAGGCGTCCTGCCATCTGAGGAGATGTTCTCTTTTATCTATACATCCCCACTTAGCCCATATTTTTGGCAAACCAGTTTGTACTTCTAATGTACCAGATGCTTCATCTCCATCCCCATCCACCTTCATGCTTTTTCCTTTCCTCGGCTAGGTTTTCCCGTCTCTTCCCTTTCCATCCTAAAGTTCACTGGACTTCAGAAAGCTCTATCTGTGTTTCACCTTCTCAGCCACCATTCTGTCCCTCCAGATTTGGTCTACCTGTGTAGTTGAAAATTTGACAACCTTCTTCTTGTACTTAAGTTTGTCTCATTTTCCTTCTCTGCTTTCCTCTCTCTCCATTTATCCAGCGTGGTATGTCCTTTTCTGCATCCCAGAGTGATTTCAAGTTCTATATACGACGAGTAAGCAAATCCACATGGGCTAGCTACCATATGGTGACCTGGCTTCCCACTTAGATCACGCTAAAATCGAACGACTCTTTAGCAAAAGTGGAATTGTTTTCAAATATCTGGGCCTAACGTGAAAACTGAAAAATCATCTTGATGGTTCCCAATATTGAGCTATTATGCTTCATATAACCTAAATATTCAAATATTCATCTACTTGGCTGAACAAAGAACAGACATCTGGGTGAAGGACTGATTTTTTTTCTTTTCAATCCAGATGTTTGAATAGTCTAAAAAGATAGATTTAGATACATAGCTTCCTTTTCATTTAAAATTGCTTCTTGTAAATACCCTGTTCCTTCTGTGCCCTCCTTTTTTTTTTTTTTTTTTTTTTTTTTTTTTTTTTTTTTTTATTTTGCCAGGGATTTCATTTTCCCTGGCTTCTTTGGCTTTATCCCCTGTTTCTGTTAAGAAAAAAACATGAGGTCTCAGCTTTACGGCATTTTCCCCAAAGAAGTAAAAGATGGAGAAACACATTTCTATAAAGTCACCATATCTCCAAAGGAAAAGTTCTACCACTAAATTTGTAACGTATTAAGGAAGCCTTATTTCTGCCCCTTTCCTAGGCATAACTATTCCTCCCATGGCCACCTTTAAGCTATTGACATGGCTTTGCTGAATGTGGAGTTGAGAATACATATATATTTTACACCATTATATAACATTCCACAAGACAGAGTCAACATACATGTAGCTCTAAAGCTAAGTATAAAAACCTCCAAATGCAGGTACTGGTAAATACTTAATCTGTAATCAATGAATTAGAATTATCTTATTGCCTTTGCTTTAATGCATATAACATATTTAACTCGGAATTTTTCAACTTTAGAACTGTTGACATTTTAAGATAAATAATTCGTTGCTGTGGGTGTATGCTCAGGAATTATGGGATGTCTACCTGCACCTCTGATCCACCCAGTAAGAGCTGATAGCACCCCAGCAGAACAACAGCAGAACTGTCCAGCATCTGCAGATATTCCTTCATGGCCCCTGGGATCCAGTCACTCCTAGTAAGAAACAGATTTTCCTTAAGTACATATATTTTAACTTTTATTGAGGCTGTACTTAACAAGTTCTCAAAATTCTAAGTCTGCTTTGAAAGCTGGTCCTGCCTGACCCATCAGTCCCTTCACTCCACAGCCCAGAATCTTGTCAATGTAAAACCTCTTGTCAATGTCACATAACGCATGAGAGGAAATAAACAAAAAGAGGAAAATAACATTCTGCATTGTGAACTTTCTAGCCACTGGTTTCTTGCCAGTGGCCAAGTGCCATCTCCTTTCTTCATTGTGTTGTTGTTGTTCTGTTTTCTTTCTTTTAAAGTGGATGTTGACTAGATGTCTGCAGCCCTGAGTTCCCTCTGAAATATGATTGTCCAGGTAAGGAAGCTCTTATAGGTCCTCAGGTCCTTTCTGAAAAGCAAGCTTCACAGAGGGAGACAGTGGTTGGAGAAGCAAGGATGACTGGCCTTCAAGGCAGTGGTTAGCAGCAGGCTGGTGGAGCATCTCCACCCTTCTTAAGGAAACTAGGGCAAGAAGCCCCAGTCCTCTCCACTCTCTGTTTCTTATCTCAGCTATCAGCAGCGGCTCAGCATCAGCTGATATCTGAAATCATCTTCAGTCACCTTTCTGAGTCTACTATGACATCCTGACACCATCTTTTACTTTTTCAAACACCCAATTATCCTTCATAGATCAAAGTTCCTTCCATTTCACCGAAAGCCTCTACATGGAAAACCAGGTACAGAGGAAAAGCAACCTGTGAGACAATTTGGTCAGACCTCTGAGGACCAATTCATAGTCTTTTCCCCTATATGTGTTACCAAAAAATCCGCCAAAACCAAACAAACAACTCCCCCTCCAAAAACACAAAAACAGCAACAACAACAAAACATTAGAATTAGTCTTTTTCTAGGGCATTTCTAGTTTCTGAGGGTTGCCACCACCAGTTTCCACAAACTGGCTGCCTTAGAATAATAGAAACGATCATCTCATGGTCCTAGAGGTCACGACTCCAAGGTCAAGGTTAGCAATAGCACACTCCCTCCAGAACACTTGTGCAGTCCACTCCTGCCTCTTCTACCCCCAGTGGTCATTGGAGCCCTGGCTTGAGATAGCATGACTCCAGTTTCTTTCTCTTCTGTGTGTTGCTGTGACTCCATCTATTCCTCTGTTTCTTAAAAGAAATTATTTATCTAATCCCATCTTCAAAGACCCTATCATTAAAATAGATCCCCCTTGTGGTACCAAGGTTGAAAACTAGTGTGTGTGTTTGTGTGTGTGTGTGTGTGTGTGTGTGTGTTTTAAAAGATTTATTCATCTATTCAATGTGTGTATGTGTGTGTGGTGTGTGTACTTGTGCGTGAGCACCTGGCTGTATGTATATATGTGCACCCCATGCATGCAAGACGCCACAGACATCAAAAGAAGGTGTCAGAGCCTCTGGAACTGAGGGTATTGGTAGCTGGGACCTTGTGGGTTTCAGGAATTGACTGAAGCTGGGTTGTTTCCACTAGCAATCAGTTAAGTGCTCTTAGCCACTAAGCTGTCTCTCTGGACCCATCTTTTTGAGACACCCTGTCCAGGTCACCACAGTAGAACCAAGTGAAGCGTAGTGTTCCGGTTTCATTACTTATTCATCTTACCTGACTACCGAGTGCTAAGACTAGCCAATGGAGCAGAGAATCTGTGCCCTCCAGCCACCCTCTCTCTAGCTGTGGGAGATGACATACCTCTCCCTCCACGCTGAGCAGACAACGCCAGACCTCAGGCAAGAGGAACTCTCTTCCACTTGCTCAACAACTAGGGCTCATAGCCAAGCTTAGGTCCATCTAATGGAAGCAAGATCCCAGGTCACATAGGACTTCCTAACCAAATGCCAGAGCAGCTGAGAAACAGGGTGATATGGTCAGAGCCGGGAGAAACTGGGGTGTTATACAGAAAAAGAGGGGGATCAAGGAGAACATGAGGGTGTGAGGGAACCCAGAGGAGTGAAAAGGTATCCTGGGCTCTGATCTGTCACACCATTCATTCCATCTGCCTTCTGAGTGTGAGGGAAACAGGTTTCTCAGTGATAGGACTTCCAGGCTTCAATATCAGTAGCCTTGAATTTGTTCCTAGGGTAGAGGAACAGCAAGAAGATTGACCAAAAGGGAACTGGCCCAAAAAGAGTAATAATAGATGGAGCTACAGGAAAGAAGCAGAAAGGGCAAAATCCAAAAGTGAACTTCAGTACTGAAAAATACTAGTGGCAGCCCATAGGATTGGGTTCTGATAACAGTCAAGGATGGCAAGGAAGTGTGTGTATCTCTGTGTGTGTGTGTGTGTGTGTGTGTGTGTGTGTGTGTGTGTGTGTGTGTGTGTGTGAGTTTATTAGCTGAGGGGAAAAAGCATTGCTTTTCTCCTTCTCTCAGGAAGCTCTCTCCCTCCCTCCTTCCCTTCTTCCCTCCTTCCCTCCCTCTGTCTCTTTCTGTGTCTCTCTTTCTGTCTTCTCTTTCTCTGGTCCCTACCTCCCTCTTCTCTCTGACCTTTAGTAAGAAATATTGGGTGTGTAGTCCAGCACAGTCTCTGTGGTGTTGTTTTGGAGCGCTGGGATTTTTATTATCATCTCTGTGCATTCCAGCAGAGCCCAGCCTTCACCTAGGTGCCTCTGGTGTTTTATATTCTCCTCTCTTTCTAGCCATCAACATTAATGTTTCACAGCCTGGAAGTGTAATTGAGGAGTCAGTTGCCTCTCTCCAGCCTTCCTACCTGACTCTTCTGCATTCCTTTAGGAGAATACTATTGTTTGCATCCAAGCCAGCTGCCTAGATGCATTGCTAAACCAAGTAGGCTTTGAGGTTCCAAGCTCAAGTGTGAACTACACGAACTTACTAGTTATGTAAAGAGTCACTGGTAACCCTAAGAGCAGCTTTGCATTAGAGGTATGTGTTTTCCCTCACATGAGCGGGGCTGCTCAACATGAATGCAACCATGTAGTTGGCGTGTCAAATGCATCTTACAGGAAAATAGTGTAATAGTCTTAATATTTGTTTTTTTAAAGTGACTACCATAGGTTATTTTTTGTGAACAACCTGATGTTTGGGATCTTTTTCTCAAAATAACAATTCCATATTAAACCAGGAGTTTGAAGAAAAGAAAATCTGATTTTTTTAAACACAATTATTTGCTTAGTTTTTAAATAACAACCTCCACAAATACCCTTAGGCTATATTAAATACAATTTTTTAAGTCATGATCATCATGTATAAGAATAAAAATTAAAAAAATTAAAGAATCACTGGAGATTAAAGAATTCAGGATGTCGGAGTGAGGAATTCCAAGGGGCTTCATCAGTGATCTCAGTTTAGATTGTTTTCGAATTATGTTTATATTTGGGAGCTACTGTGTCAGATAAATTATCCAATGACGTGTTCAAGCACAGTAGGGCATATTTTATTAAGCACAGAGACTGCTGCAAAGGTATTTTGCACTGAGGGAGAGAAGTTGGGCTAGCTCACAATATGACTAGGTGTAATGCAGCTATTAAGAGGTGGATCAGTGGGTACAGCATTTTGAATCTCTTCTTCATATTGCTAAACATTAGAGTAGCGGCAGTTTGACCTGAACCAGCCTCTTTTTGCTAAAGCCAACCCAGGGCCAGCAGATATAGCATGGGAACAGTGGATGAGGAGGGGCATGACCAGATCTCAAGCTGACCATATTTAGAGGGAAAGGATTTTTGACAAGCTAGATAAAACAAGATTTTTACTAGAACTAGATTTTTACAAAGAAATACACAGATGGGCTAATAGAAGTTTTAGGAGTTTGACTAGTTTGGTCAAAGAAAGAATCCTTATTAATTGAACACGAAAATGTTCATACATAGATACATAGACAGAAAGATAGATGATAGATAGATGATAGATAGATAGATAGATAGATAGATAGATAGATAGATAGGTAGATAGATAGATGATAGATAGATAGATAGATAGATAGATGATAGATAGATGATAGATAGATAGATAGATAGATGATAGATAGGTAGATAGATAGATAGATAGATAGATGATAGATAGATAGATAGATAGATAGATAGATAGGTAGATAGATAGATAGATAGATAGATGATAGATAGATAGATGATAGATAGATAGATGATAGATAGATAGATGATAGATAGATAGATGATAGATAGATGATAGATAGATGATAGATAGATAGATGATAGGTAGATAGATAGATAGATAGATAGATACCAGAAGCATTGTGTTCAAGATAATTTAATTCAGTTGCTTTATGATTAAGAATGTATTTGTTCTCAGAGTGCCTCCAGGTCAGAATCCTATATACCAGCTACCATTGTCTTGTAGATTATGAAACTCTTGGCAAATAACAAAACCTCTTCTGACAGGCCAGCTGTCACTCTAGGCAGGTGGCATTCCAGGGGTGACTTTCCTGTGATGTGTTCAATTACGTCTTATTCCCTGTACATGGGGCATTTAACATGATGACCCCCAAAGCCCTTTCAGACTGGCAGGCTGACAAACTTACTAAAGGGCACTTTGCTATTTGTTTTCTATTCGCCCAAAGTGCTTCTACCTGACAGAAGGCTGCCTGCTCTCTGGTGGCCAGTTCTGAAACGTGGACATACCTTAATGCACTTCTCTGAATGTTGATCAGACCCCTTTGATCTAGGCAGTAATGTTTTAAACATACATTCTGTCACCCATCAGATGAGGGCATGCTGCTGTCTGGGTCATGAGTAGAGCCCAACTCATTGCAGTATGGCAGGATTAGCCAACCCTTGGGATATATTTTTAGTCACAACTTGAGGGCAGAGGGATCTGGGTTTTTTTGAGACTTCTCAGAGACTTGTGCAGTAAAGTTGTGTCTTAACAAAACCTACAAATCTTTTTATCCCAACTTGACCACCCCCATCAGGTAGCTCCGGGACATCAGGATGGTATGCCCTGCCTGGGACACTCGCTGTTCCTTATCTTGTAGCAGACCTTCTCTGATTTAGAGAAAGAGGGTCAAAATGCTGGCAAAGGAGAACAGCATTGTTAGAGTAAGAGCGCCCAGTCTTCTGCAGCTTATGAATGTGAATAAAGCCCAGCACACACACTGAAAAAGAGCCACTGGGCAATTTCTTGGCACCTAGTGTGTTCATGAATGAGCTAGCTTACCACAGGGACAGTTACAACCTGCAGAGTCTAAGTTGACCTGTAGGGTAAGAGTGGTTTTGACACTTTCAATGACTGAAGCAAAATCAAAAGAAGAGAACTGCTTTGTGACAAGTGAAAATTACATGGAATCACATTTCTGTGCCTATGAAATTTAGCTGGCATGCAGCCAAGCTTATTGGTTTAATATTGTCTGTGGCCACTTTCCCTGCAACAGCTGAGTTGAGTAGTCACAACAGAGGCCATCTGGTCTGCATGGCCTAGAATATATACTATCTGGTCCTTTCCAGGAGAGGATTGCCAGCTTGTGGAATACCTCGTGACTCATCTCACTTCCGTCCTCATTCATCTTCAGCATGAATTACTAGGACAACTGTGCAACTTACTGTCTTGGTTGACACCTTTCTGAGGACAAATGGGGATACAGTGCATATACAGAGACAGTCTCCCCATTTAACATCTTTAGTAGGAACAGTCCTAAGGCCAATTAATCCAACATGGGGTTAGAAGGTTGCCCTGGTCCAAATACTGCTGGATTCATTCACTGCATCTCTTGGGCTAATGGTAGAAAAATGACTGGATTCAGAGAGAATCAACCTGTCTGTACACTGGAGAGCTTGTCTCTGCCTTCCTACTCTTTCCTCTGTCCCACACCCTCCATCTTATCAGTATTTTGATGTTGCTATAAATTCTTGCTTTGGGATGAATAAACTGTTTAAAATGTTTACTTTTTTTTTTTTACACATAAAGGAGTATTGACTGCAACATATACAGAATCTTTCACCTTTGTTTTTAGGGTTGACCAAAGCTATGTCCATCACTCAGTTTAGATCTTTATATGGAAAATCAAGAATGAAAGATGTCAAAAGAAGAAATGAAGCTTCTGACAGCTCTGTGTTTTCAAAAAAACCAAACAGGAGATGCTGTTTGTTTGCCCCAGGCCAGAGAATTCATGTTTGAGCATGCGGCTCAACTGAAAAAGAAATGGTTCCCAGAGCCTAGGGCCTTTGAATTCTCTAATTCCTTTGTCTTTGGAAGAAAAGGAAGAGGAAGATGAGGAGGAAGAAGAGGAAGAGGAGGATGAGGACACAGAGGAGAAAGAGGAGGAGTATAAGGGGGAGGATAGTGATGAAGAGGAGGAAAGGAGGAGAAAGAAGAGAGAAAAGAGGAGGAGAAAAGAAGGAGGAGGAACTGCTGCTACTAAACACCCAATTCCCTCTTGTAGGGCACAAAGATCAGTGACTGCTCAGAGAAGCAGGCTCTGTAGCGAAATCAATGCTTCAAGTTGGGCTGAAAGAATGAGCTCCAGGCTGAGGTCAGCCGTGGAAGGCAAATGTAACATCCGTCAGGCAACAGCTGAAACACATTGGTCTGCTACATAGGGAGACCAGGGCCTTGGTGTCTGTGTTCAGGGCTGAGGCATAGAACAATTCCACCCCACCTATATGGGGGTATGGTTCCTACTTAGCTGTTCTGAGTATCATTTAAGGAAACATCCATAGAGAAAGATTTCAAATAAAATGAGGCTGTCAGGATGGGAAGAACAACAGCAGTGAAAGGTGGGTGGAGAGAAGTGACCTGGGTCTCATCATGCTGGGCGGGAAAGGGTGCGCCTGCCTCACTCATGGGTCCCCTCAGTCCAAGGCTCATACAGTCTCTATTGAGTCTGGGACTCAGCAGAAGTCTTGCAAACGTGTTATTCTACACTCTGCAAACAGTCTACGGCTTTTACTTATCTAGCCTCTGCTTTTTTGTTTGGTAGTTTGAGCTACACATGCACAGCAGTGAGATTGGGACACTGGCCCGAGATGGTAAAAGGCTGTATAACTTTTAGAAGGTGACACTGGCAGATGGGTCTTCCAGATTCATTCAGGTTATTGCCTGCCCTCCAAAGAAGCCTGCCTGGCAAACACTGCAAATGGTCCTGTTTCCACGGCTAGAGAACAGTATGCTGGTCCAGAGGATGTTGGGAAAACTAATGTGTAAGCCCACATCTTGAGCCTTTGACAAATGCCTAGACCTACTAAGATTAATTATGGATTTTAGCTGAATTCACATAGTTAAATTTAAAAAACCAAAGCAGTTTTGAAATGTATGTAGATAGTTATCCTCAGATGTAGATAAGAATTAAACTGAACAAATCTATTGAAATGATTATATAAGGATTAAAATTCTGTGATCCAGAAATTATAACAGAATGGGAACACAAATGTATTTCTCAAAACTAATAGAAAAATAATTGACTTAGTTGAATACACATAAAAAGCCTCAAGTAAATAAGGAGGAATCATTAATACCTCCCAAAGAAAAACGGGTGCTGATAGAAAGCAACAATTCAAAGGAAAAAAAAAAACATCAAAGACATTGACAAGGATGTGAAAAGTCATTGGGACCACTGGTCATCAAAACTGCTAATTACAAAAACAACCCATTTCAACTGCAAAATTATTAGTTTTTTAGTGATAACAAAATAAATCCAGCAAGGATGCAAATAAAACAGGCAGACTGCTTCTGCTGCTAGCAGGATGAGAGGCTGTGTAATGCCCACAGAAAGCCCCAAAACATCGCTGATGTCAATTAAATGATTCTTAGGAATTCATTCTAAGATAATGATTAGAAACTAAAAGTAAATTCTGGGAATATTTTTTAACGAATAATATTACTAATACCAAAATAACCCAAAACAAGCAGGAAAAAAAACAACAACCCTGAAAACATTCAATTAAAGTGCAAATACAGAAAAATGGTATCAGAAAAATGTTCATGAATCTATGTGTTGGGCGGGGGGGTAAACATGAAACAAGAGACTCTGAGGTGGCTCTGAGGTTGAGAACTAAAATTATTCTCACAGAGAGGACCCAAATCCAGTTCTCAGAACCCACACCGGGAAGCTCCCAATGGCCTGTAAGTTCAGCTCCAGTGGATGTATTCTGATGCTCCCTTTTGGACTCCATAAACACCTGCTCTCAAGTGCACACACCTACACACAGACACATGCACACAGCTAAACATTTAAGATACATTTAAAGAAATATAAAACAAGCTTTCACATACTATTTAATTTCAATTTTGCAAAAATAATCACAAAATATATTAAAATAGTAATGGGTGCTATTGTTTTCTTACTATTGGTAACTGTTCTTTTCCAGGTGTTGAAATCACAATTGATTCTTTGCACTATCATTTACATGAACATCCGGGGGCTAGGGATGTAGTTAGACACGCACGGTGTTTTCCTAGGGTACACAAAATCCTGGGTTCCATTCCTAGCACTGAATATATTGGGTCTAGTGATTTGACCTGTAATCTTAGAACTTGGGTAGTAGACACAAGGAGGATCAGAAGTTCAAGGTCATTATCAGCTACCTAGCAAATTTGAGCCTGGGCCATGTAAGACATTGTTTTTAAAGATAAAGAAATAACATCTAATAGTTAAAAAGACTATATTTATTTACATGTGAGTGTGTGTGCCTGCACACGCACATACACATACATGTACGGCATGTCCGTGGGGGTCAGAGGGCAACTTAGAGGGCTCCATTCTGTCCTTCTACCATGTGGGTCCCCAGGATGAAACTTGAGTTGCCAGGCTTGGCAGCAGGCACCTTTCTTAGCTGCTGAGCCAACTCTCCCCCTCGACTTTTAAATATTTTAAAGTATATGTTCATGCATATTCAAAAGAAGAATTTAATGTTTAAAATATGAATAACTGAGTAAAATAAAGATACTTAGGAAATGTGGAGGAGAAAATATGGATAAGGTAGTTGTAGAGGAGAAAATATGGATAAGATAGTTGCCCTGTAGCTTGGGAGTTCCTTAATGACCCTCACCGTGCCACATAGGAGGCAGCTGAGAGGCAAAGGTTTACCCTTGGCTATCCGCTTTCCTGGCTGCCTACAGGAAACATAGAATTCTTTGCAGTTACAAAATTCGCAATGTATCTACAGCAAAATCTAGTCAGTTGCTTTAAAATATGTGTGGTCGGAAACTATGACTGGCAAGTAAGATTTTACATGAATGTTGGAAGAGACCCGGGGCTTTACAGCACAGTGCTAGGGTGTTTCAGAGAGTCTTGCTTATAGCGGCCATTAAATGTGGGCTTCAGGCCCCATACTGAGGGCTAATCAGAAAAGCAATCTGAACATCCAGCTATGTCTAGGATGGACTTCAGGGCAGGAAAATCAGCCATTCTATCCAAGCATTCTACCCATAAGCTGTACCTTCACCCCTGAAATCCACTCTTCTGCAATGAGTTCTCAGAACCCCTAATTGTCAGCTATTTTCTGTGGCCACTCAGTGGGAAGACACGCTCCATAGCTCTCCATAGCCAGAGCCCGTGCTAACAACTCTAGTGATCTTTAAACCAGTTTGCCCTGGTTTAAAACATCGGCCAATTTCTTCACAAGGTTCTGTTGAGATCCAAATAAACAAGCCACTACCTTTCCTCATATTTTGCTTAAGCAATAATTCATAAGGAAATCCATAGTCTTTCGAAGAAGTGGAGCTGAGGCTGTGGTTCTGTGGTAGGAATGCTTTCCTGGCATGCACAACATGGTGGAGGCAATCCTTGTTACTAGAAAACAAACAAAAATAGACAGAAAATGAACCATCTCTTAGCAAGCAATAAAAGAAGCGTCTTATTGAAGTTCTGTGCTTGGACTTACTGTGATGTCTGCTTGCTTCTTCTCTCTCTTTCTCATCACCACCATTCTTCTCTTCCCCCTCTTTCTCCTTATTCTTATCTTTCCCTTCCTTCTTCTTCCTCCCCTTTCTCTTTGTCTCCCCTCCTTTTTATTTTGATAGAGTTGCTAAGTTCCTAGCTGACCTGGAATTCACTGTGTAGATCATGCTAGCTCTGACAGTACTCTTTCTTTTGTCTCTTGAATCCTGGGATTACAAGCATTCCCACCATTCTCAGTCTCTCTCTCTCTCTCTCTCTCTCTCTCTCTCTCTCTCTCTCTCTCTTTTTAATTTTTTCACAATTTATTCATTATATACCCCAATTAAAGCACTCTCCCTCAACTCCTCCCAGTCCCACCCTCCTCCTTTTTCCTGCATATCTCCTTCCCTTAGTCCACTGAAAGTGGGAGTTCTCCTCTACCATTTGCCCATAACTTATCAAGTCTCATCAGGACTGCCTGGATCCTCTTCCTCTGTGGCCTGCAAGACCACAAAGAGCAGGCAATGGAGTTCATAACGGAGGCATCCCCTGCTCCCCTTACTCAGGAACCTACATGGAGACTGAGCTACCAGTTGGCTACATCTGAGCAGGTGGTCTAGGTCCTTTCCATGCATGGTCCTTGTTGGTGCATCAGTCTCTGCAGGACTTCCTGGCTCAGGTTTTTTAGCTTTGTTGGTCTCCTTGTGGGGCTCCTGTCCTTCCATGTCCTTCTATCCCTTGCCCCCTCTTCTTCCATAAGACTTCCTGCACTCTGCCCAAAGTTTGGTTGTGACTCTCAGCATATGCTTTGCTCCCCTGTTGGGTGGAGCTTTTCAGAGATCCTCTATAGCAGGCATCCTCCATCCTGTTTCCTCTCTTCCACTGCTCCTGGTGTCTCTCCTGTTTACCATTCTGAATGAGATTTAAATGTCCTCCCTAGGATCCTCCTTAGTGCTCACCTTCTTTAGGTCTGTAGATTTTAGTATGGCTAGCCTATATTATACAGCTAATATCAGCTTATAAGTGAGTGTATGCCATGCCTGTCTTTCTGCTTCTATTAAAAACAAGGACATCATGAAATTTGCAGGCAAATGGATGGAACTAGAAAAGATCATCCTGAGTGAGGTGACCCAGAAGCCATGCCAGTCTTTCCCTCTGTCTGACTGTTGCCCTTGTATTTAATTCTGCTAGATCTGACTGAGGGATGGGTCACAAAGACTCATTTTCATGTGGCCTAAGCTTAGACTTGGTGTTTTGTTGTTGTTGTTGTTGTTGTTGTTGTTTTCAGAGTTTGGGAGTTTTGTTTTTTCCAGAGTTCTCCTTTGAACTTCTGCTCCTCTCACCACAGTCCATCTGGCTTTTGCCTTTAGCATTCTGCCCACTGATGCTTTGAGATCTGAGAAGACAGAAGCTCATTTCTTATTGTGTCACGCTACAGTTAGAGAGACCAGCTTGGATAGTGAGTTAGAGAGGATGGTGAGTGCTGATAGACATGTAAATAAATCAACGTCTAATTAAATCTACATAATAAATAAATAGGTTGTCTCATTTATTTAGTAAACAAATTTAGGCAGATAATGAGATTTCAGCTGGAGGCTATACAGCACCCCGGAGGCACGTACGGCCTTTTAGCCTGATAGCAGACCACATTTACAATAGAAAGTTTATCTGATTTAACAAGTTCAGTGTTGAGAGACAGTAGGCAAGAAACAGAGAACTGTTCTTCCGTACGTGGCCACGGGGACCACCAGAGAGCAGCACTATAGAGCACATAGCAGCAGATGGGCTTTTACAGAGAAAAGAAGCAAGTTCCTTGGGGTGATTGGACCACGAAAGAACAGAACACAGAGATTTGGATGTCTAAAAGAATTTTAATGAGGTCGGAAAAGGTTGGTGATAGATTCAAGACACATCTGACCTGTGTTCCTTGGAGGGAGGGCTCTGTTTTGAGTGGGGTCTATCAGAGATGTGGAAAGGTCACTGGGAATTTTTTGAATTAATGGAGCAGGGTCAAGAGCTCCCACTGACCAGAAGTAGCCTTGGAGGCAACTTACCCCATGTCTATGTCTACTTTCTCTGTCTAAACACAGTCAGTACTGGGGAAAGGAATTCTTTGCAGAATATGATGCATGATGCATGTGTCATAGAGATAATGTGGTCTGCAAAGCGCTTGCCGTACAAAGCAAGAGGTCCTGAGTTAGATCTACAGAGCTCTTGTCCAAAAGAAAGAAAAAAAGAAAAGAAAGAAAAGAAAAGAAAAAAGAGAAAAGAAAAAATTAGTAACATGTACTTACAATCCCAGTGCTGAGCATGCAGAGAGAGGCAGGTCACTGGGACTCATTGGCTAACCAGTCTCATCTACAAGGCCAGCTCCAGGCCAATGGAAGATCCTCTCAAAGAACAAGGTGAGTAGCACCTGAAGAATAACAGCTGTGGTTGATCTCTGGCCGCCCAACATGTATGAACACATGCAGGTGCGTGCACGCACACACACACAACACCACCACCAAAAATCATAATACCAATGTCTGTTTATGTTTTAATATCTAGATAACAGTTGGAAGCTGTGATGGTTAACATTGGTTGTCCAATTGATAGGCTCTAAATCACCTAAGAGCCCAGGCTCTGGCCATGCCTGTGAGGGATTACCTTTAATGGGCTAAGTGAGGTGGGAAGACCCATCTTACCTGTGAGTGGCACCATTGTTGTCCAGGTTTCTGAACTCCATAAACATGAGAAGATGAGCCGAGTATATCATCCACTATTTTCTGATTGTAACTGTAGACTCAGTGTGACCAGCCACTGAGACTTCCCCACCGCCTTTGAACTATGAGCTAGAATATACCCTTTCTCCCTGAGGTTGCTTTGTCACGTTTCATCCCAGCAACAAGAAGGGTTAGAAGGACAGAAGCAAAGGGAAGTACAAAATGCATTCTCTGAGTTTGAATTCTGCCTTATTTCTTTACGCAATGACACTGGAAAGAAATACAAGTCTTCTCTGATTTACTCCCCTGCCCCATCTCTCTCTCCTTGCTTCTATGTCCTGTTCTCTCTATCTCTGTCTGGGAAACAAGTGTGGCCAGGTCTTGTAAGGGGATCTTGATGCCAGGTTTGGGAGAATCCTGTTGAACAGAATTAAGTGTGCAGGAAAAAAGTTCTCTAGGGCATTGATCTAGAAACTAACAAGATGAGATGGCACCAAGGTAGCTCTTTAATTTGCAAATGCCCTTCAGAAACCTAGCAGGTACAGGACAGGTGACAACATCTGGGGCAGAGTGTCTGAGCGATCTATCACATCCAAGGAGTCAATTTTAGTTTCTAGTAAGCAGACTCATGAGTTCCCTCCTCACATTCTCTGCTCAGGCTCCCATAGTGGAATACAGGACAACCAGGACAACATCCTTGTTTTTTGTTTTTTGTTTTTTTTTTCATTTAGAAAAACAAACAAAAATTAAGACAAACAACAATAAAACAAAAAACCTTGGAAGGTGCACTGTTTGCTCTTCCAGGACCCGGGAGAGTTACCAGGGTCTACCCAAGAATTCTTTCCTCTGTGATTACTTCAGTAAGAAGGCTATTTCCTTCCACTGTGCTGTCATGGTGTTTTGTTTCTAAGGCTCTTGGGTATTCATCCTCTTCTATCCTCCAGATATGGCTCTGTGCATTTATTCTCTTCAGGAAAAGGGGAAAACAATGAAAAGTCAGGGACTACTGGGAAGAGATTCCCATGTCTTCACCAAACTCATGGGGCCTTACACAGTAAGGACCCTGAAGGCTCTGGTGGAGTGAATATCCAGGCAGAACTCTGTAACAAGCATCACCCTCCCATCCATCCTTTGGACCCACCATACACACACCCCAGTCACTTCCCCATTAGTTTTGGCCTTTCCACCCCCTTGACTCTGCCTAGAGTATAAGGAAATGAGGAGGGATGGACTTTTAATCCATTTCTAAGAAAATAAAATCAAAATTTAAAAATAAAAATAACGTTTGAAAATAACCAACAGAGCTAAACATCAGTCTTTCTCAGGAATTTTTGTCCCAGTTTAGAGAGAAAGTGGAGGTAAGGGTCTCTCTCTCTCTCTCTCTCTCTCAGAAGGCTGGAGTCTCTCACTTTCCCCTCGCTGGCCTGGTTACTGGTGATCAGCATTTCTTAGGGAGGTGGGTCTAGGAATTCCCATTTCTCTAATCATGACCCACAAACACGGCCTCAAGGTACATACACCAGGACATTCCTTCCCTCCCAGGTCTCCCTCCCCAGTGCACTGACACAGAGGACGGTGAGCAGAGTCTAGCCGGGTGGTGGGCATGGCACAATGTTCTCTTGGCTGTGGAGCTTCAGGGTAGACTCTCCTTTTGACCTGTTGTCATGGGCAGGCCCAGGTCCATGATGTGATTAGTGATGATTTCAGAGATGCGTAGAAGAGACATACCTGGCAAAAGAGACACCAGGTGTTCTCCAACACTGATTCATCCCCATGTCCTTGACATGAGAATACCATGCCAGGAAGGGTTCATAAAGCACCGCTCAGGAGAACTGGCCAGTGCCATACCTGGCCACCACTGAGCCCAGGCACCAGCTTCTTTGACGCCTCATGACTGGGCAACATAAATTTGCACCAGGGCCTGTCTTTGTTCAAGCTGAACTAAACTGCCATGCGGATGGCCACCTTCCCCTCCACATCTGTTTAATGTGATTTGAAAATTGCAGCCCTTGCCCCTACCCTACCAGAACCACATGTTCTTCATCTCCCAAATTATCCCAAATTAAAATGTAGGCTGATATCTGGATTTTCTGTGCTCCCTGTAATAACAGAACTCTAATCGGACTTCCAGTCAAATGTTGGGAGAAGGCGAATCAGCTCAGAGTGGGGTTCTGGAGATCTCATTTTTATGCAGCCAGGGTGTGAAAGAGAGCCTTTGCAGTGGCTGAGACTTTAGTCCTGGGCTTTGGTAATGAGGACATTCAGATGCCAGCACTGGCCTTGCGGTTTGGCTCCTGTGCGTGACAGAGAGCGAGCAAGAGAGTGCGTGAGAGAGGACGCTGAAGAGAATGCATCTGGGCTTCATTAGTTGCAATGTAATTTACAAAAGGCAGCTTTTCAGATGTTGGGATAATCAGCAGGCTGTTACGGAGGTAGCGTACAGTAATCACAGCTTGACATAAGCAATCCACCCTCAGTGAGGTAAATGGGTTTGACTGGCAGGGCAGTAGTTGGACTTAAATAATTAAAAAAAATGAATTTTTCTTGTGGCTTAATATAAGAATCTCCTAGACATATGCATAAAACCAACATGGTAGCAAAAAAAAAAAAAACAAAAAACAAACAAAAAAATGGGTTGGCAGCAGTGGGGCGGGGGTGGGGGGGAGAAAGTGCCACCATTCTAGGTCTCAGAGCCAATTTCTCTGTTGTAAATGCTTCGGGTATTTGGGCAGTGGCTGAAACTGTGGTGGGTGGGGGTGAGGAGGAGCAAGCAAGGCAGGGACCTCTCAGCCCAAGCCCAGCATAAATCACATAGTAATAGACAAGTAATTTAATACCGTTCTGGAGCTTCAGAGTGAATCATGGCTTTTCCCTACAATGAGTCTGGGCTGCGGTGGGTGAAGAACTTGAAGCTGTTGACTCCTAGAATTATGCCCTCTCTGGGAGTAATACATCCGAGTGCCTAGCTTGGTCAAGACCAAAGTCTCTGCTGGGGAGGGAAGGTGTCTCGTAATCTTTAACTCCCTTCATCAGCTGCAACAATAGCTCCACACTCCCAGGAGCTCCATGCTGGGCCCCCAGGACCTCAGAGCATCTGTTTCTTAGGCTCATGAGTTGTCTTTATGAACTGTTTTTTGTTTTTGTTTTTGTTTTTTTTTTTCTCTAGCCTGATGTATGATGAGTTCTTTTGGAGAAGCCTCAGGCTAGCTCACTGAGACTGGATTCACTTGTGGGGCAGAGAAGAAAAGAGAGAGCTACCAACACTGTGTGAGAGGACTTTAGGGAGGGTATTGGGGGCAGGCTTGTTGGGGGTTTTCTTTTCATTTGAGGGTACACATGATCATTAGTGTCTGGCTGGGTAGTTTCTGGTTTATGTCACTTCCTTGTAAGTATTTTGCTTTGTTGAAGATCAAAATAAATAAGTCACAGAGATCTTGAAGGCACCCTAAGAGTGTTGGCTAGAAAAGGGAGGCAGATACTCTGAAGGGCAGGCAGGATGGAAAGATCCAGGCAAAGGGGAGCCAGTCTGAAATCTGCACTGTCTAGAAGCTAGATGACTTTAGGCATGCCTCTGGCCCTCGGGCTCGTCCATTGTAAAATACGGGCCTGGAATCAACCACCCATCGGCTTTTGTGACAATTCTTGCTTTGTTTCATGGGCACCCTGTATCCCAGGCAGGCTCTTCATTGATTCATATCCCAGTGGAGTAAAGAAATGGTCACGGTGGCGCAATTCTGGTTGACGATGGGGGAACATGCTAGGATTTGAGAGTTCTCCTGGCATCAGACCACACAAGCACGGCTGAAAGAACGGTGAGCTCACTTTCTCCTAGGCCCACTGGGCTCCAGTGGTTTCCGAATCTAGCAATCTCCTGAAGAGACACCAAGTAGCGCAGTCTCCTGTGACCTTTCACCGAGCTTTTATAGGCTAAGAATCTCCCCGACCCTCTTCACCCATGGTGAAGAGCCCGGTGAGGCCAGAGGCACCATCCTGGTCTGCTACTTGCCTCTTTCTCCAACCTACCTCTCTGATTGGAGGATGGAAGACTCTCTCCTACCAAAACAGAAGTCCGGGTTGCCTTGAGATTTGGGCTGGACTGTTGAGGTTGTTTAGAAAAGACACGTTACCTGACAGTTCATTCCACATGAGAAGTGGGTCGGAGACTCACTGAGCATGTGATCTGCTCCCGAGTGAGTTTCAGGCCCCTGGGAAGCAAGGAAGTTTAGGAACTGCTTCTGCAGTTTCAGAGCCGTGGGGATTTCATGCTAGAAGGAGGGCCCGGTGGGAAGCTGTGATGCGCACAGCAGCGGCATCCCCTCGGACCAGACCTTGTCCCCTTTCTTCCCCTTCACTAATCCTTCACTGTCACGGTCCTGGATTGCACATGGGCTTACCAGCTCCAAACAGCCCTACGCTTCTCCGGCTGTTATCTGTGCTGTTTAAAGCAATTGGACACTTCTAACATTGGACTGGGGCCATGCTGTGGAATTTTTTCACACTTGAGGAGAAGAAGGAAGCGTAGTTTATAAAGTGACTGCTGGATACCCCGTCAGGACATTCTGGAACCATTGCAAATGCCTTCTGCTCTAAGCTCTTCTGAAGTGGATGTCTTCTTTTATTTACAAATAAAACTAATGGGGGATCTGGGGTATCGTGTGGAATAGTGAGATCTCAGAGGAGTCCAATGCCCAAACACAAACCCAACTGGAATGTAGCACAATCCCCAGTACTACTTCCTGGGGATCCCAGAAGGGGGTACCGCATATGGGCTGACAGGCAGCTAAAAAGTCCCCCCACCACCTGTTAGGAGAAGCTATTTGGTATATCAGCAATCAACAGGTGGCTCACCAGGGCACTTGGCAGGCAGAGACACAATCTCAACAGGGAGGGACAAATGCCAACACAGCTTCAGCTGAGAACATAAGCCCTTGGCCTCATTAAATTGGCAATGGCAGTGGTTGGCTGTAGGAAGCAGCCAGGCTCGTGTGTCATGGGGGATGCGGTGTCGACTGTGTGTTTTTCAGGAAGGAAGCAGAGAAAGGGAAATATAAGGATCTGCCCTGTCCAAGGCTGGCTGGTCAGACCTAGAGCAAACAGCAAGGGGAGGCTTGAGATTTGGCTCCTGGTCTTTTGAGGGCACTGTAGGGCTGGTGAGTTTGGGGCAAGGCACAGTTACGACTTGGGTAATGTGTTATGATTATTTGAGGATGTGATTTTTCAGCACCTTGTATTTCTCTGTCATGAATCTGTCAGACTTTAAAATAAACCTCTACTTCAGTGCAGGCAGCCTTGAAGAGCCAGTCACTCAGCCTCAGAATCCCCGACTCTAACCCACCACAATTCTACCCTCTAAGGATGAGATGGAACTGCTTCCGCCTCTCGCCTGAAACTCTCATTCACTCTGCTTAGATGTAGGACAGGCAGGAGCCCATAGGTTTGTCAAGCTGTCCAGGTGTACAGGAAGTGCTCGAGTACAAACAATCCCTCCTCCATGACTTTGGGTGTCTACTTACATCTCTCACAAGGCCTCCAATTAGGGCCCTGATGTGAGAAGCCCTGGACTCCATCGTGTTACATATTGGGTGAAGCTGCTGGCGTGGCCAACAGAAACACCATTCCTGGGCCATGACACTGCGGAGGAGCAATCATCTGCCCAGAAACTTTTCAGAGAGCTGGGAACTCACTTATCTACAGGCAAAAATTGCCAACCTGGGGATTCAGCGCTGCTTCCCTGCAAAAACAGACCCTGAATTACCCTGCACTTAACAAATGGTTACCCTGCTCTCCTAAAGCTGCCAACACAAATTGAATTGTGGTTTTTCATTGGTGTATACGGTGGGTGTGCTCTAGAGGCAGCACTAATTTCCCCCAAGCAAGATAAATGCAGAGACCCGAGCCTGCTTGCTTACATTCTGTCTCATTCTAGCAAATTAAAATGTCACGACGCTATAGCAATCCTTCAAGAGATGTGGTCAGATGGGGGAGGTGGGGGGAGAAGCCACGGGACAAGGGGACCTATCGTGTGTTCTCATAATGGGCTTCAGTCCTACTTAGATGATAAACAAGGGAGAAAAGAGACTGATAAAAACCAAGTTAAAACATTCACAGAGCACCATAAAATAAGCAAGAGGTGTTGACTAGATTGTGCAAGAATAAAAAGCTTTACCTTGGCAGCTTTAAAAAGCCTTCCTTAATTTTAATAGGAATTTTTCTATGTACGCGTGTGTATGTATTCAGTCATGAAGGTTATTCTAGAGTATGGCATACTTGCAGAGGTCAAAGGACACGAGTGTCATTTGTCAGGTGCATGCCACCTGTTATTTGAGACAGAGCCTCCCATTGGCCTGGAACTTCACCACAAAAGGCCGAGATAGCTATCCCATGACTTTCCAGGGATCCACCTGGAACCTCCTGCTTGCCGTTGCTCCATGGCTTGGAGTACACAACTGCGTCACTACACCTTGTTTTCACTTGATGTGCTGGCTAGTCTTATTTCAACTTGATACACAAATCAGAGTTATCTGATAGGAGGGAATCTCAGTTGAGAAAATGCCTCCATAAGATCTGGAAGTAAGGAATTTTCTTAATTAGTGATTGATGGGTGAGGGCCCAGCCCATTGTGGGTGGTGCCATTCCTAGACTGGTAGTCTTGGGTTTCTATAAGAAAGCAGGCTGAGGGCTAAAGAGATGCTCAGAGGTTAAGAGCACTGTCTGCTCTTCCAGAGGTCCTGAGTTCAATTCCCAGCAACAACAAAGTGACTTATAACCATCTATACTGAGATCTGGTGCCCTCTTCTAATCTGCAAGCACACATGCAGGCAAAGATTATATACATAATAAACAAATAAATCTTGAAAAAAAAAAAAACAAGCAGGCTGAACAAGCCATGAGGAGCAAGCGAGTAAGCAGCACCCCTCCATGGCTTCTTCATCGGCTCTTGCCTCCAGGTTCCTGCCCTGGTTGGGTTCCTGTCTTGACTTCCTTTGAGGATGAAGAGCAATATGGAAGTGTAAGCTAAATAAACCCTTTCCTCCACAACTTGATTTTTGGCCATGGTGTTTTGTTGTAGTAATAGAAACCCTACCCAAGACACTTGAGTTCTGGTCCTCAGGTCCTCAGACTTGTGAGGCTCTCACTCTCCTGACTGACCTGGACCTCCTTCCTTTACAAATTATTTTTCCATGACTGATTTCTCTTCATGGATGCTCATCTTCCTCCCATCCACTCTTAAACTCACCCATGATCAATTTGCCTTAACTTCTATGAAAAATTTCACCCAAAGTAGCCGCTTCATGAATCAGAGTTTATCAGCCAACCAAGTTCAGCCCAGCAGAAATGGTTGGAGGGCATCTGCAGGGGGAAACAGACCCATGTGGAAGGCCACAGTGGAATTCGTTGTACCTGCCTGAACTGTCTGAAGTTACAGTGGAATGGACATTAATAATGAAACACCTGGCTCTCACATGTCAGTTTCCAGCAGGCATCTCTCAGGCATCAAAGCTTCAGACAGCTCCCCTGCATCTTGACTGCATCCTTTCTTGAAGAAAAATGTGTGAGTGTATGGCTATCTTGTCTTCAGCATAGCAAAGGCAGGTCTAAAAATCCCCTTCCAAGGACCTGGACAGCATCTGAGAAGAGTCTAGGGCCACCTGCCCAGCCCAAGAACAAACCTATAAAAAACGCTACCATGCAAGAAGCCCCCCACATCTGAGAAGTTCAACATTTTTACTAGTTTCAGCCCATGTGGCCAGGCATCAGGCTTTCCTCACCAAATCTTCATTAACAAGGTCCTGCCAAGAAGTTGTCAGGGAGATGGAGTTTAGAAGTGGAAATAGAGGACTTCCTGGGACATTCCAGTGGTTTATAGGGCCAGCAGGACCAAACATGAAATCAAAGCATCCCATCAATTCAAGATAAATGGTAGTCAACCCACAGGGACTTAAAATCAAAAACAGAAAGAACAGCAGTGCAGGCAGGAAGGGAGGGGTCCAGTGGACTGATACCCAACCCCTTATGCGTGGACCAGTTTCAAAAGAGCCTCCTCATTCAAGATCTTGCTCACACTGGGGACAATATGAGAAAGAGCTGTAACCCTGATTTACAAGAAAGGGGGTTCAGCTTCGGAAGGCTGCAGCAGGAGAGCAGAGTTTCTAGAAAAGCTGTCATGCAAACACAGGTCTTCAGGTATCAAGGCTCGATTCTGACTGCCATGTGGTAGGTACTCCCACTGGACGAGCTGGCCATGCTCCAACAACGATGCACACTGTAAGGAAAATTTTCTAGTGGGAGGTTCCAGCCAAGGACTGGAAAAGACAACAAAGACTCTTGTGGGTCTATGTACTTGGTGTCCGCCCCACCTGAAACTCTTTCATATAGACCCATGGCTCTCCTATGAAGTTTCCAGGTCCTGCCCCAATGGCAGCATCATCTTTACCCACCAGCATGTATGCCCATCAAATCTATTCTTTTCATTCTTTCTCCATTGCTGTTTATTTTTTATTTGTGTGGCCATCTCCTTTCATTAAACACAGACACAAAAGGCAAGACTTTGTTTGCAAGCTTTATTCTGATCTCTGTGTGTAGATCAGAAGTCAGAACTTCAGTAAAGGGCTAGATGGTGAGTATGTGAGGTGTCTTACGCCATGCACTTCCTGTAACAGACCATCATCTTTGCTGTGAAAATGTAAACGCATCCTGCAGTGATATGCTTATGAATGGGCATGATTGTGTTCTAGTAGAATTTAATTGGCAGATAGTAGAAGTTAAATTCAATTTTTTACATGATTTGAAGTGTTCTCTGGGTTTTTCTTACTACTTAAAAATGGAATGAAAGAAAGGAAGGAAGGAAGGAAGGAAGGAAGGAAGAAAGAAAGAAAGAAAGAAAGAAAGAAAGAAAGAAAGAAAGAAAGAAAGAAAGAAAAAGAGTCCTGTGTGTCATAAAAATAGGACAAGATAATTTCCCCAGCATGGGCTCTGTCTAGTAAGGAAAGCTTGGTCTTTGGTAGGATTTGCTTGCAAGGGCAGGTACCTTTGTTTATAAGCCACCTCTGTGTGGCTGAGCTTTCTGGTTCTCTGGAGGGCTCAAGTCTTTGTTTCTGGTTCCTTTGTTCCTCTGAGAAGCTGCTCATTTAAATCTTTAACAGAGAAAGGGGAAGGTAGGGAGGTGCTACCCTTTCCCTCTAGGCCCATTGGCTCTTTCTATATTCCCTTATTTCTCCTTATCAGTTCTCCTAGGGCCTTTTTCCTTTTCTTTTTCCCTTTCCTCTTCCTGTGTCTCTGCTCTGATTATCCATACTGTAAGCAGAAGATTTTTATTATTTTGTTATAATTATTTGAAAAGATTTTATGCTTCCTGTGTCTGACTCAAAAGGCTGTGGAGAGAACAGTATTATATTCCTTCTTGTTCAGAATCAGGTAAATAAAAGTTTTTGTTTGTTTGTTTTAATTTGTGGTGAGACCTCTTTGAATAGGCACACAGCAAAATAGACCCTTATATTGTCTCGGCGTCTGTTCTCTGCACAAAGAAACCGTTAACTAGGAACTCTGTCCCCTGGATGTCATCCCTGCCCAGCCAGCCCTCCTGTTGAATGGGCGGAGTCTAAAAGGGGCAAACTCTACCTAACAGAGCCTGTGATGATCCTTTGCCTACAGATGGATTGCCCTAACTTCTAAAATGGATTTCTTCAAAGGCTGAGTCTTAGAGGACACTTTGACCCAGGCTCTATCCCACTGTGTGATGCTATGGCTTACATTAAGTGACTCTTAGTATCTCTGGGAACCCAGAGTCTTCTCGCCTCTTCATGTAAAAAAAAGAAAAATATTCACACAATTTCCACATTCTTGGAAATCCGAGCAAACTTACCAAACTCCCCTGAGAAAGACATTCAAAAAATTAAACCAATTTCCTGTACAGTAGTGACACCGACTGTGTAGATCAACTCTATGCCTAAAACACTGTCTTCTAGACTTAGTGTCTGTGTATTATCTTGAGTATTGATCACTCCTGGTTGTTTGCCTTCTCTTTCTCTGCAGAATCTGTTGGAGTCCTAGGTTTTAATAGTTTTTCCTTTGATATCAGGAGTTTAATTGTGCAGTTCTTAGCATGCCCTTGAGAGTGTAATGAGAAATAAATAATTCTAAGCAGCCTCCTGGAGTAATGAAGGATAAACTCTATCCAGAGGCTCCATCGTTAAGATGTTCTAATAGTTGCAGTAGTGTTGTGCTACTCCCAGTTAGATGGGGGAGATTCCACTGGGTCCAGAGTCATTTCTGCCACTGTTACTGCAGTGTTAGGGATCAAACCCAGAGCCTCATATATGCAATTTTTACCAAATGAGCCTTCTAGATAGAAGGCTAAGGTTGTAACATATCCTTCTAGAGCCTTCCAGAAATCCTCAGCAAAGACTGAATGTAGAAAGGCTCCATCACCAAATGATGAGGTACTGTTTGGTCCTTTGGAGCCCTTTTGTGCTCTTGATGAGTTGATGATAAAGGGACTCTGACCAGTATTCTCATTCTTATGCCTCTATACTCCTCTCTCTCTATCATCCTCTCTCTACCTCTCTCCCTCTCTCTCTCTTTCTCTCTTCTGCTCTCTACCTCTCTGTCCCTCTTCTCCCCTTCACTTTCCCTCCCCTCCCCTTTCTCTCACCTATTTAGGGGAAAAGATAAAGTCATGTTTATTGAACATGCTGCGTATTATTAAGAATGCAACTTCATGTTATTTTTTAGTGTTGGTTCCATTTTATAGATAGGAAACTAGACTTAGTAGGTGAGACTAAGTGAGAGAGATGATAATAAAGAACTGACTTAATTGTAACCTAAGGAACTTGAATGGCCCTAGAAGTGCTCAGTAGGAGGCAATCATTGCTACCATTGTGGCTATAAAAGAATAGGTTGTTTGATTCTCAAGCTTCTGCTCCAAGGCTGAACAAAAACAAGCTATCAAGGCATTTAAGTCACATAAAGTTTCAGCTCAACAGGCAGGACCACAAGACTTGCTGGGATTAATAATGGTGGCCGCAGTGGGTACTCAGTCTTCCTCAGATGGAAAGGGGGTTGCAAAGAGCCTGAAAAAAATACAGATCTCTTTTTCTCTCCATGAGAAGAACAGGAGGGACCACATAAATCTGAGGCTTGAGCTGCAGGTCCTTGATGCAGATGGCACACAGGGTCATCTATCTTGAGGACTTGTCCACAGCCACATCACTGCTTTCTCCACCTAGCCCCACTGAGAAAACAACCAGCAAGCCAGCATTTCAGATGAGAGTGAGAAGAACATCCGTCAGAGTCAAGTCTCCTCCCTCCCTGGTCCCTTCTTTCCTCATCTGCAGCCCCACCCGTCTACAGGAGTGCTTCCTCCTCGCAGAGGCTGTGAGGTCAGTGGGTGCTCAGAGCGATACACTGCTGGGGGAAAGTATGCACGCTGGCTTTTCCCTCTAGACCCTCTGTGGCATGCTCAGAGACCGCTGAGGAGTACGCCCATAACTGACACTTGGAGTATTTCCTCCCCATGAAAAGCACACTACCCACAAGCTATTCCTCACTCAATTCAGGCCTCAGTTTGATTTTTCTCTCCCCCCCCCCCTCCGCTTTCCCCAGCCACTGTCTCTTGGGCAGTGACACTTGTAGCCTCTACAGAATGTAGCAGCGAGGGGAAAATGTCTCTATGCTGTTGACAAAAGAGAAAAAGCACTCTGCTCAATCAACTGTGAGGGAGACTGAATTATTTATACTGCCTTTGTCAGTCACCGCGCAAGGTAATTTCATTGCTGAATTTTAAGTTTTTCATTAATTAACCACTTTTTCAGTTCACTGCTCCGAAGCTAGGCATCAACCCACTGCAGAGCCATTTCTGAGGAGGGCTGAGGAGTGGGGGTGGGGGTGGGGGGTTAGTGATTTGGCTTTGGCCTGGCTGTTCCCAGTGACATATGGAAGTTTCTGTGCTTTTGTTTTTTTCTGCAGTTACTTTGGCTGTGTGCTGGAGCTGATATTGAATGTTTCATTTAAAGCTCGGTCTCATCCAAACTGTCTGCGATTTAATATGTCACAATATATATGTTGCTAAATCATCCTGTGTCATCTTTCTCAACTTTCTGTTATTAAAGCCCATTTTTCATGGTAAAATATTCCTCCAAGAAATGGCAGAAGGTACGCACATCCCCAAGTCCACTGCTCTATTCTAATCAGCCGAACCTCTAAAAATGAGCCAGGAATTGAGAAAATGAAGCAGAATCAGGAAAATACTTTCCTTAAAAATAGAATGGGACTTAGGCTGGAAAGGAGATTCACAAGAAAAGTGACATTTTACCTGAAATCTCTGGATAATTGCTTCATCTTTTCTTCTCCTCCTGAAAAACACAAAGCTGGCCAGACTTGCCCCAGGAATGGTTTACGACATGGCACAGCTGTGAAACATCTTTGTTAAGACACCTTTGGGGATGAGAGTCTTTCAAAGATTTATCCTAATAGAAACACAATAGACAAATCTGTGTCAACCCAAGGGCCATCCATGAACACCCACTGTGTGCCAGGCTCAGGCAGGTGCTGGGCGTACAGACAAGAGCACAAGTTCAGTCCAGCTGGTCATGAAGAACTTGCCTGTTGATCCTGACAGTTGGGTCTTGGAAAAGTCAGGCTTCCTGGGGCCTGCTCCTTTGAACTCGTTGTCAGTTAGCCATAGATGAACTGTCTACAAGGATGGATGGGCAATGATCAGCTTTCTCTTGTGAGAAGCCAGTTCCCTGTAAGGAAGCTCGGGGGAGGTGTGATCAGGCTTCTGCTGCTTTTGGTCCTTAAGTGTGTGTGTGTGTGTGTGTGTGTGTGTGTGTGTGTGTGTGTGTGTGTGAAAGAGAGAGAGAGAGACTTTAAGTTACATAAGTCACTGTCATCAAGTCGTCACATAAACACTTACATAGTTCCGTTTGATCAAAAACAATATAGTTACTGGAAAAAATTAATAATAAGAGAGGCTGTTGCCAGCTTCTGATAAAAACTATGCACATCTCACTTTGGGAGACACATCCCCTCACTCTCTTGTTTTTCTTTGCATATATTCATACATACCATCTCTGCACCCCTTCTCAATAATACTTTGTGGTGCTTCTTTCAAGATGAAATAATCATAATGACCTTCTGAGTCATTATGTCCTTCAACCTCATCACTTATTCTCATTGTATACAAAAATTCTTTCACTTAACTAATTTCTTCTTTAAATGGTTTCCATTATTTTTGCCACAGAATCAATATGTTTTATTTTAGAATATTCTGAAACCTACATTTTAACTCACCCTTCAAGTCATTTCCATTAGGCAAATTTTGAATTGCTGGCCTAAGATCTTTGTCAAATTTTTTTTTGAAAATTTTTCCCCTAGAAATCTTCCACTAATTTACATTTTTATGTAAAAATGTATGTGGTAACTTGTTTCTCTTGGTTTCCCAGTCTCTCAGGAGTTTGCATCTTTATTTTGGATGGTCCTGAGATTTGAACTTAGGGCCTTATGTACTATACCACTGAGCTATTTCCGTATTTCTTTTGTTTGTAATATATCCTATTTTGAGATAGACTCTCACTGTTTCCCAGGCTAGCCTTGAACTTGTAATCTTCCTGCTTCCCAAATATCTGGGTTGGTATGCCTGAGCCAGTAGACCCAGCAAGGGTTCACTTCTTAGCATGTTAGGCTTATCTGGGAGAACTTGCCTCCCCCCTCCCCCAATGCTATCCAAGTTCCATTAGGGCAGGAGTCAGTGAGCCCAGCCATCTCTTTTCTTCTATGAAGATACAGGGAGTTGGTTTTGTAACTACTGTTGACGTTTGAAGACAATGAAGCACACTAGGAATTCTTCTTTTAAGCTCTAGGAAGCTCCATATCAGCACAGTATGTTCTGACATGCAGGATGGAGCCAGTCAAGTCAACCAATGACTGATTGGAATTTACCCCCGGTGAGCAGCCACCATCAACAGGTCGGAGTGAACTGCGTGCAGTAGTGAAGTGATCCAGGCAAGCCAGCCATCCAGGGTGGGTTTACACGGTATAACCTCCATCTGGTTTCCAGGCCCGGTTCTTCTCACCGAAAGCTTGAGAGCAGTGCCAGCTGAAACCATCCTGGAAGAATCTCCCAAGGTAGTGAGGATGGGTTTGGCTCTGTCACACCAAGTACCGGGTGTTAATGCTGGCCCTTCCCACCTGTTCATAGATCTTTTTCTTTCTTTTCTTCTTCAGTTCCTCCTCCTTTTTATAACTGCTCTAATTTAATCTCACCAATATCGAACTCATTCGTGAGAGGTAATAAAATCCTCTCAGGAATAAAACAGAGTTTATGTTGAGAATAACAATCTATCAATTTTGCAAGGCACTATTAAATTGCTGCTGTACAGTAGAGCCTGGATGAAGCAAGGCTTCCTTTGCAGCATCACCTGCTCTCCACGGAATAAGCCAAACTAGGGGAATGTGGCTGCTGGAGACTAGAAAAGCTGGTGATTGAGAGCCTCCACTGAGTACTCTGAGAGCTAGATGCTGTAAGTTCTTAGTTTTGCAGGCTACCTTCAGTGGCTAAGAAATATGTCTTTTCTACAGTCCACGTGCCTGGTGCCTAATTCCCACCTAAGCAAACTCTACCCTTACCTTAACTTTGCTAAGTAGCAAACAGGACCTTAAGATTGACAAAGATCCACCCTCCTGCCATCCTGTGCCTATCGGGCTCTCCAGCATGAAGCTCCTTGTTAGTGTGATGGTTAGTTTCAATTGCAAACTTGATTGGTTAAGAAAAAAAGAGCCTTGTGAAACACAGCTTTGGGTATGTCCAGTTTTAGAGAAGTTTAACTGAAGAGAAGAGACCTACTGAGTATAGGTGGTACCACTCCCTAGGCTGGGGTCCTGTAAAGAGTAACAAGAGAAAAGAAGAAGAAAACTCAATGGACATCGGCATGCCTCTCCCTCTCCTCCTTGGGTGGCATTATGGACCAAGCCCCTGTGCCTTGTCCACCATGATTGACTGCATCCCTCCAAACTGTGAGCCAAAACAAATTCTTCTTCCCATAAGCTGTTTCTTGGTCACTCACAGCAACAGGTGCAGCAACTAATGCAAGTGGTAAGATCTGAGTTCTAACCTCAGTCCCCCTTGGAGTCTTTGTGTCTTTGGATTTGGGTTCTTCTTCTTATTATTATTATTATTATTATTCTTTCTGTCTTCCTTTTTCCTTCACTGTTTCCTAGAACTGATAAAAAAATTCAATGAGAATAAGTCTGATCACCTGCCACAGACAGAACTGATATGAGAGAGTGTTGCTCTCATTATCATCTAGAATTGTGTTGTGTTACAGCCACACAGAGGTGATCAATAATGGATGCTATGGTGATTGTTGCTGTGATTATGAGAAATCCAAACTTCTTTCTGAAAACAGTCCCCAGTCAGTGACCCTATTAGCCCCAAGAGGATTCTAGCAAATGTTCCTACTTACAACCTGCTTGCAAGCCTGGAGGTCCAGTAAAAGGTTAGCTCTTATCTATCCAGAAAGATCTATGAAGGGAAGATCTGAAGACAAATCTCTTCCTTTAAGCAACACACAAATTGCTCCTGAGGGCCCTTCATGAGGTCATTATTCAGGCAAAAATATCATATAGGCAGAAATGCTATCCCTGTGAGAATAAGTGAATTCCCTTGCTTATAAATCGCTAAAGCAGATAACTCAACTTCACGTAGCACTTTTGGTCTTCAGCAATTGTTAAGAGTCTAGAATGGATCTAACCATCAAACTATGCACTTTCTGGATCTCTTCTACAAACAATGTCCCAGACAGTTCACCTCAGCAGCCCCACACTTACCCTTACACTAGCATTTCCTAGGCATTTTCTTCTTTTAATTTCAAAGCTCGGGATCCATGCCTGCCCCATCATGAGGTTCTCAAACAGAAGAGGCTGGCATTTGTAGTGTTAAAGTCCAGGGTGGTTTTCATGGCAGACCAGTCTTTTAGTCTGGGCTGGGGAAAAAGTCCAGGATGTGCTGCATCAACTATGAGTCTGAGTGAGGCTCACAGTGGCCACTGTCTAGTCCGCCATGCCGCCCCCCCCCCCCCCTGTTTCCTATCAGAAGGTTGCAAAATTCACTACTTGGTGTGTTTTGAAGTTATTTCTTTTGGGGAAAGCAGCCTGGCCACTACCCTATACACAGTACCTAAGCTGTCCTTTTTTCAGAGCACTCAGAGGGTCCTTTGTTAATACCATAGCCAGGGTCCTGAGAGAAAGTAAACAAAGGCCAATCATTCTCCCTTCATCTTGCTCTGCTCTCTCTGTAATCAAGGAAGAGAACATAGGGGTCCTCTAACTTTAAACTCTAGAAAATAATCTTGAAAAACCAAATAACATCCACATAAACAAACCGCAGATGAAGATAAGCAACCTCCAAATGATTTATGCATAGCCCAGCTAATCTCTGAGTCAGGCTGAAGTCTTAGATGTTTCCTCTGTTCTTGGGCCCTCTGAGTCCTTATTCATCATAATTGCCATGATCCCTTGAGTTCTGCTTTCTGGGACTCATTAAATTCATGTGATTTTTGTTGCTTTTATTAATTTCTTAAGAGGAATGGATAAAGAAAAGAAGTAGACATGGCTCAGGCTGACCATCCCAGTATGAGGCGTCTCTTCAGAATGACCCCATAGCAAAATAAATCTTCTAGGAGGTAGTCATTTGGCCACAATTTAGGTAGAGATAGGAAACAGAATGTCTCCTGTTATTGGAAGGTTTGTTTGTCATGTCTGCTCTTCCATTGTTTTGTGTTTAGATTTTGATGGTTAATATAGATTGGAGAAATCAAGGAAGTTGTCTGCTGTTGCAAAGTGCAGAAGGAGACTGAGGAGTGTGTGGGAGCCACTCCTCATATTAGGGAAAGGCTATTGGTTTGTATGCCACAAAAACCAGACATTGTCCTTCTTCCTCTCAATAGTTCTTTTAGTCTCTGCCAATCCTGACTATAGGATTTTGTTTATTTATGATGCAGGCATGACCCACATGATCGATGCTACTGTGGAAAGAGATGAAATCTCAAAAGTGGTCCTTTTCAGTGACTGACCCCAGGACCAGGCAAAAAGGACTTTTCCTTGGATTTTCTGGTACTTCTTTAGTCCTCTCCCTATCCTATATCAACCCTTTATCCTCTGGAGTCTACTGACCCTTTCTGAATAGCAATCAGTGTTTCTTTTCCATTTTGCAACCGTAGTCACCCTATTACAACAACACCCGGAACATATTTATGTAATAAACCATATGTAAAGTCACTCCACCTAGGTAGCCAGCTCAGATAATGAGTATTTAATATATGTAAGTTGAATTTGAAATGAATTCCTTATAGAGAAATGTAGGTAATTGGGCTGACTAAGAAACAAATGTATGCTCTCACAGTCTGGGCCCTGTGCCAGCAGCAGAGAGGAGTCCAACATGGCCACTGTGCTCTGGGAGCCCATGTTTTTGTCATGAAAGTCATGTAAGGCCCAGCTTCAATCCACAGCCTGGAATTTAAATGGATTCATCTGATGGAGCCGAAGTGTGGTTTGCTATCTCTGGGAACCAAAATCATTTCCCAAATAAAATGTACTTATTCTAGTCTCATCTCTGTTGATGTGATTTAAAAAAAAAAAACACTCTAAGTAAAAGTAATCCTGGAGAGAAAAGGTTTCTTTCAGCTCACAGGTGACAGTCTATCCCTGAGGAAAGTCAGGGGAGAAACTCAAGCAGGAACCTGAAGGAGCCATGGGGAGTGCTGCATCCTGGCTCCTTTGGCTCATGCTTAGTTAACTTTCTTAACCAGCCCAAGACCACCTGCATGCGGAATGGTGCTACCCACCACGGGCTATACCCTCTCCTATCAAGTGACACTCAAGATAATGTCTGGCAGTCACACACACAGGCCAGTTTGATATGGGCAATCTCTCAACTGAGAATCCCTTCCCAGGAAACCTACGGTGTATCCAGTTGGTACTTAAAGCTAGCTAGGATAGTACCCCACTCATGTAAATTCCAACCCCTATCTGCTAAGCCCTTTGGGGTGTAGCACCTTTTTGCCATTATTCCCAGTCTTCAGCCACTGGAACACTTGATGACAAATTAATAGTTCATAGATAAGTGGGAACAATTGAGAATTCCATTCTGCTCACAGTGTCTCCATTCTAGCAAATTGGACCCACGCTCACTTGGATGGGTAACTTGTGGAGTGATATTCTCAAAAGCTTAGAGTTTATCGATGAAAAATTTTAGGAATCTAGCTTTTGGATTTTTCCCCCTCTTTTCTCTTCTCTTTCCAATTGTTCTGCTATTGAGCCAATGCAGTGTGGTGGCTGCATTCCTGGGACTGTAATGGCCTTATCAAGGAATGTAATTGTCCTGCTGTGCTGGCCCTGGGCTGACACCATCTGGAGGGTGAACATTCGGACGCTTCACAATTCAAAGGGGAAATTGTCAAGCTCGTACTGAGTGAGAGTCAGTCGCAGGCCTAGAAAAAGGGAGCGTTCTGTAAACAGATCAAGGAAGTGTGTATGAAGCAAAGGAAGGAGAGAGTCAAGGGGCCCCAATAACTGTTTTCAAATAAAGAGAAATCTCTTATATGGGGACAGGGCAGTCTTCTTCAGTTTTAATCAGATGGCAAAATCAAAACTCACTGGGCTGAGCACATCCACGAAAAGACAGGCCAATACAGCAACTTTTGACAGAAGGAACTGGGTCCACCCAGGCAGCATTAGCATTTTTGTAATCCCGCAAAAGACAGACGATTGCCCATGGATGGAAAAGGATCCTGGCCCTGTCTGGGAGGAGGTTCTGTTCATTAGGTTGGCTTAGCCAGTCGGAATGTGTCTCCTCTTTGCCCTTTTTTAAAGCCCACTGTTATACACTTTCAGTCCATTATGAAGCATTGTATGAGCAAGACCCAGGGTTGGTGATTCCCACTGGTGTCTGCTTAAAATCCTTTCTACAGAACAGTGCCCAGATCCTACCCCAGTCTAACTCAACCACAGCATCAGAGAGTAGAAGGCAGGGATCGTGTACTTTAAAACCCTTTCACACCCCTTCCCGACATGTAATTTCTATGGAGATCCAGCAATCATAACCTTTGATCCAGCTGACAGGATGTGACAATGACCATCCTCTCCTCTAGGAGCTAACACTTATTCACTGAACCTGCTTTGGGGGTGGGGTTGTTACTTTTGAAAAGCAAGCTCCTTTGTCTCAGTTAGTTATTAGCATTTGAAGTTAGATTCCTCTGAACAGATAACACTGACACCCACAGACATAAAGACTGTATGGATTTTTGGTTATCTAATGTGCATGATCCTTCTGTAGACATTGAACGTGATCTTCCTTTTGACTCTTGTCCCTCAGCAAGCAAGAAGCAACCTCTGCATCCACACCTGGTTCTGTCCTCCTCATCCAGGCACCAGGACCGAGCTGTTTAGTCAGGGTCGAGAGCAGCAGTGGTCTGGGAGACTCTCTCTCCTTTCAGATTCTTTTGGAGAAAATACTCTCTCTATCCCCAAAGCAAGCTCATTGCAAGCCAAGAGGAGGGGAAAGACAGTCACCCAAATGGAACAGAAGAATAGAGATGGTTTCTTTGATATAATCTGGCCTTCTAAAGATATGCTGTCCAATACAGATATGATGTAGGCTGCGTACATAATTTGAAGTTCTTTGGTAGACTCATTATAACAATAAAATAAGCAGGTAATATTAATCATAATATATTTTATTTAACTCTAGATACCTACAATAGGATTACTTCAACATGTAAAATATTAAAAATCACTTCACACTAAAATTATTTAAGAATTATGTGCGAATGAGAATAAGTACTTTAAAATCCCATTTAAATGTATTATATACTAATAAGGATATTGTACATAATTAAGTGATTCTTTAAAGTAAAAATAGTTTTATTATCTCCAAAGGGAACATCTAGTTCCCTGGCAGTCATTTCTAGTTCCCACCCCGCCCAGCTTCAGGCAAACCTTAATCTGGTTTTGCCTGTATAGTTATAAAGTTAACCATAAAGTGTATGATCTTTCATGCTCAGATCCTCTCATTCAGTGTAATAATATATTTATTCATGCTGTAGCGTATATCACTCATGTGTTCCTTTTTAATTGCTGAATAATATTCCATATCCTGGATATACCACCACTTGTTTGTCCGTTCATTAATTAAGAGACAGTTGACTTTGTTTACACCCTTTGACTACTATCCACGTTAAACCACTCTCCAGCCACATACAAATGTTTGTGAAGACTTAAGTTACCATTTCTCTGGCATAACTACTTAAGAATGGGGTTGATAGACACATGTTGACTTCATCGTTAGTATTGTAGTAAACTCCAAAACTGCCTTTTAAATAAAAAAATATGTATTTAAATAAAAAACAAGTCTTCCAAATCTGGTGTGCTTATACCATCCCTAATGTACCTAAATTTTGAGTAGCCGTATTACAAAGCTTTAACAGCTACATCGTACCTTAGGATGGCTGCATTAGAAAATGGCCACCAACATGTCTGGCAAAGTAGCTTATACAAAATCAAGAGCCTCATGAGAAGAGTGTGTTTCAAAGCCCAACACATATAATACATACCCGTGTACATGTATAGGATTTCCCACCTCTTCCCCCACATCATAAACGTGTGCGTGACAATTCCACCCCCATTACTCTTCATTTGTGATTTATTCATTCGCTTTTACTGAATGATGCGATAATTAGATTGTGCTAAATAAATGTACTTTACAATAATTTATCCACGTCTTGGTGAAACACATTTCTCCTGGGATTGAAGGTGATAAATTAACAGAAACATACCCTACAAAATGAAGATATAGAACCTCATTAAGAGTTGATCGCAAATATTAAGAATGTAGAGAGACAACAAAGATTAGAAAGCAGGACATATTAAAACTGTGTCCTAGTTCTGGATCTCTTCTTTCATGGCCATGGTGCAGCTTCCAGGCTGTGAGTCTCTGTCGTGCAGGAACTGGGGACCTGTTCTTCTGTCCACTTAAGCACCCCTATCTAAAATTTAACCTTGGTTCTCCCAAGCTACCTACAGAGTAAGGTCACAAATATCAGAAGGTACCCTGCAGCACCCAGATGGCTGAAAAAAAAAAAGTTGACATTCTGTTGGGGACTTCAACACTGTTTCAAGCAGCTAAGCTCAAGTCTGGTCATTTTTTTTTTTCAGGAGCTTTCTCTGGCTCCCGATCTGGGTCACATTTTCTGAACTCTTCAAGGAGTGTAAAGTACTGTCTACATAACGGACTGGAAATCTACCCTGCCCACTCTGTACATGGATGTGGGACTGCTCACTGACAGAAAATGACATACCTTCCTCTTAAATATTCAAATTTAAACTATTATATAAATTTATGAATTCTTTCATGTGCCAAAAACTATGTTCCCTTTCAGTTCAGTTGAGAACTTGTTTATGGGCATCTGCTATGTGCTGGGATTAAAATGAACGCCGGAGAGAGCTGAGATGGAATGAATTCACTGTGGACACACTGTGGTCCATAACTGGAAATAAGGGTGGGCATAATTCACTAGGCTTTAGGCAAGATTATACAGAAGTTGTGATTGGTAGAAAGTAGAACAAGGACAACTTTACTTGAGGAAGAGGGAACCCTGAAGAGTCAGTAGAGCATGAAGGGAAACATCAAAGGGGAAGTTTGCAAAGATCTGATGGCCTTGAAGAGAATGACACCTTTGATTGGCTATGGCTGGTCCTTTGGGTTGGAGAAGGGTCACAGAGCAAACGAAAAGGTCTGGGGGTAAGGAGATGTGAAGACAGTGTTGAGAAAGGCTGAAGCCTTTTGGCTTCATTACACAGATAAAGTCAAGAGCCTCAGAAGCTCACAGAAGAGGTAATGTCATCTAAACGATGTCACTTAACCAAGGACTAACCGTGAGATGAGCAGAACTGTGTCAACAAAGAATTAGAAACTGCCAGAGCTAGCAATCTTTCTGAGTCTGTGAATGATTTCAGATTACTTCAACAAACCGATATGTTTGAAGTGAATAAAAGGCAAACTGTAGATAAAGAAAATTATTCAAGAAAGAAGGGTGCACTCTTCAGATGGGTTTGATATCTGTCTTTTGCTGCAATCAGAATATTTGAAATTGTAGGAAGGCAACGTAAGCATCCCTGGGCAGCAGGGAAAACCTTTCAGTTCTTGAAAGGAGGCCAAAGACTCTTGGCTCAGAAGATGCCTGTGATGGGGCTTCAAAAACTCAGGTGGTGTAAGCTCAGTCTCCTTGGGGTCCAGGTGGTTGACAGTGGGCAGGACAGCAGACATTTGAGAACATCCAACCTCCCAGTCTCAATTATATGTAAGTCAATTGCATCTGTGCTCTTTGTATTGTATCTTTCTTACTTGGTTTTTCCTGAGGACAAGGAGGGTGTATCGGCCCCTTTATAAATGTGTCCACCTGGCAATATAGTGTACCTAGGAGTAGTTGAAATCTATTTCTTGATTCATCAGTATACACATCTTAAATAAAAGAGAAAATGCTTCACTTGAGAACCCTTGATTTTGAGTTTGAGCTTGTGCTAGCTGACCTCTGCTACCCACACCCAAACTGGAAGCATCTATCAGCAGGCTCTGACCCCTGAGACCAGAAGATTCCACTAGAAGGATTTCAAGGCAGTTCTCTAAGAGAAGGTAACCATCTTCATCTGGAGGGAAAGGCTGTATCTCGGTAGCCATTTGGGTCCTTAAAACCCAGCGCCCTCAATATACTTTTGTGCTTCCAAATGTGTTATGAACCTGCTCTAGGCGACTTATGAGCAAGATTTAAAGGATGGGTCTCAATTTCAGGGCAATGCTTAGTTCCTTTATTTCATCTTTTTTCTATTAAAAAAAAACTTGCATTTGCTTTGTTCAGCCATCAATCAGTCAGCGAACGTCTACCTGGTTAGGACCCACACAGAACTTAGGGAAGAAAATATATGATTTTATTACACATTTGTGTGACAAATGTTCCTATCTATGGAATAGACTCCATGCTTTATGAAACATTGTGGAGTGGAAGGCAGATCATAAAACTGAAGCATTTGTAGAGATAGTTTTGATTTAACTAGTTAGAATGGAAAGGAGAAAGAAATCAAAATATGGAAATGTAATTTACTATGAATTGTCTGGAGGAGAGATATTTACAGCTCATAAGCAGAGACTAAACAGCATGAGCTTATAAACTCCAAGTGGAGGCTACCTCATGTCCCTTGAGGCCTGGTTTAACAAGCCTTGAGAAACCCAGGAAATGTCATCAGTATAAGCCACTGTAGGTGGAATATTGATCAGGGAACCCTAAGCTGAATGTAGCTTCCAGGTTTAAATGAAACATGGATAGTCCTCAAAGGCCCCACAAAAAAATCACTGGCAAAACCTAAGACTTCTTGATAATAACCCTTATGATTAAACAAGAGTGAAACTGTGAAATCACACTGGCTGCCTTTCTATTTCCCTTTTTTTAGCCAAGTCTCAGTCCAGTGGCTGTGACCTTGAGAACTTCCTGCTGCATTTCCTGCATTCTTCACCACTGAGATTTGTCTTGACACCACACAATTAGATAGGATAATTTGTTTGCAGCAATAATGGTGGTGATGTTAATGAGAGTGAACAGTTGTTGAGACCACGCTGAATGCTAGACTCTATGCTAAGCATGGGAACATGGGTTTCCACTGTGAAGCTTCCCCAAGAATTTGGTAAGAGGGGTCCCAACACTTCTGTGTTTTGAAGATATGCAGGAACCCTGTTACTTTTCCTGTAACGACTCCCTACAGCAAATAACAACAGAGCCAAATCCCAGCCCTGATGACAACAACCGCTGGAGGGACTTAGGGAAGTTTACTTTTGCCCACTGAAGGTTCGTACTCAGTCTGCTAAGTGGGCAATAGGCAGGTCAGCGGGGAGAAGGACACACCATGGTGTCACATGAATCAAACCATCATCGGAAAATGAGTCCACAAATTCAGTGACATTTAGAAATGTTCATATTTTTCTATTTTTCTTCTTAGCTAAAAGGGAAGCGGGTGCTGTAGGCAGTCTAGAGGAAGAGGAAATGATTGTAAGAGGAGATAAATGGCGGAAAGAATGGACAACAAAAACTTGGGACAAAGTTTACCTGGGGTCCATGTGTGACATCAGCCTCTGTGTGTGTGTGTGTGTGTGTGTGTGTGTGTGTGTGTGTGTGTGTGTGTGAATTAATCCTCTGGAGGCTCTGTCCTTCAGGCACACAGGAGAAGCTTGAAGAATGTCTCTTTTTTTGCACTTTAGGAAGGCAGGAGGGTAAGAGAGTTGTTTTTGTTTGTTTGTTTTACTCAGAACCCTTGGCATGAAAAAGTACGTACTTTGAGGGCCTCGCTTCTCACTTCCTGAGCCCCAGCACCCCCCTATGCTGCAGCATCATGGGGCAGCTGTGACGGGGCCTGCTGAGTCATCTCAGGTACAAAGTTTGCATGGGTGCCCACTTCGACCATCTCCCCACTCAGTTGAGTAACAATTGCTCAAGATCCCAAGGCAATCCACTCTCTCTCCTGTATCAGGCTCTCTTTCTGTGTGTGTGTGTGTGTGTGTGTGTGTGTGTGTGTGTGTGTGTCTGTCTGTCTCTGTCTCTCTGTCTCTCTGTTTCTCTCTCTCTCTATCTCTCTCTCTCTCTCTCGTGTGTGTGTCTGTGTGTGGGGGGGGGGAATGCTTGTGGAGACCAAAGGATAAACTCAGGTTTAGTCTTTGGATGTCACCCAGCCTCTTTTTTTATTTTATTTCTTAATTTTTTTAAAGACAGTGTGTCCTTGGCCTAGAAGCCTCTAAGGAGCCTAGGCTGGCTGGCTCTCCCCATCAGCCCATAACTGGGCTTAAAGACCCATTGCCAGGCTTCTCATTTTCCCTTGGGCAGTTGTGGGTTCTAAGGGTTGAACTAAGGGTCTCCTACCTGCAAGGCAAGCGGTCTCCTCATCCCTCACTTGGTACTTCAAGTGGTTTCTCTCTGTACGATACTGTACTTCCAACAACCCCCAAAACTGTTTCTTTTTCTTATCTCTAAATATTTGAGTTACCTTTTTCTTCAGTCCTAAGTTTAAACTGATCTATCTTTATCCTTTATTTTTTTCCTCCTCTGGTTTTTGAACCTCAAAGCATTCCTTTCATCCAAGGAAATAAAGACCCAGTTCCTATTCAGTTCCCATCATAACTTATGGCTATGAAGGTATAGCATCTATGATGCCAACCATGTTTTCAGCTTTTCACTGGGGCTCATTTAACCATCCACTTTTGTATGTGCTAGCTATAGTCAAGGAATTTCTGAAATCAATATAATTCATTAAGTCCAGTCCAAGAGAGAAGAGACAGTTAATGAGCAGGAGTGTGAAGCAGATTTCAATGCCCACCCATAGACATCTATTTAGTAAATACTTGCTAAAATTGACCAATGCTGGTTAAGCAAAACTGAACGTGGATTTCTTTCATGGCTCCATGATTGTTGAATCACAATGTTTTAACAGCCTGACCTGGTGATGTCCTACACCAACCAACTCCTATGCCCAGAGAAACCTGTCAAATGAAGAAAATCAGTGAAGCTGGCAAATGGCCATCGCCCTGCAGCACCAGGGATTGGAGCACAAGGCATGATGAGGACTGGGAAACCCATGGGAGACATGGGTCAGTAGAGAAGTGGATACCCAAAACTGGTCAGCTGTTGCACCCATGGTTATGGTTAGGTAACCCATGGCTGGTCATGGTTAGGTGTTCCTCTGCTTCCTACCAAATAAGAGCAGCCAGTTATCTAGGTGATGATGTAAAGGTCATTTCTAGGCAGTTAAACATTGATAATCAATCCACGAAAAGGCAGTGCTGATCAAGACTAGACTCACCTGTGCCCAAGGCTATTCTAGAAATTTTCTTAATCACTCTTCTTCCAGACCTGGCTATTATTTTGCAATTTAGGTTTCACTTGAAATCTCAGGCTTTAGTTTCACTTTAATAATGGCTAAGGAAGTGCTGAAGAAATCTGCTTACAGTAAAAATTCCATGACTTTTCACTTAGTGTTTTTTTTCTACCTACTTAATGATTTCTATGAATATAATCATGCTTAAAAATTCTAGACAAGGGCTTATAAAGCAATTGATATTCCCTTAATGGTATTATTCTTATCCAATATTATTGAAAGCAGTGTTACAGAAAGCCATTGTGGAACACTCGAGTTCATAAATATAAGAAGGCATTTTAGAAAACTTAATATATATAAGATTTGATAACCTAAAACTATTCAAATATTTTACAACAAAAACAAAAGTAAATGGGAAAAAACAAATTGTCATATTTATTATGGCAAATATAATAAAGGGTTAATGGTGATTTCATTTTAAGCTCTTATAAGTCAATGGGGAAAACACCATGCTTCCAACAGATAACTGAAAAAACAAAATTTTAACAGACAATTCACAAAAGAAAAGAAATGAGCAATTAAAGAGCATTTGGGGAAATGACTCAACATTACTAGTAATTAAAGGCATACAAATTGAAATCACAAATGTGAAAATTCCCAGTTCAGACAAAGGTGCAGTACAACTGCTACATTACTGATTGATAAAAATCCAAAGTTTCTCTGTTAAGCAATTTAATGCCTAGCGTAAATCAGGACTTTGTTTCTGGCAAGCAATATTGAGCTCTTTTTGTGTGACAGACATTGACTGGCTGCAAAATTAGCAAGGTCCACATCTACCCTGAAGGAGTGAGCATGTCCTCGGTGTCCCCTGTGGGAAACAGACAGAGGCAACCACATTATTTATACAGAGAAATGACAGGAGTGTCTACAGAACACAACAAGTGAGGGAGCAACACCAGACTGAAGTCTGCAGGGGCCGGAAGGTGTCTTAATGCATTTGTGCTTCTGTAACAAAATACTCGCGGCTGAGTAATTATTAAGCAATAGACGCTTATCTCTTACAGTTCTAAGAGGCTGGGATGTTCAAAATCAAAATGTCAGTAGAGTCAGTGCCTCACAAGGGCTACAGTCTGTTGTTGTGTTTCACATGGAAGAAGAGATGGAGGGACAAAAGGAGATTTAACTCGTTCCCCCAGTCCAATAACAAAGCACCAATCCATTTGTGGAGGCAGAGCCCTCATGACTGAATCCCTTCGTTCAAGGACTTATTCCTTTTATGTTATGTTATTATACCACTGCAGTGGAGATTAAATATCAGCATACACTCTGCCTGGGGAGTGGGTACATTCACATCACAGCAAATCTGCTTGAAGAAATGATACCGAGCCAAATGTAAAGGGGCAGAAAGACTGGAGTTGAAGTAGCTGAAGAAAAGCAAGCAGAAACGAGAGAAGAGGGGAAGAAGACATTTTGGTGTGAGGCAGAGCATGGACAAAGACATGATGGCTTCAGAAAGTGTGGACACATCAAACACGGAGGCATCACTTAGAATTGCTGTAGCATCAGGTGTAGGGCAGGAGGTGGAGGAAGCGTCACAGGTTCTACTCTGTGCTCTGGTAGATACAGAAGCAGGAATGGATTTAATCACGTGAATGGATTTAAGCATGTGATCATTTTTTTAAAACTCACGTGTCATTACAGTTTTCAATTTTAATAAGTAAAGTATATGAAAGCAAACAATCAAAAGTTTAAATGGGTGTGTTATCTACTTTTATGCTACACCTGAGAGAAACAAGGAATCCGGTACCTGAGAGAAACAGGGAAGGAAAGGTTTATTTGGACTCGCTGTCTCCATCCATCATAGTAGGGAGGATTGTGATAAAGCGGCTTCAGCCATGGTGGCAGGAGCATCTGGCATAGACGACACTCACTGTAGGAGGCCAGGAAGTAGAAAGAGCTAGATGTGAATTGGGGGTGGGTACAGCACTCCAAGCCTCACCTCCTAAAGTCTCCACTGCCTTCAAAATAACACCAGAAACTGGGAGCCAAGCACTCAAAACACGAGAGACATCTCAGGTTCAAACTGTAAGAGTGGCAAAGGGCTTCAGTGGACCTCTCTCCAGTGAAACTGCAAAAAGGCAAGAAAGCATAGGAAGTGATGCTCAGATTCTTCGTTCTTTAGGGAAATGCATGTCAAAACCTCCATGAGATACCATGAATTATCGCACGGCCGTGAAGTTCCATTCCTAAGTATTTACCCCAGAGTAGGAAAAGCAAACATCAAACACGCTTGTGCACTGTGGTCATGGCAACACTTTTCACAGTAGTCAAAAGGTGGACACCACCTAGACGTCATCAACACATCAATGGACAAAGTGTTGGATGTAAATGCAATAGGATAGTACCTGGCCTTGGATGAAATTCTGATCTATGCTGCAAAGTGGAGGAACCCGAAAACATTATGCTGAGTCAATAAGCCAGATGCAAAACAAATATTCTGTGACTCCAGTACAAAGGATGTCTACAATAGTAAAGTCATGGAGACAGAAAGTAGAATAGCAGTTATCAGGGCTGGGCTGAGCTCCTGGGAAAGAGTTGCTATTTGATGGTTAAACGAAGATTATTTTTTATTATGCTGTATATCTTACTATAAAAATTTTAAGTAACAGATGTTTTAGAAAGCCATAGATATGTATACACTCATATGAATGCATTCATATATATGTAAATATTAGATATGTAAATACTCTATCATGCAGAGTTGCTCATTTTGGTGCTTTGATGGCTCCTCCTAAGTATTTTATTTTGCCATAGGCATATTCATCCATTTTTCACATTTTACAAAATTGGGGTCATGCCATCCATAGTTTTGAAACTGACTTTTCTGTCTAATGACAGTCTGTTTCTTTTCTGTTGCTATGATAAAATACCCCAAGGAAAGCAATGTACAGGAGAAAGGAGTTATTTGGTTTACAGCTCCAGAATGATATTGTCCATCATGGCAGGGAAAGCATGGCAGCAGGCAGGAATGATATCCCAGTTTACATCTCTTTTCTGTGATAAAAAAAAAACAAAAAACAAAAAACATGACCAAAAGCAATGTGGGGGAAAGGGAGTTATTTCATCTTTACTCTTCCAGGTCACAGTCCATCCTGGAGGGAAGTCAGGGCAGGAACTGAAGGCTGGAACCATGGAAGGAGGCTGCTTACTGGCTTTCTCCCTGCTTCGTGTTTAGCTTGCTTTCTTATACACGGGCCAGCCTGCCTAGGAATGACATCACCCACAGTGAGTTACACCCTCCCACATCAGCCAACAGTCAGGACAATTTCTCATAGACATGGCCATAGGCCAGGCTGATCTGAGAAGTGCCGCAGTTCAGATTCCCTCAGATGTCTCTGGGTTGTGTCAGGTTGACAGAAATCATAAAGGCCACTCATATTGCATCAAATTCAGAGAGTAGAAAGAGACCAAGAAGTGGGGCTGGACTATATGATGCCTCAAATTCTCCCTATGGTGATATGATTTCTCCAGTGAGACCCTACTTCCTAAAGGTTCCTAGACCTTCCCCCAAAATTTCACCAATAAGAAGCCAAAATATGTGAGTCTATGGGGGACATTTCAAGTTCAAATGACAACTGGGAACATCTTAGGGTTATAGTGTAGTTATGGAGAGTGCCTGTTATAAAGGCAGACATCAGTGTTTGGGCCTTGATACCCTTTGATTATTTGACTGTCAGGTGTTTGGCCCCAAGGAGTCATCATGGAACCTTAGGCTTGTTTCCTAATCCTTACAAAGGTGATGAGAATAATTTCAAGCACATACATTATTAAGACTTAAATTATATCCTAAATAACATGGTGCTCAGTACTCAATAAAAGAAAAGTCATTGCTATTAATATTTAATAGGCCTGACCGATGCTTAAAGACAATATTTTAATGGCCTCAGGAGCACTTACTTGCATAGATATGCCATATGTTTTGTCTAATGAATATTCTGTATTGAAAATGTACTATTTACTTCTAAGTACTTGTTCATGTAAGTAACGGCGGAAACACTTTATAAACAACTCCTTACACAAAGATAACCTTTGAATTTATGATCCTCCTATCTTCCCTTCCCCAGTGTTGAAGTGCACTACCACCTCGAGTTTATCTGGAGCTGGGCTCGAACTCAGCTCCCAAACACGCATTTATAAACAAGTACTTATTTCAAAGAAAATTCCTACAGAGGGAATTATTGGTCCAAATAATAAGCATAGTTAAAGGTTGTAGATGAGTGTGGGTGCGGGCACTCTCAGAGTGTAATAGACGCAAGCAAAGGACATGAGCCTCATGTGTAATAGCACCATAATTAGAAATAACCTAGTGATTCAAGCTAAACATTCCATATGACGCCTACTTATTGTCATCTGTTAGTGTTTATAAATATGCTTGCAAAGTTTGCATGAAAACCTAGAAAATAAAAAATTAAATTAAAAAAAGAAAACCTAGAAAATGTCTATGACATGATGTTAATTTGGAAGATGATGGGACAAAGTATACAGTCGGGATATTAATTTTTTACATTTTGTGTACATGAAAGAACAAAGCCCCAACAGGAATTTTGAGTAGCAGAGTGATAGGTAATTTAATTCTCTTATCATGTTTTTTCCCTAGACTGTATTTAATGAGTATGAACAATCTCTGTCACTAAAGATGGAGCAATTTTCTTGAGAAGGTATGATTGCTTCCCATATGTAAAGGTTGTTACTGACATTTAGTCTCACATTGTATGTGATCCTTAAGTAAGTACCTGTAAGAATGAACCCACATTTCAACTTTCTGGTGCAACATTTTTCAGACACAAAGTCACCTTTTTGAACCTTATCTATGTATTCAGAATCTGTGGAGCTTGGAGAGTCTTGCCTCTAAGTGCTGGCATCGGCAGCAAGATCAGGCAGCCATTATTTCCCAAAGGAAATTAATCTCAGAGGACTCTAGAGATACAGCTGCCTCCTGCCTTCCTGCAGCTTCCCGAGCAGGGCTGTAACCCAGGGACAGGTCCTAATTGTCACTCACCTTAATGGATCTCCCAGGTCTGGGCCTCTAGGCTGTCCTACTCCCTTGAGCAGACGGGAAGCTTGATTGATCTCTGAGCCTTATTTCCCTTTCTTCTGAAGAGCAGGACAAGCAATCATACCACCCACCATCACAGGGCTGCTGCAGAGTCAAATGCAGTGATTTGGGTAAAATGTTAATGTTGTGATCAGCGCACGGAAGGCAGTGGATAAACATTAGCTTTGTTAATACTGTCATCCCTGGCCTGTTCTGCCTTTCCAGATAAAATGAGTTGAGACCTGGGGAAGTGTGAATTGCTTTAGCTCGGTGGGAAGAGCCTCTGATTTGGAGTCAAGTCGTCTGGGCTGTAATAATGATTGAAGAACCCTCTTATCCAATGACCTACAGCAAGGGAGGCTCTTCATCCCTGGAGCAGGGCTGTCCAATAGCAAAATAATTTGAAGCAAAAACAAAACAAAACAAAACAAAACACAATGTTTTTTTTAATTCTGTAGAAACAACATTACAGAGAGTAAGACAAAACAAGTGATCTTAATTTGAGCATTTTTACTTAGCCAAATATATACATATATATACTATTATCATTTCAGCATGTAATAAGTATAAAATTATTAGCAAAGTATTTTATATTTTTCCCCTGTGCATTTTATATTGACATCACGTTTTAATTTGAAGCTAAACTTTTGACTGAAATGTTTCTTCTGTGTTTCATAAAACATGTATTTCAAAAATTAGAATCACACACCCAGATTGTTCCATAGTTTTATAATATCAGAATCAAGCGTCCATTAAAATCAAATAAAGAACTTAGTATCTCAGGCTCCTGTGTGTGTGCACATGTGTGCGGGTGTGTCACACATGTGTACACATGCATGTGTGAGCATGTGTGCTGAGGATGACATTGGTGTCTTCCTTAATTGTCCCCTGTTTTTTGTTTGTCTGTTATTAAGTCTCTCACTGAACCTGGAACTCACGCATTTGCTTAGACTGCTTAGTGAGCAAATTCCAGCGTTCTCTTCTCCCTTTCCCGAAAGCTAGGACTGCAGGCTTCTGTCGCCACACCAAGCTTCTGGGAAAATGCTGTGGAAACTAAGTCATCAGTCTTTTGAGAAAGCAGTTTCCCACCCAGTTCCTTCCGTATCCTCAGTTACCCATCCTCTTCAGCCGCATTTGGCTACCCTGTTCTCCATTTTGGCTGATGTCTGAAGAGGGCCTGTATCTCTCTCCACTGTGGTAAGATTCCTTGTATGAGAGAGTTTGCTAAATGCCAGAAAGCTACCCAAATGGATGACTTCTCCTCAGTCCCCAGTGAATGGGAAGTGGCCCACAGTCCACAACTTGCCTGATGTCATTTTTACATCTGAGCAACACTCATCCTGAGACTGATATTTCAAAAGTGTCATCCGTTATGCCCAATGCACTTTACAAAACAACATGGTACACACAAGCCGCTCTCTGCGTGTGTGTGTGTGTGTGTGTGTGCACGTGCGCATGCGTGAGAATCTGTGTGTGTGTGTGTGCGCGCGCGCACGTGCGTTTTTGTGCATCTGCCTGCAGATGGGTGAGAAGCATCATTTCCCAAAGGAGATTTACCATAAGGATATTTCTAAATTTCATTTCTTTCTTTCTCCTGCTGTTCTCCTCCTCCCACTTTGTATTTAATACTGGTCATGACCCATTAAATTGATTTCATGGCTCACTAATGGGTTACAAACTACAACTTGAAAAAAACACTGAACTTAAGAGCCAGAACTTCCAGGCATTTCAAAAATTGATTTGTTTTGTGTAATAAATGATAACATTTCTGTAGCCATCATTCAGTTCAAAGGGGGAAAACAACTTCTCCAACACAAAAAAAAAATGGAGTCTGACTCTATTTTAGATAAGATACTGAAAAATAAATGCATTATCATCTTGTTTTGCTTCAGTATCATTGCTTTATGGAGGGAGCACCCTCCCGGCCTTGCATTGGGTGCCAGTGGCCAGGCGAAGATAGACATCATTGCACTGAGCTTCAGCTATAAAACAAAGAGCAGTCTTTCCACCAGGCTTAGTTGGGCATTTGAGATTTCATCTCATCCTAGTCAAGTGGTGTTCACCGAGAAAACAACCCTCCAATGCTGGCATGCATGTAGGAAAACCAAAGCCCTTAGACGCTGCTGGTGGCTGTGCCAACTGGTAAAGTCACCATGGAAATAAGAAATCAAAAAACTAAAAGTGGATCTTCCATACGATCCACCTATAGCTTTTCTGGGCCTATGCCTCAGGAACCTAAGTGAGCACACCATTGAAATGCTTACTTTATTCACATTGTCCAAGGTATGGAGGTCATTTAGATATTTATTAACAAGAAAATAGATAGACATGTGAATATATATATATATATATATATATATATATAATTTATTCAGCCATAAAGAAGAATGAAAGTATGTCATTTGCAGAAACCTGGATTGAACTGCAGATGATCTTGTTAAGTAAAACAAGCCAGAGATGGAAGGACAAATATCACATTCTCTCTCCTATGTAGAATCCAGAGTTTTATATAGATTGAGCAGAAAGGGAGAGAATAGAGAGCGCTGAGGAGAGTAATAGCAATCACGTACATGCATGAAAATGTCAAATTGAAGCCCATTGTTTTGTATGCTAACTTATAAAAAGAAATTAAAAGGCCAATTAGGATGGGAAAAGAGAAGAAAAAAGAATGTCTGATAAGGCAGTTGAGACCTAGTTCGTGTATCCAACCCCACCATGAGTGACTCGTTTTTTGTTACTTTTCTATTATGTACATTTTCTGTTCCATGTCATTCATGGTCACAAGGCAGGAACTACACTCCAGGTATTATATCCAAGTTCCAGGGATAAAGAAGAAGGGAAGTGAGAAAGTGGAGGAGGAAAAGGAACCAGAAAAGGAAAGTTTTTCTCCCAAACCTCCAGTATCAGATAAAGCATAAAATGCCCAATTAAGTATGAGTTTCAGCAAACAATCAGTTATCTTGCCTCATACAATGCTTCTACTAAAGAAGTTGTTCATAGCTTACCTGAAATCCTATCTGTGGTGGCTAGTTCTTTTTTTTTTTTTCCTTTCCCATTTGTTTATTTATTCGATCACTTTACAGCTGGGTCCCAGCCTTCTCCTTCCTCTCCTCCCAGCCCCACCTTCACACCCTCTTCCTCCCATCCTCCTCCTTCTTTTCAGAGGAGGGGAGGCACTCACGGGGTATCAGCTCACCCTGGCACCTCAAGTCTCAACAGGACTAAGTGTATCCTTTTGCACCTGGGTCTGGTAAAGCAACTCAGCAAGGGAGAAAGAGATCCAGTGGCAGATAACAGAGTCAGAGACAGCCCCTCCTCCCATTGTTAGGGGACCCACAGGTTGACCAGGCTGCACACCTGCTACATATGTATAGGGGTCTAGGTCCAGCCCATGAAGGCTCCTTTGATTGGTGTGGTTGAGTCTCTCTGAGCCCCCACGGGTCCAGGTTTACTCTGTAGGTCTTCTTGCAATGTCCCTGAAATCTCTAGTTCCCTAGATCCTTTCCTCAACTATTCCACAGGACTTCCCCGATCTCCACCTAACATCTGGCTGTGGGTCTCTACATCTGTGTCTACCAGCTGCTGGATGAAGCCTCTCTGAAGAAGATTATGCTAGACTCCTGTCTGCAAGCATGGCAGAGTATCACTAATAGTGTCAGGGCTGGCCCTCTCCCATGGGTAAGGTATCAAGTTGGGTCAGTCACCACTTGACCAATTCCTCAATCTCTGTCCCATCTTTATTCCTGTACATCTTGTAGGCAGGACAAAATTTTGAAAGTTTTGTGGGTGTGTTGGTATGCTCCTTTCTCCACTAGAAGTTCCACCTGGCTGCAGGACGTGGCCACCTCAGGCTCCATATCTCCTGTTGCTAAAAGTCTCAACAAGGGTCACTCCCATAGACTCCCTGGAGCCTCCCCTGTCCCAGATCTCCCAGAGATGCTCATTCCAGAGATGCCCTTCTACCCCTGTCACTAATTTCCATTCACTCTCCCAGCCCTCTCCTCCCTCTTCTCCCCTCTCCCACCCCCTCTTCATACCTGATCCACCTCCAATCCCCTCCCCGATTCACTCTCCCACCCAGTTCCCTCACTCCATCCACCTCTAATGTCTATTTTATTTCCTCTTATGATTGAGATTCAAGCATCCTTCTTTGGACTCTCCTTGCTGCTTAGCTTCTTTAGGTCTGTAGATTGAAGCATGGTTATCCTGTGCTTTATAGCTAATATCCACTTATAAGTGAGTACATATCATGCATGTCTCTCTGGTTCTGTATTACCTCACTCAGGATGATATTTTCTAATTCCATCCATTTGCCTGAAATTTTCATGATGTCATTGTTTTTAATAGATGAGTAATTATTCCATTGTGTAAATGTACCACATTTTCTTTATCCATTCTTCAGTTGAGGGACATCTGGGTTGTTTCCAGTATCTGGCTATTATAAATAAAGCTGCTATGAACATAGTTGAGCAAGTGTCCTTGTGGTAAGGTGGAGCATTTTTGGGTATATGCCCAGGAGTGGTATAGCTGGGTCTTGAGGTAGATTGATTACCAATTTTCTGACAAGCCTCCAAATTGATTTCCAAAGTAGTTGCACAAGTTTTCACTCCCACCAGCAAGGAAGGAATGTTCCCCTTGCTCCACATCCTTACCAGCATGTGCTATCTCTTGAGTTTATGATCTTAGTATTCTGACCGGTGTAAGATGGAATCTCAGAGTCATTTGATTTGCATTTCTCTGATGACAAAGGACTCTGCATTTCATTAAGTCCTTTCTTGGCCATTAGATATTCCTCTGTTGAGAATTTTCTGTTTAGCTCTACACCAAATTTTTCAATTGGGTTATTTGGTTTGTTGGTGTCTACTTTCTTGAGTTCTTTATACATTTGGATATTAGCCCTCTGTCAGACGTAGGGTTGGTGAAGATCTTTCCACATTCTGTATGCTGCCCTCATTTTGCCTATTGATGGTGTCCTCAGCCTTACAGAAGGTTTTCGGTTTCATGAGGTCCCATTTATTAATTGTCAGCTCATAGTGCCTGAGCTGCTGTTCAGGAAGTTGTCTCTTTCGGCAATGAGTCAAGGCTGATCTCCACTTTTTCCTCTGTTAGACTTAGTGTATCTAGTTTTATGTCGAGGTAATTGATCTACTTGGACTTCAGTGTTGTGAAGTATGATAAATATGGATCTATTTGCATTCTTCCTACATGTAAACACCCAGTTAGACCAGCACCATTTGTTGAAGATGCTTCCTTTGTTCCATTATAGTTTGGGCTTCAATGTCAAAAATTAAGTGTTTGTAGGTGTATGTATTTATTTCTGGGTCTTTGATTCAATTCTATTGATCAACCTATCTGTTTTTATGCCAATACCATGTGGTTTATTACTATTGCTCTATAGTACAGCTTGAAAATAAGGATGTGATACCTCCAGAAGATCTCATATTGTGCAGGATTTTTTTTGCTATCCTGGGGTTTTGGTTTTATTCACAGAAAGTTGAGAATTGTTTTTCCAATGTCTGTAAAGAATTGTGGTGGAATTTTGATGGTAACTGCATTGAATCTATAGATTTCTTTTGGTAAGATGGCCATTTTTGCTATGTTAATCCTATTGATCCATGAGCATCTTTGAAATCTTTATTTCATTCCTCAAATACTTGAAATTCTTATCATACAGGTCTTTCACTTGCTTGGTTACACCAAGATATTTTATATTATTTGTGGCTATTGTGCAGGGTATTGTTTCCCTAATTTCTTTGTCAGCCCATTTATTGTTTGTATACAGGAGGGCTACTGATTTTTTTGAGTTAACTTTGTATCCAGACACTTTACTGAAGGTATTTATCAGTTGTAGGAGTTCTCTGGTAGAATTTTTGGAGTCATTTATGTGTACTGTCATATATCTAAAAATAGCAATATTTTGATTTCATCCTTTCCAATCTGTATCCCCTTGATCTCCTTTAGTTGTCTTATTGCTCTAGCTGGAACTTCAGTTACTATAATGAATAGATATGGAGAGAGTGGGGAGCCTTGTCTTGTCCCTTAATTTAGTGGAGTTGATTTAAGTTTCTCTCCATTTAATTTGATGTTGGCTATTGGCTTGCTGTATATTGCCTTTATTGTGTTTTGGTGTGAGCCTTGTGTCTCTGACCTCTCTCGGATTTTTAACATGAAGGGGTGTTGGATTTCGTCAAAGTTGTTTTCAGCATATAATGAGATGATTATGTAGTTTTGTCTTTCAGTTTGTTTATATGGTGGATTACGTTGATAGATGTGTTGAACCATCCCTGCATTCCTGAGTTGAAGCCTCCCTGATCTTGATTGATGATGTTTTTCATGTGTTCTTGAATTCAGTTTGCAAGTATTTTATTAAGTATTTTTGTATCAATGTTCATAAGGGAAATTGGTCTGAAATTCTCTTTCTTTGTTGGGTCTTTGTGTCATTTAGGTACCAGGATCACTGTGAATGAGTTTGTCATTTTCCTTCTGTTTTTATTTTGTGGAATCATTGGAGGTGTATTGGTACTAACTCTTCTTTGAAAGTGTGATAGAATTCTGCACCAAAACCATCTGATCCTGGGCTTACTTTGGTTGGGAGACTTTTAATGACTGATTCTATTTCCTTAGGTTATAGGACTATTAAAATTGTTTACTTGATCTTGATTTAAGTTTTGTAAGTGCTATCTGCCAAGAATATTGTCTATTTCATTTAGCTTTCCAATTTTGTGGAGTACAGCCTTTTGAAGAAAGACCTAATGATTCTTTGGATTTCCTCGGTGGGCTTTTTGTTCATTTGTATACTCTATGCCTTTTAAGTAGTTTGGCTAAAGGTTTGCTATCTAACTTGTTGATTTTTCTCAAAAGGTTTTCTCAAAAAGCAACACGGTTTTGTTGCTTCTTTGTATTAGTCTCTTTGTTTCTAATTTATTGATTTTTGCCCTGAATTTGATTATTCCCTGCCATCTACTCCTCTTGCGTGTGTTTGCTTATTTATGTTCTAGAACTTTCAGGTGTGCTGTTAAGTTGCTAGTATAAGATCTCTCCAATTTCTTTATGTAGGCATTTAGGGCTGTGAACTTTCTTCTTGGTACTGCTTTCAATGTGTCTCCTAAGTTTGGGTATGTTGTGCCTTCATTTTTATTGAATTTTAGGTTCCTATTTACAAGCATAGCCAAGTAACATTAATAGGGATAGGGATTCGTTCTTTCCCACAGAATGGGTCTGAAATAGGTCCAGTCAATGACCAATGATTGTTAATACCTGTTATTTTGATGCTGGTGGTGGTAATGTGCGTGTTTGTGTGTGTATAATCACAAACCTGTGTGTAACCTGTTTTCTTGAATGTAGTTAACCTTCTTGGTATTTTTTTTTAAAGTATCTTCTGTAAGGCTGAATTTGTAGATAGATATTGTTTAAATTTTGTTTTGTCTTGGAATATCTTGTTTTTTCCATCTATGGTGATTAAAAGTTTTGCTGGCTATAGTAGTCTGAGCAGACATCTGTGGTCTCTTAGAGGCTGCAAGACTTTGCCCAGGCCCTTCTGGCTTTTAGAGTCTCTGTCAAGAAGCCGGGTATAATTCTGATAAGTCTGCCTTTATGTGTTACTTGGCTTTTTTTTCCTTGTAGCTTTTAATATTATTTCTTTCTTCTATACAGTTAATGTTTTGATTATTACGTGGTGGAAGGATTTTTTTTCCTGGTCCAATCCATTTGGTATTCTGTAAGCCTTTTGTATGTTTATCAGTATCTCTTTCTTTCATTTGGGGAAATTTTCTCCTATGATTTCCTTGAAAATGTTTTCTGGGCCTTGGATCTTGGAGTCTTCTCCTTCTAATCCTATTATTCTTAGGTTTGGTATTTTCATAGTGTCCCAGATTTCTTGGGTGTTTTGTGTAAGGAACTTTTTAGATTTAACATTTTCTTTGACTGATCAAATCAATTTCTTCAATTGTGCTTCTATGCCTGAGATTTTCTCTTTCATCTCTGGTATTCTGTTGGTGATGTTTGCTTCTGTAGTTCCTGTTCACTTACCTAGGTTTTCTATCTCCAGGATTTTCTCAGTTCGTGCTTTCTTTATTGCTTCTATTTCCATTTTCAGGTCTTTGACAGTTTTATTCATTTCCTTAACCTGTTTGATTCATATTTTTCTGTATTTCTTTAAGGGATTTATTCATTTCCTCTTAAAGGCCTCTATCACCTTTATAAAATTGGATCTTTGTAAATTCTTTAATCTTTAATCTTGTGCTTTGGCTGTTTTGGGATATCCAGTGCTTGCTGCAGTAGGATATCTGGACTCTGGTGCTGCCATATTGACCTGGCTCTTGTTTATTGTGCTCTTATGCTGACCTTTAGCCATCTGGTTGTCCCTGGTGTTGCCTGGATGTTCCTGATGCCAGCAGGACTCCTCCAGGAGTCAGTAGAGCACTGGGATTGACAATGGATCACAGGGAACAGCAAGTTGCTTATTTCTACTGGCTTTGCCTAAGGTGGGTCTGAATGTTCCCGCCCTGCCCCCACCCCCCACTCTTGCAAGCCTCCTTGTGAAGGCAGAGGCAGAGCCCTGGGACTCAGGGAACAGCATGCCACTTACCTCTGCTGGCTGTTCCCCAGGTTGACCTGTCAGGCAGGGCACTGATGTGGAGGGATCTAATGTGGATGTTCCTGGGGCCCAGAAGGCCTCCTCTGGAAGGCAGGCAGAGCCATGGGCCGGCCAGAAAATGGAGCACAGGGAACAGCACACAGCTCACCTCTGCTGTCTGTGCCCCAGATGGCGCTCCTTCTGTCTTAAGTTGTTTTTGTCCAGTGTGCTGTCACAGAAACTAGAGAAACAACCAATGCATTCATTAGTGCACATCTGGGATCTTGTGTGGCTTCTGCAAGGAAGGAGATAGAAACAATGATTTATAAAAGAATTGTAAAAAAAAAATTCAGAGATAACTCAGTGATTAAAAAGAGTACTGATCTTGCAAAGGACCTGACCAGTTCCCAGAATCCATCAGGCATGTTACAACAACCTGTAACTTCAGCTCTTATACTTCTGACACCCCCTTTTACCTCTGCAAGCAACCACACTCATGTGTACACCCCCACACAGACACACACTCACAATTTAAAAAGAAAATAAGGGGGCTGGAGAGATGGCTCAGAGGTTAAGAGCACTGACTCCTCTTCCAAAGAGCCTGAGTTCAACTCCCAGCAACCACATGGTGGCTCACGATCATCTATAATGAGGCCTGGTGCCCTCTTCTGGTGTGCAGGTATACATCCAGACAGAACACTGCATACATAATAAATAAATAAATCTTTAAAAAAGAGAGAGACAATAAAATCTTTAAAGTTGCCACTGAAAGTAATCAATGAAATGCACGGAGAATGAGGTGAAGTCTGTTACCTCCTTGCTAAGGAGTAACATAAGGATTCCACTCTTGACATTTATAACATCTAGAGACATAATAAGTAAAGCATGAGCTCAACAATGTGGTTCCAGGGCTGAGAATATGCAGGTGGAAAGAAAAAACTCTGTGCTTTTCTCTCCGAAGTGGAGAGCTACTCTGTCTCCTGACTCCATTCTCTCTGTTACATCCAGCACCAGATGCTCTTATCTCCCCTTCTTCCTGCTTTCTTGTGGAATTAAATCAATTGTTTCATTTTCATTTGGTTCCCCTTTCCCCCTTTCCTCAGATCAAGCGCTGTTCTATTCTCCTTGTGGATTGCCAAAATGAGCTTTCAGGGAAAAAAAGGTTTCTCAGCACTTTAGCTTCTGCTTCCTTCTATTTATTTGCTTTGTTTTTATTATCTTTTCTTGCTGACTTCCCAGGACACATATTCTGTATTCAGACGTTATTGGCTTTTCCCCTTTTGCCTAAGTGAAAATTTGTGGATTAAAACAAAAACATCCATGTGCCTCTCTTAAACAATAGTTTATTCTTTTTAACAGGGTCAGAGATCTGAAGGGAGATATATAAAATACTCTTATACACACAGAGATATGTCTAGAGATACATGTGGGAATATAAATATGTGTATTTATCTGCCTTTATACTGTCCAGATATATCAAAATACATATATCATTATGCACACACACATAAATATATCTTATTATTTCTAGGGAAACTTTGTCTCAATTAACTTGGACCTCAGAGGTTGTTTCACATTTTTAGTTTATTGAAGTTTATTAAATGTGCAAATGTGTCAATACTTCTGGGCTGCAACTTGACCCATTGTGTTATGACGAATAAGACCAGCAAGAAAACTCAACTCTCTTTACCTCTCTTATCTCCCTTCATAAGTGTACTTGCTTTTTTCCTAATTATTTGATATCAAAGGCTAATATTGTTTCTCTTCAAATTACTCTATACCAAGTGAAGGCTGAGAACAGAAATCCATTTAAGTTCTAGTGGCTGAAAGACACAGAAGTGATTCCAAATATTTTCACATGTAGACAGAGTAAGGCAGCCCACTACACTGAAGCAAAATCCTAACACTGCCCATCTGCCTTCTTCCACAGCAGGTAGCTATGGCCATGCACTGCCCTGAGCTGTTGCCCTGGCTGTAAGGATATGATTGGACTAAATGTTTTCTAGAAGCGTCTAAATCTTTGAGATTCTATGTGTTTGCCACACCACTCAGGGAAAGACAAATGGGAGTTTGAGATTTGTTGCTGGGCCTGATCCTCAGTGTTGTGGAAGTGCAGAAAGAGGAAAATGATGGTGGGATAATGCGATCAAACAACAGTGCATTTGGCAGAGAGCATCCTCAGAGGGGCCTGTCATGGACAGACTGATTCTGCAATCTGAAAACCTTGTTCCAAATTCCAGGTGCACCACTGACGTGTAGCTGTCCTGAAGCAAGTCTTGAGCTTCTTGGCTCTGGAGATTTTTTCTCCAATACCACAAGCAATTAACCCGTTGACTGCCATATTTTGTTTAAATGATGTTCCAGAGTCAGATATGGGATTAAGATAAGAGTCTCCTCAGACAGAGACAAGCACAAAGAGGGCCTTCCACAAGCAGGCTTCTGCCATAAGGAGCTTGGCTCTCAATTACAAGATGATCTGGAATTCACGGAAGGGATTAGAGATGGGATATTTAAATACATATGATACAGAAGTAGAGAAAAATGTAGACAAAGATGCCAAAAGATGAGTCACCTCTGCCTTCTTGTATTTTGTGGTTTTTTTTCCCCTTCCTACTCTCTGCAGATGATTTCTGGTATGAAACTAGACTCCAGAAGAGTTTCCACAGCAATCCTCATGCTATGGGCCACACAACATGAAATGAGTTCTGCCATGTAGGGAGCTTGGTCAATGCTTCATTTGTCATTCTGTTACTGATGAGCCATAACATTTATTGACATCTTGGAGTTCTGAAAAATCCTCCAGCAGAAGGACTTACCACTTTTGTGAAAGCCAAGAACCCTGCAGCTATTGGCTCACAGAGCCTTTTCATAATGCCTATTAGGACCCCACATGGCTGCTGTTCTGTGAAGACACACTGGGAGTCGGTGTAACATTATTCCCTGGTGCTGTGCTGAAGCCATATGTAAGCGTGAGGCCTGTGTGCACCACATGGTACTTCTGTCCTCATCCTAACCCAAGAAACCTCAACTGACCCTTAATACGCACCTGACAGCACTGGCATCATGATCACTGAATGAATTATAGCTTACAACAATGAATTAATGGCTTGTTGCATTGTGGACAATTAACCACTGATGCAGGATCATGTTTGATTGATTGTGATAGAAATCCAGCTACCCATGCATTTGTTTATTTGTGTTTTCCGCTCACAGAGTATGATTAAGAGGCTTCTTGTTCAGCAAGGTAGATCGAGCACACTTTGTCACTCTTTCCTCCTGTCTTCCTAACAGCGTGTATTAAGAGTTCAATAGAGGAATAAATTCTGAATCACAAACATAGCAAAAATGGAGGCACAAGTAGTTCCTTAAACACAAACAGAAACTGTGGATGAGGGGGTAGAGCAACAAGGTCCAGAGTTCTGAAAGGGAGGTACTGGACACACCCACTGAGAGAAGAAATAGGAAGGAGAGATACCTGAAAGGCGGGCAAGAACAAGAAAGAGGAAGGAGAAGGTCTGTGTGTCGACTTCACTGAACCCAGTCCTTGTCAATTATATTTTCCAGGAAAGAAGATAAAGGGATTAAAACAGAAACAAAACAAAACAAATAAACAAAAAACCAACATGGAGTTTCTCTCTAAAGATTCAAAGTGGAGTGAGGCTGTTGATGCCCAGAGTGGCATATCCTTCATAATGGCACTGGGGAGAGAGACACCTACAAAATGGCCTACCCCTTGCCATCAGGAGACTCCTAACATGAGGAACAAGACTCATTGATGAATATACCTTCCTGGTGTTGGTGTAAATATGGGGAACTGATCATCCACGTAGCAATAACATAGCAGTATGAAAAAAGGGCTCACACAGAAAAAAAAAAAAACAAGCCAGGTGACACATTAACTTGAAAGGGAGCTCTTCAGAAGGACTCAAGTGATTAAATACCAGAGCCAGTTGCCTGAAATGGAAATAAACTTTTTATTTTAAAAGCAAGCCCAGCTAATGCCACCGTTTAGTTCTTATGATGGTGTGCATCTAGATGCATTGAACTGAAATCTCAGAACTTTAGGTTTAAAAAAAAAAATCCTAAAAGTTCCCAAAGAGAAAAGAAAAGTACAAAGACATCACAAATAAAATAAGCATCAGTCTTATCTTCAGTCTCACAGACTCTAGAAAACCCAGGCCTTTCTGTCTCAGAGCTGTACTTTCTAACATGGGAACCAGAGCCAAAACCCCGCCAGTGAGCTGAGCATGATGTGAAAGAAAAACAAGTCAAATACTCAAAGACCCTCAAGGAAATCTCTCTTTGAAGAAGTCCTTGAAGATGGAGAAGGGGATGTAAATATAATACACGTATGAGGATTTTTTAAATTTTTTTCCTAAAGTTGATGCAACTAACAGAGTCTGAGTGAAAAGACATTTCAGAACTGTAGCCATACCGGAAGTGCAGGACATAGGAATCTATAGAGGGAGTTAGAACCTGCAGGGAAAAGAGCAGGAGTGTGACGTGGGGAAGAAGAGCCAGATATAAAACATATTAAAGGGGACAAGGCAATTAAATCCTTGGGGCCCTGAAACATCACAAAGAAGTCAAGATTCCAATGTGACAGAATTTTGACAAGGGACTCTATGTATGTGTGAGAGAGAGAGAGAGAGAGAGAGAGAGAGAATTCAGTTGATCCTGCTGATGACTGAAGCAGTTTCCTTGTCATAAAGGTCAGAAACATAGCCCTTATTCACTGCAGTAAATAAATAAATAAACAATCATAGGTATGAAAGTTCTGTTTATTGATTTTTTTTCTTTGATGTTGGCATCAACCTGTAAACAGAACACAAAAGCCTTAATCATTCTTACACAACCTTGACAAGGTGAAGAAAAAATACAGCTGACTTGGGGGTAGGGGTGGGATGAGTCAGGAAGAGGAGAGCAAGGTGACTAATAGCCCAGCTGGCAGTAAGTGCTGCAGCAGTAACTGTCCAAAGCTTACAGAACAAGCATGGAAATCCTCTTGTAAAGTTCAAAAGCTAAACTACTGCAAAAAAAAAAGTCAAAGACGTTTAAAAACAAACAAAAAACAAAACAAGGGCTGGGAGTGTGGCTCAATGGTAGGGTGCTCTTCTAACATGCTCAAAGCCCTAGGCTTGATTTCCATAACAGCCCAGGACCTAAAATTAAATAAAAATCAAGAAGATTTAAAAATAGATAGTGATGAGGCTGGAGAGATGGTTCAGTGGTTAAGAGCACTGTCTGTTCTTCCAGAGGTCCTGAGTTCAATTCCCAGCAACCACATGGTGGCTCATAACCATCTCCACTGGGATTTGATGCCCTCTTCTGGCATGCATGTGACCTGCAAATGGAGCACTCATAAATGTAAAATAAATAAATAAATCTTTAAAAATTGATAATGAATTATTGCTATATTTATAGACCAAGACATCTCTCAGTTTTCTCAGGGAAGCTCCTATTTCTGGCGCATGGTGACAAACACATAAGCCAGCCACTGGCCAAAGTTTGCAGACTAGGAGACTTAGGGATGCTTAACCCTAAAGGAAACAGAAGTACCACATCCACTCCTCTCAAGGCCCGGGGATCATTGCGGAAGAGGCGGTGGGAGGACTGGAAGGGTCAAAGGCCAGGGGTGACTACAAGGAAATGATGTCTTCCAGACACAGAAGGCATGTCCATGTGTGAACTCAGTACACGTGATAGCATGTTCAAGCCCTGTGCAAATCCAGCCAGGCTGGATCCCATCATGGAGAAGGGAGGTAAGTGCAGGGCTCCGCCCCTGGCTAAGGACATGTGACAATCTTCCTTTCTGGGAAGGGAAGATTCAGGTTTCTTTAAGAGCGTTGCTCCTGGTAAGTGGACCAAGTCCCAAAGGAAGGCCACACATTGAAGAATATATGTGCAACACAAATTGGGCTTGATAGAAAAGAAACAAAACAAAACAAAACAAAACAGGAAAAAACCCACAAAGGACACAAAGTTGAATGATGAGGAAAAGGAAGTGGAACCTGGGAGGAGTGGAGAGGGGATGAATAAGATCAAAACAGACTGTGAAATTCTCTAAGACCTGATACAAGTACAAGATAAAAAATAAAAATTTAAAAGAGGTGTTATCTCTCATAACATCATTAATGTGAAAAACTACAGTTTGTGCCCACAAATAGCACTATGATCATATTTTGAATAATGTGGACAGCCACCTAAATAAGTTAGAAATCTTTGCAAATATGCCTTCCAGGGTGTGGGACTCGGTTGGAGAAGCAAAATTTGGAGACTATTCCCTATAAATTATTATCAGAAATTGTCCTTCCCTGCTTGTTCCTGGATGTATTACTCTGAGATCCTAAGGACACTGAGTACCTATGGTGGTACTGTGTTGAGTGCCAGGCAGGCTGAGATAATGCCAGCCTCGGGCAGAAGCATGAAACACAGGATGCGAGGACAGGAACCCTTCCTAAGGGTACATTTGCGGAAACTGGGAGCGAGGAAGGCAGGGCAAGATTCACAGTGTACTCTAAGCAGAGCCGTGTGTTTGTTCACGGTGTGTTTGGCCAATTGATTGAAACTGTTGGTGTAGAACCCTCCGAGAGATGAATTAGGGGAGGAAGTGTTTAGGACTTGCGGGCTTAGGGACTTAACTGGACTCCTTTAAGTTACTAATATTCTAGTCAGGAAGATAGAATTACTGAGAGTTTCAAGCTGGAGAGATCCTTAGAGACCAGATTCAACCTTTCATTGTATAAACAAAGAAAGCCTGGCCCTGATGGAAATGAGGCTCAAACTCAGTCTCTCTGATTGATTCAATTCCAGTTCAGTGCCAGATCAAAAACCCTGTGGGGCTGGAGAGATGGCTTGGTGGTTAAGAGCTCTGGCTCTTCGTAGGTTCAGGACCCACACGGTAGCTCATAACTACCTGAAACTCCAGTCCCAAGGGATCTGATGCCCTCTCTAGCCTCTACGGACACTAGGCATATTCTGGTACAGAGAAATAACGTACAGACAAAACATCTAGTCACATAAAATACATAATATTTCAATTAACAAACAAACAACAACACTTCCAAACTTAGACATCATACTCCAAATCAGGGCACCGGCTTTTTTTCATATATCTACAGTGCGTCAGGTACTGTCCAGTCACTCGTGCCTGCCATTTGATTCCATTTCATGGCAGCCATATTTAAGTTAGACTATGTCCATATTGAATGTGTGCAAACTAAAGACTTAGCGACTTGGAATCATTTTTCTAAGGCCTATAACTAGACAGACATAGAGGCTGGAACAGCAGTCTGTCTGACCTCTAACGTCGTGACCTTTAAACTTTTTGGTTCATGACCCTGGTTTTCTAGCTCATGCTTTATGTCCTGCTGGTTGAAAGGAGAGCAACACCTTTCTATGCTAGAAACAAGGGAAAAATAATAATAACCACCAACACTACCCAACACTAAAAGAAACATGAGGCAGCCAGTGTGTGGCCAGGGCCTTCCATCTACTTCTCTAATCCCCGGCGGCCATCCTGGGTGGAGGACTGTGTGTGGCCAGGCCATCCTTCTTAATTAGAAGGGATTCCAGGAGCCTTCTCTTCGCTCCAAGATGTTCTGAACAAAATACAGGAGAGAGAGAAAGAGGGAGAGGGAAAAGAAGAGGGAAAGGGACAGGAAGAGGGAGAGGGAGAGAGAATCCTCACTGACTTTAAAAGATTTATACAGATAACATCCCAAGGAGCTTATGAAATCTTCTTTTTTTTTTTTTCTTTTTGGATGGAGGAAACTGCCGATGAAAAGATTACACCCGGCTACAGAGTTCCATTGAGATTGAAAACACTTTAAGCTTGGTCTCTTATTGATAGTCCAGCTGCACAAAATAAAATTCATATAAACATCATCTCTCATATTAGAGCCAGAAAAACAATCCATCCTCCCGTCAGCTTTGAAAGAGCCCCATTACTGGGGTACTGCATCACTAATCGTGGGGGCAGAATTCTCATGTGTTCCCATACCTAGAAAGAGAAGCAGCAATGCAGGAGAGCCCCAGAAAGATTACATGTATGTGAACCCAAAAGAAGCTCAAGAATCCAGCAGAAGTTGTGGAGTGTTGATCTGGGGAACATTGCCTTCATTTCACTCACACTCTTTATTTTGCACCTCAAAATCTGCTGGTTTTTAGCTCAACTCTCTACGAATTTGAAATCAGAGAAAGGTCTCAGGCCTGCACACAGCCATTGTTCCTTTATTTGGAAATCAATACATGAGACATCAGACAGTTTTCACTGTAATCTCAGACAGACTCCCCAAGAGTACTGAGCAAGACTAGGCAAGAGTCTCTCTCGGACCCTCACCCTGTCTGGACAGAGACACCGGAGCCTAACACAGAAACCTCAGGCTTCCCAGAGACCAAATCCAACCTGCATCTTTCCTTACCATAACGATGTACTAAATGTCTCAAATCTTGTCTATCTTTGTCCTAATGTGGACTGGTGGAGGAGGAGGATCCCGGTTGATACTGGTCTCCTTTCCTGCACGATCAGATGAGAGTTCTGGAAGTACCGCTTCATCTGTGTCACTCTCCTGCTCAAGCTATATGGCTCTCTATTAGCCACAAAATAACAACAGGAATAAATGCTTCATAAAGATGGACAGCGAAATTGGCTGCTGGGACCCCAGAGCATTTACCTCAGAGAATTTATTCCTGCTTCACCCAAGATAAATGTTTTAGGGTCCCAGCAGCCACTTTCCCTGTCCATCTTTTTCTCTCCATGTTTCCCGCACTCCAGACAAACGTTTTTCTGCATTTATGTTTTTACTTATATATGCTGATTCTGCCAGTGTTTTTTTTTTCTCCCCCTTTAAAACACAGGGCCAAGGAGCTGTGAGAGATGCCTCAGCTGTTGGAAGCTTTTACAAAGAGCTCTTGCAGAGCAGTCCTGAGGGGGGCAAGTCCCTATTGGGGCAGTTCACAACTGTTTCTAACTCCAGCTCCAAGGACTTCAGCAGCTTCCATATTTGATGGGCACTGCACCCACTGCCACCAAAATGTGCTCTCTCCTTCCCTCCATCCATCCTCGCTTCTTCCTCTCCACTCTCTCACACACACTATTTTAAAATAATATATATATTTAAAAGATATATGGTCAAGAGCTTTTCTTCTTTTTTTTTAAAGCTATTGATCCATTTTATGTGTATGGTGCTTTGCCTGCATGTATGTATTGTATCAAGTGCATGCCCGGAACCATCAGAGGTTAGAAAAGCGGGGTCAGATCTCCTGGAACTAGAGATACAGACAATTGTGAGCAGCCATGTGGGTGCTGGAAATAGAACCTGGGTCCTCTGGAAAAAGTAGCAAATGTTCTTAACTGCTGAGCCATCTCTCTAGCCCCTAGGATCAAGATCCCTTTCTTTATGGAGGGACCTCCAGCTTCCTCCCTGGTTTCTCAAAGTGTTTTATCAGTTGTAGACTGTGTATATGTGTGTGCTACACCTTGGTAACTCGGAGGCCAGGATGCTTCCCTGTGTGCCAAAGGGAGACCCTGTGTGTGGCTGATAACTCAAAATAGTCAGCCAGTAAGAGGAATCTGCAGGCAGAACAAAGTTGAGTAAGGATCCTGCCTGGTGGTCTTCCTCTCCCTAAGTGCTCCTCTGGGTACCTGACCTACACACCTCAGACAAAGCTTTCCTGGCCACATTTTAGGCAAAGGACCCTGCATAGATAGTGATGAGGAAGGTGTTAGGGAGAGAGAGCGCTGCTTGTGATTCTGGAGAGCTGGTAGCTGGTCCAGACTTTCAAGACCTTTGGAGCCATCAGTGCCCCATCTGGATTAATGGTCTACTTCTCTTGAGAAGTGAAAGGTTGTACTATATGGAATGCCCAGTTCTGAGTCTGGACTTTCAATCTCTTTCGCTCTGTGCCCATGACAAGAACATCCCCTGATGACGGGAAACCCTAGGGCTAAGGCCACAGTCTGCCATGACCAGAAAGCTCTGAGCTCCACATAAAATGGATGACTCCCTTTGTTGGTGAGGCTTCCTCTTCTCTGCCCAGGCGACCCCAGAATCCCCACATCCTCTACCTGTGAAATATCTAATGGTCCTTAGGAAAATTACAAGTCCAACTCCCTTTCTCCCAATAAGAACCTGTTTAGCAAGCACCTAGGATTTCTGGATGCCTCCCTATGCAAATGAGGCATCTCTGTACCCTAGCCCTTCAGCCAATGATCTTTGCTTACCCTGGGTATCCCTAACCCTCCCCAAAGTTCTATATAACCCTCATTCACCCTGAATAAAATTGATCTGCCTCCCTGAAGCTGGTCCCAGAAGGTCATTTCCATTTGTGCTCACGGGCCACTAAATCCCCAGTTCATTGCTTCTGCTCCCTTGTTCCTTAGGACTTGTGGCCAATGAACCCAGGAATGAGGGAGAGCCATACTCCTCCACTGTAAGCTGAGGTTAAGATAGAGATTACACAATGAGAGTCATAGAGCATTTTTTTTTCCAAATGCCCACAGGCCGTGCTGGAATGTGTTAACAATACAGTGTAGAGATGCTAGCACTGACATCATGCTCTCTATCTGCCTCAGCAGCATCCTCACACTCACTTCATCCTTATCTTAACCTTTATTTACTTTTACCAACTTTAATCATGTTGCGAGTGTACAATTGATAGAGCAACACTGTCATTCTAAGAATTTGGGTAAAGATTCTGCTCTTTCTTCTTCACCATTCTTCACCACAGACGATTCGTTCATTTGCCTAGTTGGCAGGTTGAATTGTGCAGAAGGAAACTGTGGCAAGTACCAGAAGTGGTTTAAGAAGGCAGAGCCCTCATTAGCTTGTTCCCACAAAGGAAGTCCAGGTCAGGAGACTAAGTCTCTGCTGCAAAAGGAGCAGCATCTACTGGTGGAAAAGGTCAATGCAGAAGCACTGCATGCAAAATGAATGCATTGCAGGGAGTGCCTGGCACAATAAGACCCTGCCATGCTTTATCTGCGGACAGTAATCTTGAGGAATGTCTGTTTCTTGTAGGTAGTCTGGCCTCTGCCACAAGTGTGCAACCAATGGGGATTTCTAGGGCTTTCTTTGTGGAAACCAGTTGCACATTCACATGGCACCATCTGAAATGGAGCTGAGAAGATTATTAAGTTCAGCTAAACCTTCTCATCCCGTTTTATAAAGTGAAAGCTAAGATAGCTACTGTTTTGTTTAAAATCCCTAAACAATGGAAGAGCCCTTTGAAATAGATGTCTTTATTCCTGTTTTGTAGATAAAAACAAACAAAACTATCCCAAGGCTCATAGACATAGAGCCAGTTAAGTAGGAGACACTAAGGTTATGACTTAGTGTTCTGTTTGTGTGAAGAGACACCATGACCAGGGCAACTCTTATAAAGGAAAGCATTTAATTGGAGCTGGAGCTTGCTTACACTTTCAGAGGTTTAGTCTGTCATCATGGCAGGCAGACATGAGGCTGGAGAAGTAACTGAGTTCTATGTTCAGATCCACAGGCAGCATAAAGAGAGAGAGAATCACTGGGCCTGGCTTGGGCCTTGAAAACCTCAAAGCCAACCTCCAATAACACACCTCCAACAAGACCACACCTCCTAACCCTTTCAAACAATTTCCCTCCTTGGTGAGGAAGCATTCAAATCTATGTGTCTATGCGGGGCCGTTCTCGTTCAAACCACCACAAGTTAGAACTTTGTCTTGAGAGGTTATCAAGTGCATGTTCTTGGTCACCATCCACCTCCTCCAGGATGGACCACTTTCAAAGAAAAGTTACAGAGGAAGAATGGGACTGAGTGTGTGCATAAAAAGCCAGACACACCTGGCATCTCTGATTTCAGTGCTGATGGCCTTCAGACCTTTCCACAGAACCATTGTTTGCCCTCCTGACTGGACGTATCTTCAGACTCTCTTTCCCTTGCTCTTTCCAGGCTCCTTCCTCCTCCTGAACACCTCGGCAGATTCTAAGCATACCATTCTGAGCCCGTGGATGAGAAGCAGCAGTGAGCGCTGCACACTGGCTGTCTCAATGCACAGACATCTACAGCCCTCCGGGAGATATGTTGCCCAACTACTGCCCCACAATGAAGCTGGAAGAGAGATTCTTCTGGTGCCTACCCCAGGGAAGCATGGGTAAGTCTTTCCCAAGATCCAAATTGAGTTTTAGAAGGTAATTTGGCTTTGGAATGCACATTTCCAGACTCTGACATCTACTTAAGATTCACAATTGTCCTTTAATGGGTTAGTCCAGATTGAACCATTACTGCTAATATTCCCCAGGTAGTGCCTTGGGCCTTGATCTGTGGGTCTCCCAGACTGCCCTGGCTAGTGGTCCTTCCAAAGGCCAGAGGACCAGCTGTCAGACTGGCCACTTAATGTGTGAGTGTTAAAGATATTCATGTCCCGAGGTCCAGATGGAGCCAAGGAGCAAACAGCTAAAGAGAATGTTAAACAGCTGCCATGAAATCAATTTAATATGCCAGAAAATAGATTTTATCAGCAGAACGTGGGCAAGGAGGGGGAAAGACAAAATAGTGCAACCACCCAAGCAAATCCTATGAGACTCTGAGGCCTGAAAATAGCATTAGTTAGGGACACAGTGCACAGTTAACCCATCAGACATTAGAAGAGAGCTTTGTTCTAGAACTTTCTGGATATGTGCAACCCTGAAGTCACCCAAGGCCTACCACAGAGGAATCTGATAAGCTTTCTGGAAATGTAACCTGCTTGCTCAGTGATCCATCATGGCTCTAAAACAAATGACATGGGAAAGCAACTTGAACTAGGCCGTCTCGCTGTCTGCCTTTTTGTCTCCACTCCTTTTTCTAACTTTATAAATAGCATGTCAAGGGCTGGGCTCTGAGTGGTCACATATTTAATGACTTTTTAGTCAACAGGGGTGATGAGCCTTCTTTGTAATGATTACATGAGAAAGATTTTAGGACGATGCTCAGGTTGTTTTCTTCCCCAGAAAACAGCTTTTAAGAAGAGTCCCTCTTGATAAATGCCTGTCACCTATCCTCTGTCCTGTGGTGTGTATAGGTGGAATTCTGACTATTGCTTTCCGAATGCGGCTATCAGTGCTTTCTTAGAAGTCTCTTCCTTATTCCATGCTAAGGATCCATCGGTATTCAGTTGTATCTAAAAGAACTACAACACCACTGCAAACCCAACAGGGATAGAATCTTTTATGTTTACTTCTTAGTTTTCTTTTATGTATTCTTTTACTGGACATGGCAAGAATGCTACAGACCTAAATTCAAAGGAGCGGCAGTCACCCGCACAAGGTCATTTCAGTGAAAACTCCAGCAGGAGTACGAGAGGGACTCCTGAGCCTGACCCCTAGCTGAGGGGCTACTGGCAGCTGATGTTATTTGGGGAATAAAAGTCACTTTTCTTTGGAGGTATGGCCGCCGGTGGGTTTCCTTTTGCAGTGGATGGCCCCACACCCATGAGTATGTAGGCAGTACCAAATGAACTGGACTCACTTCGGGGGTCAGGGTGGGGAGAAAGAGAAAGACAGAGACAGAGACTCAGAGAGACAGAGACATAGAAGCACTGGGAAGGGTATATTTAGGGGTAAGGGCCTATGAAGACTTAGAGAGAATGTATGGCAGGTACATGATCATTACACATAGTATTCACTTAGGAATGACATCTACTACAGTAAGGATAAAGCTCCACAGCTAGACTCACATTCATCCATCTTTCTGTTTCTGAAATGCTTCTTTGGGTCTCTTGCTCAATTCTAGTCACTAGAAATAAGGAGTATGAGGTACCTGGGCTGTCCATTGTTCTGGACAAGCTGCTCTCAGTTACCAGGGCTTTTTTCATCTTGATGTTCTTTTTCAGCTTAAAGGGAAGGCCTCCCACCCATTGGCAGGGCAGGACCCATGGTGGCTTCAGAACATGCCAGCCTCATGAGCTGATTTTAACTTACCATTTCCAGGGTTCCCTCCTCAGGCAGCCTGGTAAATAGCAGAGAATGCAGCTTAGAGTTGCTGAGCTCCCAAACAATGAATCCCTCGGGTTCTGTGGGTTGAGGCAGAGAATCACTAATGTCATAGGTGACTGGAGTTAGAAATCACAGTGAAAGACAAGCCTACAATAACTATGAGTGTGAGGCCATATCAACACCTCCCAACAGGCTAGTACCAGTGTCCTTTTGGCTCCTCTATGGTGACTACTCCCAAAAAATATTTGCCTCAGTAACTTCCTTTGCTTATCATAGCCAACTGAATTCCCATTAAACAGATGAGAACATGTACATAGATAGAAGACATAGAAAGTGGCATTATCTGAACTGGATACCATGTCCACCCTCTAGTTTGTGTTCTTTCCAGTAAAGCTGAAACCCAATGAAAAGTGAGTCTGTATTGGGGTAGAGAGTAGGGTGAGGAGGGCTGAGAAAGAGAAATGAGGTAACAGAACCTTGCAAAAGACACATGTTTTTGAGCCTAAAGACAAACAAACCTGGAGCCATGTGAGGTTAATATCTTCAGGGGCAGCCTTCCCTTCACAGGTGCTGACACCAAGGAAACCACAACCCACTGTGTGGCTAGGCCATGAACTTCCTTAAGGTTACCAGAGCCATCAAGCTCAAGTTTTCCCCACTGTCTAATGTGACCTCTTCCTGATCCCCAGAGGGGTTGAACTGCCCTCTGCAGGGTGTGACCTGAAACAGAAGAAGGGAATAAGAAATATGTTAGGACAGATCTGGTGATGTGGACCCCCACATCTGGAGAGACTTTGTCCTAGGCTCAACAATCTCAGGTAGAGAGAGAGGAATAAGTCCCATCTCTGGCAGAGCCACTGTAGACTTCAGGGATGCCCAGGAATGATTCCAACTTTAAATTAAAGATGCCTTGGGCCAGCTTCTTACTTCCAACCAGATCAATATGATGAGGGTATGAGGTGTCAGCACAAGGGACAATCAATAGACCATTCTACTGCATCGAGGAGTTCTGTTCTCCTGGGCATCTTGGCAAACTATTTGACACAAGGCCTTTGTACAGCAAAACAGAGCTCTGAATATTTGTAAGGTAGGTCATGGTCTCTTTGGCTCAAGTTACCGACGTTTAGGCTAGAAGAATTCTCTTTGCTAGGTGGAGCTGTCCCGTGCATTTTCTACCAATAGCCCGGGCCTCTGCTACACCAGATAACATCAGGACATTAGCAACGCCCTTCCCCCCCCCCCAGTGTGCCAATCAAAAACATCCCCAGGTATTTTTCCAAGTGTTCCTGCTCAGTTAAAAACATCCACATTGAGGACCGGTCCACTCTATGGAGCATTGTAGAGCTGAGAGAAACTGTGCAATTTGCCAGGCTCAAACTTCTCTACATATAGAAGTAGTAACTAAGGCTGGGAATGAAGACACTTCATGTCACATCACAAGATTTATTTTGTCAAGTTGAGTGTCTGGAATCCTGCTCTCTTGACAGTGTCAGTCACTGTGGTCGGTCATGGATTACGATGACATAGAACTTAGTTCGTACCCTTGAGTAATAACACAGCTACAGGTAAAATTTATTTACCACTTCATAGATGCCCTGGCCAGTTACCACAGTACCCCTCACATGTGTTGTCTTACTTAGGACTCATAAAAACACAATGAAATGCATTATTGCTATTGCCTCCCGTATTGCAGATGAAGACATTCAGTGAAGCTAATTAACCTATCTGAAGTCAAAGGCTGGGCAGTTTGAAGGTGCTCTGACCCCAGCAGCCAGACTTCGGAGCATTCTCATCATTGCTATAAGAGCTCAGTCAGGTCATGGTAGTTCAGCAGGAAACTCATAGTTCAGGTGCTGTGCTGAATGAGAAGTCCTGGATTTAAAATCCTATTTTGCTATTCATGGATCAGCTTTGATACGATCAGAGAGCTCTGAATATTTGTTAGTTAGATCAGGGTTCTCTCAGCTTCATGTTACTGACATTTGTTAAGGTGACAGAAGTACAAGATCAGCCCCACTGCCAATAGTGTTCTGGCTTCAGGGAAGCCGGCTTCAGCCTTTGTTTCCTCACCTGTACATTAGGAATGATGCTGTTGACCCTGTCCCCATGTTGCCGTATGTCCTCTTCAGGCCGTCCTATATGCTGGGTATAATGCAAATCTCTAGACCTGTGCTTTATATTCTAATATGGTCCATTCTGATAAAGATTAATCTGTTCTTTGTTTATGGGGTCCCGCCAGAAAAACCAAAGTCTCATATCACTGAGAGTTCACTCCCTCAGTAACATGGCACTCAGAAAAGCAAGGGAGACAGTGACAACCTGGTGAATACAAGTGGAGCAGGCTACCTCCCATAAGAGGAGGTGGTAGCTTGGAGAGCCATCACTGGGAAGCAATATTCAATGTTTGCAGTCAGAAAGGAGGGAATAGCCATAACCAAATGACCTCAGGGGAGCAGGACTCAGAAGATCAGGTTAAGGAATGATAAGTCAGATACAAGTCCCCACAAGCTCCTGAGTCCTGCTTCCACAGTGGCAGCTCAGGGGACAGCAGCCTGCCTAGAAGCATTTGGAGGCAGAGGAAAGGGTGGCGGGGGGACTCAGAGCAGCTGCTCACTTCTTAGTCACCTGGAAAGCAGGACAGTGTGTCAGGGCAAGAGCCACAGAGTCTGCCAAGACTGCCTGGCTTCGGAAGGGGTCTCCTGGGTGACAGAAAAATGAGGGCCCAGTCTGCTCACCACCCAGCCAAAATGACTTTAGACACAAGGAAACAGAAAACCAGGGCTGTCCAAAAAGCCCAGGTCTGGCTGGCTATCATAGACAGAGCGCATCAAAGCTAGAAATGAGTGGCCACTAAGCCCTCGTGAACTGAAAGAATATCATAAGACCTATTTAACACAATGAGTTGTGGGAAGACATGAGGAAAAAGGCTCTCATTGTACCTAATTGTAAGAGATACTTAATAATGCTAGATCTTTTTTCCACATAAGCATTCATTTTCCAACAGTGGAATGAGTGCCTTGTCTGTAAGAAGAGCCAGAAACGACTGAGCCAAAGAACACATGACCATGACTTTCAAGGAACATCCAGGCAATTAATGAAGACAAGTCAAACGAGCTATGCTGTAGAGATAGTAAGATGCTTAGCCAGATTCTGCTTCTGCCTGGTGAGCGGCCAGCTGTACCGTGCTGCCCTGGTGATGTGGTTTTACAAGACTGACGTTGCAGCAATCAGCTGTGTGTAGCCAGTGCCCTCCTGGGCTCTGGAGCACGGGCTTAAGGGTTTGTGGTGTTTGAGACAGTAGGAGAGAATTTTCTGGGCTCTTTCCCAGACATCCATCTCAAGTCTCCCTGCCTCTCTAAGCACACAGATTTCTCCTGCAGCCATGACTATCTGGGGATTTTATTATGTGTGACCAGAACTCCACAGTGTGTGAAGGGAACAATTGGTCCCCGAGGGCATAAAAGTTGCCAATCACTTAAATTGCTAATACTGAAAGGCATAAATCTAAAGAATGCGTTGATACTGAGGTTTGAGTCAGGCAAAGCTGTCAGGGGCATCTGCACGCCAACATGCCTGCTGTAGAAGATGGGCGAGCACTGATACGCCCCTCTATGAAAAACTTCACTTTTCTACAGACATTAGCCCTTGTCCCAGAAGACACTGAAGCCTAGAGTCCCCCCCCCATCATGTTCTGTGTGGGGGAAGCTGAAGCCTAGTAGCATGATGTGACACGAGGGGTCAAACCACACACATATGGCAGAGCGAGGACTCGCCACCATACATGTCCACAAAGAGCTCTTCCTGCTCTTTCCTGTCATCTCCTGGCTGAATAGCTGTCGTCAGAAATGCCCAAGTCCACTTCTCCCAAATGAAAATCTGTAGATACCTGCTCAAGTGGAGACTGACCCAGGTCCAGGATGGAGGCAAGTCCGACTTAGTCAAATCTATTTTAACCCAAGATCAACAGGTATAAAAAGTAGTAGCAAGACAACCGGGAAGGCACTTCAGAGTAATGCAACACAAAAAGAAATTGGCACTGAGAGGCATGGTCCTCATCCTAATTCCTTCTGTAGCTTCCAGTGGGAATTTTTGGCTTTGGTGCCTCACTTCCTCGGGAGGACATCACAGAGATACACTATGGCCATTCAAGAACCATTCTGTACCAGCAATCCCGTCTCCAGACGCCTCCCAGCACAACAGTCAGCTGTTGTCTCCATCTTTCTGCCATTGATCTTTCTAGCTACCACAGGGGTAATTCTTACTACCTTCCCACAGGGACCTTCCCTATCAAGCACACAGAACCTTGGCTCTTCTTGGAAGTTGATAGACTAGGATGGTCTTTTGGGGATGAGTGAGAGATGGACCCAGGAAAGCACTCAAGTGAAAAGATGCCGCAGAACGCTTGCTTCTGTAGGCAGTTGAAGACTTTTCCAGGCTGTGCTGGGGTTAACTGCAGGCCTCCCAGCACACTGTGGCAAGAATGGCCAATGCCCAGAAATCAGAGCCCGTAGCAGTCAGCATCCTGCCAAAGTTCTCTTCAAATCCTGCCTGCATGATAAACGGGATCAGGAATAAATTTTTTTTTTTAAAAAAAGGTGATCATTTACTGAAATTGATGCCCTCGAGTGGCAGTGTCACAATGATTTAATTTCAGGCCCAGCTTTTTCTTACTTTCAAAGTCATTCACGGTGTCAGCTCCCCTCTTTTTCCCCTTGGTCTGAATAACACACTAATAAATATACAATAAGGGCTTTAATGTCTGGGTGATTTACACTAAAAAGAGAGAGCCATTCAAAGGCTTTAAAGATAATTTTTAAAAGCCTTAAAACTCACACCCTGGCTTGTCAGAGGCATATTTCCTGGATACTCTAGCTGAGTAACAATCATGAAGTCAGAGTCCTCTGACACAGGCCATGACGGGACACAGAACCTAAGCGTTCTTGGGGCTTGCTGTGTGTCCATCCACAGTGAAGAACGCGGGTGAATCTGAGTTTCTTAAGATGAAAATGATTACTCTACCCTGTTGCCCATTGTGAAGCTCAAAGTAGACAATTTGCGGGACCTATGCTAAAGAGATCTCCCACCTCCACAGCTGTCAGTCCTTCTAAGGAGTCCAGGGAAGCTCTTTCTCCAGGCTCGCTATGGTTATGGGACATAAACATGAGCAGAACAAAGATATAAGCTCACTTCCCTCATCCTTAGTGTGGGCTATTGGAAGTGAAGCAATAGTCCAACTCATTGTGTCTGGGTTTACCGTATGTCTCACCATTTTGGGTAATAACATTGAGGCAAGTTTTAAAATGTTGAAATTCTCTGTAGGACCTGGTCTATCCTCCAGCATGGCAGATCTGAAAATCTGACTACAGAAACCAGAACCACACCATTTCTAAAACTCGTGTAACTGAGTCCTGCTCTCAACCATTCATCCGATTTATTCATCTTTGAATGGGCATGAGCATGTGTACTTTAGAGAAAACTCATTGAGGACTCCACTCTACACCAAAAATTAAGAATAATGGAATTATCCTGGCTTAATTGCTTGATCACATAAGCCAATAGATTTACTGGACTAAGCACTTAAGGAGAAGAGAAAAAGCTAGGAAACATGTGGTGGACTAATGTAAGATGGACAGTCATCGTTCTGTTGCTCATAGGTAGAGAGACTAAAGATAGCAATTTCCAACTGTGGCCCAAACTTGACTGTGCATTCCTCAAGCACAGAAATGTACTTGAGTCATGTGTGTGACTTGTCTCACTATACTCACAAATATTCTAAAAGGATTTTCAAAGGCACAGGACACCAAGAAACTGAGAATGCGGCGGAGATTAGAGAGGATCCATGCATGTTAGAGTAAGAGCAAAATCTCTTCCACATCCATGTATTTATCCAACCACCTATATAATCATCATGATGAACGAATCTATATAATCATCTGTCCATCTATCACCTAATCATATATGTATCTTATTTCTTCACCTCTCCGTGTATCCATCTATATATCTATCCATCCATTCATGCATCCTTTTCTTATATCAGAATGTCTTGTGTTGACTCTCACCTGGGTCCCTGTACATAGCCCCTTATTTTGTTCTTAGGAGGTGGGTACTCACCATTAATAGTTACGGTGAGAATCTCCTGTACTGCGCCCGTTTAGTTTACCTGGTACATCAGCATCCACCAACCCATCTCATCTTCACTGCAATCTTCGTCATGCACATTATTCTCATTTTATAGATGAGTAAGCTGAACCCAGAGAGGCTTTGTGATTTGTCTGTAGTCATGGTCAGCATGGGGGAACACAGTTTGCCGGGTTCATTTTCTTTTGTCTTGTCACCTCCCCAGAGGACCTTGCAGTTAAATCCTGGCCCCATGCCTAGCTCTGAGAAAAGAGAGAGCTGTTCTCATCCATTAGGAAATGCTCTCCTCACAGAAACATATAATTTTGAGCCACAGCCTTGAGACCAGAGACCTTGGCTTGTAGATGTCACTCCCTAAAGCATCTGGCAGACTGTGTAGAGCATAGTAGGCCTTCCATTATAGCTGAGTAGATAAGTGTAAAGATAGTTCCACAATGCAACACTTTTTAAACCTGTGCTTTGGACCTAAAGTTAATGTTAAAGCTCAGTCAGAGACCACAGAGGAATTCTCCGTCAATGGGAAGATGAAAAGTCCTGTCTTCCTGCCCTCCATCTATACCTTAGGATAGATATGTGTTTCTCCATGGGACTCAGGAAGCAGCTGTCAAAGTGCTCCTCAACTGTGAAGGTTGCCACTAAGTACAAAGGACAATTCCTTTCCTGGCAGGTAGAACTTTTACTCACAATTGCTTTCATTGACAGGTGTCAAAAATATATATATATAAAATAAATGAGAGGACCATCTGCCTCTGCCAGCTTTGACCTTCGTGGTTTGACATCTGAAGGCTTGTAGTAGGGTCTTCTGAGCTTGCTGTTTTTGTTTTCCTACTCTGTCCTGGATAATTGATGGACTGAACACAGGAAGGATGAGAGAACTGTGAATACCTGTAACCCGTGGCTTGTCAGAATGGCATCTTGGCAAATCCCGTAATGATAAATAGACATTGTATACAAAGAGAAGTCAAAATGGATTGAAAGAATCACATCTCACCTCAGAAGTGTTTATTGAAGCTCTCCATTCCCCAACAGGGACAAAAAAAATATTAGAATAAATCGAGGAATTTAGGTGATAACCCACTGGGGGTAAGAGATTCTCTCATTCATTCATATATTCTGACAATAAAGGTTTCATGAGTTTTCCCCAGCCACTGGCTTTACTGCTATCAGCAACACTGATGGCTCTTGTGGTTTCTAGGGTCGCCCACTGCAGTTTAGAGTTGCACAGCAGCAGATACTGCAGTGCTGTCGGGAGAGAGTTGTGATGACCGTTTCACATGGATGTTGTGGGAGTCTTGGTGGTCACCAGGCAATGTTGCCAAAGAGAATAGCTCTGAAGAGGAAGGGGGCTGATCAGGTGCCTAACAGATGAAGGTACCTGGTGCACGAATATAGCTGTGCAAGGGGCTAGGCAACCCGAGGAGGTCGGTGATAAGCTGGGGCTGCGACATCCTTTCTGTTTGTCATTTAGAAACCTCCCATCCATTCCCTGTTCAGTCTCTCAGAGTTCTTACTCTTCTGTGGGCTTGAGTGGCAACAAACCCATCAGCTGCCCACAATGGCTACTTTAAGGAGCAAGCCTATTCTCTGGACCCATGTCACCCAGCCTGCACTTGGAGAAAATGTCCTGGGGTAAAAGCTGAAAGGTCCATCCTTGGGTTCAGGTGCTGTCCTCCCCCTCCCCTTCTCCTGCTGTCTTCTTTTCCAGTGAGAACTCCAAGTGCCTATGGGTGATGCACAAGGCAAGAATGCCTCACCGGAATGCAAATGGATCTCAGAATAGAGACCATTATCTTTGTTAAGGTTGGCTCAGGTTCCAGAAGTTTCGTGTTGTCCCTCCTTTCCTTCTTTGGCAGGGATGGAAAAATGAGTTATTTTTCAAAGCTTGATTACCCTTTACCCCATTTTCACCAGAGAATCATATGCATTCTTCAATACCCAGTACAATACCTTCTCTTTGAAAAGGCCTCTTAGTGTTTCCCAAATGGCATTGAATACCAGTGGCCCCATGTGGCCTTGGAACCCTCACATCCAGTTTCTGACCTGCCCTCAACATGCTCTCGCGTTGGCTTCTAAATTCTCACACATAAAGGATTTGGCAAGGACAAAGTTACCATCTGGAGAGAGCCAAGACCTGTAGCCTGAGGGACAGCCTCTTCCATCCTGCATTCTTTTTAATTTGCATACACAAAACCAGTGAAGGGAGGAGGAGAGAGTGGAGGAGGAGATAGTGTGGGACTGGTCCATTCTCCAGCATCAAGCTCTGCTGTAAGCCTCTTACAGTGGGAGTGCTGAGCGGTCTTCCCAGCATCGCACAGCTGGCATGCAGATCGCACTGAACCCACACCAACCAATGCAACAGTTTAACTCCTAGGCATGACCCTGTGTGTGTCCCTTCTAACACCAGCCAATGACTAACAGTAAACTATTATCAATCATTACTTATTCTTAAGAAATCCCACCCGCATATTCCCTTTGGCATAAATGCAATCCTTCCTCTTCAAAGCAAAGAGCAAAATTCAAGAGTTGTCTCACACAAGCGACTGATTTTAAAGAGTCTGCAGATAGAGAAACAGAAACTGACGAGCATGATGCCTGTACTGCTGGAGGCACAGTCCATCTAAGGAGCCAGGTCCCTGCTTTCTTGTCTCTCCAAAGCTCCCACTGGGGTAGTCCCCCTCACCTTTCAGAAGCCAAGTCTGTTTACGGTGAGGACCCAAAATGGGATGACAGAGTCACAGGCTTCTTTTTTTTTTTTATTTGAAACAAACTGTCTAGTGATGGCTCCAGTGTTTGAAAAAAAAAAAGTGCTGTAGCCCACATGGTAGTCCAGATGGACTTACCATTTATTCCTAGCCTCAAAGCAAACCTGTTTTCTTATTGCCTAGCCTGATCCTGGGTGCTCCTCTTCCCCCCTCTGTTTTGTTTATTGCACTGTACATACATGCCTCACTAAACTCCGGGCTTTGGCAGAAATGCGTTCTCTTATGGTTCAGAGCCTTAGTTAAAGGCTGTAGCCACCATGGGATTTCAAATTTAAAAGGCTTCACAAAGTCTGCAAACAGATTTGGTGCAATGTTTACTCCTGAGAGAATTTTACATCACTAAGCTCAGTAAATGAGCATCCCTACAGCTTTCAAATTACTGATCTTCTTCCTTTACCAGGGGGTAAGGGTTTTTGTTGTTGTTTGTTTCCTTATTTGTTTGTTTGGTTGGTTGGTTGGTTGGTAAGAGACAGGAAGATGCTTAGGAAAGGTCACCACTTCATGAGATTAGGTTGGTCCCTGGCCTGAGAGACATTATAATCCACAGATCTTTCACTCAGAGTCAGAAGCTGTCAAAGAGCTGAGTCTTCCTGCCCCACACCTCAGATGCCCAGTGCATAATGGGTCCAGGGAAGCCCCATGCATTCTTCCCCCTCCTGTTGCCATTTTTGTGTGGCAAGTGCACATAGGTGTGCATGCACCTGGAGGCCAGGGGTCAACCTCAAATATTTCTTCCTCAGGAGCCATCCACTTGGTGTTTTGTTTGTTTTCAAGATAGAGTCTTCTCACATTATGCCCCATGACCTACCAATTAGGTTAGGCTTGCCATCCAGTGAGCCCTAGGACTCAACTCAGGCTGTCTCCAGCTCCACTGTGCTAGCATCACAAGCAAGTACCATCATGCTCAGTTATTTACATGGGGTACTAGGTATCCGAATCAGGTCCTCATGCCTGTGCGATAATTTCTTTGCCTACAAGGTACCCAAGAAGGACAGCAGACTGAATTCTCTCCTGCTGTGAATTCTAAAGAGCAATAACTGAAGCCCTAGCCTCAGAGACTCCTCCTGCAGGAAGTCTCCAAATGGACCCAGTGGAGATTGTGGTGGCACAGCCTATTCATGCACTCTCGACCACTCAGTGGACACCTGCCCAAGGCAGATGCATATCTGAGCACCTCTTGAGCACAGCACCCAAAACCTTGGTCTGGCTACCCAGCCTTTCAGCCTGAATCAGACCATTTCTTTGTACTTTGTTCATCCAGCTCAAACCACTCTGTGGTGCCCACAAGAAGCAAAAGCTTCAGACCCTTCTTGATCATTGAGAACAACCCTTTTCCTGCTTCAAGAAAACACATTTTGGCCCCTCTTCCACAAAGCTTCTATGGAGAAGCTCCAGACCCATGGCATGCAGGGCTGAGTATGTTTTCCTTTATGTTAACATTTCCCGGCTACTCCGCAACGCTGCTACAGTTCTCCCAGCACCGGGCCACATGTATTCTTATCAATTAGGCTCCTTCAGAAAAGAACGGCCATTATTTCTCTTTATACTTCTAATGCAGCACTCAACCCAGTATGTGTTCAGAAAATGCTTATTAAATCAACACATTCCTAAGGTAATTGGACAAGAAACTCTTTGAGGATAGAAACATGGTTTTAAGGAAAATAAAATGTACCAAAATTGCATCCCTATTCTCCAGAAAAGCTCACTTCCTTCTGTCTCAGAGACAGGACAGTGCATTCACAGTCACGGATACAGTGACTGCCCTCGGGCATCACCTCTGCATGTAGCCCTGGCCATCTCATGCTGGCAGGCCAATGCTGGCCTGGGTAAGCTGTAGAAATGGGTCTTTAGCCTCCTAGGGTGCTCTCTGATTTCCTACGCTGTGCTGCTGTGCTCACTCTCGTCTTCGCATTCCCTGGGTTATTTCTTGTGAATTTACTACTCTCTCATTAAAGACATCTACTTAGCATTCTTTCTCCCTTCCCCCACCCCCTTCCCCCTGCCTGGCTTTACTAGTCTTTACAAAACCACTTAACCAAACCAACCCCTGTTGAGTGTTCTATTTTTTTCCGGACAAGCTAAGCTGAATTCCAATTACCTTCTCTCCAACTGTTCCTTAAACATTCCCTTCATGATTTTGTTTTTTCTCTCCCAGGACTAAAATTCCTCCCTGACTGCATAAAATTATAATCAATATTGTATTAAATGTTTACCTACAGACCTCAGAGTGACTTTTCCCACGTATTGACTTTCTGGTCTTCCTTACACTGACTTACATCCCTCTCAGTATCTACCTAGTCACCCTTTTCAGAGACCTAGATCATTTCCATGTCAAAAGGAAAGAAAGACAAGAAGAAGAAATCCTTACTCCTCTATAATTTTTCTTGTTCAACTGTCTGTCACCTTGTCCAGCTTAGGGATGGTCTCCGGAGTGTGGACAGCTGGCAGCAAACCAGGAAGTTCAGTGATGGGCAAAGCCGGAATTCTGACGGAAATAAAACTCGTGTAGTATATATCCATAACCCCTGGGTCCTGGCCCTGTGGCAGTCTTTCCAATCTCATATTCTCTTGTGAGTTCAAGGCACAGCAGAACATGAAGAGTATTTCAGTTGTGGCATCTTGAGGCATGAAGGAAAGTAATTGAATTCCACCTCTTTCCGCAACCCCGAGCCCATGGAAGAGTCTTTTCCGGAGCTCGGCTCTGACTTGCCTGGCCTCAGACAGCAGTGTGCTCATCAAAGCTCAGCTCTGACTTGCCCCAGCCAGTGGGCTGCCAATCATGTTGTAAAACAGATCACCCCTTTTCAGATCAGCTGTAGCTCCTTGGGAAAGCTTGATAATGCTCCCTTGGCTTTGAAACTTTAGAAAGTCATTCAGTGCCTCCATAGCTCTAAACCTCCGGTGTTTCTCCGTAAAGGAGAGGCAATATCTTGTAAGATCACTGTGAATAATGGACAGCCACTATATGCTTGCTGCTTACCATATTCATGTGCTAAGGCATATGGTTACATTTATTAGTTCAATTTTTCTATAAATGAGTACTAAAACAATGTATATGCATATAAAGCTCTCAGGATGATGTCAGTAATCATCCTGATGATAGATTAATTAATACATTAATAATATCTATTAATTCCCTCTGTTTTTCTATTTTATGGACCTTTTGTTTGCCTCCTGGAGTCACGTAGCGAACGCACTACTTCTACCAAAGCACTTTGTCATCTTTTGAAAATAGCTTTCATATCTTGCCTTCCCCAGCCCTGAAATGGTCTGAGTTTTTTCTATAACTCATTTTTTTCAGAGCTCTATATTCCATTCAGATAGGATCTTACCAATGAACCTCCTCCCACTGAGGTAGCCCAAGCTTGTCTCACTGTTTTATTAGCTGTGCCCTGGCCCCAGAGCCCCAGCCAACACTAAAGTTGTCACCATGAGGAGCCATGGAAGCTGCTAAGCATTTCACAAGGAGCATTTCTTAGACAATTTGCATCTTTTTTTCCCCAAGAGAGAATCCTCAGGTTTCTCTAGCAGGGAAAGAGGGACTTTCTTGTTTGCCATCACCATTCCTCAGAAACATCTGATTCAAAAAGAAATTTAATTTCAGCCTCAATGTCCGCGTCATCTCGCTTCATTTGTCATCCCTGTAGCCTGCCAGCTTTGCCCCTTTGTTCCCCTAATTGCCAAAGACATTTTTATACTGAGTCAATTGCATCAGGGCTCAATGCAAAATGAATCAATTTGAGAAGGATATAAGCTGCGCTCTTGTCTCAAGTGTGCGTTAACATTCAGATGAGCTATTTAAAATGGGTCCAGGTTAGTGCCAGAGAAACAACCTCATCATTATTCTGACTCATCCCCTGCTGCTGGACTCCAGGGAAGGGAGCTTGGGAGCCCTCTCTTAGTCTCTCTCTCTCTCTCTAGGGAGGAATTAAACTAGGTGGTGTCTTTGAAGAGCTCATATTTAAGGGTCTGATGAACAAAACTGAGTTTGACTTGGTGAGCTAACAGTGCAATCAAGGTGAGTAGAGGAGACAAAACTGGAAAGAGATTCCACGCCTCGACCTTCACTTGCTAACTCATCATACCTCATGTACACACATACACAAAACTCAGGTTTAAATACAGATCAGACAGCCAGAAGTCTTTGGGTGTAAAACAAGAAGCAACTGGCACCTGCCAACACTCTGATTTCAAAATTAAACAATATTATAGAACTGGTGAGAAAGCAAAGCCACGCTGCAGAGCAGAGGGCCATGAAGTGATTCAATGAACTAATTCTTCTATCATCAGGAGAGCCAGATAATATCTCCATTAGTAGCAAGAGTTTAAAGATGGGAGCGAGGGGCAACACCAGAACAATTGCCTGATTTATGCTTTTTCAATCACCTGGGCTCATGGCCTAAACTGGTAATGGACTCTATCCATCAAAAAATTATTCTATCTGGCATGCTGGCTTCTGAAGAAATCTGGATGTCCTCACAGAGAATTGGTTAAATGATTTAATGTGTGTGAAAGCTCTTAGCGCGGTGCCTCGGTAAAAGCTGGAGGAGTCTATTTGGTCTATTTTAATTATATGCTCCAGATATCATGATACATTACAAACACACACACAAGAGAAATAAAAGTTCAGTTGTGTGCCGGAGATCCGGAAGTGTACAACTGTCAGTGGTGTGAAAGTGTCATCTACTCAGGATGAACTATATGAGAGCATCCCTGCACCCCAGTGTCCCTTCTTCATGGTCTCTGAAATACCCCAGGTCTGTATCAGCTCACTAGCCATGCACATTTCTGCTCTTCCTACTGATGTTTCTGCTTCAACAAGACATATATACCTTATGTTTTTACTTCAGTGTCCCTGAGTCCAAAACAGTATCTCCCACAGACATTTCTTTATTCAATAAATGTTGAAAATTTAAAACTTTCAAATGGTGTCATGCTTAAGGCTGGAGGGATGGCTCCATTAGTAAAGCACCTGGGATGCAAGTTTGAAGGCCCCGAGTTCAAACCTCAAAGCCCAGGCATGGACATAGATGTTTATAATCCTTGGAGGGGAAGAAATGGGAAGATCTGTGGAGACGGCTGGCCAGAGCATCAGGGAATCTCTAGTTCTAGTGACAGACTCTGTCTCAAAATACAGTTAGAGAAAGAGGAGAGAGAGAGAAAGTCTCAAGCTGGCTTGTGAGTTGACACTGACGATGAGAATGACAATCTTATCTTTTCCAGGCAAGCCTAAAGCAGTGGGGTTCTAGACAGGTGGCAGGAAACAAGGTTGATTCCCTGCACCACACATTGTTCTCAATGCCTTTACCCATGTGGATCTATTTCATCTTCACAGTAGTCCTGTGGTGTCACATTATATCAGTCCCACCTAATAGATAAAGAATTGAACTTCTTCACTCACACAGCTTCCAGTGAACAAAGGTTGAATCTGCATCCATGGGACTCTCACTTCAGAGTATGTGATCCTTGCTTTCCCCATGACTTCTCCAGATAAGAAACTGTGGCCTGGGCATGTACTTCCATTGGTAGAGTGCTTGTCTAGACTAAAGAAGACTCTGGATTCAAACCCCAGGAAAATTGTTGCCTGGCTCCAGGAAAGCAGTTCTCATTGGTCCAGCCAAAATCAGCTAGCATGTCTGGTGGCAGAGGCAAATTCCAAAGAGAAGATGCCCTCTATGTCCCATATCAAATGTCATCTCTGCCACCTAGCCAACGGGCCTCTTTCATTTAGCCACCATTAGACCCAGGAGGGACAATGACACATTTTGCATTTGGGGAAATAAAAAAAGAGCAGAGCTCTGAGAGGCTCTTGGTGTGGTCAGAAGAGATGTTTTCCACCCAGCCCTATTTCCCCTGGACATGGATGGATGAGGATCAGAAGTTAGAATCTGATCTACATACCAACTGTCCCCAGCTGAGCACTTAGTAAAGAGGCTGCTTTATTTTATTCATAGGCAAAATTAAATAACAAGCCACTAAGAGGAGGACTGCATACATAATGTATTATTGGATAAGCTGAGATGATGTAGAAATGACCCAGTCCATATGCATTCCTCTGTCTGTAGAGTCAGACTCCACCCCTCTCCCAACCCCCTCTGGCTGAGCCCTCACTAAAATCACTCTACTCTGAGGACACAGGTCTTTTCCAAGCCCCGTAAGCCAAACCAGAAGTGGCCTTACTTGGGGGGCTTCCACATCCTCCAGAGCAAACAGAAAACAGTCTTTCTTTTTCCAGTTCGCTCATGAAAATGTCTCCCTCAGATCGAAATTTCTCCACTTGCTTGTGCTTTTTGAGGCCTGCACTTAATAGCTTTCAGGCAGGGAGCAGCTACAGCCAGGGGATTCAGAGCTACGTCTGCATCTTTTGTGTTGAAACTGTTTTACCACATGCTTGGATAGCTGGTTATACAAACAGGTTGGTTTTGATGAGACTAATGTAAGTCCCACCAGGCTTGCTATAATTAATAGTCTGCTTACATGATGGGAGAGAGAAAATTGTGTATTGATTCCCAATTCAAAAAGAAAATCAACAATTGTTTCCCACAACCCCATGATTTCATTTTGAGTCCACTGTCTTCCCAGATCTTACCCCAAGGTCCACCCCCACTGTTGCTTCTCTTTGTCTTCATTCACTCATTCGTGTATTGATATCCTAGGTGCTTATTTCAATAAATATTCCTCCATACATGCAGAGAAATGTACCAAAGGGTGGAATCAGAGCCAGGAACAGGCAGAGGCAGTCCTCTTCAGACCTGCCTTTTAGAGAGGAGATGAATATTACAGTGTAATTCGGTGCACCGTCCTGTAGTGATCATGTAATGAGGCTGGAGAGACCTCTCACAAGAAGGGCCTGACGCAGGGGAGAGGATCAGAGCAGCCTTTCCCAAGAAGGTGGCATTTGAACTGGAGGCCAGTTAGAACAAGTACAAGAATCTTTCCAGGAAAGGGAGAAGGCTCATGAGATCACAGGAAGAAAAAATGTGGGAGCTTTTTCAAGGAAATCAAGGTAAGAGCACATCTGGGCCACCATGATCAGAGTGTACTGTTTGGAAGGAAGCCTGGGGACAAAGATAATCAGAGGACGGATCAAAAATGCACAAGGCCAAAGTCATGATCTTTAGAGCCAACCAGAGAGAATGTAGCTTGGGTAAGACTGTGTATTGGAGGTAGGATAAGTGGGATAGTGGGGTGTGAGGACCTTAGATCATTAAAGAACTTTAGGAGGAGGGGAGGTGGTTCTGAGTAAAGTAAGCTATAGAAATACCTACAATGACCAGGGTTAGTGATGGGCTGGACACTGGTGAGTGAGGAGGATTTTTTTTTTTTTTGGTTTGTTCAGCTTGAGCCATTCACTGAAGCAAGCTAGATAAAGGAGACTTGGGTATTCTACAAAATTTGCTTTGGAGGTGCTAAGGTTTCTGGAACTTAGAAGCATCTAAGCAGATGTGAATCTGGACTTTTGAGGAAAGATCTGGATTGGAAGAAAACACTTAGGAGTTGTGAGTGTGTGGCATGGCTTTGTGGTCCTAGGCCTACATAGGATGTCTACAAAACAAACTGACAATAAGTCACAAACCTAACCATAAACTCCAAAGCTCAACATTCCAAAAAGAAACTAGTTCTTTATTTTTTTAAAGAGTATCCATCATCTGTCTATCTATCTATCTATCTATCTATCTATCTATCTATCTATCTATCTATCTATCTGTGTGTTTCTGTCTGTTTCTGTCTCCCTGTCTTTCTATCTGTGTGTGTGTGTGTGTGTGTGTGTGTGTGTCGGTCTGTCTGTCTGTCTCTCTGTCTGTCTGCAAAGGCTAGGAGAGAATATTGACTACCGTGAAGAAGGAGCACCTGGCATGGGTGCTGGGAGCCGACCTGCATTCCTCTACAAGAGCAGTAAATGCTCTCTAAACCATTGAGCTATCTTTTCATCCCTGAAAATGTCTAAAAGAAAATCCTTGAAGATTTGTGTGAGCAAAGGTTTCTCAGCACTACAAAAACCATAAGCAATAATGCAAATTATGGCAGACCAATTAGAATTTATCACAACTTTAAAAATGTATTCATCTCAGGATTCCATTTAAAAATATTGTCATCAGCTGGGACTATAGCTCAGTTAGTAGAGTGTATAGCACATACTAAGTTTTGGGTTCAGTCCCCAGTAAGAAATACATCAAACTAGGTGTGTGTTCAGCACTCAGGACGGGTAGACAGGAGGCTTGGAAGTTCAAGGCCATCCTCACCTAGACAGTGAGCTTGAAAAAAGTAAAATCAAAATTAAAAATAAAAGCATGTAAACCCAAACCTCAAAAGGGAAGAAAGTTTTGCTATATATGACAAATTTCTTGAATCCACTGAATTAAGAATTAAGAAGAGATTTCTAATAGAGTATGTATGAAAGAAGATATGCAAATGGCCATGAAGCCCAGAAAGATGCTTGAAACATCACTTAAATTAGGAAGATGAACCACACTGCAGACTGTACCCTGTGGTGGCACGGATATGAAGAACTAAAACTCTTATCACCACTGCTTAGAACAGAAGATAGGGTCACCACTTTGAAAAGCGCTTTGAATAGTTCTTTTAAAACTATCTGTGGAGGACCTCCTTCCCTTTCATCTGACCCTAGCTTATCAGGTATCTTTAGGACTGGCTGCAAAGTCCTCCTCTGTGACCAGCAGGGCTGCTCCTCCCTCGGGTGGAGGGGGGAGGTCAAAGGGCCAGCCATTGAGTTCATGTCAGAAATAGTCCTTTTTCCCCTTACTAGAGTACCCACTTGGATACTGAGCTACCATGGGCTACATCCAAGCAAGGGTTCTAGGTTATAGCCATGCATGGTCCTTGGTTGGAGAAACAGTCTCAGAAAAGACCCCTATACCCTGATATATTTGGTTCTTGTGGAGCTCCTGTCCTCTCCAGGTCATACTAGCCCCCCCCCTTCTTTCATACTTGGAAAGGGGTAGAGAGAAGATGAGGGAGGGAGGGTGGGAATGGGGTGAATGAGGGAGTAGGATACAGCTGGGATACAAAGTTAATAAACTGTAACTAATACTAAAAAAATAAAAATTAAAAAAATGTAAGATAAACAAACAAACAAAACAAAACAAACAAACAAACAAAAAACTACCTGTGGAACCAGCCAAGCAGTCCACTGCTAAGTGTTTATATGAGAAAATAAAAATGAATGTCCACACAAACTTATATCTTAAAATATATTCACAAGAGTCCCAGAATTGAAAATGGCCCAACTGTCCTTCTGTAGGCAGATAGATAAAGGAGCTTTAGTTTAGTTTGGTTGTAGAGCACTGTCTGATAAAAAAAAAAAAATCATGATTTAATAGGCATCCCTCCAAGGTTGATAATGTGAGCTTAATTCATGGGACTCATGGTGGAGGGAAGCATTTACCCTAACTTTTATTACCTTCACACATGAGCTGTATCATCCATGTCCCCACATACACAGATGCTCATGCTCACAAGAAATAAAAATACATTGCTTACTGAATATACAGCATGGGTAAATCTCCAACTCATTATGGTAAGAGAAAGAAGCCATATAATATAATAAGTGCCTCAATTTATTTTTTATATTCTTTTAAATTATTTTTTCTATTTACTTATTTTTTTATTATTACAGTTTATTCACTTTGAATCCCAGTTGTAGCCCCCTCCCTCCTCCCCTCCCAATCCTACCCACCCTCCCTCTTCTCCTCCCCTTCCACCGATGGGGGAGGTCTTCCTCCCCTTCCAATGATGGGACTTTTGGAAACCCATCTGAATTAACCTGTCATGCATTCAACAGCTCTGGAGGGCTGACATTTACATGAGGCACAGTGATTTTTATCTTTGCATATGAAATATAAGCAATTGGTAGCCCCTTGTTTTGGGGAGTGTCAAGATAAGCCACATTGAGGTCCATAGAGAATAGTGAATAAGGAATAAGCAGCTCCTCTGGCTCCTTGAAAGATCCTGAGCCACTGTACACAGTGTTGATCTACTTTTCTGAGACTGATACTTCAACCAAGGACCATTCATGGAGATAGAACCCCTGCACAGATGTAGCCCATGGCAGTTTAGTGTCCAAGTGGGCTCCATAGTAATGGGAAGAGGGACTGCCTCTGACAGGAACTAATTGGCCTGCTCTTTGATCACCTCCCCCTGAGGGGGGAGCAGCCTTACCAGGCCACAGAGGAAGACAACGCAGCCAGTCTTGATGAGACCTGATAGACTAGTATCAGAAAGACGGGGAGGAGGACCTTCCCCATCAGTGGACTTGGGGAGGGGCATGGGTGAAGAAGGAGGAAGGAGGAAGGGATTGGGAGGGGAGGAGGAACGGAGCTACAGGGGGGCATACAAGTGAATAAACTGTAATTAATTAAAAAAAAAAAAGAAGAAGAAGAAGGGGGAAGCAGTCACTGCCCTAGGCTTGAATCCATGTTGAGATTTCATTAGTGTGCTCAATTTATATATAATCCCAGAAAATGCAAACTGGCACACTAAACTGATAGAAAGCTGGACAGTGGCTGTCCTGGAAATACAAAGTCAAAAGAGCCTCTGCATTACACAGCAGGAGGGCTGCAGATAATGGAAGTGTTCTATATTTTGAATACATTTCTTGGTCTCCTACTGTAAAAGGCCATTGTACTTTTTCTTTAAACAAAAAAAAAATTGTTAGTGTATATTAATTGTGCAAAATAATTGGGTTTCATTATGATATTATAATTTGTGCATATAATGAGCTTTGATTACAATTATCCTCCCATGGCCTTGTCTTATGCCCTCTTCTGTCTCCTGCTGGTCCCTTCTTCCCATCAAGTGCTTCACTTTAAGTGGATGTCACCAGTTGCAGATAAATTATGCAGTTCACTAAGGTGATTTAAAAAGTACCCAGAATGCAGTGGGAAGATGGAAGAGCTGAGCATGAAATCAGAAGATGAAGAGGAGGTAGGGTGTACGTGGATGTTTTAAAAGTTTAAGTTTGAGGATCTGGTAAGGAATAAGATGACAGAGAGAGTAGAAGAGAGCTCAGAGCCCACCTGCCCTCCAGTTTAACTTGTGGGGCAGCTAGACAAGATAGAGCTAGGATTTTTAGGCCCCTGCTTCAAGAGTAACTTCCCTCTGAAAAACTTCCCAGAACACGGGCGCTTGCTCCATATTCAACTCTTTAGAACTAGAGGGACTGGAGAGATGACTCAGCAGTGGTAAGAACACTTGCTGGTCTTCCAGGAAACCTGAGTTTGGTCCTCAGAACCCACTCAGAGGTGGTTCACAGCTGACTGTAACACCGTCTTCTGTGTGCATCGTAAGACCTTGCTTCCCAACTCCAAAACAAAAACAAAAACTATCGATTCAACAAAATAATCCCAGTGTTTGGAATGTGCTAGCCTGTATACTCTTGGTTTCATTGCCAACTTTCAGGGCTATCTTTGTTTAAAAATCAAGTAAGTAGTCTGGTTTCCCTAGTGGGATGTGGTTTTTTACTGCTGGCTATTGAGTTTTCACTATGAGGTAAGTATGCTACAAACACCGTGCATATTGAATACTTTAAAACCCCATGAAATATTATTGACATTTACTTCCAGGGAATAAAACTAAGGCATGCGGAAATGAGACAATTCTCATAATTAATAGAACAGAGTTTTGAACTCAGATCCTTTGATCACTGGAGCCTATTTATAAACATTGCAGAAACAGCCTCTTTCTGTTTGCGGCCACGTGTTATCCTCAAGTTTTGCCTGCTGTTGCTAACTGATACAGTGCAAAGCACACTGCAATGCTAAACAAAAATTGATTTACTCGTTGATTGAGTCCCTTAACTGAAATTTTGTGCTTTAAAATAACGACCTGCCACCAGGGACTCTTAAGCAGCTTTAAAAATACCAGTTACTGAGGACATTTCATCCTTGTCGGATCAGAAGGAAATTACAGGAGACTTAAGCTTTTGTCAGTGCCTATATGGGAAAGACGGAGGCCTTGGCTTCCTACTCTCCACTCACCTAGCTGTCCCTCCTTATCTTCTGACCACTTCCCCTTCCCCGAAAGAGGACCCATGAGAATGTTGGGACTGGACACTTTCACCCATCTACCACCTTGCTCCAGACCCAGTGTGTGACCTTCCATCAAAGCCATGACCCAAGAGGAACCCCTGGGGTGGGGAATAGAGCCTGAACCACTGTTTGATCTTTCTCCTTATTATGGTATGGCAGGTCCCAGACCTGACCCATAGAACAATGATAATTGCTAGACAGAAGTATCACCACTATTATACCATCTGACCAGCAAGGCTTCCTCTCCAATGTTGTCTTTAAAATACCTCTGTGTGACCCTACCTTTGTTCTTCTGGCTCTTTAAGATCTCAAAGTCTGCATTATATGTATGTGCCTAAAAGCCTTTTTGTGTTGTTGTAAAATAACATTCTACCAGGCATAAATGGGAACAAAAGAAGAGAATCACGTACTAGGAAATCTAACTTCCAGTTTATGTGTTCTTGATTTTTGCATAATTTGGGGTGAATCACTGCCTTTTGACAAACCAGGAGGGGGGAGAGGGATTAAGATTCATTCATGAATCAAGGCTGTCAAGGGTTTCCAAGAAACCAAGACTGAAATACTTATGTGGAAGGGAAAAAAAGCTTTTTCCTCCCGGATTTTAGACTTTATATTCATTGAAAAGCACGAGAGAAGGAGAGTTGGAATGCAATTGTACAAGTAAGTACAAAGAGCTTTCACGGATCTAATTTAGTCTTAAAACAGCCTCTTCCATGCTTGAGGGAACCTTGTTCTCCTTAAGCCTTTCTACCTTGACTGGATTATTATTTTTTTCTTTTAAATAAGCTTCTTTTAATGTAAAAAAGCAGGACTATGTGAGAGACGTTCCCACGGGAGATGAGGGAGTCAGTGATGCTCAAAGGTCAAAGCTAAACTGTTAAATATCTAGTATGTCCACAATCTATTACAGGTTCCTTATGAACTCTCAAAACAGTCAATGCTCTTTAACTCTAGTAGTTTCCACTCCAGAGAGGCCTGAGGTCTTCTGTATGTGACCATGGGTACTTTGGTCCTGTGTGTGTGTGTGTGTGTGTGTGTGTGTGTATCCCTGTGTCTCAGAAACAGGTGAGCGTGAGTCTCCCATTGCCCTGTCTGTCCACAGGTGGCGGGATCAGCACATTACTTATGTCTCATATCTCATCATTTCTCCTTTCACTAGAGTGAAAAAAGTGCTCTCAGATGAGACTCACACAGGAAGTTTGAACATGGCTCTAATAACGTACCCCGGGTGTCGCCCATGGGTGGGAATACTTAGATAGCACTGAGCAGGACTCGGGGTCTGCTGCAATTACAGATCATCTGGGAAGCCAGGCAGATACTGTTTGAGGAGGTCAGGGATGGGGCTGTCACTTTACATTTCTCAGAAGCTCCCGGCATAAGCTGATGCTGTTCTGGCCAGGCCATCAAGGGGCAGTACACAGGGAAATACCATCTCAGCACCAGGTGTCAGCTGAGGCTAGACACCAGAACAATTAAGAAGTGAGCGTGGTTTCCTTAATTCTTGCCACTGGCTGAGTGACGGTGAGAAATTCTCTCAAAAAAAGCCAGCAAGGCCCAGCACAGCGACCATTTCTCAGAGCTCTCACCTCACCGAGCTCTATTTCAGACTCTCTGTTTTGTCAGGTCCAGACACGCTCAGGACCTACACTAAGCACACTCACAAAAGACAGATGGAGCTTCTGAACGTGACTTTTAAATGTGCAATAGAACACAAAACAATTGTTGAAAATTCTCTCCATGATAGCATAGGAGAGCCACAGGACAGCCGAAATAGGTCATAATCAGCAGTACCCAGGAGGGTCCCAGAAGCCTGACCAAAGTGACCTTCATTGGCCATGGGACTTAAGTGAAGCGAAGACTCATAAGCGAGGTCATGCCTGCTGCAATCATGAGTAGTTCTTGCTTCCCTGGATGTTTGGGGTGAACTCACTACCAGGTCTTTCAAATGCTAAGCCCTCTAAAGCCCTGGCTGCTGTCCACAGAAAGGGTGATACAAGTCTGAGCCTGCTCCCTAGTGGGTATGGAAAGCATCCTTTCTCTTCTTCTTTATTATTTTTGGTATCCTTTTATCTTTCAGTGTTGTTGTTTGGAGGCAAGCTCTACCTGTATCCCAAGCTGGACTCAAGCTCACTCTGTAGCTGATCCTGAACCCTCTCTCTCTACCTCCTGAGCACTGAGGTTACAGCGTACACCACCATGGCCATTTTACACAGTGCTCGCGGCTGAGCCTAGGACTTGTGCGCACAAGCCCATCAGTCTACCAACTCAGGCACCGCCAGAGCTTTTTACCGATGTTTTTTAACATGATACAATATGCATAATAGAATGACTATCTCAGTGATTTTTAAGTATACAGTTCAGGAGTGTTGAGCACATCCGCCTTGCTATGTAGCCACCAGCGTTATACCCAATGCCCCAAACTGAAACTTCATAGCTGCTACAAAATAATTCCCATGTCCTCTTCCCTTAGCCCTTGGCAACCTCTCTAATTTCTGCCTCCGTAAATCTACAGAAATTAGACTAATCTAGGTACCTCACATGAATGGATCATGTGCTGTGTTCCCTTTTGTGACTGGCTTATTTAATATAGCATAAACTCGATCGTGCTGTAGGATGTGTTATAATTTCCTTGCTTTTATGACTGAGTAATCTTCAATTTAATGATACATTGCATTTGCCTGATCCACTCTGATATTGACCATCTGTGTCGCTTCTACCTTTTCGCTGCTCTGAATAAAGTGTGACTGTGGATGCGGCTATACATTATTCCTTCAAGATCCCGTCTTCCAAATTTTTGGGGGTATATTCCCAGAAGAGAACTTTCTGGGTCAAACGGTGATTCTATTTTGAACTTTTTAAGGAGTTGTCATACTGTTTCCATAGCTGGTACATCATTTACGCTTTCTCCAGTAATAATGCACATGGATTTCAATTTCCCCACGTCCTCAGTTACACTCTGCCCTTAACTATAAGCAGCTTCCTCATTTGTTGCTTAGGTCATTGCCCCAGTCTCTCCAAGAACACTGTTCCATCCTTCCTTGCTCTCTCCAAATTTCAACTTTTAAATCAAAGAGCCACCATTCCTAAAAAGTTGGAGGCCTCAGCCACTGACAGGCTCATTGCGTCTGGCCCTGGGAACCACCAGTACTTTCTCCAGCAGTGAAAGCGATTGGCATTTGTTGTGACTTGTTTGCTGGAATCAAATTAAGGAAAGCAAGAAACACTCAAAATCATGCACAAAAGGATTCAATAACCAAAGACTGATCCCTAATCTGAAAATGGTGTGCGTGGAGAAAAGATGGAGTCCTGTTGTCCCTGGAACACTGCCTCTGCCCTCTGGTAATCATCCTCATGGTCGCAGTCACCTTGGAAAATCCTGACCCTGAAGATCATCTGAAAAGGAAAGATAGCTCCTTAGGGAGGTATGCTCTGGGAGAGTGAGCGACGGCCTGCAGCGAAGCAGAATTCATTAGTTTGGGGGATTTCTGTGACAGCCCTTGAGGGTTTTATTCCAACTCTGCAGCCACTTACAATACATGAGGGTGAGTTTTTCTTCCACACCCATTCAGGCCATGGAGAATGCCAGGCAGAGACCCTGTGGAGCTGCTGCTGGCTGCTGCACCAAACCCAAATGAAACTGCCCTTTTTCGGTCTCGCACTGTCTTTTCTTTAGAGATGCTGTGGTGCCATTCAGCTGCCTTGTGATACAGAAAGAACTGTGCGGTGCTGGCCTCTCTGAATGATGGTTTTCTCTGCCATTCCTCCAGTGTCCTGATGAATAAAGTTCCTCTGTGGTTCATAAGCTGCTCTCTACCCGCTTATTGGCATAACACAGCTCTCTGAAGCCAACAGCCATGCACATAAAAACCCAAAAAAAGCCTAGGGCCCAACACTTATCTTCTGAACCTTTCCACACTAGACGGGATTCCAATTACACCCACAAGAGCCTGACACCCTGTACAGCGACTCCTGCACTCACCGGGCCCCAAGGGCAACTGAAAGCATGAAAGAGAAAGGTGTACTTACAATGACACCGGTACAACTTCCTCCTGGTGTTGGGGGCCCATCTAGCACTTATTGGTCCATGAGAACTTCTCATTGGATAGGGTGATCATTGCCTGCAAAGGCAGTTCAGTCAGCTCAGCGCACCCCATCACAGAGCCGCAGATGTCGGGGGAGGAGCAAAGCTCTGCTGCCCCTCTCATAGAAACTTGGGAAGGTACACTAAATGGTTGTTTGGTGCCTTAATTAGAGAACTGCCATTGGGGTACCCCAACTCAGTAGAAAAGTCCTCAGTTTTCTGGCCACAGGGTCCCAGGGCTAATCCCAGTTAGGCCTCACCGAGCAAAGGCTTTGCCCAGCGTTGTTAGCATTTTCTCCACGTGCTGTGTAAAGAAATGAATTGGAAGAGAGCTGAAGCAAAAATACAGAGGCCAGTGAGGAGGCTACTGCTGTACCGGATGACACATTACAGTGGCTTGAACCAAAGTGGTGGGGATAGATGGGATGTTATGATATGACATGAAAGGTCTCCCTACGGCTCATGTGTTAGAGCCTTGGTCTGCAGCTGATGGTGTTCTGTTATTTTGGGAGGTTCTTGAAACTATCAGAGGTAGGGCCTAACTATTGGGAAAGAGGTCACCAAAGGTAGGTCTTTGCCGCTGTCTTTTCCATGGCTCCCCCTCCCACCTCCTGTCTAACATGAGGTGAGCAAACTTCCCTACCACATGCTCCTTCTGTCCTCACGTTTTGCCTAAACACATGGGCCAAACAACTTGTGAACATAAGCAGTAATTCTTGCTGTGTTTCTCTCTAATATAATTTTTTTTTTGCTATGGTGATAAAAAAGCAATTAATACAGTAGGTAAGTGGTAAATACATACTTTGGAAAGGAAAAGCACAGGCTTTTCTCTCTGCTTTATGAGGGAAGGAGAGAAGAAGGAGACAAGGAGAACTACAGCCTTGAGTAATGGTCAAATGATGTGGGAGGCAGCTAGGAGTAGCGACACAGGGAGAAAACTGGGCGGGCCGTCAGACTCATCAGCAAGGATGGGTTTGATCCTCTGGGAAGTGGGAAGCCACAGAATGATGATGAACAGAATAATACGCTAGAATAGCATTCTAGGTGGTCATTTTGACAGCCAGGTAGAGAATGCAGGCAAGGAGCGTGGGGCCAAAGAGTAACAGCCAGGGTGACCTCAGTGCTCCACAGAGGTGACAGCCAAGAATAGGGCAGAGATACCACACTGCCTGTGGCCTGCTGACAACCTCGGTGCCCTGCCCTGTTAAGATATTAAGGACAACAAGGTTCTTATCAGGGAGGTCTAAACCATTGGCCTGGTGATCTATGTCACTACCCCACTTCACGATCAAACCGTTGGTAATTTGGATGATTTTCTATTAGTCTCAGAATGAAATCTAAGGCCGAGAATTGCTTGCCCTGCTCCTCTCTCATCCCACTTCTCTCCACTCCCTAGCTGCCCTCCTTCAAGTCACAGGCCCTGTGTGCTTATTGTTCCCCAACATGGAGCCTCATGCTGACATCTGTAGAACATCACTTGGATCTCAGCTAAGAAAGATCACCACCTTGGGAATGCTCGCTGTGTCTGTTTTTTCTGTCTCAGCATTTCATTTAGTTCCTTTTAGCACTACTTGCAGTCTGTAATTAATGAATACTTGGTTCTATGTTTACTGTTTGAATCCCCACGATACAAAGAAGCTTCATGCAAGCAAGAATCTTATCTACCTCATCACACCCACAGGATTGTCAGCATCCAACGCAGTTCATGGCACTTGAGTGAAATCCTTTAAAGAGCCAGTTTGTTTTATGGCTGTGCATTGAAACTTTCTTTTTCTTTTCTTTTCTTTTCTTTTCTTTTCTTTTCTTTTCTTTTCTTTTCTTTTCTTTTCTTTTCTTCTCTTCTTCTTCTTCTTCTTCTTCTTCTTCTTCTTCTTCTTCTCTCTCTCTCTCTCTCTCTCTCTCTCTCTCTCTCTCTCTCTTGAAACAGGATCTCTTTGTAGCCCTGACTATCCTGGAACTAACTCTGTAGACAGGGCTGACCTTGAACTCAGAGATCTGCCTGCTTTTGCTTTCTGAGTGCTGGAATTAAAGGCATGGGCCGCCATCACCTAGCATAGAACATTTTCTTAAGGTACTGTTTCTTACTAGAAAAAACTTTCTCCTTCCATGGAAAAGTCTTCTCTTTCAAAGCTTCCGTAAGTAGGATTAATGCTTAGAAAACAAAGAACCAAGTAACTACGTACTTCCCTAAGCAACATTAGCCCAAAGGCCGCCGTATGGATGGTCCAGTCGCCAGGCCATCATTCCACTCTTGGGAAGTTGTTTGCAAAGGTTGTTGTAATATCCATATCTTCTGTAAGCTATGACAGAAGAGGCCATGCCTTCCCCTCCCCCACTCTCTTTACTCACAAGCAAAGGGGTAGCCTGGAACACAGTAGCCAACAAACTCCATCAATCCCATAGTCTAGGAGACTGAGGCACAGAGATGGATTGGAAAAAAATTGGGTCCATCCTGGACAACTCAGTGAGGTTTAAGCCCTCATGTGATACATACTAGAGCATCAGCCCAAATAAGAAAAAGGAGTCGGTAAGTAGAAAAGAATCTCTTGGATATATAATCTATGAACCAGTATACCAGGCCCCTGGTTCACATTTGTGTCTTAATTTCTTCATCTTCAAATTGGGGGATAATAATCACTGTATATCTATCGTGTAAGGTTAGTTGGATAAAAATGGTAACTACAAAATGTCTGAAAAATGTGAATATGCTCACTTGAGAAATATATCTTGGGTCATTATTAAATAACAAGGCAAAGAAGTTACATATCTGAAGACATAATTCTCTGAGGGTTCTACCTCCATTCTGCCTTTTTTGCTAATCAGGTACCCACATGTCTGCCTCTCACTGCCTTGGTTCTTGATGGCAGCATCTATGCAGTCCATTAATTTTGGATTCACTTTGTACCACCATACTCTGGTTTTGCTGGAGTTCTCTGCTTGCTTTCCAGCTGCAATCACGGCTGAGTGATCCCCTAGTCCTACTTCAAGAAAACTGTCAGCAGTATACACAGCAACCGGCCATCCATCTGTGTAAGAGATAATGTAATTCTAAGACAATATTTAACATTGTAGGATGAGGCATAAACTCAATATGTTTTCAGGCAGAGCTGAGAAAAAAATGTGCTCCATCTCATTAATCACAATAAGAATGAGGGATGGGGCAGATACCCAGGCTGGTATCTTTCCCTCTGAGTTAATCTGTCTTAATACCAGGCCTTTGATAAAAGGAATGGCCATGTCGTTGTTCTGCTTGTTCGATGGCAATTTACATTGGAGGAGCTCACGATTTACGGAGTAACAGGAACCTCTCCGTTATAAAAATTTGAATGTTCCACACTGTGTTTGGAGGTAGCTCCTACACAAACACTCCCTGGAGATGAAATTCCGAATGGGATTTCCAGTTATGTCTTTATAAAACTGATCTGTTTGCCAGTGCCTACTGAGTTCATTCACATCAAGCTTCATGAATTTTTGCTGGGCACTGGTTGTGTTCCAAATGTCTAGCTTGCATTTTGGAAGTTACCAAAATATCCAGGGATGGTCTGTACCTTCAAAGGACTCACATTAGGGAAGCTGTGACAAGGGTGTTAATATGGCTAAACATGTATTGAGTGCTTTATTGAGTATTATATTATATTATATTATATTATATTATATTATATTATATTATATTATATTATATTATATTATATTGAGTACTATATTCATATTGTACCTATTCTAATCAGAGGTCCTAGCAAAAAAAAATAAAAGCTATTAAAATTATCCACTAAAAATTGTCTACCAACAGATGAATGGATTAACAGAAATCTGGTACAAATATACAAATATTATTAAAGTTTCATAAGGGAAAAATGTGATGAGAGTTGTAAAATGGATTAATCTTGAAGAAATCAAGAAATAGGCCACATAAACACTCACACACACCCAAATAGTGTGTGGTTTCACTTCTGAGAAGTAAGTATACTCAGAGTCCTTGAAACAGAAATAAAATGGTGGCAGACCAGGCTTGGAAGGGAAAGAAATGGAGAGGGACTGTAACTTAAGTGGATGGTGGTGATGGCTACGCAGCCATGTGAATGTATTTAATGACACTGAACTGCAGACTTAACTTAATTCTATGTGATGTGTAGATTTTACAATAAAAAAGTAATTGTAAGAAAAGGAGCTAGCAGTAAGTCCAGAGAGAGCTTGAGGGAAGAGAGGCATGTTAGCTTTTGAGAAATGGCCCACTGGAGGCACTTGTTCCTTCCTTGGGAAGGAGGGAGAACACATGGGGAAAAGGCTGTGCACACACTCTGGGGTGTCCTCCAACCAAAGGACAAGGCCACGTCTCACAGAAGCAACAAAGTATTTTGGGTGTAGAAGTGAAGGAAGTCCTTGTCCCTTTGACTCAGGAAGAGGAGGTTTCAGAGGAAAGTCAAGTGTATAAGGGGCCTTGAAGGACTCCAGTGGACAGACAAGTCTTTATGGGTGGTGAGAATCAGGATGAAATCCTGATGCTAAGGGGAACACCCTAGAGAGAAGGCTGGAGAGCCTGAAGTTAGAGATGCACAAAACACAGCAGACAGGAATCAGAGGTCAGTGGAACCCTGGCTTCTTTGTGTGTATAAGGAGAGCAGTAGCAGCACAGGTGAGGAAGTCTTGGCTCCTGATACCCAGGAGGATGAGGACAGACAGAATATCTACCAGATGGGGCTGAGGCAGGCCAGCAGCAGGTGAGAGGGGCAAGCTTCCATGTTCAAGTGTAAATACAGATAATGCCAACGCGCCAACATCCATGAAGGTAGATGATGAAGAAATCAGGATTCAGGACAGCTGGAAGGACAGGAAGCACTCAGATTCAAGTCATGATGAGGGTGAAGATCAGGATCCAAAATAAGGAGACCTGGGGTGGGCAGAAAGAAACACTGGGCAGGAGGGACCTCTGGAGTCTGAAGCATGAAAAATGGCTGTGGGTTGGTGGAAGGTCCAAGAGATGTGATAAAAGAAGGGAGGGAGGGACAGACTGAGTGAAGGAGGGTGGGAGGGAGGGAGAGAAGAAGGAAAAAACAGGCTGGGTGAGAATAGACTTCCCCAGAAAAGGGTTCACTGTGGAAAAAGGTAAGGACACACATGGAGAATTATAAAGTGGATATGGAAAGCTGGAAGTGGGATTTTGGATCTGGACAATAATGGGAAGCAGCCGGGTGGCAGGGCTGCTTGGAGATATGTGTCAGGATCTAGAGTGACAATAAGACGATATATGTGGGAACAAGATCACCATTACTGGGCGTTTGTGAAGCAAGTTGGCCTTGGCCTGAACTCAGAAGCCCCCCAAGAATGCTAGGGGTCACCTGGCTGTTGAGTGCTCAAATGCTGTGAGGCCGGGACCACTAGCTCATCCTCAGAGGGAGAGCTCCTGCTTGTAATGTGCAGACCTGCTGGTCAGAACACCACAGTCCTCCTTGGACAGACAGGGACTTAGTTAATAAGCAGTAAATCTCCTCCCCCTCCCCCAGAGGAGGAGAAGCTTACCTGAAGCTTGGGCTCATTTACTACAAAGTAGGAGTGGCTGAAACAACTTTGTGCACTCCTGTGTATCTGTGTCCAAGGCCTTGTCCTGCCACTGTTCCTTCCTGTGCTCAATTAGAATGATGATCCAACTCTGCATTCTCTCGGTTGGTGGGAGGAAAGACACTCATTAGGAAAAAGCAAAGGCCCTTAGTGGAATAATAATGCCGCCATGTGCTTATCTCAATCAGGGCGGCTGCAAGCACAAACGGCTCCTTCTTGCAAATCAGGAAAAAAAAATCCTCTAGCCCTTAGCAGTTAAAGGCAAAGACAAACGATCCAAAGTTTCTGACTTGGCGAGTTTAGCTGGGGCCCTTCCTGGTCCTCCTGCAGAGGACCCTTGTTCAGGGACACAAGCTGCCCCTGTCTCTGACTTCAGCCCTCATGACAAAGAGCAATGATTGGCAGCAGCGCTCTGTTCCCATTTTACAGATGTGGAAATCAGAGTGTTAGAGCGTCAGTAAGTTCCCTGTAGGCATAAACTCTCCCCCCTCCCCAACACACACACAGATATCCAAGATGCTCCAATTCCTGGAAAAGGCTGCATTTCAAAACTATTCTGTTTTTATTTCTGTCTATTTACATCACTAAATGTGCTTCCTTGTCCAAAAAGCTTAACACTTAATGAAGGATGGCTTTCCCTCCATCCCAGCCCCAGCCAGACTGCCTCCTCCTCTTGCTTCTCAAACCATATTTGGACATCAATCATATCACCCACAGCCAAAATGCCATCTCATGTGGAAAGAATATAGCTGTAATATTAGGAAGACATGGAATAAATACTGAAACCCATAATTCTTTTTCATCTTCTCAGCTCCCATATGCACTTACTGAAATACATTTGGCCAAATGAGGAGGTGGGTGGGTGGGAAATGAATCTTAAAGAAGTTAATAGTAATAGCATAAGAAATTACATTTTGACTCAATATTATTACTTATTATAAGTGATAGAATTATAAAAGTTTAAGAAGCTCTCAATTAGTTTTGTGTTTTTGTACTTAGGAAGAAAGAAAAAATAAATAAATTTATCCTCTGGACCAAGAGAGCAATAATCATTTTATGACTATATTCTTTTTCTTAGCCTCTGATGAAAAAGGTGGCCAGGGACCAGTTATAACAAATGATCATGCCTTATTTTTCAAGGCTTCCTACATGACCAAAACAACATGGTTTGTGGATTTTTCACACAAACAGCATATTGAACCTAAAATGAAGAGAAAGGTTTAATTCTCAAGGGATTTTTCTCTCTTGATAGGAGCTCAGGGCTGTAACACACAGGAGAATTAAAATGAGTTTTACAGATTTACAAATCGCTGTCAAGCACTGATTTGTGGAAAGCAGTGGAGCCGCGCTCTGTGTAGTACTTATAGAGGAGAGAAGCAAGACCAGTGACCGGAGGTCAGTGGGGCTGCAAGCCGAGCTGCTGAAATAGCGAGCGCAGTGCCTGACACAGACCAACATCCTGCTCATGTTTGACCGTGACAGAGCATAAGCTGGTGGAGAGGAGGGAAGGAGGTATTGTCAAAGAGGGGGATGGTACATAGAGACAGGGAGTATGTTTGGGGAGCAATCATGTCCGCACAGACACTCCATCACCACCAGCTTGTGAATCACCATCATCATCATCATGCCTTGTAAATTCATTTTATAACAAAACCCTGAAGTCCAGTGGCATCCCTGCAGTAGATGGAGGCTGTCATGCCATGTTCATTTGTTTGCTGATGGCTTTTTGACGCCTGATGTGTTACAACCAGTCTTGGTAGGAGAGGTTATTGAAGTCTCTCAGGAGCAGTATCCATAGCAAATATTTACCATCTCTACTTTAAGGATGCCTCTAGATTGAACCAGAAAAGTAGAGTTGAATTGTAAAATTTTCACCACATACTTGCTTTGGGTAAACTACTAACTTGTTATATAATGTTAAGTGAAGGCCTAAGGTGTTAGGAAATGTATTTCTTCTTCAAGACATGAGACTTCCGTTTGATGTAAAAATTGTCCTTAACCTAGTTTAATGGAGCAAACCACCCTACCACCATCTCTTGGAAAACAGTCACAAAACCACAAAGTCTGCAGCTATTCAGATGAAAATTCTTTAAGTGTGGCACCACTGCACAGGCTTTGTGTACACAGTAGACTGGAAGCTGGTTTTAATCTGTATTGTTCATTCTAAGGGTTTGTCACACACATTGTATGCTTAATGAAAATAAAGTTCAAGTCACAGAGAAAACCAAATAAGCTTCTACAAGATCTTGAAATTTTGCTAAAAGTATCTAGATCTGATATAGTAAGGAGTGGTCAGAAAGGCTGTTACTGAGCATATGCTGTCCTTAAATCAGAGATGGGCTCTGCATCTAGTGCTCTATATTTTATAAAGGACATTATCCTCTTTAAACACATCACATATGCTATTTCATTTAACTCCTGTGTGTGGAGCCACTGTCGATTCCTGAGCAAAGAACTGACATGAGGAAAAAGAGCTGGGAAGAGAGAGGAGACCCCTGTGTGGGAATTACATGAAGCTGCCATCTTTTCCAAAAAGAATGTGAAGTGATACATTTTTACTCAACTAGGCTAAGATTTTCTTAACTGAACCTGAAACGTGCATTTCATTATTTAATTTATCAGCCTCTCCAGAAGACATCCTAAATCATAGCTCCATTCATTGGATGTACCTGCATAATTAATTATACTGTGCAACCCCTGACAACATTTCCCAGGGACTAAGGGAGAAAAAAAAAAGACTAAACACAAGAAAACAGAAAAATCTGGGTCAATTTACCATACAGTCATCCTGGGCTCCTTTGATTAGAGTCCTGATTTCTCTCTAGCTGAGTAACACAGGGTGAGTGAGTCACTTCTTGAATTTCTCTACTGTCAAAGTGAGTTTGGACTGGGTGACCCTTATCACTCAAGGACCCGGGAGAAGAGAAATGGCACATTTAGATTGGATAATTTGAGGTGAGGTTTTGAAAAGATGAGTCTTTATAAAGGTGTGGTCTGGGTAGGAAAACTACCAGCAGAGAGCAGTTACCCAGGGCTGGTGGCCTCAGACACGCCATCATTAAGTCAGGCCTGAAGAAACAAGCATGTTTCTTAGAATCCAGAGGGCAGTGATGATTGGTCAGGGACACACTGTGCAGAGCCACAGTGAAGAAACCGGGGAAATAATGCTCCTCCAACGCCACACTCTATTCTTTTGCTATTACCAGCTAGAAGCCAGAAAACAAGAAGGCTGAGATGCATTCTATATGGGCAGCTCAGGCCCCAGCATCAAGGGGGAGAGCGGTGAGAGAGAGACAGACTTGGGGCAAGCAGGAAGTATCTAGCACACCCCCAATTCTATCCCAATGCTATGACCTTAACCAAGATTCATTAAACTTCTCAGAGTGCCAAGTGTTAGATGTGGTAGGAACTCTCTGTTCAGTTTTTTGGTACATGCTAGCAACCTGGAGGAATGCAGCATATAGAATAGTATGCCATAGCAAGAGCAAATTATAAGTTCTGGAATGAATAAATGCACGAGCAAAACTAGTTTCATCCAAGGCCTGATGGTATGGAGCCCTGAGAACACAAACATGTGCGTGCAATCACATAGTCTCTAGAAAGCTTTGGTTTTCTCACATCAGTAGGAAGTCAACCCCAGGACTTCAGCCATGGACAACGGCATTGAGCCTCCCACAGTGTTCCATTCTAATGCCACCTTGGAGGCCAAGCAGGTGTGACATCAGACGTGATGTCTGGGTTGGCCTGAAAGGAGAAGCCGATCCAGACCCCTCTGATGTTCCAGGCTGGCTTACCTGAAGCTGCAATGGGACCAGGTTGCCAGTAATGAGAGAGCAGAGCCTCTGTTGGAGCCATGTTTAGGCTGGCCCTCCCCTCTAGCCTCTGCTTCCCTCTAGCACTGTCTTGCCCCTAATATAACTCCCATGATGTTAAAATTCTCAGCACCCCATGGGTAGTGCTTATTAAAGGTTCTCTGAGTCTTGACTTTTTCCATTATAGATTTTACCTGGAGTATCTGTCAAAGAAATTTTTTAACATCCAATCTCCCACCCACCCTTTGCAGCAGAGACCCTGAAGTGGCCTGCCACCAGCTCTGGAGACCTCAGGGTTATGCCTTTGATACTGTCCTGACAAAGGTGAATGTGTTTAAAATATTCAGAGCTTGTCTTGGGACAAGCTCTGGCCCAGGAACCTTCAGATACCACATTTCTTCCACCTTTCCCTAAGTTTCCAAGTAGGGAAGTCTGCCTGTGGTTCATGGAAAGACACCGAAACAGTTCTCTCAGATACTGGGTAACTTGCCAAAGTGTCCAGGACAAGTTAACAGGAAGCTCTGTGTGTTCTTCTGCCTCCCTTCTTCACTGTCAGAAACAAAGCCTTTCAAGGACAGAAATCTCTCTCTCTCTCTCTCTCTCTCTCTCTCTCTCTCTCTCTCTCTCTGTCTCTCTGTCTCTCTCTCTCTCTCTCTCTCTCATGTTTGGTTCTGATTTATCCTGACAATGATGGCCTTGCAAAGGGATCCTTAGTGGACAACATCTAAGCAACCCCCAGAGTTTTTACATGGTACCTCCCAAAGAGTCTTCAGCCTGTTTGCAAAGTGCCCATCCAGATCTAGATACTGGAAGTTCAGAAAGGAATGAACATCACTTCCTCCCACAACTTTAAAAAGAAGGAATTATTCCTGTTGTACAGATTAGAAAACTGAGGCTGGATGATTCAGGGAGAAAGAATGAAGTCAGTCCTGTTTTGAAAGCTTCTGTCCTTTCACTAAATGTGTCCTCCCTGAACATCAGAGAACATGGGGAAATTGTAGAGATCACCACTCTCAACCTCTCCCTGATGCAGAGACCTAGAAGCATTATGACAGAACTTGGACTTGGGCTGCCATCCAAAGACAGCTCACTCTGTTATAAGACCCCCATCATCTGATGTTTATGCCTTTGGCTGGGGCTGTGTTGGGAAAGAGAGGATGAAGAGAGACCAAGACTTGGAGCAAAAAGAGTTGTCAAGGCAACCGGAGATCTCAGAATCTCTGAGTTAAGCTACTGAGAGAGAGCCACATGAAAACCTGACAGGTCAGGCTGCCTGTCTCTGTCTCTGTGTTAGATAAGTACATAAGACGGCTCAGGGGCAGGGGACACAAAGACATTAATACACACTCATCACTGTTAACGATTAGTAACTGCAAATCCAGTCAATAATGTTATCAACCACTCCACATCTATCTTATTACTCAAAAGAAGAGCAGGAGAGATTTCGTCAAAAGCTGAATTGAGATGCATGTTCTCAACTGCTGTACCCAACCTGCCAAGTGCCAGGCCTATTAGACTATAGAGTAGGATGGGTTTGCACACATGGTTCTGCATTTACTGGCAGTGGCTTTCCAGGGATCCCTGTGAGCTTTGAAAAAAAAAAAAAGTTCACCAACCATCTGGTTAGAAATCTGTATTTAAATTTGGTCGAGGATCTGTGCCAACGTTCCCACTGTGAAGTTGATGTTTTAAATCGGGAACTTACCTATATGAAATCTGCAGCCAACACTTACATAGTCAGCGGCAGGTTGCTTCCCTGGCTTAGGCAAGCACACCTTGATGGGACATCTGGCCTCAAATATCATCCTTAAGAACCTTTACTGACAGCATTTTCCAACATATGTTCTTGGGTTCATTCTTAGGCAGAAGACTGGACCAGGTGAATTCATGAAGCTTGGGTTAAGTGCCTACTATGTGTTAAGCCCTGAAAATGCCCAAGCTGAATAAGATTCAGTGTAGGTCACTGTGGATTCTTACCTTCAGCTCCTATTTCATTCTTTCCACTCCTAATACCTTCTCTCTCTTTTCTTAAGCAACTCTGACCCAAATCTGAATTCTCTTCTTAGCTTAATGCAAGGACTATGTATGTTTATTTCTTGGAGTATACACACTGGCTGGCCCCATGTCTTTCTTCCATGGAAAACACTCTCAGATCATATTTTCTGCAATGATAACAATGTTGATCACAGGTTGCTGCCAAAAGAAACAGCCCAGAGCTAAACAATTTCATACTCAGAAAGAAGAAATCATGAAAACACATTAAACATAGGATTGCTGATTAATATGATTAAGTATTTAAGCAAGCCCTGCAAGACTGTAATTTAGAATGCCGACAATAGCATATTCTTTTGCTTAGACCAAGGGTGATACTTTACATGATTAGCTTTTGATTAATCCTACTGGTTATATATTTCATTTACAGCCTATACATATCTTCTCAAGGGTTTAATTGATGGTACATTTTATAAGCATTAGCATTGCTGTTATGTAAATGAATTTCTAGCATTCAATTCACCTTTAAGATAATTAAATTAAGTGTTGTTAGTGAAGGACATTAGACACCTATGAAGAGCCCCTGAGACACATTTGGATGGCTCAGACGTGGAGGAGGCTTTCTCTGCTTCCCGTTCTGGGTTCTCTGCCTCTGCCCATTTAGTTACTGTCTTCTCTCCTCTCCTGCTGGCACTAACTCATTTGTCAGTTAAAGAAGGACTCATGTTGAGTGAAGTAACAACGCGTGTCATAAGCAAGCCCAGCTGCTCCCAAAGGAAGCCAGAGAGACCTGCACTCCTTGCTGAGACGCCCCGCTCCTCAATTTGTTGAATTGTGTTCTGATTCCGGAGGAAGGATGTTGCTCGTGATAAGTTTGTTTAGCATATATTTACAATCAAAACTCAGCTGTCGGGTCTGGAAGATCAAGGTGCTGAAGTTTCCTTTACCTGACTGCAGGATGAATAAGGAGAATGTCTACTTTTCTTAGCAGTATAAGGCTTGGGAGATGGCATAATGGGTAAAAGTGCTTGCTGTATAAGCATAAGGACTTAGGACGAGTTCAAATCCTAAGAACCCACAAGTCAGGCAGTATATGATGAATATTCATAATCCCAGCGCCCCTACAGCAATAGGGGAGGCAGAGACAGGAGAACCACCTGAAGCTCAAGGGTCAGGAAACGTGGTGCAGAAAAACAATAGAGATCATCTCAAACACGGTGGAAAGTAAAGATGGATGCTTGAGGTTGTCCTCTCATCTCAACACAGCCACCATAGCGTCTACCCTCCCACGCTCACACTAACACACAGACACACACAGAGACACTCACACCATGCGCAGACAGATGCACCCTAACAGTAACAGCAGAGAGGGATGACAGGCTTGGCTTCTGTGGTGGTCTGAATGTGAGAACCACCCCCCACCAGAACCACTGGCTCATGTTCACACTGGATCTCCAGCTGACTGCACTGAGTCAAACAACTGTGGGCTCTTGTTGGAGAGGCAGCCTCCCATCAAGGAAGCAGGTCACTGCGGGGGAGGGGGGGCCTTGAGGCACAAAACAAACACTTATTGTCTTCAGTTGTTGCTTGCTAAATATGTGATCACAAGTAACTAGTACAGCTTCCATTCATTTCACTCCATTCATCATTTATTCAACAAGTACTTGAACACATACTGTGTGCCCCCCACTGTTGTTTTAGGCACCAAGGAAACACCAATGGATCACACACACACACACACAATCCTTGATTCTCTATGTGATCTGACCTTCATGCTAGCTGCATAAGACACTGAAAATGTCTTTTCAATTCACTTAGCCTTAACTTCTTTACCCATGCAATGGGCATATGAAGAATAACAAAGTTCTTTAATAGTTGTCAAAGGCTTATAACAAATATCTTTATGCCGCATCCATGGATCCTCAGAGGACCCTGAATAGAATTGAGGGGGTCTGTAAACTTTACTGATAAAAAAGAGAAAAAAAAATCATTGTTTTATCTCTAAGTTAGTATCTTGCCAATTGTGAAACATAGACAACAAACCTGCTATTCAGTAGCAGTGGGCTGTGGTCTTTGTCACTAACGAGAATTATATGACAAGTGTTGCAGGCATCTTGAAATACTGCTTAACTTCATTGCTACTTCAAAATTACAAATGTTATTAGATCTGCCATGAGATGGTGTTATTTAATGCATTAATAAAGAACCACATATATTACTGTACCATAACTTTTATAGCCATATTTCAGTATCATTTCAGATAAGTGTATTTCAATGTGACTGTTTCCTTTGTGGTTCTCTATGCTGGAAGCTAAGAAGATGCCTACAGGTCTCATTAACTGTCCAGCAGGTTTATGACATCTAAAGAAAGAAAAAATGCCTGACTCAGTATCTCCCTCAGTGTTTTCCACACCTGATCATGTTTGGAGATCCCTTGAGGGGTTTATGGGAATAAATTACTGGCTCCTTGGCTCCTTCCCCAACTTCCCAAGTTTCTGACTCAGTAGATCTGGGTCAAGGCCTGACAACTTGTACTTCTGCCAAGTTCTCAAGTGAGCCTAATGCAGAACTCTTAGAACCACTGACCCAAGAACTTAATAACAAGTCTTTAAATGTCCTTCTCTATGTTGGCTGGACACTTGAGCACTTGCATGTCATGAGGTTGCTACCAGGTGACCTGGAAAGGCATATTAACATCTGATTTGAGCATGCTACCTGTGCATGCCGAGTTTCAGCTCTTCTTCCACCTTGACCAAGATCATGTGTCACTACTGCTTCTAAGCTGAGTCCCAACTCTCCATCCATAGCTCCAGTAATTGGCGGTTCTAAGATTTAGCATCAAGGCACACTTGCTGCCTTTTAATTCTAGTCCCTTGTCCTGTGTACCCATGGAGTATACTTGCTTTTGTTTGGTAGATGTGTCCTTAACTAGTCTAGTCTCTACTAGACGACAGTATACCTCTGAGGATGTAAGACAATGACCATGTCCCAGTGCTTCTACAGAATTCCCACCTTCATATATTTATGAGAATGGTTTACTGCTGTCCTCTTGTTGATCTGTTTCTCCTTTTTGAGGATTACTTACCCTTCAGACTGACTGCATATTATTCATCTGTTACATGTCCCTGAGAGACCATAACTTGGTCATATCCCGAGTTTTGCTACCAAAGACAGCCCTATATATTAGAGTAAGTACCCAGGGTCCAAGTTTCAGCTCATCTTCGTTAGCCTACCTGTTAGAGTTCACTGCGGCATGACCTATTACATTCAAGATAGCACATTTGTCATGCTTGGCTATTTGGGATATGAGCAAGCATCAGATTAATACATCATGTTTGGAAAAGCTTATACTCTTGAAGACTATTGAACTCAATTAATCATTCATTGCATATCTATTAAGCATAAGGCATTATGCCAAGCTTTAATATTGGAACAAAAGTCAATTGAAATACAAACCTTGTTTTTAAAATGCTCAGGATAATATGAGATATAAACATATAAATAAATAATTCCCTTCTCCATTTATCTCCTTTGCATATCCATTCATGTAGATCTACTTTAATTAATAGGCCATCTTAAATTCTGCTTTCAGTTGAGCTTTTGCAAAGCGTGATGGTCAGTTTGGGACTCGCTTTTATCAGCCTTAGCCTTTGTGCTGTTTCCTGTTTGTGTCCCCATTGACTATCCTAGAGATCACCAGTGCTGAGTTGGCTAAAGTGACCCCCTCAATTCTGAACTGTTAAACCAAACTAATGCTTACATAAGCAACAGACTTCTCACACGGAAGGAGGCCAGGCTGTGATTAAATTGTGCCAGCAGCTCGATCTTCTGCAGCAGCATCTACCTAGTCTAGCTACGTCCAACATCTGAAGCTCCCTTTGAAGCTACCCTATAGTTATAAGGTTTTCCTGTGACTGAACATTCTAACATTCTCCCTACAGACCACTGTTACCAAAGCAAAGGTGGCAATCACAAGGACATTATGGAAGGTTAGATTGTGAGACATCATTGTTTTCCCATTCTTGGGTTTTTCAGCCAACCTCAGTGAAATGTATGAAATATGATCATGAAGGCTATCTGGAATCTTCCCAATGCTATCTTGCCCAAGCCAACTCCACTGCTTCGAAGTCATCAGTCATACCAGGGAAACTGCTTGTCATAGCCTGAACTAATGCTGTTCTGCTCCAGTGCTGCTGTGATTAATTAGACTTTTAGGAGAGCTGGTGAGTCATCTGTGTTCCATTCTCACTTTAGGGGGTTAGGGATTGACCCCAGCATCCTGACGGATACAGTAGTGTGGTGAAACACTACTTATATAACAGGAACCAGGCACCCAGTGGAGCAAGTGACAGACGATTAAAGAACAAATAACAGGAACTTTTCAGTTGCCTGAAAAGCAGACGAAGAGGTTGCAGATAACGTAACTATTCACACAGCACATATTGATAGCACCTGCTTTGTTCCAGAGCCCTTTCCTGAGTTACCTAAAACTCCATATGGGTTTATAGCTGCAGCTAGGGAAGTGCCCCCCACAAGGCAGACAGATGCAAAGGGGCATTAGCGTGTGTCTATGTGTGCCGGTAATAAATACCTTTTATAGAGATCAACAAGAGAAAAGGAGACGAACTGAGCAAAGAAGATGAAATCATTCCAACCTCTGGACATGAACCCTCTGAACAAACACCAGGTGGTCGAGGGTGACACAGATGCATGGGCCGTGAGCTCTGCCTCTGGTCCCTGTATTTGGGACCCTTGTTCTGTCTCAGGAGAGTGTCATGTGGTTCATGAAGCAGTGTTGAGCGTCAGAGAGGCTGATTTCTCTGTGGGGGAAATTGAGGAAGTATGTCTCCAGCATCTGCAGAAGCATGCCGGGATCATGTGAGGAATGGCAAAATGGAGAGCATCAGTTCTGTTTTTCAGGCGGAGGATTTGAGCCTCCCCCCTGGCCAATTTAGTGAACTGCCCACTATCATAGAGCTGTTAAGCCGCAGGGCCAGGACTGACCACGGTGAGTCTGCTGCCCGTATGTCATGCCCGGTTGCCATATGCTTCACATTTTCATGGATTATCCAATTCAAGTACAGTCTTTTCTCCCAGGAAATTACGGGCTCCCAAATAGTCCAATCCTAACAAATAGAGCAACGTGTTCTCACAGAGATGGGCCTTGAAGTCCACCATCAGGGTAGGAGATAGCTCAGTTAGTAAAGGGCTTGCCACACGAACCTCAGATTCTCCGAACCCACAGAAAACCAGCCATGGTAGCTCATGCTTTCAATCTGAGCCTAGGGTAGGAGAGAAAGTCAGGTCCCTGGGGCTCACTGAGCTGCAGCCTAGCCTAATCACCAAGCCTCAAGCTGCAGTTCGAGATCCTATCTTAAGAGACAAGGCGAATGGCTCCTTAGGAAGGACACCTAAAATTGATCTCTGGCCTCCGCTTGCAACACATGAAAGTGCATGCCTGTGTGTCTGCACACACATGAACACACATGACAAAACCGTAAATAAATATTAAGGTTTTAAAGGGAGGTATTGGAAAAGTAGTCTCACATCACCGAATCCTGCCCCAAGTGGTGGATCACTTAACTCGGGGTCCTGGAAGTCCCTCCCACACCATGCTTTCACCTTAAGCTCAATGGCTGCCCTTCAAGCAGTCAGGATCCCCTAGGAAGGCCCCATTTACACACCTCTCAATGTGGAAATTTGTTTATTTCTGTTCTTTTTGAGCCATGACCCTAGACTTGCAATTCTTAGAAATCCAATTTTTGTCTTTTTTTTTTTTGATGACTCTGAAATTCGTGAAGTTAGAGTATTGGTTTTTAATTAAAACAGCTTTCCAGAAGCTCCAGCTGCAGTCCTGTTTACTGTGGGGAGCTCTTCCCTCATTGCCCCTGGAACGTGAATAGAGATCTGTGGGGCTGACATTGTTTTTATCATTGTTACTCTTTTAGGGCTCCACTTAGGAAAAACTTACATTTTAAAAATTGCTGTCATTTAATTCCATAGGCAGTTGATTAAAGCTTCACTTTTTCCATTAAATGAAAATTAAATTAAGCTCATTATTGTATTAGACAGTCATTGATTGGACCCACTTTGCTTTTAATTAAATGCTACTATTCATTATTTCCTCCTCTGTAGTGCTTTTTAAATTTTCTTTGGTATATAATTTTGGGGGCAACAACAATATCAGTAAATTACCCCTCATAAATAATATGGAAAGAGGAAGCTATACAAACACTGTGGAGCCAATTTGGAGGTACTTGCTTATTGTCTTTAATTCAGTGGTTGGCATGTTTATCAGTAAATAGTTTCTCCATGTTGCTGCTTTGTGATAAAGCAGGACATATCTTACCTAAGCAGATCAGACTGGTGCTGACTTCAGGTCGTCACTGATCTTAAAAATGTGCTGACTTTATTGCAACACTGATACTATGATCCAAGGGGTAGATGTTTGAATTGGAGTCTAAGAACATAATCAGGAAGGCTTGAAAATGCTCAGACACTTATTTTTTCATTTCCTCTGTGCTCATTTCATGCCAGTCTCCTGGGTCCTGAAAATGCACAGGGTGACAGAAAACCACGACGTCTGTCCTTCTGATACAGGTGTTCTAGAAGAGTGAATGTTGACATAATATATGCCAGCCTTCATCTTCTGAGGAAATAACATTCTCCATTATTACCCTGGAACCTGGGCTTATTCCCTGGAAATCTACACTTTAAGTATACGGCGAGTTCTGTAATTTCCTGCTCTACATATATCACAGTGATAGAAAATGTGGAACGACACAATTGAGTTCAGCAATGCGGGCACATCCTGTCTCCACATCACAAGTCAGAACAGAAGTGGAAGGTGCAGAGTCTATCAAGCTGAGCTAAAGATGCAATGGAGTTCACACATGTGGCAAAGTGTTCTAAAGATGACCAGCCACTATGAAAGGCTGAAGCTAGCTTAGTGTTTGCAGCCAGCTCATGGGATGAAATCACCATACATGGGGCCTAAAAATTGCCAATGAGGCTACTGGTTTATAACAATCAGCAATCCTAGAGACAATGGCTTGTGATCTGGGACTGAACCAAAATACCCAAGGATTGGATATGGTGATGGCCTTGGAAAAGGAACAAGCAGAAGAAAAAAATATATAACTATGCAGGACCCTAGCTGGGAAAGGAAAGTTACATAAACCTGTAACTCAGAGGGAGCCTCGCCTGCATGCACAAATCCTATAATGTGAAAAATAGGCTAAGAAAAAAAGCTGAAGAATCAAATCATCAATGTATCAAGTATCTTCAAAGTAAAAGGATATTTTTATATCAGTTTGATAGACATTTTTAAAAGCACATAGGGTTGGGCATGGTGACTCATTCTTATAATCCAAGCATTTGTTACTTAACAGGTGAAGGCAGGAGGCAGGAGTTCAAGGTCATCTTTGGGTATGTACTGATTTTTAGGCAAACCTCAGACGTCTTTCCTGTCTTTTAATAAAATGCATTGGTGCCAGTAATATGCCTAATGTTAGAATGCCTGTTTAGCATGCATAGGCCTCAATTCCATTCCAAGCAACACCACCAAGGGAAAAAAAGGGACTCGTCCTGTAGAAGTAACTTTTATTAAACTCAGTGGCTTACTGCTGAATAACTGGCCCTTTTCTAGTTCTTTCTGAACTCTGGCTGGCTGGTTTACTCAGTTGTTCTGGCTCAGGCTGACTGATTTAATCTGGCTTTTCTCAGCACCTCACTGAACTGCTCTGCTCCCCCCCACCACCCCCCAAAAAAAAAACACCTCTGGCCATTTGTTCTGATCTTCTGGTTCCTTCTTATTCTCTGGTTTCAAATGCCTCTGCAGGAACTCACTAATGAACTCAACTTCATTGCACTGCACTCACTCAACTAAGCTGCACCAAACTCGATTCCACTCAACTGAAGTGACTGAGCTGATCCGAACTGCAATTACACTGCCTCTAAACGACTGCCAGCTGACGGAGCTCAGCTCAACTCTATTGTACGGTCTTCTCTACTGAACTCTCTATCTTCTGCACCCTCTTCTTCTGTATTGTCTTCTATATTCTGACTCTACTGTATCCTACTCTACTCATTTTGCCAAATCTTTCTCTGATCTGTCACTTTTTCTGCCCATCTATTAGAAGTCACTTTCAAACATGGATGCTTCCTTCCACAAACTAGTTTTGCCTTCATTGTTTTTTGATTATAGGTATGTGTACTAAGAGTGTGTCTGTGTTCCAGAGAGATTAAAGATGTGTCATTCCAGCTGGATCACACAGACCTAGAAGGTCTTTGGATGTGATCCCTTGCCAGAGCAGCCATGTTGTTGAATTAAAATTCCTCTATACCTCTCCACCCAAAATAAATTATAGAATTTATCACTAAAAGTTCCTAATGAAGAAAGAGATGCAACAAAGTAACAAGAAAGAAAGGAGCAAGAAAATAAAGCAAAAAGTCTATCAACAGCAAGCTTTCATAGACTTGATAATGTAAACTGGTTATATATAAAATGGAGCTGACAGAAAACACACTTACTAATAAAAGCAAGCCTATCAAAAAAGTAAAGATTAAACAGAAAATTAGTTACTAAGGCTGTAGGAGATGTAAACAAAAAAAAAAAAAAAAAAAAAACATGCAGCATTTTACTAAAAACCCAGTAAGTCCATAATCACATACAAGAATTACAAAACATGGTTATGTTCTATATTCCAAGGAAGTCCTACTTCACTGGAAGGCCAATGTCTAGAAATAGTGTTCTCTGACCACGATACAATTAAGTCAAAAGCACTAATATTGCTTTTTAAATGGCTAGAAACAATAAAAACATATGTTCAGAAGCATAAAATACCCTTCTAAATTACTAATGCATCAAAGAGGCAGTTGCAATGGAAATTGCTGGATATTTAGAACTGAAAGACATAATGAAAGCACTAATCAAAATTTGTGATGTATAGCTAAATATACTTGTAGGTCAAATTTATTGTCTTATTTTAACTTTGAACAACTTTTTTTTTTAGTTGTAAGATTCAACATAAGCTACAAACAAAACAAAAATTAAAGAAAATGTTAGAAAAAAGTGGATAAGCATACATACCTTGTACATACCTATAATCTGATCACTTGGGAGGATGAGGCAGAAAGATCATGAGTCCTAGGCCAACTTAACCTACATAATAAGATCTTTTCAAAAGAAGATGAGAAGAGGAGAGGAAATGAGGAAAGGGGAGGACAGAGGAGGAAAGGAAAAAGAAGAGAAGAGAAGAGAAAGAAAATGGTTTGCAATTCAAATTCTTTAGAGAAAAACTAATAAATGAAACAAAGAAAGAAAAGGTAGAAGACAGGTAATAAGTGCAGATATATTTGTAAATGAATGGATTCAATTATTTTATAACAATGCTTGGTAACTAGATTAAACACGTAATTTTCTGGAAACAGAGAAGTTGCCAACATTGACCTGAGAAGAAAGAGACTGATGAACCAATAACCATTAATAAAAAATAAAAAAAAAAAACACTCAAAATCAACCCCTTGAAAACCCTTCAAAAATACAGGACCTCAAATCCAACCAGGAAGCAGTTGATAACCCTCATAAACATTCATGCCGCTATTGCACTGGAGGGCATACAGTTACCAATAAGTTGGTCAGGCTCCCACCATTTACCTCCTTCTTAGGCTATTGCAAGCAACACAATTAAATTCAGTGGGTCACAGATAGACATGAACGTCAAAAGAGAACTTGTTGGGAAAGAGAAGATTTTCAGTGGGAGATGAAGTAGGGATGAGAGACAGTCATGGGAAAGAGGTATACACAACAGAAATTCAGTATATACTTGCATGAAACTGTAAAAGAAGTTTTTAAAAAAACATGGGACCCAGGTGCCAGTACCTTTTGATCAGTACTCTTTTCTAGCCACAATCCCCAGAAAAAGATAAATCTTACTTTTTACAAATCTGTATACTGCTTCTTGGTGGCTGAGGTGCCCTCTACATCAATAGTGGCGTAAATGTTACGAGGATTACCAGCTGCTTCCTGAGGTTCTCTACTTTTTGGAGGGTATTCCAGGGGTTGATAAGTAATTTCATTAAGGATTCCTTTTTGTTAAGCTAATCCAGAGTAAAATATATGTTTGTATAAAAAATACAAACATCCCTACTAATTTAATATGTTTACCATATTCTTAATACCAAAACTGGCAATAATGGCATACTTTAGACCAATTTAGCTTAATACCATAAATACCAAGTAAAAGACTAGCAGGTAAGCCCAGCTGTATGCTAACATTTGCATTTGATAAGTATGATTTTATTTGGTATGCTAGTATGTGTACTATATGTATGTATGTATGTATGTATGTATGTATGTATGTACGTATGCAAACATACATTTTTAACATACATGTTTAAGGTACCCTATTAATATTTAGCCCAGGGAGATGAGAGAGATCAACACTAGGGTCCCTGCAGAGACTGATACCCCAACCAAGGACCATGCATGGAGAGGACATAAAACCCTTGCTCAGATGTAGCCCATAGACACGGTGCCCAAGTGGGTTCCCTAGTAAGGGGAACAGGGACTGTCTCTGACATGAACTCAGTGGCTGGCTCTTTGTTCACCTCCCCCTGATGGGGCAGCAACCTTATCAGGCCACAGAGAAAGACAATGCAGCCAGTCCTGATGAGACCTGATAGGCAAGGGTCAGATGGAAGGGGAGGAAGACCTCCTCTATCAGTGGACTAGGGGAGGGGAATAAGGAGAGAAAGGGGGAAGGAGGAACTGGGAGGAGACGAGGGAGGGGATCACAGCTGGGATATAAACTGAATAAATTATAATAAATGATAATAATTAAAAAAAGAAAACCTATTAACTGGGCAAGATCCTTCTAGCTAACTGGGTGTTAGCTAAAGTCCTATTCATGTAATAAAAAAAATGCATGCAATGCTAAATTCAGGATAATGAGTACATTTGTGGAAAAAGTAAAAAAGAAAAATCACAAGATTAATAAAGAATAGAGAGAGAGGGCTTCAACTGAAAACATTCTCATATTAAAATTGAAAATAAAAGAGTAAAAAATAATGGTTGATAAAGCCAGGTTAAGTAATAGATAAGTAAGTAAGTATTCTACTTATTTCTATGTGTTAAAAATGCTTTACAATAACAATTAAAATACTTGGACCCACCTATCTTGGAATTTCTTACATTTGTCTCAAATACAAATTTCTATATAGTAGCTTCTGGGCCTGAGATTCTCTGTGCAAAGCTACTATACAATACAAAGGTATTGTTACTGATGCATGGACTATACTTGAAACAGCAAGAGAATTTCTCAAGCTTAGACACATACGAGAGTTATATTTAAAAGACCCCTGATGTTTGTAACCCTGAGGGATTCTGGCTCATATGGTCTGATGCACTTATTCCTCGAGTGATGCTTATATGCAAATAGAGTTTGAAATCATTGGACCAAAGCATTCTTCCAAAAGCATTCTTTTGCAGCTAAAGCCCAGGAGAAGCAGATACTTTTCCAGGTCACATAACCACAGACTGAGAACCTGCTTTTATAATTTCTAACAATTCCCACCCCCAACTCACCTCTTTCTACACACAAAATTTTACTACCATTTTATCTAAGCCCCTACTGTGGTAGTTTGAGTAACAATAGCCTCACATATTTGAATACTTGGTCATCAGGGAGTGGCACTACTTGAGAGGGATTAGGAGGTGTGGCCTTGTTGGAGGAAGTGTGTAACTGGGTACAGGCTTTGAGGTTCAGAGGTAGAACTCTCAGCTACTTCTTTAGTACCATGTCTACCTGTGTGCTGGCATGGTTCCCAACATGATGACAATGGTCTAAACCATGGTGTCTCTTCACAGCAATAGAACAATGACTAAGACACCTAGCTTCTGGGTTTCCTATCCCAGAGCCCTAGTTGCTCATCCACACCTCTTAACAACTGTCTAGATCTAGCCTGGTGAAAGAGACTGAACAGATCCTCAGCAGGGGTATAATTCAGGCAGGCTGCCGCTGACACTCCCTCGTCACCTCCTTTCCCTCCAGAGCCCCTTCATGGACTCACAGAAACTCTCTTGGAGAAATTTTTCTTTTTTTTTTGTTAATTTTGTGTTGTCTTGCCTCTTCTTTCCCTTCTTCAAGCTTTACTATACTCTCATCTACTGGGATATATGATTTTCGCCATTTGTTCCATTGCACCAACACCACTCTGTACAAAGAACCCATGAGCCACATGGCATAGCTGGCTGAGAAAATCCTTAAACACATGATCTCAGGTCTCGCCATTGGCCTAATATCAATGCAAAGGGTTAGATGATCTGACCAGCTGTTGGCAGGTGCCGCACTTCTCTTCTAGCCTATAACTCTGCCTTCCAGGGGTTTAACGCCTCCTTTCTCAGATGTGGCTATAGAAAGGCCGAGTTCTCTTTGGAGAGTATGGCATATATGCAAGTGTTCCCATTTCACATTCCCATACAGAAGCCTAGAACTTGAGATGGTGAGAGTCCAAGAAACTGTAAATTCTTATAAATAACTGTGCTTTTAAAACCATGAGCCTGAGAGGCAAAAAAATTTTTCATAAGCTCAAAGCACACTGCCCAGTGTTGTGTCTCGCTCTAACTTACCCCTGGCAATCCTCTGACAAGCTAAGAAGGAGTTTACATGAGCCCAGTGCTACCAAGGTTCTCCTTCCCAGTACTGGTCTCAAATAATACCTGTCTCCAAGAAAGGAGGAGGTTCCTGGACAGAAATTAGAAATTTAACCTGCAGGGTTAAATTAGAGGACTCTGTTTTGTTCATTTGAAGTCTGAGGTTATAGGCAGAGAGGGGAGAAAACCCCATTGGCTTGATTCTGTTTCTGATGGGCCCCCTACACCTGATCGTGTTCTTTCTTTTAAGGCAGGCAAGACACGAGACAATTAATTACTTTCTTTCTTTGTGCATAGAATTGAGGCCTAAGAGCCTTTGAGAATCAAACAGAAAGACATTCTGTTGCTGGGTTTTAAATAGTACCTTGACCCTCTTTGCTGAATATAAAGTAACTGCTATATCAATAGTCCTTCTGTTCACTTATCACTTTCCTGGGCAAGAAAGCTGTGAACCATGTAAAGAGAAAATGACAGCTGAAGATAGGAGTCCAGAAAATCATATTTAAGGTTTGCAAAGAGGAAAACTTTAGACTTTAAGACTATTAAAACTGAAAAGACCTTATAGACAGTGGGACCAACACCATTTTTAGGTGACAAAAACGAAGCCTAGAGAAGAGACATTGTCAAAGTCAGATATTCCAGGAAGCTCAAAAAAAGAGACTAGGAGTCTGGTAGGAACATATTAATCAGTCAAGGTGAGCCTTTATTTATGCAACATGTGCTGATAAAGTATGCAGGTAAAATCAAATTATACCTGAAGTCAATTTCAGGAGCCTACAGTTTTCAGCAACTCTGTGGTTTCACAATGAAAAAAATAATAATTTTCTCTTCTTCGCTTTTCTGATTTAAATCTGGATTTGCCTGTGAGAAGTTGCTTTAAGTTACATATCCTGCCTACTTAGTAAGTCCTTTCTAGTGCGTTTATTTTCATTTAAACCGTTGAACCTATAGGTAGATGGAGAATCCAAATGCTGGTCCAGATCTGCCCCAAAGCAGCAACATGGCTTGGGAGAGTGACTGGAGCCCCGTGACAGTCTGCTGTACTTGCTGTTCGCCATGGCCTCCTCTTCCTTACACTGAGCTGGTCCCCAGACAGGAGAAGAGACCCCTGTTAGAGCCCTATGCCATAAGATACCCTGGGTGATGCATAGACACAGACTCCATCCGTTTCTTCTTTAGGACCTTGCATAGTCCGGCAACTGTGTCGGACCAGCATGAGTGACATCACCCACTTCCACTGGGCGAGTTGACGTGTACATTCTCAGGTCTCACCCCCCTTGGTCGGAATCTGCAAGATGTCTCAGCCAGTGTTCTTTTGCTGCAAAGAGGCGTCATAACCATGGCAATTATAAAGAAAGCATTCAGTCGGAGCTTGCTTACACTTTCAAAGGTTTAGTCCGTTACTGCCATGCAGGGAGCATGGTAGCACACAAGCAGGCAGGGGGTTGGAAAACTTGAGAGTTCTACATCTGGATCTACAGGCAGCAGAGAGAGAGGACACTGGTCTTAACCTCCTACCTTGGAACTTCAAAGTCCACCCCAAGTGACACACTTCCTCCAACAAGGCCACACCCTTTTCAAAGGGGCCACTGACTAGGGGCCAAGCATTCAAATCTATGAGCCTGGGGGTGGGGCGGCATTCTCATTCAAACCACCACACAAAGTACCCAGAGACCTCACATTAAGATTTGAGATGATTGACTTGAGGCACCCCATCCAATTCCCCTAATGCTAAACAGCTCTTCTCTTCGGCTTTCCCAGTCCCCACTTTGGCATCTGCCTGGGTCCTGCTAGAAATGCACATAGGGCACTGACCTGAGCCAACCAGCCAACGTCCTAGGACCATCTAACTTGGAATCAACAGTTCCTCGCAAATCTGAAAAGATGTCCTTTAACACCTCTCCAAAAAAAGAAAGCATAAAATTAATTCTTTTTAAAAAATTATTTTCATTTGTGAAATATTATATGTATAAAATAATATATTATACAAGCACTCATATACTCATAGTTAGAATTAGTAAAATTAATATTTTACACGAAATATTTTGGACATTTTCTTCTCAATAGACTGAGATAAGTCCTCGCCCATCTTTGATCTTTCCTCACCCTTCTCTGAAGTTTCTCAGATGATCCACATCTGATGTCATACTTACTCTGTCTGTGTATGGGTTGCTGGACAGCACAGACACACACACACTCTCTCTCTCTCTCTCTCTCTTTCGTGTTATACATAGCTTTTGGAACTTGTGTTCTCACTCTGTGTTTTGTTTTTCTGTGTAGACATGTAAGAGTTTGTTCATCCATTTTTAAAAAACTGCCCTTTAATATTTAACTGAATGAATAAAACACTGGAAGACAGGTTGAAAGGAACGAAGCATACTGGTAAGAAACATACAGACCGATTTGAGGGGCTGGAGAGATGGCTCACTCGATGAAGTGCTCACTGCACAAGCTTGAGAGCCGGACCCCGGCTTCTCGCCCATGGAAAGGTTGGGATGCTTACACCTGTAATTCCAGACCCGGAGACAGGGGCAGGCACAGGAGGATCCTCGGCACTTGCTGACCAACCAATCTGGCCAAATTGGGGAATTCCAGGTCCACCGTGAGACCCTATCTTAAAAACAAGAGTGAGAAATGAATCACATGTATTCACATACACACACATACACACACACATACATACACAAACATACTACACACACACACACACACGTATATATATTTCAAAAATATAAATGTATATAGTTTGTGAGTATGTATACACACATAAGCAAATTTTAGTTGGTAAGTTAAAAATAGTTTAGATCAAAGATCTTTATCAGATTCCTAGAATCACGGTTCCCACTTTCTGTTTTAAACCTGTCTCTTCTACCTCATATGAACCTCTCCTCCAGAGTTTCCTAACTTCTTTTGAGGTCATTGCCAGAGCAGAGCATCTATATTTTTTGAATGGTGGACAAGGACAGAGGACTGGGAACCCCCAGGGTCCACAATCTAGCTGCCTCATATCCCCTTGTATAGCCTCGTGATCTTCAATCAAAGTGCCCATGGCTAGAAAAGGCTCAACTCCCTGTACCCAGCAACTACAAGGAGAAAATGCAAACATTTTATTGCTACAATTTATCCTACGGGAGATTTGCAAAGGCCTGTGCCTGAGATTTATGGCGTGACACACAGAGATTTCATGCGCTGTATTTCTCATTTATGGGCCTCAATTTAGTTAAGAGAAAAGATGCTTTCTAGAGCAAAAATACCCTAAAGCTTGGGTAAAATGGGATATTTAATTAATTCCAAAATCACTGAGTGGGTAAGGAATGAAGTTGAGCCCCACGTGTTTAAGCATCCCTGAGCCAGCTTGTTAGCATCCTTCCTCCTACGTCTTGGCCACAGAGCTGGGTTCCAAGGACTAAGCTAGGGTTAAGAGCTCAGAACCCGTGAATTCTTCCAACTGCAAGCCTTGTGGAAGCTCGGGGTGAGACCTCTCTCCAGAGCAGTATAGACATGCTTTCAATAGAATGAGCTTCCATTCAGCGTGCATTGCAAGAAATATGCAGGGACCCCAGGGTAGCCCTATGTCTTAACACCCTACCTAATTCATGTCCTTATTCTCCAGCATGGTGTAATAAATGTGATGTGATTAGGTAAGTTCATAATAGCTGAGCATCCTTTCTTATAGACCAGCCTAGGACATTAATCCTCTGTTAAAGACGCAGGATGTCATGAACGAAAGTTCATTGGATGGCATCCACCTATCCAAACACTTTGATCCTAGATCCTATGTGTTGTAGAGCCAGAAACTAAAGATCTCGTGAGTGTTCTAGCATCATCTGTGTCTGAGAGAACGCCTGAAAAGTACCCAAGTGCACAAACCAGGTGTACTTGCTCATGTCCTTCTGGCAAGCTGGGAGTCCCACCGTTATCTTCCCAGCACCTACCTTCCCTTACACCGCCATCTTAAATCCCTACATCCTCCTTGAAGCCTCTTCTCATGCCACCTGACCTAACACTAACCATAAAAATGTCTTGAACATTTGTCCTAAAGAACATCACTTGCTGCTGTACAGGACTTGTATAGGCAAATGGCCTATTCCTAATCGGTCTACATGAGTCCCAGGGCACGGGTAATCCTTAAAATTCTCCTAAGTCAGCCCATGGAGGGGATGAGGGTAGGGAGAAGGCAGCAGCTACAAGAAGAGACACTCTGTTCCCCGCCCCCCCCCCCCACGCGCACTGATGGCAGCTTATACCTACCCTGTCTTCCCCGTGCCTCATAACAGATAATGACAGAAAGCTGTTTTTGGACCACACCCATGATATACACAGCAAAGATGAAGTGTTGATTGGCTCCAAGTAGAACATGGAATGACTTGTCCTCTCCCAGAGACTGTAGCAGGGAGAGAAGGGCTGATTTCATATGTATATTTATAATCACACACATAGTTTGTATTCATATTCTATTTGTGATTCAATTAATATTCATATTTTTTTTCCTTTGGGTCTGGAGCCCAAAGCAGCAAAACCTGAGGAGCTCTAAGAAGCTGAAAGGCAGAGTCTGTTCTTCATCTTTATGGATAGAGAAACACGCACCAAGAGGGACAACGCTTTGCACAGCTTATCAATATTGAACTAAGACTTGGGAGAATAGTCTTTTTGGGGGGACGGGGTGTTTGTTTGAGGTTTATATTGTCATTGCTTGTTTAAAATCAGTATTCAGTCTGCTAGCCAAATATCCTGCCTCACCTCTTCGATGTGTTTCCACACAGCAGCTCTAGCTAGGACCCACGTGTTGAGGCTCTTTAATCACAGTCAGCCCACGTTTTCTGACTGTCAGCCTATTGCTTGCCAGCTTAGCAGTCTGACCTAGGTCATCTAGCCAGGGCCAGGGTGCCCCCATGTCCTGTTGCCTCTGACTCCACCCAGACCCTATGCCTGCAGTCACTGTACCTCTGAAGCCGGCAGCAAGTTAAGCATCTGCCATACACAGCACAGCAGTATCCCAGAGCAAGCAGAACTGGGACTTGGAGAAGCCATGGGTTTAGTCTATGACCTTCAAAATCCTGGAACCTTTCTAACTTATGAAGAATCATATACTACAGTCAAGCGTTTGCTCAAAAGGCTAAAGCCTGCAGGTGGGGACTCACTGGCTTGCTTTGCTGGGAAGGAAAGTCAACTTCAGTGTGCGGAGCACTTGAGTAGGCAGCCTCAAGGTTTCAATGTCACTTAGTCCCCACAAGGGAGCCAGGCATGGCAGTGTATTGTGTAAAATGGGATCTCAGAAAGGCTAAGTAAAAAGTGCCCCAGAGCTCACAGCTGGTGATAAAGCCACTTTCTCTCTTGCATGATGCTGCTTTGTGCGGGGGAGGGGAGAAGATACAGATCTCTCATCTTGTTAACAATGGGATATCTTCTTCAGACTGCCCGGCTCATTCCAGCATCAGTGACCCTTTCAGGCCTTCTGTACCAGGAGTCATCTCCCTGTATTTCATGCCCAAGCTTAAGGTAATCTACACTGCTCGGCTCAGTTCCCTTCCTCCCCTCCATGTATCAACTCTTGCAGTCTTTGCAGTGGCCGATCTATTGGCCATCCTAGGCTCGTTGAAACTGTCTATCTTACTGATGTGTGACCCATCTCCCTGTCACATAACTAAGTACCTGAAGGCAGAAGACAAGATCCAGAAGAAACTTTTCTCGTGGAACCTGATTGCAGCCCTCTGATTGGCTGGCATTACCTGCCATTTATTTATTTGGCTTAATGATTTCTCCTTGCTAATAGAGGAGCTAGCAATAGCATCACCCTTTGTTAGATGTTACACTCTTCTTTGATTTCACTTGATAAAAACAATTTGGATTAAAAGAAGAATCAGTGTGAGGCCCTGGGGAGTTGCTCAGGTACAATTAAAAGACTAGCCACTAGGGCTGAGTAGTTGGTGCTACCTTTAAAGTACTTGCTGCTTACCCATGAGGATCTGAGTTCACTCTCCAGCACACACCCAGGAGGGATAACTGGCATGTTGGCACAAGCTTATACTCATGTTTATAATGCTAGCTCTGGGAAGCAGAGACAGGCACTCACTGGCTACACCAGCCTAGCCTATATAGTGAGCTCCAGGCCAGAGAGAGAGCCTTTCTCAAACACCAAATGGCCAGCACATGTGGAATAATAACCAAGGTTGTCCTCTGGCCGCCATATGCACAAAGTAAGTCAATGTTGACAAGCTGCTTTTGCCGAAGGGGTGGGTTACTGTTTGGACAAGAATTCCAAATGGCATAAGTCATCCTCAGGGAGCTCTTCCCAGCCTGTGGTCCAATTAGCCATCCTCAAGGCAGGACCTCTGCTACTGTTCTATCCATATTTGTCACCATTTATCACGAACCATTTGTGGGCGTGTTTTATTTGTTTATAAAGCTGACCCCCTCACTTTAACTGGCCTAGCAGTACTGTGTGGGCAGGGAAGTGTGTTCCCCAAAGTGAAGCGTGTGGATTGTCTAAGACAAACGCATTCTGTTAAGTATGGCTTCTGTGAATATACAAACCATACGTGCTAACTGCAAGACTGGAGGGACTCAGTCTTCACAGTGCTTGCAATTCATCAGGCCAGGAAAAGGAGTGATGGACCTTTTCCTCTGTGCTTAAGCCCCATTCTTGGCTGCACGGCCTTGCCCCTTCTTACCTTCCCATGAGGCTGATTGGAATGCATCGTCACTGAGACTGAAGTGCATAGTGGCAACCTCGAGTCCGCTCTGATGTGGTTCACAGTTTAAAACAATTCAGTCATACTTGAAAAGCCATTAGTAACACATACTGGTGACACTCCTCAGCTCATTTCTGCTGTAAGAAGTGCTGCAGGGTGGATCTGAGCTCTCTCTCAGAGCTGGGAGCTCTCTGAAGGTCTTCTTATTGTCTGGTCTCTGCCTCCCAACATGCCCTTTTGTACCCGCGCCTCTGCCCTTGGTCCAGGCTTCTCTATTCCTTCCTGGACGCTCCCCTGAGGAGCTCCACCTCACCCTCCACCAAGAGCCCCTTCATCTCAGGGCAAATTGCTTCATCTTCCGTCCTCCTGGTGCTCCCAGACTCTTCCTAGCACTGGATATGTGAGGACGTGGAACTCTGTCCACAGTGCCATAAATATGCGCAGAGGCTGTTTCTACAAAGGGAGCTTTTGTATGGTTTTAAAATCTCCTTTTTGATGCTTCCATACATTTCCTATAATACAACCTCTCTAAAATTACTTTTACAAATGAGAACAAAAAAAAAAAGATCGATGTTTTAAAATGGCAGTAGATCTCTTAGGGTCAAGCCAGAAAGCAGGTCTGGTTTTGCTTTATATTCAGATTCTAATACTGAACTAGGAAGTTAGGATGTATTCACTGCACATCAGATGAATGAGTGAGTGAGTGAGTGAGTGAGTGAGTGACCGATTGACTGACGACTGACTGACTGACTGACTGAAGGGACAGAAAATTTGGTCCTGGGCTCACTCTGTGTATCTGCAAGGTTGGTAGCAAACTGCTGTTGTTGTGATCCCTGGGAGGCCTGCGGCCTTCTCTTCCCCTCTTTCAGTGTACCAACTCCTGCTGCTGTGTGCTTGCTGCTCCCTGCCTGGGGTCTGTGCCTCACTGTCCACCCAGCTGTCTGAAGCATCCCTACACAGGTGACAGAGACTCATTTCATAGCAGTTGTGGGACCTGATGTCACCGGTCGCGCTGCCGCCTGGCTGGGGTTTTATAGACATGCTTCTCCTGTTTATTGTGATGTCAGTTTGCAGAATTTCTCTTCAGGCGCTCGGCGCCTTTCAAGCATGAAGCTGCTTGAGATGAATGAGCCTTTATCCGGAGCTCCGTGCTCCTTACTCCATGGAAGCCAGCTGTGCCCTCGGCGTTCTTAAATTTCCAGCCACATTTTTTTCCAGACCTTTGACTGAGGCCAGGCCAGGCAGAAACTGGCCTTGTGGGCTTTCTTTGATAACTGCATGGAAAGAGCAAAATTTAACCAGTCTGCAGGAGAAAAGTAACAGTGACATCAGCTGCCTCCCTAGAGCAGGAGGGTCCAAAGTTTTGACAACAGGGTGTGACATTGTCTTCTCCAAAGTTCATATGGAGAACTGTACAAATTATGGAGGGCAGAAAAGGGAGGGAGGGAGAAATGTAGGAAGGAAGGAAGGAGGGAAGGAAGGAAGGAAGGAAGGAAGGAAGGAAGGAAGGAAGGAAGGAAGGAAGGAAGGAAGGAAAGCTAGACAAACATAAAAATCTCATAAGGGAGTTAAGGAAATGGCTCAGTGAGTGAAGTGCTAGCCACACAAGCGTTGGAAAGTTCATCCAGATCCCCAGCACCCACATTAAAGAGGGGGAGGGTCAGACATCACTCTGTACCTGTAATCCCAACGCTAGTTGGAGGCAGAGGCAGGTAAATCCCTGGAACTATGGTCACTGTGCTGGCTGGTTTTTGTGTCAGCTTGGCACAGGTTAGAGTTATTTGCTAGAGGAGACCTCGACTGAGACAATGTCCTCACCAGATTTGCCTGTGGGCAAGCCCGTGGTCTTTTCTTGGTTGATGACTGATGTGTGAGGGTCCATACCAGAGGGGTGGTACCACTCTTTGGTGGGTTGTCCTGGAAGATGTAGGAAAGCAAGCCATTAGGAGCAAGCCAGAAAGCAGCACCCCTCCACCCCTCCATGGCCTGTGCATCAGCTCCTGCCTCCAGGTTTCTGCTTGACTAGTTCCTGCCCTGAATTTCCTGTGTGATGGATAACGAGCTGTAAGATGTAATAAACCTTTTTCTTTTGCAACTTGCTTTTGATTTCATCCCAGCAGCAGAAATCCTAGCCAAATGTGTGTGTGTGTGTGTGTGTGTGTGTGTGTGTGTGTGTGTGTGAGAGAGAGAGAGAGAGAGAGAGAACAATTAAGTACAATACCTAATGTCAGCCTTTGGCTCCCCCCCACACACACACAATATTCACATACCCACATGAACATTTACACAACTACACACACACAATCTCATAATATTTTAGGGAAGTTTGGGATTTTGTGTTGGGCCACATTTATAATTATCTTAGGGTGCATGCAGCCCACAGGCCGTCCCAGATACCTAATCTTGGTTCTACATGGAGGCCGGCTGTTGACCCTTAGCCATCCTGCTGTCTAGCCGGCTGGTTCTTGTCCACCCCTTCCCTCTTCTACTCAAGCTGGCAGCATGCAATGCTTGTCCAGGAAGCAAGTTAAAAGATCAGACACTTGAGAGGATGAGCCAGTGCCCAAGTTCAGGAGATAAGGAGACGGAATACAGAACAGACTCGAGATTAGACATAAAGCCCTCAGTAGCTTCTGTGGAAACTTCAAGGGATCCCCCACGGTGCCTCTTCAAAGGGATGTTAGAGCTGGTCCTGACAAGTGGCAGGCGTGGTGGACTGGACCAAGTGGCAAAGCACTTTGAGTAGATAATCAGTTCAGGCTTTCATGCTTTTCAGTTTTTGCCTTTCAACTTGATCCAATGACTCATCCTTCTGGCCATCCCACCCACTATATTCCACTAGAAACTCACCTTTAACTAAACTTCCCTAAATCCAACAGAATCAGAAGTTAATTCAGAAGTCAGTTTCTTCACTGCCACTCTCTCTTGTGAAGAGATAGCATATCCTCGAACCCACAATTTTGTTTCAGAAGCAAAGAAATAAATGTTATGGAGAGAGTTGATCACTGTAGAGTTGGTCAGAGAGGCAGAAGCTAGTTGTCTCTCCTTGATTCTTTTCTTTCTCTCTCTCTTTTTTTTTTCTTCTTATCTTTAAGCTCTCTTCCAGGGGCTGGGATGGCAGGCATGGAACCACCACATAGAACCTGCCATTCAGACAGTTGATAAGCTTTAGATGCATGAGTCAGCCTTAAATCAGGGTCATCACTGTCACCAAAAGTGCCCAGCCACCCTTCATGTTCCCACTTTTTTTTATTATCTAACTCATTCCATAAAATACAAACGCATATAATAATAATCACACTTCACTGGGTAAATTATTAAAAAACGAAGCCACTCATTTAACTGCTACCACGACCAAAAGATAGAACATTCCAGCGTGTAGGATGCTGACCTGATGCCCTCTCCATCATTACAGCCCTTAAAGAGAATCACTATTTGACTGTTCTCACTAGAAAGTTGTCCCCGTTTTAAAGTTTTGTAGAAATCTATATGAATAAGCATAGGAATATTGCCTGACTTACTGATTTTATATTTGTGTGTATGTGCATGTGTGCAAGTACCCCCCAGAGGCTACAAGAGGAGGAATTGGATCCCATCCAGCTGCCATTACAGGTGGTTGTTATCTACCCTACATGGGTGTTGAGAACTGAACTCAGGTCCTCAGGAAGAGCAGCAAACTCCATAAACCACTGAGCCATCTCTCACTATTTAACAATTTACTGTGAGATTTCTCTTCAGTTGTACATAGTGTTTGTATTTTTATTGTTGCATAATATCCAATTATATAAAATATCACAGTTTATCCAGTGAATTGGTTGGTTTTATGTGTGTTTAGTATACTTATTTGAGATGTTTGTATATAAGAGCAAATAGAAAAATATGTCTAGTCATCTTTAAAAAAATATTTCTAAGGAGTCTGCCAAAGTGACTGGGCCAGCTGGTACTCTCTGTGGCTTCATACTGAGAATATGTCCCTTATGGCAATAAAACTCAGTAGCAGAGCACTTGTCTGACATGTACAAAGCCCTTGGTTCAATCCTCAACATGAAAAAGAAAGGAAGGAAGAAAAGAGGGAAGGAAGATGGGCAAAAGAAAAACGCGACACACACACAGAGACAGAGAGAGAAAATGAATCAATGAATTTTATAGGCATCGGTGTGAAATAGTTTTTTTCTTGTGGTGTTGATCTGCATTTTCCAGGTGAATAATGACACTGGGCATCTTTTCATATGCATATTGGACAATTCTTTTGTGAAAGGTATCTTTTGTCATTTGTTAAAGAGATTTTTATATTTCTCTTATTGATTGTAGACGTGCTCTACATGTTCTGGACAAAAGTCCAATTTCAGATGCATACACTGTAAATATTGCAAATATCTTCTCTTTGGCTGCAGCTTGCCATTCCTTTTCTTTACTTCCTAATGAAAAAAAAAATTCTACATCATCCTGAGTGAGGCATCCCAAAAGCAGAAAGACACACATGATATATACTCACTTATAAGTGGATATTAGACATATAATATACGATAAACATACTAAAATCTGTTCACCTAAAGAAGCTAAGCAAAGGAGGACCCTGGGTAAGATGATCAATCCTCACTCAGAAAGGCAAACAGGATGGACATCAGAAGAGGAAGAAAACAGGAAACAGGCAGGAGCCTACCAAAGAGGGCCTCTTAAAGACTCTACCCAGCAGGGTATCAAAGCAGATGCTGAGGTCCATAACCAATCTTTGGGCATAGTATGGGGAATTTTATGAAAGAAGGGGGAGATGGAGGGATCTGGAGGGAACAGAAGCTCCACAAAGAGAGCAACAAAACCAAAAAAATCTGGGCACAGGGGTCCTTTCTGAGGCTGATACTCCATACAAGGACCATGCAAGGAAATAACCTAGAAACCCCTGCACAGATGTAGCCCATGGCAGCTCAGTCTCCAAGTGGGTTCCCTAGTGAGGGGAACAGGGACTGTATCTGACATGAACTCAATGGCTGGCTCTTTGATCACCTCCCCCTGAGGGGGGAGCAGCCTTGTCAGGCCACAGAGGAAAACATTGCAGCCAGTCCTGATGAGACCTGATAGGCTAGGGTCAGATGGAAGGGGATGAGGACCTCCCCAATCAGTGGACTTGGAGAAGGGCATGAGAGAAGATGAGGGAGGGAGGGTGAGATTGGGAGGGAATGAGGGAGGAGGCTACAGCTGGGATACAAAGTGAATAAACTGTCATTAATATAAAAATTAAAATTAAAAAAGAAAAATAATTTAAAAACAGAAAAAATTTTAATCAGCTTTCCAATATGTCATTCATGGTTAGTAGCATCTCTAAGAAACTTCTCTCTGCCATACACAGATTCCCCCATGTTAGCCTCTGAAAGGATTATCACTGTTCTTTGCACACTTAGGCCTACAGTTCACTTGGTCTGGTCATTGTGTGTGGCATAAGGTAGAGCTGACACTCACGGTAGACAGGCCCTAGTGACAAATACATTTCCGTGTGTATTGACTGTATCTCAAAGATTATTCTAAATTGTTAATGACTTTACTGATTCCAAACCTTTGTATTGAAAAGATTATCCTGTCCGCATTGTGTTACGAGGGTGTGAGGAGCTGGTGATGAATACGGGTTTCTTTAAAGCCTCTGTTCACTAGGTAGCTCTCATCTATATTTACACCAGACCCTCTGTTTTAATTAATGTTGCTTTATAATATGTCTTGACATCTGGTTCTGTCACTACACCAAATTCATTCATCTTCAAGACTGTCTTTGCTATGCATATTCTTTGCATGTATGTATATATTTTATAATTACCTTATAAATTATGTAAAAAAGTCTGCTGGGCTTTTTCTCTGGACCGTATTATATACACATTAATTCAGGAGAACTGACATTCCTCAGTATTGAGTCTCCAGGTTCCTCAGCATAGTATAAACAGCATTCCATATATTTAGATCCTCTAACTTCTCTCAGTGATATTTTACGGGAGTTTTTTAGGTTCTTGCTCATATTTTCTGTGGACTTATTTATGCATGTTATTAGTTATTTTCTAAAAGTTATTTATTTTTTCACAGTATACTACTTTTTATTTCAGAAGTAAAAGGAGGATAAAAATACACAGATTTATGTAATTTTTTCAACTCTTCCGTCTATCCAATAGATGTATCATATTGACATTTTCAAAAAGCAAATGGAAATACTATTTTAAAATGTAATCACACTTAATCATTTAAAATCAATCACAGTTTTCCTACGATGTTCCACATGAAGCAGCAATAAAAATTAGTTGTAAAATGTGTTTTTCCTTTATAGCTCAAATTGAAAAATACATTTCGGTGTGTATTTACTGTTATCTCAAAGATTATTCCAAATTGTTAATGATATTACTGATTCCAAAAGCTGATGAAATCTTTTGGATTTTCTATTCTATCATTTCCGTTTCTTTTCCAAGTACTATTTCTTTTCTTCCTTTCCTTGCTTTCTGCGGGGTAAGGTGTATGTAAGTGGTAATCTTAGCACTTCCGGTTGCTCCCCAACTCTAGAGAAGGTTGTGACTCTTGTGTTGCTAGGACTAATGAGGGTAGCATTTGTTAAGGAAGATTCCTATGCTCCAGTACCTTCAGGTGAATAATAATAAAAAGAGGCAATTTTATATAGATAAATTCTGTGGGTTGGGAATATAGATGGAGTTCAGTAGGGAAAGGTCATCTAGGTTTACAGCCTGTGGCCTCCACTGTACAACCTGAATTAGAAAAGAGGGGTCACTTGGAAACATGTTCGCTCACAACAGGAGGTTGAGCTCCACTTTTTTCTAGTGGTCCCTCACCTTAGACCTCTCTGTAGTCCTTCTAGTCAGGTTAATTCAGGCATTTTTATTCGTGATTTTTACTTTATAGATTTTCTTGTCTGTTTCCTTGAACATATCCTTCAGTAACTGTTTTTATTCTGTGTGTGGTATCTCTAACAGTTACAGTTTTCCTTCTTGACTGCCTTGTTAGCCTTCGTCATCAAAAATCTACTACAAAAACCAACATAGGAAATCCTCCTTATTTTCCATCTTCTCTGTCTATTGAATTTTTAAATACATGGAATTCAAGGCCTGTTGTTTTTTTTTATTATGGTTTTCAGTCATGAGGGCCTGTTTCCAGGTAGGATTATATTAAATTCTGTAAGCTATGGATGATGGTGTTTCTCAGAGAAGTTATATTTTCTTCTGACTGGCAGAGGGTACTGATCCAGTTGGATCTGCATGGCACAACTGTGGCATCTCAGTGAAAGACCTGTAGGAAACAGACACTTATGGAGAACTAGTGGGGGGTCTAGAAATTTCCTGTGATAGTTGGCTAGACAGAAGCCAAACAACTCTAAAGCTGTGGAGACTCAACGATGATGAGGCACATGCCTTTAATGGAGCTCCAGAGAGGACCAGTGCTGGGAAAGAGGAAGGAGGAGTTGGCAGCCCTAGAGATGGAGCCAGTCTGTACAAAGGCTGCAAGGATTGAATAAGCACAGTTGCCTTATGTTTCTGAGATAGAACATATTGAGTACTGGTCTAAACATTAAAGTGAGAAAACCCTATCAGAATATTAGGCTAATACAACCTGTAATATACATAAAACAGCCTGCTGCTTCATTATTAGATTCACGGGTTCCTTCCCAGGAACTGTCAAATCCAGGGCTCTGGGTATTGAGGAGTCTATTTGGCATAAGGTAATAGCTGGTGATCACTAATTTGGCTGATTTCTTAAGCTGGCCCAATGTATATACAGATGTGGCATGGGTCTGAACATCCATCTTTTCATTACCTTGTTGATGACCAGTTGTCAGCTCCTTCACTCAGATTGGAGCAAGAGTGGCTTCCTTAGGAGAACTGCACAGGCTCATTTCTACCCTCTTAGGACTCATTAGGACTGGCAACTTCTGAGCCAGATTGGTGTGTGACATCAGTGATAACATGATTGCTGCTTTCTTTCTTGCCAATTCTGTTAGAAACAGGAACTTCTCATCTAGAAGAACAAAATACAGACATTCCTGTTCATGAACTTATAGTGTGCTCATTTCTCCTGTAAGTCAACATCCTACTCTGCGACCCCTGTTTATCTCCATATACTTAGCACTGGTCTAGGGCAGCAGTTTCTCACAATATTTCACCTTCTTTCCAGTCCTAAGAAGAATTATTGAGGATGCCAGAGAGTTTTGTCCATGTGAGTTATAGCTATTGATTTGATTATATTAGATATTAAATTGAAAAAGGTTGAAGTGTACCTATTTATTTATAAATAATAACAAATCCCTTAAAGAACATACTAATATGAATAATGTGTTTTAATGAAAATCAGTCATGTGTACCCAAACTAAAACATATTTAGAATGAAGAGTATCAATGTTGTACATTTTTTTAGAAACTCCCTAATGGCTGGATTACTAGAAATTGTAGAGCTTCCGGAAAATTTTACTGTGCATTTTGCAAGAACAAGTAAATAAGGGGTAATTAATGTCTTAGTGATATAATGAAAATAGTTGTGATGTTGAAGAAGCCCTGACAGGCTCTCTGTGCTCTCACCATGTCCCTGAGCCATACTTTGGTCTAGTTGACTTGCAAGTTTTAAAACAGAAAGAGCACACAGATGCTAAGGCTCATCTGTTTCGGTCATACTTGTGCTTTTTCACCAAGAGTTAACAGTCTCTTTACAATGGTATGGATCTAAACTGAACTGGCTTACGTTGGAAAAGAAAGACTAGTTGTCTCGTGTAACTGAAAAGCCTATGTGTGTGTTCATTATGTTTACATCCCTGTGACCAAAACACCTCTAAAAACAACTTGGGGAGAACAGTTTATGTGGGCTCCTGATTTCAAGAGGATTTTAGTCCCTCATGGGAGGGAAGGCATGTCAGAGTTCACGGCGCAGGCTCCTCCATGGTGAAGGATGGGAGACGGGAAGCATAATGGTGGGACTAAGATTCAAAGGCTCACCTGGGGTGGCCTACCGCTGCCAGCTATTCCTCGTCTCTTAGAATGGTGCTACTAGCCAGGACACAAACATTTACAACGCTGGCCTGCATGAGCCACTTCAGATTCAGAACACACACCTTAAGCTTGTGAAATGGAGCTTCCTGGTCTTCCATATCACGGGCCTCAGGAATTCCCTAAGTTATAAGCCAAAGAACGTGTTTGACTGCCATCTGCCCAAGGCTTCAGCTGCACTAAATACATAGTAAGTATGTGGTTCATTTTAAAATAATTAAAGGATGTTAATTATTATTAACAGGCCTCTTTCAACATTCTTCAACTCTATTTGTCTCTTTTTTTTCTGTAAGAACTTTCTAGAAGGTTGGTTCCTGGAAGCTCTTGATATGTACAACCCCTGAGGGAAAAACTTCAGCCAGTGTCTACTTCATCCTCTAAAAGGAATGTTACCATCCTATCTTGGTTCATGAGCCAGCTGAATCAACTATTTTATGGGAAGGCAATGAGTATTGCCAAGTGTAGAAATGGAGAGTGGGAATTTGTGCATAGCTCCACAAGAGTCTAGTTAAATGGACATGTGAAAAATTACCCCCCTCAAAAGAGTGTTGATCATCATATATCACACAAAATTATAGATGTCCGCTAAAGCTGGCACAATAACCTAACACAAATGTCTATCCAATCAAGTGAATCAAGTGTAAACTCAAATTATATTATAAAATATATGGTTTAGTGGTTTCAGTCATCAAAACAGAGAGAGAGCTGTCTGTAAGCCAAGTTAACAATTGAGTGAGTGACTTACGATTAATTGATAAAGTTTTGGCTGGTGAAGGCGCAGAACAAACAAACGTGTAGAAACATGATTCATAATAATAGAACAAAGTAGATGGCCTGGAGCAAAGTTGTATTAAAAAATGGAAACAGTGCCCTAAGAGTAACTGGGACCCATAAGTGCAAATGCGGAAAAATAATCAAGGATTCTTTTAATGATTTTTCACATTGCAGAAGTGAAGTGTTTATCACAAGCATTGTGTGAGTTTTTAAAATGAGACTTTAAAATAGATCTGTAGCATGACAGTATTGACAATTTTTTGGAAACTGCACAAATATTTATGAGATGTCTTGGGAGCTCATTATGCAAATAAAGTGTGTACATGTGTGAATGCATGTGTATATGACTGCTATGAATGTGGGAAAGAGTGTGTGTGATTGTGTGTTTGTGTGTTTGTGTGTTTGTATATGACTGTGTATTTAAGTGAATGTGTGTGACCTTGTGGCAGTGCACATATGCATATATGACGTGAGGGTGTGTGTCACTGTGAGTGTGGGTATATGTGAGTGTGTGTGTGTTCCCTGTAAACTTTGAAAGACAACGCATATGTGAAACTATGATGTCAACACTTACACACTATGAGGAGATGGTTTTGCCCGGGTCTGTGGCAGTGTTTTCTTGGATTCCTAGAGGAAAAGAAAGAACAATGTCCACATGGTGAACAGGGGGTTCCGGACCATAGAGTTTCTAATTTCTAGACCATTGTCTTGTAATTTCATCTTAAATCTACCTGTAATTTGTCAGCTCTCTCTCTCTTTTATTTCTTACTGGGTGTCCTAGGGGTATTAGTATTCATCTTCAATGTCTTACACTCTACATTTAACTAATATTACCTCATGCATAGTAATCAGATTCTTGTATTAGTATATTTCCAATCTCTCCCAGCCTTAGCACTGCTGTCATATATTTCAATTTTACATGAGACCCATAATATACTACACTGCCATTATTTTTGCTTTAAGCAGTCAAGCCTTTTAAATGGATTTTTAAATGAGAGAAAATTATATTTTTAATATTTACTTAGGTATTTTCCATTTGTAGCATATTCCATTCCTTTGTGGAGATCCCATTATCCATCTGGTATATTTTCCTTCTGTTTGAAGAACTTTCTTCTTTATTTCTTTGAATGAAAGTTCCTGTGAGTTTTGTCCCCCCCCCCAAAAAAAAAAAAACCCTCTTTTTTATTTTAAAAAGATACAGCGATGCATATAGGATTCTAACTCGGTATTTTTTCTTAGTGCTCATTGCCATTGTCTTCCTGCTTATGTGGTTTCTGGCAGTCTACTGCTGTGCCCATGTTTGTTCCTTTTTATCCTGTTTCTCTGAACGCCTTAAATATCCTTTTTGCTATTTTAAATCAATTTTATAGGATTCAATCTTCTTTCTTTTTCAGGGTTTTTTTTTCAGATTTATAGTTTTCAACAAATCTGTGAATTTCTCTGTTATTTCTTCAGTTATCCCATTTCTGGGACTCCAGTTGTACATGCTGTAGATCGCACTGTTTATAGTGTTAATAGTAGATTGCTGTTAGGTTTCTGGTCCTTTTCCCTCCGGCATCATGCCGAATAGTTTCCATTACTCTGTCTTCAGATCTGATCATTTTCCCTGCAGCACAATTTCTCAGCAATAATACCATGAGCATCCAGAGTTAGATAATGCTTTGTCAGGGGAACTATTCTGTCAACGTTCAGATGTTTAGAATCATCCCTTGTTTCCACCTGCTACAGGCCAATAGCAACTTTCCCCCCACTGGTTACAGCAAAAATCACATCCAAACATTACCAAATGTCAGTTGGATTTTAGCCTTTTGTTTCTCCCTTGATATGTTTGTGTCTTCCTGTATACACAGATCAACAAAGAGAACAATACAGAGGCTATTTGTCTGACACTTCTTCATATGAATAAAGTTTTGTTTGGACTATGTAACTTGCCAGTACACTATTGTGTCTGGTTTCATACTATAACAGAAGAATTGAGTGCTGATAACAATGCAGGATCCCTAAAATATTTATATATTTTACTCTGTCTCTTTATAGAACAGCATACTGGTGCTGATATAAACTTCGTTGGTTATATGTAAAGGTTTCTAATAGGCATTTTGCGATAACTTTCTGATAATTCTCATAGCTCTATCCCTTCTGGTTCTGTTTCTAGACAGATTTTTTTCTTCTAATGTGACGTCAGATCTTCAAATGCTTGGTAACTTTGGGTTGCACACTAGACACCATGCTTTTATATTGTGGGAACTGGATTTTTGCTATGTTCTCACAAAGAGTGCTGGACTTTGGTCTGACATGCTGAGTAACTTGCTGGTAAGTGTGAGCCTTTCATGGATCTGCTTAAAGTGTGTTGTGTCATGTTCACAGTGCCTTTGATCTGGAACTAATGTAACCATTCTGCCGTTAAAGTGTGACCTCATGGTGAACGACCCTTAAGTTCCTAGGTCTGTATGCTCTCTCACTAGCTGGGACGTAGAGTTCTTAGAGCCTTAAACTCAGGAGACCACTTCAAGCTAGTCCTCTGAAGACCTGCCTTCCTCCCCCTGACATCTTCTAAGACAGGCCTACATGCTATGCCCATGCTTTAATGTTCTCTATAGTGTAGTCTAGAAACTGCTTCCAGACACTTAACTCAGAAAAATTTAAAGCTCACTTCTTTAATTTTCTTTCTTTTAATGGCTGAGATCCTACCTATCTGTTGTCCAATGGCTTAAACTTTACATTTTTTTTATACATTTCCAGTTCTCTAGTTTTTATCAGGAAGACAGCTCCTGTAGTTTTTGATCCCCATGAGGCAATCTAGAAGCTTCCACGACGATCTTCTAACAAATTAAGCAGCAGCTCTCTTTCACACGTAATAACAATTGATGAAAAAAGAGGTGAACTTGAAGGACAGCAAAAAAGGGGTATATGAGAGGGTTTGGAGGGAGGAAAGGGGATGGAAAAATAGTACAATTAAATTACAATCTCAAAAATAAACACAGCAAATACCGTACCTTCTACTTTAACAACAGTCATTACTTTTCCCAGTGTTTTGAGTAATGGGGCGTTTGGAATATATCAGCCTGCAGCAGGAATCCCTCCACAACACAGAGGTAAATAAATATTAACTCTTTGTACATTTCGAGTGGATAAGAGAAATAGGCATCTAAATTATCCTGCGAAAATCAACCTAAAGTCTAAAGCAATAAAAGTATCATTCATTACATGTTTTGGGTTTATTGTTGCTAGCATGTTGGTTTTAGGTCAGATTTATGGCAGAGAATTTTATGCTTATAATGCTATATGACTACTTTGATTCTACACAAGGCCCAAATGTGCTATAATATCTTCAGTATATTTATTCCCATTTTATAGGACTTGGTTCATAATTTTACTATTTCAAGTGAGATTATGTTTTGCTTCTGTGTCTTGTTACTGGCTATATTTATAATTAATTGGATCCTAAGTTTTGAGTTAAGAGCACAACCCTTTTTATGAAATAATTCCTACAGGGAAAGAGCATTTTATAATGATTTGTTTTTATAACACTGTTTTGGGGGACATGTTGTAGCATACAGTAGCCATTACTTTTAAAAGGCTCTAGTTCATCTCTTATATTTTATATGTTCTCCTGACATGGCTTGTGATATGCCTTAACTCCTGAACTAGGAGATATGCTGAGAACCATGATCAAGTATTGTATTTTTTTTTCTATTGGTTATGCCTTCCACATGAGAAGAAAGCAATATAGCATAATTCTCCTTTATTTCATGAGTCATTAAAACAGTTTCTTTTAATTATATCTTATAAGAAAGGCCAATCTGAAAAGTAGATTAACAAGACTTCTTCTAGTTGAAGTAAGAAAAGAGTCTCAGACCCCTACCCATAGGCTCCTTCCAGCTCTAATGCATGGCAGTCACCACAGCCCTCATTTGCAGATGGGGCTCTGAGTTCAAATCCAGGACCCATCGGTCACTTGCTGAAATATTTTTTAGCAGGTCATTTAAATCTTTGAGGCTATCTTCTACAAAACAAGGAAGGATTTTAGCAGTTATACTTCCCTCTCAGTAACGAATGTTGTTACCTTAAAGTAATTGAGAAAACCTAAATAATTGTGGTTAAGATTTTTAAAAATGTTTTTCTTGGTTAAAAACAAATTCAAGGGGCTGGTGCTGGCTCAGTGGTTTATAGCACTGGCTGATCTTCCAGGGAAATTGGGTTTGATTCGTTCTAACCACATGGTAACTCACAACCATCTGTACCTCCAGTTCCAGGGGAAACTGGATAGACCCTCTTCTGGACAAAACACCAATACATATAAAAACAAAGGCTAATTTATTTTTGAAAGTTCAAGGATGGCACAGCCCTAACATATATAATACCCCTAGTTCAATCCCTAGCAACACACAAAAAATAAAATATTTTTTCAAAGTTCAAATGTATACAGTTGTTAAATTTTGCTCAAAGGTTTATCACTTGGGCGAATGTCAGCTCTTCTCATCTTCTTTGACTATATGCTGCCCTGGTTAGGTACCATGACCAAAAGCTGTAGAGGAAAGGGTTCTATTTTACCTTACAGGTTACAATCTGTCATGATGGAAGTCATAGCAAGAACTCAAGCAAGGCAGGAATCTGAAGGCAGGAACTCAAGCAAGGCAGGAATCTGAAGGCAGGAACTCAAGCAAGGCAGGAATCTGAAGGCAGGAACTCAAGCAGAGAACATTTAGGAACACTGCTTACTGGCTTGCTGCTCATGGCGTGTTCATCTTGTTTTCTCATACAACTCAGAACCATCTGCCCATCTGACACCATCCACAATGGGTTTCCACATTAAACACTAATAAAGACAATGCCCTACTGGAGATCCGATAAAGGCAATCTCTCAAATGAGGTTCCTCTTCCTGGGTAATTCTACTTTATATATATTTAAAAGCATAAGTAGATATGACATAGACTAGCTCAAATGTACTGTAATGTGTTCAACATTTATTCTTTCTGTCCTTCCACATTTACCACTCAGTACTTTTTCCCTTATACTTTTCCATATATCTTAGAACTTCAAAGTTCTAAGATAGCAATTCCAGAAATAAAAAATGATCAAAGGTTCCCACTTCTAGAAGTTAGCTTTCAACTTCTGAAAATTTAAAGGAAATTTTCTGCAAAAAATTTTTGTTATATTAGCTGAGTGGGGTCAACTTTAGACAACCAGTTATTAAAGAAATTTTGGACAGGTCAACAGGTTTTTTTTGTTTTTGTTTTTCATCTAAGTGAGTTAGGGGAACATGCTTTCAAGAGTGACAGTATCTCTAGAAAAACCTCCAAACATATCAGAATCATGTTGTCAGAAGATGGGCATCAGGAGTGTCAGCTGGCTCTATGTCTGTTCACATGCCTGTGGACGCTTCAGACGTGGGTGTCTGGATTGGACTCTTTGTTATGAAATCTTGTTAGCAAATAGTGAGGAGTGAACAAAAGGGAAAGTTCCAATGGAGAATAAGAAAGGCATTTATGGGGCTGGAGAGGTGGCTCAGTGGTTAAGAGTGGCACATATTGCTCTCCCATGGAATAAGAATTCCATTCCCAGCACTCTCACCAGGTGTCCCACAATGACCTATAAGTCCAGCTCCAGGGCCATTGACAACTCTAGCCTCTGAGAGCACCTGCACTTATGTGTACATGCTTCCCCTATGCACACATACATGTAATTAAAACTAATAAACTAAATTTTCAGAAAGAATGGCACTCATTGCTCTGGATCTGCAATGATAAAAATCTAACTTTACAATGCCTCCTTTGGGGGGTTTCAGAAATGCTTGTGATTTAAATATAAGTTCACACCTATCGAAAATGAAATTATGGTGAATTCCAGGAGTTTATGTTTTAAGACATTTTCCAAGTGACTCTTCTGCATGGCTGGGGATAATTCAGTGAGGTAGAACCCGGTATTCTGGGAGTGATGTACACCTACAATGGATACTTTATTTCTTGATGGGTGGGATTCTAATAAAGGGAGATGGCTGAGTACTAACTGTAGCTTCAGCTTAGCACAACCTCTCATACAATGTAAGCAGTCAGTTCTGTCGGCAACTTTTATTATTATTGACAATTTTCTCCAGCACCAGGACCCAGACCTTAATGGATGCTTCAGATATGGTTCAGTTGTTTGGTCACAATCTGTGAAATGAAGTCACTATCACCTACGGCTGCTTGCAATAGACACTACTAAAGTCTCCCAGTTCAATCCACAGGGAACAGTATGCTATTTCCAATGCATTCTGTAGGTCGAGGAAAATTTCACGCCTCAAGATTGTTTCAAAGGCATTTGCAAGATTGATGCAGTATCTATAAAGGATATAGAGTTCCTCAGAAGCAAAACAGCAAATTCAAGGAGCAATGATTAGTGGTTTTCCTCATCCCAGCATGTTGGAAAGGACAGATGATAAACTACTCCAAACTACAACAGAATACTTAAAATTTCCATGTAACATAACAGCATAGCATGTGTGATGCTAAGTACTGGAAATAATTGAGCAGATGTTTTTCTGGTCTAGTGTAAAACAAATTAGTCAAATTATTGATGATCTTACCAGGCTGCTTCCTAAGCTATATAACTGTACCTCAAATGACTATCAGATGCAGATAGATAGAAAGATAGATGATAGATAGACAGATGATAGATAGATAGATAGATAGATAGATAGATAGATAGATAGATGCTCAGACATAATCCACCCTTGTGTGTCTGTGTGAGACATTATGGGAATCAACATTCTTATAAGGTTAGCATACTGCTGGACTTGCACACAGGCTTTTGAGGACAGCATATGAGACCTTTATAAACTTTCTAAGGTGTTAAAAATACCTTAGAGATACTGAGAGGTTCTGGGTGGGCAGAGAAAATGTGTATGAAAGTTGTCTTTTTGTAAACCTTGGTCAAGGGCATCATTAATCTTAGGTTCTGTTCCTATCTGTAAGATTGGAATTATAAAACCAACTTCAAAGAATTATTATGGAGGTTGAATGAAATAATGTGTCCAAAGTTCTTTGGGTCTGACACATGACAGGTCATCAATAACTCACTTACTTTTACTTTTGTTTCTTTCATACTCAGATATAAGTAGATTTGAATCAGTTATTTGAGTCCAATCTTTCCATTCCATGGTGTTTAAAAGATCTTCCGTCTGAGAAACTACATGGAAAAATGGCATGGGCCTAGCTTGACTAGATGGGGGTGTGTAGGAATAAGGGTATGACTTTGAGACCTAGTTTTCTTTCTCTTTCTGTGACAAGAATCATGACCAAAAGCAACTTGGGGAGGAAACAGCCCATCATGGGGGAAGTCAGGGCAGGCAGTCAAGGTAGGGTCTTAGGCAGAAACTAAAGCAGAGACCGTGGAGGAATGCTGCTTATGGGTTTGTTCTCTATGGCTTGCTTAGCCTCACTTATACAGCCTTGGACCAGTTGCCCAACCCATGGGTGGCAATACCCACCATGGTGAGCTAGGCTTTCCAACACCAATCATTAATGAATAAAATACCTCAGAGACATGCCTAGAGAACAATCTGATGGAGGCACTTTCTTGACTGAGGTTCCCTCTTTCCAGATGACCCCAGCTTGTGTCAAAAAACATAACCAGCAAACTGGGCTCTTTGGAAGAGTTCTCCAGTAGTCTGTAGGCTGTCCATATACAGAGACCACATACACACTGAAAGAAGGATTTGGAAAAGCATTCCGGTACTCCTCTGTGGAAACCTATTTCCCACCAGTAACAGAATGCCTCCCTACTTCTCTAGTGTAGTCTCTGCCTTGCTCTGAAAGCCAGCGGGATATACATAGGCAGATGTGGCAGGAACACCATTTAGCCAGATGAGGAGGACTATAACTCCAACGCATTAATTCAAGTTTCATGTTCAAATGTTTGCTGGGCTCAAGCCTATGTAGGTAGAGCATACTGTGGTTCTTGTGCTATGAAATAATGCTGGAGAGAAATGAGAGAAAAGATTTATTTTGCCTGTTTTGAAGGATTCATTCAAGCACCTTTCTTCATAAGCCAGGAAATAGAGAAAGAATACATGAAGGAGGCAGAGTATAACATACTCCCCAAGGAACCAAACCTAGTGACCTACTCGCTCTACCTAGCCTACATTTCAATACCTGCCCAACTCCATTCATGGTAGAGTCTTTCTTCATCTCTAAAACCTCATGCTCAACCATCCATGTTTCTCTCAGGATTCTTATCTTTCAAGCTCCCACTAAATGAGCCTAACAACTCATTGCCAGCATTCAATGTCTTTTCTAGCCCAAATGTCTTCCACAAAATAGACTATCAAGTTTATCACTGCAACAAACCCACTTCCTTCATAGCAATTTCTGTTCTAGTTTCATCTGTGTTGCTCTGATAAAATATCCTGCCAACCAGCAACTTAAAGCTTACAATTTCAAGTTACAATCCATCACTATGAGGAAGTCAAGACAGCAACTTGAAACAGATAGTTACATCACAGCCATAGTCAAGATCATAGAGAAATTAATGTTGCTTGTGTTCTCCACTTTTACACAGTAGGAAACTCCTGCCTAGGGAATTGTGTTGCTTGCCGTGGTCTAGGTCTTTCCACATCAAGTAATTTAAGGTAATCTCCACAGACATTCCCACAGGCCAATGGGATATGTATAATTCCTCACCAAAGCTCTTTTCCCAATGACATTTACAGTAAACCAAAGTCTAAGAGTATAATAACCAAAATCCTGTAGCTCAATGTCTGACATCTGCAACCCACTCAAAAATTTCTGGGCCTTAAATGTCTTGGGGAGCTCCACTTCTTCACCTCTGCCATCTACAGAACACACAGCCTGCCTCAAAGACTCAGGCTGCCTTCATTTCATAGTGTCCATGGCAATCATCACACAATGCTGGCATCTTGAATATGCTGATAACTCCACTGCAAGTAAAACTGCACCTCCACCAATGGTTACTCCTGACATCTCACAGTGCTACTGTTTGGGAGCCCATCATGCCTTCAGAGCTAGTACTACATGATAAATTCTTACACATTACCAAATCCTGCTATCAGCCTGATGCTCGGCTTTAAGCCCCTCTTGACCTCACTTTCTGTGTGCTGACCTCGAGAAAATACTTCCAATAAGAGCTCACTTCAATGTTGCTGATCTTCTGTTATTCAAAGCTGATTTTTACACCTAACTAACCAGAATTGGTTGTCCCAGAAAAGAAAGTACCAGAGTGGTACTAGTCTTTTGCTAATCACAGCTGATTCTTTGGCCCCAGATGAGCAGACACCACAGATTCTTAATTCAAAATACCACACAGTCGTGATGGAGTTTTTGAGAGACTCTCAAATTTCAGTCAGGAATTTTATAAGTCAGGGCTCCATTGTCTACATTCTCTCAGCATTATTTCCTAAGTTCCTACAACATTTCATTAAGCTCTGAGCATCTTTTGGCTTTTCCAGCCCAACATTCCAAATTCTTTCACAGTCCTCCCCAAAACAACATGATCAAGCCTATTGCAGCAATAGCTCTTTCCTGGGACCAACTTCTGTTCTAGTTTATTTCTATATTGCTGTGATAGGACAATGACCAAAGGCAATATGGAAAAAGAAATGGTTTATTGAAGCTGACACTTCCATGTCACAGGCCATCATTGAAGGAAACCAGAGCAGAAGCTCAAAGCAGGAACCGGGAGGCAGGAAGTAAAGCAGAGGCCATGGAAGAATTCTGTTAACTGGCTTAGGCTCCTATAGCAATCAAGGAACTCCCCCACAAATATGCCCACAGGCCAATCCCATGAAGGCAAAAGCATTAGTTGTCACTCTTCCTGTCAGGTAACTATGACAGCCAGTAACATTCAACACCAGTCTATTGAGCCTTGAAGTTTTACTTGCATCACTACAATTCCAGGGTTGCAGAGCCACTGGAAAGATCACATAGGATGAAACTTGTTAGAAAAGAACGCAACCAAGTCTTTTCTCATTTCCCAGATGCACCCAAGGATGAGAAAGCCATCCTTGCCAAATCATTTCCTGGTCAAGAGCCCAGTTCAGAACTTAACATTCTTCATTTATCAATAGAAGCTTTTGGACTCCAGTTTCTCTGACTCTTCTGGTCAGTTGAGCTTTTTGGACTTTTTCTTTCTCGCATCAGTACTAAGTTCCTCCCTAAAGACAGAAATTGTGCTTGTTTGCCTGTGCAGCCAGTTAGATTGTCTTGATTGTGGATCTAAAAGAACAGTCTTCTTTGAAGCATGGACAGAAATAGAAGCAATAAAAGAGAAGACAGCAAGAAAAGGAGAAGACTGGCAGGCCAATATAATTAGCAAGGCACATATTTCCCACAAAAAATAGTCTGTATCTGTCTATGGTAAATAGGATAAGAGGAATCCCAACAGGGGTCCAGACTAAACACCCATCTTGAAACATTACTGGAATATCAGAAGGGTCTTCTGTCTCATCATCTGACAGATCACATAGCTAAGACTCAAAGAAGGCAAATGCCATGACTGACCCCACAACCAAACTCATATGTGAAACATAATAGGACCATGATGGTCTGATGACAATACCTCTTGAGCTTTTTGCACACCGCTCTAGCCAGTCACCTGATTTGGGCTCTTTTAGGCAAGATCATGACCATAACCAAGAGCAAGTCTAGCCATGTTTCTTGCAAATGCCTATTTGCAGCATGCAAGATGAGTCAAAGAAATGTGGGATTAGATCAGTTACATGGATGCCTGTTTTCAAGCAATTTGGATGATTGACAGAAGTCTTAGTTTCTTACTCCATGTCTTTAGTGGTGTGTAAATTAAGACCAGTGTTTTGACTTCCCTGAGCCTTAGTTTTCTCATCTATAAAGTATGTACTAACCTAACCCTACATAGCTTATATTGTAAATAACTAAAAAAAAAATGTATATAACCAGAAAATGGGCACATACTGAGCATTTGATATATACCACTAAATTTCTTGTGCCATATTGGAGAGACAGCCAAAATTTGACAGTTCTGGAGGCTGAAAAACAATTCGCTTTCATAGATCACCCAGGATAGATTATGTTTCAGCGAGCTAACATTGCTCCAATTTCTCCAGTCCGAGACCCACTTTAGCAAGAACTTTCATTGTGTGAGTTCTGGTCAGCAGCGAATGTTAGTGGCCTGCCCACAAGCAGCTGGGTAATGCTCTCTGGATGGGGCATTAACTGTGTTAACACAGCCATTGTTTTTAATTCAAGTTAGGAGCTACTTTAATTACATTAAATTCAATCAAACATTTAGAATATGTTGTAATGCTAAGTTTTAAAAATAGAAGGACAAATAATTCCTGTCTTTGTCAGGGTGAGAGCTGCAATGTCTTTGTGGTCTCATTTGGGTTTATCTAAAATTTTCTCCTTGTTAGACTGAGGTCCCTATGTAGGACAAGACCACAGAAGCAGTAGGGTCTTCACAGCAGAACAAGATGATACCTGGCCTCAAGGTGTGGGATTACTAGGGATGTTACAAGCCCTAGGTTGTACATGATGACATCTGACAAAGTGGGTGGTTTGATGGATTTTTCTTCTGTGACACAGTTACTGTTTTCCTTTTTATAATTAACCTGTTTTATGAGGGGAAGTGTTTTAAGACTACCCAATACCCTGTTTCTCGTGTTTATCTCCTTGTTTTATTACACGATGTTGTTTGGGTGTTTCCTCACTTGTGAAGTTTACCTTTAATTAGAAAGAGCTAGACAATAAAGTGACAAGATAAAATAGATGATTTTAGTTATGCAGGTGGTGAAAAAGCTACAGTGGGAGGAGAGAGAATTGTCCCTTAGAAGGCACATCAGGAAATCTTTCTCTAACAGGCTGACATCAGAAATGAGACCTGAGTGACAAGAAAAAAAAATAAGAACCTTGAGTCATATCTGAAAGAAAAGTATTCCACGTAAAGCGTACTGCAAGAGCAAAAGCCGCGAAGCACGGATGAGCAAGGCTTATTTGAGGAAAGGAAGTCAGTCAGGCAGAGCTGACGTGAAGGGAATAGGGCAAACCGGTAGCGGATAAGGATGCAGAACATGGAGAGCCCCAGGCAGGTGAACTCCACAGGGAGGATAAGGAGCTGCAAAGTCGTCCACACAACTTCTTCCTCTAGCTCTGTCCTCTGTCTGCCCTGCCCAGGAGGCTAGTCGCTAGCCGTGTCTGCTACTTTAGTATGAATTTGGATTGAGATCAAGTTATGTTTGAAAATTCAGATCCTTAAGCTATAATTTTAAGTGTCTGCTAATCACTCTGTGGCTAATGGTTACCCTATGGACCATCACAGCTACAAGACCTATCCATCATGGCAGTGAGTGTATTAAGCCACAGAAGCCCTTCTTGGTGTTAGTTTCCATGAGAGATATACAGCTAAGTGAGTTATGACCCTCATTCCCCAGCCACTTCCAGATTAGTAAACCAGTGAGTGTGTAAATGCAATTCTAGGCAGCAAATGTTAGAGTCATGGCCACAGTGACTAGAATAAGACAAAATGACACAGAAATAAGCTCACATGGCTACGACTGCCTATATTTGGTGATGGTATCAAAGACACTGAGAAAACAATAGTCTCTTCTACAAATGGTGCAGGGAAGAGTGAGTTTCCATGTGTAAAAGAATGAAAGTGGATCCATGTCACTCACTCTGCACAAAAGTCAATTTAAGATGGACCAAAAGCCGAACCTAAGACTTGAAACTTTGAAACAGCTGGAGGAAAACATGGGGAAAATACTTTAAGGCACCCAGGCATAGGCAAAGAGCTCTGAAAGGGACATGGGAAATAATTCCAGGAATTGATTAGATGGAATAACATGGAAGCAGAAAACTGAGCACAGCAAAGGTCTCCAAAGCGAAAGGTGACAGTGGGGGAATAATCTTTGTCAACTACAAATCAGTGAGGGTGTTAATATATTAATATCCATCAGATATAAAGAAGAGTAAAATTAAACCCCAAATACTCAGTCATCTAATTAATAAATTAGGTTGTTGAACTGAATAGACAATGCTTAACAGAAGAAATCCAAATGGCCAATAAATACTCTAGAAAGTCTTCAATGTTCTTAGCCATTGAGGAAATGCAAAGTAAAACTGCTCTGAGATTTAAACTCATCCCAGTTAGAATAGCTACTGAGATCATCTAGAAAAGAAATAACAACAAATGCTGGCAAGAATTCTAGGAAATTGGAATTTGGTGTTTGTTGGAATGCCAACTGGCCCAGCACTATAAAAATCAGTATGGAGAGTCCTCAAAGGTCTAAAAACACAAAACCATGTGACCTGGAAATATCACCCTCATGTCTATGTTCTAAGGACTCTTTAAAACATTGAACATCCATTTTTATTGCTTATTTCATAGCCAGGAAATAGAACCAGCCTAGAGATCCATCAATAGATGAATAGATAAAGAAAATGCCCAATGGAATTTTGTGCAGCCTTGAAGAGAAATGAAATATAGCATATGCTAGAAAATGAATAGAACTAGAAATCGCTATATTAAACAACATAAGCCAGACTAAGAAAGACAAAAACTATGTATTTTCTCTCAATGCAGAAATTATTTTTAAGATCATTAGGTATATATGTATAGGTAACAAAGCTAGAAAGAACATCATGAAACAGTAGGAATAAATCTCATGGAATGTGAAAAAGTAAAGAGATCTATCTCCTGGGACCAGGAAGTGCCAGGGAGAACACAGGGGAATGAAATGAATGAGAAGAAAGTACAATGACATCCATGCATGAAGATACTATGGGAGAACCCATTTCTCTGTATGCTAACCCAAAAGGTTAATTTTTTTAATCATAAATGAAGAAAAGGAAAATGAACCATTGTCAGAGTCCAGAAAAAAAATAGAGGGCTGTAGACATCGGATGACTCAACTGACTATTAGATCAAAAGCAAAGGCTCTGTGGAAATGTCTGGTTAGTGGATAGCACATTTCTGAACTGAAAGGAAGAAGTTGCTTTTGCCAGATGAAAGCTTAGTCTGAGCTGAGGCTTTGGAGGCATCCAGTACACAGTGAAACTGACAGTCTACACTGTCTGGAATCAGGCTGTGTACCCAGGAATGTGGGAAGGATACTTGCAGACCCAGTATGAAGGGCCTTGGAGCCAAGCTACAAACTTCTGTCTTTATTCCAGAGGTGGATATCTGAAGGGTTTACCAAAGGCATCATTCATTATCAGAGCTGTGCTTCAGAAAGGGGGGGACAGTCTGTGGTGTGCAAGGGGCTCTGTGGCTGGGCCCCGAGGCTGCAAACGAATAAACGGTGGAAGATGCAAGCATGCTAAGCAGGGAGATTGAAGCTCTGTTTGCAATGGGGCAGGTCCAAGGTCGTTCCTGTTCCAGTATATACTTTCTCAAATCCCAAAACATTTTCAGAGATGTGAAAACAAGCTTCTTGGAGTACAGCATTCCAAAATTAGCCTTGAGAGGCTGCGGGTGAGGATCCATTGGTAGAGTACCTACCAGGTGTGCATGAGCTGCTGGTTTAATCGCCAGGTGGTGGCCAGTGCTTGTAATTTCAGCCCCTGGAAGGTAAAGTTCATCCTTGGCTATACAGTGAGTTCAAAGCTAGCCTGGGCTAAAGACCCCATCTTTTAAAAAGGGGAGGAAAGGCTTGAGATTTGAAAGATAAAGAGATCTATCTCCCGGGACCAGGAAGTAGATCTGGTTATTGCTTATAGTGCACATACATTAGTCCCACAGGATTGGATTAAGCTGTTTGTTTGTTTTTTCTTTTATATTCTTTATGGATGTTAATTCTCCCTGATAGTGAGTTTCTAAACCTTATTTATAAAAACCTCCTTAGACAGCTTGTTCCGATGCTGAGTCCTCGGCCTCAGAGCTTCCAATTGAGTTCATCAGGTGTGGGGACTAAGATTTATTTTAGCCAGAAGGTGCCATGGTGAGTGTGGTCAGTGAGGTAAAGTGCTTTGCCCACCAGGAGTGGGCAGAGTAACCTTCTTGCCATTTATCAGCTTATAGCCCTGCAAATAGAGAAAGAAAGCGTTCTCTCCCCTATGTCTTCTTCAGCTGCCCCCCATCCCCTGAACTGATAGACTTAAAGGACTGCAAAAGATCCTTGTCCATTCACAAATTTCTTCTTTTTTTCTTATCACCTTGAGATAGACTTAATGAGTAACTCCTTCACTCTCTTTCTCGATGATTTGCTGAGCTTAATCTGCCTACCCTTTTTCACTTATCCTTTATCTTGAGATATCTGTGAGTGACTTCCATAGACCTTGTGGATCTCAACCACAGAATTAACACAGTTGGCTGGTTTGACCCTCCTCACAGCTCGGGCCCCATGGGTACCACAAATGTTCTCACAGCTCTCTGAAGTGAAGATGTTACCAAAATCATTCCACAGGTGCAATTATAAAGTCTCAGAGGCTATGAATAGCATCCTCAAGGACACAAACAAAGTACCTAAAGGCTTTAAACAAGAGCCCTGGACCCAGCATCCCATAGGCCTGCCCCTTAACCAACATGGCATCCAAGATTTTAGATGAGGGGAAGTTAAGCATATCACTCTGCTGAGGTCATAGAAACATTCTTATCCCCACTGGAGCAGGCAGGTGACAGTGTTCTCTTTGCCCTTGGGTTTTGTTTGCTTTCATCTGCTTCCAGCTCCAGCATTTTCTGTTTTTGTTTCTCCAATGATAGACACAGGCAGAACCAACATTCACAGGTAGGTATCCCATTAGCCCCCCTGAAAGACTTGCATTCCCAATTCACAGGTACATGGGGAGTCCAGGGCGTGATAATTATGGACTTTTCTTTCAATTCCACACAAGAGAAGAGCTTTCACAATTTGACACAGCCTCTTCCAAATATGTCAGACTGCAGACAAAATGCTTTCAAAAACTAAGTCTTGATGCCTTCCGTTGGCTACCCATGCCTCGGCATAGCTCAGGAGAGTTTTGAGATGGAGTCCTCTTCAGAACACAATTCTTTTAAGGTGAGTGGAGAAGGACCCGAGCCATCTAGGCTATTGGAGGCTGGGGTTCCAGCTCCCAAGAGCTTCCCTGGCCCGGGGGAGCAATGTAGGTCTGGACTAGAACTGAAAATGGACCACACAATTATTTTGGTCAAAATCTACATTAGAAGTGATATTAACACAGTAGTTAGACAGACTCTACACTTTCACTCTCCTAGTCAGCTTGAAAATGAGGTCCAAGACCAGAATCATCACCTGGACAGGCTTTCTCTGTTTCTACCCACCTTCCCACTAGGCAATTAATATGCTTCCTGGTAAACCCACAGTGGCCCCACTTTAGGCCTTCACTCACCCCAGGAGATTCAAATTAGTTGCTTAGGTATCTGGTTCTTTACTAATTCTGAGAGAAGATGCCATTTTTTTTAAATCAATCTCATATCCCTAGCCCCTGATTCTTATATGGTAGGTGCTTAATATGTGTTCACACATGCAAGGATATTAATTATGCGACATGATATGGCCTGGCACAACAGCTTCTTAGTTGTTATACAGAGTTTTTTGGTTCTGCCCTCTATGCCAAAGTGGAAAGAATTGGATGGTGTGTACTTCCTATATGTTTGACTAATGAATGAACACATGTATTGACTACATTACATAACACGGTACAACATCTTTCTGCAACTGTTGGGGCGACTGTCAAGCAAAGAAAAGCTGGTTTAGTCCTTATGGAGAACTGCAGAGAACTAAGCTTAAGCACTGGGTGCTATGGTGTGTGTGTGTGTGCACGTATGTGTGTGTGTGCGCGTATGTGTGTGTGTGCGTGTGTGTGTGTGTGTGTGTGTGTGTTACTTTCAGGAGTCAGTTCTCTCCTTCCAGTGCAGGTTCTAGCAGGGGGAACTAAGGTTTTCAGGCTTTTGTGACAAATGCTTTTGCACTGAACCCCATCACTGGCCCTGGTTTTGTTTTAACAGCCCAGATACTGGGAAATTGGGACAGATTAGTGCCTTAGCTCAGGCAGAGAGGACCAGCTCACAAAGCATTTGAGCTATGACCTTAAGAATATGCAAGGATGCCCTGACACGTGGATGCTTGGAGACATGGCTGGCCTACGTTTCTTCCAACCTTGAGACTCTGAATCCAGAATTTGCTTTTATTCACCTGCACGGTTCCTTTATCAGTCTGAATATATATGGGGATATTTTTCATCTTCCAAAGTGATCCGAAGGCAGCCTCCCCACTTACCTATGGAGCTTTTGGTGGACACCATGGATTGACTTATAGTGCGCCTGACTCGCAGGCTGCATGATTCACTGTGCTCTATAGATGGCCCCAAACACGTATATCATTGTGTCTGCCGTTCCAAGATGACACTGTTATTTCCCCACCTGTGCAAATACAGCTGTAAAAATTGATGCACGGCCAGCCGGCCTTCTCCAGAGTGGAGAGAAGAGAGCCCACGCCCTCTGGCTTAGTATGACTCCACACACCCTTTACTGAATTTCAACACCTGATTCCAAGCCTGTTAAAAGGAGAAGAAAATTGCAAATTAACTCACATTACTCGGGAAAACAAATCAGCTTGCCTGGGAAATCGCCGCCTCTTGTGCCTGAGATCTGCAGAAGCTCCAAGCACCCTCTGTAGCTCCCCAAAATCAAAAGGGTTTCCAGCAGTTTCAGCAAATAAGCAGGCTCCAAGCCTCCTCTCTTTGTTAGGGATTTGATTCAAACTGTGTCTGCTAGCTGAAAGATACAAAAGGAAAAAAAAGTCAGTATGGTACAGCTTTGAAATCTTTTATTTTATTTTATTTTTTTTAAGCCAGCGCCACAGGAAAGAATAATACATGATAAATTGCTACATCTGGCCTTAAATTTATAAAGAAAACAATAATACAAGAAACCAAATTTGTTTCTCTCCTTTGTCATTTAAAAAGAGATTTTGTATTTCTCTTTATTTTTTCTTTGTTTGCCCCTTTACCTAATCGATTACAAAACTGTACCAAAAGTATCATCCTGCTCTCCATAGCATCCTTCACCCCAGAGCACCCCTCTCTCCCACAAATCCTTCTCCTTCAACATCCCTTCCTCCCAAAAAATCTCTCTTCTCTAAAGCATTCCTTTCCCTAGCAGCATTCCTCTCCCCACAACATTCTCCCCACAGCATCTCTCTTTCCCACAGCATTCCTCTTCATGACTTTTCTGTGAAGCAATGTACTTTTGCCCCCCCCCCCAATCCACACAAATTTAAGCAACAATGAATAAGAAAAGTGGAGGGGAGTAGTAAGCCTGACACTCCAAAGATAAGATGTGTGGGTGAGTTTCTGGGCAGAAAACAGAACCAGGAGCTTACCTGAGACCCTATCATTGAAACTGAGAATTAAAGTGGCCATCTGGGATAAGGTAAGGCCCTTCCATATATTCCTCCAGCCATCCTCTTGATCCCAAGGGTGCCACTGAATCAGGTCATATCCTAAAAGAAATGGACTCTGGAGATGACGGGGCTGGGTTCCATACCTTTCTTGTATTTGTGCTCAGCAAGCCAAGACTGAATCTATTATAGTTCCTTTACTTGGGCACTCTTCTTCAACTGCATTATTCTAAATACATAGGGGACTTTTTTTTTTCTTTCCCTTCGACAGTCACTGCTATGCTGCTCAAAACAATTTCCCTACCTGACAAAAGCTCCACATGTCGGTAGATGTATTCTGCACGGATTCTCTGTTATCATCCTACGTGGACATCATGGTGACTTAGTCTGAATGCTACCCACCCACATAGCTTCCTTGTACCCATAGCACAGCGTCCCTGTCCCTACAGATTATTGTACTTGTCAGAGATATCAAGGAATTACCACACTTCAAACCATCACCCACTGCTCTTGTTTAGAGGTTTTTAAATTTGAAGTAGGGTCTCCCTGTGTAGCCCAAGGCTCCTCTGGAATTCTCATTGTGACTTTGGATGGCATCAAACTCTCTAGCCTCCTGCCACAGCCTTCCAAACACTAGGACTGCAGTGCTACCACACCCAGTGTATGCCTACTATAAATCAACTACAGCAAGCACTCTGGCCCACGTTGGGGATAAAAGAAGCTTTGGTCTCTCTTGCTTCCTCAACCCAGAAAGTGATGCTCCCAGGCCTCCGCTGTGCTACCACCACTGAGATGAACCAAATTCAGTAGGTCTTGGTGACTGAGTCAGAGGACACAGAAGAGAGATCTGGATATAGAGAAAGCCTTACCTTACCTAGTCTTACCTTTCTTCAGCCTGGCTCTACCTGATTTATTCAAATTATTGCTGCCCAAGCCTCACCTCTGGGTTGTCAGGAAGCTGGTTGGTGTAGAGTCTGAATGTGAATGTGGTTCAGGTATCCCCAAAAGTTCTTGGGTGAAGGATTAAGAACTACTCACCCCTTCTCTAGATCAATGTAAAAGGCTTAGTCAGTGGCATACTCAGGGTCAGGTAATCCATGTTTGTGCTCCCCTTATGATTATTATTATTCACCATGTACCATAATAGTATGTTCTTTGTGATGTTAATTTCCCTAGAGGAAATGGTCTTGTCCCAAAAATGTAATACCGCCTCCATTTTCTATCTAAGGAAGTACTTATAAAACCAAGCTTGACTTGTTACAATGACTGAAAGGGAGTGGATCAGCTTGGTTTTCCCATGCAAGGCCATGTACCCATAGATATGAACCATGACCATGATTTTTTGTCCTAGAGAGCTAGAATGCTCAGGCTCTTTGTCCCTATTCTATCACTTTGATCAATTTCCAAACTTTCCCTAAGCCTCAGTTTATCTTTCTAGAATACGGCTGTTGGTTATGTGATAGCTCTCCCTGCTTTAACTTTCTATGTCTTTTAAAAAATTAAGCCAACAAAATATTCTTTGCTGACAGGAGACTTAGGCCAAGAGCTATGACATAATGTTCTTTGGTATTTGAGAGATAAGCATCAAAAGACCAAAGGAGGAAAAGTGATAAAATTCCCAGGCATGATTGGAAGAATGCAATTCTTCCGATATTGCAGAACACATTCCTGGGAAAGCAGAGATAGTGTGAAGAGGGCAAGAAGGCAAAGTTCAAGGAGGAAGGTTGGGGAGAGTTTTCTGTGCCTCACTCAAACCAGGTATTCAGACTTATTTCAAACCGGCACCCATGCATGTTGGCAAGGAGGCTAATACCTACTCTCACAGCTGCCAGGGAAGAAGGTCTTAGACTCTTCCATGAATAAGTAAGGACCTGTGCAATGGTTGTTGAAAGATTAATGGATGAGAGATTTTGTTTAACTGATGCCAGATATCCTGGTAAAGACCAAAAAACATATAATAAAGGTACAGCTGATAACTCTGGGAATAAGTGCTTTGTTTTTCAATGTCCGTATTTTTTTTTCAAACTAAAGTTTAAAATATTTTTTTTTCTTTCTGATTCTTAAGATGATATAAACAGTCTTTGGCCACCAGATTTTTCTAAGCCAATACAGGCACACTGTGAGCACATTATTTTGCATGAAATGGGTCATTTACATACATTTGCATAGTGCTTTCAAAAAGCCTTAATTCCAACTACATCAAATAAAAACAAATTAGTGTAATCTACTGCCATTGTATGGCAGCCCAGCTTGGGAATCTTGCTGGTGACAGGCTAGTGACTGGGACTTTTGAGATCTGATCATCTCTCTTCCCTGTAACCTGGGATACACAGACACAATGAGACAATGGAGAACTGTGGACAAGTGTTAGGTCTCAAGCATTGGCAGGGTGCTCAGCAATTCATAAACCGAGCCTATGTACACCCTTAGGTCATTCAGTTAAACCACGAAACTCTGTGTGCTTGCAGCGGATGGGGATCTAAGAGGGGAATTATGCAGGCTAAGTGCTGGCTACTTAGTAAATTCACATAGTAAATGGCCATGGCGAGGTGCAAACCCAAGCATATTCCAGGCAAGTCAGTCCTTGGAGATGCTCTGTGAACTGATCCAGAGTTGCCTGGAAAAGAAGGAACGTATCCAAGTATCCCACATTGGCTGCTTCCAACAACACACTGACTTGGGGAGGTGATGTGGAGGAACCCCCTGGTGGCACGGGGACAGTGTCACCTCGTCTGTGATGCAGCTGGCCCTAAGCAATTGCCTTTTTATCACTTGAGGCAGTTATGTGAAAATTATGGTAATGGGGTGAGAATATAAGCAGCTTACAGTTTACTAGAACGTTAATCCTCTGAGCCTTTTTTTTTCCTGCCACTCCATCTCTGTGGGACCTTTCCCAGTGCAGGAAGTAATTTTATTTTGGGGCTTCTCAGCCTATGATCTGCCATCATAGGGCCAATCTTGCCTAATTAGGAATGTCCACATTTGCTAAGATCCACATAAAGGTAAGGTTGCTAGTACAACTTTTGTGTGGCCTGGGGACTACTTCTTAGCAGGTGTAAGAGAAAAATCCACTGGGAAGCCTGAGTCAAGCATGGGCCACGGAGCTACAGGAGAGAGGAGGGAGGCTGCGTGGGGCTGGGGCTTTAGGCTACTCAGCACCACAGTCACTGCACCTCTCCAGATCCTCTCCAACCCAGAGCTGCTCTGGAGAGCAAACAAGGATGGCAATAGCAATCTCATTGCTTGGTCTTTGCTGTGGTGTGTGTGTGTGTGTGTGTGTAACATAAGCAACTGAGGAAGTGGTAGACTCAATCTAGTTCGTCCTGTGACTCTCTGGGCCTCAGTTTCTTCATCTGCAAATTAGGCCTTATTGAGAGGCACCTTTGAAGCGAGGGGAAGAGAGAAAGTAAGAAAGTACACAGGGCCCTTTGGGAAAACAACTCGACTGTGCTTGGGGTTATCATCAGAGTAATGGTCCTTGAGCTCAAGCATCTCAGAGTGCCTGGAGCACAAAGACTTCCTGTGTTTATGGAGCTAAACCTCCACCTCTGCTTCCTGAATCACCATCAGTTAATTTCATCACTACTAAAAGGGCCCTGATTTTCAGTGGTTCTCCATCCATGCCAAGGCCTGTGAATGAGTCAGAGGAGTGATTAGCTTGGGAAACGGGCCCATTCTCAACCATTTCTGCAGGCCTGTGGGCAGAGAAACAAGGATCTAAGTCAGTGGGTAAAGCAGAGCCGAGACAAGAGAGGAGAGAGGAGGGAAGTACAAGGAGAGAAAAGACAATTAAAATGCCACAGGCGTGAGGAAACACAGTCCTCGGCTGTCCAGTGAAATCAAGACTGTCTTCTCAGCCTCCATTTCACAGCTATCCTTTACGTAAGCACCACCAGGCCTCACATTCCCTTGTCACTCTGCAGCTCCCATGTGATTAAAAAAACAAGCTGGAAGTAGAGTCCTTCTTGGTCTATTTTATTTTTGAGTTAGCTTCAGAGAAGTTTTGACCTCGAAGGAAAACTACAAATGACTTGACCAACATTGCCCTTTTACAAACAAACAAATTGAAACCCAGAAGCTTAAGACTTTTGTGATTGCAAGTTCAGACAGCAAGGGAATCAGGACTGAAACCTGGGTCTTCTGATGTCAAGCTCAGTGTTGATTTCATCAAGCACAAACATATGCACAGTGTTTGCATATGCTCTGAATCTAAGTTTGCTTTAATTTTACCATTTTATTTATCCTTATACCAACCTGACCTGGAAAACAAATACTATGCCTATTTTTACATACATCAAAATAATTAGGAAGTATAAAACCTACACCAGTGACTCCTTGGATATACTACACAGTCTTGGAGTCAGTGGACTGGAGAGTTGGCTATTATGAAGAAGCCAGGATTCCCATCCATATTTATAGGAAAACTTCTGGTCCAACTGTGTTCATGCTTATAAGTCTCAACATTTTTTAAAATTTATCAGAGGAACGAAAGTAACAATGGTGTTGATGGGTAATTTGAGTAATTAACACCCCAAAGCTCCTAGTACATAAGGATTTTGGATTCCGTGCATTCTTCCAACAGATGCTCTATTTACTGGTCAAGTGGCATTATCATGAGGACTATAATGGAGGAGGAAAAGCTGCCTGCCAGAGGAGAGGGAGGGCAGGCACAGTTTGGGTTTGTCGTTAGTCATCTTAGGTGTGCTTCAGTGTGCCTAGGAGGCCGCTTAATGTGTAGAGCTGAATGATGAACCAATGAGCTCCAGGAAAGGAATCGGACATCTGCTTCTCAATTAGTGTTAATTTAGCTTGTTTGCAAATGATTTGTGCCTCTGTAAGGCAGCGTAACTAAAAGTTGGTTTCTTTGCCATGACTGTAAGTTTTTACTCGCCTCACAATGGGCCAGATGGATGGAGCAGGGGAGCATCGCTGAGCTGCAGAAGAACAAGGCTTATTCTTGTTTCTGCCAATGTCTGGAAAGATGCCGTGCCCCTTCCTTGAAGATCGGTACACTTGTAATCCTCATGTCAACATCTTCAAAAAGCTCCTAGCCAGCACACATCTTGGATACTCATGGTGGGCAATTGGTGAACTACCTCATGGTTGCTAGCTTGGAGACAGATAGTCAGGTGTTTTGCACAGCTGTGATTTCACTGGCTGTTAAAATACTGATGTATGTTTAGTCAGTTGGAAAATAGCCCATTCTCCAGGTTCTATGAGTGCATTCTCTCTTTCCTGGCTTCCCTGGGCATAGGGAGCCTTGTTAAAAAAAATAATATGGAGCTGACCTGGGAACCAAGTTCACACCTACCAACCTGTCAGGCTTCCAAGGCTCCTCCATGCCTTCCCTGTTCCTGGATGTTTCTTGTCCTAATAAGGAAACAGAATCCCTTCTAGTTATGTGGGGCTCCAACAGGAAGACACCTACTCTTCCTACCCCCCAATCCCCACCCCACAAGAACCTGAGAAAGATGGGGGATCAAATGCTTTTAAAGAACAAGATGGGTAGAAAGTAGAAGTCCGAAGTTGACTGATAGAGTCACAGGCTCCATTAGTTGACCCATGAGTTACTAACCAGAAGCCAAAGAGAAACAGAAGGCAGAGAATCAGAAATGGCAGAAGGGAACAAGTAATGAATACAATCTGGATGGTCTTGCTCCTCAAATCAGAATCCATGGATAGAGAGACCTCCGTGAGTTCTCCATGATAACTTACATAACATTTTGATTTCAAGGATAATGGGAAAGAAAGCACCTTCACCTTCACCTTTGAAGTTGGTTTTCTATCATGTAGGTATGAAATATGGTTCTTTGATATTCATAAACATAAAAAAAGAAGTGAGGCTGACTTGGTTGATACCCTCAATGGCCAGATGATCACAGGGGACCTGACTTAAGGCTGGTCGACCAAAAACCCTTCGCAAATTTTAATTCACACCATAGTCCAAAAGGCATGGGCATGTCAACATGTAAATACATTTTGCTTGCCAGAATTGCTGTGGCACTGAGATACAAACTAGACAGCTCATTCTCTTGTAGTCCTGAATGATGGAAACCCCAAACCAAGGCCATGTTGCTGCTGAGACTTGGGGTAGAATCTTTCTTCACCTCTTCCCAGCTTCTTGTGGTGACCATTAACCCAAGGAATTCCTTGTCTTGCATAAGTATCGCTCCAGTCTCTGTCTCTATCATCATGTAGCTTCTGTTTATGTCCCTCCCATTCTTTTTCTTATAAGAAGAACAGTCATGCTGGCTTGGTCCCACCCTGATCACCTCATTTAACTTGATTACATCTGCAAAGACTCCATATATGGTCGTATTCATAAGTAAAAGGGGATAGTGTTTTAGCACATCTGTTTGGAAAACAATTTAGCCCATAAACAAAAGCTGAGTAGGATGGGTTTATGAGCTGTTTTCCCTGTGAGCAGTAACATTGTCTCAGTACACAGCCCTTGCCATAGCATTGAATTGATCTGCTAATTTGAACTATATCGTTTGGTACATTTATATTGACTTTATATTAAGTAGTTATTGAATTGTTGTTTTTAATGGCAAGCAAGAGCTCTATGTATAAGGAGTTTATACCCATGCTGTGCATATGGAAATAACATGAGAATACATAATTGGCCAATTCAGATAACCCTTGAAACTTTCCCCTCTGATTTATTTGTAGTAGTTTCACATGGCATCAGTGCTAGTGTATACATCTAGATGAATTCCAGATGTGGGAAGAGAGCACGCCTTTATGAGTGAGCAGTTCTGTTAAATAGCTCTTGTGTTTGTAAATGGCCAGCTTTTGAGGCTCCATAGCTTTTTTGATCAGTAGATGGGCCAAAGTCAAGTTTGAATTCTGGAATGTCCTGGGGTACACCTTTGGTTCTGAGGTTGGCAGAGCCCTCTACTCTGTCTCTCAGTGGTACTCTCTGGGCCACGGAGTATTCTGAGTCTGCCTCAGACTCTACCGGTAGGACTGTTCTAGAGAGGCAAGATCAACAAAGCTGAGTGGCTCCTGGCATCAAATGAAGAAACTGGTGTCTAAGACTAGTGAGAATTCCATTCTTCTAGAACCAGTGGGAATGCCAGGGAATATTGCAACCTATCTCATTGCCCTCACAGCCCCAAGGACGAGTTTGTTCCGAGTGCACCCATAAGACAGCCAGCATGTCAACCCAAAGTGCTTACTGAGATTCTTAGATTCAGACTAGATGGACATCAGTAGGGCTTCTCAGCTGCACTTCAGCATCTCCAAGTTCAGACTCCCGGAGGAAAGGGCTGGAAGACTATCCTTAGGCCAGATGAAACAAATAACTGCAATTTTTTTCCTTTGCCTTCTAAATTGAACATTCATTTGAGTTCTCTTTCAAGTATAAAATGTTTAAGCTCCATTCCTTTGTTTGTTACTTTCTTTCTTTGTTTTATTTTCTTTTTCTTTTTTTGGCTTTTCGAGACAGAGTTTCTCTGTGTAGCCTCCACTGTCTTGAACTTGCTTTGTAGACCAGGCTGGCCTCAAACTCACAATGATCCACCTGTCTCTGCCTTCCTGAGTGCTGGGATTACGGGAGTGCACTACCACACCCAGCTTAGGCTCCACTCTTTTAGAAAAATGTTGAATATGTTTTCTTAAGTATCTGTAAGATATTCCAGACCTTTCCTGTATGATGGTACCTGCCCATCACCAGTCTCACCCCCTGTTCACCTGTAATTTCTTAATTGGTGACACACTAAACAACGAATAGGCATGACCTATTCTTTATCTTATGACCAGCCAATGAGAGGTGGTACTCTAAATATGTAACAAGAATACACAACTTGAACTGGGCATGGTGGTGCACACCTTTAATCCCAGCACTCAGGAGGCAGAGGCAGATGAAACTCCATGAGTTCGAGGCCAGCCTGGTGGTCTACAAGTCGAGTCCAGGACAGACAGGGATATTACACAGAAAACCCCTGCCTCAAAAAACAAAACAAAGAACAACAACAACAACAACAACAAAATATACCCAACTTGAACCCTGACTCTGATATGTAGAAGATGTTTTAAGTTGTACAACCCAGACACCCATAGTCACGGTCACTATGGTAGTCAATGCTCTATTTTGATAAGAAAATATCTGAGCAAAAGAGTTGAAGGGAAGAAGAAGATTCTTGGTTTCTGCTTGCATGCAGCCCACCAAGTTGGGGAGGTGGTAGTGTTGGTAGAACAGGGCAGCAAGAATCAGAGACAAACAGATGTCATGTGATGAGTAATCCTCCTTCTTTCTGTTTTATTCTACCTGGACCACCATCTTATTGGGTAATACTGTCACAGTCCAAACAGGCCCCCTCCCCTTGGCTAAGGATCTCTAGACAAGCCCTCCCAGATATACTCCAAAGTGGGCTTTACTATCTTTGTATTTTTCAAAATCAGCCCTCATCTTACAGAATTAGAAAAAATAGGAATGATATCCAACATTCATCTTCCTCATTCTTGTCATCATTATGATTGATTAAGATAATGGCTGGGAGAACTTTTCAACATGTAAATTGCTGCTTTAATGATGAGTATTTTTCCCACTTGCCAGGTACCTTTGGCCACATACCACAGAAATAGACCCATAGTTAAGCAAGTTTGATTACTAGTTGTAGCATTGGAGGAAAAAGATGGCAGGTGCTTTGTAAGAGCTGATATATATATAACCTTTAGGCTTTGGTTAGATAATTTGAGAGAGGGCCTAAGGAACCAGGAGCTTGTTCTAAATGGATGTTATCCCAAAAGAGAAAAAATGCCAGGACTGGGCATTTTGAGCCTCATTGGGCATTATCTTTTCTGGGAGGAAATACCAGGATGAGAGTCAAGTTGCCATTTATAAAGCAGCAGGAATCTTACTGTGGGCAAGAGAAGAGGAATTAAGGAGAAGCAAGTGTCCCTTTATTGCCATCGTGCATCCACTGAGATCTTTGATAAATGCACCCTGAATTGTTTCACTTGACAACATGCCCCACTGGGGGAGGGTACTATGAGAAAGAAGCCTCAGAATCCAAACTCCATTTGATTCCCTTGAAAGGCACCACTTTAGTCAACTCCTTGGATTGATCATGGGTCTGATTTTTTGTGCATGCCCAACCCCATCTCCCACTCCTGCAGGGTTCCATGTCAAGTAGATATTAGGGTCTGTGACGAATGCTTTGAGGATCATTCCAGAGCCGTTTTCTCCTCTGGCTGTTCTATGATCAGAGTGCACAGATGTTTCATAAAACTTAAAATGACTGAGCCATTTGCCTCAGGTGGCTAATCAAGCAGGTTTAAAGAATTCCAAGGTATCAAAGAACCACAAGTGCAGAGTGGAAATTGAATTGCAGTCACAGACACGGTTTGGCCATTAAAAGCTGGACTTGATGGGCTAATAGAGACCTATCAGCTGATGAGAGAACATCAACGTGATAGCAGCAAAATTGGCCTCTGTTGAAAGGGGCTTTTCTCAAAGACCTCATGATATCCCATAGAAGATGAACTCTTGATGCCTGCCGTATCTCAGTTAATAGCTTTAGCTGAATCAGATTAATTTACAGGGGCTAATGAAAATGATGTAGGAGGAGAGTTTGGAGATAGTAATTTGATGCTAGGATATCACCTAAAAGATGACGACATTAAAAACCAGGTCCCTGAACAAAGAGAACTAGGAAGCAACATGACAGCAAGAGGTCCCTGTCTTCCACGTCATTCCACTTCACCTCACAGAACAAAACCACGTAGCTGGTGCTCATCAATGTTGTAGTCCATGCTTCATTACTATAACAAAATACCTGAACCCCAGGAACTTTGTAAACAAAAGAGATTGATTTGGCTGAGTTTGGGAGGCTAAGAATCCAAGACTGGTTGATTTGGCACCATGGATGGCATGATGAAGGGGATGAAAAATCCTGTTACCAGACTCAGAGGTCAGGTTCGGGCTTCTTTGGCAACCCACTCTTAAATGAGCTCTCTCAGGGATCCCATAATCTTTATCTTAGTCTGTTCCCCATGACCTAAAGAACTCCCATTAGGCCCCACCTTTTAAAGTTCCCATCATGCTTCACATTGCCACACAGAGGACCTGATCACCAGCAAATGAACATTTAGGGGAATAAACTATGTTCAGATCATAGCAACGTGTGGGGAAGTTTTAAGTGCTTATCAAATGTCGAAGGAGTTCAAGCCTTCCTAGTAGTTTTATAATACATTGATCTTGAGTTGTTCTCACATTCCTGGAGAAAAGCCACTGGCCATTTCACCTCTGGTTTCTTTCATTTGCTTATTCTTATCAGTTTTGGCACCAAAGTTATACTCAAGACAAAACTTAGCATTATTAGGGGTGTAATATATAGAAAAATAAAATTAACAAAGATGAGAAAAGTGGCATGGATAGCCGGTATAAAGAAAGAACTTAGAAGTGCAATGAAACCCACCTCTGAGAAATTGTGGGTCAAATTGCCCACATCCATTTCACTGGCAGCTTCTAACACAGTTTCTCAGTTGTCAGAGAGAGAAATTCTTATGTTTGACTTTTGCAGTCAAATTTACCCATTTTCAAATCTGAGCTCCCTTTATTACTACTGTGACCTTGGACAGGCACCATGAAACATTTTGGGTTTTCTCTATTTTGTTTTCAAAACAACAATTGAAAGAGAAAGCCATACTCCACTGCCAGCCCTGCATGAAGACCCAGAAGAGAAATTGGCTGCCAATGGACTTGGTGGTTAAGCCAATGCATTCCACAAGTGCACTGGGTGTTCAAGATGCTGGCTGTCTGTTATTCTCATGCTGATGACGTCTTCCAGGACCACCTCTCTTAAATACATAAATACATTGTTATTGAATTAAAAAAATGGTCCTCTTTTGGTATTGAAGGCTCCTCTGAATTGGTGATAAATGAGTTTTTGATTCCCTGGAGGGAAGGGTCAACAGTTCCTCAAGGACTAAGTCATTGAAATCCCTATGCAGAATAAACACAATATGTTTTGTTTTGTTTTGTTTTGTGTGTGTTTATGTGTATGAGTGTGTGTGCTGTGAACAAGTGTTGAGCATCCTTTTCTAATGATCTGTGGTTCAAAATTGTAAACAGCTTCCCTGCTGACTGAATGGATAAAGACACAATTGCTTTATCACCCAGCCACAAGCCTGACCAAGTCAGTCAGAACTGAAAGGCAAGTCTCTAATGTAAAGTGGTGATGATATGAGTTTGGAACAGATCAGTGTCCTTGCTTTGTCAGTTAAGTGTTTCTGTGACAAATACCTTTCTTATGAATTTTAATCATGTGGATTATCAGTACACCTCATATGTTCAAGACCAAGCCATTGTTATCACATATTGACTGATTTAGAGCCAGGTCAAAGAAACAAGTACTGAGCATTGAAATATTTACGATGCAACTAGCCTTGCTTCCAAATAATGCACACTACAGTCAGGAAGAAACACATTATACAAGCTCGAGCTTAAATTGATAGACATGTTCCCATTTGAACCATGCAAATCATCCATAAGAGAACAATCAATATGAACATGATATTCTGAAGAGTCAAAACGTGTGGGGCTGGGTCTTGGAGCTAATTCTCCTTTCTCAACCTTCAGAAAAGAAACAAGCCATGCCCAGCAGTCCCTGTTTGCTTGAATCCCATGATAACTGAGCCACTAGGTTCCTTTGCCTTCTTTTTAAAGGATAATATGCTTCTTTGACTTATGCTACATAGATGTGTAAGATAGAGATTACTTCTTTGATGTTCATGCAAGAGCTTTATGTTAGCTCTGTCTAACCAGAAGGGAAGAGTGGTTATAAGTGATGAAGTTATAGGAAAAGCATTCCTCCTAAAACCCTAAGCCAAAAGCTGTACTTTTACAGTTCACAGTTTTGGGGTTCACAATGGAATCAAATATCCTGCAACATGTATCCCCATTCTCACCTCTTTCCACACTTTATTCTCCTAAAACATGTGGACTGACATCAGATACTGGGGTGAGGGGAGATGTGGGCTCAGAGAAGCTCTCAATTTTTAAATCCCTTGTAGGTATCCCACTAAAATTGGTCTATAAAGAAGCATACCATGGGAAAAATGAGATCCTGTACCACCGATGAGGAAGACATTTTTTTGTCCATTGGTGACAAAAATGAAAAAAAAAAAAGATATCCTTTAACCTTCACCATAAAGAATAAAAATAATCAATTAGTAATTGAGTTCTTCTAGTGTTCTGATTTAGGAATATACTTGATGGGAACACAAATTGGCTGACACTCTATTGTCTCAGGCATGACATCTAGCCTTCTATTACAGGTCTTGTGTTTCCCCATCAAAACCCCTCCGGAATCTTGTTTCTCTGTGTGTGTCAGCATCTATATTAGCAAAGACCTTGTCAAGAATATGGAATCTCCAGCATTACTTAAAACTACTGAATCAGAATCTGTTTTAACAAAATCCTCCTGCCGCAAACATGCTTCTTAAAGACCGAGAAGCACTGCTGTGGACCACAGGAGTCTGAGAAACGATCACTTAAGCAATCAGAGTGTTCATGGGGAGCCATCCTAAAGTCCCTTTTATCCATCCAACAGTGTAATACCAGTCACCAGCAGTCACTGGACATTGCCCCATCCCTTTGGAAACAATTATAGATTCTCCCTAAGGGTCCTATAAGAGAGAACATCTTGTCGGTCATGTGAAATTATAGACACAGCGAGGAAGGATCTTATTGATCCTGTATTTCCTCTCAATATAGACAAGGGAACTCAGAGCAGGAAAATGATTGATTGCTCATCCACAGCTGGTGAGCAGGGCTGAGGGCTAGGGCTGAGGTTTCTTACTAGCTAGAGCATATTCAACTCCACCTCACTGAGAAACAAAGACAGAAACTGAGAGGCATGTCTGGGTGAATCCTTTTCAAGTCAGTTGGTGAACAAAGCATTGGACAACTCAGCAAAAATGACTGCACCTATTTTGCCATCGAGCAACCCATTGTGTTCTGTCAAATTTTCAAGGAGAGAAAATGGAGTTATAGAAACAGCCCAGCATGGGCACTGTTCACTTTTAATCATTACATAAATATTCTAGTTATACAAATCCAAGACCATTTGTTCCTCCTTGCCCCTGAAAAATAGATATCAGAAAAAGGTCTGCCTATAAGGCCTCAGGGCTCAAGGAGGTCTTTGTGCTGGAGTCCACTCATCCATGGCCCTGTCCTTAGCAGTGGGTGAAAATGCTATCAGTAGAATAGGATATAATCAAACACTCTGTTCCTAATGACCTGAGAGTACCTGGAGCTAGAATCAGCTTCACAACTGAGTCCAGAGGGCCTTGTATCCAGGAGCATTCAGTCCTATGTTTTATGGCACAATTGTCAATCAGCAATTCTCAAGTTGACTCAGTTTCTATCTAAAGAATGATAGCGAAGGATTCCAGGGAGCCCCAAATCCGCTGGCATCCATCACCTGGGGTACAACCCTACTAAATACGTTCCCATCCCTGTGGTTCTTCTTGATTACCCACTATGCTATGACAGTCACCTCACCTTGGTTTCACAGAGTCAAAATAGCAGCAGGCAGCTTCAACATCATCCTGAGCAAGAAGTCACTAAAAGTGGAAAAACAGCAAATCACTTCAGTGGTTTTTATTTGTAATTTAGTTTTAGCTAAAATTCAGAATCAGTCAGCTCTCGGGGTCAAGTGGGTTGACCCCATCTCCTTCTGAGTCCATTAGCCTTGCTCACTGTGGTCTTGTGTCTCACAGACACTGTCTTACATGCCCATTAATGCCTCTTAGGGACTACAACCTGAAAGCCTGGTATCTTCCCATATCCGTCATTTGGTTCGCTTCTGCGGTATCCTCCGTCCCTCTCTGTCATGTATCAGAAATCATTTGACTGAATCACCTAAATCAATTTTCCTTTACTTTCAGCTGACTTTACCATTGTCCTTTCTGTCTTCCAGCCTTGATCAATTCTCGTGTGTCTAGCATTCTCCAGACCCTGCCCCCTCTCTCTGCAGAAGTGATTGTTACAAGAACGCCTCTTGTAATCCCAGTGCAGTACAACCATCTCATCTTTGTCACCTTGCACATGTGTCCACCTGTGTTCCTTCTGGAAGGGTGACGGGCTATACCAGGTGTATTTTCTTTCTGAAGTTCTCAGTCAATGTACCCTGAGACAGGGTGTCAGGAGACTTGGGTAGGAAAAAAATAAATAAAAGAGTCCCAAGAGAAGCATAAACAACTGGTGATGTCTGGCTCGCCCCGTTCATTTCCTTCTTCATCTGTTAAACAGTTTTCATGAATTGCCCTCTTTGTGCCCACCGGAAGGCACCTACCACAGTCTAAGAAGATCCAGGTATCACATTTTATTTCTGGAGCTGACTTATTACCTGTGCCTTGCTTTATTTTAAGGGTTGCTCTAGGGCAAGGGGTGATAGCCTATGGCTTGCATAAACCAGCCACCTGTTTTGTAAATAAAATTTTACTGGAACACACCCACGCTTGTCTGTTACATATTTTCTATGGCTGTTTTCCTATTACAGCCACCTTGTCGTTGTTCTAGAGACAAGCCTAAAATATTTACCATATGGCTGTTCACAAAAGGTCCCCTGCCGTTACTTTGTAGAATTCTTCTCACATTTTAAAGCTTGAGAATTTGCCGCTTTGCTATTGAGTGTGATCCTTTATGTATTAGAGACACAAATCCCTTGCCAGGTGTTTGACGTGCAGTCATTTTCTCCCTGTGTGACTGTTTCTCATTTTCCTGATGAAGTCATTTGAAGCACTCAAGTTTCCGATCTTCGTGGATTCTCTCATTTTGAACTTTTGCCTTTTCTTGATTGTGATTGGTATGTCACATCTACTAATTGCTGTTGCCAAGTCTAAGAGCGTCTAATATTTGCTCTTATATTTCTATGTAGGCATTTTATGGTTTTACATTCACATTTAAGTCTCTGATCATGCTATGAAGAAAGACTCCGACTTCATTCTGTTTTGTCGCCTGTCCAGTTGGCCTAGGAGCCATTTTAAAAGGTTATTATTTCTCTCATTGGATCGTTGTAATAATTTCTCAGATGTTAACAAGTAGCTGTAGAGAGGAAAGGGACTGACAGGGTCCTGCCTCACACTGCTGATCTGTTGGCAACCAGCAGGTTCTGGAAAGGAAGGAGGCACAGTATCCATTTGTACACCCACTAGTGAGCCCATCAGGCTATGATGTTCAGTTCCAAACTAAGGTTCACATAGATAATCCTAATTAAACTCTATAGGACACATTCATAGGACACATGCATGAAATTGTGAAAGAAAAACTTTTTTTAATAATTTTTTTAATTCTTTATTAATTACACTTTATTCACTTTATATCCCCTCTGTGGTTTCTTCCCTCCTCCCATCCCAATCCCTCCCTTCCTGCCCCCTCTGCACACATGCCCCTCCCCAAGTCCAGTGATAGGGGAGGTCTTCTTTTCCTTCCTTCTGATCCTAGTCAATTAGGTCTCATCAGGAGTGGCTGCATTGTCTTCTTCTGTGGCCTGGTAATGCTGCTTCCCCCTCAGGGGGAGGTAATTAAAGAGCAGGGCAATCAGTTCATGTCAGAGACAGTCCCTGTTCCTATCACTACAGAACCCACTTGGACACAGAATTGCCATGGTCTACATCTGTGCAGGGGTCTTAGGTTATCTCCATGCATGGTCTTTAGTTGGAGTATCAGTCTCAGGAAAGACTCCTGTGCTCAGATTTTTTGGTTCTGTTGCTCTCCTTATGGAGTTCCTGTCCTCTCCAGATCTTGCTGTTTCCCACTTCTTTCATAAGATTCCCTGCACTCTGCCCAAAGGTTGCCCATAAGTCTCAGCATCTGCCTTGATAGACTGCAGGGCAGAGCCTTTCAGAGGTCCTCTGTGTCAGGCTACTGACTTGTTCCCTCTTTTATCCTCCTTCTGATGTCTATCCTCTTTGCCATGAAAGAAAAACTTTTACTCATAAAAATAAATCTCAATACACACCAATTAATAGACCATAAGTTTTGAGTTTTAGCCCAATTCCAGTCCACTAACCTATAGCATGTATCTATTAAAGACATTGGCTTCAATGTGGTTGCATGATAGTAAGTTTTAAAAACAAGAGCACAAGCCCTCTAATTTCATTAAAGCCAGGCATCAAATAGCTCAATGTGAAAAAGAGGAAAAGAAAGAACGTGGGGTGCCACTGTCTACTGTGTGGAAAAACCACCAAGGACCAGCGAAATCCCAGTAGGATGCACCTGTCAGACAACACTAAGCTGAAGACGAAACCTTAAACAGTAGACCTATGGAGGACTCTGAAGGCCTAAACTGTAACAGGAAACTCTGTACAGTCTATAATGAAATTTTTTGGTAAAAATTATTATATTAATTTCATTTTTAACTTCGATATTTTTTATTCTTTTTATCACCTAATTTCCCTGGCTGGAACTTCTAAGAAGCCATTGAATAGAAATGGTATGAGTTAATATTCTTGTCTTTTTCCTGATCTTAGAGAAACACATTCAGTTTTTCATAATTAACTACAATGTCAATTGTGCGGTTTTGTACAGATTTTCTTTCTTAACTTAAGACAATCTCCTTCTAAAATTTTCTTTTGATATAGGATGGCACAAAAGGAGAATAGAGTTTTATCAGATGAACTTTATATCCCAATTGTGATATCATTTGACTCTTATTCTACTGATATTATGTATTACACTAATTGGCTTTCAAATAGTTAATCAATCTTGCAACAAATACCAGCTATTTCTGCTCTAGCATCCCTACCATATGTTGCTGGGTAATGTTTACTACTCTGGAGCATATTTATGTCTGTATCCATGACAGATACTGGTCTGCAATGTTCTTGTGATGTTTTACATGGTTTTATAAGTATGAGACCATTGACACTGGCATTGTCAATGAACATAGAAGTCTTTCTGGTCTTGCTTCTATTTTTTGAAAGGGTTTTTTGAGACATTTTTTCAGAGTAACTTGTTAATTTTTTGGTGATCTTTCTCCATACTCTTTTGGATTCTTAGTAGGTTCTTAAAAGCTTACTATATTTGCTTTGAATTAATGGAATCCATTTTAGATTTATAGTAACTTAGTTTCAATGAGATATAGAAACATTAGTCTCATATAGCTCTGTTTCCTTTTGCTTTTTAATTCTATTATTGTATATATTACAACTATATATATTACAATCCCTACAATGAATACATTGTTATAATTATTACTTTATATAATTTTATGTTCTTTAAATAAGCTGGGAGGGGAAGAAGGGAGAGTAAGTATATATTTATAGTGTTAGTTATATTAACTTTTTTATTTACCATTTTTCTTAATTTGTTCCTGTGGATTAAAATTCATTTCCTTAGTCCAGTATAGCTTTACTACATCCCATCTTTGTGCTATTATTACCAAATATATTCTATATATTATGCATGTTCTTTTATGCAACTGTTTTTAAAAACCATTGAAAGAAAGAAAATATACATTTAAAGTGTCTCCTATAAATATGCAATTACTAGCTGGATAAATGGCGGCTCAGTAGTTAAGAGCAAGTATTATTTTCGAAGAAGACCGGAGTTTGATTCCCAGCTTCCACAGAGAGCAACTCAGATCTTGTAACTCCAGATCCAAGATATCCAAAGCCCTCTGACGGCCCTCTGTGTACAGTGGCACTCACATGCCTGTGTGTGCGCGTGCGCGCACACACACACACACACACACACACACACGCACACGCACATGTGCACACACAATTTTAAAATAGCTCTTTAAACTGAATATATATGATTTCTTTCAATTTTGTATGTGAGTGTGTGTGTGTGTGTGTGTGTGTGTGTGTGTGTGTGTGTGTCTGGAATTAATTAATATCTGCCTTAAGAAATTCCTCTAATATTTCTTGTAAATCAAGTATGCAACAGACTGCAGTTGCTGTTCTGGGAATGCTGTTATTTAATCTTCATTTGTTCAAAGATAGCTTCACTAGGTGTCAGATTTCTGGTTGACAGAGATGTTTCTCTCAGCACTTTGAAGTCACTCTGTTGCTTCTTATCCTCTGGTGTTTCTGTTGAGAAGGTCTTTGTTAATCTTACTGAGGTTTCTTTGTAACTAACAAGCCATTTTGCTTTTTCTGATTTCCATATTTTCCCTTTGTCTTCAGTGTCTTTATTAAAATGCACTTGTGTATAGATACAATATATACAATTGTATGCAATTGTATAGATACAATATACATAATTGAATTGTGTCTGCTACAAAGAGATGTTGGTGTCCTGATCCCCTGTACCTATGGATATGACATTATTTGGCTTCAGTGAAGCCTGTTTCCCTGCTGTGACCCTCAGAACCTGCACTTCAGTGGACTTAGCCTTGCATATACTGAGTCATCCTGGATGCCAATAGTTTGAACAGATACTCCTTGCATGTTTAGTTGATTTGATGAAACTAATGCCTTTGCTGTGACCAGACGCACGTACTGTCAGCTGATTGTCGCATTGCTTTTGGCAGCATTCTCAAGTACACAGTACTCCATAGTTGGTCCAATTAAAGGAGAGTCTCTTTGCAGATGTTTTTAAGGCCAAGATTTGGACAGATTTTTGTTTCCCTTGCCTCATGCAACCTCTTCTTAGCTGTTACTTTCTACGATTCTCTTCTGTTTTGTTTGTCTGTCTGTCTGTTGTCTTACATGGCTGACCTACCATTTAGTTTGTTGCTACAACAAATCTGTTTTTTCTCGGTTGTTTACCACCGAGGTCACTACTGCTTTTGCAAACATACTTAGACTTGAACCCCTACCCTGCCCCACCCTTATACACCCTGTTTCCAACAAGTTCTGTTCCATTGGGGGAAATTTTGGAGACCTCCTTCTCTTTCTGTATAAGATACCTGGGCTATAATTCTGGGGTTGAAGGCAAACATTTATATCCCATTGCTGTTGGGATGGCATCTTGCCTTATGAGCAGGTTGTTAGGCAGAGCTCATCAGTTCTCTTCTCAGTTTGCATCTCTCAGCTTTGAACCTTTATCCTACTTTGAGCTGTGGTGAGAGCAGTCAAGACTCTAATACTCTCTGGATGGCATGCCCGGAGGAGAAGGAGTCAACAGGTCCAGGCCTCTTGCAACATTCTCCTGGAATTTAGCCTTTACCATATGTAGCCAGGCGATATGCTGTGATGTGTCTCTCCTAGGAGACACCAGACCCTACATAAGGATGCTGAAAAAGAGTGGACATATTCTCAGTGGAGTTTCTATCAAATTAAACTAAAAGAAAAAAATGAAAGAGCAGATCCTAGTTCATATGTAACAGATTCTCACAATTCTTATAGAATTTTAGTATAGTTTCTTAAACAAATTATTTTCCACATATATATTTCCTTAAGACAGCTGCCAAGGGACGATGTCTTTAAAATGCTGTTCAGCAGACATTGCAGTTTCCCTGAAAAGCAGATGGACACAGCACCTGAAACCAACATTCTGAAAGTGGAGTCCTCTGCTCTTCTTGCTTCTTCTTCCCTGTGGTGATTTGAATAAGAATAGTCCCCATAGGACTATATATTTTAATGCCTAGTCCTGTGTGAGTGGCACTATTTGAAAGGATTAGAAGAATTAAGAGTTGAGGTCTTATTGGAGAAAGTGTGTCATTTGGGGTGAGCTTTGATCCCATGCCAAGCTCAGTGTCTTCTCTTGGCCTGCAGATCAGGATGTAGCTCTCAGCTGCTCCTCCGGCATCATGTCTGCCGCCATGCTTTCTGCCATGATGATAATGAACTAAACCTCTGAAACTGTAAGCAAGCCCCCAATTAAATGCTTTCCTTTGTAAGAGACATGGCTTCTCTTTGTAGCTACAGAACAGTGACTAGGAAACTCCCATGCTATTTGGTAAGCTCCTTTAGAATTGAGGCACAACAGTTAGAACCTATGTCCGCTCTTCGCCAGGGATTATGTTGAGTCCTTTGTGAAATCTTACCTCTAATCTTCTTGACTAACAAGCTAGATATTATCACCACTCTGCAGTGGAGGAAAATGAGTAAGTGCCTCGACTGAAATCTTGCTGTTAATAAAAGTTGTAGCAGAGGCATCCCAGACACCCCTCCCTACCCTCCGTTCTCAACAATGAGCTTGCCAGCCCACCATGCTGCCATTGTGTTGCACCACCTGTCACGGTGCTTGAGGCACAGATGCCAAGTGAGTGAATGAGAACACCGTGTCAGTGAGCACCAGACACAAGATGCCAACAAATATCAATACATAGATGCCTTTACTTCTTTCATATATTTTTTTCTAGGTGGCAGCAGCCTTCTTGACTTTGTTAATGATAATCGCGACATGAGGATATTCTTAGTGCTAAATTTTTATTCAACAAGGTCAGTGGGTATTTTCTAGCTACAAAGTTCAGGAAGTGCAGTGCTATATTTTCTGGAACTTCTGAACACGCTTCACTTTGAATGTGCTTCAGTGCCAGATCACAGTAGTGGTGTGTGTGTGTGTGTGTGTGTGTGTGTGTGTGTGTGTGTGTGTTACTTCATTTCTGAATACATTGTCAGTTTCGCTGTTTTTAGGTCAGCGATTTTTAATGTCATATTATTAAGAAACTCACGTCAGATAGACATTAAATAGCGTGACTTTACCCGGGGCTGCCTCTAGCAGACATATCAATCCACTGTACAGTCTGCAAGTTGAATTGTACTTTCTTTCCCAAAGTAAACTTTAGCTTGAAAAGTTTCTCTGTCTTCCTCTCTCTTGTTTGGAATTAAATTTTTATTACCCCAGTAACATGCATTTATTCTACTTGTGAAAAGTTCTAGGAATACATATTTATGTGCCTGTGCCACATGAAAAAAAAGCCTGAAAAAATGTATTCTAAACTTAATATTATGATTACCTCTGGAGATGGAAATGGGAGGAGTCCTTTAGCTGAAGAGGATGCTAGGCTTTTCTGTACTGTTTAAATATTTTACTTCAAGAATTGTGATCTTAATGCTGACACATGACAAGGTACAGATATGCGCACATGTATATAAAGTAACTCCAGCACAAGCATCCTACTGAGGATCCCCCATTTTTGAGAAATCCCTCACCCTTTCTTGGGTAACAGAGATAGGAAATTATTCTTCCTTGTGTGTGGTGTGTGTTTCCTTCTATACAATGTATAATTTGTATCAGGTCGGTCTGTTGCAGTTTTTTTGTTTGTTTGTTTGTTTGTTTGTACTTAGATTGTCTGTCCAGTAAAAACCAGCTTGATCACAAAAAAGCTGAGAAAACTGAAGGGGAGCTTCCAAAGGCCCATTCTATTACCAGAAGCAGGGTGTTGCCTTACTTGGGATTGGAGTTGAGAGCCTGTGGACCACAAATCGGGTGTGACTTCATCCTGTCAGCAGCCATCCATGCTGATTGCTGCAGTGAGCTCAGTCCCAGACCCCTTGCTCCTGTCTTGGCCATAATGTGGTAGGAAGAGCAAGGCCTTGGTGGTTTCAATCCTGCTATGCATCCTTGTCTTACTATTTATTTCTGGTTCAAGGGCTGACAGGCAAATAACGGTTTCATTGAAGTAAATCTCATTTCTGCCTCATTCTTCCACCCCTTCTTCTCCTCCTTTTTCTTTTAGAAGTCAATGAAAATGACACATGAACTACATGAAAGAATAAATTTCAGTGATCATCAGGACACAGAGGCGATACTCCGTGATTGACTGAAACTTTCTTTTCCCTCTACTAAGTCAAAAAATTTCCTCCAGTTTTCTTATGGTATTAATATGCTCTCTTTTCTCTTTCACAAGCTCCAGGGAACACCTCTCCCACGCCCATCGCCTTTGGCATTGTTGGTGATGCTCAGAGGCAAAGCCCCTCCAGCTAAACTGAGATTTGACACAGGAACAAAGTGCCAACCACTGTCCCAGTTACAGGGTGGAGTTGTCACAGACCCAGGCAGATACTTCCTGAGATAAATTTTTAAAAAGTCAGTACTCTTAAGATGAAAGATCCCCCAACAAAGGCAAGGTGAACAAGATTCAGGCCCCTTGAGGACCAGAAGCCCTTAGCTATGCCCATTGCATCCTTCCTTTAGAGAGGGACTGTCAGGACGACACAGCAGCTGGCAGGAGGTATCTTAGCAACTTCCGTGTGATAAAGCTTGCTGTAAAGAGCATCAGGAAGTTCCAGGAAGTTAAAGAGGAACAGTAAATAAAAAACAAAACTTTCTTGAGTGTCTGTTGCTTTCTCAGAAGAGAAGTGCTGGAGAAGCTGGAAGGAGACAGTGACTTATCAGCCTGGACCCTGACTTAATAATATCAGAGCATCTTCAACATTTGGGGCAGGAAGCCTGGGATTATGGCACACCAATCCATAGAATCAGGAATAATATTTTTTTCTAAGTGACTAGGACCCTCCCACACATTGAGACTTGTGGTCTGTCATCTTGAAGGCAGTCCCTCTTAAGAACTTGTCCCGTCCAGAGGGAGTTCAACGCGTTCCTAAGGAGAGGCGAAAAGAATGGGGTGACAAGAGACATGAAGAATGAGAGCAAGTCTATAATCTGCTCTTGCTCTCGTTTATTTGAAAATTTTCACACAACTTTGTAGAGAGAAGGCAGGAAGGAAAAATGTGTCAGCAATATAGTTTACAAAACATAACAGGGTGATTAATGATGATGCAGAACACCGCAAGAATGTTACTAAAAGAGATACTACAAGAATGTCAGCTAAGATATCTCAAAATGTCTAGCCTGATGAACAGATGTCTCATAGGTTCCGGAAACATAAATCTCTCACCTACGACCTTGTTGCAACTGTCTGTAACTTTCCACTAGCTGGCCTTGGCTCCTGGCAAGAACTGTGCTTTATATTAGAGAATCAGAATCTCATAGTCAGGCTTGCTCTCAACCAAGCTGGTCAAGTTTCTTGAGGTTCTTCTGTAAAGGATGTGATTATAATTAATGTTCCTCCCAACCTTAGAACACCGTGATTCTAGCTTCGAGGGGGCTGAGTCACACCTCTCTTGCCTACAAGCTCCCAAAAGACATCATTGGCTTTGACCTCTCTTAATGTATAATGCCAAAGGAGTCTCATTATGAAGGCCTTATCAAAATGATGCTTTTTGGGAAGTTCTACATGTTCCTTAAAACTAATCCTAAACACCCTTTGAGATTATTAAAACAGAAACTGAGAGTTAACTGAATTGTTGATTTAGAATTTCTAGGAAAGCAAAAAACACCAAACCAAAACAAACAAAAACAAAGGCTCTCCATCAAGATATCTCCTCGTCTACACCAAAAGGATCCAGAGAGGACTTCAAACACAAAAGCTCTTTTGCCCCCACTGGGTCTCAGATCTCGGAAGAGACACTCAAAATTCTGGACCCAGGACAGTCCCATGAGGCTCTTAGGCCTGACTTGTATGCTCTGGTCTCTCTGAGATGTAGGAAGCAGCCAGGCTGAACAGGAGTCGTTGAACTGAGAGTCACATCTTTATATCTGCTGTTCATCTCTGCTAAGGTCTGAGGTCAGAGTGTTAGAATAGGAGGGAGCCTTCCAATTAATGCCCAGGCCTGCACTTCTAAAGGAGACAGTGCCAGGGAAGTAGGATGTTTTTTCAGATTCCTTCTCTGTAAGTTTATCCCTCAGGGCTCCATTCCTCTTAATGTTCCCAGCTACCAGCACGCTTCATGACACATGATGGGTGCTCAACACCTGTGGAACAAATGAATACACATTGTGCTGGTGGCCCCGTGATAGCAGTGAAATTAGCGTACGAGGCTCGCTTTCTTCAGTCCCATCACTGAAGCCAGCACTCAGCATAGCTTTGCACATACAAATACACACACACTTGAGGCTGAACACAGGCTCACAGAAGTGGCTTCCTGCCTACTCCCAATCTGGACAGCTCTTCTTCTGGTGGCATACTCACCTTCAGGTTGAAGGGGCTGCAGTTTCCAGGTCTGCAGAGACTGTCCGTTGTCCAGTGGGTTGGAACCAGTTTCCACTTTGGAAGCCAGGACAGATGGAGCCAACAGTGCTGCCTGGCCAGAGCTGTCCTGGACTGAACAGAGACTAGCAGTGTGCAGGCAAGAAAGGTCATGGGCCACAACCAGCCCCTTTGCTTTTCCGGCCAAGTAGTGTAACATGGGAGAGGTATATGGCCTCCATCATAGACTGTGTGGTATGTACAAGAGCTGAGTGCCCAGGAGAGTGCATGAACACAGCCAAGATTCCACTTCACCACCCTTTTTTAAGTAACAGGCTGTGGGGCTGGCATTTCTCCTCTCTGTGGTTATTATCTGTTTCTTTTGGCAAAGCAAGACATTCCTGTGAAGGGCGTCGGGACCGTAAGGCAGGTCATAAAGGGTGACAAAGCAGAAAGAGTCGCCTGCAGTCTCCTCTGCCAGCAATTCTCTCGGCCTGGTTATTCATCCGCACAGAGGCGTCGCGGGCCTCACTCTTAAATGGCTTCATTCATGATGATTGACTTAGGAGATCTGCCTGCGTTTTTTTGCAGAATGTTAAGCAGGGAAGAATTTTTTCCTCCTCTGAACAAGCTATGCTGGAAGGCTCCAGTTTCATGGGGTTGAGGTGAGAGAGGCTGAAGGAAAAAAAAAATCAGCCCTTGACTGGAATGGCTTCCTCAAATGAGAATAACCACTGAATAAAGATGGTAATGAACCCTGGAGCAGCTCCATCAGGCTGAAATTGATGCCTTTGGAAATGCAGGCATATTTCTGACCAGTTCTAAGCAGCATTTAAATCCTTCAAATATTAGTTAGGGTTTGCCAATGAGATATGCATTCACTATCCTCTATTGAGCCCTAGAGAACAGAAGTTGGGAGAGATTTGAAAACAGCTTGTTGTTTGTTAGAAATTCAGTATCAGGTGTGTTTATATGACACTTTGGGGGCTGTGGAGTGTGGCCTTGTCTTTTTAATGAAATTCTCAAAAAAGCTTTGGTTCAACCCTTCTCCCTTCAAAATGGATCCCCATGGGAATCCACCACCAGTCCTCACAATGCTCTCCTCCCTGCCTGTCTTTGTTACTGTTGATGCCAAAACTTTCTGTCCCATGGAAAACCATGTGTGTACATTTCTTGATGAGAAATTTTCTTAAGCTTCCCATTAGCTCGCCAATGAGAACCAAATTCTAGACCTGGGAGTTAGCTCTGTGAGTGAGAGTTCTTGCTGCACAATCATGAGGACCCGAATTTCAACACTCAGCAGCCATGTGAAAAGCCAGATGGCCGTACATGCCTGTGGGCTCACTGCTGCGGGATAGACACAGGAGTTCCTGGAGCTCGCTAGCCACAAACCTAGCTCATTTGGTGAGAGAAAATGAGATAGAGAGTGATTGAGCAGGACACCCCAATACCCCTTCTGTGCCCTGAATGACTGCACAGGAATATTCGCACACATGTGCATATACCACACACACAGATACATACATGTATACCCATTTACCAACTACATACACACATGGGTACTATATATGTGCACCCTTTTAACGACTACATACACAGAGAGAGAGAGAGAGAGACAGAGATTTCTCCGTAGAGCAGTTCTTAACCTTGACACCAACTTGCCGTTCTGTTTGTGCCAAATTAATCTTCTCCACGATCTCTCACTCCAGCTAAGCAGGCTCACTCCTCCTATGTAACCAGTCCTCATACCTTCCAAGTTCAGTAACTCTTCCTAAGCCGTGTCCCTATTCTTGAGATGCCTTCACTTCCGTTGCTGCCTGTGATACCCCAATTCATGCTGCAGAGTCTGGGGAGCATTGAAAACTGCTGCTTATGAACTCCTTGATATGAATAAATATCCTGGTTCCCCTAACTACAATATACAGTTTGAAGAGAAGGAAATGTGTATGCATTTTTATTATATCTTCTCATCTTGAAAACCTACTGCTTTACATATTCATTCACTTTTAAAATAGCTTTTAGATGGTGAGTAAATATGTGAGAGTCAGCTTGTTGATTCTGGTCATACTTCTCTTAACCAACAACACTTATTTTCCTAAGCTAATCAAAAGCAAAGAAAGTCACCTCTTAGTCACATAATTAAAAGAAAAGATTATATAGTGTGTTATTAAGCCTTTTCCTTGTCAAAGTATTTTAAGATAATGGAGCATTAAAATTTTTGACTAAAGGTCTAAGTTTCCTGATCTCAGGAATGCTCAAGGAGTACCGGGGTGAAATGAGTAGAAAATCAGAAGCTAATGCAGCCCAAACATTCAAGACGTTGGTGGCTGTTCGGCTCAGTTGAACAGTTCTTAATCGCACAGTTAATTCAACCCTTAAAGGTCAGAGACTGTGCAACCTGGCTCTGTACTTCCCACCAATCAGAATATTAAAGAATTAATCAAATCCAACTAGAAAAGGAAACACTTCTTCTGGATTGTAAACATAGTATAGTCTTTCAGTTTGAGCTACCAAAATGAACTCTTTGTATTTTCTGATACTATTACCATAAGCTGGTGGTCTTTGGAAGTCTTTCCTTCCTTGATTACTTTTGGAGAAATGCCTCTGTTAATCATGCTAAACACTTGGGAAATGCTTCTGGAAAACTCAAAACTAGATATCTAGCTGAAGCTGGGACAATTCCAGAAACTGCAAAGGAATTTAGTCATGTCTCAAATCATGAACTAGGTTCTTGAAGAAATAGCTTTATAAATGGCTTCCCCATATATTGGGCTTTTATTCCTAATCCCCTTCCTGTTGGATTTACCCACAAGCATTTTGGGACCTGACAGTGAACAGGATTATTCAGAGATATCTCTGACCATCTCACCTTCCAGGCTCTTCTCCTTTGCCATTCTTAATCCTCTGTCCTTATATCAATAGATTCTTCATAAGAACAGTTCCAGTAAGATGGATGGATGAATAAGTAGGTAGGTACATAGATAGATGAGATAGAGAGAGAGAGCAGATACAAAAATTGTTATGTGTTCACATGACTATGGAAGCCAAGAAGTCCTACAATGCCACAATGCATGGTCAGCAATCTAGAGAACCAGTAAAGTTAGTGACATAATTCAGTTAAGGACCAACAATCTGAAATACAGGAGCTCCTACGGTCATAAAAGGGAGACGTAGATGATGTGGGGAGAGTATCCCCCTTCTATCTTTTTATTTTGTTTGGGCCTTCAGACTAGAAGGTAGATGTCCACATCAGTGTGGAAAGGGCTTTGCTCAGTCTACGGAATAAATTAGGCATCAGTGATGATCTCTGCCAAAGATGCTCTCACAGTCACAGCAGGAATAATATTTTACCAGCTTGCTAGGCAGCCCTTAGCACCATTCAAACTGACACATAAAATCAACAATACATGCCTTGAGAGAACAGCTGTGATGAGGAAACTGCTCATTCTAAAGTAACCCTTTGCCCACTTGTGTAAACAATAATCTAAGAATCTAGTCAGGCACACTGGAGATGAGAGGAAGGCCATCAACTAGTGACAAGATCTTCTGTAATAAAGCAAACAAACAAACAAAAACAAAAAGACTAGGTTGCCAATAAGGCTTCAGCTAAAGAAATTGGAATCATGGGAAATATTTTACATTTGCACAGTAATGGGTTTGAATGGCAACTGAACTTACTAACCATGGACTTCCGTTTGTTCAGCCTCTTTTTCCCTCTCTTAAATAGGAACGGTAATACTTCCAGTATTACCGGTAATTACTGGTAATTACTTTCTTACTGAATGTAACCAAACTCCTGACAAGAAACAATTTAAGGGAAGAATGGTTTAGTTGGGCTTACAGTTTGAGAGGATGCAGTCAGTCCATCCTGATGTGAAAGACGCAGAGGTAGGAGTGTGAGAGAGCTAGTCATGGTACATCTGCAGTCAGGATGCAGAGCTCCAGATGGGAAAGGGGGCTGGGATATAAAATCTTAACACACACACACACACACACACACACTGACCTATTCCTTTCAGGCAGGCTCCACCTTTTTAGGGTTCCACAGCAACCTTTAAAAATGGCTCACTGCTTAAGCACCAGGTATTCAAACATGTGAGCCTATAGGAGACATTTCATATTCAAACCAAAACAACTCTCTTGGATAGCTTTTTGAGATAAGTGCTAGCCTAGTGAAAAGGACTGGGTTATGATATGGATGTCTGGTATTATTTTTGCTTTATTTGAACTACCCCTCATAAATCACTCAGATTCTGGACCGTGGCATTCTGGGAGTGGAAGAATGTGATATTATTTGATGTGTGTGTGTGTGTGTGTGTGTGAGTTAAGATTTTATATCCCAGCCCCGTTTCCCGTGTAGAGCCCGTGTTGTCCCCTGTGAATTCACATATATACACATGTGTTTTTGAGTATGGAGCCAGACTTCCAAGCTGCACTCTCTGAAGAGATCCGAAGTTCTGTGATCCCTTCTTGTAGAGACTTTCTAGAATATGGCATTTTGAAGATTACAGACTTGTCTCCAAACAAACTGGAAAACATAAAGACAAGCCTCACAAACACTGTCTAATTAGTTCAGTAAAACCTTGCTAATTTACCCTAATTGTGGGGAAGGATCATTTGCATGCGGGAAGTGTCTGGAAGGGCCCCGCTTTAATAAATAAACAGGACTTACTAGTAATTAGTGGTGTCACTAGCTCACAAACAATCAATGTGCTCGTGTCCTTAAAAACAGTTTGTTCTTGTAAGTGGCTTGCACGTTCCCAATGTCATCTTAAAGCTACTAATGCAAAGAATGACCTGGGAGCAAAGGTCTTTTATTTTCGTATTTTCAAATAAACAACAATATAAAAATATGACCAAGGAACTGAGCTGAGATCTATTTGCAGAGAAAGGGAAAGGATGAAAGCAAGGCAGAGGGTTTGTACAGAGGACTCAACGGATTTAAATTCTAATCCTGGCCCAGTCCCCAGGCTGTAAAGTCACTTTGTCTTCCTGCGTCTTTTCCTCATCTTTTACAAGAAAAAGTTGAACTAAATGGTCTCAGTATATGTATGTTCTATCAGCTCCAGAACTCTTAGGAGCTAGTCCAACTTAGCCTCCCCAATTTAAATGCAATCTCCTCTTCAGATGCAAAGCCAACAGCAAAGATGAAAAGAAGGCAATGACCAAAGCAGGACACATTAGTTGCTTCAGTAGTTACTGTGGCAAAATACCTGTCAGAAACACTTAAGACAGGAAGGATTTATTTTAATTTGTGGCTTGAGAAGGAACAGCCTATCACAGCAGAGCATCAAGATGAAGTTCAGGAAGGCAGGATAGTCTAGACTCCTACAGTGAACCAGAAGGCAGAAACATTGCAGATGGAAATGGGGCTAGACTATAATCCTCAAGGCCTGGCTCCTAGTAACCTTTTTGCCAGCCAAACTTCATCTTTTAAAGGTTCTATAGCCCTCCCAAACAACAGCACCAGCTGGGGACCAATGGTTCAGACACATCTTTGGGGGTACATTTTATACCCAAACCATGCCCCAGACACATGTAATGGCATAGACAGATGGGACAGAGAAACTAAGGTTTGAAGGTCAGGTTTGAAGGTCCAAATAGGTCAGAGGTCAACCATGGCCAGCAAGCATCCCACTAATAATCAAAGGCCGCAGAGTCTACAAAAGAAAAATTCAAACCGAAACCAAAGCAGTCTTTGATCAAAGAAGATGAAGGAGCCGTGGACACACTCCACAGGTACTGCTCCTGGTGGTAGAAATTATCAGGGTGGAATCTAAAGGCATTTTTTCTAATTTGAGGAGATCAAGGGGACTGTGAAGATTTTCTATCCTTGAGGAGGAAGAAGAGGAAGAAAGAAAGAACAGGAGGAGGGGGGAGGAGAAAGAGGAGGAAGAAGAGGAGGGCAGGGAGGAGAAAGAGGAAAAGAAAAAGAAATAAAAAGCAGAGTAAAAAAGTCTAGCTGATTGACTGAGGCACCACGTGATGGGAGGTATCCGGGTAGGAATAAGTCCAAGTGGCAGACACTTATTTTCTTGTGGTTTTGTATTCCAGAAATGGTACAAAAGCCACAGCCAGGAACAATAATGTAAGTGGAGGAGACACACACTGGACTTGATAAGACTGCACCCCAGAAAAAAAAAAGCTGTATTCTTTCTTTTCTCCTCTAAAAATACTACTCACTCTTTTCCTTTCTGTCCTTAATATTTGTCTAGAACAGCAAGAGGATGGGTCCCTTTTGAGCCTATTTTCCAGCTATAATGGGTGTCCCCGCAGACTGTCGTTGACTTGTGGCTTTCCTCCTCCAGTCTCTTGGTAGGGAGCTTCTACATGAGCACAGACTTCGTTCCATCTCTGCGGAGATGGACTGTCCATCTTGACCTCCTCATGGAAACCAGCAGCCATGGCAGCAGCCCCAGAGGGGACTGTCTGCCTCCACACTGCCTCTCTCCTTAGTCTGCAATACACAGAGCCAAACAGTCTCATTGACCCATCCTCTCCCCCTTAAAAGCGTCATGAAGAACTAGAAAGATGCAGTGTGATGATCAAAGTTATTAACACACGCAATGATTAGATAGTTTCCCAGTATTGCTGCTTTCAGAAGAATAAAAAAAAAGGTATTTTATGACTCCCTATGGCAGTGCTTTATTCCTCCAGAGAACCCCAGACCTTAAGATAAGAAAGTACCCATTAGCTGAAGGTGAATGGTAAGGGGGAAAAATGTCTTCTAAAGGGAGACAGAGACAGAGACAAAGACACACACAGAAACAGAGAGAGACAGACAGAGATTATATACTCTTCATTCACTGGTATATAGTGATTTCCAAGTGGCTCATTGCTCTTCCTGATTCATTCTATCCTGAACTCCTAGCAAGCTCTGGGGAAAAGACATTCCTGGATACTATTTGTCTTTGGGGAGCTTCCCAGGATCCATCCTTGATCCTGATAGCTTTTCTCCTCTGACCTTGATTATTTATCTTTTCATGCCTCTAGTCCTGAGGACCTCTTGCTTGACAAAAAAAAAAAAAAAAAAAAAGCCTATTGGGAACGTCTTTTATTTTGTTCCCTAAGGTGAATCGGAAGAACATAGTTTGCCAGGGGAAGTGGTGACCATGAAACTCAAAGGCAAGGCTGTGATCCAACAGCTGTGATCCAACAGGAAGAGGGCTGGAACCTGGGAATGTGAAGCAGAAAAGACTGCTGGATTAGACAAAGAATGTGCTGGATTTGTTGACCCACAGCATACGAGAACTGAAAGTCTCAAAGAAAGTCCCAGACATATGCTCACATTTCAATTATAAAAACACTCCCAGAGACTGCAAGGGGCATGTCTGTTTCTGTGTGGAAAAAAACACAAAGCAGTGGTTTTGAAGCCAGGCATATATAGCTCCTGAGTTCAGACTCTATGGCTGTTACTATCAGTGTGAACTTGAGCCAGACCCTGAACTTTCTTGAGTCTCTATTTTCTCATCACAATCAATCTACTTAATATGGTTCTGGTAAAAGTCACATGAAAAACATGACTAGGACATGGTTTAACATAATATCTACTATTTAATGCAAGCTCAAAAGAAGTCACTGAGTAGCTACAGAGTTAGGATCACAAATTCAGGTCTCAGAACTTCTCACCTGGAGAAGAAAACTTCCATGCGTGGGGTTTTCAGTGGTTAAACTGTATTGTCAATGGCTAAATTGGTAGGAAATGCACTCCGTTAAGAAGTTTCTCACATCAGAAGGTGACATCTAGACAGTTCAGCATACTTGTTGGCAGGCTGAGGGACAGTTATATCCACCCAGGAATGGGGATGGGCTCCAAGTAACGTGTGTGGTTGTCACTCAGAACAAGATGTACCGCAATGGGACAACCAAGAACCAAACACATTCAGTCAGGAGCCATGGGATGAGAGCACGAAGTGCTACCTCCAAATCACCATTCAGGCCAGTTCCCAAGGTTTTGACTGTTTTAGTTTCCTAGTACAGGACATCTGTATATTGGAGTCCTCTCTGTCTCCTGTAGACTTTGTAATGAGGCAAGTGCAGGCAGTGATTTCCAAGTTTTTGTTCAGGGCTATGAAGCCTCTAAGCCCAAGAAGGCTATGAAGCCTCAGCTCAGAGCCTCATAGACTCCAATTCTCTTTCCAGTCCAATGGAGCCCCTATGCAAAGTTGCTCCCTGAAAGAAGAAGTGTAAATAGAAAGCTATCAGGAGGGATTTTAAGAGTTCAGACCGGGTGTGACGCAAGGCAGCAGACCCGTTGGAAAGATGCAGTCCTCCGGCCTTGGCTATGGAAGGCTGAAGGCTGCCCCCGCCTTTCTAGCAGTGCTTCTTGTGGTCGACTTGTCCCAAGGTCGTGTTCATCAGTGATAGGGATGGAGAAGTGCCACTCTGGGCTTTGTTGGCTCTGCAATTATTCAAATGCTTTGCTTCTAATACAATCACATCTCCTGGCTCTGATTATCAGAATCATCAGCATCATCTATTAATGGGCTAGGAGCTCCTCTGGGTATGCAGCGTTGAACAAGCTGCTAAAAGGTACCAAAGGCAGGCTCAAAGAAATAGAGAGGTAAGGGGCAGAAAGTGGACCAAACCAGGCATCATTCTGAGGAGCACGATATAAATCGGACTGAATCTGTTTGTGTGAACTAATCTTAAATGGCCAGGGTCTCCTAAATTCCAGAGGGACATTAATTATTCCAGGTTTCCTTTATCCCTTGTGTCTACATTACTTCAACTCGCTATTTTTAACCCAAAGTATTTGAACCTCCATTAGTTTTCCTTTTATCTCTTTTGTTAAGTAAACTTTCTCCCCAGTGAGGCTGTCTGCAGGATGGGAAAAAAAAAATTAACAGCTAGAACAAGATAAATTGGTAAGGGAGGACCTGCCTCCAAATTGGCCAGACCGTACTGTGTTTGCTGGCACCTGCACACCTGACGTTCCTCCTCAACACAGCAGAGTGGGGAGACACGCTCTGCTGGAACTGTCCGTCACCCCAGCATGAAATGTGCTCGGCCAGCCGCAGAGCTCCAAACAGCTGTTCTCCCTCCTTTTACGCATGTGCTGTGGAGCCGAAAGTAGGAGATGGCATGCCAAAAACGTCTTGGTTTCCACCAAAGACATATTGGAGGTGAGAAGGCAGACGGATGCTGTTCTATTGAAAAGCGGCTCATCAGTCTCTGAAAGGAAGAGCTATGAAAGGTTCAAATGAACCCTTCAGGGTTCCTCCACGGAAGCAGACCTGAAGCCCTGCCTCTCATTAATCTTTAATGAACAACAAAGAAAATGTGTCGCTGGCTAATTATTGTGGAGGGTGGCAGATGCTTCTCAAGGAAGGGTCCCCTAGAGTCACATCATTTAAAGGGACACTCTCAAAAAACAAAAGTTTTGAAACCTCTTCCCAGACTTGTAACATTATATCTTTCCTTTAAACTTGAATTAGGTCTCCTTCCAACATTTCTACCATTCTCTCTGTCTGCAACATTTGAACCTTACAGGTTGGGAGCACTCGGGTGACAGGACCTCAAATTCATCCCCTCCGCTCAAGAAAGTCTCTTCTTTCTTCCCTAAAGTTGAGCAGAAGGTCTTACGTGTTTTTCTTCATCTCCTAGCAGCTACCCAGGGTATCTTTCCCTGCCTCTACTTTTTTTGAATTCATTTTTCCACAGTTAATGAATTCCGTTTCATGTGGAGCTGGTCACTACTTGACTTTGAAGGTGCTCAACACTTAGCCTCAAAGTGAAAACTCATTATACATCCAGGACCTGCCACAACACTGGCCACAGACACTGCTGAACTCGGCGAAGCTGCTTGTATAAGTTTCTTAACACTCGATTGCTTTTTATTTCCTGCTCTTTAGGCTGGCTAACTTCAGTGGTCCACTTGATCAGCTTGCAAGACACCAAAATCATTAGTAAGATACACTTCTTGGTATGCTTGTCGTGGTATTTCCTGTGAGCTTTACCTGAGTTTTACCCCTGGATGTGGGTATGGGCATCCAAGGCTTAAGGTCCTGGGCTGAAAAATTGAGGGAAAGGAATAAAACAGCTGTGGGCTAGCAACCACCTCTTTCCACTTTCTGATCGGCCCAGATGTGAGCGGGCTGCCTGCTGTCACACCTGTCTCCCATGATGGACAGCGTACCCATGAACAATCAGCCCAAACAGTTCCTCATGTTGTGGTTACCCCCAACCATAAAATTACTTTTGTTGCTACTTCATAACTGTAATGAATCATAATGTAAATATCTGATATGTGCCACCTGTGTCAACTCCTAAAAGAGTCACAACCCACAGGTTGACAACCACTGCTCTAGAGGATCTTCAGAAGTTGGGCTTGGGCTGGTGACATGGTTCAGTGGGTACAGGCACTTTCTACCAACTTATGTCCTGAGTTATGTCCTGAGTTCTATCCCTGGAATCCACATAGTAAATGAAGACAACCAACTCCCACAAACCGTCCTCTGACCTCTGTATATGTATCGTGGTGTGTGCACATACAAATAGATAAACAAACAAATATCCAAATGTAAATATAAAATTTTTAAAATAGTTGTAGTTGATGACTCACATCTAACCCCAGCACTAGAAGTCTGAGGCAGGAGAATTGCTGTGCTTTTGAAAGTACAAAGTGAGTTCCAAGCCAGTCTGTACCATAAAGTAACACCCTCTTTCCAAAAAAAAAAAAAAAAAAAAAAAAAAAATCAGTCATGAGCTAAGCAGATAGGAGAATGAGACAGACACAGAATATTGATTGAGGTATTTATTCGGCAGTCTTCTCCTCAATATTCTGATGGATGTGTCCTTGACAAATTGAACACTTTTATGCAAAGAGGCAGAGTGACTGAGTCTATCCGTTTAGAAGGAATCTCTAACAAAAACATGAAAGAACTCTTGGCTTTGGGCTCTTTGTGGCTTCAGAGTCTCCCTGAGATCACAGCAGAGACAGCATCTAACACTTGATCAGTACCTTCTGAGTTGCAGGCCCAGGGTTGGAAGCTGTCTGCACAGCATCACATTTCATCGGAGGCAAAGTCTTCTGGGAACGCAAAGCTGTCAGGAGAGCTATCCTACGGATGACAGAATCATACTGTGGAAGCCACAACAGTTAAAAATTGCCACAGGAAGTGTCATAGTCCTGCACTCGGGGTCAAAATTACTAGCTGCTGTGAACCATACGCCACAGGAACTGTAACATCCAGCTTGGTAGCTGTTGGTATGGAAACAGTTAGGGGGCAGAGAGGAGAGAGATTTTAAACGTTCCCATGTGATATAAAGCGGTGGTGGGTTGAGGCTGCTGGGAATGATAATGCTGTAAGAGCCTGCAGGCACAGAGTCCAAATCCCAGAGAGAAACAGTCTGAGCATTTTCTGCACTGGTCAGACCATCATCCTAGCACCCAGGAGCTTCAAGAATTCATCTAGTTAGATTTTGCCAGGAAACTCTAAAGAAAAAGAGGTTAAATATACCCATGGGAGAATGGCTACACCTAAATTTAAAAAAAAATGGATGTAAAAACAATAGAAATGTGTTATCATCCGTGCTTTCAATGCACTCCCCTGGTTATCCTGCCTTGTCAGTCTTTCCTAGGCACATAGAACTAATACAATAGTGGTACCAGGCGCTAGGAGATGGAGGCGATTTGTCCCAAGCCACCTCACCAGTGAAGGAGCCGACTTTTGAGTTTGGATTTTCCCTCAGGAGAAACTGCTTCTCCACGAGTGTCCGCAAGTCTCCAAGGAGGCTGACCTCCAGAAATTCACAAGATGTCATGGGTCAAAAGAATCCGATACCCACAGACTCTGAGTCCTTTACCCTGCTCCCAGGGTACCAGGTACCAGCCACAGACTGTGCCTCTGGATTTTGACAGAACTCGGGCTTAGAGTTCACTGGGGAATAGTTCAGCCAGCCTGTCACCAGGCTTCCACCTACCGAGTCCACCTCTCCCTCCTTCACTGGTCTCTTGTGTAGTGAATGATGTCAGAACACAACCTGATGCCAACCTGCACTGCTCCATCATCCTGGCCCCCACAGCTGCTCCTGCACTCAGAGACAATACCCTGATTATCATTCATTATTTCTACTTCTTAGCATTAAAACCCTTTTAATATGGCACTGAAGACCATTGGGGAGTTTTAAATTTCATGTCAGGCCAGGATTTATGGGCCAGTTCTGAAATTTTACCTCTGGGCTCAATAATTGCAATTCCCTTTTAATCGTTCTCTTAGACACCTCAGTTAAAAGGCTTCAATTATTTCTACACAGAGGCCTCCTGGGACATGGGCAGTCTGAGTACTCAACTTGTGTCACCTCCATTTGGAGACCAACATGGAAGCTACGGCCATGTAGGTAGAAGACACCAGGTCTATGCTGGATTCCCAGGAAAGGCTTGTCTTCTCCAGTGGTTCTGTTTGGAGAACATGCTCCCATCCACCTCCACACTCCCAACGTCTTATAGGAAGCAATAAACAGATGGATTAGGATATACATGCTTGTTGTGAAAGCTGTACACGCCTGTGAGCATGCAGATGCATACCAGAAGTCATGGGAAATAATAAAGGACTATGATGCTAGAGCCTGGGGTGGGAGGGCAGAGACACCTCACTGTGGTGTCTTGAGATGAGGGAAGCAGGTACTTCCTGAGGAAACTATGGGATATTGGAAAGGGACTTCACACCACACAGGCACCAAGGACAGGAAAGGGTACGGACATAGCAACAGCCTGCTATGGGCTGCCTTGGCATACAGGAGCAGAAAGCAAGCTGTTGCTTTGCTCCCCAGAGAGCAAGCTGTTCACGGTGCATCGAAAGGGGCGCACACAGGATGCTAAGGGTGGGACTAGCTAGCAACACCACCACCAAGACGCGCTAGGTGCTTTGTATCTGGTGTCAGCAATTTGTGCGGCGGAAATGTGTAGCTCCAGATTACTAAGAAGGCTGAATCATAGGCCCAAAACATCTGCTGGGAGACAGTGAGCTGGTTGAGGGACAGAGATCAGGATCCAGAAAAGAGGGAGCCACTAAAGAGACTAAACCCTCCCCCACAAAAAGAGTCCAGACAGGAAGCCATTACAAAGAGTCCTTAAATATTGTGACAAAGATGCTGAAGTGTAGCTCTTCATAGGCTTCTGGCAGAGAGGTGTAGATGGACTTAGTTATCCTTAAGGAGCTGGCCACTGGGAGTTCAACCATGCTCCAGTGATTATCGTGGAAAGACAAATTGGACTTGATGGGGTTTTTTTCTGTTTATTATTTTTCTTTCTTTCTTTTTGGGGAAGGGGTACAAGGGTGGAAGAGTGGACCTGGAAGGAATGGGAAGCAAGTATGATGGGATACATTGTATTATATTGGGGTGGGGAAGGAGAGACTAATGAGAGAAAGGAGAAAAACAAGTCTCAGAGGGGGCATCTATTAAGGAGCCAGTCCCACCATAGGGTAGATATAGCCAAGAGGAAAAGACAGCCTGGGTGAGTAATGGAATGGACCCAAAAAGAAGATCATCTACCTCTCCCAAGAATCTGGATTCCTTGGCAATGGGTAGGGTAGGGCATCTTCAGATGGAGTGCAGTTGCCCCAGGGCATGCAAGATGGGTCACTGGGGCACTGCCAACATGGCTGCCTACACTTATTAATATAAGATATTACACTTTACTACTTAACACCATGCTGACAAGAGTGTGTGGGAACACTCATTCAGGCTCCACCCTGGTCCTCCGGTCCCCTTCTACAACTGTATCTCTTTTATCTCCCGAATAAGAGTCAGCTCTGGACACAGGAAGCTCCCAGGCTGTACTTTCGAAAACACTGTAGACCTCATGGCAACTTCACCCTCGGAAGCCACTTACCATGGGCTCTTTGGCGTTTTCTGCTTAGGTTTTTATTCACAATGCTGCATTGCCAGCCCGGTGGCTGCAGTCGTGACATTTATAGGCAGTGAGTATCTAAGCAGTATCATACATTCTGCGTACATCTTGTGGGAAGCAAGTGGAGGAAGATAGGATACGCCATTTCACGGGTGGTTTTTTTCCAAGCTGAAGGACTGACCCAGCCAAAACCCAGAAGCTAGCTCCTTCTGTAAAATAGCAAGTTCTGGCTTCCAAGGTCAGGTCCAGGGTCAAAAGATACTGAATGTTCAGAGATTTCTTACTGTGAGTACTCAAAGTCCTCTTGCACTCAGAAGATGGAAAGTGAAGTGGCCTTGTGCCTGAGCATACCCACCTAAGCCAGCCTAGCTCTGCTCCTCCCTCAAGTGCCTTCTCTTGTAGTACAGGCTCCGCATTTCTTAAAAGTCTCAGGTCATATTTTGAGTTAATCTGAAGTCAGATGAAAATTGGTGGAGGCAGTTTCAGCCCAGAAACTGACTCCTAGGTAAATCGCAATCTCAGGCAGTTGTTTGCTGCTCTACAGAAATCTCCTACTTGGATCACACCCTAGAAACCTAAAGCCCACACTCCACTGGTTGCTTCAAGCATAGCTTAAAGGTGTGAGCTCCTACGTAAGTCTAAGGAACCAGTGGCGCCTGAGTGGAGTGGGTAAGTTTGGTTGTCACGTTAACAGGCTCTAAAGTAAGTAGGTGACAAGTCTCTGGGCATGGTGGTGAGAAATTTTTGGGAGGAGGTTAATTGAGGTGGGGAAATCCACTGTAAATACATCGACAGAGCCATTCTGAAGGGCCAGAGTCTCAGACCTGACAGAAAAGGAGAAAGATGGTAGCTAAGCACTGCCGTTCTGTATGATCTGCTTCCTGCCTGGGACACACTGTGACCAGCTGGTCGTTCATTTCCCTTGGTTTCCTCTACCGTGATGCACCACGTCCCGGACCTGTGAGCTGGCAGAAGGCTGTGCTCTCTTCAGTTGTTTTCATCGCAGTAAGGAGAAGAGTGACTGACACTCATGCCCTACTTGTCAGTCACGAGCAAGGGCCTCCTGAGGTCACTGTACACAGGAGCCTCCCTTGGATTCGGTTCACCTGAGAACCAGAGGCAAGCGCGTAGGGAAACGCAGTGTGCTGCTTAGAGTGTGCCAGCTGCCTCTCTGTTGCTATGATAAAATGCCATCGACGAAAGCAACTTATTGAAAGAAGGGTTTGCTTTGGGCTTTAAGGCTCCAGAGGGAGCAGGTGATTTCAAGACTTCAATCAGTACTGGAGGCACTGGGACACAATTCAACAAATAGCACCACCTTTCCTGCCCTCTCTAAAGAGACAAATCAGGCCATCATTACAAATGTCACCACCTTCAAGAAGCATTTCCAAGATTTCCAGGTGGAATTCAGCTCCTCCTGCCACTTTTCCTTCTAACAGTTACCTGGTCCAGCCTGGGAACTGTATGCCTACCATGACATCAGGGTTAGCCTTGGTAAATGAAGAGCAACTCAGTAGGCAAAACGGTAGAAAGGGGACTTTAGATACAGAGAACAACACTGGCAGGAAGGACAGAGGCATAAAGCTACCTCCTTGACGTGTGCAGGAAGCCATGGACAGGAAGGACTAAGGACTGGAGAGCCCTGGTTATGTCTGAGTTTCAAGAGTTTCCCAGATGCTGGTTATAAAATGGCTGCAGAGTAGAGGCTTATGTAGCCTTCCGGGTCAGCCTTTGGAAAACAGCTCATTTTACGATGGAGCTGGGCTACTAAGAGGATTAGACGTGGTAACAGCCAAAACTCAAAAGCCAGACTTGGAACCTCTCAGCCCTGCTGTGACATCATTGTCTGTGATACTTATCATCTGTTCTGTGTAGTAGACCTCGTCACAGCACCAAGGGGCTCAAGGCCCCTTCTGTTTATCAAAGCTGGTGTCAACTGTCTCTGCATTCCTAGAGGCCATCCCATCAAAGGAGCAGAATGGGCACAGCTTGCAAAATGCAACATCAGTTCGGATGGTTCAGTACAAGTCTGCAGGCTCCTCTTTCCTAATATCCTCCAGACCCCTTGCCCTTCCATGGCTGACCACTGATTCCAGTGCCAGATTTTGCCTGTGGGAACCACAGTTCATAGCCAGGCCCGCCTACCATATAAAGTTTCAGTACGCTGGCTTGACTCGGCCAGAGATTTATGACTGACATGGATCCTCTGGCCAAGGCATCAGCATTTTGTTTGGCTCAGGGGCTTGAATTCTTTCTCAGACCAATCAATCTGTTAACACATCGAATGACATTTAGGCTGCCTCTCTGGGGAGCAAGCTGGGCTTCTGAGTGTTCACAAAGCATGCAGCAATACCGTTCTGAAGCTGGGAATCCTGGGAAAAGAGCTGCGAGGTGGTGAGGTGGTGAGGTGATGGCCCAGAATGGCTGCTTCAGCTATGACCCCACTCAGGACTCAGGGTTCAAGACAGAGGAAAACTATACTGATGGAGGGAATCTACAGAAATGACACTTGATATTTCAAGGCTGTCTTCATCTCTTTCCATATATGAAAGCAAACTGCAGGAACCAGAACTGATCTGGTTTACACTTGAAAAGAATTCATGGTGTTAAAGAGCAGGTTCCCACTGGCCACAGCTGGATGGCATGGCCACACCCCCTTGGAGAAGGAATTCAAAAAGCAAAAGAAGATGATCACACATGACTCTAATCAAGAAAATCTACCACCCACCCTGCCAGAAAGATTGTTGCTTGCTTTTGTAAAGTGGGAACCTTTATGGGTCCTTCTTGCTCTGTCATTTCTAAGATACCAGTGCAGAACGACCCATTGTCCTCTCACACTCCAGCCCCAAATCCAGCTGAGCCTCGCCCAGGCCTGCAGCCCCCATGGGAGCATCAACAGATGCAGAAGGACCTGAAGGATACAGGCCTGTTTGAAACCTAATTCAAAATTCAGAGGAAGAAGGGCTTCAGGATCAGGGCCACTATTCTCGGCCTGACATTTTCTCTCCCCCATTTGTTTTGTCTGGGTGGTCATCATCCCTTCATTTCTAGTTAAGGGAAGACTCATTTCTGAATCTTTTATGTACAGCTTTGTACAAATCACGGTATAGGAGAGCTGCTTCTAGATCATGAGATGGAGATGCATACTTGCTTAGGAATCAGCCTTCAACCTGAAATGTCTTATTTCAGTTAATAAGGAACAAATGCATGCTAATAGCCCCACTGTTTGGTGCAAGGCCTTCGCTTCCAGGGTATTCCGTGACTAGAGCTCCATATTATTTTTCCCATCAGTCACATTAGGGGCCCCTTCTTTCATCTGTTATGCTCAGCCTCGGTTTCTCCAAAGAGGAAACCATTTTAAAGCACTTTTGAAGATCTCTGGAGTTTAAGCATTTCCCTCTGATCTTTTCTGTTATTCTATTCAGACCTAATTTGACAGCAATATTTGTAGTGACTTAGCCAGTATTTCCAAAGTTTTCCACTGTCTGTTGCACCAGCTTAATGAGTTAACCTGCATGAGCAAGTTTCAACAGGTCTGGATAGATATAAGTGATGCTCAGTGGGTATAACTCAAGTGATGTGAGCAGAGGTGGGAGGGCTGGGTCCTGACAACTACTTAAACATTAGTAACTTTGCATGTAGCATTCAGGGGACTTTCGCTGAATGCAGAAGTGATATGTGCTAATCTGACAGGCAGATTGCTCACATGGTGACCAGGTAAGAAAACTTTTATTACAAATTTCCCTTACAATTGCAACTAGGAAATTCAAAAGCAGAGAGGTTGGGTAGCTGCCCTGAGGTCATATGGCCAGTAAGAGACAGAAATGAGATTATAAATCAGAAAGGCTGGCTCCAAAGTTTTTGTTCTAAGCAATATATTTTTCTCAAAGAATGGTAGGGAATAGAAAGCGTATGAAGGAGGGAAGAAAGGGAGAGGAGAGAAGAAAAGAGAGAAGGGACAAGAAGAGAGAAAAAGAAGAGAAGAAAGGGAAGAAAGAAAGGGAAGAGGAAGAGAAATAAGAAGGGACAGAGGCAGGGCTAGAAGGGAGGAAGGAGGCAAAAATAATTAAAAGAAACTAAAAGAGGCCAAGAAGCCCAAGGGGTCTTTTTCTTCTCTCCTCTACCTTTCTTCTCTCTCTCTCTCTCTCTCTCTCTCTCTCTCTCTCTCTCTCTCTCTGTGTGTGTGTGTGTGTGTGTGTGTGTGTGTGTGTTATGAATGTGTGCACATACATATTTCAGGTGCATGTATACATGTGCTTATGTATATGGAGATCAGAAGTCAATTTCATATGTCTTCCTCAGCTGCTCTCCACTTTATTTTTGGAGACAGCTTCTCTCACTTGCTGATTTGGCCTGGCCTTCCAGTAAGCTTCAGGGATCCATAGATCTCCAATTTCTCTACCCCCAGCACTAAGGTTACACACAGACACCACAGCCCCTTGCTTTTATGTGGGTGCTGGAGATCCAAACTCAGGTCCTCAGACAAGCACTTTATCAATTGAGCCATTGCCTCAGCTCCCTCATCTAAGTTCTCGGACATAGCAAAGAACAAGCAAATAACAAAACTAAGGCTGCTTAGATGAAAGACCTCATGCCACACCCATGATATTACTAGAGAAAACAAGTAAGCAATAGAAGACTTCATACTAGACCATACACTGATCGGACATTTTCCTCCTTGCATCCCAATTCTCTAATCCAAGCTGACTTAAGGGGAAAAATATTAAGTTGTGCTGAATAGTTTTTACTCGCTACAAAATGATCACGGAGTATATTTTAAGGAAAAACTGAAATGTATGTGTGTATTTCCGGTCGGATGAGATGAGGGAAGAGCTTCAGCTGGTGTCCTTTCCTCCCGTATTGGTCTAGACAAGCTCCCACTGGCTCAGCTCCTTGTTTCCTTCACGTCTTCACACGTTCAAACTGAGCTGAACCCTTGTCAAAGAGAGGGTCTGAGCAAAGACCCCGTAGAAGAACGTCAGCACTGCAGTCTGGACTGTGACAGGGTTGCCCTTCATAACCGTAAGCACCCCCACACCCCCGCGGCCTGTGTGATGGAGGTTCAGCTACTGGTCTGATTCATACTACTTTTGCCCTTCCCAACCCAGTTCGTAACCTTGTCTCTCCCAGCCAGAGGGCTCGTTACCACCTAACAGCACCGCTCTCGGGGCCAGTGCAGAACACGAAGATGGCTGTGTCTTAAAGCGTCGCTCCCCCAGCCTTATTTTCCAGGGCTAGAGATTGAAATAAAGATCTGGGTAGACTGTTTTAACCTCACGGAGTTTAGAAGGGCAGATAAGACGATGTTCTTAGAGACTGAATTACACTACCACGTGTGTCGGAGCTGCGACTTTCAACGGATGCTAATGGCATTGTTTATCCTCATATCGGTGCTGCCACTGAGACTAGTGTGGCTGCTGCAGGTAACGGATATGTTGACTCGACCTGGAAGGTAGAGAGCATTAGTGCACAGGATGAGATGTTTTTCCTCTTTGAGAACTCGGGAAGTGCCCCCAGGTAGAATTGTATAATTCTCTGATTCCTTCTTATTGGCTCTCAGCAAATGCAGCTACTGTGGGTTACTTGATGAACCATGTGCTCTTATGTCCTGACCCCTCCCTACATCGCCCTGCCCCATTACCCTCCATCCTTTGGTGCCCCCTCATCATTATCACCCAGACAGGTGATGGTTATTGTTAGTGAGTGGACATGAATTTTTAGATTCACTCAGCTCCACTACCACATAATTCCCGCCCAAGAATGTCAGAATATTGTCAGGTTTAATAGAAATATGTTCGATTGTTTCTCCTCTCCTTCAGCAAATATTGGCTGAGCATCCATGTTACTTAAGACACAATGGTGAAGGATCCATCGTCTCACCAGTCAGTGAGAAGGCAGGGAAGTGAGACACATGGATCACCACCCCCCTCTGTGGAGTTTGAAGAAAAATATTTCCTCTCACCAGACGGGACCACTGTGCATTCAGAACATATTCTCTGTGTTCAGCTTCTGCCTGGGTATTCAGGCTAGTCTGCATTCGCCATTCACCATCCCCCAATCGCTGCCTCGTTTTCACAACCCAGCCTCAAGTGATTCCTGTTATGATCAGCAGCCAGTGGAGTTGTCACTTTGCCCACCATGTAACGCCTGGCACCTGTACACTACTCCCTCAACTCCATGCCTTGTGGCTCATTATAAACTTTCATATATATTTTGTTCTCAACAGTATGTAAGCTACTCAAATTCAAGATAAATTCTAAACTCTTAGTAGCCCAATAATAATAATAAAACCTTTAATATGTAGCAATGCACCCATAAGACCTGAAGTATGGGTGGTACCTCAACAAATTTAAGTGTGAAGTAGGCAGCAAGAATCTTCTTCTGGGTTGCAGGAAACTACAGAGATAAAAGAGAGGTTTATCTGAAATGTGGAGGGACCTTTTGTTCAGTTCTGAGAAAATGGTTGGTCTGGGAATCACAACCTAAAAATAACATGTCTTCTTGTAGGGATGTTCTGACATAATTTTTTAGAGTTGTGTTTGCCCTGTGAAGACCCACTTTCATTTTTCTTTTTTAGACAAGTCAGTGAGTATGAATTCATAAATGCTAAGTGCTTGCCTCACCCTCTTTTATCTACCATCCTACCTAACACCCTTGCATATCATTAAGAAGTTGAGCTCTGAATGTTTACCTGGACCAGTATGATTCCATAGAGAAAGAGAAAGCTGAGGTCTTCTGTAAGAATAAATCCCTTGCTGAGGACCTACTGTGTGATAAGAACTTATCTTGCTACTTTGTCTGAGGCTTTCTCACAGATGTTCAGTAAAATCTAGCAAGCATGGCCTACACCTTAAGTTGGTTATATGGGGCAGATGGATTAATTGGATTGTTGGTTGGAGGGAGGGATGGATGGATGTATGGATGGATGGATGGATGGATGTATGGATGGATGGATGGATGGATGGATGAATGGATGGATGGTTGGTTAAGTGGTTAATTGGTTGACTGGTTAGTTCGGTGGGTGGTTGGTTAGTTGGTTGGTTGGTTGAGATGGGGTCTTGCTCAATATCCCAAGATGACCCTGAATTCATTTGTATGACCCATATCTTAAAAGTTAGGAAAGTGAAACCCATAGAAATTAAATCACTAAAGGTGGCATAAGTAGTAATAGGCTGTGAAGTTGAGAACTGAGTCTAAGCCCCACTTCCCACATTGCAGCAGTCAAAAACCATCTCATTTCCTATGAAAAGCTTGTTCGAGGATTTGAGAGCTGCCTCTTTTGAGGCAGCCTGATGTTGTTGTCATGCACACTGGGACACTGCACAAAAGCAAAGAAGGCACATTCTTTGTCTTGTCAACACCATCCACGGCCCTCACAAGCTACCATAAAATGTTCCTCCATTCAGGGACTAAAGGGAATTGGTGCCTTCACATTCTGAAATCATGGCTGCCAACCCTTCAGTCTCATCAGCAACTTGCCTACAGCAGATGGTGCCAGTTTTCTTTAATGTATGGACTGGTTGAGAGCATTGGGAACCCAAGAAAGTCCTTTAATTTTTATATCAGATCTTTTTAGTATTTTTTCTATGAACTTCTCATCCCACTGCCTGCCCAGTGTCTATTCTCTAAAAAAGCCTGCCAGTGGTCCCTCTAGCAATACCAAATACATACACCCTTCCCTGTCTCTGTGATCTTAGTGATGGAAATGCAAGTGACTGGGCAGATCGATCCATAGGCAATGTTGTCTCTGATTCTCAGGAAGCAAAACCATATTTTATTTGTGACAAACTCAAAGTATGACCTTTATCAAGTCTCCATTCTCTGAAAGAGTAAGACAGAGCCTCTTTGTGTAACTAGATCTGTGATTGAAGACTGATCACTTTTACCCAAATTCTATGAGATATCATTTGTTAGTTGCAGCTTCCAGGGTTTTCTTAAAATGTATCACTAGATGTCCTGTAAAATGCTGAAAATGTATAACACCAGTCAATTAAGACTCTCATAGGGAACTTTCATCTCAATGGCTACATTTTGCTAATGAAGAAACTTAAACATAAGGAGGTATGAAAAAATGTCCAAGTCAAAGCAAAGCCCAAGTCCAGAATCAAAAACTTCTCTCTGCCAGGTTAGAAATAGACCTTGGTATTCAAAACAACCCTCCTGGATTTTTTTTTTGGTTTGTTTATTTGATTGATTGATTGATTTAGAGGTTACTTTGATAGCTCCTAATTTATTTATCATGTTGCAATCACTAAGCAAAAGTCTATACTCAAGGTTTTCCTCAACAGCAACAACAAATAAGCCATGCAAAATTAGAGACACTTTCTCTGCTTGAGAATAAAATGCATGTTAGAAAAACATGCAAAATTTTAGACATTTTCAGAAAAGTGGCTCATACAAAGTCATCAAGAAAATGAGAGGCAGAGGCAGAATGGGGAACTAGAGAGCTCCAGAGAGACGTGTAGGAGATAATGGATTGTGACAGGCTGTCCATGCAATCCTTCTGGTTTCCTGAAGTCCAGGTGGACGCCCACACTGTCATATTGATTGATTGTAGCACCCATGCTAGAATGTCACCAATCCCCAGCACATGGATACAGTTGCACATCTGTTTCTAGAAAGTTCTAGGTCAGAATACAGCCTTTCTCTTTTGAGCATAAATTGAGTTGCCAACAGTCAAAACACGGAAAGTAGGGCTATCGTGAGCCAGTTTTCGGACAGCTGGGAAGTGGGCGAAGAAGATGGAGCAGGGAGAGTAGAGAGCGCAGATCTGGTTTTCACTGGGCTTGTGGGCTGTCTCTTAAACAAATCTGACCCTAGGTACAAGCTTGCCCTTTCCCAGTCCCAGCTTCCCTGGATATAAAGTACATGTTTGGCAACTACTCTGAAAGTTATTAAAGTTTCGGCAGTAAACTATGAGAGGCCAGAGAATTTCAGGCAAAAGTTATTGCATCTGTAACTCAGAAACTAATTCCTAAAACTCCTGACACATTTATCCAGAGGGCGAGCGCCAATACCGAAATGGAAATCATTGTCAAGGGCCACTGTGTACCTGGAATTAAAATCCATCATTCCTCAGAACGGAGAGCCGAGATCTGGGTAGAATACGAGAATACTCACACCTTTCAAGACCACGTTTCCTTAAAACTATAACCCTTTATGCTTCAGAAAAACATGACAAATTCTGCATTCTCTGCTCATTTGTTTTTCTTTTCCTTAAGAACTCCTTGTTACATTTTCTTTTCAAATATTTCTTCTTTTGACAGTTCTACATTTAAACTGAAAAGCCTCCTTTTCCTTATTCAATTGCACCAGTTTTATTTGGGATGGAAACCCTGCTGGGTACCGTAACTGAGAACAAGCTTTACAGCAGCAATAATCGCTTCTACAGCATCTATTGTGGGGAAACTTAATACACTTTTATTAAATGGCTGAAGACTCAACTCTAGCAATCTGAATTAACTACAGAAAAGCATAGAGATGGAACCAAAGTCCCCACTTCATTCAGCAGACATCCACTTCATGCCCCACAACCCTGCCTAGTAGGAACCCAAGACATAAAACTGCCACTTGGGAAACATCTCTGAGAAGGGTCAATGGTGCCTTAAGCAATACTGTTATCACCAAAAGTGAACCATCGCAGGGCTGGGGAATGGCTCAGCTGGCAAAATGCCTCCTATGGAAATCTAAGGGCCTGCATTTGGATAAAAGCTGGGTGTGGCACTAGTGTGCAACTTCGGCTCTTAGGGTGAGACACACATCTGCCCTGCCAATCTAGCCCAAGTCTAGGTTCAGTGACAAGCCCTGTCTTAAGGAGTAAGGTGTCCCTCAATTGAGGAGTGGATACAGAAATTGGGGTACATTTACACAATGGAACACTACCCAGCAATTTAAAACAAGGAAATCATGAAATTTGCAGTCAAATGGTGGGATCTAGAAAAGATCATCCTGAGTGAGGTATCCCAGAAGTGGAAAGACACACATGGTATATACTCACTTATAAATGGATATTAGACATATAATATAGGATAATCATACTAAAATCTGTACACCTAAGGAAGTTAATCAAGAAGGAGGACATTGGGTAAGATGATCAATCCTCATTCAGAAAGGCAAACGGGATGAACATCGGAAGAGGGAGAAAACAGGGAACAGGACAGGAGCCTACCACAGAGGGCCTCTCAAAGACTCCACCCAGCAGGGTATCAAAGCTGAGACTCATAGCCAAACTTTGCAAGGAATCTTATGAAAGAAGGGGAGATAGAAAGACCTGGCGGTAACAGAAGCTCCACAAGGAGAGCAACAGAACCAAAAAATCTGGGCACAGGGTTCTTTCCTGAGACTGATACCCCAACCAAGGACCATTAATGGATATTACCTAGAACCCCTGCTCGGATGTAGCCCAGGGCCGCTCAGTGTCCAAGTGGGTTCCCTAGTAAGAGGAACAGGGACTGTCTCTGACATGAACTCAGTGGTTGGCTCTTTGATCACCTCCCTCTGAGGGGGGAACAGCCTTGCCAGGCCACAGAGGAAAACAATGCAACCAGTCCTGATCAGACCTGATAATCTAGGGTCAGATGGAAGGGGAGGAGGACCTCCCCTATCAGTGGACTTGGAGAGGGGCATGGGAGGAGCTGAGGGAGGGAGGGTGGGATGGGAAGGGAATGAGAGAGGGACTACAGCTGAGATACAAAATGAATAAACTGTAATTAATATATATATATAAAATAAAAATTTCAAAAAGAAAAAAGAAGTAAGGTAAAGCATGTTTAAGGAAGATGCCCAGCATGTGTTGTCACTTGAGTTTTTGATCTTAGCCATTCTGATGGGTGTAAGATGAAATCTCAGGGTTGTTTTGATTTGCATCTCTCTGATGGCTAAGGACGTTGAACATCTCTTTAAGTATTTCTCTGCCATTTTATATTCCTCTACAGAGAATTCTCTGTTTAGCTCTATACCCCATTTTTTAATTGGATTGCTTGATTTATTGCTTTTTAACTTCTTTAGTTCTTTGTAGATTCTGTATATCAGCCCTCTGTCAGATATAGGGTTGGTGAAGATCCCTTCCCAGTTCGTAGGCTGTCGTTTTATTCTGATGACAGTGTCTTTTGCTTTACAGATGTAGCCCATGGTAGCTCAGTATCCAAGTGTGTTCCCTAGTAAGGGGAACAGGGACTATTTCTGACATGAATTCAATGGCTGGCTCTTTGACCTCCCCACTGCCCCCCAAGGGAGGAGCAGCCTTGCTAGGCCACAGAAGAGGATTTTGCAGCCAGTCCTGAAGATACCTGATAAACTAGGGTCAGATGGAAGGGAAGGAGGACCTCCCTATCAGTGGACTTGGAAAGGGGCATGGAGGAGATGAGGGAGGGAGGGAGGGTGGGATTGGGAAGGAATGAGCAAGTGGGCTATAACTGGGATACAAAGTTAATAAATTAACTAATATTAAAAAATAAAAATTTAATTAAAAAAAAGAAAAAAGGAGCATGCCCAGTGTCGACCTCTGACCTAAACACACACACCTATATGCCCCTACATGCATCCACACAGACACACAGAGACACAGACACACATGTAAAAGAAAAAGCAAAGGCATGAAAGAAGGGGCAGAGTAGGCTATTAGTAAGTAAAGCAGAAACGGACCCTCAGCCTCACTAGGGCGGATGGAGAATACGCTCTGACCTTGATGGCAGCCATTTAGGCAACTGCACAGGGTAGCTTCACACCATCACGACAGAGAAGAAAGCAGAAGTGATGCCCACTTCCTTAAAAATGCAATCGGCGAATGATAACATCACTTATGTGCTTATCGCCCTCAGGCGTGCATGGAGTGGGAACGGACAGTCACAGGCAGGTAGAGTGGTGCCAGGTGTGTAAAATGACAGCTGAGGCTGTACACTGAGGTAGTGAGGATGCCCATCTCCAGGCAGTGGACGCCTTCAGTTATTTGAATTGTCTGAACTGCTGGAAGTTTAACTTGTTTCATTTTATTATTTTGACAGTGAGCATCGCTTTATATTCTGGCGTGAGGGGTTAAAAGAAAAAAAGTTAGTCATCCCCCACCAATTCCTTGCCATTTATGCCATTTATGATACTTCAGCTCAACCTGGTAGTGAAAAGACATAGACTATTGTAATATGATCTCATTGTTATATACCCAAGTCAAAAACCTCTAATTTATATGCTTTCATTTATCAAATTATATATTTTCAGTGAAAGTAATTATACCTCAATAAAAGTGTTTTTAAAGTAATTTCCATTCATCACAGAATATTGTTTAAATATACAATTATAAATGAACATATATTCTCTACTTCCCTTACTCCTCTCTCCCTCATTCATATATATAAAATATGTGTGTGTGTACTGTGATTATATCTGAGTCAATGCTGAAAAGGAAATTGGATGTTCCAGTAAGTGACAGGAGGCTCTCCCAAGAGGTTAATAACATGAGCACAGCGTAAGAATCCTCCTTTAGCTGGTCCTCCGCTCTCTGGCAGCACCAGCCTCTGAGATCATGGGCCGATGCAGAGCTCCCCATCCAACCTGCTTCCATCTCCTGCTGCTTTCACTGTTTCTCAAAGTCCATGTCAATCTTAGATACCTTATACTCCCAAGTACATGCGTCAGTGCACTTTAATTTTGCTGCAGTAAATAAATAGTCCTCACTAGCTTCCCATAAGTAACCGCACAGCCAACCTGAAGATTATGAGACTTTGGAAGCAGATAACACACCCAAACCAAGTGTTGTTTCAAAGAGATAATTATGAATAGGCCGGTAAATTTTCAGAGGCCGTTCCTTGGCTCTGCAGCCAGGTGATCTCTCGTATGGGTGTCCTTCCTCTAGGAGACTAGTTACAGAACTACTTCAAAGATTTGCGGTTGTCTAGAAACACCACTGCCAACAGTGAGTTTGAGAACGGGCTTTCTGAGTTCGTGGGGCAAGAATGGAACAGATGTTAATATATTGCTCTCATGGTCCCTGTCCTCGGTACCATTACCGGTTCCATCTCTTGGTACCCACTAAGAATGTGATACCTAAACTCAGGGCAGAGAAGTGTCCCTCTCTGCACATAGGGCCAGCTTCTTATTGCTGTTGTCTTATGCTTTTCTCCTCTGCCTTCCGACGCATCCAGCTGGACAGTGCTGCATGGAAGAATTGGGCGCCCACAGAACCCATTTCGAGTGGCCCTGGAATACATCTCCAGCGGAAACCGGAGCTTGTCTGCAGTGGATTTCTTTGCCCTGAAGAACTGCAGTGAAGGTACCCGAATCTGCTTTTTCCTGTCTCTCCTCTGTAGCCTGTCTCAAATATATCGATAATTGTATGTAGCTTGAATACAAAGAAGTGATTAGGGCCTGATTCTGAACATTAACCAGTGCACCATAGCCCAGGCAATCTATTTCCAAAGAACTCCAGAATAAAGTTGTATCTACTTATCTTAAAACTTTATCAAGTGGAATGCAGCCTTCCTTAGACAATATGTTAGCTTCATGTCTTTGGTGACAAATGCTTCCTACTACTAAAATATATTTTATTGTGAACAAAGCATAAATGGATATCAAGTAAATAGCATAATACACCAATCCCCATCTAGAAACCTTAGCTCAGCTTAGCAGTTACCAACATTCTGTCATCTTGCTTCACCTACATCTCTACACCCCTTCAACCTCCCTCTAACTTAATTATCATCACTCTTTGGCTTTTTCTGGACGCAAAATTTACAACTAAGTATTTGCATTGGTTTTATCTGGGCTCCTCTTAACAGACAACACGGGAAATGGTTAGATGTGAAACTTTAGCTTATTTTTGTGCAAGCCTGATGGGCAAGGCCCACTGTGACATTGAATTTCTTTTGCATAAATGCCACATTGTGACTTTACCTCAAGGTAAGCTTTTATTTTATTTTATTTTTTTAATATACCTTTGCTTCCAGGAAACCTAACCAACTGTAATCCTCCACCATAGTACTCAGGTTGCTGCAGGCCTTTGATGAGCTTTTCTTCTTCCCTCTGTAGGGTTTGCCTTTCCTATTCTGGTTTGCAACCTGCTATTTTGTATGCATATTCAATTGAGCACTGTTTCAAGTCTGAATTGAAAAGAGATGGACACAAACTATCGATAGCTGGGTGAGACTGAGCACCCCTTGGTTCATCAGAAGTCTACTAGAAGCATCCTTTGTTCCGTCCCAGATCTGCTTTCAAGGAGTCACTCTCATGGTTGCTCTGTGGCTCCTGCCCCTGTCTCTGCTCAGAGCTCCCCGGAAGGGCACTCACCTAAGGAACCTGTGACCAGAGCATCCTAAGAATGGAGCATGAGTAGGAAGGAAACTTATGGTCCCTTCTAGACCTTAATTCTCGATGCAAAATGTTTGTGAGCAACAGAGGGTCATCTGTTGTGTGTAGAAGCCTGGATTTGAACCTTGTGCCTCTTGCTTGTGAGGTGGGACAGTGGCTCCCTCTTCTTTCAGATGCTCCCCATTCATTGATAGCTTTACAAGCACTTTACAAGTGAGTGTTTTTACCGTTCTTGTTTTAGTCAAAACTGATTTCTACGTGAGGGCGAGGGAACTCATCCCTCTGTGGTAGACTGGACTAGTTACAGTGGGAATAGTGGTTAGCCTGTGCCGTGGGGCGACACACGGGAGCACGTGGTTTGAGCCCGGAGTGTGCGTGAGAATGTTTCCACCCTTGTGAACTTAAGGATCCATGATGGTCTCTGGACACACCATCAGGCTTCTCAGATTTCAAGGGCCTGTTTCACTCAAAAGGCATCCTCTGTTGCAATGTAACCAGTTAACAGAAATGTCACCCAAAAAAGGCGTCATTTTTCACAAGTGACACAGTCCTATTTGAAAAACATTAAGAAAGAAGATAATTGGGAAAAAAGTTCCGGATATCAGGCCCAGCACAAAAATACCGCCAATATGACAGGCTCTGCAAAAACTCTTTACATTCTCAAACCAAGAGTTTTGGCCAAGTACAGGGGTGTTGCGTCCCTTGCTTTGCAAGCCACTATCACCTGGGGAATTTCTTCCCCTGGGGCCTGTGTTGCATGGCAGTGAATCTGTTGTACAGCTTGTCTGTTTCTCCATCCTTGCAGAAGCTTCAGTAATCTTTCGTGATTCAGAAAGTTTCCTCTACAGGGTACTGCCTTCTGCCTCTTCTTGGTCAGGAAACCTGAAGGATGTGGAGGGCCTTATGGTCTAGCCACCTTTCTGTTTCTAGGTCTGGAGATTCCAAATCTAAGAACAAGATGGTCTTCATGGGGAAACAGTTGATCTCTGCACTTTTTTTTTTTTTTCACCAAAAACACATTAGCTACCAAGGCACGCCATGGGTCCGGTATAGAATTTATGAGAAAAGAAGGCAGAGAACCGTGGTGCCAGAATGTTCTGAGCACTTTCAGTCTTCTCCCCATAATGGAGCAAATTCTAATGATGTTGACAAGTTTCAAACGTAAGAGACATCTTAAAAGCTCAGTCATGTGTTTATGATCAAGGGGATTTAGGATTTGCTTTCGTACATTCTTAAAGCCTACATGATATAGGCAAATACTTGTGTTTTCTGGGGCCGTGGCTTTGGCTAGGTCATGAAGGAGAGAAGGGGAAAGAAATGGTGTCTTTACGAGGTGGGTAGAGCTGAAAAACCTGCTAGCCAGGGCTGTAGATGGGTCTGCAAGGTATCCAGTGTATTACCTAATTGTAACTTGATCCCCCTCATAAAGAGATACAGATAAAGTTATAAAGAGAAACACAGCTAAATAACAGTATACCTCTGTTTTGGCCCCGGTGAAGAAAAGCACTCTTTTAACTCATCTGGGAAGGCTGGCAGATGATGGGTGCAATTCTTCCTGCATCGAAGACAGTATCTATCTGTGGTGTCTTCAGGAAGACTTACCTATTTACCTGTTTCTTCCTTAAATATTTACATCTGTTACAGTACGTACACTTAGTAGATGCTCAGTTAATACTCACCAGTGTATTCGCTAAGGCCAAGTGTCCACCCTCCTTCCTGTCTTCCACAAGATTTACAGTGATGGTATAGAGCAGGGACATTTCTCATCTCACAAGCACGAAAACTGAAAGTCACAGGTGTTTCAAAAACTTGCCAAAAATCTCTAAATCACTGAGCCAAACTGGATCCAGAGTTGATTGGATCACAGAGCTATTGATTCATCTCTGACACTCTCTTGCCTTTGTAGACGGTACAGATGCTGAATTTTAATTTATTACCAGATGCTTTAGAATTTTCTTGACTCCTTCTTGCTCCTCTGAGCCTTACACCAAATTGACCAGAACATTGATCTTACTGCCACCTTGTAGTCTATCTGTGCCCACATAGGTGCTACATTGCCAACTCTTGTTTGTTTGCTTGTTTGTTTCAAGACAGGGTTTCTCTGGGTAGCCTTGGTTGTTCTGGAGCTTACTCTGTAGGCTGGCCTCCAACTCAGAGATCTGCCTGCCTCTGCCTCCCCAGGGCTTGGATTAAAGGTGTGTACCACTACCACCTGGCTGTGTTGTCGACTCTTGAATTTACCTGTTAGACTTCATTTTTTTTAAGCCCCATGCCTTATTTTTCTTATACCCTTTATATATACTAATATGAACTTGGGCATCAACAAGGTAGTCTCTCTAAGACCTGGAGAGACAGGAGCTCCACAAGGAGAGCAACAAAATCAAAAAAGGCACAAGGGTATTTTCTGAGACTGATACTCCAACCAAGGACCATTCATGGATATTACCTAGAACCGCTGCACAGATGTAGCATCTAAGACCATCATCCATCTTTCTCACACTGCAAACCACCGTATTCCCGTTCCTTGTGGCCCTTTTGATGGGATGTAGGCACCTCCTTATCTTCTCCCATGTCAGAAAATAATATGAGAACTGTGCTGGACTTCCTTGCTTAGGAAATGTGATTGATAGCTACTGAAATTCTGCTTGGAAGATCTTCAATTTCTGCTTCTAAATCTAGCAGTCATGTCCCAATTTGTCATTTGGGAACTCTAACTTAAGGTTCAATACATTGTCCTTAATTTCATTGGTTGCTCAAGGGAGCAGTTAGCACAGTGCTAAGCACATAGGAAACGTCATATAAATGCTGTTGACAGATTGTTTAATCAATTGATTAATAAATGCTGATCTTGTTTTATAGCTTCAGGCCAGTGCAGTGGACTACTTCCAAAAGAAGGTAGCTGTGAGTAGAAATTGCTTGGAATTGGTGTTTCCCAGAAAAACTAGTGAAAGAGCAGTTTATACATTCAGTGTGACTGGGAGGGACATCAGCCTCCAAAGGCACCCAGATATGGGCTCCCTTATCCCATTCTCAACAAGCTTTTCATTGGCAGACAACCTAGAAAAGGCCACTCCCCAAGGCCTTCCAGCTTTAGAGAGACTCACACATACACAGAACGAGCTGGACCAGCTCCTTGAAATGGGTTTACCAGAATCCACACCACTCTGAGGAGCTCATACGGTGCACACTGTAAATGCTCATTTAGTGCCTCCTCCAGCCAGGCCCCACTCTGTGTATGCACTTCTATTAGTTTCCCTCATCCTCTCTCCAGTGATGAAAGCTGTGTACCATTGTTATTACGTCTGTTATTTGGATGGGGGAAATTGAGGACCAGAGAATTAAGCCATTACCCCCACAGTCACAGCTGATAATTGGATTGGAAGCCATCTGGATCTTAGCTGCTTCCTAAGGAAGGTCGCCACTGGCAGGATGACAGAAGGCATCTAGGCAGCCTCCTCCACTGTATGAAAGTATAATGAGCAAAAACCCAGAGTTTCCTTGGAAAGTGATGTATTACATTACTGACCAGTCTAATGTACTTTGTCCTTCCATCTTCTTTGATTTCGGTGTTTCTAAGGAATTGATTCAGTATTTCCCTCACCCTTCCTAGATTGGTCAAGAGCCTTTGAGATGCACTACTACCTACTGGTCAAAATGAAAACAAAGAGCTGCAAAGGACTCACACATGTGAAACAAGGAGCTGTGGATGACTCCATTGTGAGCCTAAATGCATTTTGTTCCCAGTCATCATGATTCCCCTTCGCCTTCATGAATCTACAAGAAACACATCTGAGATTTCCCAGACCTTGGCCATGTTCGAGTCACTCAGATTTCTCAACCAAATGCAGTCTAGGTCCCTGACATTCCTGAGACCAGTCCTGACCTGCTCATCATGGAGGGTGCCATAAGCTTTACCCACAAGGACTTACTTCACTGACCCCACTAGCTCAGAAAGGAGAAGGGATCCAAGAGGACAAACTCCATGTTGAGAAAACAGTTACCTTGAAACACACATCCTCAGGGTTGGAGATGTGCAGACACCTTCCCTTCTCTGGGATTGCTGTGTGGTTACTTAACTTACAATCATGGTTTAAAAACTGAACCCTCATGTGAGAGTTTTACCCTGGCTAGTTTATAAAGTTACATGTGTAGAGCTGCCTTGCAAAAACAAGGACCAGCACCACTTCTTTCACAGATTGGCATGCCCCAGAATGAGGCTACCTAAAACACAAGCTGAGAACCGCTAGACAGCTTGATTTTTCAGCTCTTCCTTTGTCTAGACTTTTCCAATCTCTTAATTCTTCTTTCAAATAAAATATGAAAGGCCAAACCATTGTTGCTCCATATCTTGTTGGAGAGATCAGGACTAAGCAAGAGAGTTGAATATTTAGGAGAGTGGACATCTTTATGAGGTAAGCTCTTTCCCACGTGGCTCATTCCTTAGCTGTGCTGGCTACAGAGTTAATGTGAATGCTCTCAGGAAAAGGTTGGTGATTTATGCCAGCCTCCCAACCACCACCAAAAATGCATGATGGTGGGGAACATCCTTTTTAGCCCAAGAGGGGATAAGAAGAAGTGAAAGGAGCCAAACAAACAAGTTCATATCTTTGGTCAGACATGTGAAACCAACCAGAGTCTGAGGTAGGCTCCAAAATCCAGCTGGGCAAAATGAGGGATGACACCATGGGCTCCTGGCAGCCTAGCCCAAACTGAGCATTTCGTGTTCCAGAAACAAGCAATGCCTCAGCAGGGTCCTCGGTCCATGCTTATAAATGGAGATTACAGTGGTGTTCTGTCTTGGGGTGGGGCAGCAGAAACCTGCCCCCCCTTTTCTGCCGAAGACTCATCATCTATGCATCCACTGGTCCATCTGCCTGTTCATTCAACAGACATTTACTCAGAAGATAGAAATCCTAGCACCTCCTGACCCTAATATACAATTGTTTTTCCTATTTAGGGCTGAATTTGATATGGTGGGTTTACAATCTTCATTCTGCTTTGTACAGAAACTGCTCCCCAAAGGGCATCCCTGCTTATACTTAATTTGCACCGACGATACCAAGAAGGTGTTCCATTTGCGGAGATGCCTTCCGCCAAACTAACTCCAATGTTGCTCTCTCACAAAGATCATGGAATCAGCACTGGGCCAGCACTCAGAAACCCCAAACCTAAGTCCCCTCTCCCACCTCTTCATTTCCAGAGACTAGTCAAGCCTTCAGATCTGTGAGGACATTAAAGGTCTCCTCCTGAATTGTCACAATGATTGTTTTTTAATTGAAAGTGGGAATAACAATATGTCAATAGTTTTCCTGGCACTGACCTCATCCTGAGTGTCAATAAGAAACTGACTTAGAGATGCAACACAAATGATGCCAAGGGCTGCCTAACTCCTCTGCTCCCTGCCCCCCACCCCTTGCCTGAGCCAGTTAAAATGAACTGCTCTCTCCTTGCATCGCAGTTTCCCATGGAGAAGCTACCATCCACAGGAACAAATTGGCTCTTTGGATGCCCCCTGCACAGCTTGGTGAGATGAATAATGGCCAGATGCACAGTAGGTGATGAAAAACCACATAAAACCAGTCTGAGGTTCCACCATCGAGGCATGTCACCTCGAGGGACTGAGTCAAGTCTGGAAAGATTGGGCCTGTTCCCTGGAATTGTACAACAGAGGGAAATTGTAGTCACAGCCTTCAGAGAAACCTATTTGTAGCTGATGAACCCTATTTTCAAAACACTCCTTCTTAAGTTTATTTCCAGAACCTCTTACCTTTAATTTATCAGTAGGCTGAGTCACTTAAAAGTAAGCATTAAAATTAGGTCAGGCTGGGGAGATGGCTCAGTCAGTCAAGGACTGGAACCTTAGTCCAATCCCTATAACCCATATATGAATAAATAATAATAAAGCAATAAAGGGTATGGTAGTACCTGCCTATAATTCCACTACCGAGGACTGGAGAGATGGCTCAGCCGTTAAAGGCTAGGCTCACAACCAAAAATATAATTCCACTGTTGAAGAAGCAGAAACAGGAAGGTCCCAGGGGCTCACTGGCAAGCCAGGCTAGCCAAACCAGTGAGGTCTGGGTTCAAAGAGAAACCATCTCCAAAAGAATAAGTTAGAGAATGATTAAGGCCAAGACCCATGGGCTCTATGTGCATGGACCACACATTCCCTCCCTGTCCCTGTCTCTGTCCCTGTCCCCCTCTCTTACACACACACACACACACACACACACACACACACACATACACAGAGAGAGAGAGAGGCACATAGGTATATGCACCATCTACACAGTGACTCATACATATATGCACACACACATAAGTCATTATTTCATCTACTGAAATGATGGCTATTCATCATGGCTGTTGAAGCCTCCTCACACTTCCCAAACACCTCCCCAAACTCAAAGTTCCTTCTCTCCACACTTCTGCAGCACGGCCTGTCCTCTGCAGTACCACGCTTCTTTCAGAGCTCAGCTGAGATACTATTTTCTGTCTCACTTCAGAATTATGTTTCCATGCTCTTCTATTTTAGAACAATCCACTTCTCTGCAGAGTTATTTATATGTCTCACTCAATAGATGCTAACTTCCTAGAATCAAAGTCTTTTTTTTTTAATCCCTGTGTCTCAATTAGCAACCAAGAGTGCTGTTTTCATGGTGAGTGCTCAATAAAGGTTTGCTTATCCTAATGTAGGAGGGAGATTATGGGCTTTTAAATCAGACCAAATGAGTGCAGAAGCTCAGCTCCGTCGCTTACCACCTTTGTGAGCTTGGAAGAGTTTCTTAAATCTATGGGCTTTATTTTTTTTCATCATTAAATGGGCTAATAATACATAATTATAGCTTTGTTGGGAGATTAAAACAGATATTGTGTGCAGAGCTCCTAGCCAGTGCCTGGCATGATAAATACCACCGCCTTCTCTCTCAAACGTCCCTTGACTAAGCTGAGGCTCCTCATTCTGGAAGAAATATACAGAAAAATTCTGTATAGCTGTCCCTGGGGGGTGTTTGCTGAGTCCCACCCACTTTCTGCCTTCCATCTGCGCCTTGTCCGAGCCATCGGGTGGAGGGAGAGCTACCTTATTTCCAGCAGACTCTAATAGCCTAGATCTGCTTTGTGATTTCAAAGGCAGCTGCTCTGCTTTCCCCCACAAACGGTGCTTCAACCTCTGATAATGTTATTTTCTTTATCACTTGGTGACCCAGTCTCTAGAAGCCATTGTGCTTTGCAAAGAACTAATATTGTTTAATCCTGTGGGAACGGTTGAAAATTGGGGAAACCCTTAGACATGCCGCTCACATTGCTTCTTCCCATCGGACGGGAATCCAAAGCAGCCAGGCAGAGCCAGGCCATAGAACCCAGAAAGTCTCTTGCTGGCTTCCTTTTCCCCACCAGTGAACAGCTACTGTTGGCAATGACTTCCTTATGATCACTAATAAAGCCATTCGTAAGTGCCCATAGAGCGCTTAGATACAATAACGATCGCTTGGGTTACTGTTTTAAATACTGAACCATTGAAACTCACCCTGAAGTGGAGGCTAGATCCAAAAAGGGTTTTTAAATATAAATAAATAAAGAATGAATGTGCTGAGGTCACGGTACTCCCAGAAGAAAATTACTTTCAAATTGCAACTACATAAAAGAAATAATTGAAAAGATTAATCACACTAAAATAATTGGTCTATTTTACAAGTAATTTGGAGCACTACTCCGTCATTGACACCGATGTCTAGTAGTAAAATAGTAATGAATTTCATTCTCTGACTAATGTATTTATTTTATTAATGGTACTAAATGGTGTTGTTACTGCTTATAAATATTTCATAACTTTTAATTCATTAAAATGTTCAAGGAATTTCCAAAAGTATTTATTAGTTTTAAATCGGCCTTAGTATTCAATATGCAATTGCCACTCTGTCTTGGCAATTAAAAAAATTATTGTTTGGGGTAATAGAATTCTCTTTGAAGGTGGAGGATTAATCCCTAGTTATTAATGAGACTAATGCACCAGCTAGTGATGAATAAGGGACTTGGGGATCTATTTCCTATTTAGGTCACCAAGGATCCCATACAGCCATTTCTTAAAATCTGTGACTATGAGGTGAATGGGGACCAGAAAAGAAAAAAACATGTCAGTTCAACCTTGATTTCAACCCATCACTTCTCCCACGGCCACTGTCTCCCTTCAAACAGTGGATAATAGCAGAATCAAGCATTTCAACCCTACCTCTTTGCTCCTCTCGTTGTCCAAAAGAAAACATAATGACAAAGTAACACATCTCAGAAAGAGAGGGAGGAAGGAAGGAAGGAAGGAAGGAAGGAAGGAAGGAAGGAAGGGAGGGAGGAAGGAAGGAAGGAGGAGAAAGGGAGGGAGGAAGGGGGAGAGACGGAGGGACTGAGGGAGGAGAGAAAACATAGCTAGCATGCTAGTACCCAAAAACAGTAGAAAGAAAAGCATGAGATGCAGCAACATGGACGTAGGATCTGAATACGGAAAACATGGGTCCGATTCCTCAGTCACGTGGGCACTACCTGAGTCATCAAAATGCTGTGTATCTGTTGTCCTAGTGGCACTGGGTGTGAGAAATGAAGATGGCAATGTGTACTTCGGTGTCCATGCGAGCAGCGATTGTGATCATGTGTGTCCCACTTGACATGATGCCTGGAACTACTGAGTTAGGCCTACCCCTCCCAACCTCCAAAGGACATCATGGTATTGTTCACTCAATGGCTTTGGCATTGAGTAGGAGAAAAGGTGAACCAACAGAACATGAAGGAAGTCTGTTGGAAACTCCACGAAGAAAGGCTGGATGAACTAACATAAGGCTGAGAACAAACTCTGTCTGCTTAGTGTCTCTAAAGGTTCAGCTTGTGAAAATGATTCAAGGAATCATGCCATGCAATGAGGACCGAGAGGTAGGTCAAGTGCCTCATACTCGGATGTTGTGCCTGTGGGAACATGCAACCTCCCTGAGCTTTGACTTTCCGTTTAGGCAATCACACTGGGAAAACATTCAACATTAAGATCACCAGGGCTACATAGTTAATTCCACTGCAAACCACAGACAAAGTGTGAGATAAAGCGTGAGCATTGAAAGACTTTTCTTGTTTTTAGCTGACTTCCTCCCACTCCCTGGCATGTGGGGAATATCATAGGGGATATTTGGGAGGCAAGAGGTCACAGGGATATGAGTGGGAGAAGGAGACACATGGGGCCTCCTACTCCTGTGTGCAAAGCTGGGTCTAGAAAGGAAGATGTTTTCTCAGGGCAAGCCATAATCAGACAAATGGTGAACAGTGACTCAAGATGACACTAAAGACCTCCCAAATGAAATAGAGGTGCATTCAGTTCCCAAACAGCACGAAAAGTTCATAGTTAGACTCACCAAATACTAGACTTTTGAAATCCCTTGTGCATTAGCTTGAAGTGTCTTGTGTGTATGCACGTGTATGACTGTGTATGTTTATACGTGTAGAGGTGCATGTTCTTATGGAGACTGGTGGTCCCACTGAGCTGTCATTCCCTGTGATCGGTTCACCTGGCTATTTTAAGTATGTCTCCCATTGGTTTGGGAACTCACCAGTTAGACAAGGCTGCCTGACCAGCAAGTCCCAGGAATCCACCTGTCTGGTGCTGAGCTTGCAAGTTCATGCCACTACACCCGGCTCTTTTCACCTGGTTTCTGGAGCTCAGATTGACATCCTCATACTTGAGAAGGCTTACCCAGCTGAGCTATCTCCTAGCACCCTTAAAGTATTTTAAGTCTCCCCAAGGATGGAGTTGGTGTGACCATTAGTGCTGTTGGTTTGTCAGTTGGTTGGTTCGATGGAGGCAAAAGAGGTGGCTACTGAACCTTTATCTGACCATCCTAGAGATACGTCCTACCTCAGGGCCCCGTCGGCACTCTCCACAGCCCTGCAGACCTGGGAACCAAACGTCAAAATCCTCAGGAGTGGAGGCCCTATGGCTGGAAGTGAGAGCTTTTTGCTAGCTGACTGTCATGGTTAGAAGAGCAGGAAGATGCACTGCTAGAATTTGATGATTTTTGTTTGTGTCCAAACAATGGATGTTTTCAAGGCTGGGCAGGCTCTGTTGTCAAGTCACGCTGAAAACATGAGTTTGGGGAGTACTACATTGCCTTTCTTATTGTGATCTATTTGGAGGAAGAAAATACTGGGAGACAGTTGTTGGGTGGCTGCCCTGAAGGTCCCTCAAAGTACAGTGTACAAGCCACCAAAGAAATAGTGTCTGATATCCCTCCCTCCCTCCCTTGGCACCAACCTTCTTGCTTCCACAATCAGCTTTTGCAAGGATGGGAAGTCTTTGGGCTTTTGCTGCTCCTGCATCTTCATTTAGCTCTTAGCCAGCATTTTGTGACTGTAAAAACGGTTAACAAACATCGATTAATTACCCCTCATTAATCATTCATGCAACTGGTAGACTAGGATCATATCTTTTCCTTCAAGAACACTGCAATATCCTGTCCGTACCACATACTGCACACACAGGGGATGGGGTGATGGGGCCCATGGCAGCATCAGGATCTTCCTGAGTTCACAGGGGAGAGTGGGCCGGAAAGTGGCCCTGGGCCCTGTGAAGGGCCATCCCACCAGGATGCCCTTTCTGGTCTAATTAACAGGAAGGACAAGCCACATGGCTGGCCAATGGCAGTTGAGAGGCAATAAGCTTTAATTAAGGCTTCTTCCTGGAAATTCTCATGAACATATTAAATCTATTGTCTTAAAAGGCCCAGAGAGGTTGAACGCCTGTTTCTTTTATAACCTGATCCCTCCCATCATTTAAGAAGTTGAAATATAATGAAAATATTACCTCTGGGTGAGCGCTCTGGTCAGCTGCAGCAGTGCAGAGCAGGTGAGCCAAGATGAGGGTCAGGAAGGCGCCGTCAGTTCCCGTCGTGGGATGGCTGACAGTTGGTGGTTCAGAAATAACCACTGGGGCAGGTGAATGAATGGCAGGGGGAAAGCACAGCACTGTCTCTTAGATGGGGCAGGCCTGTCTGGGAGAGTGCTGGGTAGCAAGTGCCCCAACTCCCCAGAAGCTAAAGAGCCTATGAGTGTCCTGAGACCTCTGTGCTGTGAGGATGTAAAGCCTAGGTTTGAAATTTCCAGAACTACATTTATATGGATTTGAATAGAAGGCAGAAAATTCCCCCCAGGAGAGCTAGTCTGTGCTTCCCATCCTGTCCGGGAATCTTGGGATCAATATCTTCCTTGTTGCTGGCAGACACAGATCTGTGCCTCTACCCCAACCACCTTGCATGTGTGTGCCAGTTCATGAGGGCACACACTTCCCCATGAGACGGTCCTTTGCTCTGTTCTTTTCTCTCCATTCCTAATTGTGATAATGCCAAAGCATCCACTCCATTCAGGCTCTGTCCTCTGCTTACACTGACTGATTAAAAAAAAAAAAAGAGCAAATTCAGGAAATTCAGGCAGATCCTCTTCTGTCCCAGCCACTTACTTTGGCATCTACCTTGGGGACAGCTTTTCCCTGTAACCTCCATGCCCTTAGCTTCAGCTCCTCTCCAGACCCTGCATGTTGTAGGCTTTTTGCATATCTCCAAACTCATTCTCACCCTTCAACTTTCTTCCTTTTTGTGAGGGGAAGGAAGCAAGGCTGCGGAATTGGCCGGATGATCACCATAGGCCCTGCTGGTATCAGCAAAGCCTGGCAGTCCTGCTTCAGGCTCAGGCCTAAGGCTCTGCATCTGTGGACAAGGTGACTGAAATGGTCAGATGGGGCCCAGTAGGGCCTGGCTCTGGCATGTACCGAGATGGAGTCTCCTTTCTTGGCATAGAGCCTTTGATCCTCCCCTATCCTTCCTTTCCTCTACTTCCGTTTGGGTGCCTGCCATTCCTTCATCAAGAAGGCAGCATGCATGTACACATGCACATACTCACAGGGGTTTGTGGGTCATCTGGACATGACAATCGCTCAGAGGGTCACAGTCGTTTAGCAGGAGGGTAAAACCTTTTAGATATATGTTTAATTTTCACATAGCACTACTACAATGGAACACAATGGCATCATGAGTTGCAGCACTTATTATGCGCTACATTGAGGCACTGAGGCATTCGAATACATGCATTTAATGTGTGATGAACATACCAGAGTAACTGATGCATCGAAGGCCTCACAGGTTTCCCACTTTCTTATGTTGGCAACATGCAAAGGCCTCTTTTGTGCACATGCTCGTGCATGCGTATGTATGTATGTAAGTATTGTAAGTATGGAGGTGTGTGTGTGTGTGTGTGTGTGTGTGTGTGTGTGTGTGTGTGTGTGTGATGCACATGCACGTAAAAGTCACAAGGCCACCTCAGGTTCAGTCCTTGCTTTCCACCTCACTTGAGACAAGGTCTTCTTGCTCTTGTTATTTCTCGTCACTGCATGAAGCAGCATAGCTAATTTGCAAGCTTCTAGGATGTTCCTCCTTCTGCCTTCCATCTCACGGTGCGATCTCTGAGATTACCAATTCGTGTTACCATGCCAGGCTTTTTATGGGTTCTCGGGGTTTGAACTCAGATCTTTACACTTGTTCATCACAGGTTTTATTTACCAAGTTTCTTCTTAGCTCCCTCTCCAGCTATTTGGATATATTCAATTAGCTGTTGTCAATTCTCCTTTTTCTATTGTGCTGTAGAAAATTAAAGGTTTTTCCTCCTGTCCAGCTGTGCCCTGAAACTGTTAACCTCACTCCATCCTTCCCTCTCCCAGCCCTTCCCAGGATCTACTCATCACTATTCTGGTCTCTGATTCATTGATGCCAACTTTTAAGTGTAAGTGAGAACACAGTATGTTGTTATGTGCCTGACTGGCTCCAAATGAGGTCTTAACCAAAGCTGAGATCTTTGCTATTGTGAGTTCAGCAAAGGCAAGGATAATGGCAAATAATATGGTGCTCATTTTCCTCTAGGGGTCAAGAAGTTAAATTAGAGCAGTGGTTCTCAGCCTGTGTGTTGAGATGCATATTAGATGTCCTGCATATTAGATATTTACATTACAATTCATAACAGTAGCAAAATTACAGTTATAAAGTAGCAAGGAAAAAGAAAACTTTATAGTTGAGGGTCACCACAACATGAGGAACTGTGCTAAAGGGCCTTAGCATTAGGAAGGGTGGGAACCACTGACAGGAGGGGCCTCCTCAGTCATGGGAGCTGAGATTGTCTTCACTACGTGAGGAGACACTAGAATGTAGGAAGGATGGTTTTGAGGAAGTCATCTCCTCTTCCAGAGTCAGTGAGACAGGACTAAAATCCTCCAGAGCTAGTGCTGGAGAATTTTTTCTTTTCCCAGCTTTTACTAAAGTTGAACATCCAGTGTTGAACATCCAGGCTGATATTGGTTTGTACTCCTAGAGTTTTGTCTGGGATTTTGCCGAGGTTTTAAAGAGTTTAAATATAACCCCTGAGACCAGATTTATGATGGCAGTAGTGGTCCATAGGACTCTCCAAGGAAGCAGCAAATATCAGAAGGGGAAAAAGAGGAAGAAAAAGAGGAGGGAAAGGAGAACCAATAAATAAATAAATAAATAAATAAATAAATAAGGTCTAAGTCGAACTACTTCCTTCTAAAAAGGTTTACCTTTGGTGCTAACTTTGGAGGCTGAAAGCTTGCAGTTATGAAAGAAGGTGCAATCACTCTGCTTGGCATATTCCCGGAAGCATACACTAGTTCTCCTCACCAACTGGCGCTTCCCTTTTAAAGCAAACAGTCACTCATGCATATCTGCATTATCATGTTGTCTGGTGCAACTTCATCCCACGCCCCACTGGCATGTGAGCTGCCATAGCCTCTCACCGGTGTTTGATCCTAGAGCCAAGAGGTAGCCCCTGGTCCCCATTCAGTGGACTGTTTCACTGGGTCTTGATTTTCTTCCACTCTCTCTGTTACTGGCTCGCAGAAAGCTCCGTTTGATGTGTTCCGAGGCCAGCCCAATCTGCCACCTACAGTGTCCACCCAAGCTGAGACTCCCCGTTTCCCAGGGCTGTCATCTGACTGCCATAACCATCTTGGCTTTTTATTCCATTGTCTCTGCTTCGTTCTTAGTGGTGAGTCTCACTTTAGCTCCAAATCCCTGACATTCACCACAATGCCTGGCCCACAACAAGGGTGCCGTGAACCCTTGTTCTGAGTGAGTGGATCTACAAATGAGCCAGAAAGGCATGGTGTGGGGAACTGCCATGAGTTCAAGGCAGAGCAGGAAATTGAGATCATCAACTAGGAAATGTAAGACAGGCAATATATTCTTTTATATAATCTAGGTACTCAGTCATAGGAACATGTGACCTGATAGCTGTAGGCAGACAGAAATAATAGCATAAGCTTAAATTCTAAATTATCAATAATTCCTAAAATGGGACTCTTAGTACTCACCACCTAGAAACCCCATCCCCAGGTCCCAGGTACCACCAGGATGCTATAGGAAATGATCAGTAACAGCACCCCCACATGGTTGGATCATGGGAGTGCTTTTCCACAGCTCTAAGAATGTTCCAACAAAATTGAGCACAAATTTGCTTAAAGTCGCTGCCTTCTGCCAACTCTTTTTATGGTCTGGGGGTTATGCTGACTGCGTGATTCTTCACTAATGAAAAGTGCAAGATTAAGGGCTGGGGATGCAGCTCAGTCCGTAGTCTGAGAGCTTGTAGACTTCTGGTGGAGCACTTGAAGCCTTGGCTTGGATCCCCATCACCACGTAAGCAAGAATGGTTGAATGCACAGTAATCCTGGTGCTATGGAGATAGAGACCAAGGTGTCAAAAGTTCAAGGTTATCCCAGGTTATAGGGCAACTCTGAGGTTAGCCCAAGACACACAAGACCGCCTCAAAAATTGTAAGAGTTACATAGTTTAGGATCTGAAAGGGCCTAGAGGGCTTTTTCTTTTTCTTTTTTTTTTGGGGGGGGAGGAAGGGGAGGATTTCTTTCTTTGTTTACATATTAAAAGAATAAAGGCAAAAACATTAGTGTTTTATGGATACCAAATGGTAAAGTTAGGACTTTTTGCTGCTAATTCCATTGTTTTTCAACTTTTCTAAACTTCACTCTGGGACAAAATAAAAAACAGGTTTAAACATCTTTCAAAGTTTCCTGCTTTCTGCTACCCTACCTAGGAGGTTGGCTCCAGAGCCTTCCAATCCAGTGCTCAACTGGTCCCACCTAGATGCTCAGTGGAAAGAATAAATGGAGTGCTGATGTCCTGATAAAGTATCAGGGGATTGGTAACTACATTGGAACCTTGGATCTCAGCCGGTAACCTTCAAAACAAGGCCAGCCAGAGTCAGTCACAGAGAAGGTGGGCTTATGACAAAAGGAGACCTGCTGCCGAAACAATCACCATGTCCTTGACAGCCTGGGCTGTGCCGTTTTAGCTATGCAATACACTACTGTCAGCTCTGACAAGGCTAGCTCTGCACCAGATACGCTAGGCATCCTGGTCATGCCACAATGTACACATGTACCAACACGCCATGTTGGCTATGATGTGTCAACGAAATTTCTATCATTTATAATTTCTTATTTTTTTTACTTTGAATACTTTAACAATTAAAATACAGTCACATTGATTTCTCCTCTTCCTTCCCTTCCCATCTTGCCCTGCCTCTCAAGTCCCCTTCCTCCAATTCTGCTATGGCTAGATTTCTTTTCTGGGAAGAAAAGACTTACATCTCTTTTTGTTTCTGTTCAGATCACTACCACCTATAGAGTAAAGCTCAAAGACCTGGAAGCCAGCTTCTTTCCCTGGCCCAGGCCAGCCTTCTCACCTTTCTCCATCATGACCTCTTACTAAATCCATACTCTGGCTTAACCATATCAGTAAACACTCATCCAGACAAGCCAAGAATGTCCTCCCACCTGTTCCAATCCCACGTAATTGTCAAGGATCATCACAAGTCTCATTTCACCCCCCAGTGGCATCCCTGAACATTTCTACTGCATTGCCATTTAAACTGCTCATCTGGCTCTAACTAGCCCTAAATTATCTCCTGCTCAAGACTTCTCTTCTACGGTGATTTTGTTTTTAGCATAATTCTATGTTCCTGGCACCGTCTAACAGCTCTTGGTTAACTCAGCATCCATGAGAATGTGTTCCTGCCCATCTAGCTGAAAAATCTTTGAGGACAGCATGCTACAGCAGAGAAACATTTGAAGCCCAAAACAGCCCTCATCTAGCAAAACCTTTCTAAGCATTGGTCTTTCTCATTATAAAATTGTAATGGCAAATGTGTGAGGATGGGATTAGACTAAGCAAGATAACCTGTGTAACAGAGCAGCATGGGGAATTTTCAGAAAAGCTCATTCTCCTTCTGTTCCTTCAAGCTCTGCATTGGCTGTTTCTCCCAAGCTCCTCCATTCACCAGAAAGGGTCCTCCCAGCCCCCTAATAGCACAGCACTTAAAGCATAAGTGCTCCATAAAGATGAGCTTGATGGATGAAAGATGATGTGTGAATGAACTGATGAGAATACACAGAATGCTGAGTGTGCCTTTGTCCATGCCTGCTTCCTGTGTCTTTCTTTTTTGGTCCCCTGGATTGGCTACCGTTAATCCTGGGAGGCTCTTTGCCCAAGCAATTCCATGGCCATTTTACTAAGCTTGACAGGGACCCCTGACCCGGACTTCAGTGTCCTCAAGGATGCTATACCCCTCTGAAATAACTGGCAGGATGTCTGTCAGAGCCCATTCCCTCTTAATGCCCACTGCAGGGATATTCAGTTCTTCTGAACAGTCTGAACATCATGGTGAGACACCCTAGTTATCCAGCCCTTCAGCATCTCTGCCACTGACCTGGGCCTCAGAGAAGTCACCATAGCAACTCACAATGCTCTGTTTCTTTCTTCACGAAGGAAACAGGGGAAACAACAGAGATCACAGTTTCTTACCCACATCAGGGTTTGTCATTACCGAAGCTGAGATTCTCTTCTCCTGTGTGTCTCTAAACACAGGTGTCTGCCATTATGCTCCGTTGTCTATTTTAGACACCAAATATCTGAAAAACCTCCCTTTAATTAATCCCTAATCATGAAAGACTCTCATTCCGTGTAGAACATTAGCTCAGTAATATTTAGATTATTCCCATTTTGAATCTGTGTTTATAGCCCATAATAATAAGAGACTGTGAGGCTGGGTGACATTTTTAAGGGCTTAGATTTATTTCCATGAGACCATTGGAGGGTTTCGTAATCTCACTCCCAACATGGGAGGGAGGAGCGTGTCTTTGAGCCGTGGGGGTGCCACTCCTTACCCCAGCACCCAGCGAAGGTCTTATATTTTCCAGTGCTTCTCAAGAACGGATTGCAATCTGGGCTACTCAATGCACTTCTTAATAACTTTTTGAAGAGGCGACAGAGTCTCTGAATTGTTGACTTAAATTGTACCAGCTTTCCAAGAATCCTGCTTTCAGAGGTGGGAATGATGAATTGAAGAGTTATTTATTTGGATTTTTAAAATGTGTCTATTATTGGGGTCCTTGGGCTTGTGTACAAAAGATTCAGAACACAATTCCCTGAGAAAAATAGACTAAGTAACTTGAATGCAGGCAAAACTAGCTATAGTGTGGAAGACCATTTAATTTTGGCCTTTAGGTCCAGGAAGAGCTAGTGGTCCAGCAAGCTTATACGGCTAGAATTTGTGCTTGTGCCAGTGCGTGTATGCATGTGTGTGTGTGTGTGTGTGTGTGTGTGTGTGTGTGTGTGTATGCATTTATATAGAGAAATGAATTTGTGGCCAGGCCAGGTCATTTCTACCTACACTTTCAAGTCAAAAAGATAGGCCTTGGGCTGAAGATGTGTGTAGCTCAGTGATAGAGTCTTTTCCTAGCATCCACAAGGCCATGGGTTCAATTCTCCTACTTTCAAAAAACAGGTTTTTTTTTTTTTTTTGATAGTTAAGTGAAAGCCAGTCTGTAGAAAAGGCTATGCCTCTAGCTTCCTAGATACGCTAAAAGCCCAGACAATACTCAATGATTATGGATATAGGTCCAGGGCATTTCCAAGAGCCATGAACATATGGCACCCAGGATCTGCCTGACTAGATGTTGTTAAAGATAAACTAAGAGAAACCCATTCTTATATGGGACTCATGGAGTAGAAAAGGTCAGAACAAAAAGAAAGAAGACAGAAAACATGAAAGAGGGAAAGCAGGCCAGGCAAGCATGGATGCTGATGAAAACATCCAGAGAAGTTTCTTTCCCTTTTTCCACAGAAGAATGTCAGTATGATGGAAACTCTGGGTGAGGAGTTCCTTGGTGTGAAAAATTCATGTATCAAACACTGCTCTTGGTAGTCTTGGGTTTCATATGGGAGAGGGAGACATTCATATCCACTCTCGGCTGCTACCATACTAGGTGTAATTGGCAATGTAAATGTGAAGGTCATTCAGCCTGTCTGTCCTCAAAGAGGCACAGTGCCTGGGAAGGACAGATGTGTAAGGAAGTGAGTACCCTTCAGTGACGTGACTGCGGATAAAGCCCGCCACAGTGCCCCTGCAATGTGGAAGGTGTTGTGATTGCATGAAGTGAGATGCTACAACAAAGCCACTGGGAGCGGGGTGGAAACTCCCAGAATGGCATGGAAATTCTGTTCCCCTCGAGAGCCACTGGCTCTGCAAAGCCTCTCCTGAGCCTCCTGCCTCCTGTCACCCATCTCCATATGTCCCCAGTAGGATCGATCCACTCCTGCTTGTACACACCCCTCTTAAGATAGTCTTTCTACACCTTGTCACACATTAAACACTCTGCCTTTCTCTAATATACTGTCAACCCTGGCATTCAAGAAGCATGTTTTATTCATGTTTTAGTCTTGAGAAACTATAGTACTGTGTCAGATTGTGAGGTGATAATATGTGTTTGTTGGGAGGAAGAAAGAACGAAGTAAAGAAAGGGAGGAAAGAAATGTTTTAGTCTTCTAGCTAGTTCCCACAGCCTGCTGGCATTGATATGGATTTGCTCCTTCCAATGACTTCTTCTGGAAGCCCAGGCTCCCGTCCCCCCCTTCCACCCCACCCACTTCCACCTCATTTCTTCCATGCTTCTTCTTGAGCACCCTGATCCCTTTTACCCTCAGTATTTTTTCTCTCTTTCCTTTATTTCCTACTCTTTTCCAAGAATCACCCCTTAAGCCTATGTGCCCTGTCTGCAAGCCTCCTTCCATAACATCCCATGACTATTGATGGGAGCAGAGATCTGGTATGGCTCCTGAAGAACAAAGGAAAGGAATGATGAGTGGGAATCATTTGTTTCAAAGGAAGCCAAACTTAGGCCTTAGATCAGTGGTGATCAAAAGAAGGACCAAGATGTTAAGGACGCCATATTGGCAAGAGACGGTTCGTGATACACAAGAAACATGTAGTGAGTCAGCTTGACGGGGTGCCAGCCTAGACAAAAGCCATGGAGAGCTCATACTCTGCCAAAAACCAGAACCTACGTGCTATCTCCCAAATTGTTGATTCCTCTCCCAACCTTCTCACTTCACAATTTAAGAACCCAAGAACCAGAGATCAAGTGACCTTACCCAAGGTCACACAGCAAGCCATAGTCAGTCAACTCTTCATCCCAGTGTCTTCCTATTGTGACGCATGGCCTCCAGGCCCCACAAGCTATCGCCTATACCGGAGATGAATGCAGCTGACACATAGAGAGCTTTTCTTCCTGCTGGGAACTGCATGCGGAAAGGGAAGGAGAAGTGACAGCTGTTTAATGGCAGCTCTATGGGATGGTTCTGGACTCTGAATGAGGAATATTATCTCCTGCTAATGCATTTGAAGAGACGAGGGGAGAAACAGAATGCAATTACCCAAACGGCTGTTTTTCCAGGATACCAAAACAAATTCTCCCACCCTGGTGAATAATGCTAAGGGGTCTTTAACAATTGGGTTATGCCCTCATCTGAAAGCTGTCATCACTCTGAATAGCATAGGGGCTGGCTTTGCCAGTCAAAAGTGTCGATCTGAGACAGCCTCTGATCTGCTTTGAGAGTCACCACTTTCGTGAAGGTTCCATGCTCTCCAACAAGGAGCTAGACTGGCTCCCAACAGCGTGGTCTCAGAGACCTCGCTGGGACATGGCCTTCCTTCTCTGCATCACTCATGGGTCTTCAGTGGCTTATTTGTTTCAGAGCACCAATGGCTGAGGGTGGGGAAGAGAGAAAAGGGAAAACGGAGGAGTTAGAGAACGCCCCTGTTCTTAGAAGGGCCACTCATCTTTAAACAAACCTCATACGAACGCCACTCTAAAGCACATAAATTAAATGTAATTAATTCATCTCGTCAACCTGGAGATAGGTTTCCTCTCCTGTAAATGTCTGGAGGCTTTTATTTTTACCACTATGCTGGTACTTAAGTTTTATCACAATTCCTGATTATTTGTGCCCCTGTCATGTCTGCTCTGAGATTGCAACTCTGAGTGTATGAGTTAATGAATCATGCTGCGTTCTACCGTACCCAGCACCTGCCACAGGCAGAGCCAAACACGTGAACATTACCCAGTAAATAAATCCTTGACGTGAAACACTGGGAAGACCTGACCTCAATGCCTAGCTTCAGAGGAGCAGTAGAGCCTTAAGGACGAGGTACTGAGTCCGGAAACAACATGGCCTTCCTGTTCCAGATGTCCTGTTGCTAGATACTTCCGTGGGTCAGAGTTGTGAGCAGTAAAAGAATTTTCCCAATTTAGATTGGAGAAGAAGGAGATAGCCTTGTTGAGTACTCTGCACAGGCTGAGGTAGATGAGGCAAAAGAAGTGCCTATGACCATGGTGAACTCTGTGTGCCCGTGGTGTGGTGTGTGTTCCTGCATGTGTGTATATGTGTTTGCTTGTATGTAAATGCACTTGCATGTGCACATGAAGGCCCAAAATTGCCATCAGGGTGTTTTTTTTCCCCTCAATTGCTCGCAATCACTTTCCACTTTGTTTTCTGAGGTGGGGTGTTTCACTGAATCCAGAGCTCCCCAATTCTGGCTAAGCTAGCCAGCCTCTTAACCCCCAAAATCCCCATGTTCTACCTCCCATGTTCCGGAATAGCTAATGGCCACCGCACTTGCCCAGCTTTTCTGTGGGTTCTGGGAATCCCACCTCTGTCTTCATCCTTGCATGGCAATGGCTTCTATCCACCAAGTCAACGCCACAGCCAACGTGGCCAGTTCTGATGGGTTGACGTTTGAAACTGAGCAGGTATCTGGGTTTACGGGATGGCAGCCCTGTGCCATGGAGTGTGGTTAGTTTTGATTGGCCGTTCTCAGTCATGCCATTCCCAAAGTACCCCTCAGACATGCCTATCCCCTCAAAGGCTTGTGAGTGAGGAAGCTGATTATCCACACTGACGGTAGTACGCAAGCTTACAGCACTGCACTATCCAAATGAAAGGAAATGGAAGCCACCCGTGCTTAATGGTGCTTGGGACGGGAGCTTTGGTTATGGCAGATCGAGAAAAGCCAAAGCAGTAGAAGGAACTACAGAAAAGCTACAGACTGGAGCTTCTAAATCTAACAAAGGCTTTCAAACATTGGACCCCTCACTGCCTGGATAGAAAAAAGAAAACTGAATAAAATGCCTGACTCAATTAAAAAATGGGCAGGTGATATAAATCCACACTTCTCAAAAGAAGAAATGCAAATGACCAACAAATATACGAAAAAACACTCAAGAGTGTTAGTCATCAGAAAAATGAAAATCAGAAGTACAGTGAAATGCCGTTTCATCCCTGCCGGAAGGGCTATTATAGGCAAAGCAAAAAGCGAATGTTGGCAAAGATGTAGAGGAAAACGGGACTCTTACACACTAATGGTTGCCATATAGATTGATGCAGCCACTATGGAGGCAGCGCAAAAAACCTGAAAATAGATCTAACCGTATAACACAGCTATTCACATCTGGTATTTATACAAAGGAGATGAAATCAGCATACCAAAGAGATACCTGCCCGCCCATGATTACTGCAGCACAAGTCACAATAGCTAAGAAATGGAATCAGCCCGGTAGCCCATCGACAGATGAATGGATGGAGAAAATGTACTATATATGCGTGTGGGGTTTTATTCAGCCATAAATAAAAATGAAATCCTGTCATTTGCAGCAAAAATAAATTGAACTGAAAGACATCATGTTAACAAAACAAGCCAAACACAGAAAGCCAAATGCTGTGCTTCCTCTCTCGTATGTATAGGGGAAAGTCCATACAAATCGAGGAAACGAGTACTAAGGGCTGGGGAGGAAGTGGGAAGGGAAGAGGACCAATGGAGGTTGATCAGGTCGGTGGGCTCGATGCTCTTGTGGAAAGAGCTCACAGAACCCCACGGCAGGTGAAACTCGTGTGTGCTGATAACAGGCATAAAAGGATGTATGTTAAAGGCAAGCCTTCCCCCTTACATGAAGAGTAATGAAGAGGAACTTCGAGAAAGACTGTGCGATTCTTGGGCATACCCCAGGGCTGTGGTACTGTGCTAGGGAAGGTAGGATCATGGAGGATCAGAGCCGAAAGGGACAGTTTTGAAAATAACTGCCTATGGCCTATGACTATGGTGAAGGGTGTGGCATGTAAATGAGGGCAAGGTGAGTGTGTGTGTGTGTGTGTGTGTGTGTGTGTGTGGTGTGTGCTTGAACATGTGTGTGTGTGTGTGGTGTGTTTGAACATGTGTGTGTGTGTGTGTGTGTGTGTGTGTGGTGTGTGCTTGAACATGTGTGTGTGTGTGTGTGTGTGTGTGTGGTGTGTGCTTGAACATGTGTGTGTGTGTGTGTGTGTGGTGTGTGCTTGAACATGTGTGTGTGTGTGTGTGTGTGTGTGTGTGTGTGTGTGCGTGTGTGTGTGTTTGCTTGTGTGTGACTGCATTTCCATGTGCACATGAAGGGCTAGTGAAACTCCCAAAGAAGACTGTGTGCTCTTGGGATGTGAAATCTGGAGCTGAGCCTGGAGGGTGGGGGGAGCTAGTCCCCTTTGGAAGGTGGGTGTTTGAAACAACCTATTAGAGCCTCAGTGCGAGCCTGCGGGAATCGACTGTCTGGAAGGGTGACTGGAGCGTGTATTGATCCTAAAGTCACCCTTAGATGGACTAGCCATAAATTACCAGTCAGCTCTCATTAGGAGAGAGACTTTCAGATTCCGGGAGTCTGCCTTTCTCCCCTCTCTTCTCCTGATGAAACACCATGACTTGGCGTCATCTCAAGAAAGCACCCCCACGAGTGGGAACACGCTCTCTCAGATCATTAGTCAAGCTCCTACTAAGAAAGCTGGATGCCAACCTTGCTAGGGTCCTCCTCTGTGTGGGGGACAGTGTGAAAGCCAAATCACGTTACTTCAGGGGAGTCCAGAGGAAACAGTGTTAGGCGGATAAAACAGGCTTCAGGAAGTCGGGAGGAAGTTGGTCACCACACTGACTTCACAGGTGCCACAGGTGCCACTGTGCCCACTGAAAACTCTGGGTCACCCTTACAGATGTTCACAGATCTATTCATTCATTCATTCATTCATTCATTCATTCATTCATTCATTAGTTTTCACTTTCTACTAGCGTTGCTATGGTGGGACCATATAAGGTTCTCTAGACTCTTAAAGAACGTCTTTAAACTCACAATACAGTAATGCTAAATAGAGGCACAAAGTCGCACAACAGATCTTTCTGTAGATTTAAAATATTTTAATGTTATTAACTTGCAATTGACAGTTAATAGTTAAACATGTTTCTAGAGTATAGCGATATGTTTCCAAACATGTATACTGGGTAATGATCGATTGGGGCAATTAGCATACCCATCAACTCAAATGAACATGAGCTCTTTGTAGTGAGAATATTAAAAATCTTCTCTTTCAGCCGTTATTGAAATATACACGGCATCATTTTTAACTATTGTTGCTTTCAAGTAGACTAGAGCCCTGAACCTCTTCCTATCCCACTGTAGCTCTGTACTCACTGCTCAAGTTCAGCCCGCCCTCTCATTATCATCACTCTCTATCTGTTCTCTCCTCTATTTCTAAAGAACCAACCTTTTAGAGCCTGTCTATGAAAGCATGTGCACAATATTCTCAGGTGTGCACCTCTTAGTTTAAAAACTCGTATGCCATTAGTCTGTTAAGCCCACACACATTTATTATTCATTTACAAATGTGCATAGTAGGGAGATATTGGTCCTCACCGAGCTCCTAAGGTAATGAAGGCAAACAATATATGACAACTCATTATTAGAAAATTAGTGCCAACATGGGCATGGGGCTGAAGCAGACACATGAACAGGTGATGCCAAGTAAGACGGTTTGTGTGGCATCTGCCTGTCTATGGGCCCACAGTTTATTTTATAACAATCAGATGATAAACTGTAAGGAAAGACAAGCGCTCATGAGCAGTCAACCCATGAGCAGTCAACTAATGAGCAACCAGCTTTTCCAGATGCTTGAGCAAACTTAAGATGAAAAAGTTTTCTCTAGTGCCCATGGGAGAATATGCTGTCAGCCAGATGGCTTCTGGGATCCAGGTGCTGGGAGATTTCGCTTCTTATTCACAGACAAACAAGCTGGAGAGCCCTAAATAGAAGTAGGCTGCCTCCCTAATGTGTGTGAGGTTCAAATATTGACCTGATCCTTTCTGCACTTTTGCTTTGATCTGGTATTTTCTCCACATTCACCTTCCACTTAGAACCAGAACATTTGTTTAAAAATGATAGAATTTGACTAATTTTTACCAACCACCTTTGAGAGATTTAAATTTTCAAATTAGAGAGTATGTTGTGATGACATCAGGACCGGGTCTACTGCTATGTAGTTATTGGGATGTTTAAAAATGTTTTCCCAGCTGGTAGGAATTATTTATGAGACACGAAACTCAGAGGTGCCCCCGACAGACTTGATATTATATTGGTGAAGAACTGTGGCTCTTGCCTGCTGTCCACAACTTTAGTCTTCTCTCTGCTGATCACTGCCTCTGGAATTTGATCAATACTCAACTTCTCATTAGCCTCAGTCGCAGTAGGATACTGTGTACCTGTCGTAGGGTAGGGAGATTTTACATCTGGCCTAGGAAAGATCCAAGACAGTGATATAGCACTGAGCACTTCGGAAACTGAAAGGATACTTTCTGAAAAGCAAGCATGACCATCGTTGGCATCCCTGCCCTCCCATCCTCTGAGAAGTCCATGACTTACATTAGACTTTCTGGCTCCTGTTAACTCACCTGCAGATTGTGCAAGGGGAAAAAAACTAGCATGGGAGAGTGGCGTTTTTAATCTTAATAGATTGAATTTATCAATAGAGATTCGGGAGCCAGATGCTGGGGGTGAAAGCCTGTAACTCCCAGAAATAGCCCCTTTTCCTAAGCCATCCCAAAAAAAACTCCTCATGGTGAATGTCCCTCCCTTCTACTTCTGTGTGTCTCTCGATCTGTCCTTCTGACTTTCTCTTACTCTCTATGTTGTTTTTTTTTTCCCTAAGACATACTTAACCTGTGTAGCCTTGGTTATCCTGGACTCACTTTATAGAACAGGCTGCCCTCAAACTCACAGAGATCCCCCCCGCCTCTGTCTCCTTGAGTGCTAGGATTAAAGGCTTATATTTTGTTTTGTTTTCTTCTGTTTTCTTAATAATAACTTTCTGTGTTTCTGTATTTTTACTTTCTCTCATCTAGTTTCTTGCTCCTCCTCTTGATCTATGGCTGACTTTATTTATTCCTGTTTACAATATTTAGGCAGAAAGCACTTGGATTAAAGGTGTGTGCTAAGGCTGAACCACACCACAACTAAATACTGTTCTCCCATCCCCAGTAAATGATACAATCTCATTATTGTATTATGATCTCATTATAAATAGGTGTGATCAAATATCTTGCAACAGGAGAACATGCCAGGTCACATCCCAGACCTGGTACTTGACATGATGGATCATAAATATTCTCACAGCAGGATAGACATACTTCAGAGGGTACATAGTACTGTGGCCTTGTCTCATTGCTCACCTGTGCTTAGAAGGACAAAATAGGAACTGACTCCGGTCATATGAGACCCTAGCCAGCAAAGGCATCTCCTGTGCCAAGGCTGCCGAGACTGCAGAAGTGACACAGGTGTTCTTGTAAAAGCAAGACTCGCGTGTGTCCCGTGAATGCAGAAAGAGCCACCTTTTCTCTGGAAGAGTCATGGCGGCTGAGTGTTGTGGTTTGAATGTACTCAGGTGTTGCCAGGATGATAGTATTGGGAGGCGAATAATAATTTCAGAGTCCCAAGGCCATGAGCGCTCCATCCTAGTGAATGGGACCAGGTACCCTTAGGAAAGTATCTCTCCTCTCTGCCTTCTGCTGTGTGAGGACCCAGCAGCAAGGGCCTTACCAGGTGCTGGTGTCTTACTCTTGGATGATGACCTTGGACAAAGGCATTCTGTTGTAGACATACAGAAAGGATAAAGGTAACTGGTGTTGCCAGGAGCCTGAATTTAGGGCAGAAAGCTGTGGAGGACCTTCCTGAAGCAAGGGACAGTGAAAACAGTGGTAAGGAGAGCAAAGGGACTAAAAGCAAGCTAACATCCCATGATGATCATTAACCATTGCTGGCGAGTGGTTAGTCCTGGCCAAGTACCTGACCTCATGCTAAGCACCCGCAATGTGTTAGCCCGTCAATCATCACAACCCGTAGGGCAGGTAGATGTCTTTAGAGATTAAAAACAGCTGATGTTTCCCTGTAGCTCGCGTGTGAAGGCAGAAATGAACACACCAGCCGGGCTCAAGCTCTTCACTCTGAGAAGTTTGTTGGAACCAGGACTTCAGCGTGTGGGGCAGGGGTCTTTGGAGGCAAATCAGATTCGGACTGTCCTAGAATGAGTATAGAAGTCTCCTCTGCTGTTAGGTTTTAGTTCACACCCTAAACCTGGAGCATTTTTTTTTAACCTCAGCTGAACTCTCTGTCCAAGACAACCCAGAGTAAACAGCAGCCCGCAGCTGCGCAGGGCCCATGCTGTGCACAGGGCCCAGATGGCACAGTTGAATTTCTTTATTTATTTAGACGCCAGTTTCAGTGCGATTGAGTGATTTCATCAACCCAGTAGCTGTGCTCAATCTCCTGTCCCAGAATCAAACAGGAGGAGATGGTTAAGTCTGCAGTGTGTCAGGGGCACTTGTCACTTACCAACTGAGTCACCTGTGAGTGAGCAGCTTGTCCAAGTGTCAGAGCCAGGGGCAGCCAGAGGCAGAAGAGCCCTCTGGTCCCTCCACTTTAGTGACAATGTTACTTTTCTAAAATCTTTATTGAGTGCTTGTGTGTGTGTGTGTGTGTGTGTGTGTGTGTGTGTGTGTGTGTTGCCGATTCAACAAGGCCAGCGGTCCCTGCCTAGAATCACAGACCCACGTCACCGTAGCAGGCTTTTACACGGGTGCCCCGTGCTTGCTTGAAAGCCCTTTACTGATTCAGCCTGCTCTGTAGATGCAGGAAAATTTTTGTGGAGTAAGTCTGATGTCACAAAGCAGGTCAGCAGAGAGATCAGGAGCGTGGGTTGAGTGTCAGACAGCTCAAATTCCAACCCTGACAACCACCCACATCAGCTGTATGGTATGGGATGAATTCCAAGACCTCCGTGGGCTTTGTTTTCCTTCTCTGTGAGGAGGCAGGTAGTGGTGCCCTCTGTTCTTGTGACTATAAGGACCTGAAAGGAATTAATACCTAAAGCCTCAGGGCAATGCCAACCCATGTGTCATGCGCAGTAAACTGTCGTAATTCTGTGGGAACAGTACAGAGCTGCCCAAGTGGCCTCAGGATGGGAAAGGAGAGAAACTGTGCTCCTCATTATTCAGCCTCTACCAGCAAGCCTCACGGAGGCTTCTGTGGCTCCTCAGAGGCCTTGGCAGTGTGTGCTGGCAAATGTTTAGCAAGTGGCTCTTCAGGGTGGCAGGGGTGAGAGCCTTGATTTTACTATTTGCCAATTGCCATTATATAAATGCTCCCGTGGTGGCCAATTATGAGATGGCACCATGGGGTCACTGAGCATGGAACTGGGAAGAGATGACACAGTTGGTTCCAGGACATCATCTCTGCCCTTAAGACCCTGAAGAGCCTGGTACAGAAGCCAGAGAATCTTGGAGATCTGCCCGGGTCTGGCTTTGTTGATCTTTCTCAGGACACCCCAGACTTCAGAGCTATGCTCCCCACAATGTCAGATACATATAAGGGAATGAACAGAGTAGAGCAAAAGGGAAAGACATCAGGAAGCTCACAGTCATAGGTTTTAATGGCTAATCCAAATGGCCATGCGTCTAACAGCTCAGTGACTCTTAATTAGCTGAGATTGAATCAGCACAAGTGCCTCCTGGCACTAGCAGGCCCTCCCTTCCAGTACAGCCACTCAATTGCTGCTAGGGCCCATTGGGCAGCATGCCTCTGCTGAGGGATGGGACAGTGGCAGAAGGCCATGCATAGCAGAAACTTATCAAGGATTAGTATTGTGCCTGTGTGTTGCAGTGGGAGGGGTGTTGTGGGGAGCCTAGCCCAGGATAAGCTTCAAGAATTCAGCGGGAGAAAGCACCTGGAAATCCCAAGAGGTTCAATAGGAGCAGCATTGGTATAGGGATTCAAGGATAAGCTTTGGGTCAGTGCTGTATGACTTTGTTTCTCCTTCTAAACAGATGGGTATTGGGATTTCTTATTTTTGGGGGCCCTGGGATCAGGCGACTGCTCTCTTCAGCAGCTCCATACATGGAAGAGGCTTGAGTTTTAGTCATCTGAGAAATGGAACATTACCCACAAGCTTGACAGAGGCCTAAGAAACCAGTCCATTGGTAGGGCTGGTGCTAGGTATCTGCTCCCATTATTGTGAAGAAAGGTGGGTGAATTGCAAGGTATTCATAGCCTCAAATGCGAGCCGGAAAGCTTCAGACAAAGTTAGTGTGGTGCCGCACGCCTCAGGAGGAGAGGTGGCGTGACTGATGGGCAAGGAGTAACAAAGGCTTCTGGGGTTCCGCTTCTGAGACCCAGGGAAGTGAGAAGTCAGGCTGGAGGACAATGGCGTCTCCCACGCACTTCATCCCAGCTTTGGTTTGGGAGTGGTCCCTGCTCCACTCTGATGGAATTCTTCTAGACTCAGCTGGATTCTGGCTGGGAAGAGCACTCAGATCTATCCAGCAATTCAGTTCAGCTCTCACACTGGGTCAGCCCTGTCTTGGTCTCAAATACTAAAAACAAGCCCCAGATTGGCCCAAATCAGGTTTTAAGGCACAGGAAAAAAATCACAGGTCATTGTTGGCCAGTCCACAAAAGAGCCACTCTGTGACCCCAGACAGAAAGGGACACAAAATACAGAAGGGCTAATGGGACAGGGTCGCTAGGACCCAAAATGGAGAACACACTAGGGCAGGCCTCTCTGGACTATCTACCCTCCCTAGGAAACAACTCTGAGCTCCATGGCTTTCGATACACTCAGAAGTCAAATTCAAAAAGACCTAGTGGCTGGCCAGCATAGGAGACCACCTTGAAGGCCATACATGGCATTCAAGGATAGAAAAAGAAATGGCTCAGGGTCAGAGTTGAAGTGCTCCCCTATTCAGGGGTCAAGATGGCTTCCCTTTATTGGAAACATCAGTCTTCATTCTTTTGGGTTTCAAAAGAAATCCAAGCAGGCAAAAAGAAGTACCAGGGTTTCCCTGTGGAATGCCTTTGAAGAATTCATCGCAGAGAGGGAATGCACTAGGCTGACTCACATGAAATTGCTTTTTTATAGGACCAAAATGGTCCAGTGTCGACAATTCCATCTGGCTTTTCCTAATAGGAAACCCTCAATACATACATTCTCCTTTACACTCTCACTCTGCCACGACCTTCTCCACCAGAAAACAGTGAAACCTCAACACACAGCCTCCAGGTCATTTACAGCTCAACACAAGTATGTAATAGACAAAACACCTCTCCCACTAGGCAGGTGAATAGGAGCAGGCTTGTGCTCTGACACCACCTAGTAATAGCCCTGCTCTCTGCTCTCGAGACACAGGAGACTTGCTGTGTGGGCACAGCACCACACTCAGACTACGCAAAGCTGTCAGAGTTCTGTGTCCTTGGGCTGGACAATTCCAGAGAGGGTTTTTCTATGTGATTTTGTTATTACCTCTCTTCCTTGAAAACTGGAGTCATTGCAAATGTAAATACAGATGAAAAATAAGAAGTTGATGGTTAGCTGGGTGTGGTGGTACATGCCTGTGATCCCAGCCCTTGGGAAGGTAAGAGGAAAGCAGAGTTCTGTGAGTTTGAAGCCAGCCTGCTCTACAAAGTGAGTCCAGGACAGCCAAGGCTACTTAGAGAAACACTGTCTCAAAAAAAAAAAAAAAAAAAAAAAAAAAAAAAAAAAAAAAAAGAAAGAAAGAAAGAAAAGAAAAAGAGGAAGAAGATGGTTGATAGATGAGACAAAACAGCACCCAAGCTTCTCCTTTCCCTGTAATGGCTCTCAGCTGGCCCTGTGGTTCCTTAGCACAGGCAAGGCTTGGTGAAAGAGATAGGGATTGAGGGATGGGGTAATCAAGGTAAAACTTGAGCAACATTGACCTAGGCCCAAGTCAGCTACTAACATCTCTTTTTGCCTCTGGACCTCAGATTTCTCTTCATGAAATGAAGACATGGCCAAATAAATTTTCATTTGCCCTTGGTACTGATGAGAGCAGAGGCGGGGTACACACTGTGCAGATTACCACAGCATGAGCTGCAGCTGGGATATCCCTGAGCCAGCTGTGATGGAGAAGAGGCCCCAGCCAATGCCCTCCTGTCCTGATCCCTGCTGTTCTTTGTCCCTTGGCAGACTCCTCCTCCTTTGCTACATGTGCTGTTGGACCCTCACCTCCCACACACCCTCTTATTCCTAACTATCCCAAGAGTCTCAACCCAGTGGCCTCTTCTTCCTTTCCCACCACAACATAGGTATCCCAGGGCCATCACTTTATGCAGAGGGAGCTGATTCACTGGCCATCAATTAATCAACATCCCATCACATCATCCCTCTGGACCTCAGTTTTTCCATCTACAAAATGAGAAAACTGGCTGCTGAATCTTCAAAAGCCTCCAGGGCCATGAGATTCTGTCCTCCGTGCTTTGCTTTGGGGTACTCAGAAGTACCACAGGTAAATAGTATTACATGTATGCTATAGGAGAGCCAGGCTGGAGAAGGCCGGAAGCAAAGGCCTTCGTGGTCCTTGCCACGTGGTCCTTGTCAGCTGGAAACTGACTCCTTTAGCTTCCCCAAATTCAGCTGACCCCCACCTCCAGCTTTTGAGTACATCACTGTCTCTCCTCTTTACTATATTTTTATTGGCTAATGACAGTAATGAACCATTCCACTCACCAAAGGCTTTCAGTCTTGGCATCTCACTTGCTCTTCCCTGCAGTCATTGCTTCTCCAGTTGAGCGATCGGAGCAAGGGTACGGAACTGACAGGGAGGGACACACCTAGAACCAGAACTGACTCCAGCTCCCTGGCTTGTCTGTAACACCACACTTGGTGTGCTCGGGACGGCCCACATGCTGGCACAGCACCTGGCTTCCTCTGACCTAAACCTAATAAGCCTTGAATACCCACATTCTGCTCTCCTTATAGTTCATCCCCCAGTGAAGTGACACTTTTTTCTTTGGCCCTTTGTCCAACTAGAACCCTCTGCTTTAGGTGTAAGTAACTGCTTTCCTATCTCAAGCCATGCCCACTGAGCTAACCAAATTACATCTGCCCCCTGAACTTCCCCTTGCTTCAGGACTTCTCAGCTGTAACTGTCACCATAAATCAAGTCCCTCTGTAATTTGATCCGATTTCTCTAGTGGAGAATATGATTGTTCTTGGTGGCCCTTTAGGCCAGGCCACACCAGGCTCAGTTTGTGACCAGTCTGGGATTTGGCTGACTGTGGTAAGAGAAACCAGGAAGGCCTGGTGCACAAGTGACCCAGAGAGGCAGGAACATGGCAGGTGCTGTGTCTAGGGCCCTGGCATTCCCCCTGCCATTATAAGGTGACCCCAGGAAGCATTCATAGACTCCAGGAAGAGGGGGTCTCTCCCCTAAGCTTCTGGGTGGCTCTCCTTCGCTGTTACATCTCTTGGCTCCCGCAAAAATAGAAAAGCCCCAAGGAGAAAACACGATCCTCATCTGTCTTTAATAATTCCATGTGTTGGGTGAAAAGCATGTTGTAACTATCTCCCAACGCTGCTGGGATGAAAAGAAAACCATCATGTTCAAATATGTATATGGACTATTGGTTGTTTTTTTTTTTTAATTTTGATCAAATATCTTCAGGGCAGGACCTCTTGGAAGCTTCAGTTTTTCCAGGAGTGATATGAATTCCCGAAAGACAGAATTCATAGCCTCCTGTTCTTTCAGCCGTGAGATCACACCTTCAGGAAGCACCAGAAACAGTTCCAGGGCCAATACCTTGCCACAGGAGATACCTTCACAGCAAGTTCACTTAGACTCAAGTGTGAAGGGGCCTCTCTAGGTGTGTCTGTTGGGATTGTTAACAATAACAATATTTACTCACAGATGAGAGGACCCAGTGTCCAAAGTGACCAGCACAGGGCCTGGTACTGAGCAGGGTGTGGAGTTTCTTCCAGAGCAGGGACTTGGAATGATGTCCAGAAGCATAGTACCGTGAAGAAGCTGAAAGTGTTCTTGGTTAGTCAGCAATGCCCAGCAAGACCAGACCAACCCACTGCCCCCTCTACAGGGCCAGCCAGCTCCAACATTAAGCTCAGTGAAAGGATCTACTTCCTAGGATCTCCACATCTGCCCATCTCCTATCCGCAATCGGCCACCAAGGGACCACTGGATTCTCTCTCCAGCTACAACAGCCTGCTGCTGCTCTGAGGCCATTCTCATAAGGCACGCAGCACTGAGCAGTGGAGCCACACACGTGTGGCTCAGCTCTCTCAGGCTGATGCTGGTTCTCCTTGGGAAGCCTGGAGCCTTCCTGTAAGTTACAGTGTATGCACCACACAGCCTTCTCTTAGCACAGCATATCCTCTACGCTGAGTGTGGAAACCAATGTCTTAGACCTCTCCATGATCACACACTTCCTCTCAGTCAATCATCACCTGTCCACTGCACTTCTTTAAGTCACATGCAAGGTGCTTCCCAAGAGCTGAAATGATAAAGGAAGAGGCCACTGGCCAAGGACAGTGCTACGCATTTCTTTTTGTGCTGAGAGTCTGAAACAGTGTAGGGGCAGAAGAGTTCCGCTTCCTGGATCTGAAGCTGATTTGTGTCTAAACAAACTCCTCCCCTCAGCCACTGCCCCCTACCCTGAAAGATGCTGTGCCAATTGCCTTAGTATAATACACTCTGATTTCCCCACTGTGATTTGTAATGGACTATTAAGCCCATGTTGCCCCATGAATCTCAACGTAGAAGGCATCAATCCTAAACAAGAAGTTTGGAATGACATTCCCTGGGTGAGGCCACAAACAAGCAGAGGCCAAAGCACAGGCTGAGGCCCATTGTCAAGACCTCAAGCCGGAGCAGGGTCAAGAACAAACAGGAAGGCTGCACCGCAAGCCAAGAATGCCGCTGCTTCTTGGTAATTAGAACCCAGCAAGGCCCCTAAGAAGGGCAGACTCTGCTGTCCTAGCATGCTGTGGAGACACAGTCCTATAGCCCATTTCAACAGGGAGCAGAGACTGAAAAGCAGCCAGTGTTCAGAAAATCTCTCTTTGTCAAGCAGTACGAGCTTGAGAGACAGTCTCACTGGCTCTTCACAAAGGACTGCAGAATAAGGGTCTCTTATTAGTCCATTATACATGTAAATAAATGAGACCGACGTGAGATAAACCACCTGCCGGAAGCTCCTTCTCCATCAGCAGTTCTCAACCTGTGGGTCACTCGCATATCAGATATCCTAAATATCAGATACTTACCTTACGATTCTTAACAGGAGCAAAGTTACAGTTATGAGGTAGCAAGGAAATAATTTGATGGCTGGGGGTCAAGCACGATGCGAGGAACTGTATTAAAGAGTCACAGCATTAGGAAGGTTGAGAACCACACTGCTTTACATGGTCAGAAAAAGAACCCAAGTTCTCGCTGGATCGACATTGACAGTTTTACAGGACTATCGCAAAGACGGCAGTTCATACGTGTCAGAAGCTACGTCACGTACCATGTGAGCCTTCGGAGCTATGACTCTCCTATGAAGCGCCACCGTCCTGTCATGGTTCTGTGACTCATCAGGCAACTGAGATGGCCTAGCCGACCTTGTAAATTGTTGTCTCAGAGCTTCCATGTTTAGAATATAAACTGTATTATTGACATACGGCCACCTTGTAACCTTGCTTTCAACTGACCTGATGGTCCAATTTGGTGCGGAGCCACCATGAGCTAAGGTCCACGGGTGCCAAGAGGATGCAAGGCACAGCATATGAACAGAGTGCAGTTATTATTACAGTAACTGTGGGAAGATGCCCTCCCTAGGGAGATGCCAGCATTTTACAGACACAGTTCATTCATTTTCATAAGCAGACGCAGATGGACCACCCTGGGGGACCATCTGGCCGGATAGAGTGTGCCAAGTCAGCTTCTGAGAGATGGAGACACTTGGACTCAGTGGCATGGGAGAAGCATCGTGTGACTCTCCTTCTAACTCCTCCCCAACCTGCCACACAGATGATGTCTCCTCTGAAAAGGAAAGCAACTCTGTCATCCCCAAATTTTCCATTATTCTTGGATATCAGCCCACTTCAAGTTCACGGGAAAGGCTGTGAGGAGGCAGGACATACTCCAGAGGCTACCCCTTAGAGCAAAAATCCACACAGCGAAAGTGCTCAAGGTGTAGGCCAAGGGCCAGCAGCACCAGAAACTTCATAGTTTTAGAAATGCAATGACCCTAGACTACTGAATTAGAAACTGAGGGTGTTTAAGAAGCATGGTGCTGATGTATATCAAAGTGCAGAAACACAAATACAAGAGCAAAGGTTACCCAGGGCTTACAGAGGACGGAAGGCAGAGGGGTCAGCTCTGTCGCAGCACAATTATGGGAGCAGTCATTTGTTCCAGGCTGGAGCCTGAGAGGCTACTAGACTGCAGTCCCTGCCTTTTACTTCCACATACTCCCACCCCTCCGTCCAAGTAGCCTGTGCATCATAGAAGCAGCTGGGACCACGTATCAAGTTCTCTTAAAATCAACAAGAAGTAAAAAGAAGTGGGTTTCCCAGATGCTGTGCTCAGGTTTGAATCTAAATCTTCCTTCTTCCTCCAAGTACAGTATCCAAGTTTCAGCTTCAGGCTGATGCCAGAAACTCAGAACACCAGCTTCATCACCCCTCTCCCCACTAGCACCCTACCATCGGCAAACCAAGTGGTTACCTTGGGCGGTCTCCCAAAATGCTCCTAGAAAAGCCTCTAACTCTCATTGCCGAGCGAGAAGAACTGCTCTGCTCATGGTGGGCAGCTTCAAGCCGGTTAATAGTTCCAATGCGAACAGGAGCAAGCAGCTGAGCTCAGTCTCATCTGGCACCCTGGCATCATGATTTGAGAACCTTAGGATCAGAGACCAAGTTGGGCGTCATTTTTCTCTGTAGCCCCATGCAGCGTGGAGAAACACTCCACCGTTTCCAGCTGGCTCTTTCTCAGAGGGACATCAGTAGTGCCTGGAAGAAGGAAAGCAGTTGTTAGCAAGCTACAACCCCTATGGGTGGGAAGGATTTAGAGAGATGCACAGTACTGGTCAAAGTCAACAGGGATCAACCAAATCCACATGGGAGCTGGATACTGGCAAGGGATGAGCAGGAACTACCTTGCAGGTAATGGGATTGATGGGACAGGCTCTGCAGGAGGAGAAAGGGACGGCTAGCAGAGACCTGAGGTCAGGTGGCATGTGGAGTCTGGACCATACTATTGCCCGTGCTCTGGAAAGTCATGGGGGTTTCGTTGTCGTGCTAATTGTACTGTGACCATCCAGGGACCTCAGCCCAGGGAATTCTGGACATTTTGGTGGGGCTCTTCATAGCTCAAGTTGCTCTGGAGGATCCCTGGAATAGACTATGTCCCTATGTATCCCCAGGGACAAGTCTAGTGAGAACTGTTTTCAAGCAGATCATGGAGAGTGTGTGTGTGTCCTGCATGAGGGTATGCATGTGTGCACGCACATACATGAGTTTGTATGTGTGTATGTGCCTGTAACTTTACTGTGAGCATCACCTGCCCCACCATCTTCATCCTCCCTAAAGCCCGTTAACCCATCAAAAGGCAGAACACGTGTGAATACCACACCAAGGCAACAAGCAGACAAAAGAGGAAACCGTGATAGAACATCACTTATGTGGAGCTACAGAAGCTGAGTTTGTTGTTTTAAGGATTCAGATTGGGAGAGGGTGGGCACAGCTGGCTGGGAATTACCCTGCTGGTCAGTATTTCTATCTTTCAGGAAGAAAAAAAAAAAAACTCTAAGCATGGAGAAGCTACAAGAAATTAGGGTGTGGGCATGGTCCCTCATCATAAACAGGGCTGAAGACTCCATCCTTAGAATGTTGTAGAAAGAGCATTGAACTGGCGGCATGGCTACAGATCCCAATTCTCACTACCCTCCGTCGTGAAGCTGACCTTGAGCCAGCCTCCTCCTCTGTAAAATGGCCTTGGCAGTCCCAAGCTGCCTGGTTGTTGTCAGGATTAAATGGAACCATTTATGGTGTTCAGCCTCAGATTCTAGAGGGTGCTGTGCAAATGAAGATCTTTATTATCTCCTCAAGGAAGACAAGTGAGGTCAGGGTAGCAGATGAGGACCATTGGGGCAAGAAATTAGGAGTGAAATGGTCCCACTGATTGGAACAAAGGGCCCGGAATTGTATTGCTGAGTGGCCGGCTCTTGGGAGCCGCCTGTGGAGGTCAGCCTCCCTGCACTGTGTCTTCCCAGTTGAGAGCTCTGACAGATGGGCACAGGGATTGCTTCACACCGTGAAAGGAACACTGGGGACAGTTTACAGTTTACCCCTCAGCCAGTACATCTACACTTCCCCCTCATCATATCGTGCCTGGAGCACATTACATCTAGCATAAGACAGGGCATAAAACATACTGTTTAGTTGATTTGTTAATTTAACTGTCAAAGGAAATCGGATGTTGAGATCCCCTGTAGTGTGAAGTAGCGATTTGTGGCTCTGTCAGAAGTACCCATCTACACTGTGATTTAAAGAACCCTCTCCGGCACTGCGACTGTTCAGGGATGTGTGTTGGCTCAGATAAGCGCCAAGAGCACAGTAGACCATTCCTGGGTAAGAGCCACCCTTGGGTGAGCTCACTCACGCCAACTTTGATTCTGCAGGATCCACTCAGGAGTGGGTCAGGGATGTGAATAGGGGGTCTCCACAGAGAGCCCACTCGAATGATTCCTTTCTAGATCACTTTTCTCCTCTAAAGATGGATCCAGTCTTCATCCTGCCTGTCGCCTGGAGAGATACTGAGAAACTGGACATGAAAACACTTTGAAGACTTTTGTGAATAGAGACGCAGGGCCAACCTGATGTCTTTAGAATGTAAACTTCAGCCTAAGAAAGGAGACAGAAAACAAATCAGCTTTCTTCTACCTTCTGAGTAGTCTTACTTCATTTTTTCAGGTTACGAAAGTCGTAATTCTCATTATAGAGCACATAAATCCGACAAGGATAAGAAAGAAAATTCGACACATTCATCAGCCCCCAGCTCAGCAGTGACTAGGCTTAACAATTTAATATATTCTCTCCAGCTTTTCATTGTATATAAAAACGGGCTCTGACATGCTTCTCTGACAGTCTCGCATATGGGAACGTTGGCTTTTCATTTGGTGTCTGTTTTGCTTTGGGTTTTGTTTTATTTTTCCATGAAGGGGTCATGAATTTTTCTCAAGTGTTCTAGGTGTGCCAGCTATTACAACCACCTCAATGTCACTGAACTTCTAGGCGCTTCGTCTTTAGCTCCACGGTACTCTTATCTGTGATGAGTAACTTTGGGTCTAAATATCTGTGTCGCTCCGGTACCTCAGACGTCACTTCCTAGCTGTGGCACTCTGAAGTCTACGGGTCTGAATGAGTTTGTAAGGTTCTTCAAACGTGTTGCCAACCTTTGCTAGGAACGCTACGAGACTTCACATTCTCCCCAGCAGCACAGATGGTCTCCGGCTTATAACACTTCAACTTAATGATTTTTTTTTCAGCCTTTTAAATATACAGAAAACGAAACGGCATTCAGTGGGAACTGTACTATGGATTTTGGATTTTGTTCTTTTGGTGGGCTACTGGTACGTGGTGTTATTTCTCTTGTGGTGCTGGGCAGAAAAGCACAGCCCCCAGTCAGCCACGCCATCCGTGGGGAAGCCCTGTCACCCAGAGTGCACAGTGCCGGAAGCTGTAGTGTTTGGGAGGTTCCTTGCATTCAATGCAGTGTCAGCTTATGACGTTGTCTTAGTCACCGTTCTCTTGCTACGAAGAGACAGCGTGACCAAGGCAATTACTATAAAAGGAAGCATTCAATTGTGGTCTTGCTTGCAGTTTCAGAGGTTTAATCCATTATCATCATGTCAGGGAACGTGGCAGCAGGCAGGCATACTACAAGAAAAGTAGCTGAGCGCTAAACCCTGATCTGCAAGCAGAGAGAGTAACACTGGGCCTAACGTGGGCTTTTGAAACCTCAAAGCTCACCCCCAGTGACACACTTCCTCCAACAAAGCCACTCCTCTTGATCTTTCTCAAGTAGTGTCACTCCCTGATGACTAAGCATTCAACCACCACAGACATGTTCAGTTTCTGGTGGGTTTATCAGGATATAACTCCATCATAAATTTCAGAGCTTCCATACTTACTTTCACACATGCATACACACATGCACTCATTCATGCATACATGCAGGCATACATACATACATACATACGTGCGTATGTACATAAAGAAATGGCTAGATAGACATGCTATTATGTTGATTTTACAGAGGGAGGTGAAGTGTTCTCAACTATAGCATGAGTGAACACTCGGAATGTTTCCAGTCAATGTCCAGTGCCTGAAATAACATTTACTATGAGAACTTTGAACCTTATAATTAATCTCTTTCTTCCTTTTTGTTTTGGCTTCTAGAAAGCACAAAAACATACAAATTTTAGTTATTACGTAGAAATCTGAGGACACTTTGTGCTATAATATCATTCTTATTTCACCCTGGTTTATTTCTAGAGTTATGCTATAAGTAGTGACTGCAAGTCACCGCAAGTTATTTGGGGGATTTTTTTTCCTTTGGGGTTGTTTGTCCACTTTGGTTTTGGTTTTAGACTTTCACTATGCAGCTCAGGCCAGCCATGAACTCACTGTGTATTCAGAATGGCTTCAAACTGGCAATGACCCTTCCTCTTCAGGCTGCAAAGTGGTAGTACTGTAGATAGATGTCACCACACCCAACTCCTCAAATCTTTTTTTTTATAAGAACACAGAAATACTTAAGTTTATTTCCTCCAAAGTCCTGAGTTTGCATATCATCATTGGAGAGAAGTAACCTCATAAGCATGACTAAAGAAATTCACAACGTCTGAAGGAACCCTACTCTTTGTAAGGGTAGAGCCATGTCCACACCCCCTGACCTCCCTACGTATTCTGACAGGTGGCTTTCATATCCAGTTCCTTTCTATGACAGTCCACAGAGGTCTTCAACCCCAGACTCAGCACTTCACTAGCTCAATACCACCCAGCCTACCCTTCCACCCCCACCCTCAGCTGGCAAGAGGCCTCAGGCTTTCAACATGACCAAGAAAAGGGATAGGTTGCTTGGCTCTGAGATGTCCTGAGTCCAGCCCTGTGCCCAGGCATCTGCTCTAGGGTACATTCTTACAAAAATGACTTTTTTTTTTAAAGAGAGGGTTTAATTTAGCCCAGGCTAGCCTCAAACTCACTATGTAGCTTGCCACAGCCTTCGAATTCTGACCCTCTTACCTGTACCTCCTGAATTCTGGGACTATAGTCAGGTACCACCACACCAAATGCAGTACTGGGATCGAACCTCAGGCTTTGTGCATGCTGGGCAAGCACTGTGCCAACTGAACTACATCGCCAGCCCAGAGTGCTCTACTTTTGACCTAAGACGAGCCCAGGATAGTAGACCACGCACTGGCAATGTCTTGGATGATTCCCTGGTAGAATTGGTCATTAACCTGAGGTCTTCAAAAGGCAAGGAAGCTGTCTCAGTTAACACTTCCCAGGGACTGAGGGAGGATCTGCCCCTGTTTGTTCAGGATCAGAATACAAAATTACATGACACCCTCTCTGGCACATGCAGGCTCCCCTCTGGTATCCCAAGTACAATAACGGAGAGCCACAGAGGCAAGCCAGTTTAGACGCAGCGTTCTTGGAGGCTATGACCCAAGTCACCGACAAGGTGCCGGTGTGTGCTGCAGGGAGTCGAGGGGAGGAATTTGTCTTTCTACTGTCTTCCACTGCACTTGGATTTTACAATCCTCTCAATAATGCATATAGCTTCCATTTGTTCACTAACACTAGCTATTTTCCATTACTTTGACAATTGCCATCCTACACCAGTGACCTTTTTGTGTGCTTATGTCTCTCAAGGAATCATCGAAAGGCAGCCTAAGAAAAAGTGACCAGTGCATAGTAGGCGCTCATGGGCTATTGGTCCATCACCAATTGGTCCATCATGATCATCATCGTCCCTTCCTCCCTGCCTATCATCCCTCTTCCTCTTTCTCCTTCTCCTCCACATGCTTTTCCTCTTTCTCCTCCTTCTTCTCCTCCTTCTCATCCTCTTCTTCCTCTTCATAACATTTCTCCCTGCTTTGTACTTCTAGGGTTCAACTCTAAACTGAGAACCTTATAAGAGAACTAAACACTAAAATGTGCCAGTAAATTCCAGACTTCTTACCAATACAGGCAACCTTGGTCATTTCATGAGAGACTCAACCCCTTTCCCACATTCCTTAGCATATCCCACACCCTGGATTGTGTCTATCAAACTAAATGGCACTGAAGTTCTCCTCGTGTCCTCTGGGATGCCCCTGTGCCACTGGCTGGAAGAATGACCTATCCACTCCCCAGTGTTAGATCAGGGCCACCGTCTTGATTCAGGTCTAGGAGGGACTCTTTCTGGCTGTCTTTCCTGTAGATTAGTCATCTGCCCTTCTCTCTGTGCGTGACACAGCACACAACCTCCTGCCACAGCTTTATCCATCCCCCAGATCTGCAATATGATGGCTGCCTATCTACAGTATGCAGCTGTTCCTGTGTGAGTTAATAGCTGCTCCGAGTACGGTCTTCTTAAAGGTTGCTAACATTGCAAGGCTCCTCTGCTTGGGTTACTTTCCATATACACAAATCCCAGCTTTCCCACTTCCAGTCATGAGAACTGGGTTTCTGTTGAAGTCCTCCTCAGCAAAATAGGCATTTTCTCCAAAATATCTACTCTAAATTGTGAACGATGCACAAATCCCCCCTTCTGAGTCTATTGCATGAAGTAATTCTTAAACAGTGGTATCCACTTGTGCTTTCAACAAACATTTATCACACTCACTACAGTGTATCAGACAGTACTCTAGGCTCTGGCCATTCAGTACTGAAAATCCAGTAAGTTCTCTTTGCATCCCTTGAAGGCTAAGTGGGGAGACAGACTCAACCAAACTAATGAAAAAGTGAATATTGCCTGAAGCGTGCAGCAAGGAGAAACAACATAGAAGTGAGAAGAGAGTCTAACTTGGGCGAGGGCAAGGATTTGAGATATGATCACAGGGAAAGCTTCTCTGAAAAGGCAACATTTCAGTAAAGATGAGGAGGTAAGGGAGTGGGGCTCACTGGTCTCCGTGAGTTCATTGTATGAATATCAGGCTGTTCCTACTACAAATAAAAAGGCAATCATTTGCTGATCACCTCATTTGATCCTGTTACTTTTTGAGCTGGAATGTTTCCCCACAATCAAGCTATGGGCACTTAGCTGGTGGCTCTTTGGGGAGGTCATGGAGCATGTGATGTAGTTCCCAGAGGAGGCTGAGAAGGGGTAGGACTTGAAGGTTCCACCCACTTCTTGTCACAGCCTGAGTCCCCTGAGTCCTGCCACTCATGGTGTGAAGAGCCTGCTGCCTCTGTCTTCCAGTGCTCCCCACTCCTCCCCCAACCTCTACACTTTCCACTCCATAGCGGACTCTATGGGCCAACGTTAGTGCCTCATGGCTGAGTCTGCTTCCGTGTTTGATGAGAAGAGAAATGAGTACACCGCCCCTCCCCCCATGCTGTCTTGCAGCAACCTCTGATAGGAATGAAATTTTCATGTGGCTCAGGGGGACAAACCATGAAGTATGATATTCAGCTTTCCCTCTTGCTCACTGTGGCTGGACTTTGTCTTAGCAGCTATCGGTTCTCTCAAATCATTCTCGTTGGTCTTTTAAGAGACCAGGATCCTGTCCTAGACTCACATAGCCTCTAGCCTCCCAGTTTTCCGCAGCTCACTAATACCACCACCTTGCTTGCCTGGGTTTCCCTTTCTCTCTTCAGCCTGGTTAGATTTTTATCTGTTTGGGGGTTTGTACCTCCAGCTATCCCAAACCCATGGCCCCCGGCCCCTGCCTCCCAAGTTCTGGGATTACAACCAAGCACCACCTCGAGGGATTTCATCTCTAGCAGGTCACGCACGTGCTCTGTGACAGTCCACTGGCCTGAAGTCTGCAGTCACTCTGTTTATTCCCGTGCCTTCTACAATGACCTTTCCTACTCCGGTGGCTCTAGAGAGTTGCTTAAAAACGTAGGCTTCCCAGGGAGGCAGACATAAAACCCTAGTGCTGCCAATTTGCCATGACCTTGAAAATGACCTCACAAATCCTTCTCTGGGGTCCAGTTTTCATCTCAGTAAGAGCAGATAATAACCAGGTGCAGTAGAGTACATCCATAATCCTAACCCTCCGGAGATGGGGACAGTGAGATAGTGGACTTTATAACAAGACACTGTAGAAAGATAAAGAAAAATAAAGAAACAGGAGATAAGAAATGTTTCACATAGCTATATGTGTATGTATAGAGATATAGAGATATAGAGATACATATATAGAGAGAGCTTTTTACTTGATCTAAAACATTATGAACACTCAATCCATGGCAAGGGTGTGGCTTGAGTGTTCATGGTAACATGACTGGTACCTGCATCAACATCCAATGGCTTTCCTGTCCTTTCAGCCAGCAACGACCCCTTCTGCCCTTGAGCCAGTCTCTAGGGGTGACCTTCCTTCTAGCTGCAAGAGGGCTGAGTCCATCCATTTCCACATGGGGGCGCTCATGAGCTACCACACATGGCCAGGTGGTACTGTCTTATTCCTCCAGTCTGAATGATCTCCCACCCCATTTCCTTTCCTCTTCCATCCCAAGCAGACTTCTCTACTACATAGCCTAAAGCCTGGTCCCTGCAGCGATCACACTTGTAGCTATAATTTATTTGTGATTAGTATTAATTCTCCAAAGTACAATTGGGATTTGCTCATTGTTTACTGAACAAACAAGAAAAGAAAATGACACATTCTGCGAGGAGCTGTGGTGCCGAATAGTTACATATCACCATGTTTCAGAGAGATTAATGGAAAAATGTTCACAAGGGTCATTTATAATATTAAAAATAAAATTATTGGTGTACCTTTTCAGAAAAAAGCAATGAAGATAAATGTCAAATAGGGAAACCTTAGGGGAAAAAAGACCGTGGAGGCTGCAAAGGGATAAGACATTTTTAATTTCTTCAGAGAGCTCAGCCGTGAAAATGAAGAACACCCTGCCTTGTTCTGATGGCCTTTATAAATCTGTGTGGTTCTCAGCAAAGTCTCAGGGAGAAGGAATCTGAAACAAGCCCTCGTGGTCTTTCCATGTTAACTGGCGTCCCTGGCTTCATCAGAATGCCGTCCCTCATGTTGCCATCTTTCTTATCCTCATCCCCAAGCCACTAATCCTGTCAGGGACTCCTCGGCATGTCACTCCTGTCCACTTGTGTCTCTTCAGCTCGAGAATCATCAACCTCACCCTAGCTATCCTCATGACTTGCGTGGACAGTCACAGAGGCAGCGAGCCAGTGGCTTTTCACGCTTCAGTTCACTCCCCACCTTAATCTCTCAAATCGCTCAGAGTGAACTTCATTAAGACTTAGCAGCTGGCCTGAAGAGATGGCTCAGCAGGTGAGAACACTTGCTGCTCTTGCAGAGGGCCAGGTTTGTCTCTCAGCACCGACATCTCCAGTTCCAGGGAATTCAATGCCCTCTTCTGGTCTCTACAGATACCTGCATGCACGTGACCCAAATACAGACAAGCACACACACACACACACACTTAAAATTAATTAAGTTTAAAAAAAAAAAAAGACTTACCAGAGTTCTTGTTTTGAAGTCTGCTGTTAAAATTCCTTACAGAAAGTCCACATTCCTAACCTTAATTTTCAGGATTGTATCTAACTATGCCTCTCCCTTCTTCTACAGACAGCCCTATTGACCCTTTGTGACCAAGCATTCTGGGCCATAATGGCATTTGCTCTGTTTCTAGATCATGACACCCTTCCCATCCTGGCCATTTCCTTTGGCTGGTTCTCTCTCATCCTTCAATACCAACCCCAGTATCCCTGTGCCCACTGTATCAAATTAGGTCTCTAAGCTACTCTCTCTTCACTGCTCTCATTCAGTTCCAGGCTTACGGAAAAATCCTGAAAATAGCCCTCTAGTGAACGAAGCACTGAATTGGATGGCAAGGAGGGAGAAGAATGAGGTTGGGATTTTCTCTTTGGTATAACTCAAGGGACTAAGAAATCTCTAACGAGACTCAAGGAAGTCACACCTCATGACATTCTTGGTGATCTAGTTTGTCCTTCCTTGGCATAAAATCATTACTACATGCAATGTGTCAGGTGTTCTCCAGGAGGTAACATGGGTAAACCAAACCCTCCTGCACAGAAGATACAAGCTTTTTTTTTTTTTTTTTTTTAGAGAAGGACAAGCAAGGAGATTAAGGATGTGGCATGTAAGGTAGAGGAACTGTTCAAACTGAGATGATTCTAGATAGCCAAAACTGGTTGCACAGCCACAAAAAGAAGCCACAAATCTTGATACCTAATTAGATTCAAAGAGGCATGGGAAGGTGTACCATGGAGCTGGAGTGTATGCAGCTAAAATTAGGCCTTGAAGAATCCGGGTTCAGAAAGCTAAATCTGACCAGAGCTTGACTCCAGAGGCAAGTAGAGCTGAGAATTCATCGTTGCGTGTGGTATTTTTTCATAACTATTATTTGTTCTGAAAATTACTTTGGGTTTGTCTCCATCGTTATTTTTGCTCAAGGGATCTGGCTCTGTAGAGCCTTAACTCTATCATGTGGTGTGAAGAACTCCCAAAGCTTCCTTAGGCCCCTAAGACTGGTCCTGCCTAGCCAACCTCGTGGATCTCCCTGCCCATATTTCATGACTAATACTCTGAACTCCATGCCTCTGTGGTTAGCTCAGAAGAAGAGCCGACATATTTATTGTTCTGTAGATGTATCATCTCGCATGACCTTTGCAGAAACCTGTAAGTTGCACTCTTGAGGGAAACCCAGGTGTTGAGTTGGTATTCACCCCACTGACCAGCAGAAGGAAACCGGATTCTGGAGTTATTTCCCTGCACCTTAATGGATCTTATCAGCACAAACTGAACAGAATTTGGCCTTGAACCTGCCTCAGTCATCACAGAAATGAAGTCTGGGTTCAAAGGGAACTCCTGAACATGAAGGAACCCAGCAGAGTGGCAGTGATTGGCAATCAGGGCTTAGGTTCCCACAAAGAGAGAGAAAAAAAAAAAAAAAAAACTAGACCATTTATCCAACATGAGAGATCCTCAGACTTGAGTGTACCTAGTTATTATCCCAAAAGTTTGAGGAACAGGCTAGTCCATGGCCTCTTCTAGACACCCTTCTCTGACAGCTTTCAGTGGACCCAAAACGCAGCTCCATTATTGGGTGATTCCGATGTCTGTGGAAACAGTAGCCCTAGCCCAAGGGAATGCTTGACTTTAGAGAATTTTGACACTAAGAAATCACATCCAAAACTCAAAGGACTTATCCATGGTCTCAGAGACCTAGAGGCAAGGTGAGGCTTCATCCAGCTCTCCTACTCCGTAGAATAGTGTTTTCTTCCTCAGCCCACAGGCAGCCATCTGTGACGGGCCTCTCCTTTAGCGTACACACCAAGACGCCAGATCTTTAATGAGGTTGTCCACACTACAATTTATGAGGCCCAAAGCCTTCAAAAGGACGGGTTTCTGCCAGGCTTAATTTACACAGTTCACAAGCTTTCCAATGCCCCCATCAAAGTCAGCAAGGAAGCTCTGGCTATCGGCCCATACACACTGTTTGACTCCATCCTCATCATGTCACCATTCATTTTCATGTCTCTTGGCTTGTTTACCCCTAAGCACCTGGCTCTCCCAGGTCTGAGCAGTTCGAAGTTTTTACCAGGCAGGTGGGAGCCCAGCCCAGCCCTGGGCTTCAACTCTAGCCCAAGCTTAACCACAAACCCTATATTAAAAGCTCTTCCACATATCATCTCCAGTGTGATTTAAGAGAACCCCCCACCTCACCAAGGCAGCTCTCAGTCCCCACCCCTGTAATTAATGCCATTGGTTAGGCAAGAGCAAGCAGGTAGGAGATGGCCAGAAAACTGAGACAAATGTGTCTTTTTAAAATGCCACATAAACCCCTTAATTAAAAATTAATTAAGTACCCTAAAATTGGACACTCATTTAAAAAATAAATTTGAGTTAGAGGGCTGTGTAGACTTCATAGCATGTAATCTCTAACACAGAAATGAAGGAGGGGGGATGTGTGTGTGTTTCTGTTCAGATGCAGTCAGAGAAGGAGTCGTGCCCAGCGAGTGAACCCACAGTGTAGAACAGTGGTTCATGGAGCTTGACCTGGACCACACGTGTTGCTGATGCAAATCTAAACTAATTTCTGCAGCATCCACTGAGAAGATAAATAGACAAACAAATGTGCCGTGCTGTTTCGGAAGAGATGTTCCAAGATGCAAATGACAGATGACTGGAACAGGAAATGCCAATGTAAGGCCAGCTTGCAGGGTGAGCAGCTTAGCAGAAGGCTTGAAGGGAGAGCCATCCTCAATGGTGGGCATTAATCAAGTTGGCACTAATGATAGCAAATCCATCTCATCAACATGTAGCCATCAGGGCCATTGCTTAGAACCCAATCAGGAGCTCATGGGTGGAAAAAGGCTTCGAGATAAGATCTGAGGTCAACATTCCAGTGTGCCAGAGGACAGTGGAGGCACAAAGGCAAAGAAAATATCCGAGATCCCACAGATACTGAACTTCAGATTCCCATAGTCCTCCAAGGTCATCCCACTCAGCTGGGTGCCCCAGAAACATCCAGGGGTCTTTGAGCACCACCAATGCCAAGGGCATCTCCTCCAGATATACAGATGACATTGGCTGAGGCGACACATGAGCACAAACATTGTTTCTCACCTGCCTGCCAAGTGACTCCCGTGGACATCGGGCACTGTTTATAGCAGATGATCTATCATGAGTCATGGGACAAGATGTCACTGGGGGACCATCTGGCCAAGTTCTGGGTCCGCGTCTCTGGTTTACTAACAAAACATCCCAGTAAGCAACTGGTCACATGTTTTAAAAGCAACTATTTAAAAAGCAACAAGCATTGCTTAGGCCCTTAAATTCCCAGTCTTCTGATTAATCAAGTGGGAATAATAACTGTTCGACTAGGTTTTTATGGGCTTCAGACAAAGAAGGCTTAAGGAAGCACATTGCAGGCTATTAAAATGCTAGGCAAAAAGGAGTGACAGGGATTTAATATGCCTAGTGACTCACATTGTTGGTCTGGGAGGAAGTGCTCTTTCAAGGGCTAATAAGTAAATTTCCATAGTGAAGACCATTACTGACCAAAGGGCCCTGAGCATCAGCCCTCCCACGGGTGATTTGATCTCTTACCTTATGTGACTGGGGAACCTGGGGTGTTTCAGTGATGCTTGGAAAATACCAGCACCCCTTGGATACCTGCAGAGATACGAGGGCTTCTTTTTCATGCCCAAGCCTCCCTCCCCCCACCCCACCCTCGCTCATTGCTCCAGAGATAGGCTACAATCACCGAGGGCATTGGGGTCGCCTACTCCTCAGGGTAGAGCAATGCTTGTACAACCACAGAGAAGGTGCTATTTACGAAGCGTAGGCCCTTGTTTAAAACCACTCACCAAGGATATTTTCCTCCTAGGAATTTATGGGCCCCATAAAAGAAGAACTTGAGGAGACAGAGCACTTGTTTTTGGTTTTGCCTCATTAATTCTGAGTTTGGGCTGGCAGTAGAGAGATCGGAGTACCTGGAGTCCATCTAATTGAGTCTCTGGTAAGCGTAAAGCTCGCTCTGTCCAGGGGAGACTCTACCAAGGAATCTGGTAGGCTCCCGGAGAGGAAGAAAGATATCAGAGAAAACAGGACTGAAAGAGACAGTTATTTGAGTTTCTGATGAGCCTGAATCCGGGGAGAGGTCCTGGGGATAAAAATCCATAAATCCTGGGCATCCAAAGAATGAAAGCAGCACTCTAGTCTGCTTCTACACCCCTCTTTGTCAAGGCTTGTGGGTGAAGGGCAAGCATGTAGACTTTTTGCACACTGTGCCCACTTTCAGAGTTGGGCACATCCATCACTTGAATGACTCCTTAGACAGACAAAGCACAAATGAGAGAAAACACAATGTGAAAAGGCATAGATTTCTGCCAATCCCTCAGCAAACCAATGACCACTCTGGAACTTTATATTCTCAATAAGAAGTTTGATAACACTTTCTTCCACTGATATGCAGGGCCATTTCAATCCCCAGTTATTACAGGGATGGGGAGGCCTATAATACCAGACACTATTGCAGAGTCGGCCTAAGACTCAGCACCTCCATTCAAGTCAGCGGCAGTTTGCTGAAGAAGACAAACAGCTAATAATACTATGACGCAGAACCTCAGCTATGTTCCATGCAAGAAGTAATGTGTTCAGAAAGAGAAAGGAATGTTCTAAGAGGGAAATAAGGAATCCATAAAAATGGGTGAGGATCAAGGTCCAGTACCTAGCTGACAAGAGGGAAGAGCTGGTGGAAGATATCCCCAAGAATAAGTCAACCCCAAAACCATGAAGGTTGACCCACATGTGCTTATCAGTCCCACAGGAAATAAACTCTCTAAGCATCAGAGAGCGAGAAAGAGAGAAGAAATGAAGGAGGGGAAGAAAATTAAGAGGGATAACGAAAAGAAGGAAAAGAAGTCATCAAGAAAATAGAACACATTCAGATTTCTTTGAAACTTTAGATACCTGTATAACAAAATTCACTATGAAGCTATACTCTCTATATGTAAATAGAAGGCACTCAAGCCCTTGTTAAATGATCTCGGACACATCAGTATGTACTTTTTGATGAAGGGAAGAGGCAGGTAGAGACTTCCCTAACAATTCTGACACCATGAGGTTTGTTTTTTTTTTCCCCAGCCCTGAAAAGAATAAAAAGAATTTAAAAGCTGAGAACACATGAAAACCTCCTTCTCAGAAAAATTCAAAGTAAACAGCTCTTAGCTTAAAATAAAAATTCTGATAATAGTCAGGCAGGGTGGACCAGGATATGGAATGAAGGGCGTGTGTATATGAACACAGCTGGGGAAGAGTGTAAATTGGATTCACTTCTAGAAAGCAATTTGGCAATGTGTATCAAGAGCTTTTAAAATGTTTATACCTTTTGATTCAGTAATTCCACTTCTGGGAATCTAGCCTATGAAAATAGTCAGAAAGGCAGGCAAAGGTTTATGCACAAAGATATTCTTCAAAGTGTTATTATAAACAGACTAGCAGCTCAATGGTTGAATAATGTTTAAATAAATGATGGCCGGTATCACACTGGATGGTAGCTATTAAAAAGAACCCAAGGGGGAACTGTTTAAAGCACTTGGAAAAGTTTGTGTGATGGCACCGCAATTATTTGAAGACCTGGACACGTATAGAAGACTATGAACACTTTCTAATCACAAAAAGGACTCAAGATAAATTAGACAATTTTTATTTTTTTATTAATTACACTTTATTCACTTTGTATCCCCCTGTAGCTTCCTCCCTCCTCCCCTTCCAACCCCTCCTTTTCTCCCCCTTTTCCACGCATGCCCCTTTCTGAGTCCACTGGTAAGGGAGGTCTTCTTTTTCTTCCTTCTGATCCTAGTCTATTAATTCTCATCAGGAGTGGCTGCATTGTATTCCTCTGTGGCCTGGTAAGGCTGCTCCCCCCTCAGAGGGAGGTGATCAGAGAGCAGGCCAATCAGTTCATGTCAGAGACAGTCCCTGTTCCCATTACTATGGAACCCACTTGGACACTGAACTGTCATGGGCTACATCGGTGCAGGGGTTCTAGGTTATCTTCATGCATGCTACTTGGTTGGAGTATCAGTCTCAGGGAAAACCCCTGTGCCCAGATTTTTTCATTCTGTTGCTCTCTTTGTGGAGAAAGACATTTTTTTAAAGGGGAGAGAGAGCGGCCAGGGGTGGCGGGATTCTGGGGTACTCTTGTTTGTTTGTTTGTTTGTTGTTTTTACCTTGCTTCCAACTTTAGACAACTGACTTTATTTTAAATAAAGGAAAGGTAAAAGATGTAATAAGACAAATCCAGTATGGGAAACACTTCTGTGCCCTTGAAGATGCACAGTAAAGATGCACAATATGCATAAACAGAGCAGCTTAAAATGTCCTGCAAGTCAAGGGAGGCTTTGGAAGGCCTTTGGTTTTCTCGTCTTCGCTGTGGCAGGCCGGAGAGAGAGTAATCTCTCCTGTTGAAAATGAAGTCACTGAGCCCATGCGGAGAGCCATCCTTACCATCCTAAATGCCTGGGTTCTATGCAGCTCACAGCTAGAAATTCAGAGAGCGCAGTGACAGCTCTGCCCCCTCTTCAGCTGTACCATATCAAGGCCAGAGTATAAATGTGTTTCTGTCTGGTCTTTTTTCTATTTTTTTTTTAAATGAAGCCAGTAAGATCCCATTGCAGGGGGCTCCACACTGATGTCATAATCTAGTCCCTTCTCAAAGAGAGATATCTTTTCTCTAGATATCTAAACATAATTGGATTGAATTTCCACCCTCTTGACGTCATCAGCACATGGTTTTGAAGGTTAAACACTTCAAAACAGGATAGAAATGATTTTGGACCTTTGTCCAAAGGGTGGGTAGAGAGGTCAGGCAGTGCCACTAGGCTTCCCATTTCCTCCCAGTCAGAACGAATGTTTAACACAGGTGTGTATTGTTGTTGTTTTTAACATGGAATTTAAGTTAAAACATGACTGAAAAGTGGAAAATTGGTGTATGGAATTAATCCAGAAAATGAACTCTACGCCATACCTTTTCACAAGAGCATTGACTCTGATGTGCTTTTAATTTCTTTCATTGATTAATTTATTTATTCACTTTACAGCTTGATTGCAGCCACTTCTCTCCTGTCCTCCCAGTCCCACCCTCACACCCCAAGCCCTCTTCTTCCCTCCCTTTCTTCTCAGAGAAGAGGAGGCCCCATGGGTAACAACCCACCCTGACACATCAAGTCTCAGCAGGATTAAGCACATCCTCTCTGCTGAGGCCTGAAAAGGCAGCCCAGCTAGGGGAAAGGGATCCAAAGGCAGGAGACAGAGTCAGAGACAGCCCCTCCTCCCATTGTTAGGAGGCTCACATACTGACCAGGCTGCACACCTGCTACATGTGTCTACATGTGTGTGGGGGGTCTAGGTCCAGCCATGAAGGCTCTTTGGTTGGTGGTTCAGTCTCTGTGAACCCCCATGGGGCCAGGTTAGTTTCCTCTGTATGTCTTCTGTGGTGCCTTTGACCCCTCACACTCTCTCAATCCTTCCACGCACTCTTCCACAAGACTGGAAGATCTCAGCCTATTGTTTGGCTGTGAGTCTCTGCATCTGTTTCCATCAGCTGTTGGATGAAGCCTCTTAGAAGACAGTTGCACTAGGCTCCTGTCTGCAAGCATAGCAGAGTATCATTAACAGTGTCAGAGGCTGGCTCTCTCCTGTGGGGTGTGTCTCAAATTGGGCCATTCCCTCAATCTCTGCTCCATCTTTATCCCTACACTTCTTGTAGGCAGGACTAACTTTGGGTCGAAGGTTTTATGAGTGGGTTGGTGTCCTCTCCCACCACTGGAAGTTCTGCCCGGCTACAGGAAGTGGCCATATCCATATACAGTTCAGGCTCCATATCTCTTGCTCCTACGATTCTCAGCTAGAGTCATCCCATATACTCCTAGGAGCCTCCCTGTCCCAGAGATGTGTCCGGTACCAACTTCCCTTCTCACTGTCGATGGTCATACGCCTCCCCCCCCCACACTGCTCTCCCCACACCTGATCCCCATCCCACTTGCCCTCCACACCCCCTTTCTAACCCAGTTCCCTCTCTCTATCTGCTTCAGGTATCTATTTTACTTCCCTTTCTGAGTGAGATTCAAGCATCCTCGCTTGGGATCTTGTTACTTAGCTTCTTTGGGTCTATGGATTGTAGCATGGTTATCCTGTATTTTATGGCTAACATCCACATACCATTTGTGTCTTTCTGGGTCTGGGTTACCTCACTCAAGATGATATTTTCTAGTGCCGTCCATTTGCCTGAAAATTGCATGATGTCTTTGTTTTTAATAGCTGAGTAGGATTCCATTGTGTAAATGTACCACAATTTCTGTATCCATTCCTCAGTTTAGGGACATCTAGGTTGTTTTCAGTTTCTGGCTATTACGAATAAAGCTGCGATGTATATAGTTGGGCAAATGCCCTTGTTGTATGGTGGAGCATCTTTTGGTTATATGCCCAGGAGTGATATGGCTGGGTCTTTAGGTAGAACTATTCCCAATTTTCTGAGAACACGCCAGATTGATTTCCAAACTGGCTGTACAATTTTGTATTCCCATCATCAGTGGAGGAGTATTCCCCTTTCCCCACCTCCTCTCCAGCATGCGTGTCACTTGAATTTCTGATCTTAGCCATTCTGTCGGGTGTAAGAGAGAATCTTAGAGTCATTTGATTGCATTTCCCTGATGCTAAGTTTTTGTCTGAGCGTGTTTGTCACTGACACGGTGTGGGAAAGAGGACAAGGCTTTACTGCACATTAGAATTCAGGTAGTGCTTAGAACCCGAGAACCATTGGAAAAAAAACTTTATCCCGTGCTGTCCTGGGACACAGGGAAATGTGGGTAACATCCTTCCTTCTCCATGAACAAGAGGGGGAGAGGTGACCAGGCCAGAGAACTGTCACAGGGCACTCTTCATCCCAGAAGCAATTGAGAGCACTGAGACATCCATCTAACATTGCACTGGGGTCTGGCTGGCCAAGGCGATGGCTGCCACAGCCAGGGATTCCTGCTAGAGCTGGTTTTAGACTATGTATTAATTTCCTGCCCCTGCTGTAATGAACCACCAGAAGCTTAATGGCTTCAAACAACACAAATTTATTCTCTTACTGCTCCAGAGGGCCAAAGTCTGAAATCACTTTCATTGAGCATGTGCAAAACTGTCTGAAATCGAGAGTTCACTGGAAAGTTTCTAGAAACATGCTGTTGGGCATGGCTGTTTCCTCTTGAAAGCCAGTTTCCCTGCCTCTTCCAACTTCTGTGGGTCCCGTGTGGTCCCTGGGCCATGACCTCCCCTCCTGTTCTGAAATTCATGCTTCTTTTGTTAAGTTTGGGGGAGATCCAATGGGAGAGAGACACAGAGTCAGACTGATCTTTAGACAAAGAGTCTATTACCTAACAAAGCAGCAGAGAGGGCACAGTTTGTCCTTCTAAGGTCTCCTGTGAGAAAGCAGAGAGTGGGGAAAATGTTTGTCACCAGGAAATGGGTCCAAGGTCAGCTAGCATCATCTAACGAGGCTTAGCTGAGGCAGGTGCTTGAAAAGTCACAATGCTATTCCTGAGTGAAGAACAGTGCGTTGATTGGCACCAGTTCTGCCTTTAGCCTCTGTGAATTTCAGGCTTTTCTCTCCAGAAGGGCCTGTTCCCAGGAGCAAGGGAGGGAACAGGTCCTTTGCCTCTGTGATCTGATCTGAAAGCCACCATCAGATCTCCTGTCTCTTACTGACTCTTTCCTTCTTTTGATAAAGACCCTTGGAATCCCCCTGGGGTCCCCTGAATAATCCAGAAGGTCAATCCATCTAAAAGGTTTAATTACACCAGCCAAGTAAAGTCACCCTCCACCACAGAAGGTAACATTCATCATCCTTTTAGGTTCTGAGAGTTGAGGGACCATTACATCAATCAGTGTATTCTAAACATGACCTCTGAGCACAGGTGCTCATGAGCCCTCTGAGAGGCTGAGTCTGGGGAGGAGGGTTGGAGAGTGGCCAGGGGCTGACACAGTTTCATGGAGATGATAAGAGTTTGCCAGTAAGTTCTGGAGCCCAGCTGAGTAGTGCCAAGGGCACATGCAGCCTGGGAAGAAGGTTATAGGGATTGTCACAGCTGAAGTCTGTGAGTCACCTGCATGGTGACACTTTATGAGTGTACCATCACATGACCTTGGGAGGGGTCACAAAGATAATCAAGAGACAAGGCAAAAAAGGCAATTGAGTCCCCATCCTGGGACCTTAAGGAATGGATTGGAGAGCCCAGATTTTGATTCCCTGGAAGGACATGAGGACAATTCTTCTATGCCCAGAAGTTTCAAAGCAAGCCCAGCCAGGCTGGAAGCCAGCATGACCATGCCAAGTGACCATCTGTTGTGTGGCTTTTCCTGGGGAAATGTGACTGTCTGGTCATCCCAGATAGCATTCTGGTGACATACAGAAGAAACAATTGCCCCCAAAGTCTGGCTTGACGGATGAGTGAGTTTATCAAGGCTACTTTCAGGATCATGGGTGAATTAAAGGCAATTGCATCACTAAAAGTCCCACCTCAACTTGGGTAACGAAACACAAATGCTGAGGCCCCCTGCCCACCTTGTAGGCAGTAACGCTGAAGGGTTTCTACTCTATAGCCATGGTTTGTTGTCTGCATAACCTCAGGGATAGACCCTGCAAGTCTTATCATTTCCTGAGCTTCCCGGAAGTTAGGAGCCTTTCTCTTCCCTCCAAAAGAGGACATTGGAAATACTTGTACCATAACCCCTAAATCACCTGATAAACTGAGATTTTTGTAACTTGCACTGGCCTGCAGATGAGGGCACAGGGTCACACCCAGCTGGCCCCTCCCATGAGGTGGGGAAAGCAGCTCTGCAGTCTGCCAGACTGGGTTTGAGTCTCCCATGATGGCCGTAGACCTTAGGCTACGCATCAAGCCTCTCTGGACTCAGTTTTCTTACACAGGACACTGAGATGGGCACAGTTAAGACCTGCATAGATGCCTCATAGAAGCTTCATAGGCTAAGGTAGGCAGAAGTATAGAAGTAAGCAGGCTTGGTGTGACGTTAAGGTCCGTGCCATAGGAAGCACTCCAGGGAACAAAGAAACAAACAAACAAAAACCTTAGCATTTCAGATACTAATAATTGTGTGTCTGGGGAGCTCTACTTAATCTGACTTCTCAGCCAAAGTAGAGGGGCCTGGAACCAGGACCATCAGGAGCACAAGCATGAGAGATTGGTGTAGGAAGCCTGTAAAGGCACCAGCCACCACAGCGAAGAGTATGAGCTAATGCAGCCTTACCTGAGGGCCACCCCAAGTGGATCCTGCGGCTCATCTTCACGGGGACCAGAGACTCCCCCCTCCCACTTCCCACCTCCCACTGAGAGCTAAGTATCAGAAAGCACAAGCCAGACCTTTCCTTCCCTCCATTCAGCAAGGGAGACGATGCCTGGGCAGCCTACTTTTTCTCCTCACCACCTTGGTCTTTCAGGTTTGCAGGAGACTCAAGTGGCAACAGGCTGCCAAGTTACCATAATGCATCGCTGTTAATTGAGAAACAAATAACTGCCAACATGTTCATTATAAGACGCAGCCTTCCTTTCTTCCTGGAAAATGTGGTTCCTAAGGGTTTGGGAACTGGAATGCATCTTAGTAATATAATGAAAACCCTTCCTTTCACAGGAGAGAGAGAGAAAGGATCTCCTCAGCCTAGCCAATCACAGAGGAGTCAGGTCCCTGCCTGACAATGACAAGTGTTGCTCTCCACAGCAGAAAGTGCCTGTATTCTCTAAATTTATTCAGTAAGTGACTCCAATGCTAGGATCTGATGTTAGAGCCTAGGAAGGTTATGCTGGACCGGGCACACCTGTTGGAAGCCCAAATCCTACCTTGTGGGTGGAATTGTGTGTGACAGGGCCTCCAGCAGGAGATTCTGCTACATGAAAATTAAGGATTCAAGGATCCCACAATTCTCAGAGAATATGGGCCAGCCCTCAGCCCGTCGATGACGTGTAAGATGCTGAGCAGACTGTGAATGTGTGTGAGGGGCTTTGGTGCTTCCATTAGCCTTGAGTATGGTCAGATGGGCATGCAGCATCTCCATCAAGTCTTGGGATGTGAGCGGTGGAGTAGTCCTCCCACAAGACCAGCCTTCAACTGCCTGAGCTAACAAGGAATATGTGTCTGTCTGTGTGCCCTCTAGGAACATCCCCAGGCTCCAAGATGGCCTTGCAGAGTTCCTTTACTTGTTGGAATGGAACAGTTCTCCAGCTTGGGCAAGCCTGTGACTTCCATCATGACTGCGCCCAAGGAGAAGATGAGGGCCAGCTATGCAGTAAGTTGACGGGGATGGGGGATGCAGTTCTGATCCTACTCAATCCTAACCACTCATGCCTGTAGCCCTCTCTTATCCCATAACCCCATGCATGCAAGCATCAGTGGCCTTCCTGACACCCAGTGGCTCCCCTGGCAACACAATTCCTAGAATATAGAGGTCTATATTAGGGTCTAGAAACAACACAGTCCTCCATGCTCTGTAGTCACAAATAAGGGACTGCAGAGATGCTCAGAGGTTAAGAGCCCTTGCCTCAGTTAGAAAAGACTGTGATTCAGTTCCCAACACCCACACTGGATGGCTTACAACTTCCTGTAACTCTAGTTCCTCGGGATCTGATATTCTCTTCCTGCCTCTGTGGGAACTTGCATGTGCATAGTACACATACAGACAAACAAGCATAAGAACATGCATATTTTAAAAAAAATGCAATATTTTAAGTTTTTAAAACTTAATATTTTAAGTTTTGCTGCCAGCATCCTCGGGTCCAGAGGAAATGAGCAGGATGAGGCCCAGCCTGGTGGTGTGACATTAGAAGTCTCAATGCCCACACTGCCCTCACTTCCCAAGCCTTACTCTTCCTCCCCATCTTCTGTGCACCCCAACGGCAGCCATATCAAACCACTTTGCGTCTCCATGGCACTGCCCTGGCTTTGCTTGAGTGGTCACCCCTGCCTAGAACAGACTTCTTTTCTTGAGTCTCAGCTATTCCTTGAAGACTCTCCTCAACAGTCCATTCTTCTAGGAACCCTCCTCTCATCATCTCCAATGAGTGCAGTTGAGTTCTTCGATCTTTGTACCCTTCCTACTCAACCAAGTGTGTCCACTCATAATCATTTCCAAAACTTGTCATCAGTGGCTTTTTGCGATACAGGTCACACACCACATAACTCACTCATTTAAAGTGTATACTTCACTTCTTTAATATAGTTTCAGGGTTGTACAGCCATTACCATGGTTGAATTTCAAAATGTTTTACAAGCGCATAAAAGAAAGACCTTGCAATCTCTGCATTTTCCTCCCATCCTTCTGCCACAAGCCCTAACCATTAATCTTTCTGTTTCTATAGATGCACCTCCCTTGCTGAATCATATAATATATAGTTTTTATTAATTCATTCAATTAGCTTAGTATTTTTTATATTCATGCACAGCATAGCACATGCCAATCCTGCATTTTTTAATTGCAGAATATGGTTTCATTCTAGGACTATACTACAATTTTTCCATCTATTCATTAATTCATGGCCATTGTGTTGTTTCTAGCTTGGCCTTATTGTTTGTAAATAATACTGCTATGAATAGCCACATATCAGTTTGTGCACAGATAAGTGTTCAATTCTTTCAGCACACACCTAGAATAAAATTCCTGGTTCATACAGTAACTCTACATGTAAGGTATTGGGCAAGTGTCAAAATACCTTTGAAAGTAGCTATATCATTTTATAAACCCAGCAGTAATATATAAATATTCTGTTTTCTCTTTACTTTGCTAACACTTGATATTATCTGCCTTTTTTCATTTTAACCATCCTAGCGTATCCGTATCAGTTATGTGTTATGGAACTAGTTTCCAGGTCTCACTCCCTCTCTGTGGGAAAACCGGCCTGGTATCCTTTTCAGTGCCAGTATCTCTCTTGGTTCCTGGCATGGGCTAAGTGCTCGCTGACTAGTGACTGAAATGAATTGGGTGAGTTGGAAAACTTGAGCACCATAAAGAGAAACAAATTGTTGTGGTCACACTGCTATCTAGGCAGGGCAGTGTAGACTTCCCACCAATGACTGATCCACTTGAACATCGAGTTCTCAGCAGCGGAGCTCAGCGTTTGCCAGGGAAACCACAAACACAGAGCACCTGCAGGGAGCTAGAAAATGTGCCGAATCCTAGGGCACAGGCAAACTACAAGGATTTAATCTGCAGAACGGCGAAAGCCCACAGCTGGTTTAGAGAATGAAGCAGTGAGTGGCCCTTCAAAACTTGGGAAGTGGGGGAGGCAGTCATGCCTGGGATGCAGTGGGGACCAGACCAGGGGCTCAAACACACACCACAGACACCACTGACCTCTGAGGAATTCTGCTAAGTAGCTTTAAAGACTGAACAATGGTCCACCCAAGTCATCTGGACCCCGTGGACGTTAAGAGGGGTTTATATACATTCATTTATATCCATTTTTCAATGTCAAAAAAAATCTTATTTTTGTAGAAAGACTTCAAGTGAGGTGTCCCAAGAATAATGGAGTCATGATAGGTTTTGATGGTTTGCAACAGGGTTTTGGTATCCAAGCTGGTGTTCAACTTGCTTTGTAGCCAAGGCCTAAACTACTATGCCCAGGTCTATGGGGGAGAGGGGGCTGGACTTCATGCATTTTAAATAAACATTCTGCCAACTGAGCCATATCCCCAGTCCCCGTGGTGTGTTTTCATATAAAACGCCGTGAAGAGTTTTATATGAAACCAAACTCACAAGCCGTGCAGGTAGATTACAGCCCCACTTTGTTTGCCTGCACATTCTTTGTTCCCAGTTTTTCCTCAGCATTCTCACAGCAAAATGTGCCTTGGGCAGCAGTCTGTACACATTCGTTTATTTATTTGTGCCTGCCGCATTTCCAGCAGTGCTTCTAAGCTCTGTAATTTTGCAAATGCCTCTTAAAAGTTTTTTTGATACTCACTTCCCAGCTGGGACATAGGTTAGGCAGGCCATGCCCTGATTTACAATAGGGAAAATTGTAGGCAGGGAGAAGGTAATTGATTTGTTCAGGGTCACACAGCATGTCGGGAACAGAGCTGTGATTAGAGCTCAGAGACCTCTGGATCTAACTCATTACTGTGGCTTGGGGCATCTCCTTCTTCTCCTCAGCTTGTCATTGTGGATTTCTGGAAGCAGCTCTCAGCTTCAGGACAAGCCAGGCTTGGGCACCAAGGTCAGGAGCATGAGGCCCAGTGGCCTTTTCAGCCATGTTTGAAAAGCTGCTCTGATCAGCTGTCAGAGGGACAGCTCTATCCTGGAGAACACCCATGTGGGCTGCAGAAACTGGAAGCCAGTTGCTAGGAAGAAAGGCTTAATTCAAAAATAGAAGTAGTCCGATCTTTGCACCAGCTCTTGGCAAAGGTCTTAGCAGATATCCTTCCTCCTTCTTCCGGTCCTACTCTTTCTGGCACTTGTGCTGTTTTGCCCCGTAACATCGTTGATGCTGGAAGCCATCACCATGACGGTAACAGCAGCCGACAGGAGCATCTGCTCCATGCCAGGTACTCTCTCCCAAGATGAACCTATTTCATTGGTCTTGGAGAGCAGAAGGCTGAAGCAATCATCCAAGATTGAGCAGTGGTTCAGCCTCAGTCTGACTGCAGAGCTCACCGCCTGTTCTGGAACACAGCAGGCCACACCCACCTGCTACTGAGAACTCCTTGAACAAAGAAGGCTGAGAAGAACCAGAGAGGTCCAGGGTGCTGCCACCACCTTTCTGTCATGCAAGAGGGCTCTCAATTTTTTTATCTGTGACATAATTCGTGTCCATGCCCCTGCTTTTTGGATTAAAAACATCACCAAATCCAAGGGAGGCCTCCCAGGTGTGTAGCCTCAGTGGAGAGTGTCTGCTAATGCCCCAGCCTCAATGGCCTGTGACTCTCCCGAAAGGGGCCAGGAGTCCCTGCTTCACTCCTCTCGCTAACTCATTAGCTATGCACGTAGATCACTGCCCTTCACCTTCCAGGGACCCAACAGTCTCATCTGTTTTCTGGGTATAAGCTTCCTTCCAGGAAAAAAAAAAGTTTTTTTTAAGTTTATTTCTTTATTGTAAAATAAAACATTCTGGTTGTAAAATACTTGGAAGATCCAGGAAAATGCACAGGAGAAAATACTATTGCCCATAATCCTCCCTCTCAGACATTCCGAGATAACCATAATATTTTGATGTATTTCTTCTAGCAGTTTTCCCCATGACTCCATATTTTCAAGGGAATGTGTAACACATATTTATCAAAAATGTTAACAGAGTTGTCATAAGGGAAGAGAAAGAAGTAGTGTCATTTGGCCTGCCATTTACACTTGGCAGCTTCCACAGCTGTGGCTGGGGTCACGTCCCTGTGACTCTACCCATTTGTCTCTCTTAGAGTGGAATCAGGTGTCATAATTGCCAAATGTGGTGGAATTGATTGAACCTCCCCCTCCCCCAGCACAACTCCATTTGCCATCCAGCCGATGAGAAGCCTGGCCACAGCCCAAGGAGGGAGGACTCTGAGAGAATGACATTTTCTCCAATGTGAGGTAGCCAGGGATTCCCTGGAGAGCTACCTAAAAGGCAGATTCTAAGCAGCAGGCTGGGGTGTGTGGAGGGGCGCCCTGAGAGTCCGTGATGGTAATTTCACAGGCCACAGAGGGGTACCTGGTCCCTGGAGCCCATTTCAGTGGCAAGAAGTTAAGAATTAACCTGTTTCCTTTCCTCCGGCAAATAGATATTAAAGCCCTGCGGTGGGCTGTGTACCCAGCAGGTGCCTGGGCTGAGTGAGAAGAGGTGGGAATCAATCGAAGGCTCAGGCAACGTTAGTAGACTCTGCCTTATGGGCCATCCTAGTCTCAGCGACCACTTCCTGGCTTCAGCCTAATCCATCAGGGGTCATTGTTTTGATGCACACCCATACCAGCCATCTCCAGAGTGCCTTTCTCGTAGAGCACACTGTCCCATCGTGCTTAGAAAAGATGGACATCCTCTGGGACTTCCTCCCTTCAAGGTTTAACTGCCACATAAACCTGCCACTGACCTGCCTTGTTGTCTTGCCTGCCTCCTCTCCCTTCATTCAGACAAAAACAGATAGGACTCCCTCTCCAAGCCGGTCCAGGAGGCCCTTCCTGAAAGATAGGGAGGATCTGGCTGCTTGGTCCCCTCCCCCAGGGACTTACCCTGGTGTGGGTGTCATGACACTGGGCAATACCACTGCCATGCTGTTTAAAGTTCTGCACAACTCTGCTCACAGTAGTCCCTAGCCCCATCCTTTATCCTAGCCTGAAACCAACCCGTCAAATAGAAACTAATGTTCCCTCCACTTTACAAAAGGGAAGCCTGAGGGTTCCAAGATAGGAAGTGACTCACCTAAGGGAACCCCACAGAAAGGAAGGGCTGGGTCTGGAGCCCCTAGGTTTGCAAACCAGCACTACTGTGTTGCCAGCGCCTGGTAGGGTTGGGGGCGGGGTTTTCTCAGCTCTTGCTCTGCCCTGGCTCCTCCCACCAGCCTATCCCCTTCGGCAGATCCCTGGTTAAGCACCCAGGTAAAAGACTTTCCTAGAAGGTCACTTCTAGATGCCAGTTGTTTTCTGTGCGAGAAGCGGATATGGGATCCCTTGAGGGTGGAAGTAAAAAATAAAACAGAAAGATTTCCTTAGCTTTTGGATTTTTAATCAGAAGAACACGCAGGGCTTTGGGGGGAAATGATTTCTTCAGGGGGGTATAAATGGGAAGAGATGCTTAGAGTCAGTGACAGGCTGTTTTAATTTATAATTCTGCCTCTGTGTGAAATGCACAGAGAATCGGGGGGAAATGAGTAATAATTCACCACGGTGCTGTCACAGCCAGGAAGCACGAGGGCCCTCATGCACCCGCTGCTGCCAAGAAGGCTGAGACAAGAGGAAGGACATGCAGAGCGGTGGGTCTTAGAGATCTCCTCTCCCAAGTGGAGACAGGAACCTGCTGCTTCCACGTAACTAGGCCTAGAGCTGCTGGCTGCTGTCAAAATAGCCTAAAACAGCCCACCAGCTCTCCTGGCTGAGAACCGGCCTAGAGCCATTCTCAAAGGAAGCTGGAGGAAGTGAGTTCTCTTTCTGTCCCTTTCTGGGGAACCCTGGGATATATAGCACACAGAAAACTGATATTATAAGAAAGGCTCCTGCCCGACCCCCGGCCCCCAACCCCCGACCCCCGACCCCCCCCCCACACACACACACACCTTGCTGCTGAGGATCTTGGGCCTCCTTGCTCCTAAGGATCATGAACCCCTTTGCTGCTGAACCTTTAGGTGATATAGAGGCCACTGTAAGCAGGATTGTTTAAGCAGGGTTACCCAGGTGATATTACAGGAATGAAACATCCCCAAAGGTCAGCGCTTAGGCCAGCATCAACAGCTCTTGTCCAGTGAACACTGAGGTAGGAGAGGCCTCAGCTCCACAGGCACCCAGGCTGGCTGAGGCTCACAGAAAACAAGAGCTCGCTAGTCACTGCAGCAAAGGAAGGGACACTGAAGGTTAACAAGAGCCGCCTGAGACACTGCCAACCTCCACTCCTCTAGCAAATCGCCCAGGACTCAGTGATTTTTTGGTTTTACTTCACTGCAAGCAAAATGGGGCCAGTGGAAAGTTTTGAACAATGTATGTCTATGCAGAACAGGGGTGATCTGAGGGATTCAAATCAACCACCCCGGGTTAGCACTCCCTCCACCACCACCACACTCTTGTCATTACAGACTAGTGCCACCTAACTACACATGCCCTCTCTTGGACAATTCCTTATTGGATCAGCATTAAGAGAGCAGAACTGAAAAGTGGACAATATGGTTTCTAGCCCCGTGGGATGACTGTTGGCTCTTTGGATGTGTTAAGCATTTCTGAGCCTCTCCTTTGTCATATACAAGACTGAGTTGTGAAACTATTATTACCATTTCACTTTACACAAAGGTTCAGAGAATCACTAACCAACAGACAGTCACACGCACAAATGGCAGCACAGCAGAAGGGGAGGGCCACTCTTCTCACCATTGATGAGGATAATTTGGTCATCCCTGGCTAATTTGGCTTGGTGTTTGCCATTGGTGTATTGGCAATGATGGTACTCCATGATCTCTCCACAGGGAAACTTCCTGCTGGTTTTTACTGTAACTTTGAGGATGGCTTCTGCGGCTGGACCCAAGGCTTACTCTCACCCCATATGCCTCGGTGGCAAGTGAGGACCCTAAAGGATGCCCATTACCAGGACCACCAAGGTACTGCTTTCTTCCTTTCTCCCTGATGTCCACCCTAGTTTCTCTCCGAACAGACAAAAGAGGTAGGGCCGTGCACACCAAGGCATCTTCTTCCACACAGTATTCCGTTCAAAGCTTACCTGGGACGCTCACACCCAATCTCCTCTTCATCCCTTCTTAAGATCTAGAATTATTGAACATGTCCAAGCTCAATATCACGTTTTGTTATTTATGTATGGAGCTTTGATGAGGGATTTTCTGAAAATCAGCAGCAATAATCCTAATAAAACCGCTCTTTTATTTTGTGTTAAAGTCCTACCAAAGTTCAGGCATATAATTCATTGGGAAATAGAGAAAGCCATAGCCCCTTTATGCCTGGAAAGACTAAGGCACAGGAAGGCCTCGGGTCATTTGTCTGAGCTGTGCCCTCAATCGGCTTATTTCCTGTGGCCCAGGTCCTTAGCCATCTCCCACTCCCACCATCTTCAACTGGCAACAGCTGTCTTCCCCTCCTTGGAGTCTCTCTCACCACTCTTCCTGCTCAGTGCTAGACAGTCATGGGCATTCTTATCCAAGATGGCTGACACCAACTCAAGGACACCAGCTAGAGGGGTTGGAAAAAGAGAGGGTCAGCAAAGACAGCATAGTCCCCAGAGTCAGGCTGTAGAGAGCTTGGGTCTCACCCAGCCATGATTCAGTCTTGCTTTGTTTGTCCCTGGTAACTATGCAGAAACGAGCTCGTTGTCTACCTCTAAGAAGGATGGGGCTGGAGGAGAGGTTCTGTCTCTATGCCTCATCCTCTGCATTTGTCCTCTCTAGGTGGAACTCAACATACCCTCACCAAACCCCCTCTCTTTCCAGGCAAAAATTACATATCCTATGGGTTACTTTAAGAAGTACCAGTAATGAAGAGTGTGTGAAAGGATGCTGTCCAGATCCACTGTGATGGAACCCAGAGCCCACACAGCTCTGTTTTCCATCTTCAGACTTAGCTAAAGCTGAGAGGATTGACTTTGGGCCAGGACACTTCTACAGTGGCCCTGTCACACTGCCCCAAGAATGGAGTTCCACAGAGGCCTCTTACCAGATGGGAAAGGCCCAGGAGCTCCTGATTCTTCTCTTACCCTCATTACTTCACATTACCACCTTAGCTGCCAATCTGTAGAAGGAGCCAAGAAGGGACCCACAGCCAGACAATTCCCTCATATCTGATAGCATCCCCTGTGGCATGATAGCAAATAATTATCCAGTCATGGTGGATGCTTCCAGTGACATGGCCCTCACCACCTCCATGGTTGGTGGTAAACCCCATTGTCTCAATAGTTCTAAATCTCAAACCATGTGTCTTTGTCCCCAGGAAATAACTACCTTTCCATAAATTCTATTCATGGGCCATGATATTTTTTTTATAATTATTAGGCTCCAATCTCACATGACTGATTCATCTTTGTCCATCTGTCCAACCCACCTCTTGTCCTGAGCTTTCTGGTATCTCTAACCTGTAGCGATAACTTTGCTCTGGCCCCACCCATATTCACTACTTGGTAGCAATTTAATATCACACTTTACTGTGAGATGGAGGACAGTGGAAATGAAGGACTAGAGTCATGTTGGGGCTTTGTGAACCCCTAAAAAGATGAGAACTCCCATCTCCGTAGTACTGACTGTCTTCAAAATACTCTGTGGTTCCTAGAGGGTTAAAGAATTTTCTTCCCTCCCAAGATGATTGGCAGCTCATCGTCTCCCAGATTTTCAGGCCAAGTGACACTGCGGAAAAACAAGAAATTAGTCTCCCTGAAAAGGGCTTGGTCCACAGGATGGCCTGGGCTCTGGAGAAGGGTAAAGAGAGTGAAGGTCCTGAGACTACCGGAAGACAAGTGCTGCCGTGACTACCCGTGAGGTGGGGGCAGGGGAGTCCAGCCTGCCTCAGGGCTGCTCCTCACTGAAGCTGATGACCTTGAGAATTTAGAGACGCAAGGCGCTGGGACCTCCTAGGCAATTTGAAATGAAGAACTTAGCATGAGGCAGGATTTGTTGACCATCACGAGTTGGCTTCCTTATCCACTGTAGACAAGAAACCGGCATCCTCAAATATGTGCTTGGTCTAAATCAGAACTCTGCGTAGCTCACTAGCTGCTCCCCTCCGTGCCTCTGTGACTCTTTCCCTCCCTCCCCAGGTCGTGCCTTGTTGCTCAGCACCACTGACGTCCTCACTTCGGAAAGCGCAACAGTGACCAGTGCTACATTCCCCGCACCAATGAAGAACTCTCCCTGTGAGGCAAGTGTCTGGATTGCTCTAGGTCCCTGACTTCCCCCTCCCACCCCCAGGTCACTTCCAAGTGAATCAAAACAGATTAAGAAAGTTGCCTGGATAGCTGGACTGGTCATGTTCTGTGGAAAGACAGGAGAAATGTTTTTGCTGTGTTTCATACACAGAACATCCACCCACATGGGTGAAGCTTGATCAGCAGAAAGGCTTACCTTAAATACCCGTACTCAGCTACACCAAGCATCTTGCAGTAGGACCTTGATTTAAGCAAACCTGGCAAAACATTTCTTATAATAGGTGTAATAGAGAAGAGTAATAGAATTTAAAATCTTTTTTTTTTCAAAATATCAAGCTCTTATAATACACTTTGAACACTGGAAAGCATCAAAAATTTTATTTACATAATTTTACTAAGACATCAATAGCACTCAGTAAGGTGCAACAAAGCCACTACCCAAGTGGGTAAAGCTGCTGTCTCTTGAGTATGAGGCCTTCAGGTCTGGTGACATGTTCTTTCACATATGGGTCATATTCTCCAGAGACCAAGAAATACACTTAAGACTCCTCCACACATACAATAGCACGGTGTACTCTTGACCAATGACCTGAATCTGAGACAAGACTCCATTCTGACTGACTGTATCATTCCTCTGTCTGGGCAGCTAACAGACCTCTTAGGGCATCAGTTTCCTTACCTGGAATGTGGAGATACTATTATTTGTATCTAGCCTAGCAAAAAGAGCTAAGGACTGAAAAGGTGAGTGCGTGTAAATGGTTGAGGACACCAGAGGGAGCAAAGCAGATGCTATAGTAAATAGTGCTACAGCAGTGCCTGGAAAGCCCTGGGCTAAGGAGAAGAGGGTTTCTGACAGGTCTCAAATGCAGAACACCGGCCATACCTATGGGAGTTTGCACATGCTCTGGCTCCTACACCTTCATCTTGCACACAACGGAGAGCCAGCCCAGGGCCTAGATTCAGCCAGTCCTCTTTTTGTGGGAATCCACAGAAGAAGCTCCTGCCTGGCTCAGTTTGAGCTCTGCACCTTCTAGGTAGTTTGTTTTCTCCCAAGTAGTAGACATTCTAAAGCTGACCAGTTTTGCATCCTCTCTTTCAGCTAGTAGAAATCCTGGGAGGGAAGAAGGATTTAGCAGAAGGACATAAGACTCCCCTTGCTAAGGCACCAAATTCGAACCCCCCATGACTCTTGTGAATAAAAGCCAACCATCAAACAAAGAATAGAAGAGGCATACAAATGATTTTTCAATCAAATGAATGGCTAAATTAAAGCAGCGACTCCCCACCCCCTTAGTAAGCAAACAAGTGTGATTTTGTAGCTACCTGACTTCGCAAATATGCATTTGACCTATCTTTCTTACCTTCTCTCTATCTGTCTCATCTCATCAAGCGTTGTGTATCTCTCAGCCACCTTAACTTCTTTTTGGAAGAAGTCTGGGCAGAAATAAATAGATTCATTAAGACAAATTGTATTTGAGAAGCCACAGGCTCTGGTGCAGATGGTGGAATTACAGTCATTGGTGAGGTGCCTCAGAGCGGGTACATAGAAGAGAAGGCTCCTTGTGAGGAAACCTGAATGAAGACAGATGGTGGGCCCACCTGAGAGGACAGGAGGCTTCTTAGGAGCATTTGGTCTTTAAATTTATTCTTTGCTGGGTTTAATATGAGCCTAATTTCAGAGGAAGAAATGTCAAAGCAAAGCACTATTTTCCTAATACTCTGTCAGTCCTATGATAACCTTTGAGGTGATCAATAGCTGAGACAGGTGTTTTCCTTGACTTTCTTTTTCCTCCAGTTGGATTTGCTCTAGGCTGTTTCTGTTATTTCCTGCCCTTTTCCAGAGCTTGGCTGAGCAGGCACAACGGAAGGAAAGGAGCGGGTTCCCCCCACCACAATCACATCATTCATGTTTGTGTACGTTTATACCACCACGACTTTCACAATCAGCTTTTCAGACTATCGATCATCGAAGGCTGATGGGGGCTCGATCTTAAGAACATTGTGCTGCTGTTGGGGTCGGGGGCAGGGTAAATAAATAACCAAAATAAAAATGCATGTGTCCAGGTTTATAACCTGTCACTCACTATATCCAAATACTCGGTGCAGAAGGTAGGAAGTGGGTTTGTTCCCTCCGGGGTAACTGGGCTGCAACAGCAGGGGCACCAGTGACTGTTACATTTCTGTGCAAGGCGGTGAGGGTGAGGTTGACTCGGGTCTCTGAACCTCTCGATTACTAAAAATGGCTTCCCAAGATTAAGAGGGCTGGGTGCAGGGAGATGGGTGCTAGTTAGGGGTATGAGTGATGTCCCCTGGAGGGTCAGACCCACGGGGCGGATACCCTGGTTGACCTGGACTTCAGGATTTACTCCTAGCCTAGACTTGGGCCTGCCAAAGCTAATGTATGGAGAATGCCTGAAACCGTGGGCCCAAAACAGTGCACATTCACCCGTACACTTCCACCGGGAGCCGAGGCCCTCTGATGAATTTCCATCCAAATCTAGGAATGAACTGGCTAGGAAGTTTATGTTTCTCCTCGGAACATGGACAAATGGGGTTTCTTGGGCTCCACGTTTGACTTCCTGAAAGATACCGCTGTGGCTGGGTCTCTGCATCTTCAGACTCCGTCCTTGCTGATTGGGGTTGCTGGCACTGGATTTTGAGATTTATTGGCTATTGCGCCTGCCAATCAGTGGTGAGCACAATCCATCCTGAGTGCGTGCAGAGCCTCCCCTAATACCTGCCAGCCCAAACCGGAAAACGCACCTTGCCATTTAGAAACATGAGTTAGAAATGAAGTAAAAAACGGCGGCATAGAAACAGAGTTGGGGGAGACAAAGGGGCCGGAAAAGCATACGGAGCCAGACCAAATGGCCACCAACAATGAAGACAAGGCCAGCAGGGGCCTTGTGACATATTAACTTCTAGAACATGAAGCCTTCCGGCTCCATGTCCTCGCTCCAGCTACCTGCAGCCACGACTGCTCGTTTCTCCTGCCCAACCTCTACCGCAGGCCTCACCTCCTCCTGCTCTCTGCGCAGCTGCACATGAAGCATGAATATTTGAAGACCCCTGCCTAGCCCGGCCACAAACAGAGAGAGCACTGTGACTTTTTTCGGTCCCCCTTCCCCGCCACAAGCTATTCTCCACAGGAAACTAGGGGGCCCGCTTACAATACATTCTGATTTTTATTCTATTTTTATTTTTATTTCACTGAGCTCCTGTTCAAATAATTAAAGTTGCCACGGGGGAGGGAAGCCTCGCCGTCGCTTTCATGTGCTTGCTCGCTGTCAGGCATGCTCCAGTCTGACTTGGCTTTGAGACACTCCGATGTGTCGAGCCTTTCAGCTGCTGCTAAAACAGAGAGGGACAGAAGAGGGGCAGGGGCTGTCCCACCCCTCCTCCTTGCCTTTCACACGTCCTGGAAGCCAGTCTCAACAAGCCCTGTGAGGTTTGAAATTCTGTTTTATTTGAATAGCCTGCCAGTGACTAGAATATTTTAAGTCACGGTCTCAAGCCGGAAAAAGGCCTAGAGCGGAAAGGAGTAGTCTTCTCTCATTTCTTTCCACCCTAAAACATGGGAGCCTTTTTTCTTTTGTTTATGAGCTGCGGGAATATGAAGGACCCAGCAGGATGGTGTGATGCGCCAGGTTTTGTGATGGTCATTTCCCCGCTGCTGGTTTGCTGACCTTGCCAGAACTGCATCTCTCTCCTTACATCCATGTTCACTTGAGTATGTGTGTACACGCACACGCACATACACACACGTGCACATACACACAAGTGCGCATGCACACACACACACAGAGAAAGAGAGAGAGATGCACAATGATATCCTGGAACACAACCAGACCTTCCCACCCTGAGGTCAGCCCAAGGGAAGAAAAAAATAATAACTTTAATTCACTGCTAGGGCAACTGAGCTCAGGCACGTTAGGTGTGGGGTTCTGCTATGCCTGTGTAGGCTCTTTGCCCTAAAGGGAAGGGGACCCACACTCTGTGTCATTCAGACTAGCAAATGTGACCTTGACAGATTTAGGAGAGAAGACTGGCAGGGGAATTTCCTTCTGCCATGCTTCAAGCCCTGCCCACAAACCTCTGAGAATGATATGCTCTGAGAATCGGCAGTGCAGACTGAACTCGTTCAAAGCTGCCCCACCTCCTCCTGCAGGCAGGCAAGGAAACACAGGAACTCTCAGGATGCCTGCGATTCCCATTTCTCAAACTTAATGACTTTCTCCTGTGGAAAAGTGAGGGGGAGAGAGGCTAGCAGGAACAGAAGAAGCTTGAGGTGGAGGGTTCTGCTTCCTTAGCCCCTGCCGACAGGGTAGTGCAGGGCAGTGCACAGAAAGAGATGAAAGCTAATAAAGACCACTACAAAGAGTGGATTCTACACCCACCAATGTCAGGGTCTTCTCCACCTGAGATCTAGGTTAGAGGACATCTTTGCTTGCCCCAGAGAGGGAAAGAAACATACCTCAGCCCCAAAGCAACACGTGCAAGTCAAGACCACAGCCAGACCTTCTGGCTCCAAGCAGCACCCTCTTCTCTCACACTGCCCTGTGGGACAGAGAACTCCTCCTTAGCTTAGAGCAGCGGTTCTCAACCTGCGGATCACGACCCCCTTGACAGATTTCTCTCTCCAAAAAAATTACATTACATTACAATCCTTAGCAGTAGCAGAATTACACTTATGAAGTAGCAACAAAAACAATTTCATAGCTGGGGGTCACCACAACATGAGGAACTAGATGAAAGGCTTGCAGCATCAGGAGGGTTGAGAAGCACTGCGTGGCAGGGATCTGATAGGAGCCCCCATATGTCTGGATAGGACACACCCACCTGTTCAGCACTCCCCCACCTACCAGAGAGGGATTCTTGCTTCTGGAGGCAGAAGGAATATCACTCCATCTGTAACCAGGACATTACTTCTCCCTCATGGGATCCGTAGGCTATCTGTTCCTTACATGTGCCAGCCTGTCCTTGGCCACACGTGTCTAGCCAGCGTCAGCTGACAGTTAGGAGAACAGCTGTTTCTCAGCCTCCTGGACTTGATCCTGAGTGAGGCTGCCATGCCAGAGCCAGGACACTTTCCACAGAGAAGACAGCTCTGCCCTTCTTCCTCCTCCGCTTACCCTTTCTCCCCTGCGATGTATTGAAGAGCTGATAGGTGAGAGTACAAGCCAGCCCCTAGCAGGGTCAACCTGAGCCAGCCTCTGTGCTGTGCACCCGACCAGTACAGCACAAATGCTTCATGGTTGAGGGAGAACTCCCCTCAGTAAGCAGCTAGGGACCAGCACTGTCTAGAAGGGAGGCCAGGGTGATGGTACCATCTCTCTCTCCCCGCACCCCTACCGAGCACAGGTCCTTTCAGTCTGGTACCGTAGGATCAAGATATCTCCTGGGGCAGATACCCTGTGAGTATCCGGTCACATCTTATTTGATGCTAGGCTACTCACCTCAGGAGAAAGTTGTTCCACAGCCAGGCTCCAGTCTTTGCCTCAATTAGGAACAAACCCATGGGGTCTGGCAAGGGGTTGTTTTCACAGTCACTTTTTGTTTTCTGAGTATGCGGTACCTCTAGGGACAGCTATTTGGAAAATGCCTTCTACCTCCCCTGGTACCAGGGTCAGGAGCTCGTGCCTGGGTATATGACATCCATCTGGATTGTCCAGTCTCTGTCCAGGAGAATACGATTTGGAGCTCAGCAGGAAACATAAGGTCTCTTTGGCTCCTACAGGGCAATGCAGTCATCTGGAACAAGTCAGAGCCACATGGACCTTCTGGTAGCTGCTTTCCTTTCCCTATAGCCCAACAGCCATAATATCGCCCGTGGCCAGAGGAATCTAGCTGGCTATGTATAGAGCAGCACACCCAGGGATGGAGACACTAATCTCAGAAAGCCTTCACTGGGGCCTGGACAAGTGCTTCTTTGCCTTAGGGAGGAGGGAGAGGAGACTAGAGCAGTGCAGGAGGTACTTCCCAAAGGGCTTTTCTGAAGGCCCATGGTATGCGTCTAAGATATGCAGCCCTTCTTTAGGTTTCGATAGCAACTATCCCATATGACTATAAAGGCGTCGCTACAGTAAGAGTCCACTGTACATCAAGGACAGCAGAGCTACTCCCTCTGCCTGCAACAGCCCTGGGAGTGAATGAATCTCCTCTGTTCTATAGATGAGGAGGAAGGATGGGGCTGTGGGCTTGACCGCTTAGACTGCTCAGCTCACAGACATCCACCGGGAGGAGAGCGGGGAGAGCCAGTGAGTAGCAAAGCAGGAATGCTGTCGTTTGGAGTCAGCAGTGTGGAGCCAGCAAGCACTGATTCTAACCCTACTTGGTGGCCAGCCTCACAGGAGACCCCAAGACTCTCTCTAGAGTGCTTATTTCATAGAAAAATTAAGAAAAAAAAAGTTGTTTTCAATAGGAAGTGTTCCAGGCTTTGGGTTTCTAAAGCATCACTCATCTACATGACCCTAAAAGGAAGCCAAATGTCTTAATTAGACCCCCCCTCCCTGAGACCCTCATTCTTTGCACCTTAACAGAAAGAAAGAAGCTCTTCCTTGGTCTGGGGGTAGGGGAAGAGGACTCTTAGTGTGTGAACATTAACTCAGGGTGTGTTTTTTAGAAGATGGTTCCCCAGTTCCCAGCTGGCTCCTATGCTCAGCTTCATCACCTCATTATCAGGACAGATTTGTGAGGAAGTGCAGACCCCACTTACTGATGCAGAAACTGGGGCTTAGAGAGTTGGATGGCTCGGTCAAGGTCAATCTGCTGTCAAATGGCATAAGCCAGGTCAGTGCAGAGCCAAATCTCTAAACACTCCAAAGTTGCCAAACTCAACCTAGGTCACTCGAGTTTAAATCCCACCACTACCCCACGAAGGACCCATCTGACTTCTGGCAAGTCACACCTCCAAATTGGGGATAAAAATACCTGTTTTTACTCGCTGTGTTAGGCTGTTGCTGGCATCAGAAGGAAACATGAAAATTCTGTAATCTTCACAATGCTTAATGAATGGCAGCAATTATTGTTGTTATCCCTCTTCTCAGATGCAAAAAAAAAAAAAATCACTGCTAGAATACATTTACTGTTCTTATTTCTCCTCTCAGGCAATCAGCAATTCAAACGCAGGTTGCAAGAATTGTCTAACTAGCAATAGTTCGAGGAGAACATGCGGAATAAAACCACTTCATCAATAATTAATTAATTAATTAATTACACAGCCCCTCAAGGATAAGGGTCTAGAGAAAAGCCTCTTCCCTGTGTCTTAGAGATCCAAGAAATAAAGGCCTATTGAGACTTGAGCCAAAGTAATTCTTACCTCAGCACATAGAGCTCCGGAACTGGAGACTAGCATTCTGTCACCCTTCACATTGTGATGTGGTGAGCTCTGCCAGGATACATGCTAATTGGCTGAAGTAATCAACAGCCATTACAATTACATTTGGACATAATTAATCTAATACCTTTGAGCCATTCAAACTTAATCCCTCCCCCATTACATGATGAAATTGAGGCACAGGAAGAATTACTGCCGAGGCCCAGGGGTGTGGGTGAAAATTTCCTTGGCCCATAGCAGACTTGGGTCCAATTCAAAAGCAGTGTCAATCACAGATGCTCATAGCTCCTAGTGGAAAACCTTAGCTGTGTGTGGCCCATCTCCAGAAGACCAGTCTGGTAAAACACGGACTTCCTAACTTTTGGGGGTTACATGCCTGGAGGACCCTGGGTCTGTGCAGACATGCACACATTTCCTGAGCCCTCTCTTCCCAACAGCTGTCTGTGAAGGTGGGAGAAATGATTTCACCTGAGCTCAGCCCTGCTCCCCTAGAGGAGGATTACAAATCTATCACTCAACATTCACAGAGAAACTGAGGCACAGAAGGGGCCGTTTGCCAGAAATCACACCATTATATTTAGGGGAAAAAAAAGATTATCTGTTTTTTTTTTTCTTTCTATAAGAATGGAAGGAGAATTCTTTAAAGAATCTAGAAGGGGGAAAGTAAAATCTCCAATGCAGAATCTTCTGTCCGCCCTAATCTGATCATATGTGCATGGGCATTTGCGTGTTATACCCCTAACGTGGATTTCCTAACTGCCCTTTATAACACAGGAGAATGAACCGAACACTTACCAAATATCTTTGCCAAGCTGGGGAAGGGGCTCATGGAATCTAATTAAATCCCTGAAGGGAGAGAGTACCACTAACTGACCCCATTTATGATGGACGCTGAGGCCCTGAGATAATCTGTAATAAGTGAAGGGCAGACCACTGTTTCTGATCTAGAGCCCCTGCTCTGCCACTGGGCTGCTGTGCTGTGGTGTCACATGCTCTGTCAGAGTGTCTAGCCTGTTGCCCTGGCTCCCTTACAAAGCCCACAGTTCAGCTGCCAGCACTGACCCTTTCTGGGGGAGGGGGGAAAGACACCCATTGTTCTTACTTTCCAATGCCAGCAGAATCCTGCCTCTGCCTTTTTAAAGATAGTATTTATTTATTTTTCTGATTATGAACGCATTCTGTGCTCATTTTGGAGCATTAGAGAAATACAATGAAGGATGAATGAGGTGAGTAAAGTTACCCTCAATACTACCCACAAAAGACAACCCCAGTTACCAGGCTGGCATACGTCCTTCCAGACAGAGAAACGAAGACCTGAACACAGAGACAGTTAACGGGCTGTATAAATGTTGGATCTTCTCTTTTTGCTTATTTTTGATGTCCATATATCAGTATTGTTCCTCATAAGCTTCATTTTAATAGTTGTATAAGTTAATTTTATAGTTTTTGTCCTTGTTATCAAAATTCATAGATGATCATTGCAAAAAAAAAAAAAAAGAAAGATGGAGAAGGAATAGAAACCCAATAAGAAGAAAAAATATTTGTGGCTATATAACCTTAGTATTCAGGGATCCCTGGTTATTGATTTTTATGTGCAATCTACATGTTTTACAAAGTAACCTATGAATTTCAATGGCTGGAGTGGTCCCTGATAATGTTTTCAAGAAGGATTCTGGTCTTTAAGCCTCCTAAGTAACCAAGCATCCAGTGTTGCTTAAACAACTATAATTGCAAGTACTTGCCAACATCATATTCTATTTGCCAACTATCAAAAAAGAATCTACATCTGGATAGCCTCTTGCTGTGTCGTGTTGATTTTTAATTAAGCTATTTATAGCTGAAAGAGTTGGTGTTTCTTTTCTCCAGGTGAATTAGAAGATGGAGAACAAAAATATCGGATTTTTCCATGAGTCAATATTCTCAGCTCAAGTTAATGAGATGCTGTACTGAATTCAAGGAACTCTTAAGATTATAGGTTCATAGCCAGAATCATTTCTGGTGCTTCAGGTCAGAAAGGAGCCTTGAGCACCGTGTTAGTTGCTTTTCTCTCTGCTGTGACAGAAAAATGTTAAGGGAGAATGTGTGTCAGCTTGCAGTGTCAGGATGACGAAGGGGTGGTCATTCATAACAGTAGGAGAGGCTCTTGTCATTTACAGAGGCAGTGAGAACACGAGACATCTTGCTCACATTTCTGTGGGTCTGGAAGCCGAGAGCTCAGGTCAGAAGCAGAGCCAACCCGGAACCCTCAAGCCCAGCCTCTACTGTCCTACCCCTGCTAGCTTAATCGATGTCTAGAAGATTCCCCTAGCTTCCCAAATGGTGCCACCATCTGGGGACCCAGAACCCGAACACTTGAGCCTGTGGGGAGACATCTCACATTCACACTCTGACAGCCTGTGCCCAGTGCATTTGCGAGTGACCCTTATGACAAACAACTCCAGTCTTGGTCATCAAGGTTGCCAAGCGACCCCTGATGCAGGAGGCATCTGGGATACTTGTTCATGCTTGAATCAAGTTCATCTTTCTACAGCTTTGTCTAGTAAAATATGCTTCTCTGTACTTCTATGAAACACATACTTGGAACATCTGTCCTTGATTCTGGCTCTAATTGTGGAACTCCCACTGCCCTTCAGTAATTTGAAAAACTATAAAAATCCCTTCCCCAAGAGGTGAGGGTGCTGCAGGCAGCACGGACAAGATTTGCTGCCATTGAATCTTTCCGCCGAAATTCTGCTATGAATTTTTTCTCTTACGGGTTCAAGAGATTGTTCTGAAACAGACACGGGGTATGCATAGCAAACTCAGGGCACATCCTAGACATAAAATTGCAGTAATTACCTCTGGAGGAGAAAAGGGCCATGAGAGAAATAATAGCATTAGGCCTAGCCACAATGCTGTGCCTGCTCTACATACAGGACTTTAATTAATAAAATGACAAACACTGGTACCACATAATTGGAAAGTCTATCAGGCCTCACTGAGAGGCAGGGGAAAAAAGGCCCTTGTGAAAGGGCCAGCTGGAGCCAGGAGATATAATTGCTGGTGGCATGCTCCTGGTGGTATCTCTTTTCACTTGTCTCACTTGCTGTCTGCATGCAAAAGAGTTTATTAGTCAGAAGCCTGCCATTTATAACCTGTAACTAGTAGGAAACATCCAGAAGGATTAAAAAAAAAAAAACTTATTGTTACAGACTTAAACAAGGGTTATCTTTTTTATAAATGTATATTTGTATAAGATTGTGTGTACTGGTGTAAATACATACACATGTCCACTAACCGGCTGGCAGGGACAATGGTAACACATGGCTTAAAATACACTATCTCCCTAATTCCTTCAATCTGAGAGTCCTCAGATAACATCTTGTTAATGTACAGAGTCTGATTCAGCTGAGCCGGGTTAGGATGGGAGGCCCTGTATTTGTAGAAAGTTCCCAGGGGATGCCACGGCTGTTGGGCTGCAGACCATGATCATGAAGCAAGGGTCTAGAGCCTTCAATAAGCCCCTAACGCTTTAAGGATCACCACAACATACTGTACACGCATTGAATGTTGTGTGGTAGAAAGAGCGGACACAGGCCGTGTGGAGTCCCAACCTGTAGCATTTGAGTTTAGCGTCCATGGGTGACTGACTTCACCTCTCTATACCTCAACATACCCCGTATCTGTTTCAGAACAATCTCTTGAACTCATAAGGGAAAAACAAACAACTTTGTTTCTGAAAAATGAGTGCATAGAGGCCGAGCTCATGCTGCTGTGACTGATAACCTAAGAAAAACAGCAGAAAGGACCAAGGATTCTTTGGCCTGTGGTTTCAGCCTATTGTCAGCTGGCTCCATCGAGTGTAGGTAGATCCACGGCAAGATGAGAACAGCATGGAGGAAGGGCATGGTGGGGAACTCCATGGCTGACTCCGTGGCAGCCAGGGAGGAAGAGTTGAAACAGGAAGGGTCTAGGGTCTAGAACGGAAGATGTTCCGTTCAAGGCACCCCCGACCCCACCCCAGTGATCCACTTTCTCTAATCAGGCCCCGCCTCCTACTTCCCATCAGCTCCCAACCAGGCCATCACACATGAATAATCCCTTCATAAAGTCAAGGCCCATATTAAGTCACCCCCAAAGGTTATGCCTACTAACTGAGAAGCAAGCTTTCAACACACGGGACTTTTCATGTTCAAAGCACAACAGTAATGCCTACATGGGTGGGGATTGTGGGTATAAAAAGAAGACAGCACGTGGAAAAGTGCTAGTGCAGTTTCCTGGCATTCAACGTCGATCAGAAAATGACTCCATACCCCATAGGACAACCAGATAGAAGCAAGTGTTAAGACTGTCTTCTAAGATTGAATTCCAGTGATGCTGGAAACTTGCTGTCAAGGCCAAGCTGGGCACACTTGGCTTGGAGATTCTTCGTTGAGTGTCATGAAAGGACTCTTTAGAGCTAGATAAGGGAAATGGAAATCCAAAGGAAGAACTTGAACCTACACCCGGCTTTAGGAACCATAGTGGTTTTAGACACAAGCAACTAAATGGGATTGTCAGGAGTCTTGACATTATGTCCTCCAGTTCTTTACCTTGAGAAGTTAGTGGGCTGAGGAGATGACAGAGTTGGTAAAGTACTCCCCTTACCTGCCTGAAGACCTGAGTTTGATCCCCTGGAATCCCTGTTTAAGAACAGGCCTGGGGTGGCCTTCTACACTTGCCATCCCCTCCATAAGAGGTGGAGACAGGCAGGGATCCCTGTGGGTGACTGGCTAGGCAGTGAGCCTACTTTGTGAGTTCCAGGCCAGCAAAAGACTCTGGCTCAAAATGAATATAAAAAATAATAAAAAATAAAAACAAAACTCCTGGTGGGCCACACCTAATAAACCACACTTGAGGCTGTCTTCTAGCCCCAACACGCACCCTCTCCCATGCACAAATGTGCACCTGTACATGCACAAATGCACATACACACATGCACAAAAAAAATAAAGTTGCTAAGAGCCTTAGTCCACAGGTCCAAGAGGAGAGAAGTCTGGCTTGGGCTACTCCTGCTCAACCTCAGCCTTGGGAATTCTCGCTCCCTGAGTTGTCCTCAGTGTCACCTGGGAACGTCATGTGGCATCCCAGGAAGGCCTCTGCTGAAGGCTGTGTCCTCCTCATATGGGAGAGTCACCTCACTCTGCTTCAGTAACTGTGGGCACATTTAAAGCTATTCGTTAGTGACTGAGAATTGCTTCCAACTCCAAGACCAAGATAGAAATAGAAGTCACCACACCTTCTGGAGCTAGGTGGGACTTCCAGTGGGGGGAGAGGGACAAAAACTCATGCATAAAACCTTCAACTCATATTTGTCTTTCCTGTGAGAAGTGTAGGGATAAAGATGGCGCAGAGATTGAGGGAACGGTAAACCAATGACTAGGCCAACTTGAGGCCCACCCCGTGAGAGAGCCAGCCCCTGACACTATTAATGATTTTCTGCTATGCTTGCAGACAGGAGCCTAGCGTAACTGTCTTCTGAGAGGCTTCATCCAGCAGCTAATGGAAACAGATGCAGAGACCCAAAGCCAAACAATAGGTGGAGTTCTGTGGAAAAGTGGGAGGAAGGATTGAGGGAGCTGGAGGGGTCAAGGACACCACAAGACCTACAGAGTCAACCAGCCTGAACCCACAGGAGACTGAACCACCAACCAAAGAGTGTGCATGGGCTATATCTAGACCCCCTACACATATGTAGCAAATGTGCAACTTGGTCATCATATGGTCCCCCTAACATGTGGGTCCCCTAACAATTGGAGTAGGGGCTGTCTCTGACTCTGTTACCTGCCACTGGATCCCTTGCCCCTAGCTGGGCTACCTTGTCTGGCTTCAGTGGGAGAGGATACGCTTAGTCCTGCTGTGAATTCGTGTGCCATGGTGGGTTGGTACCCATGGGAGCCTCCCTGTCTCTTAGGGGAAGGAGACGGGGCTAGGGTTAAGGAGTGGGAGGTGGGACTGAAATGAGAGGAGGAAGGGGTCTGCTATCAGGCTGTAAAGCGATTAAATAAATTAATTAATGAAATAATACCCCTCACTGAGAGAGCCAGGCTACTTCTTGCTCTATTGTGGTCTCAACCCGGCTGCACTTCAGAATCACCTGGAGGGACTTTAAAGCCTACTGCTACCCAGAAATTCCAATGAGAATCTTCTGCTGTGGAGCCCAGACACTGGCAGTTCAGAAAACTCCATAGGTGGTCCCAGTTTGCAGGCCAGGTTGAAAATAACTGATTTTATGTGTCGTTCATGGCATCACATTCTCTCTCTCTCTCTCCTCTCAGCCTCCCTTAGTCTCCATAACAACCTTTGAAGCTAGGCAGGGTAGGTACAGCAATGATTACAACAAAGTGGGGGCTCAGAGGAAGTGAGCCGGACTTTCAGATCGCACAGTTAATGTGCCTGCATTTCGGAGGACAGACTCTTAGCTCACCTATAGTCCTCAAGCCAGAAAACTAGAGTGGTTCAAAGAGCCACTGAGAGACTCTGTACTGATGCAAAGGGCAGTTGCTCCCAGTGCATTCTGGAAAGGTAGTGAATGCATTATAATAACACCGGGCAGAGCAGGGGAGGCTGTCCTGTCACTCGGTGCCTCTCTTGCTCTCAGATCCTGATTCGGTAGGTGTGCAGCCAGCCCTTTTTAGCAAGTTCCGGGGATAACAAGTTCCGGGTTATCCCAGAGCCTGGTATGAGGGCCAGACTCTGGAAAGAAAAACAACGGCTGGCTCAGAGGCAAAATCTGGAGGTCACGGGGTGGGGGGGGCTAACGGCAATTAAGAAGCGGACCTAGGAGTCAGATATTGGGGTGTGCACCCTTAATCCTGGCACTCAGGAGGCAGAGGTGGGTGGATCTCTGAGTTTGAGGCCAGCCTGGTCTACAGAGCAAAGCCTGCATCTTGAGGAAGTGCCTCTGAATCGACACATCTCCGCACTGACTCGGGGATCAGGGAATACTGAATGGTGCCAAACACATTTACTAATTGTGTACTAACTCCCTGTTTTCAGTCTTATTCTAAGATTTCTTCATCTATTTCTAAGAAACAGACACTACTGAAATATATCCCTTAGATTGCACATTGACTCTTAGGTGCTTTCTGTTATAAACATAAGTGGGTACCGTTATAAGATGAAAGCGAAGTTTATCTGATTGTTTGTTTTAATTCTATTTACCAAGAGCTCTTAACAGTCGAGACAAATGGCTTAGTAATGTCAAGGGTCTTGCTTTGTCTTGCATCTCTTATATGGACTGTCAAGTGGTTTTTCAGCACACTCATAGTTAATTACATGGTTTTAATCTGACTTACATTTATATCCCAATATGAGGGCTGAGAAGTATTGCACGGAGTGAACCATGAAGTAGGTACACAGTAAGCATTTGTGAATGTGTAGATGACTACCTCAGAGTCTGAAACCAAGAGTCTGATGGACCTCCTCGGGGGGACTAAGGGTGCTTTAAGCTTTAAGCTAGTTCATGTGTGATCTCCCTCCTAACCTTCCTCCATTTTCCCTTTCCTCCCTTCCCTCCCCTTCCCTCTCATCTTCTCTCTCCTGTCTCCTCTCTCTTGTTTCCTCTATCACTCCTCTATCTTCTCTAGCTTGTCTCTCTCGCTCCCTCTCCAACCCTGACTGAACTAAAACATGTTGCCAGAAGATGGAGAAACCTCTTGTATCCATCTCGCCCCATGCATGTGACTCAGCCTGGGTGCTCCATCAGTAATCTCTGAGTAGAAAGCACGTTGATTTCCTTAGATCACAGAGGACTATGACTGCCTTGATTTTTCTAGTGCAGACTAAGAAACCATTGAAAGCTGTTGAGCTGAGTCACAGGTGGCAATGAAAATGTGACAGAGGTTCACAGGAGGTTTCAGAAAGGAGCAGGAGGGGATGGAGTGTTTCAGAGGCTGTGGATGTGCTTCAGAGAATAAGTTCTAATGGTATAGTAAGTCTTCTGTTGTTAGATTAATGAAGATGTGAAGATAGAAGCTGGCTGGGAAAAGGCTGGAGAATGACTGGGAATGTAGCTCAGTGGTACTGTGCTTGCCTTCTATGTACAAGGCTTCAGGCTCCATTTCCAACATGAAAGAGAATAAAAAGGAAGTACCATTTACCTTCCTGTCACTAATATGTGAACATCTAAGTGGAGATACAGACATGGGCTGTAAGCCAAAACAGCCACAAGAATCAAACAGAAGGCTTTTTTTTTTCCTCGAAAATGGGAGGGATGCAATCTTCTTTGTGGACAGGGGAGCTGGAGGTGAAGAGATTAGAGATTGGAGATGGTAGGGGGAAAAAGGTTAATTGAAAGGACAGGGTCTAGAAGAGGGAAGAACAGGAAACCACATGATGGAGTAAATGAAGGATGCATCTCCCTCTAGGACAGAAGCAAAAGGATAAGTAAGCAGATGCTTAGGCTGGGAAGAGGAGGAGACAATGACAGAGGTTGTGTCTGGTCCAGCAGCGCTTCCTCAGGAACGTGGAAATCACATCACTGCATCAGGATCTGGGGCCCAGGACTGTCTGAGGGAGCATTGGAACTACTCAATGTGTTACGTGTGCCCGGAAGTCAAATATGGACATTCACAGAGAGGAGCCAACACCACCAAGGACACTGAGGAGCAACAGTTTGACTTTACAAGTTCAAATCCACAATGTTCTGGAACGAGATGAGAAAGAGTATGTGTCAGACATGGTCAGAAGCAGGATACTGCACGCCATAGACTGTAGGAAAGGGTGTTTAGTATTACCAAAGATAGGATTGGTTAAATTCTTTAACTGATGGCATTCAGACATACCACAAAACTGAGCAGAGACAGAAATAACATTGACAGATTCCTTCAGCTATCATGAAAGGCTTCAATGGAGGCAAGTATTTGTTCCCCTGGACAGGGACATGTGACAAGGCTGTGACTGCAAATCAGACTCGCCAGTTTGGGGCCCAGGGCCCAGCCATGGCTTGGTCAGAGACAGGTTTTGTAGGTAGGCCAGTGTGAATCGTCTGGCTACTGTGGCTGGTGGTACTGTCCTCTCCGATCAAATTGTAAGGCAGGTACCTGTCAGGGGTTAGGAGCTGAAGAAGGCTGGGAGTTACAGAGAAACAGCTCGAGGATCCAAGGACCATAGCTGATGAGAACTCAGTGTGTCCAGGGTGCTCTCTGTTTGCCCTTCTTTCTTCAGTAACCCTTTGCATTTAGAATCTGAGCTGGAGCATTATCTCCTTTACATTTCAGCTAGTGTTTGTAGATTGTCTCTAGCAAGCACAACCTCTCTTATTTTAAACCTGTTTGTAGCATGCACTGCCTCTGAACATGACTACATTAAAACTTTCTTAGAAAGACGATTAGTTCCAATTCCCTTTCAAATGTCTAGGGAATGGTGCCATAGAAACCTACAGCACAACAAAAACACACACTTGAAGCTTCCGTTTGGCAAAGCAGCATCCTCATTTGGGAAGATAACTCTATTAGGATATTATGATGTATAGTTCTCTCTCTCTCTCTCTCTCTCTCTCTCTCTCTCTCTCTCTCTCTCTCTCTGTGTGTGTGTGTGTGCGTGTGTGTGTGTGTGTGTGTATGCATGTATGGTTTTTGCCTACCAAATCATGAAGTAGCTAACATGATCTGACACTGTTCAAATAGGACCTGTAATTATTAGAAAGAATATAAAAATCTATTAGACCTAAATCAAAAGAAATTGAATGAAAAAAAGCCGCCCTTATTAGGTTACATAGTGAGTTGAGTTCGTGGGCAGAAATCTTTATGTGTGCTTAAGGAAGCCCACTGCATAACTCTACTGGTCCACTGCAAAAATAGACTCATGTAAAATTTGGGGTGGTATCATCAACCTCAATAAGGCCTCAGAATTGCTTACCCATGGTCCTTGCCCAGACCCTTGAACTTCAGTGAAAGCCCTTTGGGCAGCAGTGAGCAGGATCAGGCAGCGGGCATCCTGCTGCCCTTGCTGGACCAATTCAGGTGAGCCTCCAGCAAAGGCCTTTAAGCGTCAGCCGAGAGTTCCAAGGATACCTGAGGTCTCCATTCAATACTGACATATTAACCGATGCCTCTCTCCCTCACAGCTCCGGATGTCCTGGCTCATCCGTGGGGTTTTAAGAGGAAATGTATCCTTGGTGCTGGTGGAGAACAAAACTGGGAAGGAACAAAGCCGAACAGTCTGGCATGTTGCCACCAACGAAGGCTTAAGCCTGTGGCAGTGGACCGTGTTGTCACTCCTCGATGTGACTGACAGGTGGGTTACTGTCCATCCCCCCCCGCCCCCCGCTCCGTTTTAGTCTACAAGGCACGGTGCTGAAGTAGGAAGCTCTCCCAGTCACTGTGCCCTTTATCTAAGACATTTTCCTGGTTCTTTTCTTCATGGCTATGACAAAGTACCTGACTAAGGCAACTTGAGGAAGGGAGGGCTTATTTTTGGCCCATAGTTTGAGGGTCCAATCCATCATAGTGTGGATAGCATGATGACAAGAGCATGAGGCAGCTGGTGACATCGCCTCCACCGCAAGTAAGCGGAGAGAGATAAATGCTGCTGCTCAACCGGCTTTCTCCTCTGTCTTCAGTCCAACACTCTGCCTCATGGAACAGTACCATCCACATTTAGGTTGGGTCTTCCCACCCCAGATAACCCAATCTAAAATCTCTTTTGCCGAGATGCCCAGAGGTCCATCTCCTAGGCAATTCCAGATCCTGTCCAGTCGGCAGTCAGTGTTAACCACCACGCACGTGTACACACGGAGACAGGCACATCTCCTGCCGATTGCTGGAGCTGGAGATGCTTCAAGGGGTGGCGCGCTAATGAACGCTCATCTCCTGCAGCTCTCCCCTGGCCTGATTAGCTTCCTTCAGGATCTGTCTGTGGAGGGATCTGACAATGAGGCACTCAAGCTACTACCGAGTAATACTCAGGTTTCATACCTCTATGGCATTTTCCCTCACTTGATGCATGTTGCCTTCCTTTCCCATTTGCTATTCACCCCCCACCCCATTAACAACAAAACCTTGGAGGGTGAGGAAGCTTTATCACTATTCTCTACTCTTCTCTTAAAGAGGAGAAGCTGAAAATCAAAGGAGCAAAGTACCCCCCCAAAGTTGGCCTCAGAGCCAAGGCTGAAACTTGGAGGCTACCGCTCTACTGATTCAGCTCCCTAGGCAGGTTGACAAGGGGAGATGCCACATTCTCACTGATTAGAGAAGAGCTTCTGCCAAGGTCCCAGGTTCTTCTCAGATCCTAGTACCAGTGACCTCTGCGACGTTGGAAAGATGCTTGGCTCCTTTGAGCCTCAATTCTCCCCACTTCCGAGTGGCTAGAGTTGGGTTACAAGGTCTCCAGCTCCACGTGACACTGGATTGGAGCAGAAGCCTGTGGAGTTCAGCTGCCACTTGTCTCCCTAGGATGGCCCTACCCTGCCACCTTCAGTCAGCCTGAAGCAAGCAGTGCTTGAGTAAAACTGGCCTGGCACAGCAGAACTTCTGTGATGCTCTACTGTGCTATACTGAATGTTCTATAGAGAAAGGCAGGGAGCATCATTTCTACAGAAGGGAGCGGAAGGGAAAGCCATCTGCTATTGGTTTAATATCAAACTCTACCATCCAGAGCAGCCTTCGCCATCATCTCAGAAAAGATACTCAAATCACCATCCTGGTGAACCTCCCTATGAGGACCAAAGTCTTGAGACAGGGTAGAGGGTGATGCCGACTGTTAAGAAGCTTCATACACGTGGATCTGGGCTTTGAATTCTTCTCCTGAACCTCATGATATGCTGTTCCTTACACCTTTTAATGGAAGCTCTCCTGCCATAAGGAGAGGCCCCCCTCCTAACTCTGAACAGCAGCTACCCATACCTTGAGATGTATGTGGTTTGATGATCAAAGCCCATGGACTTCGCCAGGCTCAATGACCTGGGGACAAACAGTTTTAATTGAAGTGAAGGAAGGGAGAAGTGTGGGTGCAGCCTCTGTAGGCTGGTCTTCTATTCTTTGGGATTGTGGCGGGTTGCACACAGAGACTGTAACCTTGCTGACGATGCTGGAGCCATCCCTCCTGGGAGATGTAAAATTAATTCAGACGAATCAAAGTGTTGTTTTCCCCCTCTCTCCTCAACCCAGCAAGTTCTCTCTTTCATAGCCACTCCAGGGGATTTAGAGGAAATAAAATGTTGACTCTGTTCACTCTCTTCCACAGCAGACTCCTTTGAAGGAGCCTTTGTTCCTTCCTCTTCCCCCTTTCAAGGCTGTTTAGCAGACTGATGTTTCCAATATTGATGCTGAGGCCAAAGTGTCCATTTGAGGATTTAGACCAAAGCCAGCTTTGTTTGTAATGCACTGTGACCTACTTCATGCGTAATTACAGGGCAATGGTGGGGGTAACTTGTCTCCATTCACAAAGAACCTGTCAGCCACCTTCCTGCTCCCAAAGCTGGAGGCAGTACGGAAGGCATGCAAACTAGAGGCGTAAGAAGAGGGTCCACAGGTGAACTGGCTGACAGTTTCACCTGCTAAAACCAGACTAGACTGTAGCAGCGACTGGAGGATACTGCTGGAAGGGAACACTGACAAATGAGCATAGGCTCTCAAACCAGGCATTCACAAGCTACTTGTGTGACCTCATCCCATTTATTGAACCTCCCTGAGCCTCATCATCCCCTCCCATAAGCAGTAGGGCTTCACCAGATTGTTACGGGAATAAATGATATGATTATCAAAAGAATCTATGCATAATAGGGTGTCAGTGAGTTTTCATTTTAACATCTTTCATTCTAGCCTTTAAGTGGCCTCATAAGTAATTTATTGAACAAACACTACAAATCCAGCCACTGATCTTCCAGCATAAGGCATGTTCTGCAAAACAGAGACATACAGTTGCCTCTCAGGTTTGGGAAAGAAGAGTGTTTGGTAAACTCCTTGGTCCACGCTATATGCTTAATCAGTAAAAACTGCTAATAAGGAACATAACTAAAAATGACAGTGGCTCCTCCTCACCCACATGGTGCCTCAGGAGAGTAGTCTTAGACACAGTCATCTTAGAGATGCTATGTAGTCATGTGACCTTTAAAGGTGAGGTTCTTGTAGCTACATATAAGTCACTGGCACTCTGTTTGGTTCTAGTCACTGATGGAGGTACAAGAAGCACTTTCTTCTGACTTCCTCCCAGGAGAGAGAGCCCATGGCTGCCTGGATTGCCATAAAGTAAAACAGGAAAGTGGAGGAAGAAGAAGAAACCAAATAGGGAAAGAGAAAAAGAAGATGAACAAAAGACAAAGGCAAACCAGCTCCCTTCTCCCACCTCATGGGGTTGACATTAACATTGTGTGTCTTCAGCCTTCATCCCACAAGGCTTCCTTAGGAAGACCCAAGTTTCCACTGTTCAGCACCTCTTTCTTTAACAGCACCCCAATCATAGACCTTGAATCCATTGGGAACACTATCCTCTATGCTTCCTTAAATCATCTCTACTCCCAGGTTATCTAATCTCTACACATTAGGAAGTATTTTTATCATCCTATCAAAGATATGATGCACACAGCCCCTGGACAGCTCATGAGCAGTTCTGTTAAACATAAATCTATTCCTTTTCCAGGCTTCCTATGGCTTTTAAGGTGTCTCCTATGCTCTTTATAAGACCTTTATTTAAGGTTATGTGTGATGAGTCCAACCCCAACTTCAGTATCTCATATCGTTCATTCTTCTTCTCTTCCTCCCTCCGTTATCTGCACATCAATATTCTTCCTTTGCTATCCACACCTTTGAATATCACCCCTTATTCACTTTTTAAAGACATCTTCCCTCACTCCTGGCCTATCTGTGTACCTACAGTGTGTTTTTGTGGCTCTTGAGATATTCCTGTGCTTTTTTGTCACTTTCTTATGATTTTTTTTAAATATTTGAATTGGTTCATAAGGCAGAGATCATGCCCCTATCTTTTATGTCATTGATTTCTGAACCTAGTACCACACCTAACACCTAGAAAGCTCAATAAATCTACATTGCCAGAATATGTATTGAGGAAAATAGAGTATACCTCCAGATGCCAGCTGAATGAACTGAGAGAATTCACCCTTGGAATCCATCCAGCACTCCTCTCCTGTTCAACCTGTGTCTAGCAAAACAGACAAAACCAAGTTATAATAAATATAGCCATGAAGAGTTCCATATATCAAAGCAGCACCTGTGTCCCGTCAGAAGAAACAAAACAGCATTTGTTACTCTTGTGACCGTGAACCCTCTTTGGGGACATGCCTGGTGCCTGTGCTTTCTTTGTCTGTGGTCACTGTCCTGTCAGAACTGCTTTATAAGTAACACTTTGATCTTAATCGTGTGCCCCAGTGCCCGTGAACTGGGAGCTAGAACTGAGCGTGGAGACCAAAGAACTGAAAGCAGATTACTCCCACACCACAGCAGTCCCTCTGCAAAAGCTCGGTAACTATGCCATGGGTATAAAAGGCTGGCAGCTGGAAGCTGTGCCTCCATGAATGGCGTTTCTTCTGTCCATTCACAACTCTGCAGAGTGATAGGAGTAACATAATCATCAGTCATCATTATGAAATTACCATAACTCTACAACCAGACTGCAAAGAATAACAATGAAAGAAAAGCCCTAAGAGCAGAGCCTGGGATGTCTTGAGCACTGGCAACATCCCTGGAATACAGATATGTGCTCTCTCGGTAATTCTGAAGGACAGCACCAATTCCAATGTGTTTAAAGGCTGTGCCATGGTCAGACAGCTACCTTGGACAACCGCTGCCCCTTGCTTCATTCTCCTCCCCGCCTCTTCTCCCTCCTCAAACGTAGATGTCGTTATTTCTTCTGGAATTACCTTTCCCCAGATGGAAGAAAAGCAAGTTCTCTCCCCTCACTGTAAGCACCAGTCTCTTCTGGGCATACATTCCTGGTTTTCCTCTTTGTAATCCTCTCTCATACTAAACACAGTGTTTCCCACTTCCCTAAGCTTTGACAAGCTTACAAAGTAGAGGCTGCTGCATTGAGCTCATTATGAGATGGATCCGGAAGATAGCATGGATCAAATCAGGTCCCACAAATCACTGCAATCGTACAGTCAAATAGAAAGCATGTAACTTATCACACCTGTGCAAGCTCCGTTCCCCAACACCGTCATTAGGAAGGCTTTTAGCTGTATGCTATATACATAGTCTAACAAGAAAAAATGTTCCCTCTGGAGATATTTAGGTTTCCTGTTCCCTTTTGCATCCTTTGTCCTAAACGACAAGTGAGATGTTTCACAAATGCATCTTCCAAATGAGCTCGGTTAAACAGAGAGTTACATTTCTGTGCATTCTTACCAGAAATGCCATAAAGACTTCTTTTTTTCCTGTTCCACTTTTGGCTATCATCCACAGCCTCGCTATTTTACACAGGGAAGCCTTGGATGGCAGTATTCTGCCTTCCTGTGGCATCTTTCTGTGCCCAGGAAAAGCATTAGCATTCATTCTTGTCTACGTAGACAAGTATAGACCTCTGGACACTGCAGGGGAGGTGGCTTCCCAGGTCCAGACATGCCTCCCTTCCCTTTGGAAAGGTTGGCTTTAACAGGCATTTTTCATAAATCGCATCACAGATTTCTGGTGCAGCCATGGATGGGTTTCAAATGCTGGTCAGAGCTAACATGGGTTGAGGGCTTACTGCAAGCCAGTCGCTGTAACAAGTACTTAGCATGTATTATCTCCTTTCATCCTTCCAAGAGTCCCTTGGGACAGAAACTATAATTAACTCCCTTTATGTAGGAGAACTCTGAGTGCTAAAAAGGTTAAGTGATTTTTCCCTTAACCCTTAGGCCAGTCTGCTTCCTAGGCCCTGCCTGAGGAAATGCAACGCACTACTTGGTGAGAGGTCGGAGACTGGGTACAGGGTAGGCCTTGTGACTGACAAAATATTTTGGTTCTGGGTTATTTTTAGACCATATCTCTTACACATTTCAAGCTGGTTGCTTGTTTTTTTCTTTGCTTTATAAATCCCCGAAGCCCATAATAATTTTTATCTCTTACAATGTAGCGGCTGAGGAGTTGGCTCAGAGTGTAAAGCGCTTGCACGCAAGCATGAAGACACGAGTCTGGTTCCCCAGAACCTATGTTTTAAAAACAAAAGCCAAGCCAAGCCTGGTGGCACAGACTTTTAATCCTAGCACTTGGTTGGCAGAGACAGGTAGATCCCTATGAGCTCAAGTTCAACATGGTCTACATAGTGAGTTCCAGAGGAGCTAGGGTTACACAATGAGAACTTGTCGAAAACCAAAAAAACTCTTCATAGCACAGACAGGCAGAATCCTGGCCCGTGCTGGCTAGCCGCTGTAGCCAAATGCAGGTTTGGTCAGAGACCTTATCTCATAATGTGGAAGGCATCAACATCTAGTTTCTACTCAAATGCACACCAACATGTGCACACACGCACACAAGTACACACACAAACCTTAGACTAGCTGTGTTATAGATTGTGATAATAATTAGTTCAATAGAAATTATTGTCCTCTGCTATGGGGCACCTTGTCTGTCTTCTCAATCCCTGCCACTACCTCCTGATGAAGACACTTCCCATCCAGGCTACTCTGCCCATCTTCTTTATCTCACACCTCCAACATGGACAGCATCACCAAAAGAGATGGCTCCCCCTTCATTTCTAGGCTACTAGGCCCCCTCCCCATGCCTTTCCAAGTCATCATTCTAACATGCCCTTGGCTGTCCCTCCACCACATGCTCCCACTCCAAAACCAAGCATAGATTCTGACAGGGATTTCTAATTGCGGATATTTGGAAGTACCGTGTCCAACAAAGGTATAAGAATGAAAGACATTTAGTTCTACATTTCGTAACTCTACCTCCCTATACTGTGAATGAACTTCATTGCCAGGAGGACACTGAGGAAACCTAGCCCTAAAACTGCACAACAGGTTGGACAGAGACCTTCTCAGTCACCAGGGAAACACAGCAGAGGGACTAGCTCTGAGACCCTTCTCTCCTGCCTGCCCTCCCCTTCCCTCCCCTTCTTTCAAATTTCTATTACTGTTTTGCTTCCAGGCTACTCCCTCCGCAGCAAAGAGGCATGCAGAATAGGAGAGGGAGATGTCTCCGTGCAAAGTCCCACAAGCCAGCACTGTCTGCCCTCTGCTGGCAGAACCTCTGATACAGACGTTCTTGTATGCCCTCATTGTTTACCCACAACCACCAGGCAGCTCTGCCTGGGGGTGGGGGTGGAGGGGAGTATAGCTCTTCCTAGCACAGGGTGCCCACTCGGGTCCACACCCTGGGCCACTAGGATCCACTTTCAGATGAGAAGATTGAGATCCCAGGTCCCACCGGGCCCACTCTCATCTTCTGCTTAACCAGGCATTACCCTCTGAAGCTTCTCAGGATAAATGGTGTCAACCTTCATCATCACCCAAGCAGCGTGTATGTATTATCCAACCAGTATTTGCTGCCTGTCTAGTGGCTCCCACATCTATTCTGGAACAGCTTAGTTTTCTTTTTTCTTTTTTTCCAGAGCTGAGGACCGAACTCAGGGCCTTGCGCTTGCTAGGCAAGCGCTCTACCACTGAGCTAAATCCCCAACCCCAACAGCTTAGTTTTCAAAAAAGACTATCACACAGAGCCTCACCAGGAAAACAGGATGCTGTGTGCCTGGGTGCTGGAGAAGGGAGTTTGAGAATTCAGAGCAGCATGGGGTCTAATGAAACTGCAGCTGTTTGGGTGCCTTTCTTCCCAACATGCACCAGGCTACAGGAAGGATTTCTTGAAAACTGTGGTTCAATGAGATTAAATAATGATGATCGAGGGGCACTCGTTAAGGAAGAAAAAGTCAGGGGGTCTCTTTCAACCAGCAGACACACATGGAGATGGCCTAGGGAATCTCACAGACTCCACCGTAGAAGTGAGAGAGGCTACCTCACATGTTCCTCCTGAGGTGAAACACCAGGGGAAACAGAAAGGACTTGGCTCTCCCAACAGGTAGCTCAGTGCTGCAACGGCTGGGGCTTCAGACACACTGTTGACAACACCAGCCTGAGTCAGTACCCTGAGCCTGCAGAAACAGTAGCTACATTAGGCCACAGAGCCTAACAAGCTTTCCCACAAAGGGGCTCGGATCCTTCACAAAACACACTCACATGCACACACGCACACACACACTTGCCTTCATTCTTGAAGTGATGTGAGATGGACCCTTGGCTTCATTGGCTGTCTTCAAGGTGAAGGCTCTTGATAGGGAAGAGTCACCTTCCTTCTGCCTCCCAGAGGGCATAAGAGAACCTCACTGAACTATGTCTTTGTGCCTTCTTACCTTCATTATCAAAATGTGGACCTTTAGGCTCCAGTTTTATGGAAGAAAAGCCATAGTACAGTCCACATCCAGGAAGCAAAGAGGTTTTGTAACTCAGAATCTAGCTTCTTTCCAACACCTGCTATTAGTGTCAAGAAGTTGCTTCTAGAATATCAAGGATCATAGGCAGCAGTGTTACTTTACAGAAAAAGCTGCTATTACAAAACTATGCCATAGAGTCTCTACCTGAGCCACCTGGAGGCTTTGTAGAGCAGTCGTCAGCCACAGGGAGCTCAGCCAAAACCTACAGGGCCCAGTCACTCGAGAAGGACTCAGAAAAAAGACTGACCTGGAAGAGCAAGCCAAACATAACCTAGGTGGAATCAGACAGACACACAGTCCTCCAGACAAAGATGTAGGCCTCTCGTCATCAAACAGGCAAGAAAAAAAAATCTAAGGACACAAGGAGGGGCCCAAGCTTTCATAATTAGCCCAGAGCCTCATGAACAGCATGCACACATGAGAACAGTGACATCTTTGCCCCAGTGTATTAGACTCTTCTCCCTCAACGCACACAGCCTGGCTCACCAGGGTGCCCCAAGTCCTAGAATGGTGCCAGAGTGTGTAGGGAGGGAAAGGCTGGCAGCTAGAAGAGAAGGGTTCTGTGGTCACTTGTAGCCAGCAAAGTGCAGAATCCATCCATCACTACCATGAGCAGGTTAGTCACCATCCCACCTGAGAAGTGCTGCTTGATGACTGGGAGACAGCACCCAAAGTGCTTCAGTGTTACTTCAGTGCCCAGAGCTTTTTAGAAATGAAATTCATTTCATGTAAAATCAAACATGGGTGTGCTTGGTGAGTTCAGGAACCCACACCCCTCCCACTCTGTGGCAGTGACCTTTTCTCCAGCTTGGAATAATTTGCATGTAGCTAGCCAGTAGAGGAAGAGCATAGAGAGAGACATTTGAAGATTTTCATGTGTTATTATTTCTTACTTTCCATTGACTAGAGTTCAGACTTCTAGTCTAGCTGTGTGCCCACATAAGAGAAAAGTGCATTAGAAATGAGGAGGAGGTGGAAGAGAAAGAAGAGGAAGAAAAGGAGGAGGAAGAGAAAGAAGAGGGAGAAGCAAAGGGGGAATAGGAGGAGGAAGAGGAAGGAAGAAGAGGAAGAAGAGGAGGAAGGAGAAGAAGCCACCAGCTGTGCCAAGAAATAGAGCTATAGCTCTCATCTGTGGGCATCTATCAGGGTGTCCCTTGAGAGTACAACTCCCTCATTAGCTGCTCTGAGCACTGATCAGCCAGCATGTACACAAGCTTCATAACTCAGAGCTGAAATCAATTCCAGGATCTATTCTGAGGTGTGAATGTTTCGTCCCCAAAATTTTATGATGCAACAAATTCTTAACTTTCTGGTAGAAATCATCCCAAAAACAAAAACAAAAGGCAGGAAAAGAATACTTTGAAAAGGCCTAAGACTGTCACAAAAGTTTCAGACCCACAAATCTGGGTGAGTGTTATTATGAGCCAGAAAACTCTCTCCTGAACTGCCACCCAGAAAATCCATGTGCCCCACATGTAGAACCTCTGATCAGAAGGCCATATTGTAGGCTTGGAATCCTAACTTCAAGAAGTTCCCCCAAATGATTCTGACATATAACTGTGCTTGAAAGACACTGACAGTAAAATGACAGAGCCTAGTCTCTTGTGGGCAAGACATGGAACCAAGAAGTATCTGGAGAGGTGTTTGTTACTAACTGTCAGGTTGTCAGTAATTGTACATTAAGCTCTGTCCATGCATGTGGCCAGCCTCTTGCTAAGCTACAGGCTCTGAATGGCATTGAAAATACATGAGAATACAAAGCATTCAGCTGCAGCCTAACTCCCTAGCATTTTGCAGGCTCCCAAGATCTCCCAGTATCCAAGCAGTCAGGGCAATTCAAAAGGGGTCGGGGAGAGGGATGAGCTAATTAGTCAGCCCTCAAGAAACATTCAGATCTTAGAGAAATGTGCAAGAGTCAAGGCCTTTCATTCTAGAGACAGCCTCAGGGTAAGCAAAGGTCTAAACCCAGGAGCGTTTTCTGTTGTTTCTGGGTTGTGTCAGGGGATTGTGGGTAGCCATCACGAGTGAGAGGGAATGGCACGAGGCCGTGTGCTTTGATCTGTGAGCATAGGTAATAGGACTGTGAAGCCCATTGTGCTCACTGGGGTCTTGAGTCCGGTAGAGATTCCTGGGAAAACCAAATGTGAAATGATCAGAGCCTCGAAGTGGAACTCGGGAAGGGGGAGACAGGGAGACACTGCAGCAGAGGTCCCAGCTTCTGCCGCCTACCAAAAATGGCTCAGGAGAAGCTTTGGAGCTGCTCTCTGAGAGGGGAGAAGATACAGCTGGTGTCCCGGCATGCAGTGCGCACACAGGCATTGATATGTACAGATCAAACATTCATGACTCTGGAAGGATCTGGCCCTGCTTGCTTTCTCCGAAAATATCTCAGATCATTGGAGCAAGGAGTAGATTAGTAATTCTGAACTTTCAATCCCATTTCTAATGCTAATTTACTGTGACGTTTGGGACAAGCTGTTGCTTTTGATTGCTCAGTTTCCACTATCAAGAGTGCAGAGCACTGAGGCAGATCAGGCCCATGTGCCTGGTTTAAAAGGCAGTTGTTCAAAATGGCACAACGTGAAACCCCTTTGTAATAGCTGATGTAAAGATCCGCTCGATATTTTTTTGTAACATACACAGTTCAGTTGACAAGTCAACAGATTTATGTGTGTTTTTCATAACTCTTAACGCTCGTTCATGAAAATGAGGTCCTATGTTCTCAACCCTTCGCCCCCTAGGCACAAAATCTGGAATCTAGGGGATAATTGAGCTTCTAATATTTGGAGCAAAGCAGAAGCCAACTAAACATTTTCTGTCCTCCAGGAGGAGCCTTGCTGACATAACTTCTACCCTCACTCCCAAGCAAATGATTGACACATCTTCGTTTCCACATGAGCCCAGGACCCACATTGCCAGCTGCCTGATTGGCATCTCATGACATCACAGAGTAACGCCCACGTGTGCTTCTGTCCAAAGCTCTGCCACGTTCCCACACATCCATTTCTGCAAAGTCTTCCTTGGCTTTTCTTTCACCAGTCACAATCAGCATGTTCCCTGGTTTGAATAGATTTTAGCCCTGTAGGGCTCAGAACTAAAAGGAAGTTCAGGAGTCCCATAGTCATTGAATAATATGAATTACACAGTATTCAAGCTCCTTATGACAAGGTCAATGCTCTGTGCTCCTGGCTACAGCAGGCACAAGTGTCTGGCTCATAACATGGGCATAGATGATCTTTGCTCCGAGGCAGAGGATATGTATAATTTGTCATGCTGTCCAAGGAAGCACAGATTTATCATTAAAATAGAATATGAAACAGGAACAATGAAGTATAAGCTCTCTTCCTAGAGAAAGGTAGTGTGACAATACCTAGATGGCACCTTTTAAGTCCTTATACTTTGCCCAGGGTCCCACCAAGTTTGTAGCCCTGACCTACTCTACAACAGTACTGTGAGACTCAGTGCCTCAAAGCAAAAAAGATTGCCAGTTCACCTCCACTGAGATGCTTCTTTCAGGGAAGAATGACATCCAAACCATCCTTTTCCTGGATCCTTTCATTATTGTAAGGCTACCCTATCTGGTACCTTCTCCAGCCTCCAAGCCACATGCCAACAGGGACAGAAGCAGAGAAGTCATCACATCATGGGAACTCTCTGTCCACATACAGACATACACCTTTTTGTCAGCATGTCCTGAGACATAGGAGTGGACAGCCCAGTCTTTAAGAAGGATAGAGTTGGTACCTTCTAACCTAGACAGTCTTCCATGGCCTCAGTTGTCCCAAAGGATGGTTGAACTTTGGAGTGTGTGTGATATTAGTTGAGTTGGATGGTCCTACAACAGATGGTAGAAAACATGGCCTGGGAAATGAGAAGCCTGCTTTTTCTAAGTAGGTAACTGGCCAAGGCAAACGATGCTCCAAAGAGATCTCAAACATTCTTCATATTTTTTGGCAAATTTTTTTGCCTGCATGCCTCTGTGAGTGAGTGTGCAAACTGGGGTAGGAGTAGAGCATGAGTGAGCATGGGTGTTCTCATTTTCTTTCGCTCTCCTCCTCCTCCTCCTTCCCTTTCCTCTTCTTCTCTATATTCCTCTCTCTCCCCTTAACTCCCTTTTATACTCTGCTCCCACCCAGGACTTAGCACAGTCAAGCCTGTAGATTAAGCATTTTTGTCTATGACCACCTCCGGGGGAGAGGGCAGAGCCCCATAAAGCAAGGTCCCCTGTCTTTTGCTTTCCCCTTTAAACCTGCTCTCCACACCAGAATGCAACAGATATGACACAGTTTGAGGGACTGAGATAGCAAAGAAGGAACTCACTGAAGATTGCCTTCTGCCTATCTGACACCTAGTTTCTCCTTCCCAGAATCCTTCAGTGTTGGTCCCCAAAAGTGAACATAGAAAGCCAATGTTTAAGGGTGGGGAGATGGCTGGGTGGGTAAGAACACTTGCTGCCATACACAAGCACCTAAGTTTGGGTCTCTAGTGCCCATAAAAGCACTGAACTTGCCATTATGCATCCAGAACCCAGCACTAGGGAGGACAGATGAGCCCAGGGAATCGCTGGAGCTTAGCGGCCACCAGCCCAACAGTAGGCTCAGCAACAGAATCATAGAGGAGGGTGCCTGATGTCTTCCTCAGGCCTCCACGTGTGCACGCACAAGTGCATACACCACACGGAAGAAAGTAAAAATAAACAAAAGAGAAAGCCAATGATTGGAAGCCCTGACCTGTGGGGGGGGCCTCTATAACTCTCCGTGCAGTTTATCTGAAGACTGGTTTCCATCTTTCCAGATGGCTCCCGCAACACAACCAGCCTCGTGAAATAAAGAACTCTCTGACCCTTGGCAGCTGTAGAAACTCTGTATTGACTTCTCTCTTGGTGCTATGCCCAGAGGAGAAACCAAGGCTTGAGGTGGTAAATTACCTCAGAGAGCTGGACTGTGTGGGATGCGGAAACATGCCCAATTTAGCCTGACCTTCAACATGGCGTTATTCCTATCCCCAACGAGTCATAGCATATGAACACCTGTCCAGCCACTGCCTGGTCAGATCCAACCAGGGCAGGTCCTGGGAATCCACAGCTGCCCCGTACCGAGCCCAGCCCCTCCTTTGCAGCCGGTAACTGAAGTCAATTATGCAGATAATGGGATGGATGAGGCAGGGCTTTTTCATTGCAGACACTGTTCTAATAGAAATGCATACTGCGACCCCAGCCTTGCGACAGTCCATTTCAGAAGACTTTTACTGAACAAATCAACTGTGCAATAAGAAATGGGAGAAAGTGGTTTTTCTCCCGGCAGCATCTGCCAGTTCTATCCTAAGCAGCCAGGTCCCAGACAAGCCCCAGCTGTGAAAATGGACCCCCTCCCTGCCCCGCCTCTTTGGATCCTACTAAATGGCCAGGGAAGGAATCGGAGCTATGGCGCCCATCCATCAAACACCTCTTACAACCATGCAGCATTCTTTTCCTCTCTCACCAAAGCCTTCTTATTCCCTCAGTCCACATTCACATGCACACCTTTTTGTCAGCTACTTAGAATCATTAAGTGAACTTAATTAGGTTTGTCAATCCCCGAGGCTGGGAGGATTTCAAATAAGGCCTCATATTCACTGCCCATTAACAGTCTGTTGCCTGAATGAGACAGTGCATTTTCCAAGCTGTGCGTGAGCAGCATTCACACGGCCTGGGCAAAGATCTGCTGGGTGAGTACAGGAAGTACCCACTTCCTGAGCGGCCTCCTGGAAACCTGGCCCATGGCCCAAATGATCACCTCCCAGAATCCTCCTCGGCTAGTTTTCAACAGGCTGTCTATAAAGCTTGCAGAAGATGGAAAAGTGGCTGCATCCTTATGCAAAAGCAGGCCTGAGCCAAGACCTCTAGCCAAGTGTGGTTTAGACAAGAAAAACAAATCAAATAAGGTAAAGCCAACACCAACTCCTGTAATCACAAATCTATTTTAGAGAAACAGAGAGAACCAAGCCAACCTGATAGTGACTGCACGTCCAAAGAAAGGGGAGGCCCACCTGCCAGGCTTCTGGATAGCAGGGCGAGTCCCAAAAACCTTACTGTGCCTTTTCCTTAATTAGATGTCTCACTCGGGAAGCACAGTTCTTCTAGCCGTGGAGATGTCACTTTCCCTCCCCATCTTGAGTGAAAGTGTTGGTGCAGGGCCAGGGGGGTAACCTGTGTGTTTGTTGGTCTGCTGTCATATTAGCAGTAATGTGCCGTGAACTGAGGCTGTTACCAGCAGTCCTAGAGTGCTCCACCTGTACTCCGAACCTAAAGCCTGAGCCCACAGCTCACTCTGATGAATGACCTGGTGTCTGTGGCCTTGGGAAAGTGATCATAAAAGAGTAATTGGACCGAAAGGACTCAGGACACATAGGAAGACTTGCTTGCCTCCAGCAGGGATCGCCTACCAGGGTCTCTTCTCCTGTGGCTCCGCTGGAGACACACAACCAGGAAGCATCCAAAATTACAGCTGACCCAACACCCACCTCATCGCTTGGCCAGTTCCCTCCCAGAAGATGAACTCCTAGAATTAGCCCTGTGGTACCATGCCCCATCACCTGCTACCCCAACCCCCAGTCCCACGTTGCCTGCACTTCACTACTGTCCTGCCCACATCTGCCACCTCTGTCTGACCCTCATCTACACTTGCCCCACCTGTCCCCTTACCTGAGTCTCTGGCCCCAGAGTGAACAGGGGCAGCATTCTATGTGTTCATGGTGCCATCTGATTAAGTGTTTCCTCCTGTCCCAAGTACCCCTCACACAAAATATGGGCACTTTGCAGTCTCAGTTAAATACTTTTAAACAGCAGCTCCCACTGCTCTCGTCTCACCAAACGTCTTAGAGACTCGTGTGTTTAGAAAGCATTCCAGCCCCAGCTTACATCATCCCATCCACACTAAGAGGCCCAGTGGCTGACTGGTGGGGAACTTGGCAGCTCTAGTCTCTCAGTCGTGAAGAAGGAAATCAGGAGAAGCAGAGCAAGGGAAGAGAGTGGAGGTTTCCTCTGGGGCCTATGGAGGGACAGTGGAGACTTGTCCCTCCCCTTGCTTCACAGGCGCACAGTCGTGTATTTCCCTGCACCGGAAGTCCTTCAGCAAAGTGTGCCGATGCTGCAGCTTAGCACTGACATCAACATCCTCAGCCTATGGGTGATGGATAGGAGGGTGACTCAGAGAAGAGAGTGAGAATGTGTGTTGCTGTGGGATCAAATGCCCACTGCAGTGCAAGGTACCTCACATCTCCAACCAAAGATCGTGATTCTTTCCAGTCACACTTTTGAGTAGCTTTGAAATAATGAAAGTATCATCATCATCATCATCATCATCATCATCATCATCATTAGTTGTTGTTGTTGTTGTTGTTGGGTTTGGGATTTCTTTTTCTTTTGAGACAGGGTCTCATGTAGTCTAGACTGGCTTCAAACTCACTGTGCAGTTGAGAATGGCCTTGAATAGGCCCTTCTCTTTTATTAAAAAAAAAAAAAAAAAGAGCATTTGGGCCCTCTAATTGTGACCTTTACACTGAAAGGGTGATGTGACCAGATTTCACAAGACAGATGAAGACACAGGCAGATGTGGGGAGCAGAGCAGCTGAGAATAATTGGTCACAAACACATTGCTTAGGTAAGAGTTCACTTCTGATTTTGAGGCCTTTCTCCAGTGGAGCAATAACTGTCCCCTGGCCAGAAAGAGCTAAGCCACCATCTATCCCTTCTAAGTGTTGACCAGGGTTACGTGCTTGGCCATGATGGGAGCTTCTACTGGGTTGCAATTTGAGGCACAGGCATGTTCTAGCCTTGTCTCAATGAAACAGGACACTTTCATCTACAAAGCTCACGCTGAAGAAAAGCACAGTCAAGTTTACGAAAATAAAGTTGCCTTACAAGAATCTCGTGATGTCATAAATGAGCTTATGATTTTGTGTTGGGCCATGGCTGCATATGGCCCAGGTAGAACTACAGGGACACTTCACTTCCTTGCTGAGCTGAGGTCCAGAGGAACAAAATGCCTTTTCCCTTCGCGCTTTTTCTTGTGTGACACTTCTACCTTTCCAAAGAGTGGCCGGTGCCTACCCTAGCCCACAATGGAGCCTTCTCTCTCTCTCTCTCTATCTCTCTCTCTCTCTGTGTGTGTGTGTGTGTGTGTGTGTGTGTGTGTGTGTGTCAATATGTGTATGTAGACAGAGATGATGGATTAGATACATGGATTTTTCTCTCTCCTGTATGTCTGTCTCTCATCTCTCCCTCCCATTCTTTATCTCTCTTCTTTCACTCCATATTCCCCAACAGCTTAAGCAAGCTATAATTTACATGCCATAACATTTACCCATTTTTAAGCGTGCAAGTCAATGACTTTCAGCAAGTTTCTAGAATTCTACAAAGAACACTACAACCCAGCTTTAGAACATCTCCATCACTCCAAAATGAGGCTTCCTGCTAGTTAGTAGTCAATATTGTTGCACGGCTAGCCCCAGGCAACCACTAATCTGCCCCCTGTCTCTACAGATTTGCCTATTCTAGATGATGCCTATGCAGAGAATCACTCAATATGAGGTCTTTAACTTACTGTCTGCCTTCTGTAACTTTGCATAATGCTTTTGAGAGGCATCTATTTTACAGCATGTCTCCTGGTCCATTCCTTCTTTGTGATAGATTAGCATCCTGATGTGTGGTTATATAACCACATGTGCTGCAGCCCCTCAATGACTGACAGCCATGGCTTCCCTCCCTTACTATTTCAACACACCGCACCAGAGACTGCACACTATTCTTCAGGTCATTCTCAATCGACTTTCTGAAATCTGGGGAAAGAGACTTCAGGATTCTCAAGACACAGCTATGTAATAGCAGAAGGCGAGGGAGTGGTTGACTGATGACAGCCTTCCAGGCAGGAGATTTCCCAAGAAAACGAACTGGGAAACAAAGGAGTCTGAGGTGTCTTTCTGTTTATCTTAGTCTAAAGCTTTCCCTGACTATAGTCAGAGGACCTGACCCTCTAAGCCATAAAAAAAAAAAAAAAAAGCTGGAAAGAAATATAATCTCAATGAGTTGCTATCAATACTTCATGTCCCACTGTGGTTTGATTACAAGTACTCTTTGGGGGAAACAGTCAATCATCCCATATTTAAGAACTGGGTGGAAAACAGTAAGTGATACGGGACAAGACCCAGGATGCTCAGTACCTCTGTTGTGCAGGGAATTAACCCCTGAATTGCTGGTTAATGAGGTAGAACCAGGAAAGGAGTCCAGTTGCCTGAAGCAACAGAGACACTGAGGGGTTCTCCATCATATCATACAAAAGCATGTTAATGTTTAAATAGTGGCTTCAGCCCACCCATAGGTAATCATGAGCAGAATGCCAAATCCACTCATTCTACCTATCATGCATATCCAGGAAAAAAAAGGGGGGGTTCCCAATGTCAGAACCCCAAACTGTCTTTAAAGGCCTCATATTTGCCATAGCCATGATGGAGCACCCCTTCAGAAAGAGGTATGCTCTGTGACGGAGAAGTGGAAGTCAGGAAAAGTTGAGCTCTGTCCTCTCACCCATGCTTTGGGATCAGGTAAGGATAATCAAACTAAACTTCTATGAAATGGGTCAATATGCATGTGCTGGCATGTACTGAATGCCAAGACTTGACTTACCCTAGCGCTTCCTAACACAACATTCGTCTTAACATCACACAGGTTCTGGCTGCAGATAGTCACGTGGTGGGGTCCAGGATCTGGGGCAACAGTGGCATTTGACAACATCTCCATCAGCCTCGACTGCTACCTCACCAGTGAGTTTACCCTGGCACTTTGTTCCCTTAACCCAGTGACCTATGTTCACACCTCTAGACCCTCCAGTCTCAGCCATCTTGCCTCTCCTACCTTCCTCAGTGTAACCTCATCTCTCTCTCCGTTTAACTCAGCCTTAACTATTCTCTGTTCTAGTCAGTGGCGAGGATAAAGTGACCCCGAATGCAGCACCCAAATCCCGAAATCTGTTTGAGAAAAACCCACACAAGGAGCCAAAATCTTGGGCAAACATATCAGGACCGACTCCCATCTTCGACCCTACAGGTAAGCGTCACTCTGTCACAGCTGACACATTTAAACAGCAGCATCATTTCTTGCTGCAGAAGGCAGAATGGCTTGTGTTGTGGCTGGGGTGGGCCCTGTGGTTAAAAGAAAATAGTTGGTCTCCAGGAAAGGCATCACCACCTTTGCTGTGAGACCCCAAGAAGAAGCTGTGTGTCTCTCTTCACCTAAGCAACAGAAAGTACTCGAAGTATACAAAAGAGCAACTTTATACCTGGGAACCCGAAAACACATGGGGAGGCTCAAGCTACGGCCAGTTGTTATGACACACGCAAGTGGGCAGATGCTGTAGAGGTGAACGCAGGAAGACGGTGAGTCTAATGCCACCCTGTGCTTCGCCTTTAGGGACCAAGGGATACATTTGTAGTGTGCTTGACATGCAAGCTCCAGTCCCCAGTAGCCAGTTCAGATCCCTAGTACCCATGTAACAAGCCAATCACAGTGGCAAACACCTGTAATCATAGCCCTGGGACCATGGATCCAGGAGGATCATTGTAGCTTGGTGGGTAGCTGGTTTTGCTGAATGGGTGCTCTCTAGATTAAGTAAGAGGCCTTGTATCAATAAATAAGGTAGGGTTGTCAAAGAAGACATCTGATGTCAACCTCTGGCCTCTGAATGGACACACAGAGAGACAGACAGAGAGAGAAACACAGAAATAGAGAGACACCAGGGGTCTTGGTTCTTAGGCCTCACCCAAGAGCCCCTGAGGTTGACAGAGCCCCTGAGGGCTTTGGTACGTTGGTAACTGACACATCTCACATGAGAAGCAGGTACAGCTCCTAGTCCACTACATCCTGTTGTATACATCTTGGTTGGAATAACAGCATATAGATGATAGATCTGTAATTTCTACTTACAAGGTAGAATCCTGGTTCCATGCAAAGTACAAAGTAATTAGAGGCTTGTAGTTTTGGCACCAGATTTGTTAGCTCTCTGCTCGTTAGCTAAATTTTGGTTTTGCTTCATTTTTGGAAAAAAAGACGAAGGCTGCTTGAAACTGTCTCTTACTCCTTAGTGGTCCCTATCTGATCTGGCCAGTTACCAAGCTGAGGAAAAGGGTGTATGTCTCCTTCCTTCTCCCCTTTCATCTTTAAAGCCCTCCAAAAACTTTCCAGCTGTTCCATAGCCTACCTGGAAGGCTACCTTTTCATTCTCTGTGCTAAATAAACATGGCAGCAACCTCCACCCAGGTCTCACCACCATCAGGGACTCCAGAAACGTCTCCTGATTGGTTGGCAGGCATCTGGAAGCTTGACCCGTCGCTGATGTCAACAGCTACAGCGCTGCCAAGGAGCAGTGGTCCACCTTGTCCGACTCTGGTTTCCTTGCCACATAACTCTCACTGTCCCAAAAAGGATAATCAAGAAGGGCCTATTGGCTCCTCAGACAAAATGAAATCATGTGGGAGCTGGACAAGGGTTGCTATGATTCCCCGCCATCTCCAAACAGAATTAGAAGCAAACAGCTGCCTAAGGGCCTGAGGAAAACTCCAGCTAGAACACCTGAATATCCTACTGAGTGACATAACCCCAGAACAAGATAGGCAACTGGCTCCAGGTCAGAGGGGAAAAAGAGGGTATTGAGTCAAAGATGTCTAAGTGTGGCCTTGAGGCTCCCTGGGAATGGTCTAAGACCCTGAATAAGGAGCCATTATTTCCCCCCAAGAACCCAGTGCCACATCAGAAGCTGCTTAGGAAGAAAGAAAAGGGTCTCTGCTCCCACAACGCTCCCCTCATGTGCTCTATTGCAGGAGGTATTTGTCTCCACCTTGACTGGGCTCTCTTGTCCCATCTCAGTGTAGATCCCTCTAAATGTGTGTTGAGGGGACAGAGGGTATCGTATGAGGGTAAGATTTCTGGTACAAGGGTCCCTGTTTGCAGGCATGTCTCCTGAGTCCCCAGAATTTAGCCTTAGGGTCAAGGAGAGCAGACCTTCCTAGCTCAGGGCTCGCTTTGCTAACATCCAGACTTGACTGCTGCCCTTGTACATCTCTTCTACAACCCACTTTGTGCTCAGATTCACTGAACACACAACACCAAGATGGAGCACAAGGAACTCAAGATCTGGAAGAGGAAGAAAAGGTAGACAATTGAGTTAACCGGAGTAGGAGGGAGGAGAGGGGGTCCTGGAAAGGCAAGGACATGGAGCATCCACTCAGTAGTAATCACCCAGTGTATACACAGGCCTGGTACCTCCCTGAACTGTGTGTACCATGGCACTAACGGGACTGAGCAGTAGTGGATGTTCTGATGCTTCAGGTCCAGGGTAGGAGAGCAGCTAGCAAACCAGCAAGGCATGTCCACAATGTCTGGCTTGATCCAAGCTCAGAACAGTGATGTGGGAGGAGAAAGACAGAAGGAGAGGGAAAAGTCGGGGAAAGGAAAGGAAAGGGGGAAAGGGAGGAAAGAGTGATGGTGGTAAGGGAGAGGAGAGGAGAAAGGGCAGGGAGTGGAAAACAGACAATGTCTGCCCCAGAGCTAGGCTTTTTTTTTTCACAAGTCAACTTGCTCTTATAGTAGCCCAGGGGTAGTTACTGTCACTTCTATTGAAGGGAAGAGGAATGAAAGACCATGAGTCCACGGCTGCTAGGAAGGAGGGCCAGGATGTGAACCCAGAATCTATAGTCTTCTCATCGGCTCAGCCGCTGCCAGTAGAGAGATCTCCAATCAGAGAGAAGCATTGTGTGGGAAGGAAGTAGGGGGACAGTCCCAGCTCCGCGCCCCTGCGTGAGCAGTAAACAGTCAGTGCCCAACCCCCTGACAAAGAATCAAGGCGACAAGATAATAAGATTTTCTCTCCAAAGTTCACTGCTGTCAGTTTGCACTGAGTTGGAACAGGGGAGGGGGGGGGGTGGCATTTCAGCTCTCCTCCAGGCAGTCAGTCGAGGAGCAACTGAAAACACAAATGAAACCAGGTCCCGAGAAAACTATCACTGTCACTGCTCCCCAAACTCCTTATGTCCCCACAAGCCATTCAGGCTCACTCCAGGAGACTGACTGGCCAGGGGAAGCCTCCAGCCCAGGGGCAGGGAAAAGCCTGACCAGGTGGTGCTTTCTCGGAAGCCTCTGAGTCACTTTAGCTAATCAGATGAAGAAGATGGAGGAGAAAATGGGGTGAGTATTAAGTCCTGGGAAATTACGTTTGTCAGCTTTGCACATGCAATTATGCTAACCAAATGGTTGGGCTAATGCAATTAGGACTTCAGAGTCAGGCTCTTCTCTTTCTCTACCCTCCCTCCATCCCTAATTCTGTCCACGTCCCTTTCTCCGTCTCCACCTCTGTCTCTGTCCCCACCTCTGTCTCTGTCCCTGTGGTAACAGATGATGCTGCAGCCGAGCAGGTGCAATTAGGCTCGGCCACTCTCCCTCCCTAAGAAGTCCAGTTGAAGACTTGAAAGCCCCAAGGCCCTGTACCCCTCTCCCCTCTACTAGGAGCTCAGATGTGGCAGAGGCAGGAGCAAATGAAGCCCAGTATCACCATTTTGGAGTCTTGACAAAAAAAAAAAAAAAAAAAAAAAGAAAAAATTACAACCTTGCTTCTTCCAAATTTGGCCATGGGTTTGCTTACCACTTCCAAGTATGCATCTTGAACAAAGAGGGCAGAAAAAAAAAAAAAACTGTAGAAGCCTGGGCCAGTGAGATGGTTCAGCCAGCAAAGCACTTCTTGTGCAAACATGATGACCTTCATTTGATCCCTGAAAACCCTCAGGATGGAAGAAGAGAACTAACTGCTGAAAGTTAACCTCTGACCTGCACACAAGCATGGGCACACACACACACACACACTCACACACACACACACACACACACACACGCATATAATAATGATGCTGATGATAACGATGATGATTTTGTATATATGTAATTATATCTTTTATATAAATATATACTTACATGTTCCTAGAAAGAACTCTAGGAGTCAGAACCTCCAAGCTCTGTCCTGGCCAATTCACACTAACCAGGTATTAGCCTGATCAGCTTCACAGGGCATTTGTGTGGCCTCTGCATGGCAGCAAACACACAGGGATGCTTCAGGGGGCAGAGGCTCTTATGAACACAAACAGGAACAGTTAGCCCACTGTTTCTAACAAGTCAGGGTTTGAGGAACTGAGGAGATGGCTCGGTAAAATGCTTACCCCAAAGGCACTATGACCTGAGTTTAACCTCCAGAACCTACATTTTAAAAAGCTAGGAAAGTACTAGGGCTAGCTGGTCAGCCAGCCACATCAAGCCAGTGATCTCCAGGCAAATTAGAGACTGTCTTAAGAAACAGGAAGGAAGGCACCTAAGAGAAAACTATCTCTCCACACTCAAGCATACACATGTGTGCAGGCATATACAAACATACATGCAAACATGCATGCGCACATATGCATAGATACACACACACACACAGAGAGAGAGAGAGAGAGAGTCAAGATTTAAATCATTCCAGTCCCTTCCCATTTCCAGCTCTATGATTCCAGGGCTGAAGCGATGTGGGTTAAGGGAGCCATAGTTTTCCACCGCCCTTCTCTCCAATTAACCCATGGCTGAGCTAATGTGCCCGGAAGGCATGGTAACAGACTGTCCATTTCCACACATGCTCCTATGATTCAAGGACAGATGCCAATTCCAATGAGAAAGTTCGATATGTTTCATATAAATTGATTGGGTCTATTTCTGCTAAATGCATTATCCATTCACTCAGAACAACTATCAGAGTTAATAGAATTTGTAGCTAGAGCCATTATGTTCCAAGCACGCCCTTCTGGGGATGACGGCATTGTTGGAAGGAAGTCTTCTCTGGGCCCAGCTCCTCTTTCAGAACCTGCTTCTCACTTGGTGGGGGGGGTCTTTATATGCCTCAGAGCCTTCTGTACTCAGAACCCATAGGCTGGGCCAAAGGGCACACTATAGTTGCACACCTCATTAGCAAAGCATCGTTTCCCTTCTGATTAGCCTCATTCATAAAGAAAGAATATTTAATGGTGTTCTAATGCATCCTTTTACCTCTTCCCTTGTTGGTGTTGTAGACAACCCCATGGCAGGCTGAGGACCGGAAAGAAGCCAAGCCCCCATCTTTAGCCATGGCTCTTCACGGGCACTAGTTTGGGAGGCAGGGGGTTCCACGGCATGAGAATGTCGTAAGACAAGAGCAGGAGACCAAGAGGGCTCGCTCACCCATATTCTAATCTTGGGGAAACTCCATAGGTAGCAGCTTTCCCAAAACGCCTAACCATGGACATTCTTGGGGGAATTGCCCCACTCTAGAAGCACCCTCACTGACTCTTCGTCAGGGTCTCCTGTCTAGGAGAGGCTGCCTATATGTACCGCCCACTGAAAATACATATTCCCGGGATCCTGCATCCCTGTGGGAGCTCTGAAATGGGAGGTTAAAAATCTACCACTCTCAAGCCCTTCGGGAATGTCTCGTTAGCAACAAAGTTTAAAAGAAACGGGAGGCTGCAGCCTAGAGAAGGCAGTGAGGTAGTGTCAGAGGCATAGGGCCTCTTTCAGGGTACCATCTTTCATGAGCAAAGGCCTAGCATCATACAGCAATAATAACCACTGTTATTTGTGTAATACTGGGTGCCATGGGCTGCGCTGGGCTACGTGGCTGGTTATCTCTCTTGTTGATGCTATGATACTGGCCCCTTACAGACTCAGGTTTACAGAGATTGGCTAAATTACACATGTGTAAGTGGCCTAAAGATCTATTTCTTGAGACTCACATAAAAGGTAACATTTTTTTTTTCTAAGCCCTATAAAACCTGGAAGAACAAAGCTGGGATAAAGCGATCTTAGAAGGGTCCCTTTGTTGGAAAGGTCTTCTAGAAAGATCTTGCTATTAAGAGACAACCCCCCATTTTCTGCATTTGGTTTTGCTTAAACAGAGTACATGCACTTCTTCCACTAACACATAAGACTCCACGCTAGGCAGACGGTACCCTCCCCACACACACACAAAAAGGCTGATCTCTGAAGCTCATTGGCATACCCGCATGCACCCCAATCTTCACTGCTGCACCCTCACTAGCACCCACTCAGTTGGGGAGGAACTCTTTAAGTGGTGGCAGACGTGGTGCCACGGATACAGTCCGTGCGATTCATTCAAAGACCTTGCAACTCAGTCATTCCTGGTCTACTTCCCTGCTTTTGAATCCTGTGCTGTATGCCCTCTCTCTCTCTCTCTCTCTCTCTCTTTTCTTCTGGTTTTAGATTATCACCTATTTAGAATAATTATAGTAGCTGTTATGTATAAAGTACCTGTTTTAATAAGGCTCGGGGGCTTCTCATTGATGCACAGATTTAGCACCTTCCAAATTAACTTGTCACTCTTCATTTGGGTGTGACTTCCTTCCCCGGGAGCCAGTGTGGCTGTGCTCCAGGGAGAGAGGTGATGTGGAACTAATGTGTGATTCATGATCCTCATCACTGAAATCAACAAGTTTCGATCAGTGAAAGTGGCTTTGCATGCTGGCGGTCCAGTCAACACCCCCCAGGGGCGGGGGAGGTAGCCAACTCTTAATGACCAAGGGTCTGCTTGGTGACCAAGGAAGGGGTCGTGCTAACAGTAATTGCATGAAACTAAAGAACGGTTGAAAGCATCCTGCTTACCAGAGAGAGCTTCTCAGTATATTCTAGAGCTCTGAACTCTGGCTCAAGGGCCCACCATTTCACTGTTTGTATCCCACATGCTTCCATTCTGCACAGACCTGCAGACAGTAAGGCCAGGCAGTGTCTCTCCCATTTTATGCTTGAAAACCTCTGAGGATGGATGGTGCTTGAAAAAGAAATATTGCACAATTGTGCTGTGTGTGTGTGTGTGTGTGTGTGTGTATGTGTGAGAAAGAGTGTGTGTGTGAAAGAGTGTGTGTGTGTGTGAAAGAGTGTGTGTGTGTGTGTGTGTGTGTGTGTGAGAAAGAGAAAGAGAGAGAGAGAGTATATGTGTGTGTGAGTGTATGTGTATATGTGTATGCCTGTGTGTGTGTGTGTGAGAGAGAGAGAGAGAGAGGAGAGAGAGAGAGAGAGAGAGAGAGAGAGAGAGAGAGAGAGAGAGAGAGTGTGTGTGTGCACATGTGAGTACATGCATCTCGGGTTCCTGTGGGTTTGGGTTCATGACTGCACAGTAAACATGTGTGGAGGTCAGAGGACAACCCCAGGTGTCAGTGTGCAGGCACCTTCCACTGTTTTTTGAGAGACGGTCTCTCATTGGCCTGGAACTTCGCCATATAGGCTAAGATAGCTGGCCCATGAACTTACAGAGATCCACATGTCTCCACCTCCTCTCTCACTGCCACTGGCAGTACAGGCATGTACCACCACATATGGCTTTTGTGAGCACAGGTTCTAAAGGTCTGAACTCATCTTCTTATGCTTCCTAGGCAAGTACTTTACTGACTGAACTCATCTCCTTATGCTTCTTAGGCAAGTACTTTACTGACTGAACCACTTCCCTAGACCCCAGATACTATGGCTTTTAAGCACAGAACACTTGGATCTAAATTCTAGCAATGCTGACCACTTTAGGCAACCTCCTTCTCCTTCTGCCACATCTGTTTTTTACAGATCTAGGAGCTAGAGAGCTTGCTAGGTTCAGATCCCCAGAATCCACATTAAAGCTGGAGAGGTATGGCAGCTCACATGTAATGCTGGAGGAGGTAAGAGACGGGGAATCCAAGACCAAGCTGGCCAGCCAGACTAGCCAGCTAGGTATGAGCTTCACACTTGCCTCAGTATATAAAGAGAGGCTGAAGAAGGCATCCCATGTCACCCTCAGATGTCCACACACATGTGGACAAATGTGCAGGCACAACCACATAAAAACACATGTACCCACACATGCAAACATGTGTGGTAGATATGCACACATGTGCACCAAACATAGTCAAAAAATTCGTTTTTATATTATTAGCAGTAATAGCTCACAGGTTTTCTATAAGGACCACATAATTAATACAAGTCAAGGGCTTAGAAGAGTGTCTGAACCCTAGTGAGCCTTTCTTACTTCTCCTATTCTAGGACTGAGGAAAGTGAGAGTCAGAGGGTGAATGACCTACCATCTCTCTACAGAGTCAAGGTTCAACATCAAGGCGGCTTACTTCAAAGCCAATCCCACAGAGCACCCCTGCCTGTCATAGCAATCTGAGATACCACTCAACTGCCTACCAGCATCAAGGCAGAAGGCTTGTTTCATTGGCTGTTTCCTTTTCCCATTCAGGGGATTCAGTTGAGCATTCGGTGCACAACTTAGTACTGCTTCTCCTGAAACACAATCCTGAAAGAGCCTGTGTTTGCAATGAATCAAGCCTGCTTTGGCGACCTACACTGTGCCAAGGCCTGTGGCTGGGAGCAGGCCAAGCACTGCTCTTGAAAACTCTACCACCCAGAGCTGGTCCACACAGGCCTCCATAGCAAACTCTGTTCCCATCTGGAATGAGGACATGCGGCCCATCACTTCTCCAGCTCTGATGTCATCCTGCCCTAGATTGTGCATCGCAAATTATCCTGAACCAACTCACACAGAGTGGCACTTGCCTGTGATCGCAGTATTTGGGAGGCAGGAGATGAATAGGCAATTCAAGTGCATCCCCCGTGATAGAGTGATTTTGAGGCCAGCTTAGGCTACGTGAGTCCTTGTGGTTAGAAGGAGAAGAAAAAGGAAAGGAAAGAGGGAGCAAAGGAGCAGGGCTTTATACTGCCACTTTAGAAGCCCCCCCACACACACACACACACCATCTTGACAGACTCCAGTGAGGGTCTAGTCCCATGCTTTGGGATGGGGGAATTATGACCTCCTGGCAAAACACCTAAGGAATATCAGGGCCTTCGCTGCCCCAAGCTGAGGACAGGAGCCACCACCCTCTCTCTCCCAGCTGGCCTTGAGAAAACACATTGTTTTCCACATTTGTTTCAGTGACAGGTTACATAAGTGGAAGACAATAAATGATCCAAGAGCTTTGGGCTCAGCATGCCTTGATTAAGATCATTTAGCTCACGACTGGCAGAACACAAAGGCCCTACATCAGTGCGCAGTAAGCGCTTGTTTAGGAAGTCCGCTTTAATCATCATTTTCCTCCCAGACTCGCTGCCTCAGCCTGGAGCCCAGCCCTGCGTCCCGCTCTTGTGACACTAAATCTTCAGTGACCTTTACAGAAAAGTATTGTATTCTGCAATTCATCTGAGTCAGGAGGTAGACTGAGACCCAAGACAAACACCAAGATGGCTTCCTGCTTGCCCCTCCCCTGCCAAGAGAAAAAAACAAAAAACAAAAAAACACAGGATAGAACTGCCCTAAAGGTTGTTGAGGCACAGAGAAGAGAGAGGAGTAAAATTCAGCCCAATCAGGGCCTCCCTGAGGGGAACAGACAGACAGAAAAACCTTGCTGTGGGCAGGGACTTTGGGATGATCCAGTACTTTGAAGGAAAGTGCTGTGAATATATCAGCCTTAAATAGCACACATTATTTGTTTATCAGTGCCTGTGAGTAGGAAGCCAGGCCCAGCTCACACAGCGATGCTGAGATCTCATCTGAAAGCTTGACTGGGGAAGGAGTCACCTCCAAGCCCACAGGACTCCTGACAGTTCCTGGAGAGTGGGGTTGAGAACCCCACTTCCTGTCTAGAGACCACCATCAGTGCTTGCTCACCTTGGAAGCCTACTTCCTTACAGATGTGGTATGGGCAGGGAAAGCCAAATGGAAGGGGAAAAAAAGAATGTTAAAAGAGTGTTGTAATCTTGAAAATGGCATCCCATCACCTTTGGATACTTTATTGGTAAAAGAGCTCAGGGTCTCACCCTCAAAGGCAGAGGGTTACACAAGTGTGAACCTCAGGTGAAGACAAGCTCAAGTCCCCCAACAGTGGCTTTCACGCATAGAACACGTATACCAGGAAATCCTGAGAGCCCACTGATGGAACTCCCAGGCTGTGTCCTGAAAGTGTCCATGCATTCCATGGGCATTTAACTCTTCACAAGGCACCTCCTAAGTGCCACATGACACCAGGACGGTGGGCTGGCAAAGGGGCCTAAAAACCAAGGATCTTTCTCAGAGCTGATTGTTGTAGTAAGAAAGATCATTTCCAACAGGCGATCAAGGATATAAAACAAGATATTCATATGAAATATTGTGATACAGTTAACTTTGTTATCAAAATGTATAACCAAACCCACTAGGCAAATTCATGCCTGTGAGCTGTATACTCTATGAGTATGTGTGTGTGTGTGTGTGGGTGGGTGTGTGTGTGTGTGTGTGTGTGTTCTGTGTCCATGCATTTTTCCATTTTATTTCTTTTACTAAAATTATAAGAAAACTCTAGGTTTTTACCATTAAAATCTAACCATTTTTTAAGTCAAGAGGGGACAGGTTTATGCATTTAGAGTCCACTAAATCAACTGTCTGTTTGCAAGTAAAAGCATTACATCTATTTAGGGGGAGGGGTAGATGTCTTGTGAGGGGTCCTGAATTGCCCCATATAAACCTTCTCATCAATATTGATTGACAGAGGGTCTGTAGTCTTCCAAAACTTGTCCTGATCTTAGAAATCATGGCAACTCCTGAACCTTCTCCATGAATTTGTTTTGTTTTGTTTTTTTTCCAAACAAATCCCGGGTGACTGAGCCAGAAAGGCCTGATTTGTTTTTAGGAGTGAATATTGACTGTAAGTTCACAAGAAGGTGAAAGCAAATGTGTTCATCTAATTATTATTGTTTTAGTAAGTGACTGGCAGGTTTAATGATCATACTCTGGGATTAATGTTAGCGTGTAAAGAAAATAAGGCAGAGCTCTGGGTTATCTACCAACCTGCCTGAGGATCGATAACAAAGCCTCCACATTATTTAGCCCAGCTACCTAGGAAAGAGGACTATTTCTTTCTTCTCAAGCAGCCCTGTGACTTTGATCCTTCTAAGGAGTCCATTCTACCCATCAACTGATCCGGTCCATCAACCACTGGGTGAATAGAAGTCCGCCTGCTTAAAGTTTAATACTGCAGGGTTTTCTCAAAGATGGCATTTCAGTTATGTATATGTTTGGGATGTATGAGTGTATATATGTGTGGTATGTTAGTGTATGTACACTTGGTATGAGTGTATGCTGGGGTGCAAGGTGGGGTCCTTTCAGTCCTGGGCAATAAACAAAGCTTCTAACAAGCATATAGATATACTATCAGAGCTTGTGCAGTTAACCAACCTCTATACTATACACTTAAACGAAAGCTAAGAGCCAAAAGGCTAGGACCCTTCCGTGTTCATGGCCTCTCCTTCTCAGCTACTCAGTGAGAGTGGGAGCAAGGGTGTGGCCTGCTCGCTTCTTTCTGTTGTGTTTTGTTTACATTTTGGGTTTCATTTCACAAAGATCCATGTACCATGCTCTTTGTGTCTAGCACTATTTTAGGCTCTGGATGTAAGGCCGTGAACAGAATAGACTTAACCCAACTCTAGCCAGACTGTACTAGTGTCCAGATTTCGTCTTTTCCAACAGTGACATGCTAAGGAGGAAAGGAAGCAGGCTAAAGGACAGAAGCAACCGCGGCAGATACTGTGGTGTGTGCACACGTGTTGTGACAGTGAAATACCGAGTAAGAAAATTTCAGGGTGCTTCAAGGGTATGAGGAAAATGCTTTGGGGTCCTAGGCTTTATGGCTAGGCATGTGGCCTAGGGAAGGACTTTTGGCTCTTAGTTTCTGCTTAGGCTTAGAATAATGAAAGTCAGTCTATTGACCAGGTTCTAACAGTATATCTACTTGCTTCCTAGAAGCTATTTTGTTTACTGCCATGACTGAAAGGGGGTAGGATCCTGCCTCTACCCTGGTACACACTCATGCCAAGTGTACATAGACTTGTACATAGCCAAACATATGAACCAGCCACTCATAAGGCCTATAGGTCTTGACCATGACATGTGCCAAGACACAGCAGAAGGTGAATAGGAACAAAGGAGGAACCTTTCTGAGCAATCTAGGACAGTGGGCTGTCTCTGATGGCTGTTTTGTCCACCAAGGAAGCCATGGGCCAGTAGCTAAGGAAGACTTAAGAACCTTGTCTCATTTTGTCGATGTTACTGTTTGAAGCCTTGTATTTGTAGCAAGACCCTCAGGTCCGTGGTGTTTTTGTTGCAAGTGAGTAGGAGGCCTTGATCTAGGATACTCTGCTTAAATCAAGCCAGGACCCATTAAAATTTAAAATAGAAAGAAAGTACAATAAAAATGGCATCATAGATAACTGTTGATGTCTATTCAGAGAGCCTGTAAGTGCTGTTAGTTCAGCACCTGGTGATAGCCAGCCTCACATCTCTGTGGCCCCTGGCTTTTTCCTCATGCTTGTTGCCTCATAATTCTAACATGGCCTTGGCAGTTCCAGTCAGAGTACTTGCAGTGCAGGCAGGAGCGAGAGCAAAAGCACATCTTCTCTTCTTGCCTCCAGCTGCTCAGCCTCAAACGTGTCTCTCTTTGGGTTGAACATTCGGTCCTAATGTTCTCCCATCGGTTTCCTGTCTACTCTTAGTTTTGGGGTACCTCACTTTCTCGTGGGTTTCCAACTGTCTTAGGGCTCTGAGACCCAGACCTGGCAGTCAGAACTTTCTGTTCTTTGGGTTTGTGTCTACCTTGAAATCAGTCGGGCTGCCTATCTATACCTACCGGCCCATCCTCCAGAAGGGACATCATCCCACCAGGCTGGAAAGGTTTCAGTAACCTATGAGTCTGGGACACACAACCAGCAAAGCACTGGGTGCTAAGTAGTTAAGACATGGCTTCCAACACAGCACTCTCAGAGAGGCAGAGAATCCTAGTGACAGTACCCTGATGGTGGTACAACAATCAAGTCTTGTCTTTCAAGAACTTAGCAGGGTTCTACTGGTCTGTGTAGGGACAGAGCCAGTGTTTGAGCCACCATCACTTTCCACTTAAGCCTTGCCACCAAATCCATTATGTATAACCTGCAGATGGCCGAGTCCATGGCACCCATGTCAATATCAAATACTTTATTAGCCCAGCTCTGGCCCGATGCCAGCTTGGGAATAACTGAATTAGCCCCAAAGCCTCTCTTAACTTAATTTTTACAGCTCTGCTTTCAGAATAGTGAGTTGATTTTTTTTTTGGGGGGGGGAGGTTGTTTTTCCCAGTGACCTTTCTCTTCTCCCATGTGTGACTGTGTTTCCCTCAGGGAGCTGAGAACACAAAGCAGCAGCCATCACAGGCGCCATTAAGCTCCTGCAGATTGCTGGGTGTCGGAACTGTTTAGGGTAATTCAGTCCTGAGAGCAGCTTTTATCTCAATAGCCCTGACTGGCTGCCTGCTGATGGGAGGTCCTTCTCTAAGGAGCGGTGCTCGCCTCCCAGCAGCAGGGAATTTGGGCCTCTGGCCTCTGTCCCAGGATACTTCAGTATGACTAGCCATCTCACCTGTCTAGAGGAACTTCACGTGGAGCAAAGGTCCAATGAGATCTCATGTGAGAGCACAGAGCAAACCAGGTGCTGGTGTCACCACAGCTCTTGCCAGGTAAAGCCTCCACTATCAAAGAGCAAGAGAGCCATAGCCTGAGAGCTTTGTGTGAATGAATAGGAGTGGGGGTGTCTGGGGCAATGAATACAGATACATGCATATAATGGCATAGGTGTGCATACAAGCATGTAAGAATATGAGGCACCATATGTATGCACAAACAAATTATTTCCATGAAAGCTAACGAAACAACAGCAATGGGAATCCACCCAGAAACCGTGAGTGAGAGGGAAAGGGCAGCTCCGCCCCTCCTCACTCCACGAGGCCTCAGGCTCACTCTGTCATCCCAGGCTTCTTGTTTAACTTTTCACATGATTCGTTATCTTATGAGGTGAGAGCAACAATCCCCCTTCCTTCCTTTTCTATCGGCCTAACATGATTGCAAGCTGAGGCTTATTCGAGGATGGAGATGCTGTTCAAATGCACGATAATTAAATATGCCGAGGCTGAAGGCCTAGCGGCATTCCCAACCCTGCTGGCTCAGAACCATGGAAACACCCTCTCATCTGGAGTTAGACTTCCAGTGTTTCCCACCCACCCACTAAATATGAAAAACAAAGTGGAAGTAATTTCCAAAACTCTGAGATGAAAAGTCAGGGGCCCTACAGTTTAACCATGCAAGGTAGAGGCCCCCTCCCACACCCTCAGTATTGGATACAAAATAAAACAAAACACAGGAGAATGCACTGAAGTTCTGAGAAGAAAGGAAGAGAGAGAGAGAAAGAAGAAAAACAAATCCATATGAAATATTTGTACCTAGGACCATTTAGTGAAAGGTCAGATAGCTCTGAACAATTCATAAAACTTAGGTGGCCTTGCCAAGCCACGGCTAAATTGTACTTAGTGTGGAGTTTCCAAAAAAGGAAAAACATGACATAGCAGCAGGTTCAAAGATAAGCTTTTTGGAGATATCCCTGAGGCAAAATAGAAAACCTGCTGCCAGAGGGCAGAGATGTAGGCAAGGGTTCAGACAAGGAAGGTGCACCAAAGGGCTGATCCCAGCACATGCACTGTGTTGCTGTGTCTTGTTTGTTTGTTTGTTTGTTTGTTTGTTTGTTTCAAAAGATTCTGGGGAAAGGCAGTGATGGCGTTGAGGGCATACTTTGTTTGATGTGTAGGGCTCTCCCCCCCCCAATCTCTCTAAATCCTTACAGAAAAACAGAATTTAAATCAAACCCCGAAACCTTCAACCAACAAAATGATGATAAATTAGTTCTCTTCCAAGAGCCTCAAAATAGGAGTGAATGGAGACAGAACATTACCTTGTTTTAGCACCCAGATCTGCGTGGTAGCATGGGTGCTAGAGAAAGGAGAGGAAATGGCAGAAGGCTGAGCTGAGAGCAGCTGCCGAGACAAGGAATGAGCTGAGTTGAAGGTGCTGTGAGAACAGAGGTACAAGGTAAACTCTGAAAGAGCCAGTGTGATGTGGCCTCCTTGCCTCTGCTTCACAGGAAAGCATCCATGATAAGAAGAAACATCTGGGGCCGAAATAAATATGGAGTAGAGAAGAACACTAGACAAAAAGTAGGAGAATTCCTCAGTACAAGGGGGAAAGCAGAAGCCGCAGAGAGCCAGCTGCATGTCCTTGCCACATCGTCATGGAGAGGACTCGAGGAGAAACCCCTGAGCCTGATGGTTTGGGAAAACTCTGAAATGTGTAGCAAGAAAGTTCCAGGATTACCACTGAAGGGGAGAGAAGCAAAGAGAACAAAAGAAAGACAACTCAGTGCTGGAGTAAGTCGCAACTGTGTGATTCAATTTCAAAAGGAGCCAAGATACTTAGTCAATGACACGAGGTATAAGAAAATGACATATTAACAGGCCCTCTTCAGAAAAGCTCAGGATTCAGATGTCAAGCCTCAGGGAGGGATTAAAACATGTTTCCAAAGTGAAATACTGACATGGAATGTGAAGTCACAAAAAACAGTTCATTCCTTGCTCAGACATAGAAAGCTGAAAGATGGCTTCTTGAAAATCAGAAGGATGAGAAGCAACATAAACAGACAGAGAAGACCTGGTCAGAGATCCCAGCAGCACCAGAAGAAGAAAGCCCAGGAGGGGTGAGGCACTGAGCATGAAAATGCCTGAAGTCTCCAGGAAAAGAGACCGCTGCTCATTTAAGGGGTGCACTGCGTGTGTGAGGCTGATCCAGACTGAGCAACGCCAAAGCCATTCTTGCAAAATTTCTGGTCTTAAAGAAAGGATTCTTTTGTCCACCGAAAAGGAAAATTGGATTATTAGCTTTAAAAAAATACTAACATGTCATATCATAAGAAAGTAAGGAAGCATGTTGATAGGCCTTAGGGCAAAAGACTATATATATATATATATATATATATATATATATATATATATATCTTGTGCCTCAACTATTCTTTACTGTTACAAAGGCTTGGGTTTCATTATGGCATTTTTCAAATGCCAAGTGGTTTGGTTTTTCTTCCATGCCTCCTTCCCTATCCCCACACCCTCCCTCCTATACTCACACATATCTTTTCCTCTTCCTGTTTCTATAAAATCAACTTAAAACTGTGATTCAGACAATAAGAATAACTGAAGAAATTCAAAATGAGGAAGAATATGCACAGTAAATATACAGTAACTACAGAAATAATACTAGTAAGGGGTTGAAAGGAAAGAGGACTGCCTGGTTAAGGGAGATGCATAAAACCTACAAGAGGTCTGGAGAGATGGTTCCGTGGTTAAGAGCACTTGAACTGAGCACCTCACAACCACCTGGGGATCTTATGCCCTCTAGTGGCCTCTGTGTGAACCTGCACACACATAAACACAAGTTAATTTTTTAACTATGAGCAATAGTGAGACATAATTTTTTAAAAAGCTGAACTGCTCCAGTGTTTATATTAATGATGGTAGCAATCACATAAATATCATCCCTCTGTAAGTAAGGACAGATAAATTAATAATTACTGCATATTCAAAGTCCATTACCATATGATCGAGGAATATGATTCTCAATGTGGAGAAAACTCTACAGATGTAATAAGGCGAAATGGAAAATGCTCATATGAGCTCAGGCAGTGTATGCACATCTGGCCCATCTGGATGTGTCCATACCAGTGCACATATATGACCGTGTGTGTTCCCCACCTCTGTCACCAGACAAACCAAGAGACAGCCACCAGCCCAGTAGCAATGAGCTGCTCTAGCACTCAGATCTTTGTGCCTAAAATATCTTTTGTCACTAAGGGAAATTGGGGCTTATAGGAAAAGGTCTGATCCGAGGGCTGGATAAGGAACATTTTATCATGCCACGTAGCAAGGGCTTTAAAAAAATGTTCTTTATTGGTGTATACTTACACATAGTATGGAGTTTCATGAACAGTTTCTTTCAAACATAGCATTTTTTGGCTATATTGCAAACGTCCCTTGTCCTTCCCTTTCTCCTTCCCCACTGCCTCCTCCCGCTGGTGTCCTTTCTTCAGCTGGGCTCTTTACTCTCTCAAGTCACATATGTGCATTAATGGTTTTATATGTCTGCATAAAATCTGGGGTACAGAAACAAGAGAAAGCATGTGATATTCGTTTTTTTGAGTCTGGCATATTTGGGTTAATGGGTGTAAGGGAAGTTTGGGTTTCTTTGTATGTTGTGTAAATATGCTTTTGTCTGAATCCCAAGGGATTTTAGTTGGGCTATCGTTTGTCCACACCTGTTAATTGTCTTGTGCAGAGCGTGGCTTTTGCCGGCTGGTAATGTATGACCTTCTCACACGAGGCATGGAGAGAAGCGTGGTCTAGGGCTCTGAGAGTGTAAATGTGAGAGCGAGAAAAAGAAGGTGGTTTTCGGTGTGGCATTAGGTTTGGCAGTAGGTGTGGCATTAGGTGTTGCCATGTGGCGTGGAGCAGTTTGGAAAGGCCAGAGAGCAGAGACGGCGCGGTGGCTTAGAGCAGGCAGAGAGAAATGCTTCGGGGTGCAGTGAGCATGGAGGAGACTGGCTGCGTCGCAGCTGATGGAGATCAGTATTGACCCTAGAAGAACCCTTGACCCTAAATAGTCAGAAGAAGTTAAGGGGTCTGAGCCCCCTCTAACCCACCAACCTTTTCTTTCTCTTACTTAATTTGGGGGATTGGTGGAAGGGAGGTGGCGGCCTAAACACCCCAAACATAGTAAGAGTTTTTTAAAAGCCTGACACAGGTGGCTTTCCGTTACAGTGTGGTGATCTCCAGTTGCCCCTAGCAACTAACATCCTTTCATTCACCTTTACGGCTGACTAAAACAACATTGTGAATATAATTTACCATGTTTGGTGGTGCTTTTTACATGTGATTCAAACATAATTACATCATTTCCCCAACTCCTCCTTATCCTATTTCTCTCATGTCTGCCCCTTTCCACTCCCCCCCCAAAACTCACAGCCTCCTCTTCCCTCATCATTGTCCTTACAAATACATAAACAAGTAAACGCATAAACACAACGTGCTGCGCCCATCCGGTGGCGCCTGCTTGTGTATGTTTCTCGGGGTGACCACTTGGCATTAGACGTCCAATCGGCTGCTCAACCCAGAGGAACACTCATTCTCTTCTCAGAGGTTGCTAATTGTCTTCATCTCAGAATAGGCCACCACGAGATTTCTCCCATCTATGTCAAGAGAGCAACAGCTGCTGAAGTTGTTTGGGTCCTAACAGCCATGTTGTGGATGAAGCTTCCCTGTCATAGGTAGAAGGTACTGTCTCACTGTAGATTCTCTGGCCCATTAGCTCTCACAACATTTCCACCTCCATTTCCTCCATGTTCCCTGAGCCTTTGGGGTAGGGGTTTGATGTAGGCATATTAAATGGGGCAGAGCACTATGGCCAGTTGTTCTCACCTTGACTACCTGTGGATTTGTGTGATGATCTTCTTCTGCACAAAGAAGCTTCTGCGATGAGGACTGAGAGCTACACCTGTCTGTGGATACCAGGATGTTGTAAGGAACAGCTGGAAACTACGCTGGTTAGGAATGCAGTGGTGATAGGTTCTCCTCCAAGATCCACGACCTCACTGGCCACGTGGTGGGACTGCAGACTGCTAACAGCAGTCTGGAAATCAGCTCACCAACTGTGAGTGAGGGTTCCCTTTGCCCCCGATCGTCACCAGAATTTGTTGTTGCCTGTTTTTCTTGCTCTTAGCCATTCTGACTAGAGTGAGAATGTTTTAATTTGCATTTCCCTAATTGGTAAGGATAGTGAACATTTTTTGAGATATTTATTTCTTCTTTTGGAAACTGTCTATTCAGATATACGGCTCTTTTTTTTTTAATTGGGTTTGTTTGTTTCCTTGAATCTGTTATTGAGTTCTTTATATATTCTGGATATTGTTCTGTCTGATATATAGCTGACAAAGATTTGCTCTCACACCACAGGCTTCTTCTTTACTCTTTTTTTTCTTAGCCTTTCAGAAGGTTTTTAGTTTTATGAAGTCTCGTTTATCAGTTATTGACCTTAATTCCTGGACAAATGGCGTCCTATTCAGGAAATCTTCCCTGTACTTATATCATGTAGGAGGCTGCCTATGTTTTCCTCTGGTAGTTTCAGGCTTCACATTGAGGTCTTTGGTTTATCTGGAGCTAACTTTTGTGGAGGATGATGGCAGTGAGTCTAATTTCATTCTTTTACAATATGCCAAATCTTTTTTCATTTTTTCTTTTATTGATGGCTACCTCGGCTGTTGTGACTGGTACTGCATGGGTGTGCAGGTATCTCTGGTGTATTGATTTAAAGTCCTTTGATCATATCCCCAAGGATGGTACAGACGAGCCTTATAGTAGATACGCTTTTAGGCTTTTTTGTTTTGTTTTGTTTATTTGTTGTTTGTTTGTTTGAGGAGCGCAGTACTGATTTCCACAGTGGCTGAACCAATCTACAGCCTCCGCAGCAGTGTCTGAGTTTCCTTTGCTCCCACATCTTCATGACCATTTGTTCTTCTTTCCTTCGATAGCCACTCTGACTAGAGTGATGTGGAGTATCAGTGGAGTTTGGGTTTGTATTGTACTCACAGCTTAGACGTTAAGTATTTTTCATGTTTCTTCACCATTTACCTTCAGTGTGTTGAGAAATATTTGTTCATGGCATTTGCTCATGTATTGATGGTTGTTTGGGTTGTTGTGGGGTGTTTTTTTGTTTGTTTGTTTGTTTGTTTGTTTGGGTGGTTTTCTTTTTTACTGTTTAGGTTTTATTGAGTTCTTTTTGTACTTCAGATAGTAGTCCTTTGTCAAATATATAGAAAGTAAATATTTTTCTCTCGTGTGTAGGCTCTTTGCTGAGCATAAATGTTTGCATTCCATACCATCCCATTTGTCAGTCCTTGGCATTATTTCCTGAGCTGTTTAGAGTCCTTCTGAGAAAGTCTTTGCCTATGCCTCTGTCTTGATGAGTTTTCCATGTTTATGTCTAGCACAAAGAAGCTTAAAGCATCTTCTACAGTCATATACAGACTACATCCACTCCCACTGACCAAAGATATGACAGTTTGAGCTTCCAAAGGATACTGATTATGATTAATTAAAACTCAAAAAATACATTTAAATTCATAGATCCATAATGATATGCAAATATTTAATTGGACAACTTCAGATAAGATGAAGCCAAGTCCACATCTTAAAAAGCAGAAACAAGGAGAAAGAACTGAATAATACTGTCTTTCTTAGTCCGGTCCTATCTCTGAGTGACTACAATGCACATGAAGGACAGCAATTAGACACAGATATATTCCAAATAGTCAGTGGGAAAAGATACAATTAAAACAACACTGGTCTGCAGTTTTCAGTAAATGCTCCTAAACACTGAGCGTCAAGAACAGCCAGTATTAAAAAAGACAGAGCAATAATGAGCAGGCATTTGGTACCTAATGAAAAGGCATCACCCAAAGTCAAGCAAAGAGATACAGCTGGCAAGCTTCTGGACAGAGCCCTGTGCTGACCGGAACTGCAAGAAGGCACCACAAATCCAGACCCTGCAAAAAGCCCCAAATTAAATGGTCTCTGTTCCTCAAAAGATAAAATCAAGCAAAAGAAAAAAAAAAAAAAAAACAAAGGAGAATTCTATAGATTTAAAGAAACAAATAAATGTAGCCAGGCCTGTCATCTCAGCAATTTGAGAAGCAGATTCAAAGTCAACCCGAACAAATGTAGTGAGACCTGGCCCCAAAATAAAATAAAAGATAGATAGATAGATAGATAGATAGATAGATAGATAGATAGATAGATAGATAGATAGATGACGTGGGGAAACTCAGGATATAACCCCACTGATGAGTGTGCACCTAACATATGCAAAGCTTGGGGTTCAATCTTAAGTACTACAAAAACAAAATTAATGGATGAGGCTAGAGAATGCTCCCTAGGGATGGCACACATCAAGGGGGTAAAACCCTTGAAAACTTCAAAAGAAGGGCTTATAATGTAATCCACAGTATCATCCCTTTTAAGAGCAAGGAAGTGGAGACTGGAGAGGCCATGAAGTCACTGTCCAAGTTTTCTTCCTTGATCTGGGCGGTGGTGTTTGCTTTATAAAAACTCATCAAATAGATGTACACTTGATTTGTGTGTTTTCCTCCATGATTTATTTTAAAATTAAGAGGCTTAGCTTTTTTTTTCTTGTTGCTGAAGGTTCTTACGGTTTGCCATTCAACAGAGGGAATGAGCTTAATTCCTAAGTGGCTACTTAACACACGGGACTCTTGTATTTAGCATTTGCATCTGAACAGAGGAATAAGCCAGAACTTAAAAAAAAAAGTGTTTGTTCTAATAATATATATAAAGATACCAGGGGTCTAGGTCCATGTCACTCTTTGTCAGTCACCATCATCACAGTGTCAAACTGGTTAAAGAGCTGAGGCAGGGGGTATAGGTGTTTTAATGATTAAAAGTACATACGTTGCTTCCATCTTGTCCTAGTTAGGGAAGTGTTGGATTTTACCGTGAATACCAACGTAAAGGTCAATCTCCCTATTTTCAATAAGGAATGGTGTCATACACATTTACGGAAGGGTGACTAATCAGGCTTTGGTCTGATATTCGTTTAATGAGATGTAGGGTGCCATGGAAATAGCCCACTGTGCACAGCTCCTGTGGATCTGAGCTCAGTCAATGGTTATGGCTAAAATTCAATTCTGAGGATCCCAATCAGAGTGGCACAAAACGGTCCACGTGAGATGGTGAGTGCTTTTCTCTGCTATGACACACACGGGCCTTGAACCTGAGGGAGATCCTCATTGCTGTGATTAATAGAGATAGCCAAGAACTTATTTTCCTTTGTATCACGCTTTATTTCTTTGCTCTGAATTGAGCAGATGAGATGGTTTAGCAACAGCGATAAAACCAGTGCAATCACTGTCTAGCCTATTTTTTAAACATTGTGCTGCGTATTACTAATTGATTTGTTTCTTCTTGAAGGACTCTGCAATATACTTAAAATGAAACCCAGTGCTTAATGGATTTTTCTTTACTCAGCTGTCTATAACCAATCAGTATTCTCATGTTTGTGAGTTCTTTGTACAATTTAAATGTGAATGAGTATTAAACTAGGTTTCCAGTGTGGAGTATTGTAACACCAAGATAAATATGGGCTCCTTTTTGCCATAAAAAGACTTTTAATAAAATAAGGATTTTTTTTATTATTTTTAAGAGAAAGAAGAGGTGAGCTTCCTACCTCCTTGACCTCATCATAGCTCTCCCCCAGGGACCGTTTGATCCCCTTAGGCTTCACAGAGCTTTGAGAACCAATATAAATTCTCAGAGGAAGGAAGATAGGGAGCCTCAGATTGGTATCTCAACTCAGTCCGCCTCCCTCGTGGTCTCACCGTGACCTTAATCATCTCTCCAGACACTGGAGCGGTGGCTTGTTGCATGCGGTGCAGGCCTTCTCCTTTGCATGTCTGCTCTATAACCGCACAGTCCAGTTCCTGGATTTCCTTTGTGACACCTAGATTCCAGGGCACCCGAGGGATTAGAACCCTTGTCTCGGCCACTCGCTTTCTTTGCCCAATTCCCATGAGTCCATAAAGCCCTCACCATCTTCTAGGCTAAGGTACTAGGTGTTGTGGTCACCATGGGGCTTTGTGGGACTGAGAGTCCAATCATAGGGCAACTTCCATGCAGCCGGTCCAGCCTGAGTCGCAGCCCAGGCTCAGAGGCTGAAAAAGAAACACTACACTGCTTGGAAACGTTCTAATTGCAGGTGTTGGGAGATAGACAGGCGTTCCTGCTGATCCTAGTATTTTTAAGTGTGTGGTGTATGTGGTGTGTGTGTGTGTGTGTGATGTCTGTATGTATGTATGTACCTGTGTGTAGTGTGGTGTGGTGTGCTGCATGTGTGTATGTGTATATTCTTGTTTGTGGGTGCACATATGTGTGAGGCCAGAAGTCAACCTCAGGTGCTGTGTACCTTTTTTTCTGAGGCAAAATTTCTCACTGGGTCATGGGGCTCAACCTTTTTAGGCTCAGCTGGCTGGCATGTGAGAACCAAGAGCACGCCCTATCTCTGCCTCCCCAGCACTGAAATAGCACAAGCATGCCACCGTGCCCAAGGGAACCTAAACTCGCTGATATGACTAGGCTGTCTGGCCAATGAGCCCAAACAACCACCTGTCTCCCATCGTGACACCCAGCAGTGCTTGTATAGTCTGGCTTTTGACACAGGTACTGAGAATCAAACAGCTTCTGTGGCAAACACTTTGCTGGGTGGATCTATTGCTCCAGACCCTCCCCATCCCCATTCCTTTTTAATCCTAAAAAGTTGGCATAGGAGAACTGCACTGAAATCATGTCTTCACCGATTATCTACCTACTTGGTATACCACACTTGTTTCTCTGAACTTCAATTTCACGATGGGGGGAGGGGTTTCAAGACAGGTTTTCTCTGTGTAGCCCTGTAGACCAGGCTGGCCTTGAACCCTCCTCTGAGCTCTAGGATGAAAGGTATGTGCCACTACCGCCCGGCAAATGTTCTGACTCCTGAAGGGAATAGAACAGCTCTACCTTCATCACACAAAGTTTCCACACGTTCAAAGGCATTGAATTTGTGTGTGAAAGCATAGTGCCTGGCCCACTGAGAGAGTGTGCACCGTTAAATGCACAAGGAATACTGAAAGGTTCTTGACTCTTTTGTGGGTGGGCCTGCCTCACAGGTAGCTAAGGTTCAGATCTCACAAGCACATACTCCTGAAGAAACAAATAGCTTCTATGTAAAATTCAAAGCTCGCCTTCATTTCTGCTCCCCAGAAGCACGGGGACTATTTCTTTTAGCCCTCAGGTCCAGCACCAGTCTTCTTGATTACCAAGCTATGGCCAATGCCTTCTACTCTAGTGACAATGCTGAATTGATGCTACTGTCTGCCTGCCCTTTTAGGGTTCTAACCCATCTTGGCCTAGAAGTCATGCCTACTCTGCTTCTATCATCCCTTGTTCTAGAAGACTCCTGAGGGTCCTCCCTAGGCTCACATTGGTCAAAATCACCAGAGTTAGAACGGTAGTGCATACCTTGAGCAAGGATCCGGAAATGATTAGAGCTTTTTCCAAGCAAGCACCTTTTGAGGGACATTTGGACTAATGAATAGGGATTGTCCCCTTACAAAAAAATATACACAGTTTCATTCTAGGGGATCTGCCTCAACAAATGAATTATTCTCTTTATAAAGACACAGGGGAGCAGAGATTTATGTAGAGACATGTTAAAAGTCTGAAAACCTCCAAGGAATACAGTTCACCAGAGACCCCTAGACAGAGAAGGAGTAATTCTCAACTTTGATTCCTTCTCCAATGCCAACAAGCTCCTAAGAGTCTCTAATGTGCTGTCTACATCAGGACGATGAGATAGACAGGACTAGTGGACTAGCTGAATATCAGAGTCCATTAGCACAGTTTTTATACAAGGATTGCATCCTGACCCCAGGAAGGAGCTACTGAATCTAAAGCTCCAAGGCTTTGGAAATCAGGCGGTTTAGGAACTACCGAATTCCCCATCTTAATGGAAAGTTTGAGAATGTCTATAAGATGTCCAGAAAGAATAAAGAGAATCAATGGCACAAAGCCTGAACAAGACAAACCCAGGCAGAGAAGCCAGATAGGCCTTGCACAATAGGCAATAAACTCAGAAAGTCCATATCCCCAAGGGGTGGTGCTAGTAGGAAGCATAAATTGATTCCAAACAAAGTGAGGCAGATTTACAGGGGTCAGAGCTCTCTGCAAGAACAGGGACCACCATCACGCTCCAAAGGCTGCTGGGAGCAGCAAAATTTTGACTAGATAAATCATGACTCTGACCTGGGACAACATAGCCTCTATTCCCAAGGAATCCACTTTAAAAAGAATTTCCTCTCTGGACCTTTCCATCAGAAATTGCTGAAAATAAAAACAAAATTTTGTGTATAGAAACCACTGAGACTAATGTATGACCATTGAGTTTGGGGGATATCCTGAAGCCTCTGTTGAGAAATAGCCCCCAGAGCCTCCACGTCATGGAATGGGGGCATAAATCTTGAGGACGGGTGTCTGAACCCCACAATGAAGAACTGAGTGTGAAAGTGCCGCGTGTTTTAAACCGTCTTCACAATGTCTCTCCAGTGTCACATGCCATGCTAAGCTCTTGGCTTAGGTTCATTTTTTAACTTTCATAGGCAATCTAAGCAATAGGTAGTGTAATCTCCATTTGTTCAGATTAGAAAAGCAAGGTTTGGACGGGCCATATAGTCTAACCAAGGGCCCCTTAAACCTTGTCCATTTGCAACCCCGTTTAGCCTGAGAAGTTGTGACATGGCCTTGGGCACGTGGATATAAAATGGGTATAAAATATCAAGCGTTTCCTGATAAGACTCAAAGAAAAACAATTCTTTGATATACACATCATTTTACCAATTATAAGGGAGGAAAACAAATTTGCATACAAATGGAAGATATGCCTGTTTGACAATACAGTCCTAAGACATCAATTTCATACTTACATGCTGAAGAATGTTGGCAGGAAACTATTAAAGGTCTTTGTTTATGGTGATAAAACCATTCTGCTTTATAAGAGGAGGAAAGTTTGTACGTGTGATGAAGATGCTGCAACTCACCAGCATGCAACAGTCTCAAGTATGAGCTGTAGTGTTTCAAGGCAGCATTTACTGGCATTGTGTGATGTGATGGCACACACAAAGTTTGTGTGTGTGTGTGTGTAAAGAGGAGACAACAGTTAAGTCACAAGATACAACACTGATGAGCACTACCAGAAACATCTCAAATTTTGACATTGAATGAATTTTGGTCATTGTACCTTCATAAGCCTACTGTTGCCAAATTTCTCATGACCCACATGTTCAGTTACTACGGTCTCATATGGGGGTGTGGTCCCCAACCTTGATCTAATCCAGATCTCAAAGCTAGTCAGGGGCCAAATTCAGAATGAGACACTGTGTTCTATCTGAATCCTGGGCCCATAATCTTCTTCCTACCTCACCAGACACCCTACCTGGCCAAGAAGATGACCAGCTTCCCATGGAATGTCTTCGAACCTCTCAATCCTGTAGTTAAAATAGGCTGAAATTAAGGGGCTTCTACTCAAGATTAAGTGCTCAAGCAAGGTACACATGTTATTTCCAGAACTGAATTAACTAAAGAAACTACCATTCATCTGCCACCAGGTTGAGGAGTCTTCTTCAAATCCAAGCTGTTTGCTGTAGATACAAGTTGTCTGCAGAATGGGCTGTAAAAGTAATTTTTATTCTGCTGATGTAATTGCCATCTTAGAGCCTTTCTGCCTCCATCTACTAACCTAGGCCCAGTCCTGGAAGCTTCTAACCTCCTTACAATCTAATCTAAGCCTAGAATGCCTTCAGCCCCTGAGACTTACTGTTGAATAAGCTCACCCTTTCTAGCTCTTTCTGAACTCTGGCTGGCTTGGTTCAACTCAGTTGTTCTGGTTAAAACTCCTCTCCAAACTGACTGATTTGTCAATCTGGCTTCTCTCAGTTTCTCACTGAATTGCTCTATTTGGCCTCAAACTAAGTCTAGCAATCTGTTCTAATCTTCTGGCTCCTTCTCATTCTCTGGCTTGTTCTCTCTTCAACCTGTCTCTGTAAAAATCTCCCAGTAAAACTGCCTTCATTTTCCTCCCTCTGCACTGCTCTGTCATAAGTTGTCTCTTTCCTCTCTGTTCTCGGAGTTGGGCATATCCTATTCTGTCAAATCTTTCTCTCATTCATCACTTTGTCTGCCCCTCCATTAGACATCACTTTCAAACATTGGTGTTTCCTTCTACAAACTAACTTTACCTTCAATGTTTTGGATAAAAGGTGTGTACTATGGTGTGTCTGCATTCCAGCTGGATCACAGAGACCTAGAAGGTCTCTGGGTGTGATCACAGCAGCCATGTTGCTGGATTAAAATTCCCCTACAATGGGCTTCCAGGTGGATTTAATGGAAAGGTGTGGCTTAATTTTATCTTTTCTTCTCTGCCTCAGCCTCATGCTCAGCTCACTGGGTGCTGGAGGCATAAGATTTATAATCATAGAAACTCTCCTGAATATATTTCCCATTGTGAAAGACAATATCAGCCTTAGACACAGGCAAGATCCATTGGTACAGCTCATCTGTGTATTCTACAATGACATTTTCTGCTCCCTGCTGATTTTATCATGCCAACAAGCCCCTTTCATGGGTGAAAAAACTAGATCAAAGTCTCATGACTCATCATTGATGAAGAGTCTCCCAAAACCAGGTTTCTGGAAGATACCAAAACCACCTTTGGTCTTTCCACCTCACTCCTCCACATATGTAATTTTGGTTTTGGAACAGGTTGAAGGGACAACTGGCCAAACAAGTTCTGCTAGAATATCTTTTATAAATAGGATGTGGTGAGGAATGCTCTTTCTCTTAGCAGCAAGGCAAAAATAATTGCTCTGAATTTGTGCCAGCCTGAGTTATACAACGAGACCCTGGCTCAAACAGATAAGCAAACAACAATAAAAAACCTTCCATAAAGAGTTAGTCCTTTAAATTAATAGATTTGACCAGAAAGCTAGCCCTTAGCCAATATGCCCCTTACTTCCTAAACCCTGAAGTGACCTTCAGAAATCACAGGGAAGTCAACCCTTCCATGTAGATGTATGCATTGGAATCTCACTGGAACATTAGACCACAAGGCCAGAGTCTCATCACATAAGTAAAATCAAGACTGGCTGAGGATTCAGTTTCTCAGCTCTGCCAAGGTGACCTCCCTCTGACTGTCAAATTAGCCTCTTACATTTTCATCATGAAATTAGTTCAAAGTCTGCACGAAGTTTTTCCTTGAATGTTTTAGTGTCGGTGCTAGATACATACTCAAATTAATTCTTCATCATTTTCTGCGCACAGATTTTGACTCAATCTTTCTTTAAAGGAGAAATAATTTGGGCCGTCTGAAAATGAGATTTATTTTAAGTAGAAGCTTATTTATCAAGAATACAGTTCTTAAAGCTTTTATGAGTTGTAAAAAGTAGATTTGAGGCCAAAAGATCTGACAAATCCCCAAGGTCTAGCCTGGCTGAAAGAAAGGAGGTTTGAAAGGAAATGTCCCAGTAGTAGAAGATGAGGTGGCAGGGGGGATTTGAGTTGTGTTTCTGTGATGTCCCTAGAAAGCTGCACAAGGACACTGGACAAGGACAGACTGCAGTAGGGGATAGCTGGAGGCCCAGGAGAAGGAAGAAAGTTTGACAAGTTTGTGACTAGGGAGATGGCTCAGTCAGTAAACCGCTTTCCATGTAAGCATGGGGACCTGAATTCAGTCTCTAAAACCTACATAAAAATGCCAGGTGTGCCTTGTAATTCCAGCCTACGATGGACCGAGACATGCTGGCCAACTAGGCCAGCCTAACTGGTGAGCTCCAGGCCAATGAGAGATTGTGTCAGATGAGGTGGATGATGGTCCTGAGGATGACAAACCAGATTTTCCTCTGTCCTCAACATACACTCTCACACATGCGCATACAAATGCATTAAAAGATTGAAAAGTCTGGCTTTGTTTGTTTATTTGTTTGTTTGTTTGCACTATCTGCAGAGAGAACTTACAGGCCAGCTGTTGCATTTCCAAACCTGGCTTGACCAGGATAAACAGGCTTCAGTCTGCCCCATTGAGGGCCTCTTACAAGAAAGCATCTCTCACATGAAGCCATGTCCAGAGAGCTCACGACTTCCTGTTTCTACCTGCTGGGTCCCTGAGCCAAGTGTGGGGTCATTGGGCTGATACTGTGTCCAGTTAACTCTTTGTAGCCTCTCAGGGCCACAAGGTCCTTTTATGTGCGTGCTAGAGCTTTGTGAACAGGTTAGAAGCCACCACAGTACCAAAGCTTAAGCGTCTGGGGTTCACTCAGCACCACACTAGACACAGTGAGAGATCAGAAGGCTGCTCAAACTCTACCTGTACCTGTTGGAACAAGGGCATCACTCCCTCCCAGTAAGAACATGGTGCTAGCTGTACCTTCCTATGGCTTCCCCCTTGCTGCCGTGTATTGTGGTTAGTTGTATCCCTCTCGACTCAAACCTTCTCCATCTTCATCTCTTCCCTGGTACATGATCCAGGGTCTGTCCCATAGCAGGATCTTATTAGTTTAAATGGCTGACTATATTTTCTTCCGGCAATCTCTGTACCTACTTTGAATGTATGGCTCAAGCCATGAAGCAGATACTTCAGAGAGAGCAGAGGCCTGTGGAGGAGGGAGATTTGGGGTAAGTAACTGACTGCTTCTCCTTTTGTGTCACAGTTCACTGGCTGTTCACCACCTGTGGGGCCAGTGGGCCTCATGGCCCCACACAGGCACAGTGCAACAATGCCTACCAGAACTCCAACTTGAGCGTGGTGGTGGGAAGCGAAGGGCCCTTGAGGGGCATCCAGATTTGGAAAGTGCCGGCTACTGATACCTACAGGTATGTATAGTGACAAACCAGGTCCCCTGCAGAAGACTCAAGTCCTACCCAGGGGGTGCATGTCCCGGGGTGCCCGAGCATTCAAAGGGTGCGATAGAACAACTGAAGACAGAAGGTGGCAACGATTTCTTTTGCTTCAGAGAAAGTGACAGACGGTTAGTGGACATGGCAAACATATGAGCTAGCTTCAGAATCATTGCTAATTACAATCAGGGTAGACGTAGGAGGCTCTCGAGGGAAGTCTCCAGTCTGATTAGTTTGTGTGGTACCTCTGTGTCTGTAGGGGTGGCGTGTGGGAGGGGGATTACGTGTTCCTGTTTATCTGAAGTTTGTTCAGCACCTTGCTGGACTTAAGTTAAGAGATCCAGATAGTGTTGTCCACTTTATTTTATTTCTTCCTTTCTACCTTCATTCCTTTCTTTCTTCCTTTCTTTCTTCCTTTCTTTCTTCCCTTCTTTCCTTCCTTCTTTCTTTCTTTCTTTCTTTCTTTCTTTCTTTCTTTCTTTCTTTCCTTCTTCCTTCCTTTCTTTTGGTTTCTTAAAGACAGGGTTTCCCCTTATAGCCTTTGCTGTCCTGGACTCACTTTGTAGACCAGGCTGGCCTCAAACTCACAGCAATCTGCCTTGCCTGTGCCTTCCAGAGTGCTAGGTTTAAAGCATGCACCACCCCACCACACACAGCTTGTCCACTTTATTTTTAAGACAGCCTCCCGCATTCCCACAGAGCCTCGTGCTCACTGATTGGCTAGGCTAGCTGGCTGCCTGCCTCATGAGTTTGGGATTTCCTCCAGTCATCCTGGTGCTCCAGGAGTCTGCCTGCTTCTACTCCCACACTGCCAGGGTTACAAGGGAATGAATGCTGCTGTGCCTGTTTTTTGGTTTTTGCTGTTTTTTGCTTTGTTTTGTTTTGCTTTGCTTTTCGTTTTTGTTTTGTGTGGGTGCTGAGAACCCAAACTCACATCCCTCTCCTTGCATGGCAAGCATTTGATCAACTGAACCATCTCCCTAGCCCCAAAGCAAATGTTCTTGTCCTTGCCCGGCCCTTCCCTGTTCTCCCAGAGAGCAAACCTCTAGCTGAAGTTTACTTTCATCCCAACCCAGCCTCACAGTGTTCCACCACAGCAAAAACAGGCAAGAGGAGACCAACCCTGCATGCCACCTTGAATCCATGGTACCCAGCAAAGGTCATGGTGAGAGAGCAGAGCTGGTTAAAAGCCGGGTTTCAAGGGTCTGCTGTATAGGCAGGTGCTCTTGAAGTGCTAACGTGATGCATCCTGTAAGAACCACTGAGTTGCACCAACCCCTGGCCTGAGGTGTGCCTGAGTGTCCTCAGGTGGGCTCTATGATGAAGGCAAGGCCAGTCTTGGAGGCCTCGTTTTAGAAATGAGAAAACAGGCTCAGAGAGACAGGAGCCCCCTTGACAGTCACAGTCTAAAAACAGCCCCCAGCCTCAGACTCTTGAGAGAAAATATGTCCTAGTTGCAGCTCCTTCCACCAACAGTGCCCAGCTGTGCTAAGAGTGTTACCATTATGCAGGGCTGATGCAGATGTCCCCTGTCCTCTCAGAGCATCCCCTGCCATTCCTGTCATTCCAAGGAAATGCTTCTCGAGTTGTCCTGTCCTGCTTTCCCTTAGTGTGTCTTGTGGTGGAAAAAAAAAAAAAGTTCCAGAGAAAGTCCTAGGTGCTTTTTAATAATCTGGGCAAGGATATGAGAAAGTTCCATCTCTGCCTGCCACTCATAAATGTCCCAAAGATACCAGCCATCCTTTCATGGTGCACCAAGCAAACAGACCTCCCAGCAAAACCTCCATGCACAGCAGTACAAGGAGAAAAAGACTCCTAAGGAGAAGGGAACAGACAGAACTAGCAGAGGACCTAGCAGGTGTGTCTCATGCCGTTAGCAGTGAGGTGGGTGGCATTGCTATGGCTGTTATCAAGACTCTTCACAGACAAAAGATAGAATCAGAGGTGATCCTAGCCCAGAGCATGTCCAAAGCCACACGAAGCATCACCTGTCTCTCCCACAAAGGTCACCTTCAGGCCATGCCTAGTTCTTTCAGGCTTCCCCCAAGACATTGTGAGTCAATGGGTGTGCACAGATTATGGAATTCCTGTCCTCATATTTCGTCTCCTCTCTCTACAAGATAAGGTGTGCTGGTACCTACAGGTACCCATCACAGTGCCTGTCTGTGTGTGTGTGTGTTAGGGGCCCCCTGACCTTTAGGGCAGAAAAAACAGCTGGAGAAACGGGAGTAACCGATGACAGAATTTGTGAGGTTAAATAGGTCCCACGTTCATCTCGTCCGACTCCTCTGTCATTGCTCATGACTTTGTTCTGCCCTAACTTTTGGAAGATTTGGCCAGCCAGAAGAACTACACTTATTAAATAATAATAAATTCATTTGCCTATTTATTATTAATCACAGGCTTTCTAATTCTATGGAGGTTCTGATCTATATGAAGCACACAATCTTAGCACACTGTGTTGATGGAACAGCCACTGAGATAGGAGAGCTGTTTGCACTTGCCTTAGGAAATAACCCCCTCGCCCCAGCCTTGACTTCCTGGAGATGTATGAGTGCGTACGTCTCTGAACACTTTGAAGTTATGGTCTGGCAAAATTAAAATGGGAAAATCAAAATGAAAAAGAAAGGGAGGTTGAGTTTGTTTTTTTTTTCTTTGTAGCTGTTGGATATTAGAGCTTGGCTCTAACAATATTCCTGCCCCTCACCTCATTCCTGACCCCAGACGATACTCAGCACTTTGATGACAATAGCTGCAATGGTTATACTAATTTAGTAACCTAAATAGATAGTTAATGGTTTGCTTTTTAGGTCACATGAAAGTATGCTCAAGTCTAGCATGGGTGAGGCCCTGGACTCAATACCCAGGATGAAGAAACAGGAAGGAAGGGAGGGGAGGGGTGAAAGAGAAGGGAAGAAAAGGAAAGGAAAGGGGAGGGGAGGGGAAGGTGGTCCCTTACACTCTACATCCCTGAGGAAGCCCCAGTGATACATAGATACATACACACACACACACACACACACACACACACACACACACAGAACTTTCTGCCCTCTCCCTCTTTTGGAGGACTTTTTCCTCCTGAGTAGTTATTATTTAGTAAGTACAGTTTCTCTGAGAAGAAAACACAGGATATTTCAGAGGACTTGATTAAAAGGTCTTTGAAAAGACAGGGAGTGGAACCCTTTGCCTTGCAAACGCCACATCTAGTGGAGTATGGTGCTCACGCAGTGCTGGCTGGCTGCTGCTTGATGCCTAGTGCAGTAAAGGCCCCACCGGTTGGGGGGATGAAAAATGGAGGCTGATGCTGGCCACTGTTGTGTTCCAAGATGGGGCCTCTGTCCCTGGGGCCTCCTCAGAGACCTATACAGATGAAAGGACCCCCTCCCAACTCTCTGTCTTTCTGTTCTGTTCTGTTTGTTTCATACCTGAGATTGAACCTAGAGTTTTGTGTGTGCTAAGCAAGTTGAATTTTTACTTTTTACTTTGAACCACAGTTCGCTCAGTTTTCCAGGTTGGCCTTGAACTCACAAACCTCTTTAGTGTGAACGTCCCGAGCAGCTGGAATGACAAGCATCCACTACCACACCTGGCTTTTCCCTGACTGTAGGTTCAATTTTATCCTGGGCTCAACTCCTCTGTGGAAAATATCCACAAAGTGAGAGAGGAAGGAAAGCAGGGAAGAGGCAAGGGCCAGGCTCCTATAACCTGCCCAGCACTTCTTCATTACACTGGAGCAAAACAAAACTAGCCGAAGGTCCTGAGGCTGGAGTCTCTCCTCCCAGGTGTCTTTCTGTTCACCCTGGTGACACCAAAGGGTGGTAGTGAGAGGCAAGTAGAAAGTGGTGACTGTCATCCAGGGAAGTGTCAAAGGATATAAACTGGGCATGACAATGAAGGACTGAGCCAAGATGGGCTTAGAAGGTGGGTGGGAAGGGTGTGAGTCATGAACTGGATGGAGAGGGGTTAACAAATGGAGGATAGTGAGTGGACCCTACTCTCCCAGGAAGCCAAACTGAGAAAGTCAGAGGAGGCCTGGGGACAGTGGAAAGGCACCGCTTCTTTGGAGCTTTGAGGACATGATTGTACAACAATGCCTTCTGAAGCATCCCTAGGGGAAGGGTGTCAGGGGGTGGGTGCTGCAGCTGCTGAAAGCAAAAGACCACTGGGAGACACAAAATGAGCATGAATGCTCAGATTCGTGCTAGGCGGAGGACAAGAGCCTTTAGTCTAATCATAGATGGAGATGGAGCACAGTTCTAAGACCTTGGGTAGGGTTGACTAGGATGTGTGAGGGGCGCATTAAGTCAGCACTCAAGAGAAGCCGGGCACAGCTCAGTTCACACTCTCTGACTTCCTGCTTAATCCCTCTCCCTACCCCAGCCTCCTTCTTTCCATCCTTCTTCACATTCCAGGAGCTCAGTGTCCTTCCCCACCCTCAGGCCCCTCACATATGCTCAAAGGCCCACATCAAAAAACATTTGTCAAGCACAGACCATGGCTCCTGATATCAGTTCCCTCCTGGTTCACACACTCTTCAGGAGGCCCCAGATCTCAGGAGGAGCTGGCTGATCTGGACCACAGCTGTTTCTGATGGTCTCCATCAATGACACTCATCTCCTCACCTGGCTCCAGGGACCAGTATGCACAGCTGGAGGGCATAATTCAACCAAGACACAGAAGGAGACCTTTGTGTAGTCTTTGTGGAGTTGTGGGACTACTCCTGAATATCCAGCTCTAAGGTGTTGGGGCCATACTCTAAGGCCAGCACTGAAATATAAGGCAGTGGTTCTCAACCTGTGGGGGTCGAATGACCCCACCAGATATCACCTATCAGATATCCTGCATGTCAGACATTTACATTACAATTCATAACAGTAGCAAAATTACAGCTATGAAGCAGCACAGAAATAATTTTATGGTTGGGGGTCACCGCAACATGAGGAACTGTATTAAAGGGTCGCAGCATTAGGAAGGTTGAGAACCGCTGCTGTAGGGTGTATCCAACACTGACCTGTGGAGCCCCTACTGGGTGTCAAACACTGAACTGTGTGCCCAGCAATGAGCTATGGGGCACCTACTAGCTACCCAGCACTGAGTATGTATTTCAGCACTCATGGAGAAGACTGAAACACTCTCTGGGAAGAGCAGCTACAAGGCAGGAATTCAATAGCCGTCTACGACGCCAATCAAGTTCTAGACAACAGTAGGAGAGATGTCACAGGCGTGATGAATTGCCAAAGTAATTGTGCAGATAGTCATCACCCAGAGAAAGGAAAGTCAGAGGTGGGGGAATAGGCGAAGATCAATGAGCTGCAAGCAGAATGGAGTGTGCGTCCAACTGCAACCACCACCCAGCCATATGACCTTGAAAGTTGTCTTCCCTTCTCTCAAAGGACAAACCCATCTGCAACATAAAGGGTTTCAGAGAGAGCCATTTTGCTGGTGCTTAGAGCTGTGCAGGCCAGGTGTTGAAGGAAGAACTGGACAGCCATAGAACCAGATGGCCCTACCAAGGTGCCCACCCTCTAAGATTCAATGGCCCCTTCAACGCTGTCCCCAAGAAGCACACTGATGTTTTATGCACATAGCATGATCAGAGAGCTCCTGCTGGCCCTGGCTTCCTATGTTCTTCCAGTAATCTTGTAGGCTGTGAAGGCCAGATCTGACCAACCCTATCTCACAGAGATAGGAGGAAGCCAGAGAAGGAGGGATTGGCCTCAGGTCTAACCCCAAACTACAGGTAGAGCCCAGAATGGGGTGTGGGTCTGCCGTACATCTGGAGAGGGCTACAAGGAGTGAAGTGTTTGTGTGTTTCTCTGAGTGTCGGGGACCCTCTCCTCCTCTTCCCCAGCTCCACTCCTAGGTAGGCACTAACGCTGTCAACACGCTGCGAACCAGCTGTTCTGTCATTTCAAAATCCAGCAGGCAGCCACTTTGATCCACTACTAATTCTTTATTTAAAAAAGATCCACAACCCAATTACACCAGGTAACAATAGCTCACAGTCGATAATACAAAACACAAACCTGGTAAACATCCCATCTGACCAGGGGACATGGATTTAGATGAGGAAAAACAAAGAAATTACAGCATCAACTCCTTCAGAATACTATCTTGCAATTTCCAGTAAATTGGAATAATTCTGAGTCATTTCCCCCACTTGAGTGGCAGGTATATTAATTTCTCGTCATTTGTCAACCATTACAAGTAAATTGTTTACCAGGTTTGGGTACAGTGTGTCGAAGCCTGGAGCAGCAGTGGTTATTCTGGCTTGGCATGGTGTGGTCCACAGAGGCCAGGCTGTAGCAGCGCTGAGCAAATGCCTGCTTTATCAGCTCAGTACAGAGGAGGGTCCCAGGTGAAACCCAACAGGATTGGACCCAGGACCCCCAGCTGTGCCCTGATCTCCCTACTGTCCAACTCTTATTAGTTCATTCCCTTCTGCTTCCCAGAAGCCACACCCAAGAAAAGCAAAGACCAGCAAGGGCACTGTCTAACAGCTTCTACATGCGACTCACTGACTATCCCTCTGTCAGTTAGTTAAGTCCCTTATAGACATAATCTCATTTAATCCTCACGATTGTCTTTCAAGGCCAACGTTATTATTATCACCTTTTGATTTTACCGAGGGGCTCAGAGAGGGAAGATGACCTAATCAAGGTCATACAGCTATTGAGTAAGACTGGTAAAGCCAGGCACCTCAGCCTTGAACTTGAAGAAGGCTGCAGCTTGGTGTCATCCAGGGCAGGGTGCGCACCTAGAAGGAAGAACCGTGCTCTCTGGGTTCTCCCTACCCTGAGGAGCAAGGCTGGGATTTAGCTCCAGGTTTGTGTGAAGGCACATCCTGGTTTTTCTCAGTGTGTCACTCTGAAGCAGGACGGGACTTGTCGTCTGAAGGGAGTTAAGCTCTGAGGTTCCAGGCCTCAGGGGAGGAGGAAGAGACCACACCCTCCCAAGACTTTAACAATCCCTTAAACACTGAGTTCCTGAGGTGGCTGAGGCCACCTCTGGGAGAGGCCATCTCTGGGAGAGTCACTGACACTGCCTTGTCAAGTCTTGCTGTGGAGTTTGGACACACTGCCTTGGCCTTACCTCAGTTCGTAGCTTTTTTTCAGCCCACTTTCTCTCCTCATCTACGAGGCAGGAGTTTCTGACTTCACTTTCTCCCTCTGTAGTGGGAGGTTAGGCTCCTACAGGTTAGCTTAGACTCCTCAGGTCACATGGCCAGGGCTTCCAAGACTAGGCCCTGTGTGTGGCTCATAGTTCAGGGCTCTCGAGGGCTCGCTTCACGGTCAAGAACTGAGCTGAGACCCGAAGGGAGTTGGTGGAGTTTGGATTGCTGCAGGGGCAGGAGAAATAAGAAGGTGGGTCTAGGGAGGGAAAGGGAGTCAGGAACAAACAGCTTCCGAAATATAATAATTTGGCTAAATTTAAATGTGTGAAAGAGTTCAGAATGATTCATAATGCATGCAGATTGATGCAAATGGTTATGCAAATGAAGCAGGCAGGAATGAGCCGGGTGCAGCCCACCTCTCTACAGTAAGCCCATCCTGGGATGGAAATGAGATCTTTGGATGCAACCTGACCAAGTCCCAAGGCCAATTATTATTATTACCTTGCCTTTAGATCACCAAGAACCTGGGGCAGAGAGAGGGAAGGTAACCTACCCGAGGTTACACAGCACTGGGTGTGCAGGACAGACCTGGGGCCTCATGAACGTTTCCACCCTGAGACTGGCCCTTCTCTGGAAGCCACATTGGCCACTCCACAGTCCTCCGTTTACACGTCTCTGAGCTGAATAATCCTGCTCCCTCTCACCTTCCAGCAGCGAGCTCTCCTTCTCTGCCTTTTTGTTCTCCTCACACCTCACACCCTTGTCTCACACTTTTTAAAGACAGGATCTCACATATCCTAGGCTGGCCTGAAACTCAATATGTAGCTGAGGATGACCTTGAACTTCCCATCCTCCTGCCTCCACCTCCCACGTGCTGGAATTACAGATAAGTGCCACCATGTCTGGCTCTGTGCAGTGCTAGGGAATCAAACCCAGGGCTCATGTGTTCTACTAGAGCACTCAGCCAACTATGTCTCTAACCCATATCATGCCTCCTGTCCACTTCTTTCCTCTTCCTCCCTCTGTGTCACACACACACACGCGCGCAGAAAACACAAAGTGTCCTTATTCTCTTGAGCCAGGGTCTCTTGTTAAACCTAGAACCAGGGGAACAAAACCCCAGTGATCTTCCCATCTCCAACCCTCACAGTGCTTGGGTCACAGGTGCAAACTGAAACTCTTGTCCTCAGGCTCCCACAAGCAAGCTCTCCTGTCTGAGTCTTCTCAGCCCTCTCTAGTCCATTCTTAATGCAGCATGAGTGTTTGATTGGAGGTCACAAGGAATGGACATGTGCAGGTGTCTCCTTGGGCCCCTCTTGGTGAGGCTACAGACACCCCCCCCAGCTGTACACATAGGACAGGAGGTGGCCTGTAGTAGAGGAAGTGGCCTACACTAGGTAAGTTCATCTCTCTGAGCCTCGGTGTCCTCATCTTTCAAGTGAGATTAAATCATCTCTACCATGTGGCAGCATGCATGGCAGCAGGCACATTGGATCACGCTCCCTTCCTTTTGCAACGCTTCAGTCTCACCTTCCACAAAGCCAACCTCAGATTTCCATTTCACCCCAGTACCTACACCTCTATACAGCGGGCACACAAACTCTGGCACCCCATCCTCACAGTAGAACCGGCTTATGGTGGGGTATCTCTTTGCATAGCTGCATGCGTTTCCCAGTTTCTTCATAGGCTCCTGCAGAGCCTGGACCCCATCTCAGGTCTTCTCTTGTTCATGAAGCCTGATGCCACTCCCAGCCATTAACAAGCTCAAGCAGGTGCCTGAGTAACCAACTGAATTGTGCCAGTTCCACGGAGAACCCACGTTCTTGTCTGTTGCATTAGGAAGCAGCCAGTCTTTGAGACTGTCCCTGCAGAAAGAACCTGAACTCCACACTGGGAGAGACTGCAGGATCTCCACATGTTCAGATCATGGGATGTTTGCAAAAGCCATAGTAAGGGCTGCAGAAATAGCTTAAAGCACTTACTGCTAGTCCAGAGGTCCCAGGTTCAATTCCAGCACCCACATGATGACTCACAACCATCCCTAACTGTACTTCCTGGGGATCCAATGTCCCCTTCTGACCTCCTCAGGCACCAAGCATGTACATGCTATACATACAGACAGGCAGGCAAACACATATAAAATAAAATGCACAAATTAAAAAAAACAACAACACTATATTTGTAGACAAAGTTGTCTTCCATCTCTTTCTGGATTTCCATAAAGAACCTTCCACCTGAACACACAGGGACAGGAAAACACTCCCTGAGCCCCTGGCAACCATCCTCCGGGGAGGCAATTTTTAACGTTTGTCAATTGGTCTGCTGCCTGTCTTTAAGACATGCCATTCCTCTGCCGAAGTTCATCCTTGCTTGACTTCAGCTCAGCAATCTGAGAGGCAGAGGATCTAGCCCCACGTCCCCAACGCTCTGTCTTTATTTGCATCATGATCACATGATCACGTGAGTGCTCCTAAGCATGCTCTCTTCAGATGATGCTCTAGGCCCCAGGGAGAGACTCTCCAACTCTGCACCCAGTCAGTTACTGCTAGCTACTAACGCCATCCACACACATTAACAACAAACACTTACTGAGTGCCCATTGTGTAGCAGCCCCCAAGGATTTCAAGGCTGAATGCTTGCCTTGAACACTCGTTCAGAACACTTTCGGGATAAGAGATAGGTTCTCTTATTATTCCAGTCACGTATAAGGAACAGGGCCATTTTTGGCTAGGGTCTCATGGGTCTTTTGACACTGGGCTAGGAAATCCAGAATGGAGTCTTCTAAGTGTTCAACCCTTTCCCAAACACCACTCCCTCCCCATCTCATTCTTCTGAACATCTAGCCAAACCTTCACCTTTCTACCTCTATGACTAAGTAACTTCAGGTTCCCCTCTAAACCGACTGTTTTCTCCAAACAGTTGGGAGTGCTCTCCCTCCTGGCTGACCTCACAGAGCTATGTGGATAAGAACTCTCAGACATGATGGGGACATTCTTGGTCCCCTGGAAGCTCATGGGTTGGAAGGTAAGGGGTGTCAATCTCCTGCCATGATGGAAGCCGTCATGCTTTGTCCTATTCCAGCATCTCGGGCTATGGAGCAGCTGGTGGGAAAGGCGGGAAGAACACCATGATGCGGTCCCACGGCGTGTCTGTCCTGGGCATCTTCAACCTGGAGAAGGATGACACGCTGTACATCCTTGTCGGCCAGCAAGGGGAGGATGCCTGTCCCAGGGTAAGTGCCCAGAGCAGGGGCTTGTCCCAGCACCGGAGGAAGAGAGGGTGGCCTCTTAGAGGACAGTAAGCCCCAGTGATCCTTCTGGGGACTCGCATTCTAAGATAGCATGACTTGCACCATGTCATGAATTCTCTGCCTGTGAATTCTCTTCCTTTCCTGGGGCCATTTGCATGAGGACACAGAGTGTGAGGCTACTGCAGGATGACAGCCCTACAGAAGCCAAGGCTGAAGCTTGGGTTTCATGACTGACTTAAAGCCAAAGGTCTGAATCCTACGTACATGGACCAATGGACGTTCTCCACAGACCCTGGAAAAGGAGCCTCCTTCTGCTCTGGCTAACATGCTATTGTATTGTGCCTAATCATATTATTGTGAGTAGTGAACAGTCACTCAACGTCAGATAGACAACCACATGTAGATATACATAGAAGGACCAAAAAGCTCTGAATGATACAGCTAACAGTGTGTACTTCTTGAGAGAAGACTAGATTGGCGCTGCCTGGAAAATGACATCTGAAATTATCACAAAATTATCTCAGGTCTGCAATGTAGCTCAGTTGGTAGAGTGTTTGCCTAGCTTTTTCGAGTTTTTTGTTTTGTTTTGTTTTCTTGGGTATAGTGGTGCACACCCTTAGTCCTAGCACTTCAGAGATGGAGGAAGGAGAATCAGAAATTCAAGGTCATCTTCAACTGTGTATGGAGTTTGAAGTCAGCCTGGGATATGTGGACACAGGAACCTCTAACTCAAAAAAAAAAAAAAGAAAGAAAGAAAGAAAAGAAAAGAAAAAGAAAGAAAAAGGAAAAGAAAGAATGTCCTCATAAAGTATTTATTTAATTGACTAAAACTGGAAAAGAAAAGTAAAGCATAAACTGAGAGCCAGAATGCTGGTAGTCCACTTTCCATTAGTTACTTTTATGTTGTTCTGACAAAATGCCTTCCAGAAACAATGTCTGAAAGGGAAGATTCATGTTGGCTCGTGGTTTCAAAGGGTCTCAGTCCATCATCATGGAGAGGCATGAGGGACTTCATAGCAGCAGATCTGGAAATGGAGAGAGAGGGGCCGGAATCAGGGCAGGTAAAGCCATCAAGGCTTATGCCTGATGGCCTGCTTCCCCCACCTAAACACTGCTTCACCTCCTAAACACTCCACAAACTCCCAAACAGCATCATCAACTGGGAAACAAATATGCAAAATATGAGCCTGCAGGGGACATTTCACTCCCATTTTACGAATGAGGAGAGGGGAGACCACAAAGGTGAAGGGACTTGCCCAGTGTCACTCACAAAGAGGCCCACAACCCGAGAGCATTTGTTTTGGCAGCATCCTCTACTTGTCCGAGCTGTAGTTTCTGTGACCTCTTCCCTGTTTCCACTTATATAGTTCATCATCAGGCAAGCCTCTGTGATCCCAGAGACAGCCTAGCATAGTGTTTCTGACCCCACTCAGGTGTCCCGCTGTCAAAGAGAAGCCCAGCCACAGGAGCTGAGAATGTCCGGTGGTGACCCACAGAACCATACAGTGAGGACTGACTGCACAGCAGCGAGGAAGCCCCGGACACCCCAGCTGCCTGGCTCTTGCCTTGCTAATGTTGGGGGGATGGCAAGACCCTGCCAGTGCTGGCTCTTCTGACAGGAACTCAGGCCCCAGGAAGCAGAACTAGGATCAGGCTGCAGCACAGCTTTGTTGGGGAGGTCCCAGTGCCTGGGACCTGGGTCCCAGTGCCCGGCACAGCACCTTCTCCAAGAGTTGTCCCAGCAGCCTCGGAGCACAGATTAAGGAGCAGGACCTGCCAAAACACCAGTTCAGTCCCACAAAAGAAACTCCTCTCCAAAGGGCCAAGCGGTGGGCTGTGAGTTCAGGAGGTAGCAAGCGAGAGCACCTCAGCCCCCCGGCACCCCCACTCCTCCCTGGGTTAACGCAACGCCAGAGAACTAAGCCTGGTGGGTGCCGCCTCCTGTCTGAGAAATGCCTCCACTCCGATTTTTATTTAGGAACTATAATCAGAATTTTGCAGGCTGTTATAATATATTAAGTCATTAAATTACAGGCTGCTGTAATTTTCACAGGAATTTATTGAGTGCTAATGTAATTCTTTCATCTAAGCAGAAAGATTGCATTGACTTCTGCAAGGGACTTTTACTTGATTGGATTGTAATCAGTTATGTCTTTTCACAGGACTATGTCCCCCTTTTTTTAATTCAATTGTAATCTACTTGTTCCTCTAGGTTGCTGCACTTTATCATTCTTATTAATCAACCTACTTGTTCTCAAACTTTGTGGTTGCATAGGGAGAGCTCCCAAGAGGGCAGGAGGAGGCCATCTCAGCCATGAGCAGAGGAAAGCACCCTCTGCTGGTTGGAGCAGGCATGTCCTGCACCACTGGGCAGGGGAAGAAAGTAATGTGTCCTCCTGGTTACTCTGTACTCTCCCTCCCGTGGTCCTTAGGAGAAGAGGACATGCTACCTTCAAGCATTGTCTCCACCTCCAGTTTTCACTAGAAAAAAAAAAAAATGAATGAACGCTAAGAATTAAGCTGCAGTTTAGCAGGCTTAACTGTACATCTGTGGGAGGTTCTCTACCTGATGCCTGGCCATCCCAAGCAATGGGTGTGGGAAGAAAGGGGGTCTGCCCCTTGTTGTGTATGGAATTCAACAGCATCTTCGTCATCCTCCACCACTCGATGCTAGCTGTGTCCCCAGCAGCAACCTTTAAAAATGCCTTCTGAAAATCCCATAGGCCCCCTAGATGGCAAAATCATTGACCTAATTGCTAAGCCCCATACTCCAACCCAGAAAACGTCAGGAAGGCCAGTGTGTGAACCGGACACATTCTGTCCATTCAAAGTGATTCTGCAAAGATGAGCTGAGTGCCACCCACCCTTCCAGAAAATTGGGACATTCATTGAACAAAAGATATCCTTATATGTGAGGCACTTCCGTTCTAGCAAGGAGAGGAGGACTTGGCTAAGGCTCAGTCCCTGGGTGGGAGCATGCCGGTGTACCTGAGAACTGGAGGGGAGGAGCAAGTGTGTTAGCTAAGAGGTGAGGGCGATGGGGATGGGCTGTGATGACACATTCCACATCCTCAAACCCGATAGTGATATAACAGGTGTGCTCTAAAGTCTCCTGTGGGTACACCAGGAAGTCTGGAGCCCATGGAGACACAAAAAGTGCCAAGCACCCAATTCAAAGGCTACTGCATTCATCCAGCAAGAGATGCTGGTGGCTTGGACCGTCATGGTCAGTGTGGAGGTGGTGGAAAGTGATTGGATACCAGGCATGGCACATTGGAATGTGAAATCCAAAATGGCTTCCTGCCTGATTACGTGAGGACTGAGCAGCTGCCGTCACCTGCCAGAGAATGCTGCAGAATGGGTAGCTTGAGCTAGGCTCATGCCTGAAATCTCAACAAGTTTGAGGCCAGCCTGAGCTACACAGTGAGTTCCAGGTCAGCCTCAATTACAAGCGAGACTGCCAAAAACTAAAAACAAACAAACAAACAAAGAGTAGATTTTTTCGGCAAGGTCAAGAGGTCAAGGTCAAACACACTGCCTGTGGAGATCCAGTAGACAACAAAGCAGATATGGAAGATGGCAGGTGGGCAACACAGAAGACCACTGGGGCCTAGAAGAGAGGTCCAGGGAGGAAGATATGAAACAGCATAGAGTTTAAACGGGCTGGGATTGCCTATGGTGTGGTACAGATTGTGAAGGAACCCTGGGTCCCCAACCCAGGGCTAGAAGGAAAAAGAAGGTTAGAAGGTTATAGGTTAGAAGGAAAAAGAAGAGAAGCTAACAAAGAACAGGGAAGGTAGGAGGGGACTCAAGTGGCAAGGGAAGTCCTAGGAGTCAGGAAAAGAAGTGTTTCATCTCCACTAGAGGCTCTTGCTAGGTGAGAGCGATGCCCCCCTGAGAATGGTCATTTCTTAGGCATCCTCTGCCCTGATTTAAAGGAATCCATGGAAGATGGGCCAGCCCCAAGCTCCACTGCTCTTGCCCCCACACCATACCAGCACTCTCCAGAAATCAGATCTCAGGAAGAGGCCCCCGCAGGATGTGGAGGTCACAGTGCTAGCTGTCAGAGGAGAGATGGAGAGACGGGTCTGGAAGTGGGTCTTTTCAGCTCTGCTGCTTCACTCTGGACAGCCCTTTGATTTATAGATAGAGGCAACTCCAAGACCCTGAGAGTCTCATTAAAGCCCTGCTCAAGTCACAGCCCCCTTCCCCTCTCCCTCCGCCTCGACCCAGCCTCAGGGCATGCACCTTGCCACCCATTCCTGTTGAGGCCACCTTCCCAGCAGTCTCCCTGCAGCCCTGAACCACTGCATATACGAGGGAGAAATGTTAGCTCTACCCCAGCAGTCTAGAGCTTTCCATACACACTAAATCCACTCTAAGAAATGTCAAATTATTTCCATCATTAAATCCAAAATGCCATAAAACAAATTGCATCTCGGCTGTTTATCTGGAAATTTCTCAAGTACCCACTGCCAGCACTCCTGAATACTTTAGCATAAGGAACGGCCCAAGATGGATTGCTGTGTCCACTGGCTGGTTATGCAGCAGAGTTTGATGAAAATTTGATGTTTTATTGGCTTTTATTCCATTAAGTGAAAGAGAAGTCATTTTCCTCTGAGGTCAGGCTGATGTTTAGAGAATTCGTCTGAGGCACAGTGGCCAAGGCAGGTGTAACTGTTCTTCAGGCAGGAGGCTCTTCCTCCCAGGACTCCAGATTTTTTGTTACAAACATGCCAGCAAAATCCCAGCAACCTCCGTCTCCACAACCATGAGCCCCACCAGGAGCCACTGGGGCCCTGAAGTGACTCTAAGGAGATTGACTCAGCCACATTTTCATCCGTAACCTGTAAAACACAGTGGCAGCAGCTCACCTGCACATCCGTACAGCCTGTGATGGCACTGTCCCCACCCCACACCTGAAGCCCACAGACGCAGTCACCCAGTGATGATGGGTGTAGCTATCAGATTCCAACGTCCAGTCCCTCTTCTACATGGCAGCCAGGGGACTCTATCTCAGGCTACATGCTGCAGACATCTAAAAACAAAAAGCAGGATGTTAGGTGAGAGGAACGAGATGTCTAAGATGGAGAAATGACTTTCCCAAAGGTGAGATGAGGATGAAAATTCCACTGCTGGGCTTTGTTTATTTGTTCTGTATTTATTTTTAATTCTTCTCGTAGTACTTCAGAATTGAAACTTGGGAGAGGGACAGAGATGGCGAGAGACAAATAGAAAGAGAGAAGCCTCCCTGACTTTCCACTCCCGAGTCCAATTCTTATCATCCACAGGGGACCTGGCCATGACCTGGCTGTTCCTTTAATCCCTGTAGTTACCCCCAATTCATCTCACCACCCAGGGTCCTGTCATCCCTTCCTGAGCAGCCATGGGACCCTAACTGGTCCCTCTGCACTAAGCTGTACTTTTCTAAGCAAGAAACCCTTAAGCCTTTCCCCACACACCCCACTTACCCCCTTTCCTGTGGGTCATGCTACTCTTTCCCCTTGGAATGGCCTGAATTTTCCTTCTTTGTACTGAAACCCTCCCTATACTCTGCAGCCCACCCTGAAGCCACCTCCTGCAGGCAGTCTCACCTGGCTGCAATCCATCCCCAGATTCCCATAACGTTTGTACCCAAGTTGGACCTGCAGCCCTTTCCTAGCCCTGCTCAAAGTGACCATTGTATGTGTGTATGTATTTTTGTTCCCCTTGCTCAACCATAGACCATCCAAGGGGTGATCAGATACAGCTGTAAGCAGTCAAGGAGCCTAACTTGGCACAAACCTAATGAGGTGGTCTTTGTTTGTGCAGGCAAACCAACTAATCCAGAAGGTCTGTGTCGGCGAGAACAACGTGATCGAAGAAGAGATTCGTGTGAACAGAAGCGTGCACGAGTGGGCAGGAGGCGGAGGAGGCGGGGGTGGAGCCACCTACGTGTTTAAGGTGAGGTCTTCTCCGAAAGATGAAGCAGTGCCTTGGACCCCTTGTGATATTACAGCCCCAGAATGAAGCTAGACAGAAACGCCTGGGATGTTCTACCTCAGTGAGAAACCACGGCCCGGAGGGTGTTCGGGTTTGTCTAAAAAAGGGTACCACACTTTGCCTTTTCCTTTCAGCATCAAGGCCCCTTGTTCACCCAGGCCAGGCAGACTTTTCCAACATTGTCAAAGCCTGGCTATAGATTGAAGGCAGGCTTCTCACTGGGTGCCCCCCCCCACTTCTGGAGACAGAGATGCTAGGAGTATATTCTTGAACTTGTGGGGATCCAGGGAAGGGGGTGAAGGAACGATCTTTCAGGATCCATCCCAGGTCATTTGTAATCTATGAAGAGTTGGGTACCCTAGAGGGCTCGCATCACTGGTTTTGCACTGGAGAGAGAAACTGGTCGGAGGGGGTTACCATAACACGAATTTGGGGCCCTCAAATCTCCACAGATGGAGAAGTCAGCCCGATGCCCTGCAAATAGTAGAGTTAAGCATTTAAGCCGGGGCATAAGGTCTCCCTAATGGATGCCTAGCCCAGTTTCTCCATCTCTGAATGTCTCCCCTGGGCAGATGAAAGATGGAGTGCCTGTGCCCCTGATCATTGCAGCTGGTGGCGGTGGCAGGGCCTACGGGGCCAAGACAGACACGTTCCACCCAGAGAGACTGGAGAATAACTCCTCAGTTCTAGGGCTGAACGGAAATTCCGGAGCCGCAGGTAAAGCCCCGCCCTCCCACACACACAAAGCCCTGGGGACCCTGAAAGCACTGGGCCCTGAGTGCTGGAGGCTGTTCCTATGGAAGGCAATGGGGGGGGGGGCAACCTGTTGCATCTATAAAGCTATCTTGCTGGCTTGAGGCTTGCTAATCTTGTGGAGGCCCGGGACGCCAGCTCGGCAGTTTCTAGAGCTGACAAAGCCTGTACACCTTGCTGAGGAGCCTCAACTCAGATTCGTTTGCCGTTGTTGGGAACCGGAGTGTGTTACCCATCCAAGCTGCATTTTGTGAGCCTGGATCCCTATGATTAGCATTTGGTCACCTCTACCAGAGGTCCCTACCTCTATGCCTCTCTACTGCACTGCCCTCTCTGGGCTCCAGGGGACCTCAAACAGGAGTTCTTCCAGAAGATTCCCCCTGGCAGATTAACCCTTATAGTCCCCAGGGATGCACTCATGTGACTCTGTTCCTACTGCCTGGGTTCCCACTGAGGCCATCCCGTGGAGTCACCTGAGTAGGTATCTCTTGGCATGTCATATGGAGCAATAAGGGGGAGTGGGCACTAGCCTCTCAAGGACCAGCAGGAGACAGTCATTGTAATCAAGTGCTAGTGGCGATGCACAGGCTCCATTCTGTCTGTTAGTTCTGGGAGCTCAAAGCAGCCCCTAGGGTTCCTGAAACACAGCTCAGGTGGCTCCCACTGTCATCAGGCATCTTGCTGAGCTTCTCCTCAGCTCTGAAGCAGGCTGAGGCAGGCATGAGGCAGCTAGCAGACAAGGGGTCTACCTGTTATACTTAACTGGCCCCACGCTTAGCACTTTGAGGGATGTTTCAAGCACTCGGACAGAGGTTCTAACATCGGCCCTCAACACTGTGATTTTGAGTCTTATTATCTCCAAGTTACAGGTGGGGAAACTGAGGCTCAAAATGAGGAGGGCAGCGGCCTGGATGTCAGAGCCAGCAAACAGTGAAACCCTTGGGATTAGCTAGAGCCTGATCCTTCAAGAAACTAGTACAGTGACCTTTGCAGGCAGCTAGCGGTTGGCTGCTCTCTTTGCAGCCGCCAACTGCTGGCCTCAGTAGGCCACCAGTCTCGTTAGAATGGAAACAGTGATGTGAATGTACACCCTCAGGAGGAGGCAGCCATACAGTAAGAAGTTCCACCATCATTCTGCCTGTCCCCGAAGTCCCTGCTGGAGTCCACTGCCTACTCCTGGGCTAGAGAGGCCTGCCAGGAAACAGGGCACCAAAGCACAACAACTTTATAGGCCCATGATGTCGCTTAAGAGGTGTAGCTAGTGCCAATGTTTCCACCGTGGACAGGGCCCTGGAGGAGAGCAAGTGGGAGCATGCTTCTCAAAGCCCACCCCAGCCTCCTTCCAACTTCTCCAGCTCCTCAAAGAGGCCGGTCTCGTTTCTCCCACAGGTGGTGGAGGCGGCTGGAATGATAACACTTCCTTGCTCTGGGCCGGAAAGTCTTTGCTGGAGGGTGCCGCTGGAGGACATTCCTGCCCCCAGGCCATGAAGAAGTGGGGGTGGGAGACAAGAGGGGGTTTCGGAGGGGGTGGAGGGGGGTGCTCCTCAGGTGGAGGAGGCGGAGGATATATAGGTAAAGATGATTCGTGTTCTAGGTGTCACTCTTTCCCCTCTTAGTCCTAGGCTCCTCCCTCCCTGTCACCTTCCTGCCCTGCCCCAGTGTGGACTGTGACGTCACTGCACGCTTCCCCTCCCCTCTGCCTGGCTTGGGCCCGCCAGAGGTAGGGTGTTGGCTTTTGAGCCAGCATCCTGCTTCTAGGCTTGTGCAGCAACACCACCATCAAGATCCTATGTGATCCTTGATCCCTCCCCATCCACCATCCCGCCCCCAACCCCTGTGCACCCGCCCCCCTTCAAAGCTGAACATAAAAAGCCTTTGGCTTCCCAGATGGTTCTGTAAGCCACCACAACAACCTGGGAAGCCCTGAAGACCAGACTCCTCTAGCCCCTACAGCTCCTTTTGAGGGACTGGCTAAGCCAGCCTGGACTGGTCTACAGAGTCATGGGCTCCTCCCTTTCTGTCCAGCCCACTAGCTGCTTGAGAGCAGCACTGTCCATGCGGGTGGGAACTACTCCCAGAAGCCACCGCAGGCAGCTCCAAGCCAGTCCTGCAGCAAGCAGCCTGCTGTTGACCCCATTGCCCTGGGAAGAGCTTGCCCCTAAGATACTGCAGATGCTACCCCCACCCTCCCCCAGATTAGGACACACTGCATGCCAGCACTGTGACGTTCGTGTCTGTGTTTTGCTTTGTTGCTCTATGGAAATGCTTGTGCTAACCACACAAGCTTCCTTTCCAAGCTTTGGGTGGATGGGAGGACCCGAGGGTGGGAGGGGGAACCCTAAGATCACTCAGTCCCAAGTGAAAGGAGGGACGGGAGCCTGAAGGCACAGCAGCACATCTCCCCCAGGGCCCATCTTGACTGCTAAGCCACCCGAGGGCAACTCCTTTAAACCACAAGGATAAGCCCAACCTCAAGAGACTAAAACCTTCTAGATTCTTGCTCACCTGGGCTACTTAGTAGTGGGGCCACAGCAGTGCCGGAGAGATTCCCTGGATGATCTGACCCCAACCTGGAAGGGAAATTGACCCAGACAACCAGCATCTGCAGAGCTAAACCAACTTCCAGTCTCTGTGCCTGCGAACCTCCCTTCCCTCCCCTCGTCCCTGCCCCGCAAGCCCCCGGTGACCCATAGCTTTGGCCAGAACTGCGTGCTTGTTGATGTGCATATGTGCTGAGACTTGGGCACCCACCTTTTGGGGTTCAACTCTTCTCTGGTTTGCCACAGGCGGCAACGCAGCATCAAACAATGACCCCGAAATGGATGGGGAAGATGGGGTTTCCTTCATCAGTCCATTGGGTATCCTGTACACCCCGGCCTTAAAAGGTACCCCCTCTACCAGGTGATGATACAAACTTAAGCCACTTCTTCCACCAAGCCAAAACCTGGATGTTATTGACATGGGATCAGGATACCGAGGCATGGCCATGGGCTTCTTGCTGATCCAAGCTCATCTATGGCTCATCTCATCATATTTTATGGAAGCCAGGGTATATGGTTGAATTTAGGCAGAGAGGCAAAATAGGGACCGCCAGGCAGGCAGGTCCTAGAAAATGACACAAGAGTAGCTAGACCGCTTGTACCAGAGCCAGGACCCTGAATACAAGTCTCTCACTCATACAGAAACAAACACACATCCTCAGTCCCAGATCTACTCGCCAGGGTCCCAAAGATGCTTCCTCAAACAGAGATGTGCTTACAGTGGCAAAGGCACATGGGACAGGGACCCCAAGAACCCACAGCAAGCAGCTAGAGCTAAAGTTCAAAGTTTGGGCCTGAGGGGACAGGGTGATGGGTCTTCATGATTGGCCTGAGACTGATCCTCGCTCCTTGTCACCAGTGATGGAGGGCCATGGGGAAGTGAACATCAAGCATTATCTAAACTGCAGTCACTGTGAGGTAGACGAATGCCACATGGACCCCGAGAGCCACAAAGTCATCTGCTTCTGTGACCATGGGACAGTGCTGGCTGAAGACGGTGTCTCCTGCGTTGGTAAGGAGCAGCGATGGGGGGAGGGAAGAGGGCCAAAGCTTGAGCCAACTGAACAAGCCCCTCTGTTTCCTAAGTGTCTTTTCCCTCTCTTGCTTATGTTCTGGCAACTGATCAAAGAGACCTTGTGCCAAAGGTAGGTCATCACACCTGAAGGGGACTCAGAAACACCCATGCCCTTCCCTCAGCCAGGAAGTAAAAGCTGTGGTATCTCTACCAAGGGGCCCGACATACCAGCTCCATCCACAGGGACCTTAGCACTCCTAAGATACCCCGGTGTCAAAGAGGTTCAGAGCCAGGCCCTGTGCCTTTGAACTTCTTGTATATGGGTCCTGAATGGACACAGCCCTTAGCAGACACATTCAATAAGGATGCTCCATTTCCTGAGTCTTCTCCAGATTCAATAGAGTGCTAAGCCTACTTCCCACACTAACCTACTCCCCACCTTTTCCTCTTCTGCACATAGTCCAAGTCTCCTTTGAGACAGAGTGTCCAAGCCAGGCCTAGGAGTACAGGACTATAATCCCAATGGAGATAGAAGAATGGAAATTTCAGGGCCTGTCTGGGCTACAGAGGGAGGTCAAGGCTAGTCTGAGTAACTTAATGAAATTCTGTCTCAAAGTAGAAAATACACAAAGGTCTGGGAATGTAGCTCAGTGGTAGAGTGTTTGCCTAGTATACACTAGGCCCTGAGTCCAATTCAATGGAAGATGGTGGGTGGAGGAAAGAAAGAGGAAAGGAAAGAAATGGAAAGAGAAAAATGAATAGGAAAGAAACAAAGAATGGAGAGGAGAGGTAAAGGAATAGGGAAGGGAAAAGGGGGAAAGGAAAGGACGAGAACCGAGAAAAAAAAGGAAAGAGGATGGGGGAGGGGAGGGGAGAGGAGGAGAGGGAAGAAGAAGGTGAGGAGAAGAGAGGGAAGGAAAGGAGAGAGGAGGAGAGGAGAAGGAAGAGAGGAGAGGAGAAGAGGGGAGGGGAGGAGAAGGAAAGTGAGGAGAAAAAGAGGAGGAGAGGAAGGGGAGGAAAAGAGGAGGGGAGGAGAGAGGAGAAGGAAGGAATGGGGAGGAGAAGGGAAGGGAGAAGAGGAAAAGATAGGGGATGGGAAAGGATAAGAGAAGAAGAGAGAGGAGGGGAGGGGAGGGGAGAGGATAGACAAGGAAGTAAGGAGAGGGGAGGGGAAGAAAGAAAAGGGGAGAGAAGAAGAAGAAAGAGGGAAGGGGGAATGAAGGGGAGGGGAAAGGGAAAGAAAAAGAAGAAGGGGAGGAGAGGGAAGGGAAGAGGCAGTTTCATGAGCCAGAGCATATCATTTGGCCAGGATGGGGCTCACAGGACCTTCCCTTGTTTTGGGGCTCTAAGAAGTAATTCCACCCCTGAGAATGTCATCAAGGGACTTTACTGCTGTGTGGAGTCCCCTAAGGTCCCAGTCTCTTCCATATCCACTTCTGTTTCTCCCTCTGTCCTCCTCCCATCCTTGTGCAGCTGATGTTGGGGACCAACACCCAGGATTGATATTCATCCCTGTTGAATTTTCCCTCTACCCCAAAGCTACTGCTGGGAGCCTGTGAAACCAGGATGAGCCTGCTTAGGGCCCATGGTTCCCTGAAAAGGGAGGTGTGACAAGATCTCCAGAGACGGGAAACAGCAGGTGGCTTTTCCAGCTGGGGAGGGTATTTCTGACTTGGGACCTGCTCAGAGGAGAATCAGCATGGTGGTCAGTGCCCCATCGGGACCTGTCTTCCAGTGTCGCCCACCCCGGAACCCCACCTGCCACTCTCACTGATCCTCTCTGTCGTGACTTCTGCCCTGGTGGCTGCCCTCGTTCTGGCATTCTCCGGCATCATGATTGGTGAGTGTGCCACAGGGCAACAGATATTCCAAAGGGGTCTCAGAATCTTTCTCTTCCCCCAAAAGCATAGGGTCTCAGGGTATAAAATGAACACCAAGGCATCACCCTGCCCTAATGGGTCCCAGAGCTGGGTGGACCACTAGGCCAAGTGAGGGCAGAGCCATCAACCCTCTGCCTACCAAAAAATCTGCAGTTTCAAAGAGGAGTCTCTGATGCCGATCGTTGACCCTGTGTGTCCTGGCTGCTCCCAGGGATGGGAACCCTCCAGTGGCCAGCATGATGGTTTCCTGCACCCCAACCTTCACTGTCAGCGATTCTGTGCTTGAGAAAACCCTGCTCATGGCTGGGGCTACTCCCTGTGTACCAGCTCAAACTGTACTAGCCAGGCTCTCCCACTCAACCAGAGAATGGAAAGCTGGTTTCTGAGCCCCTTCAACCCAACCATGGTGAGCTTATCTCACGCCATAGATGCTCAGTATGAACCTGGCTCTAAGACACCCTGAGAGATGGGCAGCAACAGGAAGCCAGGCAGAGGAAATATGCCAGAAGCATGCAGGGAGACTGATTTCCAGGAGACCTGAGATGCCTCTGATGGCCATCTTGGGTCCCAACATGCCCCGCTAGAACCTCCCTAAAACATCCTTCCACTGTGTGACCTCCAGGATGGCACTAACTAATCTATCCCTATCATCCCTTCATGTTTAATGGATGGCAACCACCTCCCTAATAAAATCCTGGCACGCCCGCCTGGGTGACAGTCTAGAACTACCTGAAAAGAGCATCTCAATAATGGAGTGCCTGAGTTAGAGTGACCTGTGGAGACGTGTCTGTGAGGGATTTTCTTATTGGGCTAACTAACATGAAACGACCCACCTTAAGTACGGGCAGCCTCATTCTCACCTGGGTTTGGTTACTGGACTGCACTTTAAAAGGGAGAAAGGCGAGTGGAGTTAAGTCACGCACGCATTCCTTCTCTTCTCTTCACTGTGGATGTGACCAAACCACTTCAGGTTCCTGCCGTCTTGGCTTCCCCACAGTGATGGACTGTAGCCTGGAACTGCGAGCCAAAATATAGACGTTCTCCCCTAAATTGCTCTTGTCAGGCTACTTTAGCACAGCAACAGGAACAGAACCATCCCTGTATGAAACACTAAGAGATTGCTCTTAGGAAGGGGAACAGGGGCTGTCCCTGGCATGAACTCGCTTGCCTGCTCTTTGGTCACCTCCGCCTGGCAAGGTGGTCTTACGAGGCCACAGAGAAAGAGGATCCAGACAGTCCTGATGAGACCTGATAGGATAGGGTCAGATATTAGGGGAGGAGGACCTCCCCTATCAGTGGACTATGGGAGGGGCATAGGAGGAAGAAGAGGGAAGGAGGGTGAGACCAGGAGGAGATGAGGAAGGGAGCTACAGCCACAATACAAAGTGAATAAATTGCAATTAATAATAATAACAATAATAACAATCTCTTTAGGTCAGGTGATTATTTTTTTAAGCTTCACACTTGATGAAGGAATGTTCTGTGTGCACAATCACTTTGTCAGTACTGCTAATGGTGACAGGAAAGTTTAAAGTTCAAGGTCTGGAGGAGGTGGCCACTGCTGGGCTTCAGCTAAAGGCCACCTGGCCCAGGCCACCTCAAAGCAGACACCCATCTGTCCGCAGTGTACCGCCGGAAGCACCAGGAGTTGCAGGCTATGCAGATGGAGCTGCAGAGCCCTGAGTACAAGCTGAGCAAGTTACGGACCTCGACCATCATGACCGACTACAACCCCAACTACTGCTTTGCTGGAAAGACTTCATCCATCAGTGACCTGAAGGAGGTGCCACGGAAGAACATCACCCTCATTCGGTGAGCTTCCTGCCAACCGTCCCAGAGCAGAAGGGTCTCTCTGTACCGTGGACTCATGTAGCCACGAGGAGCCATCCTTGGGCATACACCCAGCCTCTCAGGGAGACAAAGTTCAGTGTTCAGAGGGTCATAGGAATGTTTGTTTATTTCAGCATCCCGTGTGTTTATGCAGTTTATGCAATGAGAAGGGTAAACTGATGAAAAGAACAGAAGTCCTCAAAACCCATCATTCACCGTTTCTAGAAAAATTTTGGCCCCACAGCCTGTACTCTGAGCTATCAAAACACCCATCATTTCCTCTATCATCCACTATCACACTCTACAGCAAGGATCTGCCAATCATCTGTCCCTATCCCTAGAAGGATCACCCTCTTCCAGACACGAGCCATCCCTTACCTCAGTCCCTAGCAGATGCCAGAGATTCACTAAGTTTTCATTGAGTGGATATACATTTGACCATCTCCATGAATCTCTGGCTAGAGCTGTCTTTGATGTATTCTCTGGGTGCTTGTAATACAATACCCACAGGCTAGGTGAGTTACGAAGAAAAGAGGTTTGCTTGGTCTCAGAGTTAGGATGCAAGGTCTATGACTATCAGGTGATGACCTTTGCTGGCAAAGACAGAGCTGGGCACATGAAGCCACCAGGATCTGCCCATGGGAGGCTCTGCCCTAATGACCTGTCTCCTTTGAATCACCTCCCATCACAACACTAATTTTCCACACTCTTTTCAGCATGTGAACCTCCAACCTTAGCAGACCTGTTTGGCTCACAGAGGAAACTCTAGCTTCTCCAACATTGTCCCTGGCTATACAAACACACATGGGCAGACCCCATGCCCAGCATTGTGGGCAACACAAAATGAACTCAGTGGTGTTCTTTGAGGTGTTTTTGAATCAGGACATTTTGTCAAGGCTTTTGTTGCTATTGTCATTATCATGCAGGTCTTTTGCTTGTCAATCATGGTTTCCAGTTTTGTATTTTTATGGGACTTCTGTGGGGGGATATGTATTTCTCTGAGACTACATATTTTTTTGTGTGCTTTTTCTTTGGCTTTCTTTTCCGTCTGTTTCTTTTGTCCTATTCTGCCATATTTATTTGCTTTTTCTTATTATTTTTTTTAGATTCCTGTTTGTTTGTTTGTTAATAACAGAGGAGAAATAAAGGGTGTGGATTTGAGTGGGTGGGGAGGTGGGGATGATCTGGGAGAAGCTGGGGGAAGGGAACCCTAATCAAAATGTTGTATGAAAATATACCCATGCCAAGTTTAAAAATCAAAAGAAGATAATAAAAAAAGGAAAGAAAAGAAGGGGAGGCCCCGGGTGACGCGGCGAAGCCAAGCTGAAGGTGAGGCTCCCCAGTGCTCATCCTTGCCTCTTACGTGCGCAGTGAACGCAACACTGATCTCCAGGACCCCAGCAGCCTTCAGCTCACTTAACTGTGACTATCTTGTCTTCTTGGTACAGGGGCCTAGGCCATGGCGCATTTGGGGAGGTGTATGAAGGCCAGGTGTCTGGAATGCCCAATGACCCAAGCCCTCTACAAGTGGCTGTAAAGGTGAGGGGTGGCTCCACCTTTCACCCAGCCTCAGCCTGAGGTCCCTATACGCTACAACCCACACGGCTCATAGCCATCTCCTCCTCCCGCCCTCCCTTCCAGACGCTGCCGGAAGTATGTTCAGAACAAGATGAGTTGGATTTCCTCATGGAAGCTCTGATCATCAGGTAAAGGCACAGAGACCCCAGCCTTTCTCCTCCAACCCCCTTGAGGCATTTAAAGATCTTTCTAACTGACAGGTGTCTCAGGGTGGAGGGCTGGGGGGGGTGGATGTGTTGGTGCAGAATGCACCTCCACCTCCACCCAACAAGCAGAAGGTTCCCTGAACAATCCCCAGTGATTTTCTCAGAGGGTATCTAAGTGACATAATCACCAACAGCATCCTGCCTGCAACCAGCATCCTGCTGCCAAACATTGGTTCCTGTTTCTCACTTAATAAAGCATGCTCAGCCAGGTGTGGTGGCGCATGCCTAGAATCCCAGCACTCAGGGAGGCAAGTAGATCTCTGTGAGTTCAAGGCCAGCCTGGTTTACAAAGTGAGCTTAGAACAGCCAAGGCTACAGAGGGAAACCCTGTCTTGGAAAGAAAGGAAAGCAATCAAAATAAGATAATAAATAAGATAAGGAAGGAAGGAAGGAAGGAAGGAAGGAAGGAAGGAAGGAAGGAAGGGAAAGAGAAAGAAAGAGAGAGAAAGAAAGAAAGAAAGAAAGAAAGAAAGAAAGAAAGAAAGAAAGAAAGAAAGAAAGAAAGAGAGAGAGAAAGAGAGAGAGGGAGGGAGGGAGGGAGGGAGGGAGGGAGGGAGGGAGGAAGGAAGGAAGGAAGGAAGGAAGGAAGGAAGGAAGGAAGGAAGGAAGGAAAATAATGCCCACCTCTGACATTAGATGGCATGCCCCACCCCATCAAGTGACTCTTCCAGAACAGAACTGAGGTCCTTTGTCCATTCCAGCTCATAGGTTTGGTATAAAGGAAGGAAATCCATAATAGTGGCTTAGCAGACCACCATATCCAACATTTACAATGACAGGCTGGCTGCATCCTGAAACTGGCCAGTCAGGCCTAGTTTGAAACTGGGACCTTCCTGAGGGCAGCTACTCTTGACATCGGGTCTCCTGAGGGAGGAGGCAGACAGTTGCCCTTGAGACCTGAAGGAGGCTCATAGCTGCCTCGGGCACTTTGATTCCTCCAGACATCCTGGCTTGGGGAGGTGACCTGAGGTGGTCCAAGTTGAAGTAGCAAGAGAATGCAGCCAGAGCTGTGTAAGTGATACATTTATGGGCTCTGGGACGAGAAGAAGATACACAGTTAGGCTAGCACTGTGCTTTAAAAACAGTAGTTATTTTCTGGTTACATATGTAATGTGAGAGTATTAAATAAAACCTTAAAAATGTAAGATTACATAGAAGGAGAGCTTAATTATGTAATATTCCTACTAGGTCATAATAAACAGTTATATTTCAGCATATGATTACCAGTCTCTCAATTCACAGTGTGTATGTGTGTATACGTGTGACTGTGTACATGTGTGCATTTGTGTGTGTGTGTGACCATGTGGACTTTCCTAGCAGCATATCCTAAATGTTCTGCATATGCTAAAATGACAAGATAAGGCAAATCTCAGGAACTCATGTCCCAATCAGTTCCTGCCTAGCTGGAGTTCACAGGAGATTAGAGAGACCAGTGGGGTCACCTCTCCTTCTGCCTCTCTTTTACAGAGACTGTCTGTCACCCAGCAGATCACATGCTGTCCCTTTCAGAAGCCAGTCCTTAAGCTTCTGCCTGAGACCTTCCTTACACACACACACACACACACACACAAGTACAAATAAATGCACACACACATACCAATATACACACTTACTCTCTTGCACACATAACCACATGTGCACACATACAAACACACACACATGCATACTCACACACATGCGCTTTGTCACCTCGAAGTCCTCCCATCCAAGTAGAATTCTTTCCTGCTAATTCAGGCATGCCCAACCTGTGCCGCTCCCCAGGGAGTTTCACCTCACGCTCAGCCAGAGACCCCTTGCCAGGATGCAGCTTCACAGCATGCTTGCTGGAACCATGACCCTTGCGTCCTACTCCTCTTAATAGTCACAGACCCAGCTCAGTTAACTGTGGCTATGCCCTCTGCCCCGCAGCAAATTCAACCACCAGAACATTGTTCGCTGTATTGGAGTGAGTCTGCAAGCCCTGCCCCGCTTCATCCTGCTGGAGCTCATGGCCGGTGGAGACCTCAAGTCCTTCCTCAGGGAGACGCGCCCACGCCCGGTGAGTGAGAACCAGTCTTCCCTCCAGGGTTCACGTCGGTAAAGGAGCAGGGGTGAGGGGATCGGGAATGGGTTGCCTGGCAAGTAGTGTGCTTGGTGGGATCCTAGGGTGGGTGAGAGGCATGGGCGGGATTGGGTGAGCAGAAGATGGATGGTGGAGGCACACCAGCCCTGAGGAGCCCGCACAAGGACTGCACAGTTGATTCAATAGCCTAAGTTCAGTGACAGCTTGGGAGCAGCAAACTCGAGGCAAACTCAGAGAGAGATTTGCATGTCAGCCATGCCACCAGCCGGCTCTCCATCCACTGATTCTGAACCCACTGAATATACTTACACCCAGCGCCCTGACTTTTAGTGTTCTGTAAAATAATAATAATAATAATAATAATAATAATAATAATAGCAGCAACAACAACATACTGGAATAGTTATGAGGGTAGCCTATGTGCCTGTGGTATCATGGATAAGGGACAATACTTGTTAAGAACCCTAAGGTGGGCCCAGGAAGCCCAGCCTCCAGGCCCTGCATGGCCACCAGGCACCATATGACACAGGGCAGCCCACCTTCTTTGGCCTTAGCATCTGTGCAAGTAAAAACTGAGTGTTGGGCTGGAGTATACTAGGATGACTTGAAATGACCAAACTCCACACCTCCAGCCACCCAGAGGTTAGCACAACCAGCCTCCCCCCAACCTTCAGGAGGCCCCAGTCACCAGGAACTGGAGCAGAGCAGGTCTGGGGAAGGACCTTAGCTCTCTCAAGGAATCACCACAAAGAAGACAAGCTCAAAGAGAGCAGCAGCCACCTACCCTGCCAGAGGACATAAATAAGTCTGACAGCCTAATGACTGCAAGTCAAGACTGACCTCACAGTTCACAGGGACTAAAAAGAGGCGGCCAGAACCCTGGGATATCTGTTCTACTCTCTGGCTCCTGTCAGGCTCAGTTTAAAACATCTCCACTTGGGCTGGGATGTAGCTCACCTGATTAAGGGCTTCCCTAGCATTCACAATACCCACGTTGAATAGACCAGGTGTGGTGGAACACATCTGGGAAATGGAAGAAGGAGAGTCGGGAGTTCAAGGCCATCCCTGCTACCTAGTGAGTCTGAAGCCAGCCTGGAATAAATGAGCTCCTATTTCAAAGAGAAGTGAATAAGTGAAAATAAAATATCCCTCTTTAGGATGCTCCAGTTTTTCTACAAGCACCTGGATGACATATCTGGACATCTAAGAAGTCCCACCCTACTCCCGTTAAAAGAGGACAAGAGGGTGCTAGAAGACAGAGGGGAATAGACTCACCAGTCTCATGAGCATTAACGGTCCTCCCTGCTTTCACACATAACAACACCGCCCCGTGAAGTGCAGATCTCACACCATTTTACAGATACGAAACTGATTTTGAAAGATGATTGACATGCCGGGGCCACAGGAAGTAGAGAGCTAGGGCTAGAACTTGGGACTTGGAAGTCTTGGCTCAGTTCCAGCTTCCCATACCATTTGCGCAAATGGTCCTTTTGAAAGCCTGGAAGCCATGGTGGGCATGGATACTGCCACACTGCCCATGTCTGCCAGGATCTGGGCTTTAGATTCTCTCACTTGTCACTGCCACCCAGCAAGGTCCCTGTCCTCTCTCTGCCCCGAGAGTCTCAGTGGAGCTGCTGGCAGAGGTCCTGGAGACAGGCACGTGACATCGAAAGGCATGGCTCCGGTCGTCCATGGAATTCTTACGGCAGAGGGGAGAGACCTCCTGTGAGGGGTGTCCGGAACCCATCACTTGGAAAGCCCAAGGACATTGGGGCAGGAGGGAGAGACATGAGAAATGGGGGTTCGTTGCCTCCTAAAATCTCCTTTGAGAATGCAGCACGGCAGGCAGGAAAAGCAGTTCCCTGGTGTCTCCACTGCCCCTTAAGTGCCACCCTGGAGAAGGTCAGAGTCAGGAGCTGCTGCCCATTCTGATCTCAACAGCAGGTACTATCTGAGGGGTGCTCTTGAGAGAACCCCCCTTTTCAGAATTACAGCCCCATCCATCAAACCTACTCTATCACACTCGGCTCCACTTTTTTCCTTTGGGTGGCTCTTCTTGCTAACTACACACCCAAGTGTCCATGAAACCACGCCCAGGTAGCAGTCACGTCGCCTGCTCTCTGGCCCACCTCTGTGCAGAGGAGGTGGCCCAGGGGAGCAGCTTTACACGGCAGAGCTCTTTCCTCCAGGGCCGCCCATTGCTGGTGTGTTTGGGCAAGTCCTGCAGAGTGGGAGGATTTGTTGGGTTTCCCCCATGTACTCAGCGTCACAAAATGCACCTTAATAGTGCTTGATTGACTGTGAGAAAGGAATGTGACCTTTAGTGTACAGGGTAATAGCAGTAAATCTCCACAGAATCTGCCGAGAGATAGCCCAGGGACTTGGGGCGGAAAAGCAAGAGCACTACGGAGTGGATAGTTATAGCTGGGCCTCTAAGCCTGGGGTTTACTGAATCCAGGCCTGAACCCTCTAGATCAGTGGTTCTCAGCCTCCCTAATGCTAGGACCCTGTAATACAGCTCCTCACGTTGTAATGACCCCCACCCATAAAATTATTTCACTGCTACTCCATAACTGTAATTTTGCTACTGGTGTGACTCGCAATGTAAAGATCTGATATGCAGGACCTCTGATATGTGAGGCCTGTGTGGTCATTGGGCCCACGAGTCCAAAACAGATGTCCTAAATTCGTTTGTTTCATTGATGATCTCTGTATTCAGAATCCAGGTCTGGGGTACTTCAAAGTTTATTTGGGGACATTAGTAAAATAAACACAAAACAAAAACACAGCGGCCTAAGTATGACACCGGAGAGTGACACGTGACTAAACAATTTAGGCATTTAGATCGAGATGGGAGGTCACCGTCATGACACGGTCCAAGCGGCCAAGAGGAGTGTGTTCACAAGTGATGCACTTACATGGAAGAAGCTTCATAGAGAACAGCCTCAATGAATTGCCCAGTATTTTCCAAAAGGTTTTCTTTTTAAAATCACGTTAGTCCAAGACCTTAAAAAATTAATGTTTAAAAACATTTTTAAAGATGTGTTCATTTGCTTTTGTGTGCATGGATGCTTTGCCTCCATGTGTGTGCAGCGCCTGGAGAAGAGGGTATCAGGTGCAATGGAAGTGGCGTTACATACGATTATTAGCTGCCATGTAGGTGCTGAGACTCGAACCCAGGTCTTCTAAAACAGCAGCCAGTGCTCTTAGCCACTGGGCCGCCTCTCCAGCCCCACGTTCGAAAACGTTTTAAGGGCCAGAGAAATGGCTCAGTAGTTAAAACACTTGTAGTTAAAGTGCCCGCCACAAAAGGACAGGAGTTTGTGCCCCTACTTCATCTCACTTAAATGCCATGTAGGCATGGCAACCTGCCTGCCATTTCAGCCACAGAAGGCTGAGACAGGGAACTTCCAGAGCAAGTGGCTAACAAGACATGCTTTACTGACCAGCTCAGTGTGGAGACCCAGAACAAAATGATTAAGATGAAAGCAAGTGATTCCTGACTTCAACCTGGGGCCTCCAATGCACACACATGCACAGCCAGCAGCACACACTTACACACGTGAACTTACAGCACACACATACACTCACGGGAAAATACAACAAATAAATAAACAAACCATTTAAAGACATTACAATAGAAGAGTTCAAAAAACGTCACTCTTTATTAGCTTTCTCCCAGGCCCGCTTTTCAGCTTGTAGCATGAAGTCTTGTGTCAAAGAATATGTAGAATTCATTCAAGAGTAGGGATGAATGCCCTGCCGGATTCCTGTGGCCTAAATATCCCCAGGTCTGGCTGTACTTTAGACTCACCTTAGGAGCTTTTAAATATACAAAACCATGCCTTTTTAAAAAGTTGGATTTCTTGACCATGGTTAGGGCAAAGCAGATGGTTTTTAAAGGAGTGAGTCCCTTTAGAGCAGCATGACTGGGTTCAACCTCCTCACCAACCAAAGCCAATTTCCCATCTTCCTCTCTTCCAAGTAAGCCTCCTCAGCAGTCCTTCTTGTCTTCCCACAGAACCAGCCCACCTCCCTGGCCATGTTGGATCTTCTGCACGTGGCTCGGGACATTGCCTGCGGCTGTCAGTACCTGGAGGAAAATCACTTCATCCATCGGTGAGTCAGTGGCCTTCCTCTCCTCATAGCCTCCTTGTGAATGCCTCCCTGTCTCTCCCAAGAGCAGATTCCCCCCCCCCCCTTTTAGAACAGGTTAGGCCTCTCTCCAGAACAGTTTGGGTGAGTCATCTTTGACTTTGAGAGGGAACCTGTTTGAAATGAAAGGAAACATCTGGAAATTTTCTATCTCCATCAGAGCTTTTCTTCTGGGGCCCTGTGGTAGTTTGTATGTACCATTATACCAATTCCTCGTGTATTTGATGGTATTAAATTTATTTCCTTATCATTAAAGTCACCTTTTTAAGCAATAGTCTCATATACTCCCATGTAAAGACCTTTTGGGAGATGTAAACATTTTCCCCATTTACTTCATTATATTTCTCTTCAGGATTAATGGCTAATTGTCTTCCTTTGTTTGGATGCCATTTTATGCTTTTGGGGTTGTGTTCAGACATTTTGTGAACCACTGCTCCTCAGAAATTCAACTTCAGCCTTAGGAACTGGCTAACAGCCTCCAATTCTCACCTCAGAAAAATCTTAAGCCACTATCCCCAAGTCATACTTTTTAAAAATACTTAAATGTAAACTTTTATTTTCTTTCTTTTAGGTTTTTTAATGACTATAAGTGTTTTGCCCACGTGTGTGTGTGTCTGGTAGCTGTGGAGCTCAGAAGAGGTTATCAGATCACTGGAACTGTAGTTACAAATGGTTGGGAGCCACCATGGGAGTGATGAGAGCTGAACACAGGTCCCCTGCTAGAACAACAAGTGCTCTTAACTGTTGTGCCATCTCTCTATCCCCTTTTTATTTGATTTTTTAAGATAGGGTCTCACTGGGTAGCCCAGGCTGGCCTAGAACTTGCTATACAGAAGAGCAAGGCCCAGAATAGCCTCAAATTCAGGTCCTCCTGTCTCTGGCTTTCAAGTGTTAAAAATACAGACAAACATCATCTTCCCAAGCTTCCTACCTTCTGTGTGTGTGGGAAGGGGGCTGGGATATAAGCATGTATGTTTTGCATATATTTGGGCACATACGTAGAGCATGTGCACACGTGTGCTCATACATGTGGAGGCCTAAGACTGACGTCAGGATTATTTTCTATCACTTTTTCACCTTATTCACTAAGGCAGGGTCTCTCAGTCGAGTGGATATGGCTAACCCTCGAGAGTTCACCTTCCACCTTCCAGTGATAGAGTTGCAAGCATGACCCCAGACCACCCCTGGCATTTGTATGGGTTCTGCGGGATCTAAATTCCACCGTGCTTGCACAGCATGCGATCTAACCACTGGGGGGTGGGGAGGGGGAAACCCAGGCCATCCTGATTTTCAAATTCCATCTTAGACAGTTGTTTATCCTCCACAAGCTTCCTCAGCCAAGAATAAGAACCTCCACGAGCCATTCCAAGTATAAAAACACCATCTGTGCCCCCTAAGGTACATGGTGGTTTTTCCTGAGCAGGGCTTTAACATGATTAACACCACATTCTGGACTTCCTGCTGTGGCCTCGGTTCCCATGTGCGTGTCACTGGGGAAAGAGCTGTCGGGGGTCAGGGTGGACAAGCCCAGAAGTGGTGCCTCAGAGGCTCGGGGCAGGAGAATGAGCCATCTGGAGCCCAGGAAGAGAGTGCCAACTTCTTAACTCGGAAAAAGGGACTCTTTGGCTGCACAGCTTAGCAAAGGCATGAGATAAAAATCACAGGTGTCAGAACGATAGAGGCTATTAACAAAAAACAGAAAAAAGAAAACTGGAAGTGTTTGGAAATATGGTAACCTATTAGAACTTGAAGTCATACTGTTCTGGAACGCATCTTCAAACTGCTGGCAAAACACTAGCTAATACTTTGTGTAGAATGGCATCCCAAGACCAGACAGCATTTCTCATGCCCTGCCATATGTCTTCAGGGCGTGTTAGCTTAGTTTCTTTATGTATAAAATGAAGATCATTTTAACACCCTGTGTATTGAAATGAGAATTGGACTTTAACAACACCTAGCACACAGTGAAAGATCAGCAAGTTCTAGTTTATATTATCATTGGCTTCACTGCCCCTAGCTCGATAAGTGTTGTTATATCAGTTACTTTTCTGTTGCTGAGAAAAAACATCCATAACCAAAAGCAATTATGAGAGAAAGGGTTTATTTGGGCTGACGGCTCCAGAGGGAGAGTCCATCACTGTGAGAGAGGCACCAGGAAGCTGAGCGATCACATCTTCACCAGCAAACACACAGAGCGTGAACCGCAAGTGGGGTGGGACTCTTAAAGGCCACCCTGCTGATGCACTTCCTCCAAAGATTCCACAGCTACTCCGCTCCCAAATCACTGGCCAAAAACCAGGAAGCGTTCAAATATGCGAGCCTATGAGGGATAGTTCCCGTTCAAACCACCACGGTTTGCAACCAGCTCCCCCGTTCCTGGTCAGGGAAGAATAAGATGGCCACGTAAATACAGGGCGAAGACTTCACTGAAGGTGAAGGTCCTAGGACATTTTATGTATAAAGTTAAAACCTCCATTTTCTTGTCTGTGTCTCTTCCCAGGGATATTGCTGCCAGAAACTGTCTTCTAACCTGTCCAGGAGCTGGAAGAATAGCAAAGATTGGAGACTTTGGGATGGCCCGAGACATCTACAGGTGAGAGAATTGCCTCGCTCCACCGAAGCCTTCCTCCACCATCCAGTATCCTCAAAAGGATGTGTGCGATGGCTTGTAACCTACATCATCTGCTATCTTGTCAACTTTCCACATGGATTTCCACTAAGTGCCTTCCAAGACACGGGAACCTTTAATCAGTGCCCAGGCCCGATTCTTGGCTATACTTGGTACCATCTTTCTTCTTGGCTTAGCTCTCTGGTTCCAACCCTCCTATCCCGCCGCATTCTAACAGAGAAGAATGTGACCGCTCGATATGTGGAAAGAACCGGCTTTGTGTGTTACTCAACCCCTCCCCTCAAACACTCAGAAATTCCAAATGACAGCAGGGCCATTCAGCACAGGCACAAGCTCCCCAGGAAGGATCGCGTGCTAGGCCTCGCCCACACTCAGAGACACTGAAATGTAGTTCAGAACACAGAAGTCCGTAGTTCAGCTTCATTGTTGTTCTCTATCACATTCCCAACACTGCATAAAAATTACCAACAGAGGGATTGATGTAGCATGTGCTTACAAGGCCCCGTCTCAGTCCTCAACACTGTAAGTAGTGATAATGATTGTACTAAATAAGGGGTTTCTTATATAAAATGTAGTGGTTCTGTTGCACTTTTTCTCTTTACTTCCCAAGATGGAGTTTCTTATTTTTCTGATCATTTACAACCATGACTTGCTAGATGGGATGAGCAAGCTGTTCTTTCCAGGGTCACTGATTAGCCCCTTCCCTAATGCACATGAGTGGGACAATGGTTAATAAAGCTTTCATTCTCTGAGAGATGCATAGGAATATCTGGAAACCACAGAGAATTTTGGTGAGCATTGATAAGCATCTCCACAGGGGCAAGGGTGCTACTGTCCTTCTGGGACCTTAAGGCCATCCTGTGTGGAGGACAGTGAAGAACTCTTTGGAGCCACCTACTGCTGCTATCATTGTATGACATCCATACCTCCCACTTTGCCGTTTACCCCTTATCTTAAGTTACTTTTCTCGTTTCTGTAATAACGTACCTACCCAGACAAAAGCAACTTAAGGAAGAAAGGTCCTCCTCAACCTATTCAAGACTCCTTACAGACATCTCTTATAGACATCCTTTATAGGCTTCCCTTGTAGGCATCTCTTACAGGGATCACTTATAGGCATGACCAGAGAGGCTCATCATCCAGGTGATTCTAGGTACCATCAGGCTGAGAGCCAGTGCCAACTGTCACAGCCTCCTCCTCAGGTCTCTTGCATGCCTTCTTGTGCTTTCTCAGTACACTGGGGATTACCTCCAATTTCAAGTTCAGCAGTGTAGTATGTTATCCGGTGGTCCATGCCTTACTGAGTCTTTCTCTCCGACAACTTCCTGGAAGTCAGATTTCCATCTCTCTGCCACATACTTGAGCTAGATGGATTAATAGAGACAAAATGCTGACTTTGGACCACAGTTTTAGGGCCTTCAGTCCACGGTCATATGTCTGACTTGGTTGCTTCCAGCCTCTGGTGTTATATAGTATGTGGGAAAAAGAGCACATGACACCACATTCACCTCATAGAGGCCAGAAAACAAAGATGGAGAAAGGGATGACCGGACTGTGGTCCACACATCTTCAAGAGCATGCTTCCAGTGACCTAGCTGCCTTCTGAGAAAACAGTGATTTAAAGCAGTGGTTCTCAAACTCCCCAATGCTGGGACCCTTTATCCTCATGTGGTAGTGACCCCTCCAACCATAAAATTATTTTGTTGCTACTGTAGTAACACTAATTTTGCTACTGTTAGGAATCATAGTGCAAATATCTTTGGAGACAGTTTTTCCAAAGGGCTTGCAACCCACAGGTTGAGAACCACTGACTTAAAGGTTCCATTACATCCCAGCCTGGTGACCAAGGCTATGGCACATGGCTTCTAGGGACACCTAAGATCTAAATCAAAGCAATACCTTCTCTCCAGACTTCAGCCCTCCTTGCTTCACTCCAGTCCCATGCATTTGTAGATGTCCTGGGCCAGGAATGGTCTTTGGAGAGATCTTCTTGAGCAGCTCCATAAATGCCTCCCTGTGATGCTACCCTTGCCATGACCCTTATTTTCTATACAGAAAATCAGTCTTTCATCTATAGAACTCCATACCTACTGTATTATACATGGTGTCAGTGCTGGATTTTCAGGTGTGTATGTGTGTTTCTTTCTTCCACTGAACTGTATCCTTGGGAGAAAGAGAGCCCATGATTTATTTATGTCCTCAGCACATGGCAGAGTACTTGATACATTCTAATACTCAGAACATGTTTATTGAAGTCATTAATTAGTGTAGACAGCTGGTGGGAAGCATCCTCCCGTAACACACACAGGCACAGAACACTAGGCTAGGTGTGGAATTGGCTTAACAGGTAAATGAGTTAATTTATTAGTTCTTATTAGCCAGTTGCATCAATGGTGTTACTGATGAAAACTAATAAATTAATTCATCTATGCGTTAAGCCAGCTCATTGCTCAGCTCTGTGTCCTTCTGTCTGGGTGTGTTATGGGAGGCAGCCTCAGGCTGTCTAGGTTATTTGTTGAACACCTACAAGTGAAGGAAATGCCACTGTACGAGGACCACGGAGGATCAGAAATGAATAAGACACGAGCCCTGTTCTCAGCCCTCCCATTCTGGAACTCGAATTACTGTAGGTCATCAGAAACACACTGTGCTTATAAGGTGGGAGCATCGTTATTCATTGTGAGTCACAATAAGCAAAGCCCAACAGGGAAATCTAAACATCTGCTAGCAGGGAATCTCAGTCACTGCATAGATCTTTAACTCCGTGCCTCCAGTGGGCCATTAAGTGACACCACGATTCTTAAGTAAGTGATCTGTGCTCCCCTACTCTCCTCCACAGCCACCCAGGACCTGGCTTTAATTTCTGTTTTGTTTTGTTTTGTTTTCCCCCCACAGGCAAGCAGTGTTGCTGCCTCTTTTTCAAGCTTCTGGGTGGGGCTTCTGTTCACTCACCCCTTCAGATCCAAGCCTGGTCTCTTCTTCTTCCCCTACAGGGCCAGCTACTACAGAAAGGGGGGCTGTGCCATGCTTCCCGTGAAGTGGATGCCCCCAGAAGCCTTCATGGAAGGAATATTTACTTCGAAAACAGACACATGGTGAGTCTCTCCGCTGCCGTTCCCCAGCTATCACTGTGACCTGAGGTGATGCTATGGGACCAGCTGGACCACACTGCACCCGGAGTGCCTTTGCCAGAGAAAAGGGGAGGAAGGAGCCATGGGTGAGGCTCTTAAGCGATCATGGCTCCTTAAAGTGCACATCACAAGGTCCCACCCTGAAAGCTGGTGATTCAGGAGTGGGATCCAGATGAACCTGGATGTCTGCCAAGCGCCCCAGTGATGCTGGGAGGCTACACATCAAGACTACCTTATCATTTTAAAAGGGGAACCGAACGCAAGACCCCTCACAAAACATGAGCATACTTATACACACACACACACGCCAGTAAAGAAGTCTTTTGACTTTCATTAAACCCCATAATAATAAGAAAAACAGAAAGAAAAAAACAACACTTAAAACAGGTTAGACCTGGGCAAGTTCGTTGACAAGTCATTCCTCACTTCAAAGAAGAGAACAATGCTGACATCCAAACCCACCGTTTAGACCCAGGGCCAGGCTGCTCGGTCTCCTGAGAGTCCCAAAAGGCCCAGGGCTTGAAAGTAGGGGTACAGCAAATAGGAAAATTGGTTAAAGGTCTGCTTAAGAACTAACCAAATCATCTGGCTCAACCCTCCATCCCCTTAATCTCGTGGCCTGTCCTTCCTTTGCCATCAAGCCTGCTGTTTTCCCCCAAAGAGATTCAACTGAAGTCCCTCTGATCTTGACAGCATAGACATCATCAATCGTGAGGTACTTAATCATATGCAAGAGCAGTTTTCAAAGTCTTCCTAGTTTAAGGCCTCCTTGTACCAAGAACACTGGCAGCCATAGAATCATGAAAGACCTAGTCACAAAAGCCCACAGTTGTTAGCTGACTCAATGGCAATGTTTTAAGATGTCTTAGTTAGCGACGCCATGACCATGAAAACTTTTTTTTTTCTTGTCCTGGATTCACTTTGTAGACCAGGCTTCCTTCGAACTCACAGAGATCTGCCTGCCTCTAAGTGCTAAGATCACAGGCGTGTGCCACTGTGCCCAGATCATGGCAATCTTATAAAGAAAAATATTTAACTGGGCCTAGCTTACCGTTCAGAGGCTTAGTTCATGGTCATCATGGCGGGAGCATGGTAGCATACAGGCAGCTACAGCGCTGGAGAGGTAGCTGAGGATTCTGCATCTAGCCTGGCAAGCAGCAGGAAGGGAGTGAGCCACTAGGTGTGGCTTGAGCTCCTGAGACCTCAAAGCCCACCCCTAGTGACACACTTCCTCCAACAAAGCCACAGCTCCTCCAGCAGAACCTTATCTCCTAATAGTGCCACTGCCTACGAGCCTGTGGGGACCATCCGTTTTCATTCAAACCACCATGATGAAAGAGCCCCCTGATGACCTGGGTTAGACAGTGTGTGAGTTCTCCTGAGGCCCTGCCTCCATGAGTAAAGTAGGAGAGTGGTGGAAGATGAATACCAGCGGCAACCTCAGGCCTCCACATACACCCGTACCCACCTGTACTCACACCATAGACATGTGTCCACACACTTGCCCACCATCCACACACAGGAAAATGGAAAATGTTCAAGGGGAACATTTTTAGGAATGAGTGTGATTGGCACCCCCCAAGGAGACCCTCTGAAAGCCATGTGCTTTCAGAGCAACCCTGCAAGGACACGGGAGAGGAAAAGAAGGACCAGAGACTCACGGTTGAGAAACACAGGAGACCAGGGCCAGCATCAGCATCCTATCACCTTGGTGGCACATACTCCCAGGATGAAGGGATGTGAATGGCACTTTGTGGTCCTCCCCAAACTCCTTAGCCCCCGTGTCATCATGAGAAAAGCAGCTAAGTCCCAGCTGAGAGATACCCTGCTGGATCCTGACAGGACCGCTCAAAGCTGGCAAGGCCAGCAAGAGCAAGGATGCCCACAGAAGCCTGAGGGACTGTGACAGCTCGGCGTGATATGCTGTCCTGATGGAATCTGGGAAGAGAATAGGGACCTTCAGTGAAAACTGCAGAAATCTAAATAACTATGGACTAGTTAATAAAGCCTTAATGCTGACCCACTCATTATAATAAATGTACCATGTTAATGCGAGGCTAAAAATAGTTGAAAGCCAAGTATAGCGTGCATGGAAACATAGCATTTAAAATACAATCCCTTCACAATGTGAACCATTCTATTAAAAAATGAGGTTTATATTTTTAATCTGATAACTGAAATGTAAAAGTCATGGATGGGTTGGAATACAGAATTAAATGAATCTTCGGGGAACCGAAACAATTCTAAAGAGATGAGAGATGTAGAAAAGAAAGAAGAAAATTGAGAGGATTACCACCAATTGATCTGATAGAGTCCCAGGAAGGACACAGGAAGCACAGAAAATAAAAACGTCAAAGAAATAAAGGAACGTTTTTCCAGACTAGGATGTGCATCTCCAGTGGAAAGGCACCCACTAGTGCCAAGCCACACAGTTTGAGAGCCATAGGCAAGCACACCGCCATGAGGTTCCAAGCCAGCGCTGATAATGGCTCTACAAGCTTCGGGGCAGAGAAAATGGTCAGAGGTAGAAGTCAGGGCACTGGAGTGACATGCCAATGGTTCCTAGGACAGAAAACACAAGACAATGGAAATGTCCTAGAGTTCTGAAAGCCCAAATGAGGTAATGTCCTGAAACGGAAGTCACCCCTTCCTGATCCATGTTGCCTATTTTGAGCGTGAGGCTTGGGTATTTCTAGGCCCCTGATATTTGCCTTGACCTAACCTGCTGGGTCTCGAAGTGGGGTGCACCGGCCAGAGATAGTGGGCAAGCTGGAACTCATCATCAGCAACTCCAAATCTCAGCAGCCCCACCCCCACCTCAAGCCTCGTGCTCCAGGAGCGACAGGGGTAGAGGACTCGCCATCTGTATTAACAAGCCCTCCAGAGGAATCCCGTGGGCACCAAAGAGAGGATGCCAGCCACCCAGCCCACCCAGAGGCAGAATAACATCAGCGAGTCCATAGATGTTCTGAATACATGAATGCCCTATGACCCTGTGCTCTTGAGTGTGACACAGTAGAGAAGGGGTGACACAGACAGACTTGGGCAAGGACCCCAAATGCCACATAGTTTCCAAAACAGAAAAGACAACAGCAGCCTAAGCCCTCCTCATTCAGGGGATAGAAAGATAGACAGAAACTGTTGAGCAGTACAGAAAGGATACACTAATGCCTGTGGTGTTCATCCACAGTACAAGATCCAGTGAGGAAAAGAAAAAAAAAAGCACAAAAAGGAATGTGGTAATATTTAATAACAATTTTACAATGCAAAAAAATATAATTATGTGATACAGAGTCTTAGTAATGTATGCTTTCACATGTTAGAGACTGAAGAAAAAAGAGGGAACTGAACTCTAAACTTCAGTGGAGGGGACAAAGGAAGACTGAATAGAAGGGAATATGTCAAGAAAAAAAGGAAGCCCTGGCCTCAAGGCAGCAAAGTAACACCTAGATTTTCTCGAGGTGGTGGCACAAACTTGTGACCCCAGCACTCAGGAGGCTTAGGCAGGAAGGTTGGGAGTCTGAGGCCAACCTGGGCTATTTAGTTTAAGGCCAGCCTGAGCCACAGTCTGGACATTGTCTTTTAAAATAACAGCAAAAGACACTTGCAATCACCAATGAGTATCTGTCTATATTTACCTATCTATAGCCAATCAGAGACTGTACAGCTATAATTTTGCAAAGTCTTCCTTGTTGGATTTCTTTGTTTGTTGAAGGGGGTGCCTTCTTTTCCCCTTAGAGGTCAGAAAGATCACATTCATGTTCCTGGCAGTTTGCAGGCAGCTAATTTCACCAACATAGTAACAGTAAAATCATCTGGGCTGCATAGAAGGGTATTTTCTCTACCACTTTAGGGCATTGTTTTACCAAGAGCGGAAAACTACATCAAGATGCTAGAACAAAGATAGATTTTCTTTCTCCAAAATCTGATCATTAAACTAAGAGTGGAAAATAAAATTGTCATCAAAGCAGAAAAATATTATTTCTGGAACCTAATAAACTGTGTCTCAAAAGTCCTTTAAAACAAATAACAGGAAATCAAATACATTTTTAAAAAGGGGGAAATGTCTTGCTTGATATCAAAGCACAGACAGAAAAAGTTAGAGTATTGTCAGTGCAGAAAGCAAACAGATGAAAGGAAAAGGTGGGTGTGCCTATTAAAAACAGCCCTGCCTTTAATCAAAAGCCAATAGGGAAGGGGGACGTATTTTATAAAGTATTGGCAGAATTGTTCAGAGAGACAAACTGATTTTTATACTTAATTTTTTATTCTTTTTTATTACTTACAGTTTATTCACTTTGTATCTCAGCTGTAACCCCCTCCCTTCTTCCTTTCCAATCCCACACTCTCTCCCTCTTCTCCTCCCTTGCCCCTCCCCCAGTCCACTGATAGGGGAGGTCCTCCTCCCGTCCATCTGGCTCTAGCCTATCAGGTCTCATCAGGACTGGCTGCACTGTCTTCCTCTGTGGCCTGGTAAGGCTGGTCTCCCTTACCAGGGGAAGGTGATCAAAGAGCCAGTCACTGCGTTCATGTCAGACACAGCCCCTGTTCTCCTTACTAGGGTACCACTTGGACACTGAGCTGCCATGGGCTACGTCTGTGCAAGGGTTCTAGGTTATCTTCATGAATGGCCCTTGGTTGGAGTATCAGTCTCAGAAAAGACCGCTGTGCTTAGATTTTTTGGTTCTGTTGCTCTCCTTCTGGAACTCCAATCCCCTCCAGGTCTTGCTATCTCGCCCTCCTTTCATAAGATTCCCAACACTCTGTCCAAAGTTTGGCTATAGGTCTCAGCATCTGCTTTGATACCCTGCTGGGTAGAGTCTTTCAGAAGCCCTCTGTGGTAGGCTCCTGTCCTGTTCCCTGTTTTCTCTCTCTTCTGATGTTCATCCCATTTGCCTTTCTGAATGAGGATTGATGATCTTATCCAGGGTCCTCCTTCTTGCTTAGCTTCTTTAGGTGTACAGATCTTAGTATATTTATCCTATATTATAGCTAATATAGGATAAATCTATATTTATAGGATAAGTCTAATATCCACTTATAAGTGAGTATATACCATGTGTGTCTTTCTTCTTCTGGGATTTGAAAATCAATCTGACTCTTTCTCAGAAAATTAGGAATAGTGCCTCAAGATCCAGCTATACCACTTCTGGGCAAATATCCCAAAGATGCTCAAGTACATTTGTTCAACCATGATCATAGCAGCTTTATTCGTAATAGGCAGAATCTGGAAACAACCCAGATGTCCCTCAACCGAGGAATGGACACAGAAATTGTGGCACATTTACAAAATGGAATACTACTCAGCAATTAAAAACAAGGAAAAAATGAAACTTGCAGGTAAATGGTGGGACCTAGAAAAGATTATCCTGAGCAAGGTATCCCAAAAACAAATCCAGTTTTGACCCTTCCCTCCCTCTGTACATAAATCCAAACTGAACTTGAGGAGAGCAAAAAATAAACACACCTAGAAAATAGTAAATATTTATTTAATATTTGTTGAAGAGAAAATTGCATAACTGTGAAACACACAGAAGAAATCACAAAAACTTAATAAAATATTTAAGTACTGGAAAATATAAGCCTTTGATACACTAAAAAATTAGATCATAAAGCAGCTAAGAGGCAGGAAAGTTGCAGTATCAAAGCCTGCCTTGCTACAAAGTGAGTTCAAGGCCAACCTGACCCATTACGCAAAATTAAATTTTAAAAAAAGCGAGTAGGGTTGGAAAGCCAGCTAAATAGTTCAGTTGCTTGCTTACCATGTACAAGAGCCTGATGTGATCTCCAGCCCCACCTCAAAAAGTAAGCGCTGTCATTTTTGATAAAGGGCTAACATCTTGAAAACCTAAAAAGGATGTCTACAACTCAAAAGTCAAATTGAGATGCTAAAATAATATGCCCTGACAGATAAAATCACTTAAGAGATGTGAGCAGACAATATATAGGAGAGAAATCAGGAGTCGATTAACAAACTCGACCTTGTGAAGTCAGGGATTGCCACATCCTATCAGACCTGGCGAGACTGCTCAGCAGGTTACGGCACTTGCCACCACACCTGAGTTCAACGCCCAGAAAACACATGCTGGGAGAAAAAAACTGACTCCTCAAAGTTGTTTGGTTTCCACACGCGCACCGTGCCGCGCCATGCCCTCCTACAATTAATAATTTCAATTAGTTACCAAGTTAATTAATTTTAAAGTGAGTGTAAAAATTAGTTGGAAACACTTCCACCTTGAGATTTTTTTTTTCTTGGGAGGGGGTGGATCTGGTGCTGGAGAGATGGCCCGGTGGTCAAGAGCACTGGCTGCCCTTCCAGAGGACCTGAGTAGAGTTTCCAGCAACTACAGAGTGGCTCACAACCATCTGTAGCTCCAGTTCTGGGAGGTCTGATGCCCTCTCCTGGCCTCTTTGGGTTACTACAGGCATGTGGTGCATAGACATGCATGCAGGCAAGACACCCATACACATGAAACAAAAAATAAAGGTAAAACATTTTAATTAAAAGTTTACTCTGATGGATCTTTTAAATGAGCAAATGTTATTATTAATGTGCATACTGAGAGTGGGTGAAGAGTAACACTAGCAGGCGGAGAGAATTGGGTGCTGAAAATCAACAATATGGATCAAGAAGGTTTCACGTTTGAGTTCTTTAACTCTCGTCATTATACTCGAAATATCATTGATTTTACTATTCTATTAGTTTCAGATGGTTTATCCTAAGGAAATCTTTAAACATGGATAAAAGTGGGGTGTGGTAGTCCATCTTAAAGTTCTAGTAGTCCAGAGGCAGGAGATTTTTAGTTTGAAGCCAGCTGGACTATGTAGCAAATTCAAAGACAGGCTGCAACACAGAAGGGAACTTTGTCACAAAAAAATGAACTAAAATTAACTAAAATCCAAGTGCAAAAAGATGTTTAAACAATGTTTGAAATGTTTTGAAAATTGAAAACAAAGTTAATGTCCTTTGGCCTCCATGTGTATGTGTGTGAGCACATATGCTGTACACGCATTCATAGACACACACATACACAAACACAAAAGCCCTTGCTACAGAAAACGGCCTAATAGAAAACATACTAAAAAGTCAGGTGTCTGTGTGTGTGCATGTGTCCGCATCCAAATCTGTGTCTTCTGTTCCACGCCCAGGTCTTTTGGAGTGTTGCTGTGGGAAATATTTTCTCTCGGGTATATGCCATACCCCAGCAAAAGCAACCAGGAAGTTCTGGAGTTTGTCACCAGTGGAGGACGGATGGACCCACCTAAGAACTGCCCCGGGCCTGTGTACGACCTTTGGGAACTTCCTACTAGAAATTGAGCATGGTCTTGTTTTTAAGTATTTGGATCAGTATATGCTCCTTTAATATTAAAGGAAGGTGGTAGCCTTTTTTTAATATGTCCCCAGAGCATGCCAGACTTCAGTATGGTGGGTGGCCTTCCAATCCTTCAAACACAGTAAGTCATCCCAGAAAGGTATCCATTGCCAGGCTGGAGGCTGGGGACTCATAGCCCTACTTAACAGGCTCTAGGAATGTGTGTCCCGGTCAGCCCTGCACTCTATGTATCTCTCTCAAATATCCCCCCTGTGGTTTTTCTTCTGTCCCCGATGGCATTCTCTCACCCCCTTCCTAAAACCAAAGATGGAGAATAAAATGCCCAATCCTAAACGTGGCTTTATAGAAGTGGCGTTTGATGGACACCGTCTGAGTATCTTTAATGGGGACTTACATTTGGGAGAGATTCCCTGTCCCGCAGCAGGGAGCAGCAGAGATCAACCACATGGACCTCGCTGTCTTCCCATCCTGGAGAGACAGAGCCTTTTGGGCCCTCTCCTGACTTTCATTAACTGCTCACTCCTTCTTCCAGATATCGGATAATGACTCAATGCTGGCAGCATCAGCCTGAAGACAGACCCAACTTCGCCATCATTTTGGAGAGGATTGAATACTGCACCCAGGTATACCTGTTTTCTCCCCTTGACCGGCCTCTCACCTGCGTGGGAATGATTTAAAGGTGCCAGAGAATAATGCCGATTGCGAGGCTCAGTATCCCTGATCTCTGAAATGGTGTGATTGGCATGTCACTTTGCCCGTGTCCTACAACAAACACTGGAAACTTACACTTTCTTCGCCAGCACATATTGGTTACGGGGCCAGACAGAATCTATTCAGTTCACAAGCATGAAGTCCCTGCTAGACAGCTAATAGTAAGAGAAGGAGGGGGAGAAGAGAAGAGAGAGATTTTAACAATTAGAATATAATTACATCATTTCCCTTTCCTCACACCAACCCCTCCCCATCTCCAACCCCCCAAGCCTCTTCTTCTCAAGTTCATGACCTCTTTTTCTTTATTATTGTTACATATATTTGCATATAAATACATTCTGCTGAACACATTGTGTTCCTTGTATGTATATGATTTCAGGGCCATCCACTTGGTACTGGATAACTGGTTACAGGGTTCCACCCGGAGAAGAGCAATTCTCCCTCTCAGCTGTCATTTGTTGCTTGTAGTTCTTTGTCTAGGCGTGAGGCCTGTGAGATTTTCCCCTTCCATGTTACCATGTCTGTTGATGTCTTGTTGAAGTTGTCATATTGTTGTGGTATCATGGATAGCTACAGCAAATGTTTTGTAAATGAAGATGGACCTACAACAAAGAATGAACACCATCAAGACTTACAACCTGGCTAGAGAGATGACATTAAATAGAGAGTAACTACATATCTTGGCTTAGACCAATCAGGAGAAGTGTTCAAACCACCCATCAGTAGCACTTACGTGAGATTATACTACACAAGTCGCTTTCCCGTGTCATTTTAACCCATTTTACAGGGGAGCGGCTAGGCTTACAGAGGCCGTCCAAGTCACAAGGATTCATAGCAATCCTGGGTTCTCCTTAGATCCCTCTCCTACTTCCTCCCATCTTGACTGAATTGTGATGTCCACCTTCAACCTCAGCAGACTGTACCCTCCCACCCCTCATCAGGTGGGCAGGGGAATAGAAGTGGTGGGGGGAGAATTCCTTTCCTCCCTGCCTCGGACACAGACTCGCCAGCATCTGCCACCGTTCTCAGCAGCGACCCTGTTCCCCAGTCCATATCAGGGTGCCCTCAGCCACTCCTCAGGACTTCATGTCAGCGTCCACTTTTCTCTTCACTGTGTCCAATCTTTCCTTCCCTGCTGGCTCTGATCCTATCTGGATACAAAATTAACATATTCTCCCTGTACCCCGCCACATACCACCCTTTCGTTAGTTCCCTTTGTTCCCCAGCTTCACATCTACTTACGTGCTCCCCCTGCACTTTAGCGCCCCCCCAACTCCTTGCTATCTCCTTAACATGGCCCCTTCCCAACTTCATGTCTTCTTTTCATTGTTGCTCTTGTTTGCTGACTAACCCATAAAGTATGGTTACTGTTACCATTTGTTTTAGTTGAGGTTACTCCTGCTGCATGAGACACCTCGACCAAGGCCGGCTGGGGAGGAAAGGGTTTATTAGACCTGCATAGTGATATCACAGTCCATCACCAAAGGAAGTCCGGCAGGAACCAGGAGGCAGGAGCTGATGTAGAGGCCGTCGGAGGGGCGCTGTAACTGGCTTGCTCCCCACGCTTTACTCAGCCTGCTTTCTTCTAGAACCAGGGACCAGCTGCCCAGGGGTGGCCCCACCCACAATGGGCTGGGCCCTTCCTCATCAATCACTAATTAAGAAAATGCCCTACAGGCTCGACTACAGCCAGCTCTTATGAAAGCATTTTTCTCAGGGGAGGTTCCCTCCTCTCAGATGACTGCTAGCCTATGTCAGAGTGATGTAAAAACCAGCCAGCACACCTTATGCGCACAGGTAGAGGCTCCTCTCCTGAAGCAGGGGAAACCTACCAGTGGCCGTGCCACTGAGATATGTTAGAAAAGCCAAACAATGAACCACCGTCTCTCTAAATTCCCTCAAGTGGGGCCAACGACTGGCACCTTCTCCAGACTTCAGTGACTGTGTCCTGCCTCGCTATCCTAACCCACTCAGGGCTGTCCCCTGTGGCAGGGAGCTGCCATCTTCGGTTAGCTGGGCTTCAGACAGGGGGCTGCGGGGAGGGGGTCAGGGGGCCTTTGCTTACTGACATTTAGTTTATTATGTTGTAACAAAAATGAAATACACTCATAAAACAAATACACATTCACACACCTTGGGTTGTTTTCTCTCTCTCTCTCTCTATATATATATATATATATATACAAAAGCCAAGTCATTTTTTTAAATTTTACTTATTTTACTCATTTTACATCCCAATAGATGACCCCTCCCCCTCCTCTTGGTCCCACCCTCTCACCCTTTTCCTCTTTCCTCCCTCCCATTCTCCTTTGATAAAGGGAGCCTTCCCACCACCGCAGCACATCAAGTCACATCAGGACTAACAGCATCCTCTTCTACAGAGGCCAGACAAGGCAGCCCAGCTAGGGGAAAGTGATCCAAAAGCAGACAACAGAGTCCATGCCAGAGACAACCCCTACTCCAATTGCTAGGGGACCCACACGCAAACCAAGTTGCCCATCAGCTACGTGTGCCTAGGTCCAGTCCATTCGTGCTCTTTGGTTGGTAAAAGCAGGTGATTTTACGGCTTCGAATTTTCAATGACTCACTGTGAAAGTAAGAAACTGGGAAGAAATGAAACGGCTTTTAAAGAGATATTTGTGGTTGTTTTCCTAAACCCTTGGCTGATGATACCAGACCAGTGCGCTCCTCTGTAAAACTGAAGTAATGGATGGTTTCCCCTCCATTTGCATACACGGTTACTGAATTCAATTTCCCTTAAACCGGGTGGCAATTGCGCCTGTCTTCCTGTTACAGTCTGTGACTCTGGCGGTGATGGCAGCACACGCTGTTTTTGTGAATGGTTTCTCCTCCACAAAGGCCCCATCACATCTGAATGAGCAGATGAGTCTCTGCACTGGGACAGCTGAGCGAACAGTGACAGCACGCGCTGTGACGACACCGTCAGATGCGCACAGGGGTGCAGGGAGAGAGCAAAGGACAGCCTTTGTAAGCAGGGGTGGCATCCCTCTCATCTCTGCCACCCTCCCTACTACAAAACAGAAGCCTCGGGACCTTTTATCCTTTAAGTTGCAGGAATATCATTGGAAATAGAACATGTTGTTTTTGAAGTAGTGTTTAAAAAAAAAAAGCAGGGGCCAGTGAGAGGGCTCGGCGGGTTAAGGTTCTTGCTCACCAGAGCCAAATGACCTAAATTTGATCCCCAGGACCCACATGGTGGAGGGCCGAGACCCACTGGATAGAAGAACAGTCCTCAGCTTACAAAAGACACGGGCGCACCCGAACATGCGTGTATACACACGATAAAATGAAATCTAATAAAGTTCTTTAAATCTATAAAAAGTGCCCCAGGGGCTTGTGCTCTGCGACCACTCTCATCCCTCTGCCCTCAATGGAGGGCGCTGACCAGCACCCCTGCGACCTCTCCTGCTCCAATGCTCCCCCCCCCAAGGCTTTCAAGAATAGTAATGCTCAATCATTACTATTATGAGCTATGACTACCTGTTAATTAAGGTATCCGCTTGCTTCCCTGTTGCAAATGCAACTCTGGGGTGGAAAAGGGTTTCTTTCCAGTCTTTACAGTCCGTCATTTCGGGAAGCCTGGGCTGGAGCTCAAGGCAGGAGCTCTAAGCAGAGAGCGTAGAAGAGGACGACTTGTTAAAATTGCTCCTGTGGCTTGCTCAGATTGTTTTTTATATAACTCTGGAGGGGTGGCTCTACCCACAGTGGCCTGGGCCCTCCCACATCCATCGTTAAGAAAATGCCCCCATAGATAAGCCCACAGGCCAATCTGATGGAGGCAAAAAAGGTTCTCTCCCACCCAGGTGCCTCTAAGTTGGTGTCAAGTTGAAAAATATGCCTCCTCTATAAACAGCTATGTTACTCTTTCTCTCTCTTCCAGATCCAACATTTCTGATTCCATTTTCATCCATCCCCCCTCTCTCTTTCTCCTCCCCACAGGACCCAGATGTCATCAACACAGCTTTACCCATAGAATACGGCCCAGTGGTGGAAGAGGAGGAGAAAGTGCCCATGCGCCCCAAAGACCCCGAGGGGATGCCTCCCCTGCTGGTGTCTCCTCAGCCTGCGAAGCAAGAGGAGGCGCCCGCGGCCCCCCAACCCGCAGCCCTGGCCGCGCCAGGCCCCTTGGTGAAGAAGCCGCCGGGTGCGAGCGCGGGGGTGGGGGCGGGGGCGGAGGCGGGGGCGGGCCGGGTGGCCCGAGGGACGGCCGATCGGGGCCACGTGAACATGGCCTTCTCTCAGCCCAACCCTCCCCCGGAGCTGCAGAAAGGCCCGGGCTCCAGAAACAAGCCGACCAGCCTGTGGAACCCCACCTACGGCTCGTGGTTCACGGAGAAGCCGGCCAAAAAGACCCATCCCCCGCCGGGCGCGGAGCCGCAAGTGCGCGCAGGAGCGGTCGAGGGGGGCTGGACCGGGCCGGGCACGGGTCCCCGCAGACCCGGAGCCGCGCTGCTGCTCGAACCGTCCGCTCTGAGCGCCACCATGAAGGAGGTGCCCCTGTTCAGGCTGCGCCACTTCCCCTGCGGCAACGTCAACTACGGTTACCAACAACAGGGTCTCCCCTTGGAAGCCTCCGCTGCCCCCGGGGACACCTTGCTGAAAAGCAAGAGCAAGGCCACCCAGCCGGGGCCCTGAGTCCTGCCCCACACTAGCTTCTCCCCCTGGTGGAGTCGGAGCCCAACTGGAGGGAGACGGACAGAATGGCTCCACCGCAAACCACAGACCAAATGTCACTTTCATTTTGTGCCAACTTGTTTTGAAGTGCCACACAGAAAGAGAGAAAGAAGGAAGGAAGGAAGAAAAAGAAGTGAAGAAGAAAGAAACAACAAAGAAACGAAGAAAGAGACAAAGAGAAAGAAAGAAACTAAAGAAAGAAAAAAAGAAAACTTGTATTTTTAAGATGTGTTAGTTTTCGAGCATGGGTTCATCTATCCTTTCAAAAGAAGAAAATACCATTTTTTTTTTAAAAAAAAAGCGATCAGTACAAGGCCCGGATTGGTTGCGTGAAGTTTTCTTGCATGGTCCGCTGTACAGTTCCCTGAGGCTTCTTTCCAATTTTGTGTGCTCTCTGCTTCCGTTTAGTCAGAAGTGCTGCTTCTGTGTCTCATGGGGGAGCGGTAGCTGTCTCCCTGCCTTGTGGATCTGGACCATTTGAGGGGCGAGGGAACAGAGACAAAGGATTTCATTTCAATGACGCAGCATGGGGAGAGATGATAGTTACTTGGGAAAGAAGAATCATAAGCTGATTTCGCTGTGGGTGGTGGTTAGAGGCTTTTAATTGTTCAAACTCATTGCCTATTGTAAAAAAAAAAAAAAAAATGTCGTGAATAGTTCGTAGTGTAGCGGGGAAATGTGTATATATTCACCTAAGCGAAACGCGTCCATCTCAAGTGCTCTGCATAGGAAGACACACCAGTAGAGATCCAGCAGCCCCACGGCCTGCCAACATACCTCATGCCTTAAGAAAATCTTCCTAAAGAACACCGAGGGTGAGGTTTCCTACTGGATTTAAAACTCAAGATCGAGATTACTTTCGAACCTTCCATTAATTCTGATCTGACCACTTTTTAAAAAAAATTAAGTAGCAGCCACACATAGAAGCGTGGGAAGATACCCATTTGTAGACACGTATGTCAATACATCTCGAGGCCCAAACCTTCCCACCCCGGAGTCCCTCCCCTCGAGGAAGACTTGGCCCATTGGAGGAACAGGACTTCCGGTGGCCTAGACTCTGGTCCGTCCTTCCCCAGGTCCCCAAACTTTCTCTCCCTTAGCCATGAGATCCTGGGAGGTTGGGAACACATATGATGAGATACTCAGAGCATAACTTACACAGGTCCTAAATGCAGACTGCGACAAAGCGTTTGCGACGAAGGCTTGCTCGGAGAGTTGGGGTTAACGCTGTGTGTTCAGCGAGTGTTCTGAACCTGGTTTTCACGGATGAAATTTATTTCTATGAAATGGAATCGGGAACCCATTAAATTTTATACACGTGCTTATGCAATGCTGAGTTTTTCCGTATGTTTTCATTTCCCTTTTCTCTGCTTCTGTATTTTCACATCCAGTTTGTCCCTGGTGGTAGCTGTGATGAAGCATCTTCTTGGGGTATAAAGCATTTTTGATACTTGCTAGGTACAAAACATTTCCAAACATAGGGACTGTGTGTGTGTGTGTGTGTGTGTGTGTGTGTGTGTGTGTGCACGCGTGCGCGCGCTTTCCACCTTCTCCATTCTGTCCACTGCAGAAGCGTCACTCTGAGTACAGGAGAGCCATTAAACTGAGTATAGGAGAGCCAGAAAACTGTTCAGTCTCCATAAGGCAGTTAGTTACCTGGCCCTCTGGTTCTGGACATCTAAGGATTCTCTGGTACACCCCAGGGACTTGTTTTCCATAACTTTCCCAAACATTTCCCATGGACTGTCCCTAAAGCTGGAAGGCAGATGTGTAGCTGTGCGGATAACAGTTCTGAAAAGCATTGTCGGTTCTGGTTTGTGCCAGTCCTTTCGGCTCCAGTTTTGATGCGAAGACGGTCACACGATCAAAACACCTTGATGCAAAAACAGTCACACAATCAAAACACCCCGTTCCAGCTCACAGACCACCCAGAGGGGTCCCAGAGCCTTGCTCTGAGAAACTGTCCTAAAGGTTGATGCCAGAGATGTTGCCAGTGACCGGGAAAATAGCTTCCTTTCCTAACTATAATGCCACCAACCAACTAGGCAGGCAGGGTGCCGAGCGGCTAAGGAGCTAACTCTGCTGTTAGTGGGGGCAGGGACTCTTGCCCCTCTTTCCACCCTGAAAAACCACAGATTCAGGTTGTGCCTTACTACCACTGATAACGGATTTGTTGCTTTTCTCTGATCGTCTGTATTGGTATCAATGTTCATGTAAATGATGGTCAAACCTTCAAGCCTGTACACACGGATAAGTAAATAAACAACTCCACGCTGAGCTCTGATGACATTAAGATGTTTCATTGAAGCCTGTGTAACCCCTAGGTACCATGAATCTAGATTACTGTCCACTGAATATTGTCCCAGCCATATGGCTGTGGCAATCTATACAGACGCCGGACTCTAATGCATTCATTAACCATGATAGCAAGTTCCACTTAGAAAGCGAACAGGCCCAATTAAGGTTTGCAGGAGCCATGCTAATTAAACCATAAGCTAGTATAATTATTTGTAGTCTGTGTCTATAAAGAAGGGATTAAAAAGGTCATGACTGTTCCACCGCAGAACTGGCAATTTGTGAGGAATGGCCAGTTTGTTAATACTGAGTGACACCTCTAAATTATAGCAAATCAAAAGAGCTGGAGCAGCCATTTTTAAACAGGACATTCTGCTTAGCAGAAAGGACTGGACTCTCTTGTGCCATGTGGGTGTCTGTGCCCTGGCTATCTGGACTTAAATGGACCCCATGGCACCTCCACATACCTGCCCCGCTGCCCCTGGGAGATCATAAACCGTGAAATCACAAGCAGCATTCTGTACTCTGGTAGCCTCCACATGCTGTGGGGCCGGTTGTCCTACCCACACCAAGGACTCTTGAATCTCCCACTGGAAGCATTGTTTCCCTTTATCTACTGCTTGTCTCGTGACGGTCATGAGAATGCCATCTTGACCATAAAGACTCTAAAGTTCCAAATACTGAAGACAGGCACCACAGAAAGGAAGGTGTTTCATCAATTTAAGGAAATCTTTTAAAACAGTTATTTCCAAGTAATATTTGCTGATTCCCAGGGCAGGAAAGTATTACATAATTGCAGGCTAATTGTATTATTTTGAAACGTGGGGCTTTGCCATCCAAAGCCACACAAGGTGCACCTGTGAATAATTCTAGTGCCTGGGCTATTTTGACAAGTTTTCCCCAGTGATGCAGCAGGATTAAAAATCCCCATGAGTTTTGTAGCCCTAACATGCGTATGAATTCAGACTATTACAAATACAAGCTTTCCACAAGATCCCCAACACTGTGGGAAGTGCTGTCGATCTGTCTTTAGCTAATGATTTTTTTTAATGAGTCCCTAAAGAACCCACAATTTGGCTTTGCAAATTTCACAACAGCAGACGGTTCCCGTGTTGCATACACACAGGCACAAGCCACTGTCCCTGAATTCCTTGGCATGATGCCCTGAAATAAAAGAAGGTGCCTGAGAAATGACAGGAAGGCTGTTACCAAGACTGTTGTCACTTGGTACCCTGAAGCAGGGACACTTCATTTCTAACGCATCCTTGAGTGCAAACTCCAGCTGAGCCGGGAACACTTGAACACTAAAGCCATCCTGTGCTCTCTGCAGCACGGGACGTGGAAAACCAGTGGACTGATCTCGCCTGCAGCGATGGTGCTGCTCAGAAAACTACAACCGAGGCCTGTTCTCAGTTCCTTCCCAAACCTGCTTCCTGTGGTTCCCCTTTGGACACGCTGCACGCTCTCTCTCCTTCCTCCGCAAAGGCCTCTGTAAACGCTCAACCACGGTTACCTACCAGGAAATGTTCCTCTGCCGGCTGGTGTCAGTTAAAGGTGAATTACTGTCAAAGTCACGGTCAGCCTGAGCAACAACACTGTCGGGTCTCCCTATAATTTTTACATTTGTACGGAAGGCATTCGCCAACAGAGGTGAATATCAAGTCGATAAAATTTCAGATGATTCCGTCATAAGGGATGGCTTAGCTCTCATCCATTGCTTTACAAACATCGAGCAAGTGGGCAGGAGTTTAGGGATTATGTCATATGTCAATCACCCTCGTGGGTGACTCAGGCAAGGGGCTAGAATTTTCTGCTTTTAAAAATTAAGGAAACTGGGGCTGGAGAAATGGCTCAGAGGTTAAGAACACTGGCTGTTCTTCTAAAGGTCCTGAGTTCAATTCCCAGCAACCACATGGTGGCTCATAACCATAGCGAAATCTGGTGCTCAGGCAGAATGATGTATAAATAATAAATAAATAAATCACAAAAAAATTAAGGCATCCAGATATGATGACACAAACCTTTAATCCTAGCACTGAGAGGCCTGAGGCAAGAGGATCATGAGTTCAAGGCTAGCCTGAACTACACAGTAAGACCATCTCAAAAAAGAAGGGAGATGGGTATAAAAAAAAATGAAGGGTTTGGTCTCAAGGGATCCTTCCAACTCCAAACTGTGTGATCTGTGAAACTTCACCTTAGTAAGGTAACCCTAATGGCCAGGCCTTAACCTGAAATCATGGCTCAATCCCACTGAGACAAATGATACATAACCTTCATGGACAGGCAGACTAAAAGGGTCGGCATCCATTCACTTTTCCCCTTCCTAGTCAAAATCATAAAACCATTAGCAAAATGAAGTAGGTCTGGATGGCTTCTTGCAAGCCACACAGTGGACAGGACTATTAGCCACGTCTGATGGCCACCATGCCTTCAGCACCACTCCACTCGCCTCTCCCAATATTCGCTGCAACCAGAGTCTGGTTTCCCAAAAGAAAACCCTAAAACTTAATCTCTTGGAGCTGGAAAGGTGACAGGATGTCTGGTGCAGCAGCAGCGCGGCCGATTTGCTTCTTTTAGGGCTCACTCTCACAGAGAGGTGGCAAAGCCCAGTGTGGGCCAGATGTTTGCCTAGGGAAAAGTCTGAATCTGTCACTCCTCAACAAGTGCAAGTCAAGAGCCGTGATGACAGGGCGTTCACTGAGGAGTCCTCCTTCCTTCCTAATTAATTACCTTTGGACTGAAGAGTCCCTCCTTACGGATTTATAGTCAGTTGCCTTTGGGTAGCAAATGCTAAAAATCTGTTTTCAAGGATGTTCCTTTCCAGATGTTCCTTATCTGGAAATGGAAATTCCAAACAGCCAAACACCACCCCACAAAGGTAGGAAGATGAAGACTGTACACGGATTCCCTACAGCTTAAAAATACCTGATACTTTTTTTTTTAAATAAAATCTATTTCATTTTCAAAGTATTATTTGTGTGGAATTTCAAAGACCTCAAAAGAAGTCATTTAAAACACAGAAATTCTTCTTCCTCGTGTACATACTGATAAGCAGCTGGCGACAGTGATAAAAGAAATGAAGCTGAACATGACGAGGGGGTTTCCTTTGTCACAACAAGGTGCGTGAAGTAAGATCACAGGCCTCTCAGGCAAGTTCTTAATTCCCCGAACTCCATTCCGTTCAAGAGAGAAGAGCGCTGAAGTGGGGGGGGGGGGAGGGGGCGTGCCAGCCTTTTCACTAATGTGTATAGCCCGCTGGGATTAGGAGACCCACTTTCATCAGAACACTGGGATGAAGCGGACGCTCGTCTTCGGCAGTGCCCTTCCGCTCTGCGCCACACACAAAGCGAGGCCCAACTCGCCCACTCTCAATCTGAGGTCTGCACTAACAAAACTCACTCTAACATCCACTGGGGGCGTCTTCCCCATGGAAGAGAATGGCAACACGCATCCCTCTCAAGCACTCTCAGAGGCGGCCATTGTGGCTGACACTATTGCCTGGGTTTTAGGATGGACCTCTGCGGTGACACTGGGGGTTGGGGGTGGCGTATAATGGCTTGAAGCTGCACGTATCATTTGAACATGATTCTGTTTCGTGTCCATACTGTTTGATTTGTTATGTAGAAAATAACAATTAGTTCAGTCTTCAGTGAGGCAAAGACACTCTAGGTGAGGCTGTGAAGAGTTCTACGAGGCTGAACAGGGCTTAATTTTTGTCAGGCTGCCAGGGCAGGGACTCTTAATATCAGACATTCAGCCCCCTAAGCTTCAAAAATGCCTCAAGTTCAAATTCAGCACCAGGCAGGAAGACTTCTTCGAGTCCCTCTTTGATCTCATTGATGCAGTTGGAGCACCTGATAACTCACCCAACCTTGAGATCAAACTCCTCCTGACCAGCCCATCAGGCTGCACACATGAAGTTATCTGTGTTGTGAGGCATTAATATGTGGCATCACCCAGGACTCTGAACTTAACCCAGATTTTGAGCATTTCTGCAACACTACTGGAGATTGCTAAGAACCGATTATATTTAAACCCCTAGCCCCAAACACTCAAAATATCTCACACGCTCCCAGGCCCTCCTAGGCCCACACTTTCTTATTGGAAAAGTACAATAAGACAGGTGATAGGATTCAAAATATCACCATGAAAATTCTACTCATGAAAGACAGTGAAAAAAAGATGAAAGGGAAAAATATTCCCCACCCCTTGGTGCTTTTCCCTTGAGGGAGAGTAGAAAACAAAAAGCTTCCATTTCCATCAAACGTGATGAAACTGCACTTAACGGCAGAAACACAGGTCCGTCTATTTTAATCTCCCCATATGTACTTTTCTCCCTCTAGTACAGAGCATTCACAAAAATTTTAATAAAAAAATTTTTTTTCCTAGGTAAAGGCATCATAGCACAACTGTAATGGAATCTCAAACCATCCTATAGCATAGCTTTGTCAGCACAGTCACAAGCTTCATTAGAAATGTCTTTCGTATAGTCAAGCTTCTTACACTGTAAATGAGGAATGAAATACCAAAGGACCTTAATTAAGTATATATACATATATATGGCAGTATGAGTTTTATTAACAAATGTACTTGTATTGCAAGGAAACACAATGAAGCAAGGGGCATAATTTTATTTTTAAATTTTCCTACTGGCTTGCAATGTTGAAATGTACACTATATGCTTCTGTGTCCATCACTTAAGTAACAAATATCTAACCAATAGTTAAAATTGCTCAGTTTCTCAATTAAAATGATTCTAACACATTATGTTTCTCACCATTGATCAAGGAAATTTAAGTACCGTTATCGCAGATTGTAAACAGCTTCGAACTCAAACTCTAAAATGAAACTATGTAGCATTAAGGAACAATGTGTACACACTTTCAGGAGACACAGTTCCCTGTCTCCCCATGACTACTACAAAGCACCATGAGCTAAACTTCGGTCACGTCACAGACAGGGAGCCGTCTCAGTGGCCTTATCTGTTTCCCCCTCCTCCTTCTCTCTGCCAGTCAGCATCTTCCCATCTCTTACTTCTCACTCTCCCAGGGTGTGGTGGTTTGAGTGAGAATGTCACCCATCAGCTCGTGAGTTTGAACACTTACTTGGTCCCCAGATGGTGGCATTGTTTGGGGAGGTTTGGGAAGTCCCGCCTTGTGAGAGGAAGTGTTATCACGGGAGCGTCCTTTGAGAACCCTACAGTTTGTCCTCTGCTTCAAGGTTGCTGCTGAAGATGGAGCCATTTTCATCTTCCTGCCTGCGTACCTCCCTACCACGACCGTGACTACTTCTCATGCCTTCCAGAGCCATAATACACTCTTCCCAAATACACTCTTTCCTCTGTAAGTTGCCTTGGTCATGGTGTTTTAACACAGCAACAGAGAGGAAGCTAAGATGTGGGGCAGAGCTGGAATGCCGCATATGAACTTTTCTTGTCTTCTGTCCTCGGTATCTAGTAAGGTGAACCTGTCCCATGACCTAACCTCTCAGTGTCACCTCTCTAAAGCTCAGTATTTAAGCCACCGATGCCTTCATCCCTCTTTTTGCTCAGCAGGCATTGGGGATTGGTCTAGATGTGAGATAAAGTAATGAACAAAGCACCAACACCCACCCCTCCATCCAGGGCAGGGAATGAGAAACAGGCAGAAAGTCAGTCTTCTGGAGAAGAGTGAAGCACGTGGGGTGTGAGGGGCATAAGTGGGGTTGGCATGGGGGGGGAGGACCATGAGAAGGGGGTATGGAGGGAATGACGGGCATGAGGCCCATGTGGGGAGGGGAGACAGAGAATTCCCAGGAGTCCACCGTCTCGCTCCACCTTCACTTGTAAATGAATCACTTGAGAGAGAACATTTTAAACACTTAAAAATTACCCCTTCTCCAAACCGCTCTGAAATATAACTCAACATTCTAGCAACGACAACAACAACAAGAGATGTCAGGCTTTTTAACCAAAACTTAACTGGTTCCATCCTTCCCCGGGTAAACAAATGAACTGCAACCCTCATGAGGGAAAGGAGAGCAACTAGAGTCATATCCTTGATCAAGCAACTCCTCATCGATGCTAAAGAACAGTGGCTAAAAATCACAATTTTCCTTGATGAGTAAAAAGCAACTCACACCAGCTGTGGGTACCTGTCCAAGATCAAGCCAGCATAAGTGGGGGATGGGGGTGGTGGCCACATGTACCCCCAGCTGAGGAGCTATTGGCAGGTGATGGCTGCTTGGGGAGGAAGAGTCAGTTTTCTTCGAGAGGGTGGCTTTTGGAAACGTTGTTCGTGTTCTAGTAGATGGCCCCATACCCACACACATATGGGCGGTGCTAATCAGAACTTATGAGTTGTTCAAAAGTAAATAGGGGAACACGGTGAAGGCCATCTGAGATGAGCGACAAGTGGCGGGTGGGATGCTGGGATCTGAATACACTGCCTACATGTACGGAAATGTCAAAGCAGCAAAGAGCTATATTAAAGACCTTTAGGAGTTTTTACGACGAGGACAGGGCAAATCTAAGTCATAACAATGGGGGTTGGGGCACAGAGCACACAGACCCCAAGACACTGAAGAGAGCTGAAGATAGGACAGAACACCATTCCAACAGCTTCCCTTTTTATTAGTATTCAAGAAGTGAATCTGAATGACATTTAATAAGCAAAACACAAAAGAAAACACATACCTTGCACATGTAGCATAGATAAGCACGTACACTCTATAAATTTAATAATCCCCATCTAAACATGAAGAGAACAACCTCAAAAATAAGCTCAGTGTTGGCATCGCTGTCTCTAACATACAGTGCTGAGTACTTAACAGGAAGAACTACAGACTCCCAGGATTACTATAGTCGTTGATTTTATATTATGGTATAAATAGCTTTTAAGAAATCATCTATATAATAAAATAAGTTCACTTTTGAATTGCAGCAAGTCATTTTCTTCAATCAATAAAAATATTCCTTGATTATAAAGCAGCTTGAGTTTGCAAATATATTTCAGGAAAATAACTCTATTTGAAATAACACGCTTTAAAAAAAGGCAACAAAGTGACCGGATTTAGAGTTTAAGATAACATATTGCAAAATAGTTCAGCATAGTATATTTCTAAGCACGGAGCAAGTTCTATTCTGAGAGATACTTTTAATTTCATAAAGCGAATGGTTCCAATATTTGTGTGGTAGTTTCAAGTCTAAATATTTACAATAGTGGATGAATTTTTACAGATAGTAGTACAGAAACTTCAATACATATATACACAAGACGAATGTGTGACATTATTACATCACTACCATGAAGCTTAGCTTAACATGTGCTGGAGGCGACCAACACATCAGCGCGGTCCTGCAGCTGTGTAGCAGGCACAACTCGGCAGCTACCGCTAACCCCCCACCCCACCCCAGGCCCAGACACCACCAACGTCACACAGATAACACACCCCACCCAACACGTTTTAATTTATTCTGTGAGATACTTTTTAAGTTTTTCACGTCCCAGGAGGAAATGAAGGCAAAGTCTCAAAAAGTAAAAAAAGATGAAAGTGCATCATGTTTCAAAAGTGCTGTGCATGTGTCGGGAACACACGATGTTAGCTAAGTGTGCAAAAGAAAAGAAAAAACAGAAAAAAGCTCTGCCATGAGCTCATGAGCATAACTCCAAGTCTCTTGTACGGACAGACGGGGTTAGTCTAGCAGCAGAAAGGAAACCTGAGACCACACTGTGTGCGGAGGCTTGCACTGAGTCAGGAGGTCCACGCTGGGCTCTGTTAGCCAGCCAGGCGGGGGTTCTGGTGAGGGGAATCCCATCTCAGTGGTCGGCCAAGGCGGCAGGGCGGAGTCAGGCATCACCCGACGCCCACGCCTGTCTCATTCTAACTGCTCACCGGCCTCTCCTCAAAGGCTGAGTGGGCTCACCCAAACAGAGAAAAGACACACCAGCTATGCAGTGACTGCCGTCTAGGTACTTGTTAGTAACAAACCACAGGCGGAAAGGTACATTCCGGAACACTTGGACAGGAAACAGGTCATGGGAACGTCGTGAAGCTGGTGAAAAGTTTCACTCTGTGAAGAGCGTTAACACCATGTGCAAAAATGAAGCTGAATGGCAAAGTAACCATAACATATCGATTAGTAGCACTTTTTTTTGGGGGGTCCCAGAATTTTCTTGGAACCTAAAGTTTAAAAAAAAAAGTGCTTATTTTGAAATTATTTTCAAAAGAACTATGACCCTCAAAGTTCAAATTTGTATTCCTTTGGAGTTTTATTTTTATATAAGATTACTGTATTTTCGGCCTTTGCATAATATCTAAACAAAGTAAATCCTTTGCCATAAAGCCTATTTTACATCCAGCACATACACATATTCAGGGGAGCTCCAGGCCTCCGGATGAACTCAGCAACTCTCTTCCACGAGCTTTGACCCGTTAATCCCTCGGTAGGTCACTCGGCTCGGCCTAACCAGCACGCCGTAGTTCGGCTTACAGGTGAAATAGCGCTTGTCACCCACCAAGCCGTCGTTTTTCCCCTTGGCACTTCGCAGCTCCAGGCCCAGCCAGATGCCCGAGGCAAAGTCCGTGGGACCCACGTACCTAACCGTAGCCATTTCGTTAGAGCTCGTGAGCAGGACCTGGGAGCCCTCGTGGAGCTTCGCGGCCCCCTCAAGGCCACCCGCCGTGGTGGAGCCGCTCCAGCTGCGGCGCAGGGTGGTCTTGGTCCTGTCCAGAGGGAAAGGAAGAATTGGACTTAGGTACTGCAGCCACTTGGGTGCCATTCTCCATATCCGCTCCTGCCGCCACCTCCACATTCATTTAATTCTCGAAAGAGAAAAGTTTATGGTAATAACTATCTTATTTTTATTTTTGAGCGATGAGACATTAGACTTTTTTTTTTAATTTAGCTTCACTTTCCTATTCCTCAGAAGAATCTAAATTACAGGGAGAAGGCTTGTTCCAAATGCCCTTTCTTTTTATTTTCCTATTGTCACAAGATAATGTCTTCTAATGTCACCATTTCTCCTTAATTAACTGTAAAAGGCAATTTCCATTCACATAAAGGACATTTGAATTTTTCTTTATTTTTGAGATTATAATTTTTGAAACTGGAAATAGTATTAGGAATATACTTTCGATTTCTAAAAGTTTTTTCTCTTTTGGATCTCTTAACTGCACCCTGAAATATATATACATATGTATATATATATATATGTATATATATTCACACACGAGAGAAAGAGAATTTCAATAAACAGTGAGGAAAAGCACGTATAACTTTAATATCAATAAGTTAAAGAAAACTGGCATTCTGAATGTGATTTCACTTTAAAATATTCCTTTATATGAAAACAAATCTTAACACCTAAAACTTTAGAAAATAAATTTTAGATAAAGATAGAGGTCTCTCCCATAGACTCCAATTACCCTTCCCTTCTGCTAGCACGAGAGGGGTCTGGGGGATGCTGAAAAGCGTCCCTGTCCTTCTGCAACAGGACATCTCCTGTGATGCAGGTACCTCTTAGCACCTGCCTGGCTGGACCAAAACCAGTCTAAGAACACACTGCCCCCGAGCCCCTTCCCCACCCGTCCCACCCCAGAGCCCCTTCCCCACCCATACTGCCCCTCAGGGGCCCCTACCCTACCCATACTGCTCCCCAGGGCTTCCTCCACTGGCCACACTCTGAACCTCTCGCTGTCCGCAGGAGACAGCTGCTGCTGCTATTCACAACAGGAGCTGCAGCTGGACCTTGTTGCCCTCGCCCTTGTAGATGGAGATTTAGGGCCTGCCAAGGGAGCCTGGAGTCTCTCACTTCAAGCCCTGGTACCCTCCCTTCCCATGTCCACAGCAGACTCAAGCAGGGCTGTGGCACCCCTTCCCAAACCGCCTAAGACCTTACTGTAAGGGGAACTGGGTTCGACTTATTTTACCTTTTGTTTTGTTTTCTACATTTTTAAAAGAGTAATTCATCGTGCGTCTGAGTGCATCAACGCGCATGTGTCTGCTGAAGGAGGTATGGGTATCTTCCACACTTTCCACTTGCTCTTTTGAAGCCATTCTTACCCTGAACCTAGAGCTCACGTAGCTGGAAGCCACTTAGTCCCAGCCATCCTCCTATCCCTACTCACCTTAGAGCCGGGGTTATAGAGTTTCCTGGTATACCTGACTTGTGTGGGAGTGAGATCTGAACTCTGCTCTCCACGACTGTGAAGCAAGGGTAAGAAGGCTCTTAACCACCGAGCCATTTCTCCAGCTCCCATTTTCTACAGTTTTAAATATGCCCTCACACACAGTGTCTCAGTTGTTTCTGTGAGGCACCCAGTAAGAGAAAAGGAAGAGGATGTAAAATTGATAGCAAGGACTCTGCTAGCTCAGAGCAAAGTCTCTGATAGTTCAGAGACTTTTCTGGGCCATGCCTTCCAAAAAGTGAAGGAGTTGTAATCTTGAAATACTTGTAGAGTCTGACATGGTAGTACATGTATGTAACTAAAACACTCAGGAGGCTGAGGCAAAATGATGATGAGTTCAAGGACAACCTCAGCTACATAGTGAGATCTGGGCCAGCCTGGGCTATATGGTGAAACCCTGCCTTAAAACAGAAAATAAGGAGGCGGGCATGGTGGTTTATGTCTTTAGCACTCCAGTCAGGAGTTCAAGGCCATATGGAGCAATATGAAGAACTATTTCAAAAAAGGAAAGAGGAGGACAAGGAAGAGAAGAAGTGAATAAAATAAAATGAAAACATTTACAATTTTTATCAATTCAAATGCATAATACAATACACTGAAACAAATTTTTACTGAATACAAAAAAAAGAAACATGAGTTCTACTCCTACACAAAAACATCTATTCACTCATATTCCAATTTCACAGTAAATGGATGCTTTTTTTTCACCTGACAAAGCTGGTGAAATTTTTCAGGAAAATAATGGCAATAAGTTGTGTTTTCTGAACACTTACCATGTGCCTAATGCCTCATGTACATAATCTCAGCCTCACACAAGCCAGGAACTTCACCGTCTCTGTTTTCTACATTTGCTCTGAAAGTATCATTTATTTCCATATAAATAATTAAAAATAAATAGCACCACACTGATCAGTCGTCACCAACTCACTTTCCAACACAGATTCCTCCAGGCAAACACTAGCACGAGAGCAAGCTCTGCAGAACCATCAAACTGGCACACTGCCAAGTCCTGCCAGACTTCCTACTACAGCCAATGCCCAAGTCTTATGCCCAAGAACAGTAATCACAAAACACTGCTCATGCCATAAGCAAGACTTGTTCTAAAAAATGACTCTATGTTTTCAACAAAAGCATGTTTCCAGCTGGGACTTGAAGCACTACACTGAGCAAGAGGGGAAAGTGGCCACCCTGGTCTTCTCATGTGAGTGGGAATGCTTCATATTTTTCTCCACTTAATAGGATGGTGACTATCAGTCTGTTGTATACAGTCTTTATTATTTGAGAAATGTTCCCTCCTTGCCTAGTCTCGCCAGAGTTTTTCATCACAAATGCTTAACTGACATGAACAAGTATAACTATCTACAGATGACATGATTCTGTGCATGGAAAACCCCAAAGACTCTACCAGGAAACTCCCAGAAATGACCAAAACCAATATTCTTCCTATATAGACAGCCTTGGAAAGAAATCATGGAAACAATCACACTTGCCATAGCCAACAAAGAAATCCAGAATAAACCTAACTGGAAAAGTGACGGACACACATTGAAAACTTTACGACACTGAAGAAGTAGATTGAAGATGGAGGGACCTCTCGTGATCATGGATTATTAGGCTTAATACCGTGAAAACAGCTATCCTATTAAAATTAATCTACAGATTCAATGCAATCCACATAGAAATTCCAATGCAACTCTAAGCAAAAACTGAAAAAAAAAAAACAATCTTAAAATTTGTATGGAAATACAGAAGACCCCAGATATCCAAAACAACCATGAGTAACAAAAACTCTGCTAGATGTATCGCCATTCCTGACTTCAAATTACCCTAGAGAGCCAGAGTAAAAACACACAGCTCTGTCACAAAGCCAGACACATTGAGCAGGTGCAGTAGAACCAGGAACCCAGACATAACCAAGCCTTTGTACCCACAGCCACCTGAGTTTTCACAAAGATGCCTAAATACACTTTGGAGAAAAGACAGTATCTTCAACAAACAGTGCTGAGAAAACTGTATGTTCACATAAAGATTGAAACTTGATCCTTCTCTCATCCCCTGCACACAAATCAATTCAAAACGGATCAAAGATCTTAATGCTTAATCCAAAACACTGAGACTGCTAGAGAAACAGTACAAAGTGCACTTCAGGCTACAGGCTGGAGGAGAACTTTCGGACAGGACCTCAAGCACCTCGGATACAGAACCAACAACCAACCAGTGGGACTTCATGAAATCAAAGTTTCTGTATCATAAAGTAAACTGATAATCCAGTGAAGATGCAGCCCGTAGAATGGCATAGATAGGTAGATAGATAGATAGATAGATAGATAGATAGATAGATAGATAGATAGATAGATATAGATGAATAGACAGATACATATACACATACATACATAGATACATAGATAGAGAGATAGACAGATAGTTGACATAGTTATAGATGGATAGGTGGATGGATGATAGGTGATAGATACTGAGACACAGAGAGATAACAGAGATAGATAAACATAGAGAGATAGATACATAATATAGATAGATAGATAGATAGATAGATAGATAGATAGATAGATGATAGACAGACAGAATAGAATAGATTGATGGAATATATATGTCCCACAACATCTTTGCCAATTAATTATACATCTGACAGAGGACTGACCAATGTCTGAAATATACAAAGGACCCCCCCAAAAAAACCTAAACATCAAGGAAACAAGCAGCCCTATTAAAAAGTGGGCAACGGAACTGAGCAAAAATTTCTCAGAAGAAATGCAAATGGCTATGAAATGGATGTGTTCACCATCCATTCTTTGCCATCAGGTAAATGCAAATTAAAACTACTGTGAGGGGCTGGAGAGCTGTCTCAGCAGTGAAGAGCACTGGCTGCTATTCCAAGGATCCCAGGCTCAATTCCCAGAACCCACATGGTGGCTCACAACAGCCTATAACCTCCACTGGCTCCAGGCATGCATCTGTGCACAGACACAGATGCAGACAAAACACTCATAAAAAATAAATATTTAAAATAACTGCTTTGAGTTTCATCATTCTTTTTAATATTTTTATTTTTAATATTCATTTTACAGGTATGGGTGTTCTGCCTGAATATTTGTCTCTGTGTCATAAGTACAGTGCCTGCAGAGGCCAGAAGAAGGCATCAGCTCCCCTGGGATTAGAGTTACAGTTTTAAGTTGCTGTGTAGGTGTCTCGGAATTGAACCCTAGTCCTCTTAGAGAACCAGTGATCTTAGCTACTGAGATCTTAGCTACTCTCCAGCCCCAATTTCCTATTTCTTAATGGATAAGATTTGGGTAAAGATGAACCCTTATACACAACCTGGTGTAGCCACTAGACAATCAGTGTGGCAGGTCCTCAAAAAGCCAGATCTGTCATACAACCCAGCTATAACTCCTGGGTATGTATGCAATGGCCTCTTATTTCTTACTACAAAAACACACACTCATCCATGTTTATTGTTGCTATGGTCACAATAGTGAGGATGTGAACAGCCAAGATATCAATCAACTAATGAATAGGTGAGAGTATGGTACCCACATACAATGGAATTTTATTCATCTATTTAAAAATATAGTTGTAAAATTTGCAAGTAAATTAACGGACTTGAAAATACTACACTAAGGTAACCCAGACCCATAAAAGACAAATATCACCTATTCTCATTTGTATGTAGACCCTAGCCTTGGATCTTTAGATTTAACTTGGGAGTACCTATAAAGCCAGAAAACTATAAAGTGACCATTGGTGGGAGTGGGGGAGAATTTTAAGAGAGGCAGGGATAATAGAACATGGGTGACAAGAGGAGTAAAGGGAAATGATGGGGATGGACATTTAAGTGGGGAGAGGGATGGGAAGTAGGTCACAGGGGAAGGTGGGACAAAGAATAATTAATTGTAAGGATTCTTTAAAAAGCCGTATTTTTTAAAAGTGTCATGTAATTGAGGCTGGAAAGATGATTTGGTGCTCACTGTTCTACCATAAGGACAGAGTTTGGACTATAACACCCATGTCTGGAAGTTCACATGTGCCTGCAACTCCAACAGATCTGCCACCTTCTGGCCTCCACTGATGTGCGTGCGCGCGCGCGCGCGCGCGCGCGCGCGTGCGCGCACACACACACACACATAAAGGGAGTTTATTTGAAGTTGAGATATGCTCCTACATGAAGCATAGGTTGACAAAAGGCCCAGTGCCAGGTATGTAATACCTCCCCTCAAGCTGCTGATGAGGGGAAACCCCCAAAACAGTAACAGCGATTGCCATTGCTCTTAGCTGTCCACTACAAATTGATGGTAAGACCCTACTGCTGAAGACACCACAAAATTTAGCTGCAAGATGCAGAGAAATAAAGTTGGTCCTGAGTAGAAACTTTCTTCCTGTACAGGAAGGTGCTATGTGGGCTTGATGAGAAGAAAAGTCACCAAACCATCTTAGCTATCCATGAGCCCTGTGGGTCACAAAAAGGACCAGTGTGGCAAAATATCTCCATCGGCACAATATTGGCATGAATGCTAATATTGCTTTCTGCTTGGATTAAGGGACCACACCACAGGAGGAAACCCATGCCTGGTACTGTAAATCTGTCCACACACCCATGTTTGAGAAGCCCACAGGCCATGGGGTGGACCTAAACGGACACAGTATTAAAAATCCATTCCTATGTCCAGAGATCAGTGCAGCTCTTGGAGTGCATCAAAGAAGTTTGTGTGGTGGATGAAGTTAGCACAGATACAACTGGCCAAGGTGAAGAGAATGAGTATCTGTGGAATGATCAGCCACAAACACAACATCTTATCACACCCCCTTACCCCAAGGTTCAAGGAATACTGTGAAAAAGAGGCCAGAAAAAAAAAAAAGAAAAATAAAACAACACGCCGGAGGTTAGAAAGGACTAGAGTGAAAAAGTATCTACTGAACAGATGCCCTCATAAGCCCACAACAGCTGTTTGGCTGCCTGCATTAGACTTAAATGAGATCAAGCCACCAAACATTTCCACCATCTCCAACCCCAGCTGGAACTGAGGAACTTCTGGGGAGAGGGAGTTTTCTTTAAGGGTGTGGCCCATGGTAGGTCCATCATATCCCAGAGAATGACCCCACCCTTGTAAGTTTAATATAAATAAGACTCAGAGGATTTAGAGAGAAAGCTATGAAGTCAGTGGGGAGTGTGGGGTGAATCTAGAAGGAATAATGGATGAACATCATCAAAATACATTGTGTGGATACGCACATGTGATGTGACCTGCTCGCTGTACTCTCACCAGGGATTCGTGCTTTTTCTCCTCCCTCAGTTCTCTGGATCCTCCTTCTGCTCGCTAAACCCCTACACTGCTTCTGCGGACCTCTGCCCAGGCCGCCTCTTCTCAGGTCTACCCTCCATTCTAAGAGCCCTGGGATAGCTTCAATACGCTGGAGCATGAAGTTACTGACCTTAATCTCCCAGCTTTCTGAGCAGGGAGACCAATTTCAAATCAGTGAAAGGGTTGAGGAGTATATACTACCAGGGGAAGACAGAGCATCAAAAAATAACAATAATAATTCTAAGAGGTGGCCTTAAGAAAACAGGCCTTCTATTTCTTTCATGCATGGCTGAGCATATTAAGTCAGTTCTGCTTAATTCCGTACATAGAGGTTCAAAACCAGCCCGCCTTATTCAATGGAAACACAGTATGAACTCCCCCAGCTTCTATTAGCGGCCACACTAACCTCTTCGAAGAGAAAACACACACAGTGTGCTGCTTTTAGCCACTTGTGACATATTTAATTGAGCTTTTTAAAGGACGAACTCAACACACCAGTCACACCTTCTCTCTCACACGCTACCATTCTACCGAGAGGGAGTAAGATACAAAACTCCATTTTTCTTCCTTCACAGAAGCCCGGCATGCTCATCTTGAAAGGCAGTTTTCTAAGTCTTCTCAATACTCACTTGGCAAAAGCATTTCTCCTGTTAATCTCTTTTTGGGAAGAAGCAGAGGTTGTGCTGAAACTTCTCCTAAAACCTAAATGTGAGAGTGAAGGTTAGAAGAGAAAAACACATCACATTTTAATCCTTTACAATGAGTTATTTTTAATTACTTCTAAAGTGTTCTATGACACTAAGAGGTTTTTTTCCCCAGGGAAACAAACAAACAAACAAAAAAACAAAAAAAAACCTGCTATGTAGCAGTTCTTCTAAGATAAAAACAAAAACAAAAACAAAAAACTCCATCCTGCAGGGAACAGTCTTAAGCCCAGGAAGTCAACAACTTATAACCCTCAGGAGTCCCTGAAACTGAGCAGATACAATAGATTCCCCTGCCTCGCTGAGTATACACAGGCAGAAGAACCAGAGCCATTGCCTGAAAGCCAGTCTGACTGAAAGATATTCACTACCTGAGTTGCCTGAATGAGACACAATTCAGCCCACTGAGCTGCCTGTAGGCTGGGTACTGTACTCCAGCTTTCTAGCTTTCATTACCTATCTGCCACCCACGCTTGGGTGATACAGCTGTCTTTGAGGCACTTCTGCTACTATAAATAATCTTTCGTCCATATTCCCATGAGTGGCCTCAATAAAACTCATTGATTCGCCATGTTGGACTCTGGTGATATCCTTACTTTGCTCTCTCATTGGTTACTACATTAGATGAATAAACATTTGTTCACACCTCCACAGGAACAGTACCACACAATGAAAAGAAAGCAAGCACATACTGAGAACACAACTGTAGTACATCTTAGGTTGGTTCTCTTCTCTTCAGGACTCATGCCACTGATCTCTGAAGTCCTGATATTACATTGATGTTCCTCCTGATAGAGGAACCTACTTACCTTGGAATCGTGATACATTTGAGGGACAGGTTTTAGTGATATCCTGTGTATATATGACAAGTAATGTCATATAATGTCATAATGTCATACAAAAGGTTTGTATTATGTCTAAAGTGCTTTCTCTGTGAATAATTATGCATATATTTATTTTCATAAATTACATACACTAATCATCCTTCTTTGGAAATATCCTTTAATATCGTGTTTATAAATATATTGTATAAATCTTTTTAAAAAAAGATTTCTAGATACTTTCTCATCTCTGCCTTTTTGATCAAGCTCTGCTCACACAGGGATAAGTGATAAGCACAACATGACTTCTAGAGTTTTTTCCTCTAAGATTTCTTGAAGACAAATAACACCAAATCATACACTGATAAAGTATATGATGAACTACTGCAATCTTGATAATCATGTGAAAAGGGATTTTTTTTTTAACTATCATTAAAGATATTCCAGGAAGAGAACACTGGACAACAAACTTCAGAGCTCCAGTGTGCCCTCCCCATGCACAAGAGTTCAAAGATTAAGAAACTTCCCAAAAGGCAGGCTTTGTAAGAGAAAGTGGACTTTCAATTCCAGAAAACCAGAAGTACCGAACAAATAAATCTGTTGATGAAAATAACACAATTTTAAACAACTATAATTTTACAGAAGGTATTTTTGAGCTGACTCAAAGTCATATTCATACTCTTTCTCTGCCTGCCTTTCTCTCTTTTTGTGTGTGTGACACACCCCAACTCACCCAATGTACAATCTCAGAGAAGCCAAACCATAAAAGAAGAAGAAGAGAAGGAGAAGGACAAGGAGAAGGAGGAGGAGGAGGAAGAGGAGGAGGAGGAGAGGAAGAAGGAGGAGGAGGAGGAGGAGGAGGAGGAGGAGGAGGAGGAGGGGGGGGGGGAGGAGGAGGAGGAGGAGGAGGAGGAGGAGGAGGAGGAGGAGGAGGAGGAGAAGAAGAAGAAGAAGAAGAAGAAGAAGAAGAAGAAGAAGAAGAAGAAGAAGAAGAAGAAGAAGAAGAAGAAGAAGAAGAAGCTGCCTCCGCTGCCACCACCACCAGGAGAAGCTGCCAGGTGCCCAACGTGCAATCTTATCTTGTACCACAGGGTTGTCCTTTGGTCCCTGGATACTGGACTTCAGATTGGCTTCACAGGACATGGGGAAGAAAGGAGCAAAGGCCTGGTATATGGATCCACCAAAGACCTCTGGTAAAGGAATTCATGCTCAGTGTAACTTGGGGCAAGAAACCAAATGAAACAATGGCTTTCTTATCAGCGCAAGGCTGGAATTACTGCTTTCAGGTCTTGTGGCCATAAGCAAATTCACACCATCTATATCATATTTTAAAAAATAAAAATAAAACCAGAGAATGTAGAGAATGTATGTTTCAGTATGTCTAGGGTGGCTTTGCTTTTAGGCAAATAGCAGAAATCAATATACCAGAATGCATCAAAGACTGCCATCTGTAAAACTCTGATTAAGCAAGCATTTCACAGTAATAAGTTACAAAGTCACAAGGAGAGAAGACACCACAAGTCAGGCTCAGCAGACACAGGATGAGGAGTTAAACTCAGCAAAGCTTCAGATATTAAACTACTTAACACAAAGTAATAGATAATACTTAAGCTATTAAGGACATGAAAGAAGAGGTTGAGCATATGGGGAGAAATGAATAGTAACAAGATGTGCAAAAAGAAAAGCAGTGGTCTTGATAAGCATTAATGTGGTGGCTGGATTAAGCAGCAGAGTAGACACAGCTGAAGAGAGAAACAGGTATTGGATAACACTAAAGGTACCTAGAATGTGGTCAGAAGGACAAGCTGTGACAGAAACAAGACTTGGCTAGATGCTGATCTCCAGACCCAGGAAGAGTCAGAATGTCAAACAGGATTAACAAAAAAAGAACTTTCCACCTGCATATATCCTAATAAAACTGCACGACACAAAGGAGAGAGACCTTCAAAAAAATCCAAAACTAACAAAAAGGCAAGACAAATCACCTACAACAACAAGGATTGCTCAGAGGCCTGACTTCTCATCAATGACAGCAGCCAGAGTATCCACGTACAGGGAGAAAATTCCAAAATTCTACACCCAGCAAAAACGTCACTGAAAAAGACCAAAACTGAGTGTACTCAGGCCGGAACAAAGTTCTCCCAAGAGGAAGATAGACGGGTAAATATGGAAGTGAAATAAACTATTAAAGAAAAACAAAAAGGCAATGCCTAATTTACAGGGGTGATAAAACAAACAAAACAGCTTAGCCTCTAAGGATTCAAACTGTGTAGGACATGGGTAACAGTGATTAGCTTTAAACTATGTGCAGTGTGTACATTAATTGATTTACAATAATTACTAAGAAGCATATTCACAGCGCAGCCTGTACACAGGAGAAGTGTTAACAGAGTGCAGGAAAGGAAAAGGGTAGAAATACAACCAAAATGAGGTCAAGGAGGAAGCCCCAACTGGACACGGTGGCTCACACCTCTGATCCCAGTGCTGGAGGCAGAGGCAGGGAGATCCCATGAATTCAAGGTCCACCATTTATGACTGATACAGAAAACTCACCATTTGTAATACACAAAAACCAAAATGGATTAGGGGCTGTGGAGACAGCTCAGCGGTTCAGTGTGAAGGTGATGTCTGCACAACCATAAGGACCAGAGTTCAGATCCCAGCTCCTACATAGCATGCCATGCATACAGCAAACAACTGTCACTGCAGCTCTGAAGAATACACCATCTTCTGACTCCAAGGCACACAGAGCCCCACACACATGCTCATTCACTCTCAAAGACACATGCATACAAATAAGTATTTTAAATGGAATAAGAAGTAAAAAAAATAGCATAAAGAGCATTGCTAATGCATCAGTTCATAGCAATAAATTAAAATGAATGGGACTTAGAGTAATAGACAAAGACAATCAGATTTTTTTTTTCTAAGTAAAACTCCAGTATGTTCTATTTAGGAAAGTAACCTAGAAGTATTATGGCAGAAAGTAAATCAATACCAAAAAAAAATGCATTAGAGAAATACTTAATGAAAAGAAGGATGGCAAAAAGATGCAAAAATTTTTCTAAAAGCAATACCAAGCAGAGCCTGCCACCCTCGCACTCAGGAGGCTAACAAAGAGAACTGTAAATTTGAGGCTAGCCCGGACTACACAGTGATACTCTGTAGCAAGAGGAGAGTAAGGGCAGAAAAAGATACAGAAGAGAGAGAACAGGAAAGGGGAAAGAGAAAAGAATGTTTATTACATTAAATACACAAAAATATTAAATAATACATGAAAAAAACTAACTAAATATGTACAAAATTTAATGAGGAAAGCTACAAAATTCCAATGAGGCCGGAGAAGGCACACAGCAGCAGTCCTCTCGGGCACATGGGACTTGTTCCTAGGACTTTCCACGGGTGCCACAGATGTACAGTGCTAGACCCAATGTGATTTTCCCTACAAGCAACTCCTATGGTAAACCTTCATCTTTTCACTTAAAAGGATACACTTGGAATTTTCTCTCTTTAATATTCCGATTGCCGGTAAGAGTTCTCGTAGCAGCCACTACTAAGTAAAATTAAGGTTAGTTGAACACAAACACTACCTGGACAGTCAACCTGTAACCAGAGGATTATGAACTGACCAGCAGGAAGGTCAAGCTGAACACAATTCACGTCCTCAGCAGGACAGTGTGGCATTTTATCATGCCATTCAGAATAATATAAAACTTAACACCTATGATGGTTTATTTATGGAATTTTCCGCTTAATATCCTCAGATGATGACTGGGTGTAAGTAATCGATTTCACAGACAACAAAGGAGGTTACATAAGTGGAGAAAGAGTCCATGTTCGCAGACAGAGCAGTAGTAAGACCAGACCTTCCCAGCTTCCTTAAAAATCCCAGCTTGTGGCTATGTGGATTCCAACAAAATGATCATAAAGTTTATATGAGAGGGAAAGCCAGAATACCCAACCAATGGAGACAAAGTCGGAGGACACAAACACACACACACACATATACACATACGGCAGAGGAAGGCGACACAGACAGCACGGAGAACAGCACCGTGAGGAAGGAAAGCGACAGAGAATCATATCCACCCTCAAGTCAAAGCAGACACAGCAGCACACACCATCAGGAAGGTCACTTCACAACAGCATGTCCTCTTAAATGCTCACACCCCACAGTCATGGGCTTGACCACAACAAGTATTCAAGCACAGACATTATATTTATAACTTACATAGACAGTTATCCACAGGTGGAAAGGAAAATCAAACTCAATCCTTATCACACACAAAGCCAATTCTGAGTAAAATGGGAAACACACATAGCCAAAACTTGAAAAAAAAAAAAAAAGAAAGAAAAAATCTTCAGGGAAAAGTTCTATGGTTTCTGTCTCTGGGGAAAAAAATCTTAAGGTAAAAAATGTAAGCCATGAAATATTTTGTTTTTGACTACATAAAAATCAAAGAAGTTGGGGGCTGGAGTGATGGCTCAGTGGTTAAAAGCACTAGCTGTTTTTCCAGAGGACCCGGGTTCAATGTCCAGCACCCATATGATAGCTCACAACTGTCTACAATTTCTATTCCAAGGATCTGACATCCTCATACAGACATATAAGCAGGCAACACAGCAATGTATATAAAATAAAAATAAAATTTAAAAACAATGTTTAAAAAATTGAAGAAGTCTTTTTACCAAAAGATGCCAGAAAAGTGAAGACATGCCTTCAGCTGTACATATTACTAACACCTAAAACCAATGAGATGTTCATTCCCAAAATATACAAAGAAACCTACAAGTTAGCAAGAAGCAAATCACTCAAAAAATAGTGATAGGCTTAAACAGAAAAAAAAAGGAAATGCATGTGTCCCACAAACTGAAAACTAAAAGGACTAATTCCTTTCACGTCAACTAATCTGAAAAATGAAAAATAAAGTCACAATGAAATACTGTTTAAATCTAACAGGGTAGCAACCATTTCCACACCAAACAAGACGGCGGTTGCCAAGGTTGGGAGGGACAGGGCCTAGTTAGTGGCCGAGGGGAGTAGACAGTGCGAACACCTGGCATCCCTCAGGGACAGCACAGGTGTGGTAGCCATGCTTACCAACCCCAGGGCACTGCCCACACGTGTGCACGACAGCCTGTAATAATAATAATAATAATAATAATAAAAAACAGGATGCAGCAAAAATAACCACCAGCTACAGAATCAGTCACATATTCGATGGAATGCTAAAAGACAACATAGCAAATAATGGAAACAAAACACTGCTTACTGATACAGCTGCAAAAGGTAGAAAAGATCAAGAAAAATCAAAGGAATTATAAATACAAAATTCCAGGCTCATAACCCTAGGATGAGATATACAAAAAGGGAGGCAGGGTTGAAGAAGGTGGGTACCCAGGGTTTCCACAAGGCAGCTGGGAGGCAGGCAACAGATGCCCTGCAAGCTTGCCTGCCCTATACAGGTGCACTTCAGACACTCTGATATAAAGATATTGATACAGACATTTAACAATAAAAATACATTTCAATGAGTGAAAATGAAGGAATACTTTAAACCGAATTTAAAAGCCATAATCTTACCAGGATAAGAACGATTCTGTTTATTTGAAGATATTTCTGTAAGTGTATCCAGGGAATCTGATAGCCTGTGAATAAAACAAACAGACACACCACATTAGGTGCAGCTGGTCTCCCCGGGAAGGTGATGCCTTCCCATCGACTGATATCTGTTATCCCATTCATTCATTCAACAAGCATTTGTTAGGCAGCCACGTGAGCTGGGAAGGAGCTTTACTCTAGCATGGGAGACGGGCAATACCCAGACAGAGCAGGTCTGGAAAATTCAGTTCACTTGAAACAAGGACTTGACTTCCGACCCTTATTTGCTTGGTTGTTTTTATGGAGCTTAGAACTGAACCCTAGGCCTTGGCAATTATCCTGCCACTGTGCTATATCCATGGCATTATTATTATTATTATTATTATTATTATTGTTATTAATTATATTATTTTGTTGCTGTTATTGTTTGTCAGCGCTAGGAATTAGATCCATGGTAACTTCTGACTTTGCTTTGGAAAGTAAAACTTTACCTTTGCTTCAAAGGTAAGACTATAAAATATGGAGATATGTTAATTTTATACCAAGTTTAACAAATATAAGCTTAAAATTATAAAAATATCTACAATTATGATACTGGAGAAAAGAGACTAGCCAAATGTGTGCATGTGTATAATTTTTTTTGGATAAACCTGGACAGCAATATAATCCAGGCCCTCTACGTGTGACTCCATCCACCGCCGCAAAGGTCACCTTCCCAGTGAGCTTCTTCTCATTTTTTTTTTTTATATTCAAATCATTATTTTTAAAAAGCCAGGTCCTGAAAGCCTCATTTTCTTTCAACTGTTTACTGACCTAGATCTGCAAGACCTTCATGTCTTGCAGAAGTGCCAATCACTTCTCCCAACACACTTTATACCTATCAAAAAATCCTGCAGCCCCTGCAGTGTGTTCATATGCACTGTTTTTACAGGACACAGAACACATGACAGCTGAGGCAAGGCTGATGGACACAGAGCCTACAACCTGGTAAGCAGCAGGGACTGGGATGGAGAGGTGATGGACAGCTGAGAGGAACCTATTTCTAGAAGTGATATCATTAGAAGCATGTGCCAACAGCAACGACGGAAAAACAAGAATATGATGTTTATGAGGACCAGTTAGGCAGTGAGTGAGTTTCCTTCGACTGTCTTTAAAGAATATTCGCTGATGTTATTAACCAAGACAATTTACTAAATGAAAATTGTGCAACGAGAGATAGATCGGGAAAGCTATTCAGACAGAGGAAGTCATGTGGGCGGATCCTGGGACAAGCACACATTTAAAAAATTCAAAGGGGAGACAGGAAAAGCCAGCTATGATCCCTGAGGTGAAGAGCTAGGGGTCAGAGTGTGACTGGTCATGGAGACAGTCTCTGGCAGTGCCTGGTTTAAAATCTTCCTATCTTGAAGCCCAGAGGGGCCTTAAAAGAGCTCCAAACTGGCTTGCATTAGAAATGCCTTAAAATCGAAGACCATGTCTGTTTTGTTTGCCCACAGAATGCCTAGCACAGCACAAAGTGCTCAAAGACACTTAATAGTATTTGATGGTGATGAATGGGACAATCAGAAGATGACGGGAAGACAGCTGGATAGAGACAGCGGTTTATTTCAACGGAGCCCCACTTCTTTTAAGCCCCACTTCTTTTAAGAAGTGGGGGTGGCTTTCAAATGCACTACCTACCTTGGAGAAGACCAAACAGAAGACAAGTAGTGAGAAAGAGGACAACATGTGCTCTGCAAACACAGCAAGGAAAACACGAAACCACAGGGAAGATGTAGCTTTGCAAATGAAAGCGGAGAGAAGGCCACTGTGGTGTGAAAAGCACATAGCTGGGGATCAGCGCCGACGGGTACCCACTAGGCCTAAAATATGCCAAATCCTGCACTCTGGGTACTGAACATGGAGCAAACCCCAGTCCTTGTGACTGGGAGACAAACCATACTAGCACGAGGTAATGTGTCCATCATCTGTCAGGCATGGGTCCATGCAGGCTTACAGCAGCCCCAGTAACCATACAAGTTTATGGGGAAGAGCTCACGTCTGACTCCAGAGAGCTGGGGGGTTCAAATCCTCACTACGGAGCCCAGTTGGCATTAGCTGTCTGATGTTCCTGCTCTGTGAAATGGGGACAATGACATGCGTTGCTTTAAGCCACTGATACAGGGACAGCACTGAGGATGGTACCCAGTGCTTACAAGGGCTAAAAGCATGGGCTTGGAAAAAACAGCAAAACAACAAAGCCAGGCCCCGCTCAGCTCGGCCCTTACCCAGCGATGCGACTTCAGCTCGGCCACTTTTTCCCCCTGGAAAACTATTTTCCCACCTGTAGGATGGGAAAGCCTAGCAGCTCATGGCTCCCTGGGTCACTCAGGTGGTCAGTACAGAGCATTAGGGGCTCAATAAAAGTTGATCATACTTAGGGTTATTCCTCACTCACCAGGCCAGGTATTCATCAGACTCAAATGAGACAGCGCTTAAAGAAGATAACAGATAAACAGATAAACACCCTACTTTCTGAGCTACAAGCACTGTGCGCTGAAGGCCTTACTGCTGTAAAGAATAAGATATCAGGTACACTGTAAATGAAGCAAACTAACATCAAAAAGAAAAAACTGAGAAAGAAATAAGATAAAAAAAAAAGAGCAAAAATACTGTTTGCCCAGAAACCATCAGCATCCAGCTAAATGACCTCCACCATGGTTCTAGTCCCATGAGCATGACTGTACCACACAGGTGGTAGGGACTAAAATCCCGTTTTTCCAGCCCCTGAGAAGCAGAGCCAGCTTCTCCCGGCTCCACTTTCCACGGGAACTCCACGAGGGCCTGTGTTTTTAAAAGCCAGAGTGCGGTGGCACTCAAGTACACTGCCTTAGCAAGAAACACTCTGGAGGTCTGTTACATACAGACTTCACTTCCCCCGAGAGCTACTGCCTATCTATTCCTGAAAACTCGGGAAATCAGAGAAAAAGCCATTTTGGTTCCATTAGGTTTGTAGGAGAATGAATGGGTGCCTGCTGGCAGGAAATTTAATGTAGTTAGGATGTGACTGAAGCAATCAGAGAGCATTTTTACTTTTGTTTGCATGACGGATTAAGCTTGCTCTTCGCACTGTTCTTAGCTGCAAACGCTACTTCTAATCGCCTACACATACTCATAGGGTTTGCAAATGAGGGAGAAAGGAGGTTTTTAAAATTGCAAATCCTCGGCAAGGCAAATTTAGCTTCCCATTAGCCTTCCCTCCAAAGGAAGGTGGCCGGTTAACCCATTGAAGGAACGTGTGTGTGCTCATCTTCCAGATGAAATTAGGGTCCCGTGCGGCACGGGAACTACGGAGTTTGTGTAAACAGATAAACACCCTACTTTCTTCTTACCTCTGCACCCTGGATGGGGGGGCAAATATTCCATATCTTGGATAACAACTAAAATACTGCACGCCTCCGACAGAACCGTCATTCTTCCCGTGGGGCTTCTCCAGCTCTATGCCGTACCAGTACCCTAGAACACGAATATTGCATTTTAAGAGCATCTGCACTTCATTCGCAATCGTTATGTGGCAATACAGACTCAAAGTCTAGATGGCTTAGTGTTTTCACAAATGGCCGAGATGATGGAAGATCATCATGATCATTAAGCTTTCAAATGATAAAATTATAAAATAAGACTTGAAAATTTGAAAAGTGGGAGAAACGTTTTTGCGGCGTAATTGCAGAGCAGTACATTAAGGGGAAAAAAAATAAAGCGCGCAAACTCGGATTGGCAGGGAATTAGCCATTACGCGAGGAGAGCACCACCAAGATCTAAAGACTATAATGCAAAAGAAGCTGTCCTTGACTCTAATATAGCGTGGTTCAGTGAGAGAGCACAGAGTGATGGGGATGGTGGCATAAATCCTAACATGGACTGCACTCTTCACTTCACCCTCCCGAGAGTAGAATACCACAAACAGTCATTAAATAATTAAACAAGGGCAGAGATAGCGTGGGAGGCACCGGGCAGCACAGCCACGCCTCTCTGTCTTCTAACTAAATGAAAAGATTCGGGTTCACTAATAAGAAAACCTGCATAAGAGACAGTATCCCCGGGGCTCTCTGTGAGGAAGGTTAGTCGCTGGAGAGGCTGAAACTGAAGCAACGGGGCTGCACTTCCAGTACCATGAGCCAAGTGGACATAATCCTAACGCAGGGATTCCTGAGGTCTCCGTGCTCTGCTAAACACTCCTCACAGTTCATGCCCTTGTAGTCTGAGCAGACAGCACGGGAGTGACTGTGTCGGGCCTTTTACAGTCAATAGCCAATAAAGAATAAGGGCATGAATACCAACCAACTTAATCTGAATTAGGAAATACAAATTATTCCTTCTTTCAGATTACTAGCTCAGAGTCAGTTTCAACTATAAGAACCTTAGAAGCCTTAACCCAAAATAAGTTCTCATTTTGTTTTGGTATTGTGTTTGTTTTGTGTTACACCTGACCCCATTCTGGAGTCTAAGATTGGGGCTGAAAAGACTCGAGTCTAGCCAGTGTCTTTTCTCTTTGAATGGCCCTTCTATGCCATATAAGTAGTGTCCACAAGCCTCTAGTCTAACCACACCCGTTCCTTGAAAACAAGACTGTCAGCTTTAGCTTTCTGACTCGCCTAAACTAGAAGCCAGGTCAGAATTATACCTGAGTTGGGATTCCCAGGTCTCAAATCTCTGCCTTTGATACACATCTCTGTGTGTTTTTTCTTTAATTAAAAGTCCCATTCTAACTGGCTACATTTCTGCTACCTGTTTACTATATAACTCTTGAAAATGTGTGACATATAGCAGAAACGTGTGTGTGTGTGTGTGTGTGTGTGTGTGTGTGTGTGTGTGTGTGTGTGTATTCTGGCACAGTGGTTGTAGAAACTGCCTAGCAGAGGGCTACGTGAAGTAGCCCTCTGTGTGAGACATAAGGGAGGCCGGAGGGAGGCTTGCATTCTAAAATTGCTCAAATAAAGCAATGACTTAAACTAAGAGGACCAGGACAGAAAGATGCTGGTACTCTGCCTCCTGCTACTACTGTGAGTGCTATAGTCCTGCCTCTGGCCTCCGACTGCTCTGGGTTTGGTCAGCATCTATGACACTGTGGCGGGCTAACTTGTTGGTTTGCAAATGAAGTAAGATCTCAGCTCCTTCCTGGGTCTTGACAGAGCACTACACTGCAAACTTTTCTTTTTCAATCAATATTGCAGGTTAACTTTTTCCTAAAATGCTGCAATGCCACCATGTGTTAATATGGCATATTGCTACTTAAAACACGGAGACGTGGTTTCATGCAACTGGCTTCTAATCTCTGGAAATACAAGATCACCTTTGCCTTTTAAGAACATTTATTACTTCTATTTGTGTGTATACATGTGAAACTGTGAGTTTATGTGTACCATGTGTGCAGGTGCCCACGGAGGCTAGAGGACATCTGATCCTCTGGAACAGAAGTTCCAGGCAGTTGTGAATCACCTGATGTAGGGTGCTGGGAACTGAAGCTAGGTCCTCTGCAAGAGTTGTGAGAGTTCGTAACCACTGAGCCATCTCTCCGGCACCAATATTTACTTTAGAAAACATGGTATTAGGTAGATTGGGATGAATACTTAGGTTTATAGACATGCATTTTTAGGTACAAGGGCACCCAACAGCCTTTATATCTTCTTTGCTTTTCTCTCCAAGCCATCCTGATAAAAAACTAGACAAGTCCAGCTAACTTCTCAACTCTAGGATTATCCTGGAGCGGGTGGAGGAGGAGGGGACACTATCCTGAAATACTTTCCAGTTACTTAGCACAGCTATTTATCTGCAACCAGTGAGAATAAACTAGGGATGTCAAAGCTGATTTTAAGACTAGACAAATATTCAGCACAACTGGCAGGAGAATTCTATGGGCACAGTCAGTGGAGCACCAACAGTGGCATTACCTTCCATGCTCTCTGACTCTGCTGCTGTCCACAAGAACCAAAAAGAGAGAACTCACCTGTGACTATATCCCATCTGCTGCTTAAGTTTTAGACCTTTTCCTACGAAAGTCACCCTGAGCCACGGCTATTCAAGGGCGTTGCATTACCTGGAGCAAAGTTTGTTGTCCCAAAGAACTTAATGGTCCCCACTCTCTGGCCAACCACCAGCACTCTTTCTCCAAGGCGGAGCTCTCCTTCACAGCTGGCGTTATTTGCTGTAGATGGTGCTGAAGAATTCGACCCTGTCGGAAGTGATGGATGGGAGGGTGTGGGAAGGGGAGGAAAGAAAACAAAGGAAGGAAAAACTCAAAAAGCCGTTAGTTTTAAGAAAGTACTCCACGTATTCTAACTAGCCTAGTTGGATATTTCACTACGGATTTGCCGCAGGTAGGATCCTCACTCAGGTCAATGCACTCAAAGCAAGTAAGAAGAGAAAACCTGAGAAAACCTCTGCCACAGGAAATGCATGAACCTGGTTCCTAGAAAGTAATCAGTTCCACTAAGACAGTCGCCAGGCACCCTCTCTGCCCTGACACAACATTGTATGTGAGGATCCAGAGCCATGCAAGCTCTCCCTCCTGTCATGCTGACTCACCTTTGATGCTATGGCACGAAAGCGGATACAGACGACGCTGAGTGATAGGTCAGATGTGGCCAGTAGGCCAATCCCTAGTCACGTGAAAGACAGAGCCTGCCACCATTTACCCAGACTCAGTGTAAGGGATACACAGGAATGTAGTTCCGGGTGAAGCTGCTGCAGACTGAGCAGCCCAAACTGGACAACCCAAAGAGAAGAGCGTTCCAAAGTCTGAGCGACCTTAGCACAGATGCTCAAGTTCACGTCCAGATTAGAAAGCCACCTCTGAATGCTTCAGATTTCAGCGCTTCCGGTTAGAGACGGTCAAACCGTGGACTGTGCAAATATTCCAAAATCCCAAACTGCCCTAATTCAAAACACTTCTGATCCCAACCATGTCAGGTAAAGAAGATCCATTGAATGGTGAGCCTGATTATCCCGACTTGCTTCCCTTCAACTTAATTTGGAACTGCCCCTAAAATGCTCCCTATCTGATGTCAGAGCTCTGAGAAATACAATCTCAAAAGCTGCTCAAATCCAAAGTCCCATTGGTACCAAGTACAGACTGAATAGCTGCCATCCTGAGGGCCCTGAGAACTCTAGGTGAAGATCTGGGAGGGGTCAACCGTGGAAAGGGAGAGACTGAAAACACAGGAGCAAACACGAGCCTGTGAAGGCAGGTGTGGGCCTGCTGGACCACTGAAAAGCCCAGACCTAGTGACACCACAACTCTGCAGTTTACAGAGAAGGTGCAATGAGGAACAAGGCAAGACCTTAGGAGTTAACTGAGATGGGTGTTCAGCTTACAGGTGCCACCTCCAGACTGACCCTCAGACCAAGGGCCGGGACACCTCAGGCCCGCACACTGATCCTGCAGTTCACCAACGGGAGACAGCAAGCCAACCACCACAGCCCAGGCCTCTTCCTCAAGCCCTCCACTCTCTCGGTCCTTTCTTTCTGATTCCATTTCCTGTCCTTCCATTCTTGCCTGAGCTCTGCAGCTCGCTCCCCCTCCAATGCGTAAATCTGCAGAAAAAGTCAACTATCCGCTCACTCCAGAAAAGTTTAAGGAAATGTCGCTAGGGCTCTAAAAGTGGACACCGCACCCACCCCCACAGCCACACACACACATACACCTCTTCCATTCTCTGCCTTTCCCTGTGAAAGGTGATTTTTTTTTATTCTGATCATCACCTTCATCCTTCATCCTCACTGTAGCTTAGGTCAACGTAATCCTCAAATGTATAAAAAGGTAAAATAGTAAGTATGTAGGCACACTGGAGATACTTGTTTCAGGGGAAAGAAGTCATTCTGAACTCATATAAATTCTAAAATCAAATGAACGTCAGAAGTCTGAATTCCAAATACAGGAATATTCAGAATACAAATAAAGAAAGAAGAAGAACGCTGTGCCAGTGCCTGACACCTACTGCCCAGTGTTTCTCAGGACTCGGAAGAGAAACTGGCCGGCGGGGGGCGGGGAGCAGCTGCTGCAGGCCTAACCTCTAGGTTCCCCATTTTTCAGGTCTCCCCTTCTAGGCTACTGTATTAGGGTCACTGCTGAGGGACTGGGGACACCATCTACATGGGCTTAGCTGGGAGCCTGGGCATGCTTTCACACCAGTCACACACCCTGAGGAGCAGTGGGAGATTATGCTGGCCAACATCACTGTTGTCCTCCCTGAGTCTCCCCTGCACAGCTCAAACATGACTCAGTAGAAGGAGACTGAAGACGCCTTTCTCAACATGAGAATGGTAAGAAGGCATGTGAGAGAGCGGAGCTGCAAACACTACCAACAGTTAGATGGCAGTGAGGGCAGCTTCTCCAGTCCAGCCGCAGAGCCAGGAGCCCTGACTGGAGGCTCATGGGAAGCAGGGACACAGCATGGAGTTCAGTGCACTGAAGCAAAGGGGCAAAGTGACAAAGGGCTCCTGTGTGGAGTCACCCAAAAAGCAAGGCAGTTCAATCTGCCTGTGGTGAAGGGAGAAGAGGGCGGGAGGGGAACAGGGAAAGTGGGGAGGGAAAGGGGAACGGTGAAAGATGAAGGGTAAAGGGCTCCTTCTACACTGTTAAAAAGAGCAAATCCACTTACAAACAAACCAAGATAAAAAACACCAAGAAAGCCTGGCTGAAAAAGCCATAGATACCAGCACTGGCTCTGGACAGGAGAGAGGGGCTTTTGCTCAGGGTCTTCTTGCCATTGCTGCTTATGGTCTGCTTCTTCGGGCAGCTCTGCTTGTGGTCCAGGGAGGACGTGGAGGAGAAGCTGCTGATGGACCCAGGCTGGGTTACTGACAGGGGAACAGAAAAGAACCACACTTTAGAGGATGTCTTAAAAGAGCAAAATAAAGGATCAAGAAGAGAGAGAGAGAGAGAGAGAGAGAGAGAGAGAGAGAGAGAGAGAAGGAGGAAGGAAGGAAGAAGGAAGGAAGAAGGAAGGAAGGAAGGAAGGAAGGAAGGAAGGAAGGAAGGAAGGAAGGAAGGAAGGAAGGGGAAAAGGACTAATAAGACATTTTCTGGGCAAATTCTTCTGAAATGTTTCATTTAGCTTCCTCAATTGTAGATTATCTGGTGTCAAATTAAATGCCTGATTTCATCCAAATGCACAAAATAGATCAAGGTTAACACAAGCACAAAATTTTAAGGATTCACAGTAAACTACCTTATATGTGGAGTGTTGTCCTAACGATTAATGCTAACTAATCTAACCCTCACACATGCTCCACTCTCCTTAGGGGAAACTTTAATAGAGTCCCTTCAAATACACACCCACAGGACCACACACTCACACACACGACTATCATGTCTTAAGGTGACAACATTTTGACCTTGAATCACTCTGTTGCCAACCTGAAGGTGAGCAAGAGTACCTGGGCTCTTCCCTCCTGCGCTGTGAACCCCCCTTGCTCGGGTGGTAGTTCTTTATGAATGCATGAGAAGCTGATTACAGGAGTCTGTATTCTGAAAGGGTTTTTCCCACCTAGGGTAGTTGTTACTACGGTGATTTTCCCCTCCCAACCTTAACCCAAGTCATATGAGCTGGTTTGCATCCTGTTTTCTGAAAGTTCCCACCAGTAAATGAGGCTTTAGAAGAGGAAGAAATGGATACATTACCATCATTTTCTGCTACAGTTTTCAGTTCTTCACTGGGAGGCAATGAAAGTGTGGATTCAGAAGCATTCTCTTTTTTTGATGTCATCAACCCTGGTGAATAAACACACACACCAAAAAAAAAAAAAAATTTTTCAGCAAAAGACACGTATGTTTAACATTAAGCATGAAAATGAATTTTACTTAAAGTACACACATGTCTTGATATCTAATCTAAATCTTCCCCACTTCTTTTGTGGTTTGTTTTGTTTTGAGGCAAGGTCTCACAATGTAGCCCTGGCTATGCTAGAATTCACTTTGTAGACCAGGCTGGCCTCAAACTCAGAGAGACCTGCCCACCTCCGAGTCCTGCGTGCTGGCATTAAAGGCGCGTGCCACCACTTATCTACAATATAACGAATAGAGTTTCACAGACAGGAGGAAGCAGCACCTCAAAATTTAAGGCAGTGAAAAGGAGCTGGACACACTGCCAATGGCACAGCACCTGCCGAGTATGCACAGGTCCTGCTTATAGACTCCAGCACTACAAATCTAAAAAAAGAAAAAAGGACGTCTTCACCGCATATCTAAAACCCCCAGCTTTGCCCTGCTACAGAATCTCTAAAACGATCTGTGTCACACCAGAGGGTGTGGCAAATCTGTCCTCGCTGAAATGTGGCTGAGTAGGACGTGGAAACAGCCTCTAGGACACTGTTTCCTACACGGCACCCAATTCCCACATCAGCTTCCTCTGGGGAGGGAAAAAGCTCATGAATAGCGGCTGTTTGATAAGCCTCTCCTATCAACTGTACTGCTTTATGTAAGGACAGCAACTGGGAGCTGCCCAGCTTGAGGTGCTGTCAGCTGCCCTTCCTGGTCAACTCACAAAGCTTTCTGCCTAAAGGACTCCACACCCTGAAGGGGACCTTTCAATTTAGCACAGCCAAAGACCTCAGAACAAGTGGCTGTGTGTGACATCGCTGCTCATCTCAGCTCTAGTGAGAGGAGGAGGAGGAGGCGGACACTCTGAAGAGAAACCAGCAGCTCACTGAGAGCTCACCCTGCATTGGGGCTTGAGTGGGCTGAATTTCTTCCCCAAGCAGGAGGTCTGGTAGGAGAAAGTGAGAGTGGGGATACTGGGAAGTCAGAAAATCTCACAGAAAGACACTGTGTGTGGGCAGCTTGGCTGGAAAGGAATCCTCCAGGACTCAGATGACGTGAGCTGGACAAAGAAGTTACAGTACACCTCAGAGGGTGGCGACGCCTGGCTCAACTTGACAGCACTTGCCTAGCATTGCAAGGCCCTGAGTTCAATGAAGAGGGAGGAGGAGGGAGAAGAGGAAGGAGAAGAGGAGGAAGGGGGGGCTACATCTCTCTGGTAGAGGGAACAGGTGGAAATGTCCTATAGAGAATGAGTCTTGTCCTGGATTTGAAAGGGAGCACAGGCCTGGAACAATTTCCATAATTTAGCAGCCATGGCTAGAGGGAAGAGGAGAGCAAGCCAGAGGCAGGGGCCAGTGGAAGTTACTCCAGTGGTCCAAGTAGGACAGGAGACAGCACAGCAGCTACGAAGGAAAAAAACCTGCGGAGTGCAGCTTCCAATCATTTTATTTCTCAGCTCTAGAGTTCCAGCTGACCCTTCCATTTGAGCTGACATCAATATAACCGAACATGAAATTTTAAAAATGATATAAAGACCTCTTTGTGTATCTATCACGCTTCCCCCAAAATAGCATTTCACAAACTATAGGACAAGACCCAACTAAGAAACATTAATTACTCTCATCCACTGATGTGACTGCAATCACCTCACATTTGCTTGACGTGTGTGTGTGTGCATTCATGCACATACGCACGGCATTTGACTCTTCATTTCTGTTTTTGCTGGAGCTTGCTTTGGGAGAGCTCACCTTAGTTTTCATCCTGAGACCATGACTGTCTTTACAGTATAGTCTTTATGGTATTTTGGTTTGGGTTAGGGTTTTTGAGGGTAAGGGTCTCGTTCATTATGTAGCCTCAGGTATGAAGTCTCTGGGAACAGATCTAACAAACAGGCCAAAAATATCTACAGGAAAAAAATGTTATGATCATATTAATGTATTTTAAATTATATGACTAAAAAGGAAAACATTACAAGCACATAATTAAACATGGCTGTAACAATGTAAGATCCTTTCAAATTGGCACAAGAATTAAATGTAATGTCAGCTTAAATGCCAGTAGATCTGTTTTTAAAAAAAAAAAAAAAACTTAACAACTTATTGTAAAATATTTAAGGAAGTATGACCTTTAGGGGCCCCGAATAAGGGAGACAAAATTTAAGAAGGTGTGAGGCTCTCCTCTGTGCTGGATATCACATCACAATAATTATGAAACACAGTCACAGTATTCTAGCAACCAAATGGAACAGAAGAGAGAGACAAACTGAAAGTCTGCATGCCATCCTTAGATGGTGGAAAGCTTTTCTGCTCCAGCTACCAATGGGTTCGCTGATGTTTACTAAATACCTGTTCTGTGCTATGTGCTTCTGTGAATACAAAATCACAAATTATCCTCACAGTCTACTTCAAGTTTAGAATTTGACTGAGAGAACAGTCGATTAATACAAATAAGCAATCAGTGGACAACATACCAACCAGGCTGTACAGACTGAAAAAAATACACACACAAAGTTTGAGAACAAAGAGGCTAAATAAGTCAGATTCTTCAGGGAGGAGCAGGGTCTGTATGGAGCTAAGAAAGTAAGGACCTCCACAGACACCCACAGGTCAGGAGGGAGTGAGCATTCGTGTGCAGCAGGGCAGATGGACAGCAAAGCAAGGCTAACCACAGGAGCAGAAATGGGCCCCATTCAAGTAACCAAGGGACATCACAGAGGCAGAGAGGAACAGGTCGTGTTTCATGAAGGCTCGCTAGAGGCGCAGAGTCCAGCACCGAAGGCTGATTCTGGGGCATCAGGAGCACACAGAAAGTAGCAAAGGCCAGAAGCGAGGAAGCTGAACTGTCACTGTCAGGGACTTACGTCATTATTCACAACTGAGGCCAAAACCACAAAAACCCTTGATTTTGTGAGGTTTGGCCATTGTGGCTGACTAACAAGGAGTGAAGCAGTCTGAACCCCAGGAGCCCACACACACGATTTGAAGTGTGGTTCAGGAGCTGACCATCTCCTCAGCTTGACCTACCAGAATTCACTTTGGATGTGACGTGAGCTACGTCCACCTTCTGGGACCGGACGTGCGGGGCTGCTCTCGTGGAAGGGGTGTGCGCGGTGGCTTTCCTCCCATCTTTTACTTTACTTATCTTTGAAAGGGGTGCAAAAATACCTGAGGGCACAGACAGAATTGTGGTTAGTGCGGAGCGAATGAAAGCACTTCAGATACAAGGCAAATGCAACCGTTGCCAGAACAGGCTGTGTTTAGTGCCTAACGCACTTATTGTGACGAGACATGGCACTTGCCCTCAGAGGATGTACAATCTAGTTGCCAAGATTAAATACACATAAATTTAGGAGCCACATAAGAGATGCATTATCTGCTGTAGAGTGAAATTCCAGGAAAAGAGAAATGTGTAAAAGTTAGCTTCTTCTGTGTTCTCTAAGTGACAGAGAATAACAGTTACCACACGTGGAAGGCATACTACTTCCTATCCGCTTAGGATTTCATCAGACCAGCATTACAGCTCCTCGTATGCCTGCCTCATCTCCCTTCTGTGCTGCACACCTTTTAGAGACAAATGTTGCTCTTGTCTGTTCTGCCACTGTAACTAATTATAGTCCCTTACACACACTACAGGCACAAGAAATCTTTTTGACTGTATAAAATAATCTTCCCCAAAGGCCTAGCCCTCGACTCCTGACAATCAGAAACAATACGGTGTGTGTGCTGAGGAAGGGAGGCGCACAGAGGTAGGGGACTTCCTAGCTACAGCAGCTGCGAGTATAAAACCCCACTGAGAAAGAGTTTACGGAGGCAATAAAATATCCAGTTTGAGTAAGTACACACAGACGCTGAAGAGAGTGAGCACAGACTATAAATACCAGGATTATCTCCCTAACACGCTTAAAAGGAAATAAAGTCATAATATGTACATTGCACTCTGGGTGTTTACAACCTAACAGATACGCATCATATTGAAGCATGGTCTGTTGAAGCAGGGTAGGAATTCTTGCACACTTACACAAACGGAGCATTCTGTGCCTTGCTGAGCGGTGCCAGCTGCATTACTTTCCTGAAAAATCTTTCAAGTTTTTTTCTCTTTTGGATTCAGCACGACCTTTCCTTGATTTTCCTGATTTTTAAAACTTATTTGTGATTATCTTTCACATCACTGACTCGAAGTTATCACTGACCAAAGTGATGAAGATGATGATGATGATGATATTGATGATGATCACAATTAAATTTGCCAGGGTTTAAAGCAACGGTTCTCAACCTTCCAAGGCTGTGACCCTTTAATACAGTTCCCCATGCTGTGGTGTGCCCCAATCATAAAAATATTTTTGTTGCTACTTCATAACTGCAATTTTGCTAATGTTACGAATCATAATGTACTTTTGGGGACTCAGTTGCCAAAGGGTCGTGACCCACAGGTTGAGAACTGCTAGTTTAAAGAAAGAGCTATTCTACTCCGGATATATGAATTTCTACACTTTCTGGAACTCAGAAATTCCTACCTAATCCTCCTCATGGAATTAATTACAAGGAAATAAACTTAGAGGTGCATACACAGGCTATGTGGTTACGCTTGTGTAAGAAAATGACAGACTGCAAGACACACAAGTATGTCTAGCCTATCAAAATGTACTGATTTCGTATGGCCATGCTACATGGACACTTCCAGGAGGAAAAAAATCTAGAAAGGAATGTAACTATCTGACAACAAGGCGGGTAACATTGACCCCGTGAGACCTACAGCTGCCACCTCTGTCAGCCCATGGATGTTCTGCATCGACTGTGTGTTTCCTATCCAGACCTGTGGTAAAACGTAATCCAGAAATCAAACACAGTAAGAAACCAGCAACAGTCAATCACAACACAGAACAGCTAGCAAGGTACCATCAGCAATGCCTGGCAAAAGGATGCGGTCCCTCCCAGGGTGTCTTACGGCGCTGTACTATCACGTGGTCTGAGGTTGACCATGGGGAGCCGAAAGCACGCACAGTGAGGAGGTGTTCTATCACCATCATCAAGCAAGATGATGAAGCCATGGAGTGATTCATGAAACACAAAGAAAATTAAAAACTAGGCCAGTAACAGGGCTCAGCGGATAAGAGGCCTCCAAGCCTGATGACCTGAGCTCAATCCCTGGAAAGCACAGAGTTGAAGAAGAGAGCTAACCCCCACAAGTTGCAGTCTGACCTCCAAATACCAGAATACATTGGAAAGGGTGTGCACACACACTCACATACTCATGTGCACACACATACACACATACATACATACATATACACACAGATGAACACACACAAACTACAAATATGTAAAACCCTCATTATTATTATTACTACATTATAAAATTATACTACATCCGTGGGAAACTTTCTGAGGATATAGGCTATCAAACTAAACTGAAAATTAAAGCATATAAATGAGAACAGAGTACGAACTATATTTCTAAGTTATTTGATTAGTGTGAGTAATATCAAAACAATTCTCAATAACTGACCTGCTTTTCTTTTTTATTTTGAGAGAAAGTTTTGTATAACCATGATAGCCTCAAACTGGGCAAATATCCACAAATAACTTTAAATTTCTGATCCTCCGGCCTCCAATTCCTGCTGGGGTTACAGGTGCATGCCACCCCATCTATTTCATCTGGTGTTGGGGATGAAACCCAGGCCTCAAGCATGCTCAGCAAGCACTCTACTGAGGCTACGTCCCAGCCCAAATTCCTTCTTTTTTTTTTTTCTTTCTTTCTTTTCATTTGTTTGTTTCTGGTTTTAGTTTTTTGAGACAGGGTTTCTCTGTATAGCCTCGGCTGTCCTGGACCTTCCTCTGTAGAGCAGGCTGGCCCCAAACTCACAGAGATCCACCTGCCTCTGTCTCCTGAGTGCTGGGATTAAAGGCATGTGTCACCCACAGCCCTTCCTTTGTGTGGGTTTTTTTCTTTGATGATCTCAAAAGAAAATTTCCATATAGAAATATATTTGTTTCAAAGGATAATCAAATATTTAATTCTAATGGCTTAAGAGAATTATATTGCACATAATTCCTCATTTTCATAGATCTTGCTTGTCTTTGTTTTATTGTTATTCTTATTAAGCAAGTCATCTGGGTAAAGCACAATATTTAAAGCCATGGCTGGGCTGGCAGCTGGGTGCCCGCCAGTCCCCAGGAACCAAAAAAAACTGGGCCCAGAAGTCTTTTCTGTCACTAACAACCAAGGACCATGCATGGAGATAACCTAGAACCCCTGCACAGAAGCAACCCATGGCAGCTCAGTGTCCAAGAGGGTACCCCAATAATAGTAACAAGGATCATCTCTGACATGAACTCAGTGGCTGGCTCTTATCACCTCCCCCTGAGGGGAGAGCAGCTTTACCAGTCCACAGAGGAAGACAAAGAAGCCAATCCTGATGAGACCTGATGGACTAGGGTCAGATGGAAGGGGAGGAGGACCTCCCTATCAATGGATGGGGGAGGGGCATGAGAAGAAGAGGGAGGGAGGGCAGGATTGGGAGGGTATGTGGTAGGGGGCTACAGCTGGGATACAAAGTGAATAAACTGTAATTAATACACAAAAATAAAAGTTAAAAAAAAATGCCATGGCTGGATGCCCAGTAGGCAGCAGGGATAGTGAGTGAGTAGTCAGCCTTCCTGCCTGGCAACACAGCGTACTCACTGGCTCCCCCTAGAGGCAGACGCACAGTGGTGAGGTTGACCAGTAAGCCATTCTCTCCTTTTTTTTTTTTTTTGTTTTGTTTTTGTTTTTAATTACGCTTTATTCACTTTGTATCCCCCATAAACCCCTCCCTTCTCCCCTCCCAATCCCACCCTCCTTCCCCCTTCTCCACGCATGCCCCTCCCTAAGTCCACTGATAGGGGAGGGTTTCTTTTTCTTCCTTCTGATCTTAGTCTATCAGGTCTCATCAGGAGGGGCTGCATCTTCTTCCTCTGTGGCCTGGTAAGGATGCTCCCCCATCAGGGGGAGGTGATCAAAGAGCAGGCCAATCAGTTCATGTCAGAGGCAGTCCCTCTTCCCATTACTATAGAACCCACTTGGACACTGAACTGCCATGGGCTATATCTGTGCAGGGGTTCTAGGTTCTACATCTGTGCATGGTAAAAAGGATGGACATCAGAAGAAGAAAACAGGAAACAACCTAGGAACATGCCACAAAGGGCCTCTGAAAGGCTCTGCCCTGAAGACTATCAAAGCAGATGCTGAGATTTATGGCCAACTGTTGGGCAGAGTGCATGGAATCTTATGAAAGAAGTGGGAAATAGTAAGATCTGGAGAGGACAGGAACTCCACAAGGAGAGCAACAGAACCAGAAAATTTGAGCACAGGGGTCTTTCCTGAGACTCATACTCCAACCAAGTACCATTCTCTCTTTTTAAAAAGAGCAATAAACCCTCAGATAAACATGGCTTGCTTAATGTGCTTAACCCCATTAAAATGTCAGCAATGAATAAAAAGGGCATAAATTCTAAGGGAAATTTATGTTTTTTTTAAAGGAGAAAAAAAAATGGAAGCTTCTGAGAGGGGGGGGAAAATGGAGCCTGAAAATCCTAAGCAGCAATCCGAGACGCTCAAGCAAGCATCCGGCAAACCATGCCGCGGTGAGAGAAGCACCCTGGCCACCCCTGCGCTCTAGAGCTGCCCTGGCAGACCTGCACCCATCCCCTTACACTGTCTGTGGCTGCTCTCTCACTGTAACAGCAGAGCTGGGCAGACACCAGGAGGCCCACAGAGGAGTCTCTGGTCTTCACAGTAAATAGTCACATTTTCTGTGCTCGCTTTGGCTGCCATAAACTAAAACTGGAATGATATAGAGAAGATTAGCATGGCCCCTGCACAAGGATGGCAGGCAAATTTGTGAAGCGTTCAGCATTTTTTCATCACTCAGAAAGACAAACGGGATGGACATTGGAAGAAGGAGAAAACAGGGAACTGGACAGGAGCCTACCACAGAGAACCTCTGAAAGACTACCCAGCAGTGTATCAAAGCAGATGCTGAGACTCAGCCAAACTTTGAGCAGAGTGCAGGGAATCTAATGAACGAAGGGGGAGATAGAAAGACCTGGAGGGGACAGGAGCTCCACAAGGAGAGCAACAGAACAAAAATATCTGGGCCCAGGGGTCTTTTCTGAGATTGATCCTCCAACCAAGGACCATTCATGGATATAACCTAGAACCCCTCAGATGCAGCCCATGGCAGCTCGGTATCCAAGTGGGTTCCCTAGTAAGGGGAACAGGGACTGTCTCTGACATGAACTCTGTGGCTGGCTCCTTGATAACCTCCCCTTGATGGGGGAGCATCCTTACCAGGCCACAGAGGAGGACAATGCGGCCAGTTCTGATGAAACCTGATAAGCTAGGGTTAGATGGAAGGGGAGGAGGACCTCCCCTATCAATGGACTTGGAGAGGGACATGGGAGGAGAAGAGAGAGGGAGGATGGGATTGGGAGGGGATGAGGGAGGAGGCTACAGCTAAGATACAAAGTAAATAAACTGTAATTAATATAAAAAATAAAAATTCAATTAAAAATGCATGAATGGGCAAAAAAATTCACATTTTCAAGCAACATTTAGAACTTGCACAAATTATAATAGGATATTCAGTTATTAAACAGAACACATGTATATAAAAGACACTGTGAAGTGGTGAAGAGAGAAATGGTGGGAAGATACGATCAAGATATATTATTTAAATATGTAACATTTTCAAAGAAAAAATTCTTTAAAAGTGATTATCAAAAATATGCAAGTAATTTCATCTTTTTCCTGTTTTACAATTTTCAAGTCTTATACATGGAACATTTTTATAAAGTAAAAAATACAAAAAGACTCAAAGACAAGGTTCTATCCAAAATGTGTGACAGAAAGAAACCAGTAATTCTGGCAACTTGATAAGAGTTGGCCAATTGCCAATGTGTTCCGTGCTGACAGGGATAAATCCCTTCCCGGGTCATTTATACGTTTATCAATACACTGCGTCCTCACACAAACCCCTGGGATTCTGCATCCATTCATGGAGGCCAAAGGGAGGGGATCAGGAACAGAAGGAGGATCACACAGCCCAGCCTGAGGAAGAGATGCTGATCACACCTGAGCAATCTGACTCCAAACCCCACAGTTCTCATCAGTGTGCTGTCCCCCCTTCCAAGTGAACCAGATAGCTATGGAGAAGGCGTCAGAGAAACGGAAAACACCAACAACATAGTGAGAAAAGCAGACACAAGAGAGGGGAACGGGGAAGAGATGTGTGGAAAGGGAAGTGGGCCAGACGGGAATGAGTTTAAGCAAACCTTTGTCAGAAAGAGAAAACTATACAGCTCAGAAACAGTCAAAACTGGCCTCACTTGCTTTTCTAACTTCTCAAATTCTTCATGGTTCATTGAGGCCCAAAACACAGGGAAACACCATTTATGGATGACCTTAGCCTACACACACACACGCACACACGCACACACACACACACACACACACACACACACACACACACACACCACACCACACCACACGATCAGTCCTGGTGAACCCCAGAGCGGACAGGCAGATTTCCTCCTGAAAAGAACAAGCCTATCCCAATCCCATCACAGTCCCTATTCACCCCTCACTACCGGGTGCCTGGGACCCCTGTGAACTGTTCTCTAAGTCCCCATAGCCCCACTCAGTCCTTCAACCTGGGATCTGTGGTTCCCGGGACAGAGGCCAAAGAGAAAAAGGGACAGAACAAGGATCACACAGCCCAGCCTGGGACAGGAACCACAGATCCCAGCGTGTTCTCCTGGGCTCTCTTCCCAGCCACACTCTTTTTCTTCCCTGCCCCCCTTAGGTTGTACCATCCATCACTCTGGTCTCTGCTTTAATCTAGCCTCGGCTCTTTTGCAGACTTCTTTTGGTGGAATATTCTAGAAGAAACAACCCTTGTAAACCAGACAATTCGTGAACCACTTGACAAGCCTTGATGAGAAGAGAATGCAGCCTTGCAGCCAGCTTACTCTGGGCTCATGTCTACAGTTGGCCTCTGGCATCTTGTGCCCTGTCTAGACACATGTGTGTCTACACTGCCCTGACCTGGTGGAAGTCCCTCTCCTCTGGTCATCCTCTCTCCTCACCTCCATCCACCCCCGCTTCCCTCTCCTTACATCAGCAAATGACCTCACTTCTCATTTTCTGAGAAAATAGAAAGCAGCTTCCCAGCATTTCTCTCCTTAGGGAGCGTGAGCCATGCCTGGCCCAATGCCAGGCTAACCCTGGCACAACCCTTTCAACTTCTCAAGGACTTTCTCAAGGTCTCTAGCAGCATGGCTTCCCCTTGGTATCAGTCTCGTCGGTGTAAAGATGATGCGCCAGCTCCTGCAATTAAAACATCCTCAGTCTACATCCTCTCATAGGTTCTCATCATGGGGGTAACCAGGAAAAGGTTTCACCTAAAAGCCACAAGAAAGGGAGAGGTGTAACGGATCAAAAGCCCTGGGCTCAATCTTACCGTATTTGGGGGCACACTTGAAGTACTGGACTCTCCCAACACTTCCATTGTTTTTCCCTTCTGGTTCATCCAGCTCAATGCCAGCCCACTGCCCATTTGCAAACTCTGTTGTTCCACAAAATCTTAATGTCCCAACCTAGAGAAAATATAAATCAGAACAGGTTCTCAGACTTATTAGTCATTCTTTTAGTCATTGCTGTTCTTAGCAACATCACTTGTTATGTCTTTCAAAGGAGACTTTTGAATAAGCAAGTTTACCAAAGATTATTTTAAAATGTCAAACCCCTCAAAAGGATTTGTCAGGAAAACATAGAATATTACCTTCTGAGGCATCGTTCTTTCCCAACAGAACTGGAAAGAAAAGTCCCCCTGGCAGTGGGACTCAGCTCACCCTCTCTCAGTTATCAGCAGATTGAGTGGCCAGAAATCAGTGGGGATACAGAAAAAGGAAGCCAGCTGCAAACCAATTCAAAGTGATACCTACAGAGCATTCCACTCAAAAGAGAAGCATACAGATGTCGAAGAACACAGCCGGGGCACTGGCTCAGCAGTTAAGAGCACTAGCTGCTCTTCCAGAGACCCAGGCTCAGTTCCCAGCGCCCACATGGCAGCTCACTACTTTCTGTAGCTTCAGTTCCGGAGCATCCGATATACTCTCCTGAGTACATCACACAAATAGTCCACATACATACCATGCAGGCAAACACCCACACGCATACAATTAAAAAGAAAACTTTAAAATTATAAAAAGAACAGAAATCACACAAAATATGTTCTTGAACCATAACGGTGTTAAACTAAAATTCATCGGTAGGGAGGTGTGTAGTTATCTCCAAAATATGGAATAAGTATAAATAACTCATGGTGAAAGAGAAAAAAAATATATACAAAATGCTTTTCTAATAAAAAAAGAAAATTAGAAAATGAAAATAAATATGTCAAAATGTGTGGGAAGTGACAAAAGTAATACTTAGAGAGGAATATGCACCTTAGAAACAGCCTAAAATCAATGATCTAAATTCCTGCTTCAAGAAACTAATATGAAGAGCCAAAGCCAGAAAAGAAGAGTTAAGTAATAAATATTGAAATAAATTGAGAACAGAAAAATAATGCAGAAAAATTAATGAAACCAATAACACATTCTTTGAAAAATAAAAATCATTAAGCCTCTAAATAGAAACCATTTTTTAAAAAAGAGAGATAAAAGACACAAACTACCAACATCACCAACAAAAGAGGGGCACTGTTAACAATATTTTAAAAGATGAGATAACAGTACAGACAACTTTGCCCACCCATTTCACAGATGCTGTAAAACACTGCAATTCCTTGAAAGATATAAACTTTCAAAAAAGGGAATACTTGAATTTCTAATTTAAAACTGAAAAAAGAAAAAAGTTCCCAGGGTGGGTGGCTTCAGTGATAAATTCTACCAAAAACTGAACAAAATACAAATTCTGCATAAGCGCTTCTAAAATTTAAATGATAAGACACTGGTTCCCAAGGCATTTTGGGAAACCAACATTACCTCGACATTAAACTGAGGATCAGTATTCCCCCTGAACACAAACACAAGCATCTTCAACAAATTTAGAGCCAACCAAATGCCGTCAAAAGGAGAATCCTACATGGTGAGGATGCAGAGCAGTGAGGAAATTATCTGACACAATCCACCTGACTGATGGGGAAAGAAGATACAAAAGAAGCCTACAACCAGCCGCCACATCCTTCCAATGTGACAGCTTAAAGAAGAGGCACACCCCGGCAGCTGAGGACCCCTTCAGCTTCACATCTACACTAAATCCACAGGTAGCACTCTAATGGGACCTCACCTGAAGAAAGAGGGAGAAAGGAGGGAAAAGAGAAGGGGGGGAGGAGGAGGAAAAGGGGACAAGATGCTTGTTTACAAAGAATCCACAAAGTAAAAAAAAGTTAAGAATATGTGGTCAATATTCAAAAATCAACTGTATTTCCATATACTAGAAATATATGGAATATATTTCCACAGAATAGAATTTCAGCAATAGTACACACACAAAAAAAAAAAACTTGAAAAAAATAAGTCAAAATATAGCAAATCATATGTAATACCTAAATGGTTAAGACCACAGAAGTTGATTAGATAATCTGAAGACCCATATGAATACAGCAGCATGTTGTGCTTAACCTGGTCTAGACCCAACAGCACTCAATTCCCATTGAGTGGGATTTTTTAAAGAAATTAACACATTAAAATATACACAGAAAAAAGGTAAGAAATTAGAGTTATCAAAGCAGTTTGGCAAGATATTGAAATCCTAACACGTACTAACTGTAAATGCAAGCGATGGTGCTGGCATTGAGACAGGATAGTCATCAGAATAGGGCACAACTGACCCAGTAGTTGGCCCCCACCACCCACAGAATCCACAAGCTCAAGGTCAGTGACTGGGTCTCAAGAAGTAGAGACCAACAGATAAGATACCTGAAGTCATCCTCTGGCTTTCCACGTTTATGCACTCACACATATACACATATATTCTCTCTCTCTCTTTCTGTATGTGTGTGTCTCTCTCACACACACACAAATGTACACACACACAATATAAATATAAAACCAGCTGGATGTAGTGCACGCTACAATCTCAGCTTTTGGGAAGTCATCCTCAGCTATACAATAAACACTTCCACTTGGATGTAAAATTATCCAACCCCAAAAGTAAATAAAATAATAATGTTTTTCTTTTATTTTTTGAAATTATAACACAATTACCTCATTTCCCATTTCCTTTTCTCCCTTCTACCCCCCCCCATATTCTTCCTTGCCCTCTTTCAAATTCATGGTCTCTTCTTTTATTAATCATTATATGCATGTATGTATATATGTATACACATGTTCCTAAATATAACCTGCTCAGTCTGTACAATGTTACTTGTATGTAAATCAGGGTAATCCCTAATAACAATGGAAACATTTGTTCTTATACCCAGAGGTGCGAGGAGTCCTCAACCCTCATCAAGGAAACTTCTCTTTGCAACAGACAGTAACACTTTCAAAGCCTTCTAAGGTAAATTTACAGGAATGTTACAAAGAAGACTTCACATTCACCCATAATTTTTAAAAGCTACATAGTAATAATTTCTTGGCATTTTAATTCCAACCAGTAAAAAACTAACAAATGTCCTATTGTTTTGTAAACTGGAGAATGCCCTTCTTCATCTAAAAGCACATCTATGGTTGTTTCCTTTGAACTCTGAGAAGCAATTTTCCCCAATACATCAAGCTCTCAAACCTATGACTCTCTGAGAAGCCTTCATCACCCATCCGCATACTGAGATGTAAGCAATTGGAAAGGTTATTATCTAGGCACGAGTTCCCTGTTCCACTCCACACTGGGAGCTTCCTACTACCTCAAAACTAAGAATAAAAACCTCTAATGAAATGGCGGCGTTGTGGCTCAGTGGTGCAGCACTTCTCACATTTCACAGGGCTCCATGCTCAAGTCCCAGCATGGAAGGCAAGGGGAAAAATCTCCCAAAAGAGGTATCAAAGAAAAGAGAGAAATGGTCACAGAGAAGGTCACACGGGAGCCGCAGCGCTACCCATCGGGCCTTTGTGTAAAGCGTCACTCGCTGACCTCCCGACCATCAGGTTTACAGCATCCGAATGTCCCCTAGTTGTGAGATTTCAAAGCCAAACACAGAAGAGTGATGAAGGTTTCCTCTGCTCGGCTGGCAGACATGCCATCGGCAGGAACAATCCAGAGTAGACAGAGCAAGGTCGTTTCTCAGCTCCAGCCTCTAAATTCATTTAACACTTCTCCTCTCTGCCACTTTTCCCCATGCAATTAACGAGGCCTTCACTATTAAGTTCAAAAGCGCTCCTATCCTTAAGCCGTCCTCTGTAACAGTAAACTTACATTTAAACTTCACATTTTCAATCAAACATTTTCCTGTCCACATGTTTTGAGACCCAAAACTCAAAATTGTGAGTGTGTGGCACACGATCCTGAGACACAGACCAGGTGTGAGGGCCTTAAGTCCAGCTCCCAGGGACCTCGGTGACTCGCTGTACCTTCTGTCCTGCGATGACAACGCGGTCGCCCAACTTCAGACCGAGAGATGTCAGCATGGCCCTGCTGGTAGCGTGATCACAGCTGGGAGGCGTGGCCTTAGGCGTGGTACAGGACAGAGGCATCGCATCCAAGAGCATCTGCTTGACTTCCTTTGCAATCGCAGCAGCATCGGCCATCTCCAAAGGCATGTCCACTGGGTCTGGAACAACATCCGCAGGGATCTGTCCTTTGTCATTCTACCACAGAGGCAAGAGAAGACTTTCAGCTCTTAAGTGCTCAGGGCACTCGGCAGCCATCTATGATCCTCTATGGTGGGCCTTAAGGCCAGCCACAGTCATTTATTTATTCAAGACTACTCAGTGAACTCCCCCGCTACACCAGGCACCATTCTAGGTCCTCAAGATACCACAGTGAAGGAAAGTAAAGCTCTGCCCTCAAAGAGTACACACGCCTGTAGGAGAGATAGGGCATCAACCGATTATATGGTGTGTTAGCCAGGAGTTGAGGGGCATAAAGGTACCCAGGCACAGAGGACATGGGAACAGAGGTGGCTGTAGGGGAGGAGCTGACGACAAATCGATGGTGACAGAAACCTCCCTGATAAGAGGCATTTACAGAGACGCAAAGGAGATGACGGAGGTGATCTGGTAGGAAAAGGTCATTCTGTACACTGAGAAGGGCGGAGAAATACATGTGGCTGCACACGAGCACAGTGACGTAGCAGGGTGCCTGGCTGCCCAATGAGAGCCCAGCGACATCCATGTAGTGGACATTTAGTCAACCAGGGGCCACACGCACAGTGATTCCACTCCACAGCCACCTTAGTTTGTGTAAGTTTGAAGAGAAGTGAAGAATCTCCCCCACCGTGTGTTTCTTGAAACCTGAGCCTGTCATTAAAGGTCATATGACTACATTCCGCAACTTGCCATGCTGGCTCTATGACCTCAGCCACATGGCAGGTCACGTAGCAACTCAGATTTCAGAAACTGAGGCAGCAGTCTCCACACTATCTCTCACACCCTAAGCTGCAATCAAGACACTTGCCCTGTTCTCCCCATGAAGGAGAGACTGTATCCTGGAGGAGTTCATCTGTCACGAGATGAAATAACCAGCTATAAGCCCACTTCGTTTGCATGGTGTTTATATAATTTAAAACCGATCCTTAAAAACAAACATAACAAACAAAAATCAAACAAACAAAAAAAAAAAAACACCTCACTTTGTTCTCTCAAGAAAAAGCTTGTAAACAGAATCTCCAGGGGCATTTTAGTACCACACCATGAAGAGTTCACACTATAGTAGGAGAGGCAGTCACCAGTTAGAAACATCAAGATGTCCGGTAGGTCAGTTAGCAAACGAAATGTGGGGAGACTAACGACAGACTAGGAGATGGCCACGGGACTTGTGGCAGTTTTGACGCAAGCCACGCCGCCTTGCACCCCACGGAAGCACACAGGTACAGTCTGTCTGCTCCCCATTTGTCTTCCTGAAGTATTTTTCCTCCATACTCTCCAACCCAAAGCTCAGACCCTGTGAGAAAATATCCAGGTTTCATAACTGAAAACCTTATCTTCACCTTTCTCCACTGCTAATAATCCTCAAACGGCCTGTACAGGCCCAGCGGTGGGGCTTCACAAACATGCTTGGTTTGTAATTGTCCTTTTTGGGTTTTTTGGCTTTAAAATTCAATTCAGCTTGAAAAAAAAGTATGTTATCAGATTCCTGTCATGGTATTAAAACTAATTTAATCTTAGATTTCAAAACATATTGAAAATATAGTGAACATAGATATGGCACTAAAGTCTCACTCTCTGAAGAGTGAGGGGGTATTTGTGGGGGAAACATTTTTAAAAAGCTCTGGGACTGGGAGACAAGACAACTTAGTTCATAAAGCAAACACTGAGTTTGCTCCTTAGTACTGGGTGTGTTGGCTTGTGCTTCAACCTCAGTGCTGCTGAGGCAGGAACAGAGGGATTCTGGACTGGGTGGCCAGGCAGACTATCTGAACCCGCGAGCTCCAGGTCCATAAAAACTCTATCTCAAAAAGTTAACGTGGAGCAGGGCAGGGCAGTGGTGGCGCACACCTTAGTCCCAGCCCTCAGGAGGCAGAGGCAGGTGGAGCTCTTTGAGTTTGAAGCCAGCCTCATCTACAGTCTGCATGCACACACACACACACACAAATGGTAGCAGTATCACCCTCCAAACCTCAGAAGGTTTCGTTATGGCTAACAGCAGAATTCCATTTTCTGCTGTCATAACAACTATCAAAGTAACGTTCAAAGGTTCCTCCCTGGACTCGGGATGTCTGGTTTTAGAGGTTACTTATTAAAGGAACATTTGTTTGAACTTTGTATTTACTTTAACTGTTATTCTTTTGGCATGAATTTTCTTTGCAAAGGAACTTAATGTTAGCACATACAACATTGTGGCTAACAGATAACTTTTCATAAATTTGTCAGAAGCCTAAATGAAAGATTCTTAAGACACTTTAAGATTTTCTTTTTTTCTGAATGGAAATTTATATAACTTAGTGGGAGAGAAACTTCCCATGATGACTTAAATTTATTGAAAGTAAAAGATATCATCACCCTCATTATATGTGAAGCAAAAATATAAATTGTTCTCATAAAGTTCTATTAATAACAACATTTACATCCAACTCATTACTGGGAGATGGCATGAGACGTCTTCATTCTCTTGTGTCATTCTCTTACCCTGAATGCGGGGTTTGCTCCAAGCTCCAGCAAAGTTTTCACAGCCCCTGAACACAAGTTATATGCTGCAATGTGCAGAGCTGTCCCAAAATTAAAGTCGCTGCAAGTGGCATCCACATCTACAATTAAACGTCACAAATATATTAGCTAGTTTTAAATTCAGCTATCACAATTTCAAAGAAGATTCAGCAGGTTTCAGGGAGGGGATGTCAGCCTTTTATAGACTTGGTCTCCAGATGCGGTATGTCACAGTGGATCAAATCTCCACAATTATAACTTGCCTAAAATAACCACAAGAATATTCTCCTAGATCAATGTAATTCCTTGTAAAATAGAGTGATGTGCCTTGAGTTTTCCAGCTAGGCCAAACTAACTGCAATGGGGGCAGTGAATGGTAGTAATTCATACTTGGGACATAAGCAGATTCCATGTCCACTCACTTAGGCATTTTCTTGAACAAGCACAGCATGAAAATCAGCTTTAGGCCAAGGATCAGGAAATGACCCCTATGATCCAAATATACCCTAAAATGTTTCAGAATTTTTCAGGAATGCAGGCACACTCACTCACAGACATGTTCTCTGAGCCTGCATCCACATTCCAATGGCAGAAATTAGTAGTACTGACAAAAAACAGATAATCTGAAAAGCTAAAGCAGTTATTTACTAATCTAGCCCTTCATACACACACACACACACACACACACACACACACACACAAAATGACTGAACAATGCAGAACCCTCAAACCAGAACCCACACTCCTGAAAACCTAAGTGTGAACATAATGACACTACTCAGCAGATGAATCTGGACTCTACTCTAAGAAAATGAACCTTGCAACTCTAAAGGCATCTTAATAACAGTAAATCACATTGCATTTTACTTGAACAGAAAATCCTCTGAATGGAGAGTCCTGTGTTGAATGTTTTCTACAGGAGTTTATTAAGTCTCTGGCTCTGCAGTTGTACACTGATCTGCAGGAGACCATGCTGGCATGGCTACACTGCACACCTTCAACAGCACAGACCTGCTCACACAGACAACAGCATTACAGGTGCATCAACAGAGACTCTCTTCCAACATCACCCAGAAGTTAGAAAGGCAGAATTTTAAGGACCTCGAATAACTGTGCAAACTAGAAACTGACATTCTAGGAGGTTTATCTCTAGGAGGTTTATCTCTAAAATGCCTTTTCTAAAGGGATCACACTGCTCTCTTGAAGCTGAAAGAGTGCTCTCTCTTCTCCTGCACCTCTCTCCACTCGACTCCTCTCTCTCTCTCTCTCTCTCTCTCTCTCTCTCTCTCTCTCTCACACACACATTTATTCTTCTCAAAAGAGTAGAACCAGAGAGAATATCAACCTTGGGATATCTCCCCCGAGATGTAGGGGGAACCCTAAAATTCATCAGATTTTCTGAAATGAATGACAACTAAAAGAAATCCCTCTTATTATATCAATGCCACCCAAATGCTTTGTTACTCTAACACTGTCTTCCCAAGCAAAACAAAACAAACAAAAAAAAAAAATTATAAATGAGATACACCTGAGATCCCCACTCCACAGAGACAGGAAGACCCAGAAAATACTGTTGTTGGTATTTTTTTTTTCAATTTGTAGATCTTTGTACCAAGCCTTTTGTGAAAGGACAGTAACCATCATCAAAGCAATCCTAAACAACTTCTTAAATAGTACAGGGTAGGAAGCCATATAAAAACAAAGCACATTCGAAGAAAGGCCTCCTCAACAGTGACCTGGATGCCATTACAGAATGCCCCATTGAAAATGGAGATCTGCCTGCACTTGCCTTTTGGTTTTGATGTCTTCAAAATCACTCTTATAAGTTCTGGGACATCAAAGTATGCAGCATAATGCAAAGCATTCATGTTTGTCCAGCGACTCCGCAAACTGGCATCTGCTCCCAGATCAATAAGTTGAGCTGCAAATTTTACAGCTGTCTCAACATCACCTGAAGAAAAATAAAAATTGTTTTCTTCGGTACAAATTTTAATTCCCAAGACAAACCTCTCTACTATATTTCTTTAAAAGCCAAAACAAACAATATACTAGATCTACATTTATACTTCAAGAAGTGTGCCTTCGGGAGTTTATTCCAAGAAAACACTCCCATTTGGAAATGTGAATAAACACAATGAAGATATTCACTGTGCCATTACTGAGTAAAATTCTGACTGCCTAAGAATACGGTAAAAAATCATTAAAATAAACTAAGACTTCCATACTATAGAATAGAATGAAGGCAATAAAAGCAAAATGCAAAAATGTTTGGACTACTGTTTTGTCTTGATCTCATTTTTAGACTATAAATGTTTTGATTTTATGGAAGTATGAGCACATTGTGGATTACAAGAAGAAAAATCCCTTCACCACTAACAATTTAAGAAGTTCTATATTAGACTGTCGAAACAAGGAAAACAACCATAATATAGGATCTAGGAGTAAGGGCTGGTTAATCCCTAATAAAGCACAGAAGAATAGCAACTTCAGACATGTTTCATAAGTAGAACTAGAACTCAGACATAAGCCTGTACCCTACAGTCTTGAAGGCATGCTATGCTAGAAAACCGACCTTGACCAGCCTTGCTGGAAACTCTCTGGAAGATTCTTGGGTGGTACAAGTTACTCTCAACGACTGGGCAGTTAGGCACAAAGCCTACTATAGAAAAATGCTGAGACGTAATCACAGACATAAAGACTTCCCCAGGGGAAAGGACAAAGTTTTGAGTAGACTAAACTGAATCCTCATCGACCCAGCAGGTGGTCAGCTGGGCACCCCACGCAGGTCACTGGCCAGCAACTGATGCTACACAGGCAAAGACAGCGAGGAGCGAGCCACATACTCACCGATGCCATGAGCTCCAGACTTGCAAGTGTAATGTAACAGAGTCATATCCGTCAGTCCGTCCCTATCATTCACATTGCAGCCTCTCTTAAGAATCTGAGGAAGGAGGTGAAGTAACAGTAAGGGCACCTGAAGGCGTCATAAGGCATCGAATTATCTTTTTACCTAAATTTACATATAAGCGTGCAAGCCTTCCTAAGCATATACATCTATAGTTCAATTGAAATCTTCCCATCTGGGCTGCACAGGCGAGAAAGGAACCAGTGGGAAGTGTGCACAGCATGCCCACGGCTCCGTCAAAAACCGGAAATGCAGACAGACTACACAACTACGATTGGCTTCTCCCCACCAGGATCTGGGAGAAAATATTCTAATCATTAGCCTCAACCGTACAAAGCTCCACCCGCCAGGCACGCTTACCTCATTTCCAATAATGTCAATGTTTTGCTGGACCTGAGGAACCCATTGTCTTAAAATAGCAAATAATTCTGAGACTGAAGTTTTGGGATCAAAGAGAATTTCCTGGCATGATGCATCATTAGGATCAAAGAAAGAAAACTCTGAAATACAAAACGGTACGAACTGAATTTATTAATGGTTTCTAGCATTTTGAAAATAAGTAACAGGGAAAAACATGCAACTGATACATACATTTTCAGAGGCTAGGGGGGGGAAAAAAGAGCCAGATAACATTAAGCAACTCTCAAAACCAAGAATGAGGTGTGCTTAAAATGTCCTGACAGAACCATGTTTGTAGCAGCTTTATTTGTAATAGCCAGAACCTGGAAACAACCCAGATGTCCCTCAATGTAGGAATGGGTACAGAAATTGTGGTATTTTTACACAATGGAATACTACTCAGCAATCAAAAACGAGGAAATCATGAAATTTGCAGGCAAATGGTGGGATCTAGAAAAGATCATTCTGAGTGAGGTATCCCAGAAGGAGAAAGACACACATGGTATATACTCACTCATATAATCCTATAAGATATGATAAACATAATGAAATCTATACACCTAAAGAAGATAAACAAGAAAGAGGACCTGGGGTAAGATGATAAATCCTCACTTAGAAAGACAAATGGGAGGTGCAATGGACGTAGGAGAAAGCAAGTAACAGGACAGGAGCCTACCACAGAGGGCCTCTGAAAGACTCTACCTAGCAGTCTATCAAAGCAGATACTAAGACTTATAACCAGACCTTCGGCAGAGTGCAGGGAGTCATATGAAAGAAGGGGGAGTTAGTATGATGTGGAGAGGATAGGAGCTCCACAAGGACCAAATATATCTGGGCACAGGTATCTTTTCTGAGACTGACACTCCACCAAGGACCATGTATGGATATAACCTAGAACCTCTGCTCGGATGTAGCCCTTGGTAGTTCAGTAACCAATTGGTTTCCCATAGTAAGGGGAACAGGGACTATTTCTGACAGGAACTCAATGGCAGGCTCTTTGACCTCCCCACCCCCAAAGGGAGGAGCAGTCCTGCTAGGCCTCAAAGGAGGACTTTGCAGCCAGTCCTGAAGATACCTGATAAAACAGGGTCAGATGAAAGAGGAGGAGGTCCTCCCCTATCAGTGGACTTGGAAAGGGGCAGGGAGGAGATGAGGGAGGGAGGGAGGGCTTGGGAGGGAATGAGGGAGCGGGATACAGCTGGAAAAAAAAATTCCAGGGTATATGACAACATCCTATTTGTGGGCCAGAGAGATGTCACAGCAGTGAAGGCATTTGAAACCAAGCATGAGGACCTGAGTCCTATCCCCAGAACTCATATGCTGTAATGTCAGAATTGACTACACAAATGTTAATTAAGTAAATGTTTTAAAATCTAAAAACAAACAAACAAAAATGTCCTGACAGTAAGGCTTCCAAGCACCACCCATATAAAACCAGATGTGCGAGCACAGGTCTCAAATGTGCAAGTGTGATTTCTAAGGCACAGAGACATCACCAAAGTTCATCAATATTTTTCTCTCAAAACCCAAATGGCAGATAGCAAACTCACGTCAACAAGTACAACACAGTTGTAAAAATAAAGGTAGCAAGTAGGAAGTCTGCGTGTTCTCTTTACTCCTCTGCATTTCTCCAGTGTTTAATAAATACGTATCAGTTATTACCCACCAGATAAGTATGAGGTGAAATGCCACGCGTGGTGGTCTGAACAAAAATGACCACCACAGGCTCATAGATTTGAACACTTGGTTTCCAAGGAGCAGCACTATGTGAAAAGATGAGGAGGTGTGACCTTATCTGAGGAAGTGTGTCACTAGGGGTAGGCTTAAAGCTTGAAAAAGCCCATTCCAAATTCATAATCTCTCTTCCTGCTGCCTGTGGATCCCAATGTAGAACTCTCAGCTGCTCCTCCAGCACCATGTCTGCCTGCATGCTGTCATGCTTCCGCCATGATAGTAATGGACTAAACCTCTGAAACTGTAAGCCAGCCCCCAATTAAACACTTTCTTTTGCAAGAGTTGCTGTGGTCACGGTGTCTCTTCATATCAATAGAAACCTGAGGCACCATTCCAACAGACAAGGAACTGGTAACCAGCCATGCAGGGATGAAAGGAGAACCCAGGGCGCAAGGTGGAGAGTATTGTTCTAGAATATGCACTAGTGAAAGCACAAGAAAAACCTGAAAGGGTCATCTCAGCATTTCTCAGCATGCCTCTAAGGGCTGGTGAAAACCAGGTGGCATCTTAGGATCGAAGAGACTGGCTTGTGAAGGAACATAACCATTCAGAAGAAAATCAGATTCTACTGTCTTCATCCAAAAAAGAAATCACAAAAAGGCAGAAAAAAAATACTACTGGGAAACAGTCCAACCAACATTTGCTGAGCACCTACTGTTTCACAAACAGCATGTAAGTCTCCAAAAATCGTGATTTGAGCTTTGCCTAAGTGAAAATCAAAGCATATACACACAATATGGCTCAAAGTCACACAACTAAGAAGCGACAGCACAGGGTGGAAACCAGGTCTGTCGTTCTCGTGCCTTCCTCAATTCCACTTCGATGAACTCCTTGACTTCAGACTGTGACAGCAGACACAGTACTGGGACTCCTGAGTCCTTAAGTTTGTCTTCTCTTGGCTTTCAACCTGTTTGGAGAGAGATAACCAAAAGGCGGAGAGGCACAGAACTGAGAGTTCCTATGAAAGTACAGCAGCCGTCCATTAAGAGAGTATCAGCTTTCTGATTCTGTGCAGGCCCTTTACTGCAGCCACCTAGTAAGTCATTCTGTTCTATTTAAACAGGGAAGAAAGAAAGCATGTGATTCCCTGTGTTTCAGTGAAGTTGATGAAAAATGAGACCTCTCCAAGTTAAGAATCCTTAGAGATGCCAAGAGTAGCTGGTACACATCTGCAATCCTAGCCTCAGAGAGGTAGAGGTAAGAGATCAGGAGTTCAAGGCCAGCCGTGGCTACCATAATAAACATAGAAAGCTCGAGGTCAGCCTTGGCTACATAATAAACACAGCAAGGTTGAGACCAGCCTTGATTCATCATAAACAAAGAACAGCGTTGGCTACAAAGTAAGTTTAAGGCCAGCCTGAAAAAGAAATAAAGAATCTAAAAGCTCTTTTAAAAAAAAACCTAAAGCATGGATGGGTTCCACATGGTCCAAAATCAGCTACTGATCAGTAACCAGTGCCTTTTGGGGAGAATGTGTGAAAGCTGGCATTACAGTGCCAACTTTGGGAAGCCTTGAACTGAAGCGAGACGCCAACCATAAGGCTACTCTTGAAAACAATGGTTCCTGAGCCTCTTGGAGACCACGAAATGCAGTCTTTGATTTGTGTGACAAGTTTCTAAAATCTAAACGACTCAAAACAGCACCTCTGAAAGGATTACTAGAGCATGCAAATGAAGCCATAGATAGAAAGCTGTGGCTGAGCGGGAAGCCTCAGTGTCTGCCAGGCATGCACAGTGCCCATCCAGCTTCCTTTATTGCCTAGTTGCTGGCTAATTTATGACAATTGAACACGGGTTAGAGTCATCTGAGAGATGGGAAACTCAATTAAGAAATGTCTCCATGAGATCTGGGCTACCAGCAAGCCTGTGTGCCATTTTCTTTATGAATGATTGATGGGGGAGGGTCCAGTCTACTGTGGGTGTCGCCATCCCTGTGCTAATGGTCCTGGGTTCTATAAGAAAGCAGAATGAGCAAGCCATGAGGAACAAGACAGTAAGCAACACTCCTCCATGGCCTCCCCATCAGCTCCTGTCTTCTGGTTCCTGCCCTGTTTTGAGTTCCTGCCATGACTTACTTTGATGATGGACAGTGGTATGCATGGGTAAGCCAAATAAATCCTTTTCCTCCCCAGGTTGTTTTGGTCATGGTGCTTCATCACAGCAACAGTAACCCCAACTCAGACAACCAGGGAGCCGTGTATTGCTATTCTACCTGTCGCACCTCTAAATTTTAATATAAAAGCTAAATATTTCTGTTCAGGTCTGCTCACGTGTATTTGTGTCATTAAATAGATGCAAGGAGGAATTATTCCTAAAAGATCCAGACAAGTAAGAATTATTACAAAGGCTTCTCAGGACATGGTTTTAGTACATGAAAATCCTATTCGTTTACTTTCATTCGTTTAGTTGTCAGCAAGAACTTAGCATTTAAATTTCATTCTACCTGGGCTTCCTACACAAAAAAAGCTCACATATAAAAATGGGAATTACTACTAATTAGCTTATGCTGCCTCTGCATTTTAAAAAGTCCTGAGTTTAAAAAAAAAAATGGTTAGCTATGTAAAGTCTCAACAGTTTTGAGGATCACATAAGTTGAAGTCTATTATGTTGGTATAAATCTACATAACAAAATAAAAATCAATTGCTAAACCTATCCACCTTCAGTCAGAGGAACGAACGATTATCTGCACTTAGTGAAAATACCTTGTGCTACACAGAAAAAAAAACTGTATGTTGAAAAATTATGCCTAGAAATTATAAAATGGTGCATCCAACAACCAAAAGAGTTCAGGCACCAGCTGAGAAAATGTATTGCAGATGAAGATAGTCTTTACTGAGGAAAAGGACAGAACCAAATGGCTCCCGGAGGTTGGAGAGGTAAAAGGACCTTGGTGTGAGCACAAAGGCCAACACTTGAGCTGATCTGTTGCCAGGACATTTTCTTCCAGTGAGGTCTTTTCCTCTGGTCTTTTCTTGGTGGTGTATGACAGGCCCTTAATTTTGAAGGGTTCCTCTTAGGAAATAAAGATTCTGAGTTTGTCAAGGTAATTTTCTGTGCTTTGTGCACTCTGAATGCTTCAGCTTTTTAACTGAAAGAACCAAGGGGTTTTTCTCATCTTCTTTGAAACTATATGGATTTTTCTATTTGTCTTTTAAATTTCTGTCACTTTAGTTGAATGGGAAACTGTTAAGTATGACCCTATTTAATCTCTTGACTTTTTTTCAAATATATCTTTTTTTTAATTAATTACAGTTTATTCACTTTGTATCCCAGCTGTAGTCCCCTCCCTCATCCCCTCCCATATCCCTCCCTCAATCCACTGATAGGGGAGGTCCTCCTCCCTTCCATCTGACCCTAGTCTATCATGTCTCATCAGGACTGGCTACATTGTCTTCCTCTGTTGCCTGGTAAGGCTGTCCCCCCTCAGGGAGAGGTGATCAAAGAGCCAGCCACTGAGTTCATGTCAGAGACAGCCCCTGTTCACCTTACTAGGGTACCCACTTGGACACTGAGCTGCCATGGGCTACATCTGAGCAGGGGTTCTAGGTTATCTCCATGCATGGTCCTTGGTTGGAGTATCAGTCTCAGAAAAGACCCCTGTGTCCAGATTTTTCGCTTCTGTTGCTCTCCTTGTGGAGCTCCTGTCCCCTCCAGGTCTTTCTATCTCCCCCTTCTTTCATTTGATTCCCTGCACTCTGCCCAAAGTTTGGCAATCAATCTCAGCATATGCTTTGATACCCTCCTGGGTAGAGTCTTTCAGGGGACCTCTCTGCTAGGCTCCTGTCCTGTTCCCTATTTCCTCCCTCTTCCAATGTCTATCCCCTTTGCCTTTCTGAATGAGGATTGAGCATATTACCCAGGGTCCTCCTTCTTGATTAGCTTCTTTAAGTGTACAGATTTTAGTATGTTTAGCCTATATTATATGTCTAATATCCACTTATAAGTGAATATATACCATATGTGTCTGTCTGCTTCTGGGATAGCTCACTCAGGATGATCTTTTCTAGTTCCCACCATTTGCCTGCAAATTTCATGATTTCCTTGTTTTTAATTTCTGAGTAGTATTCCATTGTGTAAATGTACCACAATTTCTGTATCCTCAGCTGAGGGACATCTAGGTTGTTTCCAGCTTCAGTCTATTACAAATAAAGCTGCTATGAACATAGTTGAGCAAATGTCCCTGTATACTTGAACATCTTTTGGAGTGGTATAGCTGGATCTTAAGGTAGCATTATTTATTCCTAATTGTCTGAGAAGGCACCAGCTTGATTTCTAAAGTGGTTGTACAAGTTTACATTCCCACCAGCAATGGAGGAGGCTTCCCCTTTCTCCACATTCTCTCCAGCATGTGTTGTCACTTGAGTTTTGGATCTTAGCCATTCTGATGGGTGTAAGGTGAAATCTCAGGGTCGTTTTGATTTGCAGTTTCCTGATAGCTAAGAATGTTGAGCATTTCTTTAAGTGTTTCTCTGCCATTAGATATTCCTCTATTGAGAATTCTGATTATCTCTGTACCTTATTTTTTAATTGGATTACTTGGTTTGCTGCTTTTTAACTTCTTAAGTTCTTTATATATTCTGGATATTAGCCCTCTGTCAGAAATAGGGTTGGTAAAGATCCTTTCCCAGTCTGTAGGCTGTTGTTTTGTTCTGACGACAGTATCCTTTGCTTTACAAAAGCTTTTCAGTTTCATGAGGTCCCATTTGTTGATTGTTGATCTTAGAGCCTGTGCTGTTGGTGTTCTGTTCAGGAAGTTGTCTCCTGTGCCAATGAGTTCTAGGCTCTTCCCCACTTTTTCTTCTAACAGGTTTAGTATGTCTGGCTTTATATTGAGGTCTTTGGTCCAAAAGCAATCTACAGATTCAAATTACCAACACAATTCTTTATAGACCTTGAAAGAAAAATTCTCAACTTCATGGAATAACAAGAAACCCAGAACTACTAAAACAGTTCTCTACAATAAAAGATCTTATGGAGGTATCTCCATCCCTGATCTTAAGCTGTACTAGAGAGCAACAGTAAAACTGCATAGTACTGGCATAGAAACCAGCTGGTGTATCAACAGAATCGAATAGAAGACCCAGATATAAACCCACACACTTATGGACATCTGAGTTTTGACAAAGAAGCCAAAACCATACAGTGGAGGGGAAAAAAAAAAGATAGTATGTTCAACAAATGGTGCGCATCTAACTGGACAGCTATAGGTAGAAAAATACAAATAGATCCATACTTATCACCCTGAACAAAACTAAAGTTCAAGTGGATCAAAGACCTCAAAAAAATTTTTTTACAACAAACTTCTCAAAACTCAAATTCTAAAGTCACTCTGACTTCACATTAATTTGGGGGTTTTTCAGAGAAACCCAAACTTTTCAAATGAAAATTATTTTGTTCCCCTTCCATAGACACAGAGAGAGAAAGAGAGAGAGAGAGATGTTAAACTAATTAGACTTATTTGCATGGGAAGAATTATCAAGCAAAAGTAAAACTAATTAGAGGCTGATGCTGTATGTTCAACTGAGCAGCTTAAAATGCTGACAAATAGCAAGTGCTGCTTAACTATCTTTATGACAGGTGATACTTCGCCCTCTATGTTAGAGACAGATGACTGACAGATGATAAATATCAGTGAATTGTCCAGGAACTCTATGGAATTCTTAGAAATTTGATAGGACCTGATATAATATACATATATGTATGTATAATTATGAGTTTATACACACACACACACATATAAAAGCTAGGATTTAAATTACCTGAAATGTTACAGAAATAACCACTTTTCTAGTTTTAGTTTAGTTTTGTTTTGTTTTCTGAGACAGGGTTTCTCTGTGTAGTCTTGGCTTTCCTGGACTTGCTTTGCAGACCAGGCTGGCCTCGAACTCACAGACATCTGCCTGCCACCTGCCTCTTCAAGTGCTGGGACTACAGGCATGTGCCACTGTGCTCAGAAAATTTTTATTCATTTTATGTGTATTTGATCTATCTGCATGTACACCTGCATGCCAGAAGAGGGCATCAGATAACATTATAGACGGTTATGAGCCACCATGTGGTTGCTGGGAATTGTACTCAGGACTTCTGGAAGAGCAGATAAAGCTCTTAACTGCTGAGCCATCTCTCCAGCAGGAAATGACCACTTTTCTACATCAATCACATTATAATGCACTCCCATTAAACCTTTAACCATGGTCTTGACTCCTGAATCACCTATAGCTTTTTAAAAAATTTTACACCAATGTCTTCCTGAAAGCTTTATAAGCATGTTTTATATAACTGCAAGGTTTATAGGAAATCCTGTAAACTACTGGTTTCTGGTAACTTAAAGATTGTACCACCAGGCTGGATGAGACCTTCCAGAGCCCCTGGAAAGCTCAGTGATTAAGAGGCAGTGGGCCTAAGCTCAGCAGAGCAAGACTCAAAGAACTGCCAGGGTAAAACTACACTTATGACCTTGTTTGAAATATTTCTGGCACTTCAATGTTCTGTTGTCCAGATTTAAAGTGCTCTTTTCTCTCTCTCTCAAGACCTGTAACTTAGCAGCAGTTTGGAAAAGAAAGCCTTTATAAAAAGAAGCAGCATTTTTTCTCTCTGAACTCATCCCTCCCTCTGAATCCAGGATTCACAAGGTCTCACTGAGTGTTCTTCATTTTCATGACACTAAGCTCGAAGAACCTGTTTTCTTTCTAACAGGCCATAGTGTACAAGGCTTTGGCTTGCAGTCTTGGCCTGGAATGAATTTAACAGTCTGCTCTGTGCCTCCATATTTACCAGATGGCCTGAAGGAATCTGGCTGACGCCATGGCGCCAATGAAGCCTGTTGGGTATCATCAGAGCTCTGGCTGGAATGTCCTACTTGAGAATAAGCACAGAGCTGGTTTTTCTGATGCACTTCTGGGAATAAGCAGGCCAAGTTTAAAACAGAGTAGGCTGGTTTTACAAGCAAGTTAATTTGACTGTGATTGTCTCCGGTAGGAAACATGGATGGGAAAAGAGTTATGCCTCTGTAGAGAAATATGCAGCTCCCACTGTCAGACTCTGATCCTACATGCCTTTGTGGTTTTAGCTATCTGTTAGCCTGACTAGATACTGTGTGTCTCCTAGTTTTCCTCCAATATCTGGCCAGGACTTAGCAAACTGACATTTCCAATTTTCTCAAAGTACCTTTCCTTTGATTTCTCTAGGCTGAAGCTAAGTACCCGAGTGAACCTCAGATAGTCACTGCAGTTCACATATGAAAAACCTTCATGCCTTCTGCTAGGTAGGTTACTTAAAGAGTTTGCCAAAGTATCAGATGACATCACCAAACATTCAAACTGGAAGTCAGGGAAGTCCAAAGTACTGTCCTCGCCTCAAGGTCTAAGCATTCAAACAGGAATCCAGAAACCCAACTGTCTGGATGTGGTTTAGAGCATTTGTTCCAAACGTTAACTTTGAACTGTCCCTTAAATACCTGGTGGCTAATGTCACAAAATTGGGGAAAGCAGTATTTCTCAACCTGTGGGTCACAACCCCTTTGGGAGTTGACTGACTCCCTTCCACAGGGGTTGCTTAAAACCATCAGAAAACATAACTGTTTACATTATGATTCATAACAGCAGCAAAATTACAGTTATGAAATAACAACGAAAATAAGTGTATAGTTGGTGTCACCACAACATGAGGAACTGTATTAAAAGGTAGCAGCATTAGGAAGGTTGAGGACCACTTTGGTAGAGGTTTAAGTGTTGGTACCTCATGAAAGGAAATGTTCTCGTGTTCATCATGTACTGAGTGATCATGATGAGTTCCATTGTGAAAAGCACTAATAAGATGAGAGGATTAATTTCCACCAGGTTTCAGAACTATCCTATCTTATCCTATATTCTGCTTCCAAAGGCCCAAACATCTGAACCTGGCTTCCTAGAAAAGACAACAACAAACACTGCACTTGAATCGCAATGGAATCCCCTATTACAACAGCCTATAGACTCTTCTGCCAGAACTGTATGATGCACTTGGACGACTTACCAGATTAACCAGGAAGCCTTCCCTCGGGCATGCCATGCACCTACCTGCATCACTCAGGAAACCTGGATCTGACTGTGGCCCACTTGTGCTTCTCAGCTTCAAGATGCCTATGTGGACACTCTGGCTTCAAGGCACCCCTGCGTGCTAACGCCCTCAGACAGGAACCCTCACAATCTCTCCAGAATGTTTCATCCTCTTGAGTCTTAAATCCTTTTAAATCTCCTCTAACTTGGCAAACAATTGCCACTGCAATCAAACAATGAAAACTGCACGAGCAGGAGTCCTCGGAAGAATCTGCTGAGATGGCCTCTAGGCATCCTGAAGATGCCAGGGAAAGGGAAGGAGGAGAAGAGAGGACTGAGAAATGGGCCAGAGCTGCCACCCTATCAAGTCAACAGAGAAGCATCTGGAAAAGCAAGTCAGTAAGCAACCCGGAGAAATGCCCTACAAGGCTTCTTAGTCATGAATTCAGGTGTGTGTCTCAACAACAGCAGTTAATGGGTTTTGTTTTTCTGGTTTAATTCATTCACCCATCCACTAGTCACTTTCATAGGACATTTCTAATGGGGACATTTCTAAGCATTTGAGTACACACCTGAAGAGCCTCTTCTGCATGCTCTCCAAGAATGTGCGTTCTTTGCTGAGAAGAGAACAACACTTCCCCAGGGATGAGCTCCCTAACTGGAAGTGGTCAGCCCTGAAATCATACACATACAAGCAACACGAAATGACGCAGCAGGTTGTACTTACATAGTTCTTGGGGGGAGGGGGTGAGTGGGCACATGAGTGTGTGTAACACAATAACACTTAAAGGAAAAGAGGCCATGAATTTGAGAGGAATGGGGAAGGGTGCTGAGAGGGATTGGAGGGAGGAAAGGAAAAGGGAAAATGGTATAATTACATTTTAATTTTAAGTATTTTTAAATGAATGCCCATTCCAGTACTGATGGTACTAGGGCAAAATGATGAACTGTCTCCTTAGAGGAATCAATGTAATATATTTATAAACAACTAAATAAATGCATTAAGGTCTGAATCCTATACTGATATAAATAGATCTCAAAATGTGGATCAATTAAGAATTATACATATATTTACATAAAACTGTAAATATACAAACTGCTGCTACCTGTTGTTCATAGGTCTTCACATAGGTTACGAAATACAATTATCTAATTATGCACACTAAAAGAAGACAGTCATTACCTCTGGGACAGGGGAATAGTGCAGATGCAAAACACAGGGAATTTGAACTGCATCTGTTTGAAGTTTTGTTTTGTTTTGTTTTAAGCTAAGTCAAACAATAACTATGTCAAAAGTTCACCATACCAATGGTGGATATGTACTGATTCAAATGCATATAGTCAAATGGATATTTTCTCCAGGAAAAAAAAATCCTACGTTAAAAAAGAGAAATATAATGAGGAAAATATCCCATACCAAAACAGGCATGACAAAAAATATGAGTCTTATATAGAGAAAATTTAAAAGTGCAGGGACGTGAGCAGAAAAGAAACATCACACTCCTGGACTGGAAGCGAAGCGATTTAAAGCTGCCAGTTCTCTACAGAGCCTTTAAGTCATCTTGGAGACAGCTTTACTCTTGTTCCGTGTCTGTTCCAACACTAATGGAGACGAGCACCTCGGGATCTTGTTACAGTGTTGACTCTGACCTACTAACTCTCTGCTGAGCCCCAGACTACCTTTCTAATGAGCTCCGAGATGCCATGCTACCAGCCTAAGAGACAGACAGTAGCAAAGATCTGCAAAGTCAAGGCAGGAGAAATAAGCAAGGAGTCTTGAGTGAAGAACATCAGCCCTGGGTTAAGGCAAACCTGTAACAATGCTTCAATAATTTAAAACAGTCTAACGGGTTGGAGAGCACTGGCTGCTCTTCCAGAGAACCCACATGGCAACTCTCAACTGTCTTTAGCTCCAGTCCCAGAGGACCCAAGTCCCTCTTCTGGCGGCACCAAGCATAAACATGGTTGCATGGACATACATGCAGAAAAACATGCACACAAATAAAATACTTTTAATTTAAAAAAAAAAAAACACTCAAATGACAAGAAAGGAGGCAGCTCCTCTAAATAATAATAGAAACGGGTTGCACTTGCTAAGTGCTTGGCTAGCAGGAGGGATGGGACTCCTCCTCCTCTTTTTATTTTGTTTTGTTTTGTTTTCTATAAGGAGACAGGTCTCCTTATAGCCCTGTCTGTCTTGGAACTCACTCTGTAGACCAGGCTGGCATAGAACTCACAGAGATTCACCTGCCTCTGCCTCCCAAGTGCTGGGATTACAGACGAGCTCAATCAGGCCCAGCACTCTGTGCTCCACTCTTTAAGAGGAACATGGGTACACCTTAATAAGAAAACACCAGAAATGAAGAGCCTAGAAGTCCTGACCACCAAAATTGGATAAGGATACTAGATAAGGATACTAGACTGTGTGGTCAAAGGAAGTATAGACCAAGAGAAATGTTCAAATACTTCAAGTCCCTGAAGGCTCTCTCACATAGCAACAAGTCCCAGAGAGCGAGCGTCCAGGGAGACACATTGTGAGTCCACAGTGAGAAACTATTTTATAACTGAAGCTTCTTCACAATGAAAGAGATCATTCACTAGTTTCTCCGTGTGGCATTTTAAGTGAGACATCTCCAATACGACTCAGGCATTTGAATGCTTGTTCCCCAGCTGGTGGCTGTTTCAGAAGGATTAGACATGGCCTTACCAGGGGGAGTATGTCACTGTGGATGGGCTTTGAAGTTTCAAATGACTCCCACCATTTCCAGTGAGTTCTCTCTGCTTCCTGTGTGGGTCAAGATGTGAGCTCTCAGCTGTTCCTGCTGCCATGCCTGGTGCTTGCTGCCATACTCCCCCACTACGAAAGTCATGAGTTCTTATTCCTCTGGAACCATAATCCCAAAATAAGCCCTTCTTTCTAAAATTGCCCTGGTAATGTTTTTGTTTTTGTTTTTGTTTTACCACAGCAATAAAAAAGTAAATAATGTAATAAAAGGTAACTGATAGACAGTAAAAAAGTAACTAATCTGCAAGAGGCTGTAGGCCTTTGTGAGAGGTCCCACACATGAAATGTCTATTGGGAAAGCCTACACAGGTGCCAAGCATCTACCATCCTAAGAACAGAAGCTATGATTTCTTCAGTTAGGCAAGGGGGTCAATACTCGTTATCACCTTCCAATGTATGTGCTCTGCAAACATGAAGTAGCTAATGCCATATGACTGCCTTACCCTTTATTAGGTAAGCCAAATAAAACACGCCTGCTATTCCATGCTGAGGCCTGATGGTCTAGTTAAGGAAATAAGGTAACTCTAACTCAAGATAACGTGTCATAAGCAGGTCTGATGTCCTTTTGTTCTTGTTTCTTCCACATACCTGATTTTGTTAGAACCGAAATAAATACAATTGACATTAGTAAGGGCTACAGACAGATAATCTAGGATCTGGGCACATAAAGTCCTTGGATAGTTGGCATGGGTTAACACCTACAGAATCTGAATACAGAAGAAACACACTTGGAAATGAGGAAGCACTAAAACAGATATGAGGGTTAATTTAAGGCAAATTTCCAGGGTAGTAACTTTAATATGCTAATATACTAATATTCAAAACCTGAATTATCTATACCTCCAAAAACAATCTGAAATGGTGACCGATTTAACCTGAAAACTCTAACCACCGTGGAAATGTAACAATTTTATCCATTTACCTCCTAAAATTATTTATTCATTTTTCTTATAAAATATATTCTTAGGAAGAATAAATCAAAAAGGACAAAAACTAGATCCCTTCCAACTTTACATTTTACAAAGGAAACTTAAATGAACAGTTTCAACAGAAGCTGATTTCATTCCAGCCTCCAGGAAGATCTCACTCTCCCTGCCTGAGCACATGGGTGATTTTGCAAGTCAGTATGTTTAGCCAAAATTAATACATCAATAGAAGAATGGTACATGTTTAAGCACCATTACATTCTAAAAATAAAGTCCTCCAAATCCATAACAGTCCTTAAAATCAACACTTTTACATAATAAAAATGCTGACAGCAGAAATAAAACATTGAGCTTAAGAGGCAGAAACTGTGATAAGCAATTGTGTTTTAAAAAAAAAAAGGAAAAAGTTTGAAAATCTTATTTAAAAATCACAGCAAATGGTTTCAGAATAGTATGAGAGCAAAGAAAGCCTAAAACAGGAGCACAGTGACAACAGACAGACCCGTGACATACCACAGTCTGAAGGCATTGGTGCTGCGGAAATGGAAAAGATAACCGGCGTGTCAGAGCCCGTGAATAAAAATGGGTATCTTCCGATCAGAGAACTTCCTTCCAACGGGAAATCCGGGAGGTCCTCTATGGTCATCTTCTAGAAAACCACCTATAGTGGGAAGGGAAAAATCAGACTGTATTTCCACTTCATTAGTGTACAGCTTAAGATGGCTGCCTTCAGTTACAAAACCCTGACGGCCTTGTGTAGTTACCATGACATTTTCAATGTCTGAGTGAACAGTTGTTTAAGACCTGTGTATCGCTTCCCACAGCCTTGCACCACCAGCAGCCCAAGTATTGTCTAATACAAAAAGCCTGGGAGAGGTAAGTGTTAATAGATTTTTTTTTTTAATTAACTTCCCACTAAGAGACAAAAACTTGTTTACAAGGCTGAGCTGGCCCAAATGGGCAGCATTAAAGAAAGGCACAGTGCCCCCCCAGAGATCAGCCTTAGCTCTCATCATGCCACACGGGTTTCTTCATCTGCCATGGGAGCCCACGCCACAAGCTCATCATGCGGGAAGACCCATGTTCGGCATGTTGCCTTTAGTTTATGATATCCCGGAAAGCACCACTGAAACTTAATCATGTCACTTTCACAAATCTAAGAGGCGAATGAAACTGTCCCATATAGCAACATGAGGTCTGTTTACTCCATCTTGACAGGAGGGCTGTCAACTCATATGAACCTTCTTCCAGAAAACATCAGCATGTAGACGAATTTTGTTCTGAATTAGACCTGCGTTATGCCCAGGTTAGATCTCAGAAATAATGTGGAAAAGCAGAGACAATGCTAAGTGAAGCTCAACTATAGAGCTAAAAACTTACTTTCATTTTATTCTTTTCTGAAATATCATGAATCCTCATGTTTGTTTTTAGATATAAGCAAGGCCGAATGATTTTAGGTTCTATTCAATACTAAGAACACAAGTTAAAAAGTTCACAGCTTAATCTAGTACGATATGTACCACATGTATGATTCTCCATGTGCTTTGTAACATTCAGGGTAACATTCAGGCTAGTCTTATGTCAACTCGACAAAACCAGTCTTCTGGGAACAACTCTTAATGATGGAGAAAATGCCTCCATCAGATTGGCCTGAGGGCAAGCCTGTGGTGCATTTTCTTGATGGATGACTGGTGGCAGAGAGCCCAGCTCACTGTAGGCAGTGCCATCCCTGGGCTGGTGGTCCTGGGTGCTTTATGAAGTATGCTGAGTAAGCCATGAAGAGCAAGCCAGTAAGCAGCACTCTTCCATGGCTTCTGAATCAGGTCCTGCCTCCAGGATCCTGCCCTGGAGTCCCTGGATGATGAAGTACAGACTAGAAGATGAAATAAATGTACACAACCCAGGTTGGTCTTGATCATGATGTTTTATTCACATCAATCGAAACCCTAACTACGACAGCATCTTTAACTAACCAAACCACCTTTACCAGCCCACTCGGCTCCAAGGAAACGGTAACTTGGAATCAACTGGTTTCCTTCCCACTTAATTCAGACCTTTTTTCTCTGTGAATAGAGGAACAGTGTGCTTTCTTTCTTTTGGCTTAACGCATATACACTTATGTGCATAGGAATGGTACACTTTAAACAAAATAGCCTGGGTTCTTACTGTACTAAAGGAATCTTTGTTGCGGGAGCAATTGGTGCTGAAATTACTTGCCACCCAATACATGAGATCTTCTGACATTAACCTTGCCACAGAAGCAGGTGCGATATAAGATTAGTGTTAAACAGCAGAGGTTATCTTGATTATCAAATCAAAACTATAAGGTACACCTAAGACAGCCAGCCCCTTCCTTCACACCACACTTCCCCATTGGTAACAAATCTGCATAAATATTCCTTACAGTAGGTAGGAAACTTCCTTTAGGAACAAAAACCAAAAACATTTAGTAAACCTCCATTACTGTTACCACACACAAGGCCCTGTTCTAGGTGCTTCAGAGATTACAAAAGTGAGTGACCAATGGACCGTGCGTGTTGGGAAGCTTAATAGCCTGTTTTATGAAATGAAGTATCACTGATGAGCACAGTATGACACGAAGAGGGTGTGCTCCCATCCGCAGGTACCAGGAAGCTTTGCCATGGGCATGTCAAAGAATCAGAGCATAGCCTGAGCTGAGCCTTGAAAGAAACTAAACAGAATGGCATACTACAGCATATGAGGCTGGGAAAGCAGGCAGACGCAAGGCTAACTCCATTTCAGGATTGGGGTGGGGCTTGGGGTTTTGTTTTGTCTTTTTGTGTTGTTTTGTTTTGAGGGGGAGGTAGCTACAATAGTTCTGGACTGGCAAACAAACAAACAAACAAACCACTCAGTTCCATAAGCACATGGAAACTAGCATACCAGGAAAGACAGGCACGCTTAACGTAGTATTTTAGGAAGAGTAATCTGACTATAGTCACACTTTGGGGACTCAGTTTTCTATCCTCTTAATTTGTCAGCGAAGTGATGAAAAAAAATTGCTTGCTGTGATCCCCAGAGTACCCTTCAGTTTTTGCAGGTTGTCAAGACCCTTAAAGATTAACTGCATCTAAAGCCAAGGAGACAGCTCAATGGGGAAAGCTACACAAGTATCAGGACTGGAGCTCAGACCCTCATGACCCATGTTAAAGCAGGGTGGCCATAGTGGCCCACCTGTAATAATAACATTCAGGAGGTGGAGACAAGAACTCCACAGGGCAGGCTGCTTTCCTAGTTCAGAAAAATCAAAATCTCAGTGCCCAGCAAAAGAAGCCCTTGGGAAACTACCTTGGTAATAAAGTAGAAAACTATGGAGGAAGACAACTGACACCAACTGCTGGCCTGAAGTATGCACACATGTGGGCATGGATACATATGTGCACACACACAATAAAAACAGAACTACATTTTATAGAACTGTCAGCTACCACAAGAACAAGACCAGCATCTTGTACACACAAAATAAACATGAACATTCCAAGGTGGAAAAAAATAATCCACACAGAATCCACACTTCCTTGTTTCACATGACACTTCAAGGCCAGAGATGCTACAGTATTAGCTAACCTGCATGAGGATCATTCTTTGTATTTTTGCATCTTAACAGCATGTTACCTGGTCCCATTTCTTTACCTTCTTGGAAAAAAAACAAAAACAAACAAAAAAAATTCTTTCATTTCACCTCAAACTACACACTACACAAGTTTTCACATACTCTCAGAATCTTTCCCCAGAAACAATTTCTAAAACTAAAGAGATATAGCACTTGGAACCTTGGTCAGGTGTAGAGATACATTGATCTGAGCTGAGTACGTATTTTTTCCAAAATCTCCCATGGTTGATTGATAAGAGCTGTTTTGAAAGAAATCATCCCTGATTAACTGGTACAACCACTTCTGATAGTTTCAGTAACTAGAACTAAATTGTCCAAACTTTCGGGCAGAGAAGAATTCCAACTTATTCTACTAATCAAACCACTTCTGAGTAAATGCTCCGACAGCTCATGACATTCCAGGGAGCCTGATCCTGCCTTAACACATCAGTAATGAGAAACTAACTTCAGACAGGTTTGGGGCTGTCAGGCCTCGGAAGAAAGCCATCTGAGGCCAAGGAATCCCTTCAGAATTGTTTATTTCTGTGATGCTGGGGATTGAACCCACAGCCTCACATCTATGAGGCAAGCACTCTATCACTGAGCTACACCCCAGCCTTTTCCTCAAATGTGTTTGAGATATAGCTAAACAGCAGCACACTGGAGCTTCTTGACTAACAAGGAGACCCAAACTGTGTCCAAATCTATTAGAATCACAGTCATTTCATTCCGTTTCCCATCGCGGTTGGTCATGGTGTTTATTTTCATGAAATTCCAAAACGAGACTAAGTATTCACATTCTACAAACGCAACTCCAATGATCCTTCTATTTGCAACCTATAAAACATCCATCCACTAACTATACATATGCTGTAAGTATGTGAACCTTTATTTTCATAGGATTCAGAAACAAACCTAAGCAAAGAAGCCTGTAAAGGCATGGCTCCTGTAACCCTTTCATTTGCTACCAACAAAACTTTGGAAATGCAGCCCTGGAGGCCCTAGAGAGAACATCAGACACCTGCCCTCGAGTCACCCAGCCAATAAACATTGTTTCTCATTAAGTCCTAAGCTGTGGTTTCAAAGAAAAAGTTATGCCCTTGTCCTCCTGCAGATTCCAGCCCAGGGCTACATTGCTACAAGAAAGTGCAGTTATTGTACAGTGAGTACTATGACTGAGGAATGCTGGGAACAAAGCAAACACGGATATAAGACAGCATACAATTTGGGGGCCCTAATATAATGAAGACCTGGGATGTCCAACTAGGTAGCTACTAGCTACGTGTGGGCTTTTAAAATTAAATTAAAACTTCCACTGGTCTAGCTCAGAGATTCTTAAAATGGTGGGCTGGGGGGAGGGGTGGTTCAGACAACTAAATACAGGGTATCATAAAAAAAATGGCAATCTGAAATAATTCAGGTTTCTAAATGCACAGTCACCTAAAACTAACACAAAATCAAATATGTAATATATCTGTAGGAACGATTATTAATATTTAATATTGATTCATATGATTAATAAGGTGGCAGCTATTCCTTTAACCTGCTATTATATAAGTAAAAGGCAAAGAAACCTGTTAGGTTTTTAATAAACCTTAACACACTGGAGCTGGGTGGATACTAACCCCTAAGTTACTTTACTGCCTCCCAGGCCACCTCCTTTAATCTTTCCTAGCTGGGCTGCTTCCCATCCAAAATCTCCACAAATTCTTGCACATGTTCTGCTCCAACAGGCCAGTCCTCAGAGCGAAGCTGCTTTTGGCCATGTGCTTCTAGTTCATGCTTCTAACCCACATCGACCTGCTCCTCTTCCTCCTTCCTCTCCCTCCTCATGGTCCTTCTGCCACACCCAAGCCCTCAAACCTCTCTTCTGCCCAGTCCAGACCGTGGGCAACTTTATCTAGCCCTTCGGGGATAATTTGGGAGGCAAGATTTACACAATGTCATTTCGGATACGTGAGAATTTGCTCGTGGAATTTAGGGGGCAAGCAATTAACACTTGAACACATAGGAGCTTCAGATCAACCCAACATATATCCAAGGTGTTTTAGACAGTGCTTACAGCGTTACCACGTGACCTCACTGCAACCTTGGCCCTAAACACAGTGTGCGAACTCGGCACCGCGTATGCGGGCTTGCCATTCGACCATCTGACGATGCCTGAAATAGCGCCACCCAGACGCAGGTGTACGCCATCATGGGCTGCAGTGTTTTTACAAAGGGTTCTGCTCTTACAGAAATATAACGGTTTAATTACAAAGGACAAAGACTTTTAATAAGTTCCCATTGTCTTTTCCTCTGCATGTAAGCATCAAATTAGCATATTTCAGAATTAGATTTTGTTGGAATGTTGATTTCACTAATGGCTGTTTGTGTTCTAAATTTAAAAAAAAAAATCATTAGCTGGGCATGGTAGCACATGCCTTTAGTCCCAGTACTTGGATGACAGAGTCAAGCAGATCTCAATGAATTCAAAACTAGCCTGGTACACAGTAAGTTCCAGGACAGCCAGACCTATACAGTGAGACCCTGTCTCTAAATATATAAGTACAAAAACTTGAAAATTAAAAATCCCTGGTGCTAAAGAGATGACTCAGCAGTTGTGAATACTGGCTACCAGGTTCATTCCCACAACCCACATGGCAACACCAGTTCCAGGGGATCCAACAACTTTTTCTGGCCTCCACAGGCACCAGGCACATGCACACATGCAGGGAAAACACTCATGCATATAAAATAAATCTCTTTTAACTCATAAATTAATTCTGGCTTTGGATTAGAAAAAAAATTACCAGCAACTGCTGAAAGGGTCCTAAATACACATATATTTATTTATGCATATTTATAACATTTTCTACTTATGTTCATACAAAACAGCATTGTCAGCACCGTAGATCAGTTCTGCAAAATGTTGAAGATGTTCTGCAAAATGTTTCATATCTTGCAGTACCAAATGTTCACCAGACTTAAATGTAAAAATAAATAAGCTCATCATCTCTTTAGCATACAAATTTGTTTTCATCGTTAATAGTAAAATCATATCTATACCTTTGTTCTAAAATATATAACGTACTGTCTGTTTGGTTTGAATGCCTGTTTTATATACCTGGGACTGTGTAATATTCCCTGCATTAGCTCTATCTGAATATTCAAAGGGTCCATTTGCACGGGGCTTAGGCCACCATAACCTGAAGGGCACTTCACCTATCGACAGTCACTCCCCTGACCAGCACTGAAGAAAAACTGCTCTGCTCACTCTTCAGAGAACAAACAGCTTGGAGATGCCTGGAACAAGAAATAAAGGCTGATGTGCCAAGCAAGCTTGCAGCAGCATAATTGTAAATAATTAAGAGAACAGTAAGACTAAAAGCAACCAGATGCTTAAAGGGTTTTAACAGAGAGATGGAGTGCGTGGATTCCGTCAACTCAAGCTCACTAGTATTTCAAACCTGCGACTGTTATAAGCAAAATGGCACCAATATAATCAATGCGGGGAGGTTGTTTGTTTGTTTAAGGCCTTGCTGTTGGGATTATATCTGGGAAATGGGATCCTGGAAATAAATCCAAAGAATAGTACACCGGGTGCTAAATCTACAAAAGAGATACAAATACTTCAGTTGTTTGTAAAGAGTCCATCTTTGATCCTAAGCACTCCCTAACAAATGAAAGCATTACAAGAAAAAAAAAAATCTTCATGTTAAAACGAAACTAGGATGGTTTTGCATCATCGTCAAAATGTACCAAGCTGGAATCCTGCTATTTCCAAGTCTCTACCTTCCCTCCAGTCTCCTCGTCCCACGCCACCTGCTCTTCCGCCAAGCAGTCAACTTAAACTCACACCTGACAAAAGTCAAAGCAAGAGTTAACCGCAACTGAAGTATTTGATGGACGTCTCCACTGAGGAACACATTTCAGAAGAATTTCAGTCACTGTTTTACTCAATGCTGGTGCTACAATGTACCCACAGTGTAGCCAGGAACACACACCAAAATAGCATTCTGATACATGTCAAAACATTGTCTCCGAGCTGATCTGGAATCCCAAAGGCCTACGCAGCGTCTGGATAAAGTGAACCACCTCGCATCTCTAGCTATGAACCTGTCTTGCTGATCCACGCGGATCCGGATCAGAACAGGACAGGTCTCACTCAACTCACACCCTCCTGCAACTTCTCAGTGCGAATGAGTCTGAAGGAATCTCCGGGCAGCTAGGCGGGGCAAAGGCAGTTTCGTTTTGAACACGCGTGGCCGGGGGTTTCTCAATGATCTAAGTCAGAAGGGGCGGCGAGTGAGAACCTGAAGAGGCCCGCGTGTAGGAACCCACCAGGGTGCGCAGCCCCGCGCGCGGGAGCTACTCCGGGCGCCGGCGGAGCGCGGGGGCCCCAGCCGGGCACCCATCTCAGCCGGAGAGCAACCGACGCGAGCACACACGTCCCCGGCCGCGTCCTGGGGAGGCCTCCTCCGGGCGCCTCGGTGCGGCCCGCGCCGCCAACCGCCCCGCGCGGCCCGGCCTCCCGGCCCCGCCGCCCCCAGCGTCCCGCCAACCTGCCTGCTCCGGGTCCCCGCGGAGCGCCGGCTGCGGACGCTGGGGCGCAGAAGCGAGGCGCAGGGGCGCGCTCCCGCTCTCCCGCAGGGGTCCCGCGGCCGCTGCCGAGCCTCCTCCAGTCGGGCAGCTGCAACCCGCCGCCGCCTTCCACGCCGCGCGCGCCGGAACCGGGCCCCACGCGGGTCGGCGCGCGCGCGCGCAGTGCAGCCGCGCCGGGCTGCGTGCAGGCCTCGGCTCTCGGCCCCGCGCACGCGCCTGCGCTCGCTCGCCTCCCGCTAGAGCCCCTGCGACCCGCAACAGGGGTCTGAGGCAGCTGCACCTGCTGTCGTTTAGAAGGCTTCCAGGGAGGCCTGACGTGCAGGGCACAAGTGGGGGATCTGTCCAGCGCAGCACAACCAGGCTCTAAAAGGAAGCTTGGCTGGCCTGGATGGTGATTTGGAGCTGCAGCCAGCTTACCCTCTTCTTTCAAGCTCTTAGTTAGTTGGCCCAATTTGACCTCCCCTGCTCCCCAGCATCCTGGGCTGGAAGAACTCCTGCCTACTGCGTCTTGTAGCCAGAGACCACATCTTACCCTTTTTAGATAGTGTGGCCATGCATGGCCTAGGGTAAGATCCATCAGTCAGTTACCTGTTTCCAGGTCCTGCTTTGAAAACCCTTCTCAATATCCAGTTAAACAATTACAAAGGAAGTGTGTCAGCCAAGGGAAGAAGTGAATAGTCAGAGCAGGCACTTGCTTTCTGCTCCCTCCTCAGCTACCTTCTAGTCTCGTCTCATCCATCTTGCCATTACCAGAAAGAAGTGCAACTGACCCCTAACAGATGTGGGCGCTGACATTCTCCTTTCCCGTGCTGCAGAAAAGTGTTGACCTTTAATAGAGAGACCTAATGTGATCGTGACTGCAGTCTGTAACCTTTAGTTAAGAGTGTCACACCACAGCCATGCTCTTCGAGGCCTCACAAACTATTACACTGTTGGTGTTTCTTCGCTATCATGCGGTATCATGATAAGAGAATATGTGAATGGATGTCTATCAGCATCCCTCCAAGACCAGAGCATCATTTTCTGTTAGAACTATTCGCTCTAGAGAATAGGAGAGCAAAGACAAAGACTTTCTAGTCGCTTTAGTTCTTACGACATTCTCCCACCAAATGGCCTTAACTGGATACTCCTAAGAAGGGACTCAGTACCTCTTAAGGTAGCTTAGGCTAGCCTTTTGGAAAACATCTTTCTCTGGGAGCTAAAATCCAGGGTTGTTTCTACCCTGGGAACTCAAAGAACATTTAACTCCAGTTCAAGGAATAATGATGAGTATTCACTGTCTCTCAGGCTGCTCATCTGCAGCACGGTTGCAACCCCACTTACCAGCGTGTTGAAGGACTCTGGAGGGTGCATCTTGGCTTGTCTTGGGTCCTTTTATCATGGGAAGGGAATGAAACCACCGTGACTTGATGTGTGCGGAGGAGAGCCTGCTACCTCTTTCTCCCTCTTGAGCTCCTACTAACACAGCCCAAGATATCAGAATAGTTGTTTGAGGCAGTCACACCACGGTGGAGAGCTGGGTGGAGCACAGGGCCAACCAAAACTCAGGGTGCATGTGCCGCGTTAAATTCCACCACCCTCCCACACCCCTGGGCAGCCGCCAGGTTCTCTTTCCCTGCAGACTCTGTGTCTTCACGCACACTCAAGGGTGGTAATGCAACACAGATGCTTACTCCTCCCTTGGAGGACTCCGCCTCCCTTTCCCTGTTTGTATCACACCCAATTCTTGCCTAACCCACCCACCTTCTCAGCTGGCTACAAGAGAAAGCAATTTGCCTTTAGTTGGCTCTAAGTGCCTTTAAATGAGTCCCGTTGCCATCGAAACATGGAAACCCGTACAGATCTGTTGTAGCAGGAGCTACTGGTGACGTTTCCGAGCTACACAGTTTACGTTTGTCGCTGTTTTTAAAAATTATCCACCAAGATACCAGTATCAGTCGGTGATGGGGTGTGGCTGGCTGAGAGGTTCTAAGCACAATGAAGATCTCTGTTAGAACCAGACAGACTACTGGCTCTTCCTGCTACACCCAACATACACAGTACACAGGCAAGTTCCCAGGACACCAAGTCACCAGGGAGAGTCTTCCACTCACTTAGTTACCTTTATTCCAAAACCTGAAACTACTCGCTACCCAGCCGTGAGAAACACAAGCCCTTATTGCAGTTCTGTCCCGTAACATACACACGCGCACACACACACCCATCACACAAATTTTGCAGCTAGGTCTTGCCCATTAATAACAGTGAAATGGAACAATTGTGTGGGGCCAAAATTTGGCTAGGTTCATGGGACTGATCCACTGTAGCTGCTGAGATTCCATCACATCTGAAGGCACGAGGTTCCTGAGTAATGTCACAAAGAACCAAGTGCCAGGAGGGGTTGACTCCCATCGGTGGTGAGTATCACAGAGAGAAGAAAAGGCATGGCTAACTGTCAACTCTTCAGAACTCTGACTGTAACAATATCTTGTCTTCGCCACAAATGAAGTGGGGCAGAAGATTCACACTGAGTCTAATCTGAAATCTCTGGAGACACTGCTTGGCATCACTTGTATAGAATGTGCTTAAGCCCATAAGGGCCCAGAGATGCCTAAAGAGATGAGCAGGGATCACTCAGAAATTAAGATATCAGGGAAGCTCTGGCCCCAGCTGATGGACCCCACACCATCAGGAAGACATAAGAGGGGCTGAGCAGAAGAAGGCAGAGTCACTGTTCTTCCTTACACTGTAGACTGGGCAGGATTCCATTCATAAAGAAAAAGAGATTCGCTTTCCCATAAGGGGAACATGAGACCAAGGCTTTAGGACCATGAGGGACAGTCTTCTGGCCGAGCCAGGCAGGTGGGCTCCACAGCACAAATGGTGACAGCTGAGCTCACACAGTCTCTCTATTGTTATTCACAGACGATGTGTCTGTCCACATGGAACACCCAGAAGAAACCAGAAAATTGTTAGAAGCAATTAGCCCAGCAAGGCTGCCAAATACAAGATCAATTTATAAAATGCAATAGCCTACATCAGCAGCAAGCAAGCAGGAAGTAGACAGTGACTCATACTCGCAGCATCCGGGAATTAACAACTTTTCAGAAGTTTATGGAGAAGATCTTAAAACTCCCTTGGAGGACATAAAAGAAACAGATGAAGAAAAAATGCAGCGGATAGGATGGTTCTACACTGTAAAAATGTCAAGTTGATTATTAGAGTCAATGCTTTGTTATAACTAAAATTTTAAGGCGCTCAATGAACATAAAATATGTAAGGACGAATGTAACTTTAAACAGGGCAAATTTCTAAAAGCAAGAACAAAAAGAGGAGACTTGTTCTATCAGATATTATGTCTTTACTATATCCTAATAAAAATAAGCAGATGCTGCTATGGGAATAAACAATGACCTAGAGTGAAGGGCTCTGAAGCAGAGCCTTGGCTAAACAAGTCCTTGGTAGACATAAAACTGGTATCGCAAACCAATGATAAATATATATATGTGTGTGTGTGTATGTGTATGTGTGTGAGTTATTTGAGACAGTGTTGGTCAAACAGGCTTATTTAATAATGGAAACAAAATATCGTGTGCCATATACAAAGAGCAACTCCAGGTAAAGACATATGAAAGAGAAAAGAAAATGTGGGCGATATGATGAATGTACTGTAAGAACAGATTTCATAAAAGACAACCAAAGCACTGAGGTGGGTCTCAGTGGGTAAAGAGTGTGCCTAATATGATGGAGGGCCTGGATTTCATGCCAAAGATAGTGGAGGAAATGCCACAGAAAAACTTTATCTGTTCTTATTGGGAACTAGGACTAACAAAGAGCCATAGTTTTTTAAATCCTTACAAAATTCTTTCACTGAGTGGCCATAGTTGAATACCTCGAAGAAAAAGTAGAGACAGCTCAGCGTTTAAAGTGAGAACTGCTCTTGCAGGGGACCTGAGTTTGGTCCCAGTACCCAACAAGGATCAACCTACAACTGGATTAACTCCAGCTCCAGCAGATCCCACGCCCTCTTCTGGTCTTCGTGAATACTGCACTCATGCGTATACCCAAACATAGATACACACTTAAAGATACTATTTTTTAACCTTTTATTGATTCTTTGTGAGTTTCACATCATCCCACTCATCTCCCCATTGCCTCATATCCACCCTTCACCATTTGCAACCTCCTCCCCCCAAGATTAAACACACACACACACACACAAACAACAACGAAAGCATAGAAACATCTCATAGTGAAAGCTATAGTATGCCACAACGTGCCCCACAGTATATATCTCTGTCCACACATCTTCGCTTACAATGTTAATTGCAACAAGTCATTGGTCTGGTTTGAGGTCTCTGACTTCTGTGACACCATAATATTGGATTCTCGTCAAGACTCCTCCTGGTTATCCTGTTGTGGCCCTGTGTCGTGGAGATCCTGCAGCTCTTGAAAAGCAGGACTGGTCCTTTCACATGTTCCAATTATTCAGAGATGATAGAGATTTTGGGGTGGGCCCACTCAGAGCCCTGGATCCAGGAGGGGGGGTAGCTGAGCTGGTCAGCATGCTGGCTTTCCCTTATCAGCACCACCAGGGCTGAGCTCTCCAGCACTGCTCTGGCTAGGCTACCCAAAGTACTATCATCAGGAAGCAGGGTCAGCTCTAATGCTCTCCTGCTCTCAGGGTGTCTCACCCACACCTATTCCTCCAAAGCCGGCTCCACTGTGCTGCCCAGTCAAGGCTCAAGGCCCCACTCTCCCAAGTGCTACAGCCTGAGAGGGGCTGGGACAGCTCTCCTGCTCTCACATCCTTATGGCAGGCTCACCCATGCCTTTGTCATCAAAGCCAGCTCCACAGTATTGCCCAGGCGAGGTGCAGAGCCCATTCTCACTAGTGCTACAGCCAGTGAGGGGGCAGGGCTAGCTCTCCCACTCTCATGACCCTAGGGTCAGCTCTCCTGACTGCTGCAGATGGTGATGGGAAAGATGGGCAAAGTAGCACTCCTGTACCAATGCCACCTCATGGCAGACAAGTGGCCAGCTCTCCTGTGTTCTCACTCTTGGGGCTAACTCACCTGCACTCCCCACCCACAGGGTCAGCTCTGCTGAAAGATACTATTTTTAAAAAAGGAAAATTTTAAAGAGTAATCAGGGAGGAGGGAGCTGGCTCAGCTGAGGGAATGCCTCCACAAGGCTGGGCTGTAGGCAAGAGAGCATTTTTTCAAAGTGTGCTTGATGCGGGAGGGCCCAGCCCATTGTGTGTTGGGCTGCCCCTGGGCTGGTGGTCCTGGGTTCTATAAGAAAGCAGGTTGAGCAAGCCAGAAAGAGCAAGCCAGGAAGCAGCATCCCTCCATGGCCTATGCATTAGCTCCTGCCTCCAGGTTCCTGCCCTGCTTGAGATCCTACCCTCACTGCTTTTGATGATGAACTGTTACATGGAACTGTGAGTTAAATAAACCCTTTCCTTTCCTCCCAAAACTGCTTTTGGTCATGGTGTTTCGTCAGAGCAATAGCAACCCTGCCTAAGACACACAGACTATTCAGACCTTCTCAAAGGAAAGCCCAGAATGATGAGCAAGCAGTGAGGAGATGGGCAAGAAATAAAAAAAGAAATCACAAAATTTCCAGGGTGGACTTAGAATGTATAATATTAAGCAAGGTCACCCAGCCTCAGAAAGAAAAAAAAAATGTATATGTATAGGTACATATATATTTTACATGTATATATTTATATGTTTATATAAATATATTTATATATGTACATATACATATGTACATATATAAATACATACATGTATAAGTACATACATATACATATGTATATATATTTATATATGAGCCATATATCTGAGCCACAAAGCCTCCAGACTATACTTTTTACTAAGTGCTGATTACATATATATACATGTATATATATATAGAGAGAGAAACCTTGCACCAGTCCCCATGAGGTTTCCAGAAAGCCAGTCTCTCACCGGCTGATCTTATCTAGTCTGTGACTTTAAATACTCTTTACTTGATTCCAAGCACATATTTTCAACTCTATACTTTATATATATGATATATATACATATATATCCAACTGCTAGTTCAATATCTACTATGATATATCTAATAGAACAAGTACAAAATGTAACCCTTTCCGGTGACTTTGCCTGTGTAGGTAATAATTAAATTCTTCAGGCATCCTGTCTGGACTTCCCGAATGAAAAGCTCAGTCTTGTTCTTTAAAGCATGTATGTTGCCATTTATTGAAGAAACTCATCAATGCTATGGAAATCCTCATCAACTGACAGATACTGAGACCCCAGGACCTTCCTACTATTATTTATGTGTGCCAGAGATGTTTCCAAAAGTACGTTGGTGGCTGGGACCCTAAGTAGCTGGTGTAGAAAATGTAGTTCTTTGGGGGGAGGGGACAGAGCTCAATGCTGGGTCTTCAATCACTGTCCACCTTATTTTTTGAGACTGGTTCTCTCAATGACCCTGGAAATCACTGATTTTAAACAAGGATGGTTATTCAAGCATAAGAATGTTTTTGTTGTTGTTGTTGTTGTTGTTTCGGTGTCTGGGGAGATGCCTAGCTAAAAAAGTCCCTCAAACAGAAGCATGAGGGACTGAGCTCAGATCCCCAGCCCCATGTAAAAAGCAGCCTATGGCAGCATGGGCCTCTAACCCCAGCACTGGGGAGGCAGAGACATGGAGATCCCTGGGGTTCCCTGGCTAAGCCATCCTTGTTTAAAGAAAAACAATGTATTCCAGGTTCAGTAAAAGGCCCAGTCTCAAAAGATATGGTGGAGAGAAATTGAGGGAGACACCCAACATTGACCTCTGGCCTGCACACACACACACACACACACACACACACGTATGTGTGCACAGTACTACATTTTTTTACACCAGCTTCTTACCTTTCTAGCCACCAAAGTATCTCTAGAAGACTCTCTGGCACACATAAATAGTACCAAGCCACTCTCCAAGATAATTTTAGTTCTGTGATCTAACATCAGTTTCTACCATTGAAACTGACATTAACTAAGCCACTTTGTACAGCTATCATTTTTACAGAAGAGGCAAAGCAGGAAGAAAGCTCATTAAAAAATCATGACGATACAATCAGCCAGATCCACGCATGGAGACTTCTGCAGGACAAAGAGCTTACTCTGTCAACCAGCCAAACAGCTCTGACAAACCGCCATAGATCAGAAAGGTTCAGAGCCCTATCCACAGTGTGCGGACCTTGTTTGGACCTACGTTCAAACAAATACATATTTAAAAGAAAGAATTTATTTTTAGAATTTTAGAATTGAGCCAAGCATGATGTCCCATGTCTATAATTCTAGCAACAGGGAGGCTGAGGCAGGGGAATTCCTATGGGTTTTAAGCCATCCTGCATTGAGTTCCACAACAGCCTGCACTACAGTGTGAGAGACCCTGTTTAAAAAAAAAAAAAAAGGAAGGAAGGAAGAAGGAAAGCAATTCATAGGATCACTAGAGAAAATTTAACTCAAAATGGATGTTAAGTTTAATCAAGAAATTTTTATTAATTCTGTTATCTATAATAATGACATTACAGTTATATTTTTATTTTAAACAGTCATGGGGTAGAGGATAAAATGTCTCCTGCCAGAGATCGCTTTAAGATGTTTTATTAGCAATAAGTGTAGGAAGGGAAGACAGATGAGCAATAATGATGAAATGGTAATAATTAATGCCGAATGGTGAGCTAGCCATCCTTTCCTCTTTTGCATGAACTTGGAAATTCTTCTATACGAAAAATGTTTTGTTTCAAAGAAGTTCCAAAAGGGCAGAATTTTATTAGGCCTCTGTCACTGCTATGTCACAAAGGCCCAAAACAGTCTCTGGAATAGAACAAATTCAGCAGACAGGCGCTGATGGAAGGGACCAGGCTCGTCAATCCCAATCAAGATAGACCATTTCATCCAAAGCAGGGGTTCTCAACTTTCTTCACACTGCAACTCTTAAGAATTCCTCATGTTGTGGTGACATTCCAAGCATAAAATTATTTCATTGCTACTTCATAATTTGCTAATTTGCTACTGTTATGAATTGTAGTGTAAATATCTAACATGCCAGATGTCTAATATGCATTCCCAGAGGGATTGCAACCCACAGGTTGAGGACCACTGGTCTAAGGCCTTTATCTTAGTGGTTGCCTTCCTTTCTTGTGCATGAGCGCTCACTGGGTAGGGCGGGGGCTTTGTGTCTCACCACAATTGTCTTTTCATTGGCTGCTTACAAACCAGTGCACTTTCACCCCAGGCCATGATAAGCCATCGTGGCTTTAATAACATTGTGATTAGGAGTTAAGAGAATATCAGGGGCCCCGCCCCCCACTGGAGCTGCACTGAGTCTGCACCTGTCAACAGGCATCCAATGACTCACCTAAGGCAAAGAAAGCCATTGACAGACCAATTAGCCGGTTTCTGAGTCATGAGCAAGCCTCCTTTGTGACAAAAGCAGCATTGATAATGAGAGTGATTCTGGCGTGCCTCATCTAAGCATATTTGGGACCCCAGGGAATAGTCAGGAGAAAAAAAAATGTGACCTTTTTTAGATTCATGTGGAGTTCAATCCGAGAGTAAGAAGTTATTATAGCCTGAACTACCAAAATACAAGATGCAATATCTGTTTCATAATCAAGGTAACTGGGACCTTAAAGCTCTGAATAGCACTTAGAAAAGCAAAAAAAAATTGCACCTGGGTCCAGCAAAGCACCAGAACTACATTGAGAGCCTCCTACTCTGAGGGCAGTGTGGAAGCTGTGACAAGGTATAACTTAGTTCACTCAAGTTTTATAGGAAAGGAGGGAGACTGTCATGACCACAGGCCACCATGGGCAGCCCGAACGGGAATCCCAGGATCAACTCTCATTAGATCTGCAATCCCTGCCATGCTCTTCAACGTCCCTGAACCTCAGTTTGCTCCTTCGTAAAAATAAGTGGTCCCTGCTTCCTGATGTGGTTCACTAGGCACGAGCTTTGACTCAAAAGTTGTGCTCGTTAATGCACAATCATCCAGAGACACAAGCAATGGACAGGAAAGCCAGACACCTGCCAAAGAAATGGGCTAGCTCTCAGGGTTTTCCAAAAAGAGACTTTCCATATTGGAGACCGGTGTTGGTCAGGAAAGGCTTCAAACAGAGGCATCCTGAGCCCCTGCGGAGCATAAAGAGAAGTAGTTGGGCAAATGAGGAGCTAGCTGTCCGGGAGGCTTTGTGTATGCTGTGTGGTGTTGTGTTTATTATTCCTTTAGACCTTTATGAATTAAATATCAGTCAGGCTTCAATCCTTCAGTTGGAGAAATCAAGGTATAGAGCGGTTTGCTACGTGTTTCCACTCATGACCTTTTCGCCCCCACATTCAATTAGAAATCCATGTGGAGTCATAGGCCAGTTTTTTTCTTTTTTAAATATTGGTCAGGGAGGAGTCAGGCAAATTTCCCAAGAGCACATACTAGCAAGCAGAAGCAGAATTTGAAACCTGAACCATCTTGATCCAGAGGTTAAATGTTTTTCAAAGTTTCATTTATTTTTGTTATATACATATTTATATGTGTGTGTGAGAGAGAGTGTTTTGTCTGCACATATGTATGTGAACTTTGTATGAGCCTAGTTCCAGCAGAGGTTAGAATGGCCTCAAATCCCCTGGGACTGGAGCTACAGATGATTGTGAGCCACCATGTGGGTACTAGGAACCAAACTCTGGTTCTCTGCAAAAACGCCAAGTTCTCTTAACCTTTGTGGTGTCTCTCCAGCCCCCAGAGATTGAACTCCTAACTTTGATGCTTTGCAAGAGAGAAAGCTTGAAGACAGAAGAAAGTTCAAATTGTATTTCAGTTACAGAAAAGTCCTGGTCCATTCTAAAGGCTTATACATAGAGATTTGTCTCAGGTCTGGAGGCTAACAGATTCTGAGTCTGGCAAGGACCTTCTTGCTAGTTTATAGGTGACCATTTTCCTCATCGTGTCCTAACCTAGTGGAAAGGGAAATACGTTTTCTTCCAAATGCACTAAATGCTAAAGCTATCACTCCTAAGAACTCTCACCTGGGGATTAGGTTTTTAACACCAAAATTTGAGGGGGATACCAACACTCAACCCAGAATAGTGTAGCTGGAGCAAACCTAACAGGAAGAAACTAAGAGATGAACTAGATAGATTAGGGCTAGATTGGATTTGAGCGTCACATTAACAGCCTGAGACACTGTCCCATAGGGTCAAGGAAAAGTCATCATGAGTTTCCAATGAGGGAAGGAGCAGGGACTTTGTCATCTCTGTCCCGTCATTCTCTATGTCCCCGTACCTCTTACAAACTATAAACAACAACAACAACAAATCAGTCTAAGCACACAAAAGAATCCAAGCATTTTGAAGTAAAATTTAGCAACTGACAAGAAAGTCACCTTGAGATCCCGAGACTTTGTTAGCTCAGAATAAGAATAGTAAATGGATTTTTCAAATTATTTCTGCCCAGGCAGGTTAGCTTTCATATTTAATGTATTGTCAGTGACAACTTTCATTCAAAATGAAGGCAAGATAAGATATCCTAATGTCCTAAGGGTCTGGAGCTCTGCTGTTCTGCCTTTCCCATCATCTCCCTAACCACTTGGCAATATATACCCGAATTACATCTTAACCACTGGCCACTGAACAATGATATAATAGTATCCTATCTTTGAGAATGTGTCCATGGAATAAAAGCATAGTCATAGTAAAGAAGGAGCAGCTGTGCCACTCCCCAGAGTGATGTTCCATCCATCAACAAGCTCAGGGGCTTGCTGCCCACCCTAAGCACCCTGCTTCGTGTGGTACCCACACATGTCTCTCTGGCTTTACCAGACTTTCTGGCAGGGATCTGCTCAAGTTAAGCTTATCAATGCAATGACACATACTACTAGGAAGCTGTGTTTTCACCAGTTCAAAGGCGGTGTTGCTAGCAGGGATGGTGGGGCATCCTCATATGCCTTATCCAGTGACATTGTGCAAACCTATATGACTCTGTTATGATGTCACTGGCTGAGCGCAGGTCTCAGCTGCAGGGGCAAATGGCCACCATTAAGCACACAGATTTACTGAGTACTCAGCCCGGAAACCCAAAGGGGGCCCAGAACCAAATGCAGAAGCACCAGAAAAGCCAACACAACAGTTAGAAAAAAAATAAGCTTGGAAACCAGACATGACCCAGTAATTACAATGGTGTGGAACTGGAAAAATGGGTAAGTCAAATAATTTCTGAAAAGCATGCACACATACCAACATAGTCCCTAAAGCTTGACAAAAGGCTAAAGGCAATTCAGTGGTGATGAAATGATAGTTTTACACCACACCATTCACAAAAATTAACTAAAAATTCAAAACCATACAACCTCCAGAGGACAACACAGGAGAAAAATCTAGGTGACTGCAGACTCAGTGGTTACTTTTTAGACACAATATCAGAGTCATAAGCCTAGAAAGTCAGAATTTCTGCTCTGTAAATGCCATCTTAAGGGGCCTGGGGAGGCAGCTCCGTGATGAAAGTACTTGCTCTTGTCGTGCACTGGGGTTTGTTTCCCAGCATCCACAGGATGACCCGCAGCCACCTGCGCCTCCAGTTCCAAGGGATGCGACACCCTCTTCTGGCCCCTGCAGGAACCAGGCATGCATGTTGTACACATGCACACATTTAAGCAAAACACTGGCACACATAAGGGGAAATCAATGCATCTGAAAAATTGAAGACATGTTAAGGGGGCTACAGACAAGACTCATCAGTGAAGAGCAACCTACTGGCGTTTGGGTCCCAGGACATGTGTTATAAGACACACAACCTCTTGTAAATCCAGCTCCAAAGGATCCACTACTCTCTTCTGGCCTTCACCACCACCCACATGCATGTGCAACATACATACATACATACATACATGCACCACATAAAGAATAAAGTAATCTTTAAAGGCCATGTTAAAACAATAAAACACAATTCAAAAACCAGAAGAAAATCTTTGCAAAGCACATATCTGATGTTATCCAAACGAACTCTTTAAACTCAACGATAAGAAATTTCAAATTCTTTAAATGAGCAAAAGATATAAACAGATACCTCAGCAAAGAAAGAGACATGAGTGGCCATTTGGTATATGAAAAGATGGCACATCATAAGTCATTAGGAAACTTAAAGCAGGAATAAAATACAACTGTACATCTATTAAAAAAATAAAATTCCAAATCCTAAAAAAGGCTGACAAATATGGAGCATGGGGAACTTCTATCCATTACTTAAGGAGGCTGCAAAATGGTACCCACACTTCAGAATGTGGCCTGGCAGTTTCTTACAGTCTGACCCTATGAGCCAGCAACCATAATCTTAGCTTTTGCCCAAGTGATTTAAAAATACATTCACAGGCGTCTCTCTCTCTCTCTCTCTCTCTCTCTCTCTCTCTCTCTCTCTCACACACACACATACACACACACACACACCTACCTAAAACTAACTATTGGAGCAAGCAAGGCACCTTGCAGGTGAGTAAATAAACTGTGGGAAAACCCACTATTTAGCAACAGTAAGTAATGGTCTGTTGAGCCACAAAAGGGAGCGTAAGTGAATATTGTTCAAAGAAAGAAGTCAGCTTCGCTGTACATGTCGTCAGCTCTATGGCCTTCTAGTGAGCACGGGCAGCAATGAAGGTAACTCCCTTCCAACAGGCATCCTGGAAAAGATGAAACTATGGCAAAAACAAATGCTCAGTGGTTACCAGGATTAGGGAAGAGTCGGAAGGAAAGGTGGATGTGTGGAACACCATGGATTTGAGGAACAAGAACACTGTCCTGCTATGGTAGTGGTAAAGATATTAGACATTTGTCAAAAAAACATAATTTACTACCTGATGGGTTAATCATAAATGACGGGCCTTTTTAAAAGCAAAAATGTATCAATAGTTCAATTACAAAAAGAAAGAATAGACTATGGAGGAATTTCAATAGTTGGTTCAGGTTTGGGGCGCTGTCCTTACTTCCTAATCATGGACTGTATTAAAAAAAAAAAAAAAGACATGTTTCTTTGTCGTATGTCCAATTCCTGAGGCCTGTAGAGTCATGTGTCTGAGGTCGTTCTGTGTGCTTTGTTCCGGTTACCCACCTCAGCCTTCACAGAAATGAGTTTCACTGGCGGTTTGAGTAGACACATTCATTTTATCATATGACTTACCCAAATCATGTGACTGTCTTCTCAGTGTCACCCAGGAAAAAAAAAAGTTTTCAGTCTCTCATGGGCCTTCTTCAGAAGAGAACAAATTGCTTAGTGTGTTAGTTGGGGTTGTATGGAAATGTGTGTTTTCATAATGGGCTCCCCCAGGCCCTTCGTAGATTCCAGCTCCACAAAGCCACGGTGGTAATGGCAGGCTTTGGCTTGCCTCCCCTTGGTGGAGTCCCCTTTGAGTGTTCCAGACAGCCAGGTCCCTACAGGCAACAAAGGCATAACAGTGACATGGCCATGGTGCTATGGATACAATATTTAAAGGGCCAGCACTAGTTAGGACCCTTCACCTAATGCTAAGGCAGCATTAAGACAGGGGAGGAGCCCTAGTAACTCCTACAAGCCCTTCACGTCACAAGAGGGAAGAAGCCTAGATGCTTTAAGAGATTGTGGTACATCTACACAATGGGATATTACTCAGCAATAAAAAAAAAAAAAAAAAAAACAAGGAAATCATGAAATTTGCAGGCAAATGGTGGGAACTGGAAAAGATCATCCTAAGTGAGGTATCCCAGAAGCAGAAAGACACACAGGGTATATACTCACTCAATAATATAGGCTAAATGTATAATATAGTATATTAGATATGTAATATAGAATACTAAAATCTGTACACATAAAGAAACTAATCAAGAAGGAGGACTCTGGCTAAGTTGCTCAATCCCCATTCAGAAAGGCAAAGAGGATGGACATCAGAAGAGGGAGAAAACAGGGAACAGGACAGGAGCCTACCACAGAGGGTCGCTGAAAGGCTCTACCCTGCAGGGTATCAGTGCAGATGCTGAGACTTATAGCCAAGCTTTGGGCAGAGTGCTGGTAATCTTATGAATGAAGGGGGAGAGAGTAAGACCTGGAAAGAACAAGAGCTCTACAAGGAGAGCAACAGAACCAAAAAATCTAGGCACAGGGGTCTTTTCTGAGACTGATACTCTAACCAAGGACCATGCATAGAGATAACCTAGAACCCCTGCACATATGTAGTCCATGGCAGTTCAGTGTCCAAGTGGGTTCCATAGTAATGGGAACAGGGACTGTCTCTGACATGAACTTATTGGCCTGCTCTTTGATCACCTCCCCATGAGGGGGGAGCAGCCTTGCCAGGCCACAGAGGAAGACAATGCAGCCAGTTCTGATGAGACCTGATAGACTAGGATCAGAAGGAAGGAGAGGAGGACCTCCCCTATCAGTGGACTTGGGGAGGGGCATGGGTGGAGAAGGGGGAAGGAGGGTGGGGTTGGGAAGGGAGGAGGAAGGGAGCTACAGGAGGGATACAAAGTGAATAAACTATAATTAACAAAAATAAAATAAAATAAATATTTTTTTAAAAAAAGAGCTTCTTTCAAAGTGACTGTCAAGTTACTAAAGAGACTTTCCCACCCAGGCCTCCTTCCGCCTCAGCTTTTCTTAATCTGTATGCAACTTCTGGTGTGCTCACGAGACAATGCTTCATGCAATTCCTCATGGCAAAAATTCAGGGTTCAGCAGTCTAGGCGAAGTACTGAGCGCCTTTGACTATGTGTGGTTGCTAGCAGGGCCCTCCATTGGAAGGCAAAACCAACCATTTTTGGCCAAATTGTCACATCACCCAAGACAAAGCTACAGGAGTTCCTTTGATTCCTAAGAGACAAAGGGCACCCCAATATTTTGAAGCTGCACGCTCTGTTGCACTCTGAGGAACAGGGCAGGGAAATGGACATCAGAGGCTTTTGGTTGGGTTTCTTTCCAGCAAACAGAGCGGCTACATTCATGCTCAGAATGACATCACTCTGGTGCAAGGCCCAGAGTTCTCAAGTCCTGGCAAGTCTCTGGGAAGATAGTCTACATTTCAGATGAAAATCTCCTGTAACAGCATTTCCTACCATCCGTACGGTAAATGTAAATCTGATACACAGCACAGTACATGGCTCTCCACGCTTAACCGTAAACCATTTTGGCCCAACTGTCACTGCGTGTTATCTAGAAGGATGCCACCCACCAAGTCTCCACTCACCCCTCTCCCCCCCCCCAAAAAAAAACCCTCTTCTAGTTATCAGGATGTTATGTCTATTTTTACACGAAAGTGTTCAGCTAATGATAAAAAGAGCATTGAAAAATTAAGGTGTGTCAAGGTGAGGGAAGCCTTCAAGCTTCTGGGACTCTCTACACATGGACAAGTATTGGCTTGGAGCCAGAGGGATCACGGTTTTCTATTGAAATAACACCACTGGCTATACTAAGTCAGAGGCTCAACACGGCACACTGCCCCGACCTTCCCTCTTCCTATCCAAAGGTGAATTCTCAGCTATTGTCAACTCAGTAAAAGGCTCAGCTTAGCGCTAAACAGAGCAACCACCCTTCAGCATCCAGGATATTAACTGTCACTTTCCACACCTTATAGAAACAACCATTTACAATGAAAAATCTGAGAATTGAAAGGCTGGGAAACACATCCAGAAACTTTGACTAGCGCAGGGGCATCAAGGAAAAGAAAATCCACACGCCTTCTCACATGGGCCTTCACACTTGTCCGTATATGAAAACCATTCCCTCCGTTCCACAGATTCTGTACCTCCAAACCCCTGCAGACAGCACGAGATGTTCGACAACTGCAGCCAGAGCATCGGCCAAAACAGTAGATGTCATAGCAGTTAGAGGAGAGTTTCCAAAAGGCTTGATTTTCAGGCTCGCGGATGATGCTTTAGGAGACTCCCCTGGGAAAGGGAAGCGCGTTTCTGTCCTAAACTGAGCACACAGAGAGCAAGATTCCGGCGGCGCCGCGTTAGTGTGTGGAGAAGGGTGCCTGACAGGAGCCATGATCTTCCACATGGATCTGCAAGGAAACCATGGAGACCAGGACTGGAAGATGAGGGCATTAATAACCAAGCTCACTCTCCTCCGCCTTTCTGGGATTCCTGCCTGCTAAAGCCCTGGAAGAGCAGGAGTCCCTGTGAAACACATCCGCAGGGATCTGCAACCAAGTCTCAGCGGTACTGTGCGGAAGGGTGGGGAGGCGGGCCCACGGGTATTAACCGGAAGCCGACACCACCTGCGACTTCATATTTTCTTCATGTCGCTCATAGGCTATATTCTGGACTCGGGCCTCTGAGAACTTTGAAAAAAAAATAATAAGCTTTTTCTACCCCACAAGACTTGACTCTGCTTTCTGATACAAAGAAAAGATTCTGAGCAGAAATTTGAATTCACTTCATCACGTGGTCTACTGATGAGACACAGCCGTGGGTCAGGTAATAACTTGGGGAAAAAACTGCCTATAATGATCCATCGGTCTGTTCTGAAGATTATACTGACACCTGGCTGCCTGTAATTACTGGAGCCGACACAAGTTTCACAGCTACTGACTTGAGTGTGCAAAAAAATAATAATAAAATGTAATTTTCTCTATTCTCCTGTAATTGAGCGTAATTTCTTCCCCGAGCCCCTGTTCTGCCTCAAAGCAGAGAAAATTGAATCTAGCCACTTTCAGATAAACTCATTCAAATACAGTCCATGCCTTAGTCAGTTCAAGTTTATAATTCACTCACAATTAAGTTGGAAATTCTCTTTTTCTTTCTTCTCTGGAATTGAATCTAAGCTCCTGGGGGCTTAGATAATGGGTCCCCTTCTGGGTGCTAATTTATACTGTCTGGATCTGGGTATCACAGATGTCAGGTGTTCCCCTTAGGAGGAAGAGGCAAGAGGATCACTTCCAGTTTCAGGTCAGCCTGAGCTATGCTGTACTTGAAATAAATTGTCCCCATTAGATTCAGCACCTTGTACGATGAACACTTTGCACGGATAATAAAAAGATACAGTGGTAATACGAAGTTTCCAAAGTTAATACATGTGCTTAGGGTTTATGTTATACTTAAGGACTTGATAGAAACTGTATCTGGTACTAAACCTGCCGTATTTATGGAGGATCAAAACTAAAGTTTTAAGAGGTTATAGAAAGGGTCAGCCATAAGTATACTTTCTGAAAATAACTTTTGGAAAAATCAGATGCCAGCTGCCTGAACCTGGGTGACTCATGTAACAAGACTTCCATAGCTCCTCTATCCTCAGACGCCCTATGGTTCTCACCTAGGGCCCATGCCTCATTCTAGCCTGACTCATTGTTGCTTTCTTTCTCTGAAAAAAGTTTCTGAATGGAAGCCTTTAGAACAGTGGTTCTTAGCCTTCTTAAGGCTGCGACCCTTTAACACAGCTCCTCATGCTGTGTTGACCCTGCAACCATAAAATTGTTTCATTGCTACTGTTCCATAACTGGACTTTTGCCACTGTAATGAGTAGTAATGTAAATATCTGATATGCAGGATATCTTATGCGTGGCCCTGCCCCCAAAGAAATGTCATGACCCACAGGCTGAGAACCACTGCTTTAGAACATCATAGTTCCCTCCTACACCACCTGGACCTGTGAGAAGTAAAGGCAGCAGAGGTCAGAGAGCTGCGTGTCAACAAGACTAAAGACAGCTCCACGCAAAGCTTGATGGCCTGTTCTCTCTCCAGCTTCAAACACAGGACTCTCGGATGAGGCTTTGAGATCAGACATGGGGCACAAAGAGGCTCCACTTACAGAGGACCCTGCAGCTTCCCTGCAAACCCTTCATCAGACTCTGATCTTCTGTCTGATGCTGTCTCCTTTCAGACTGCCCTGCCTTATGCCAGAGCACAGCCTTTTGGTTTAGAAGCTGAGGATCCCAGAAGCGGATCCTCTGAACCAGAGGCTGCCATGGCTGTGCAGCAAGACGCCTGAGGTTCTCTGAGGAAGCCTGAAGAGTATAAAGATAGAAGAAAGCACATGAGAAGATGACTGTGTTATAGACAGCTTTCAAAGGAGCAGTCGAGAGAGATCATCAGGGCGGCTGCTAGTCCAATGTAACTGCTGTCCTTGGACAAGGTAACTCATTCCCCTCTTTGCATGTGTGGACAGAAGAGAGACCAGAGATGTTAGCAATGACCACCATCCATGATCCAAAAACTGTAGGCCTTGGAAGAAATCAAGTTTGAACCTGAGCCTGGGACTTCCAGAACTTTAGGAGTGAATTCTGATTGTTTAAACTACTCAGACTATGGTACTGGTTTCATTTTGATTGTTTTGTTTTATTTTTTTGTTGTTGTTTTTGTTTTTGTTTGTAGGAACATATTACTCAAATGAAATTCCTGCCAAAATTATTCCATCTGAATCCAATTATAAGGAAACAAGCAAACCTACAAGGCAAAATAATACATGCAAATATAATCTAAACTTCAAAACAATTTCAGTGTTCTTAAGGACAAAAAGAAAGTGTCATTTAGCCAGGTGTTGTGGCACACATCTGTAATTCCAGTTTAAGGTCAGTCCAGGAAATGTTCTGACACCCTGTATCAAAAAAAACAAAGTAAATGGCTGGGCATGGTAGCTCACCTGTATAAGCTCAGCACTGAAGATGGGGGAGGGGGTCATCTAAAGTTCCAGGCCAGCCTAGTCTACGCAGGGAGTTCTAGGCAACTTAGAGCTACATGGAAAATCTAAACAGACAGACAGACAGACAGACACACACACACACACACACCGTATGTTAAAGAACACCAGAAAGGCCAGGTATGGTGGCACACCCCTTTGATCCCAGCACTCAAGAGGCAGAGGTAGGCGGATCCTTATGGGTTCCAGGTCAGCCTGATCTACATATAGCCAGTTCCATGTCAACCAAGGCTACAAACTGAGGTTCTGTTTTTGTCTGGTTTTTGTTGTTGTTGTTGTTAAAAAAAAAAGACATACCACTAAATTCAATGTACGTACTAAATTTGACTCTTTTTTTCCTGCAAAATTCAGTTTTTTTAATCAGATAAAATTTAACAATATAAAACAAAAACTAACACATCAGAATTGGATAAAAATCAAACAAGCAGAAGAAAAAGAGAAGGCACAAGAAACAGAGATCCACTTGTTTACACTCAGGAATCCCATTTAAAAAAAAAAAAAAAACAAAACACTAAACCAGAAGCCATAACTTATACATAAAGGACCTGGTGCAAACCTGTGCCAGCCCTGTGAGTTCATGTGTGGGGATCCTGTTGATTTAGAGGGCCTTGTTTTCTTGGTGTCCTCCATCCCTTCTGGCTCTTATACTCTGCCTCCTCTTTGTCAGGGTTCCCTGAAGCCTGAGGGGATGGATTTGACAGAGAGACATCCCATTCAAGGCTGAGTGTTCCAGGGTCTCTCACTTTCTGCATAATGTCTGGCTCTGTGCATTTGAATTTGCTCCCACCTGCTGCAGGAGGAAGCTTCTCTGGTGATGGCTGAGCAAGACAGTGATCTATGAGTAGTAGAATGTCATCAGGAGTCATTTTATTACTACTTTTTTTTTTTTTTGAGAACAGTAGCATGTGGCTTTATCTAGGTCCCTAGGCTATCTAGTATCAGGTTCTTGGTCACTCAATCAGTATATGGGTTCCATATCCTGAAGTGGGCCTTAAGTCAATCAGATACTGGTGGGCCACAAGCTTTGTGCCATCATTGCCCTAACGTATCTTGCAGGCAGTACACCATTGTAGATCAAAGGGTTCATGGCTGGGTTGGTGTTTGTTTCTCGTTTGGTATCATGCAGAGTGACTTCCTGTACTGAAGACACCAGTGAAAGCTCAAAGCAGGCACCAGCTTGACTTGTGCATGTTCAGTGGTTGTGTGGGTATTGTTTTCAGCAATGGGGCCTTGACATCAGTTGGTGGAGAGTAAACTATAGTCTTGGCAATAACCTGAGTTGTTTGGGGATTCCCATGAGTTGGTCCTGTATTGGAAGCTTCAGTTGGTGACAAGAGATAACCACTTGGGGCTCTGTCTCCCCATTGTTTGGCAATTTCATTTAGAGAGCCTTTATATATGCACATTTTTTAGGGAACTTCTACTGTATTAGATTTCCATACTACCTCTCAAATGGCCCTTAATTTTATCTGTATCTTCCCATATTCCCTTCCTCATCTTTTTTTCTTCCCTCCCCATTCCCACTCCCATTACAGCAACCCTCCCCTATTCATCCATAAGTATCTTTCCTATTTCTCTTTCCTGGGGAGATTGATTCCCCACTCCCCCACACTACCCATTACTCTATACCTAACCTCCGTGGTTCTCAGATTATAGCTTATTTATCATTGATTTAACAGTTAATATCCACATATAAGCAAATACATACTGAATATTGCCATTCTGGGTCTGGCATACCTCACTCGGGATGATTTTTTTTCTGGTCCCATTGTTACCTGAGAACTTTATTATCTCATTTCCTTTAATGGCTGAGTAAGCTCCATTGTGTAAATATACCACATTTTCTTCATATATTCTTCTGTTGAGGGACATCTGGGTTGTTCCCAGTGTCTGGCTATTATGAATAGAGCAGCAATGAACATGGTTGGCAAGTGCTTCTGTGTGACGATGAAGCACCCTTTAGGTGTATGCTTGAGAGTGGCACAGCTGGTTCTTGAAGTAGCTCAATCTCCATCTTCCTGAGGAAGACCGATTTCTGTCCTGGCTGTACAAGTTTGCGCTTTCACTTCCACCAGCAGCAAACGAGTGTTTCCCTTACACCACAACTTCGCCAGCATGGGCTATCACTTGTTTTTTGTTTCATTTTGTTTTTTTGTGTTTTGTGTTTTGTTTTTGTTTATCTTGGCCATTCTGATGGGTTTAAGGCGAAATCTCACCGTAGCTTTGATTTGCCTTTCCCTGATGGTTAAGGCTGTTGAACGTTTCTTTCAGAGAAAGAAACTCAGAGAGTTCCCTCTTCTGAGAATTTTCATTTAGATTTGTACCCCATTTTTAATTGGGTTATTTGTTTTCTTGATTTCTTTTTTGTTTTGTTTTGTTTTTTGTTTTCAGTTCTTTATACATTGTGCAGATGGTAAAAAACTTTTCCCAATCTGTAGGCTACCACTTTGTCCAAATGATAGTATCCTTTGCCTTCAGAAGCTTTGCAGTTTCATAAAGTCCCATGTATTAACTGCTGATCTTAGCACCTATGCTAATGGTGTTCTGTTCAGAAAGTCTTTTCCTGTACCAAGGAGTTCAAGGTTATTCCCCATTTTCTCTTCTATCAGATTCAGTGTATCTGGTTTTATGTAGAGGTCTTTAATCCATTTGGAGTTAAGTTTTGTGCAGGGTGATAGGTATGGATCTTTTTGCATTTTTCTAAATGCTGAAATCCAGTTTAACCAATACCATGTGTTGACAATGCTTTTTTTATTCCATTGTGTATTTCTGACTCCTTTATCAAACATCAAGTATCCAAAGATATGTGGCTTCATGTCCTAGACTTCAGTTTGATTCCGTTGACCAACACGTCTGGTTTTATGCCAGTGTCATGCTGTTTTTCTTACTATAGCTCTGTAACACAACTTGAAATCAGTGTTAGCGATACCCCACGATGGTGCTTTGTAACACTCCACAAACTGATCTCTTAGCCTGGTGGTGTGGTGGCACACACCTTTAATTCTAGCACTGGGGAGGCAGAGGCAGGCGGATCTTTGTGAGTTCAAGGCCAGCCTGGTCTATGGAGGGAGTTCCAGGACAGCTAGAACTATACAGATACCCGTCTCAAACCCTGTCTCAAAAAAACCAAAAAAGTCTCTTGACTTCACAAGCCCCTTTCTTCTATCCTTATCTCTCCAGTACTCACACGCATGGCCAAGTGGACTCTTAGTTCACCATTTGATTTATTTTTTTGACCAAGAACTATCATATGTCATCCAGTCACTTACATTTTGAGATGCTTAAAACATTCAAAAGTCACCTAAGGCCCCACGGGGCCATAACTTAAAGTTTCTATCTTGAAACATACCCATTGTTTCCTATTTCTGAGACAAGGCTCAAGCCCATCAACCCAGGGTCTCCCATTTAAAAAGAATGAGTGCCTCAATATAAATGGATCGGAATCATTTACAGAATAGAAATTTAGGCTGGGAAAGTTGCTCAGTCAGAAAAGCGCTTGCAATGCAAGCCGGAAGATCTGAGTTTGATCCCCTAAACAAAAGCTGGGTGCGGCAGCACACAGCTGTAACTCCAACACCGGCAATGCAGAGGCAAGAGGATCCCCAGAGCAAAACGGTGAGCTAGTCTCACCAAATCAGAGAGCTTCAAGCTCAAGGAGAAACCCCGTCTGAAAAGATTGAGGCAGAGTGATTGAGAAAGACAAGTGCCCTTGAGCTCTGGCCTTTGCGGACGTGAATACACGTGTACCTACACAGAGCTGCACAGGCACACAAATCTGAACATACATACACATATACATGCTGTAAAACAGCAAGAGATAGAAATTACAGAGAACCCAGACAGCATGGCGCACAGCGGTGTAATCCCAGGCCTTGAACTCACAGAGCTCTTCCTGCCTCTGACTCCCAACTACTGATATCAAAGGCATGTGCTACCAAAACTGGCTTTTCTCGTATTTATTTATGAGGCAGGTGAGAATTAAATTCAAGATTTCTCTGCCTTAGAAAAAGTCCTGTATCCAGCCACCATGCCCAGCTCATCATCAGGGCCAGTTTTAAATTTATCCATGTTGTATATATTTTGGGTTTTTTTCTTTTATTTCTGAGTACTGTTCCATTTTGCACAAATATCAAATTTATCCTTCCCTGTTGACAGATAATTATATGGTCTCCAACTTGAGAATATTATGGATGTGCTTACAATGAATATTCTTGCACCAGTTTCTCTGTGAATACTTGCATTCAATATTCCTGAAAAAGTTCTTAGAATTGATGAGTCGTGGAATACACGTTTAAATGTGAGTTTTATCCAAAGTAGCAGCATTTCCCATTCTCACCCCTGAGAGGTTTTGTTAATCATTTGGAAAAAAAAAAAAAAAAAAAAAACCTTTAAAAAGAAAGAAAAATAAAAGTTGTTCTTAATGCAAAATGAACAGCAGGAGCATATAAACAGCTTCCTGAACTATTTGTACAAGGTAAGAAACCCAGCCAGAAAGGTGTGGTGCTGACAGCCAATCTCCATGTAAATACTGTGATTTAAATCATTTGTTTAGAAATACTTCCAGTCATTTAGATCAAAGGTTTATACACAGATAAGTCATGTGGGAGAATCAAACCCCAAGAGAAACAGAATTTGTGTAACGCATGCTTCAGGTGAGCTTTCTATTGCATTCAAGGTGAGATCCAAAGTGTAAAGACAGTCTCCCCGCAGAGTCCATGCTTACCAAGCAGCCCAGGATGGTGAGGAACGAAACTTCTCGGTGCCTGACACAGCTCGCCCCCAGGCACTGACTCAGCTGGGCTTCCCTTGAGCTCTGCTTCAAACAAACAGAGCAGGGAACTTTATTAATGATGCACTCTGGGGCACAGGCTGTGACTGGAATGGGGCTCCGCTCAAAGCAAGGGAGGTGGCTCCTCAGTCCTTTCTGCTTCAAAGGTGTCCTGGTTGTGCAGAGCTCAGGAAGTGGCCAAGCCCAGAACGCCAACTACAGCCTCAGCATCCTCCGGAATACGGGACATGATTTTTTTTCTTCTATTATAAAAATTCAAAACTGACAATAAGCTAGCTGTCCAAAAATGAGAAATGATTACCACTAGCCCTCTGCAGAACGGTGGAACCATTATGTTTAAGAGCAGAGACTTATCGGCATGAAGCCTCAGAAAGTCAGCCAGGCACCAAGCAGGACCTCTCCACACAGATGGGCATGGCAGAAAAGCAGAGTGGTTTCAGAGGCCTTGGAACACACTGTTGGCAGGTAGTTTCAGAAAACTCCAGAAAAGACTAGGTCTTGATAAACCATGAGTTTTCAGAGGACTTTTACCATTAGAAGTGGTCTAGCATGAGCTTTGGGGGAGAGGAGGCTATGAAACTGAATTAAGTAGTAACCAGACCATTGATTGACTTAGTGTCCATAAGAGCCTAGTGAATCAAGTACAATTGTCTCCATTTAAAAATGGCCTCTGACAGGTACACGCCTATAATCTCAGCATTCCTGAGGCAGGAGGGTTGTAGGCTAGCTTTAGCTACACAGCAAAACCCTATCTTTAGGAAAAAACCCTCTTTGTCAGCAGAGTTAAATAGTTTTCAGAAGTCCCCCCACACACACCTCAGCCTTATGAGTGTACACCTTATATCCCATCTACTCAGAAGGCTGAGAGAGGACAATGCTGAGCCCAAAGCCAACCTGAGTTACACAACAAACCCTGTCTCCAAGAACAAAACATAAATAATAATAGTAATAATCTCCCCCCAAGTCAAGCCATCTCTCTCATATTCAAGCCCTCACTCTCACTCTCTAGAAACTTTTGATATTACAACATGATAGTGTTATCTACAAAGTTTCTACTTGAGAACCGTGCAATCAAGATGATGATAATAATAATGAAAGAATAATGTTTTAAATAAGTTTCCAATTTCACGTTAAGTGCTACGTTGACTGTGCCTGCTCTAGACTTCCCTGACAGCGATGGGTAAAAGGAACTAGAGCCAGGACTAATGGCACACACCTTTAATTCTAGCACTCAGGAGGCAGATGCAGGAGATCTCTGTGAGTTCAAAGCCAGCCTGGCCTACACAGCAAGATCCAGGTCAGCCAGGGATACATAGTAAGACCTTGACTCAAAAAGAGAGTGTTGGGGGGATAGACTAAGTTATGTGTTAGAATTACGTTCTTGGGAACAAATAAGTCTCAGCTGCCCAGAATTTGTTTTTCTCTAAGAGAGTTTAATGAAAACCCTCTCCCCAGAAGGGCATGGCCCTGAGTCACTGAGGGCTCGGATGACAAGGTTAAGCTTGTATGACGGTGAGTTTTCCCACCTTCCTCCTCCAGACCAGAAAGAACATGATTCCTCCTATCTGACTCCATTTTCTATTGCTGCATTTCTTATTTTGGCATTTTGTTTTATCTTATTTTGCTTTTGTTTTTGGTTGCTGTTGTTGTTGTTGTTGTCTAAGACAGAGTTCCACTCTGTAGCCCAGACTAGCTTAGAACTCACTGTGTAACCTAACCATTCTAGCCAGCAATCTTCCTGTCCCAGCCCCCTGAGTGCCAGAATTTCAGGCATGCACTACTGTGCCCAGCATTTGGGTCTCCCTGATAAAGCAGACTAGAGCCCTTAGCTGGTTTGCCCTCATTAAACTACGAAGGTCAAGTCTTTTCCAGGGTTTATAATCAGTGGGCTCTCACTTCACTCCCACAGTGTTTTCCTGAGCCTTTTGCAATTATGGCTCCTTTCTCTAGGTTACCTACGGCAGGCATTTGAGCACAAACACATTAAGGCACAAGCACGTGCCAAAGTAATCTGTTCCCAAGATAGTAAATGCTGAGAAGTTGTATATTAGCACACGCCGAGTGCTGACTGGCTGGGGCATGATTAACCTAATAAGCTTAAAGCTCCACTGGCCATCCACATCTGTCAGGATATGAGAAAAACACAGGTCTATAATCCGTGAGGCTGAAACGCCTCAGAACTGTCCCAATGCTCACTAACAGCAGAGGGTTCAAAGCTTAGGTGAACAGGCATGTCTTCCTCTTCACTGTGGCATGGGCTCCAAGTCTAGGAGTCTGTGCCATGGACTGCCGATCTGATCTGGAGTTGCCCGGATGAACTATCCAGAGAGCCCGAGGATTCTCCAAAGACTGTGAAGGTAAATGATGGTGACAAGCTAAAACCATGGGGTGCACACCCTCACACAACGCCATTGTCAACAGCTTTGCCAAGAGTGGCATTCAGTTTTTTAAGAAGCCCAGAGCAATTTTGCCAGGATGTCAGCAGGGCAGCCAGAAAGGTCCCATTCCTTTGCTGGTTCAAAGTTCCACCTTCTGTGACCCTGGTGGGGAGATGTACCTGGGAGAGAGGCTAGCAGAGGAGACGGCAAATTCCAAGAAGCTCCAAACCATGGCTGTAAGACTTTGTCAGCTCACAAAAGATATGAAAGGACCGATTCCAGAGAGCCAAACCTTCCAGATGAACAAATCCCAAAGCCGCACGGCTATGGATATTTCATTCGGGACAGAAGGCTTCCATGGGCTACCAGATGTAGATTTTTCTGGGAAAGAGAGTAAGGAAAACATTCTTCAGGAGACCTCAAAAGGGGATGGAAAGCCAGCATGCCATCAGTCAGATGACCAGGACCATTGCTGCCAAACTGCCCCTGAGTCAAAAGGCAAAGTGGACTTCCCTGAGCCCATGGTAAAGGCCCACCAGCATACTTATGCCTATCTGCACACCAGCCTCTCCAGATACGAAGCAATCCTGTACCTAGTCCAACGAGCCAGCCAGACCCGGGAGCTGTTGCAGCCCATGCTCAGCTTCCTGTTGCTGTGCTTTGAGGAGGTCAACCAGCTTCTAGGAGAAATCTCTAAAGATGGAGAGCTGCTCCTCCAGGAAGTCGGAGGGGATCTGGCCTGGCCATCGAGGAAAGGTGAGCCCTGGGAACAGCCAGACCTCCTGCAACAGCTGCTGCAGTACACAGTCAACCAGCTGCAGGCAGTCCACAGCACAGTGTCCACCCTTACTGGGAGCTTTCTGGAGGGCTCCAGCAGCTACTTCAGCTCCACTGCTGGCCAGCTGGAAGGTAAGCTGAGCACCAAGAGAGGTATAGATGAGTGCCTCCTAAGGGCCCTGGGACAACTAGAGAGCCTGACCAGTGGTCACGGTGACCCCGGGCTGCTGGGCCCACCCTTATGTTCTGAGGACAGTGGCATTGGTGCTGACAATGAGTCTGTGCAGTCCACGGAGAAGCTGGGCAAGCGAGCAAGCTGGGACTTTGTAGCAGAGCCTGGAGAATGGAAGCCAGGGACTGCAGCCCAAGTAGAGGCCATACCATCGGGGCATCCCTGGCAGAAAGGTCCTTACTGGACAAGTTCAGATGGACTCCAGGACTGTCCACTGTCGAGTCCTAGGATAGCAAAGGTTCAACCTGCAGTACAGGATGAAGCCAGGGGCTCGAGGCCCTCCAGTGTAGGCCCAGATGCAGTCACCTCCAGGCCTCCAGAGGCTGCCAAAAGCATTCTGTGGGACCCACTGGGGTCTGAGATCCCTGTGCAAACACATCTTTCTCAAAGCTCTGGGTTAATGGATGCTGTGTCCCTGAGTGAAGATGAGGACAGCAGCCTGGAGGAGGAAGATGAAGTTAGCAGCACGGATCTGCCTGCTGAACCACAGAAAGCACTACCTTCAAGACCAAGGTGCTCACCCACTGCTCGGGAAAGCCTGTTTCAGCCGTACTCCAGGAAGCTTAGGAGCCCCCAGGCCCAGGAAATGATTTTGAAGATGAAAGAGGCCATCAGCGAAAGGATCAAGTTTGTCCCTTTGCCTTCCAGGCCCCAGGACTGGGCTGAGGAGGAGGAAGGGAGAGCAATGGTCCCTCCAAGACCTAGATCAGTCAGTGGCAACAGGTGGAGCCCTGTGAGGCAACAGAGGTCACAATCAGAGGGATCCCTTCAGAGCCCCATGGAAGACCCCACCCTCCAGGAGCTGAGGAGGGTCCAGGCAGACCTCAGTCGGAGGCTGGAGGTGTTTTATGCCCTGGGTGCCACACGGCAGGGGAGGAGCTCAGAACAACACCTGCAATCCAGGCCATCAGTGCTGTGGCCCCCCGCCAACTGCAGGGTGAGTCCCAGTAGTACCATCAGCAAGTTCAAGGCCTCCCTCGCCAAAAACTTCAGCATATTGCCCAGTCAGGACAAGAGCATCTTGCAACGAAGTAGTCCCCACTCTGACCATGGCCAGCCCTGCCAGGGAAAGGCTGAGAAGCTGCCAAATGCTGTCCTTTGTTGCGAGAACAGCAGGGCTCCCAGGGACACTGAATGGGACGTCAGGGCCTGTCCCACCAGAACATCTGTCAAGAAGCTTATTGAAACTTTTAGTCCCACTGAGAGCCTGAGGATGCCAAGGGACTCCAGGAACTTGGTGCCAAGCCCCTGCCTCAGGAAGTGGGGGGTTCCTGCCATGCCTCCCAGATTTCCTATATATAGAGGGCTAGCCCCTATGTATCCTAAGCCCCAAATTTCTCCAGCCACAGGCAGAGAACCTTTCAAGGTGAACATGGGCTGGAGGCCTTCTGCACCGTTCCCCTCTCTTCCTACAGCAGAAGCATCTAAGAGTGAAGACATAGACTGTGAAACACAGGAGGACCTAGAGAACCTCCCTCCACCACCCCTGGAGATCCTGATGGACAGATCATTCACTGCTCTGGAGCACCCAGAGAGCAGCCAGCCAGCAGCGAGCTCCCAGGAAGAGACCCTGGTACCAGGGCTGCGAGAGGCTAGCCATCCAAGAAAAACATGGGCCTCCCCCAAGCTGAGAGCCTCTATGAGCCCCATGGATTTGCTCCCCAGTAAAGGTACTGGCAGCTCTCCGAGGCTGCACAGCACAGGACCAGGGAACGCCAGGATTGTGGGCAATTCCAGAAAGCTGACCTTGGACCTGAACACCCAGAAAACAGTTAGGCCAAGCCCAGAGGCAGAGGGTGGGGCTCAGATTCAGGCACAAGCAGAGAATGCCGCAAACTTCTCTGAGCATCAACAGAGGGCAATTCCTCAGCACCACACCCACCCTACAGCTGGGCAAAGCAGGACCCTGGAACCCAGCCTGGCCAGACCTTCAGGAGGTTCACATTCTCCAGATGCATCCAGGAAGGGTCCAGAGAGAAGCCCTCCAGTAATCAGAAAAGCCTCTCCCCCGAGAGCACAGTGGGCACCCCAAAGGGACAGGAGGCTGCAGAGCCTACCCTCCTCTCATGGACTGTCCCAGCCAAGCCTCCCCGCTGTTCTCAGCTCTCCCAGCCCCCCTCTCAGTCACAGGACACTAAGCCCACCAGCCACAAGGAAACCAATTTCCCCTCCCTACCAGCACCTGCAACCCAACTCAGGCCCGGGAAGCCCTCCTAGCCAGCAGACAGAAGCAAACACCCCTTCTTCTGTGTCCCCTTCATCGCCCTCAGTGTCTCTCTCTCGGGGGTCCAAGGAAACGAGTCACTCCGAGGACAGTGAGGTTACCACGGCCAAAGCATCCAGGAATACCTGCTCAGTAGTCTGCCCAGCCACCTCTTCTCTGTTTGAAGCTAAATCGGCACCGTCAAGATCCCATCCACGGATGCTACCAGAACCTTGGGGCCCTTTGAGGACCCAAACAGAAGGCTGGAGGGGCAGCTCGGGGCCACGACTGAGGTCAGATTCACAGAGGAGAACGTCTCTGAGCGCCCTCAATCCCCTTCCTTTTGTCCGAAGGTCAGCTTCAGCCCGCCAGCGCCAGCGGGGCGACCCCCTCCAGGGGCCGGGCTCCTCTTGGGAATCCCATCCCTGCCAAAGCAGGTAAGAGGTGCCTCACACCACTGCCCAGGCAGCTGGAGTGGGCTCTTTGGACTGTCTGAGTTAGTAGATTTCAGACACTGTTCTAAAGGGAGAGGCAGTGGGGAAAGGGATATAGTGAGAACAGCCAAGCCCCCCCGACCACGAATGACTGGGCTTTCATGGACTGGCCTGCCCCAGAGGCTGGCTCACGGCCTGCCTGAACCCGACAGCTAGACTCTGTTGTCGCTTCCCCTGGGAGGTTTTCTAACCACCAGGTACCAGGACACTTTAAACTCTTAAAGATTATTGAGAGCCCAGTAGTTTTTATATATGTGAGTTACACCTACGACTTCTGTTAGACGTTTAAACTGAAAAATATTTAAATATTTTTAAAAGAATAAGCCCATCCTATACTCATACAAATAGTATATTCCTGTAAAAAAAAAAAAAGTTTATTTTCTTTTTGCTGTTGGTTCTAGATAGGGCTGGCATTAAACTAACAGTCTTCTTGCTTCCACTTCCTGAGTCCTGGGATTTGGGGCACCATGCCAGGGCAAAACTGTATATTCATTAAAAGAAAGGAGAGAGAAAGAGGGAGTTGGTGAGTATTGCCATCTTGCATTTTGCAGACTTGTTGGTTTCACCTGGCTTAGTAGGAAGACATCTGAATTCTCAGATCTGCCTCTTTAGCCTGTAATGCACATCTATGCATCCTAAGAGCATGGACCAGTAACACCTTTGGATTACGATTTTTAAAAAATGGACTTTAAGCTCCCACACACACACATACACACTCAGAAGTGTCTCTGGGATACCCAGGAAGCCATAGACTAATAAGAATGGATACTGAAGACAGGCATAGAAATAGCAAGGAGGCGTTCCCAGAGCTCCGAGGGCGTGGCTCCCATTCTCCACCAGCTTCCCACATCTGTAGAGTGTGAGGGTGTGCCTTTCCCAGCAGCGGCAGGTTCATACACGCCGCCGTCGGCCCCACCTGCAGACAGCGCACAGCTGCAAGGGCAGGGGGCCAGCGGAATTATCCCACAGGCGCTGAAAGGACTCCTAGGCTTGCCTGCTTGTGTTACAGAGTACACAGGGCGGGAGTGGGGACATGTCAGCCTATTGGAGAAGCACTCTGTCAGAGCACTTGATATCAAGATCAGCTGCGACGCCAGCGCTCGCTCTGTCTGCATCCCTCACAGTTGTGTCAACCAGCAGTTAATTTCTGCCAGGGCGATAGGCATCACAGGCATCACAGGCTTCACAGTGTGTCCAGGCATAAATGGTAATTTTTTTTTTTTTTTTTTTTTTTTTACAAAGTGCTCGGCAGTCAATTTTAAATAAAGATAATATCTTGGGAAAGTTGTGCGTTGTAATAGTTCTATAACCTTCCCCAGCCACTTGAAAGAAATGAAATATTGATTATTTTTGCAAAAAAAGACAAAACAAAACTTAACGTAACACTGCTCTTTTCTTAAATCTAAAATGCACTTCCTATAGCACGCTGGCTTTCATCTAAGAACCTCGATAAACACTGCTTTCTCTGATATTAGATTTCTAAAACTGTGCCCTTCAGGAGGAGAGCTTGAGAGAACAGGGACAATGAAAAGCCATTAATTAAAAACACCAACATTTTAAAACAGCAGGAGCATAAAATTGCTCAAGAAGAAAATAATGCCCTTCTCCCAGGCTTCTGCTCCAAATAGGGCAGCCTAAAAGGCTGTTTTATGTTCTGAATCTCAATACTTTGTGTGGGGGGGGTCAAGTAGGCAAACTTGTGACTTGAAAGAAGAACCCACCTGAGGTCAAGTGGAAGGTCACTTTGTCATTTGCCCCTACCCCCCTTCCCTTTGGGAATGACTATACCTTTATGTTTTTCCAAAGTCTGAACACATGAAGGGGAAATGCCTTATCTCCCACCAACCACCCTACATCTGGAAGCAGAACTCATCCACAATAAGAGCCCTGGGCCTTACTACAGAAAACAAGTGTAATTTTTCTGCCCTCCAGGATGTGAGAAAACCATGGGGCTTAGGGACAGCTTCTCTAGGACCACATGACAAGCTGGTGCCAGGAGAGGCTAGAGAGTGCTTCCAGCAGGGGCTTGCAAAGATACACTGCCACGCCCATTGCATCCTGCAGCTGAGTCAGGCATGCAGGCTCCAGTGCCCTTGAATTGACTTTGACCCCGTTTTTGTCACTCCATGCTAGGCACAAGCCTGTTTTGTAGTAAAAGAATGATGTTTATATCCTCCTGTTTTTTGGAGGGTGGAGGGGTAGGGAGGAGACTGGAGATCAGGAACAGTCATTGGAGCCCCCTCCTCCCCCCCCCAGAGGCTCAGCTACTGAGTTTTGACTCTGTGTATATGCTGAATCCCCAGGTGAGAATGCATCTTCGGTCTCAAAGTATTGGAGTCCTAGAAATACTCCAGAAGGCTCTAGACTCTTTCCCCTATCTGCAATGCTTTTTACCATTGCCTGACCTGAACTGGGAAGGTGGGAGGGAGCATTGTGCAAGCCCCATGCGGTGCTTGGTTCAGGCTGCCCACTGGCCAGCAGGACAGCAGGTAGGCAGTCTGTCTTCTTAACAATTCCAGGAAAAGAGAGACCCACAACCACAGAGTGACAGCCTGTGAAATCAGCAGGCTCCTGGCCTCAGCTTCATGGAGATAATGGAACTTGGGTGGGGCTGAGAGAAATAGAATCTTAAATCAAATTTTCATGCCTCCATGCCAGCCCTCACAGAGTTCATGTCTCCTCCCCTACCTGCCAGGCCCTGGGTGGCATGGATGAAGTACGACCTGTGTATGCTCCCTATTTTCCAAGGTCTCGGGGGAGATGAGTGAAGAGAGGAGGCAGTGGAGGGCTATAGATCACTGTGGGCCCTGAACACCTGCAGAAAGAGCCCTGTAATAGCTTGAGGTCATCACTGGCTCTAAGTGGGCTTCTTGATCCTGAAACGTGTGAATATGTGCCACCTTGCCCACCCTCTACTCCTCCCACTTTGACCTTGTTTATATCTAAACACAGGCTTGTCCACTGGTTTTATATCCCATGTGCACAGTAAGCATGCATCATTATAAAAGCCAAGAGCATGTTGTCACAGGCAGAATGAAGGGCCTTCTGGGCTGTGCAGGTGGGAGGCAGGAGTCTTGTCCTTCTCTTGTAGTGACCAAGAGCTCTCTAGCCAAGGCCCACTTCTCTAAACCTCATACAGGTTTACCTGTATCTATCATACAGGTACCCAACGACTGTATGATATGCTATCATACAGTAAAAAGCATTGCAGATAGGGGAGAGAGTCTAGAGCCTTCTGGAGTATTTCTAGGACTCCAATACTTTGAGACCGAAGATGCATTCTCACCTGGGGATTCAGCTTACCTATCTAAACCTGTACCTATTATCATACAGGTACCCAACGACTGTATGATAGGTGGTCCCTAGAGTCCCTTCGGGGTCTGACTGCCTGTAAAGCAGCACCGTAGAGACAGTTCCCCATTATCCACAGTGCATGTATATGGGAGCTGTGCACACAGTCTTCCATTTCACCCAGACCTCATACCTATGAGTCATGGTGAGCTAGGCACTGTTATGATTTCCATTTTACAAAGGGAAAACCTTAGACTCAGAGGGATCAATTCATAGGCAGCAAGGCACACAGATGGCAGGAGGAAGAGCCAAGATTTTGACCCAGGCAGCCAGACTTCAGCCTTCCCCAGCAATCCTGAAGCCAACCTGCCAAAAGCCAGGCCTGTGTGGCTTTCAGAGTTAGTCCTATCTACCTAGGCTTGTTCCATGCCTGTCACAGCCGCATCTCATTCTCCCAGTCAGAGTTGGAGTTCTGTGAGGGCCCCTTCCCCTTTCACAGCCCTTAGTCATGGTGCTCAGCAGAGGGGAAGCTCTACTCTAGCCAAACACTGGGTGAGAGTGCAGAAAGCGGTTTGCATTTGATGCCATTCAGGAAAAGGATGGCAACTGTGCAGAGCAGGGTTGGTTGGGTTTTGTTGTTGTTGTTGTTTTCCTTGCTGTTATTGTTGTTTTTAATCCAAACAACTAAGCCTAGCTCTTTATTAGACATGAAGTGCTTTAGAAAAAAAAAAAAAAAAAACAAAATAAAGGCCCACTCCCCTCAGGCTTAGAGTCACAAGAGCCTGGGCATACAGGAAAGAGCATGAGTCAACCTTCCAGGTAAGTTTTGGGAGCTGGTTCCTCCCCTGCCTAACCAGACCAACTATGCAGAAATGACAACATAGCACACCAAGTGTAATACAGAAAGGCAGAGGCCTGGTACCCAAGCTGAACCCTAGGCTAGATGTAAGAGGGATGCGGAGGGGAGGGATAGGCAGAGGAGAGTGGGGAACAGGGAAGGAGCCAGAAGGAACAGTAGAGGAGTGTTTGACCTGTCACCGTATTTTCTCTTGGCAGCAGCAGCAGCAGCAGCAGCAGCAGCAGCAGCAGTGAGGAGAACCCCAAGCAAGACCCCCCATCTTGGCACGACTCCCGCTACCCAGAGTGGCAGGGCAGTAGCACCAAGTGGGCATCTCCTCTGCAGCTCTGTGTGCTGGGCCACGGGCTGCAGCCGGAAGCCCGTGTGAGCCGCAGCCAGGACAGATCTCAGCCAGAGTCACAGCCCCAGCACAAAGAAGTGACGTGACAGATGGCCAATGGGGTCACACTGATACGAGTCACCCTAGAACACATAAAGGACTAGTGAGGTGCTCACTCTGTACCATGGATGGTAGGAAACTCACACTGGGGTGTCTTGGAAAGACCTGGAAGATGCCCTGCTAAAAGGTCTCCAAAACCTTAAGCAATAGCTGGATTCACTTCTGGATCTTGCTTGCCTTAGGTTTAAATGTTATTGAAAACTTCAGAGCCCACAATGATACCCTTTATCTTTTCAAGTGCTGGCCTTAATTAGAGGGGAAATACATTCATGCCTAGAGGCCTATGTGTTTTTACATGATAACGGGTGGTAATTGTGGCATTATTTAAACCACAGCAGTGAATGAAATAGTGTCCTTCCCTTTTACAGATAAGAAACTGAATGTGTTGGGGAGGGCCCCCCAAGGGTCTTACTGAAGTTCAGACAGATATGAGACTAGGCCAAAAACAGGCACAGATGTGGGTGGCCTTAGGCTCTGCAGTCTTCATTGTATTTCGGTGCCTTTGATTATTCCTTCACTGTACCTGCCTACAGCATTAGAGGTTGTGCAAACAGTAGGAGAAGCTTGTTTGTTTCAGGCTAAATGGTATGACAGTCAATGTAGTCAGCTTGACAGAATTCAGAACCAGTGAACAGACAAGCCTTTGACCATGTATCTAATTAGGATTTTCTGGGTTGAGTTCATTGAGGTAGGAAGACCTACCCTACTGTGAAATCAGCACCATTTCCTGGGTGGGAGGGTCCTGAACTGCAGAAGGAGGAAATAAGCCGACTACCCGCTTTCATTTCTTCCTGCTTCCTGGATGCAACCGTAACCAGCAACATCCAGCCCCTGCCACAACCATGATAGGCGAAGTCCCTCAACCTGTAAGCTGCAATAAACTCTTCCTCTCTCGCGTTGCCTTTGTCGAGATATCATGCCCCCGCAAGGAGAAGAGTAGCTAAGGCAATGCCGTGCTACAGCCTCCAGAGGCTTTGGGAGCTAACTGCTCCCTGATGTGAGAAGATGAGGTAGATTAGAACATCAGGCCCTCTGGCCCACCCCTGCCACCCCTCTTCATGCCAAGGCTACAGGCTCAAAGCTCTCAGCTCTCACTTGCAGCCATGCCACCCTTGGCCTTGGTGTGTATCAAATTCTCTGGCTGAGCTAAACACCCACGGGCTTCTTGGTCTGAGTGAGCACAGCCAAGCCTGCAAAACAGAAGGCCTGTTCTTTGCACCGGGTGGAGGCTGAAGTTCCAGAGACAGGGAGGGCATGAAGCATGATCACATGCCTGCCCTCCCAACACCCCCAAGCTTCTTGCTAAGTTTATTGCTAGGTCATCCACAGAGAACTTCTGCTGGGGCCAGAAGCAAAGTAAGAAACACCATCCATGCCAAAAACCCAACTTCTGCCAGTGAGCTAGATACTTGCTGCAGATCCTGGAATTTTTCCATCTGGAGCTGTGGAGTGCTTTCTATTTAGAAAAAGAATTTGCAGTAATTGGGCGATTCAATGCCTGCTCAGTGGGTTGTCAAAAGACAAGAATTCTCACCCACGGGTACAGCTAAGCAGGCTGAACTTACCCAATCTGCTGCAAAGCTGATGTTTTTAAGTTTGAGAAAATTATAGACCTCAAGTTCTTTTTTTTTTTTTTTTTAAATAGATCGTGGGCTTAAGCACATGTTATGCTGAGTCCTGGAGCCTCCAGCTACCTCCTGCTTCTGTCTCCCCAGAATCGGGTTTGTGATTCTGACTACCTAAATCTCACCTGACTTGTCTCATTCTTAAAATGACAGTGGCAGGGCTTATCTCTTCAAAGATACCAGAAGCCTCATTGATTGAATAAATGACCAAGAGGTGCCATGCTCACCCCCGTTAGGCTGGCTTGTGTTTGTTAGTGTGGCTGCGTGGACCTCAGAGCAGTACCTGAGCCATGCATATAGTTCTGGGGTGGAGTCTAAAATGTGCTACCTTCATTCTGGGTGCCACCCAAAATAGTTGGGCAAGCAGCTTGGGGAACGAACAGGCAGGGCTGGGCAAGCAAGCACAACATATCAGAAGCAAGCAGAAGCAGACAATCTGAGTAGCCTCTGAGAGCTTCCCCAGTGGGAGAAGCTTCAGGCACCACTGAGCAGAACAGCTCTTGACCCATTCTAGAGTTTAGAGCTGCATTTCTCAACCTGTGGGTCAAAACCCCCTTTGAGGGGTCAAATGTCAGGCTACCCCACATATCAGATATTTACATTACAGTTCATATCAGTAGCAAAATTACAGTCACGTAGTAGCGATGAGGTAATTTCATGGTGGGCGTCAGCACAACATGAGGACCTGTATTAAAGGTCACAGCAGTAGAAAGGTTGGGCGCACATTGGTTTAGGCAGAGTTCCCTGGAGATCCGATGAAACGAGGCAGAGCCTCAGCTACTGGGACTGCACAGGCACTCAGCGGATGAAACTGGGCTGTGGGGGTCCCTGCACGACTCACAGCCAGCAGGGAAATGACCCAGTGAGGTAAGAAGGAAAATCACAACTTAGCCAGCCAGTGCTGAGTCAAACTTCTGTAGTCTGGTGGCAAGCGGTTTTTTTTTTTTTTTTTTTTTTTTTCACAATAAAACTTTGGGGGAGAGGGGAGAAAAAGTTTTCTCGTAACAATTATCACAACAAAGCTTTAGTTGTGGCCTACATCAAAACTCCTTTGCAAGGCACAGCTCTTTAGCAAAGCCCTGTGACCTCCACGAGAATGGGTTCTAATGACTGAGAAACAATGCTCAGGATTTGGGGGTGGGGGGAACTCTGGTAAAGGCTGGCACCATAGACTAGCAAAGATCCACTCCAGCCTTCCTGCCAATTTCCTCCACTGAAGAAAAAAAGGCCTGATTGTGTAACAATTCCAGTTTCTCAAGTGTTATCTGTGATTATGTGGGCCTCTTGCCCTCTACACCTACATACAGGTGGGTGGGTATAACTCAGAGGGATGTTTGTTTGTTTCTTTGTTTTTTAAAGCTATAGTTTTTGCGTCTGGAAGCCAGGCGCAAAGATGAACCAGGGAAAGGCAGATCACCAGCCCAGACCTCCCTCATATAAGGGCCAAACTGAAGCAGTTCAGGTTAGGTTGAGCACATTAGTGTATGTGAGAGCGCCCCCACTGCAGTGCTGAGAGAACTAGAGGTAACCAGCCTGAAACCAGGAGACATGCCACATCAGAGAGGGTCAGCATCCTAGACAATTTCCTGAAAGAGGCAGGGATGAACTTCTGCTGTGCCCCATGAAGGCCCATGCTTAGGGGCCTCCCAGAGACTAGGGCCTGCCCCTTCACCATGCTCCAGGCAGCAGAGGCAGCAGACGGCAGCTTTCATTCCTTCCATCAGCCATAGATGGCACCTTCTTACCCCTCTAGGGGACTTTCATCTGCCGAGAGCCTTGATGAGTTGGCATATGCCCTTACGTGTGATATACTATGAGGCCCCAACTGCCACCAGACCCAGGAAGCAATGACAATGTGCTGCTATGGCCCAGTAGCCCACAGGCCTTGAGAATTCTAAGTCACCTTCTACCAGAGCATCTCCGGAGAGAGTTGCCAAAGCTAAGGAGCTGGGAGCAGGAGAAGCAATGAAATTCAAAGGTCGGCAGTGCTGAGCTGACCCCAGGGCGGGTAGGTGAAAGTATTGGGGGCTTAGTCACCATGCCAACTTCACCTAGCTTAAATCGCCTGTGAGTTAAACTCCATACAAAATAAATTAAACCCACTTCAAGCTTCTAGGCTTGTAGCATCAACTCAGTTCTATTCCTCCTGGGAGGCCAGGCTTTCCCCAAAAGCCATGTCTATGATCCTGCCACAGGAAGTATATCACTGCTAGCCACGAAGGGTGAGCTCGGTTCCACAGCTTCTCAGATCCTTTCACCCGTGCTTACCCACGCTGTCAAAAGTTCTTGCCTTTGCTGAGGCCAAATCCACTGCTTTTGCTCAAGAGAGAGAACAACAGTTTTTGTTTATTTGTTTAGTAAGTAAACCAATGGGCCCAATCCATCAAGCACTCATGAGTGTACTCTTCCATGGTAGAGTTAGAAATCAGCAAGGAACGTTGTTTTATCTCCCATTCGTCATTCCAGACGAGGAGGTGTCTCCGCAGACTCCTGGGGTACATCACACCCATATTCTTACTTGGGCTAACTCTCCTGTGGCAGTGCACATACAGCCTTCATCCTCCATCCCCACGGGGACCTCAGAGCTGGAAGGAGGGAGGTATCAGCCCAGCTTTTACCCAACACATTTGTAACATAGCAAACAGATCTGCCCCGGGGGAAAAACACAATCTTTTATTTCCATCAAAAGCATTCACGAAGGGGGAAAAATGGTGCAAATATAGTATTCTGACAGAGCAGTGATAGCTTTTTGCAAGTATAAATACAATCCTCACAATGAAATATAACCTCTCTCTCTCTCTCTCTCTGTGGGCTGTGCCGCTGTTTACTATAAGCTACATTTATTTTCCTTCCTATGTCACACACCCAGTCCAGAACCTCAAATAATCCAAACGGATAGAAATGCATGGCAGACAGACTAAAGAGAATTTTTTTCCCTTTCATTGCAAACAGCTTATGCTCAACAAGGCTCGATTCATAAATCCTGCAGTGTGAATGAAAGGGGATTTGAGAAACGTATTCTTTTTCTAAAATAAACCAGTGTTTTGCATGTATCAGGGGAACTGGTGCCGTGAATTATGCCTGTTGACATGTTTGTCAATTGATCATCTGGTCGACCGCTTGCAGGCTGCCAAGCACCCACTCTGTCTTCCAAAGGAAATCTTCTCAGAGGTAATATATTTTTAAGTAGCCCCACATCAAAGATTTTGTTGAACCACCATAAAGTAAATGAGTTTTGAGCCTGTATTAACAGAACATGGTATATTGCACTACCGTTTACTTCCTGTGCCTACCTAAAGTTTAAATAAAGTTCCATCAATCCATCCAGACATTTTTATGAAATGTAATTAAAGATGCATTGCACATGAGGAGGCACAAACAGTTAATTCACTCAGCTCTCTTATTTCAGTTTTATGGAGGAACACAGACTCGGACTCGCTGGCTTGATTACACTCGTGGACTTCAGAAAGTCAGGCCGGGGACTGGGGAGAGGCTGCATTGACAGTGGGAGCTTTCTACTTTCGCGACAATCACAACAAACAGGGTTCTGAACTCTGACATCCCAGACACTCTGGAAGTCTGGTGCTTGAACCAGCATCTGATGCTGGCTATAATGGCACTAGCAGGGCGTAGTTAACTAAGGGATAAGCTACCTGGGGTAAAAGAACCAGGAATTAGAGAAGGGGGAAGAAGGCTGTGATGCAGGTATGGCTCACTCTTGGAAACCAAGATTGCTCCTGGTGACTGGAATTAGGGGGCAGAAACACCTGTCTAAACCAACTTTTTGAGCCAACTTAGAGAACTCAGAATTGGTGTTCTCTCTCTCTCTCTCTCTCTCTCTCTCTCCTCCTTCCCCTTTTTTCCTTTTCTCTCTCTCTCTCTTCTTTTCCCTCTCCCCCCCTCTCTCTGTTGTGTGTGTGTTTAATGTTCCCCTGTCTGTCTTTATTCCATGATTCTAATTAAAAATTCCCCTTTCCAGAGCTGCACACTGACCTATAAAGAATGTAAAGAAATGGCTATCAGAAAGCTGTGCCTGTTAACACAAGTCAATCTCAATGGTGGAGAGGTAGAAGGAGGAAGATATATATGTCAGGCCAGCCTGGGCAACATAACATGTTCAGGATATCCTAGGCTATATAACAAAACTTTGCTAAAGAAAGAGGAGGGGAGGGGAGAAAAGGAGAGAGGAAGAGAAAGAGGGAGAGAGAGATGAAGGAGGGAAGAAAAGAAAATGAAGAAAGGAGGGGAGGAAAATCAGTAGTTAAACTCAGTAAGAAATTGACTGAGTTCTTTGAAAGTTTCCATGCCTTTGAATGTGAAAATAAAGGATTAAAACAATTTGCTTTCAGCCCCAAGTCCATGTGTCAAATGAACCAAACAGGAGGGATAAAGTTCCTGATATTCCATTTACCTCAGGCGGAGTCTCGGGGTGATCTGTCAGTCAGATAGATGGGCAGCAATCACCGTGGCCCCTAAGCGGCAGCCCTGTTTCAGAGGCTGGGCCTGACAAGGAGTGCACCTTTTCTGTGTATGTGGAGCTCTTCCTTTCCAAAATACAATCGCCGACATTCTTTCATTAAACTTAGGTCCTACCAGATTATGAACAAAGTATTTCTTCCATACCTCTTTTTAAAAAATGAATAAAAAAATGAGGTTTTGTCACTAGCTAGTGACAGAAGAGACAGACACACCCCCGGTTCCAAAGCAGCTTCCTTTGCAGCGCACTTGCTTCTAGATCAGCGTTTCTCAACCTTCCAAATGCGGTGACCGCTTTCCTCATGTTTTGGTGACCCCCCCCAACCATAAAATTATTTTCATTCCTACTTCATAACTATATTTTTACTACAGTTATGAATTGTAATGTAAATATCTGTGCTTGCTGATGGTCTTAGATGACACCTGTGAAAGGGCCCTTCAACGCCCAACGTGGAGAGAGGCAGCTCTAGGAGGAGACAGCACAGCCTCCATTTGCAAATAAGAAACCAGTTTTCATATCCAACCGTGGCACCACCATAATTTCATACATCCCTCTTAAACTGAGTTGGGTAGAATTTTAAACAATAATCCTCTCTATGGATCCAACTAGTCCCTCTCTTCTCTCCCCAAACACACATCAAACTACCCCTAGCATTAACGGAATAGGAGTCTCTCCCAACAACTCTGCTCCTCACTGCCATGAACCCATGAAGTGGCTGCCAGATGAGAGTCTGACAGTCCCCACAGCAGTTTCTGCAGGACATCCCTTTCAGGGAACAGTGCTGGCTTTACTTTGGTACCCCAAAGTGGCAAAAGATGGCAGATTCAACAGGGAAAAAAATGCAGCCCCCTTCCTTTGTATGGGACAAGATTGGCTGTGTTTATAAAACCTGGTCTGGTGCCTTTTTAAAACTATTGTTTAGTTACTGGCTTGGCTTCTGCTCTCGGCTCCTCCGGAGGTACTGGATCACTCTCTGCATGTAAAACTCCTCAAGGAGAGCCCAAGGTGATGCTAATAACAGCTGTCAACCCGCAAAGAGGTAATTATAAAGCCATGATTCAAACAAAACAAACCCTTTGAATGTCGCAGCTTTCTTCAAGGGAACAGCAGGTTGACAGGGAACCGGACACCAGACCGCCCCCCAGGAATAATGACCAAACACATCCCCCACACCGTCCTAGCTCAGAAACACCCACTGAGTGAAGGGTGGGCATCCTGTGCCCTGATGCTGCCAACAGTCTGGATCCCAGCTAGCGGAAGCACCTCCTCCAACCTGCCTCCTCTTAGCTGCCTGATCCTCTGCAGAGCCCCAGGTCCTTCCCCCAGAGCCAGATCTACAGTGAAACTAATCAAGCAGCCATGCCTGCCTCCTCTTTCTTCCCTTTCCCCAGAGCAATTTTCATCAACCATGTTTGGGGAATTATAGTTTAGAAAACTCTGACCACGTGGATGTGGGCTTGCCTGGAAACTTAACAGAGTATTAAGATGATGGCGGAGGTCTTGTGTGGGCCGGTTCTGAGCTTGGATTGCTCAGTTGGTAAAGTCCTTACTGTGCAATGTAAAGACCTGAGTTTAGTCTCCAGAATCCATGTGAAAAAAAAAAAATTGCTGGGCACAGTAATCTGTACCTGTAACCCCAGAACTAGAGAGGTGGAGACAATTAGGTCCCAGGGGCTCACTGGCAGCCAGCATAGCCTTATTATCAGTAAGACCTGGGTCAGGAAGAGACCCTGCCTCAAATACCTAAGGCTCTCTCTGACCTGAGGTTTTGACAGAAAATCTCTGGGATCAGAGCAACTCCAGGAACCCATGGGATTCAACAGCTCCTCTCAAAGAGCTGTGGCTGACCAGAGGAAGAACTATCTCAAAGGTGTAGAGGACCCTGATAGATTAAGATCTGTACGGAACAGAGCTGGGCACACATCCAAGCTCCAGCCACTTTCTAGCTACATTTTAGGGTCCCCATCCCCAAAGCAGGCCCCCTTACCAGACCCACAGTTCCCCATCTTGTTGGAAATAAATGCTGAAACTTAATGCCCTGGCCAGGCCTGCCAATCAAAGTCGGCACTTGACCAGGCTCCCTGAGAACTCTACACTGGCCTAGGACACTCATTCTGCACACCTGGGTCCCTGCTTCCTCCAGGGAAGGAGAGAAATAACCCTTCCCTTCAAGGACATCAAGAAGAGTGACAGAACCCAGAACAAGGCAGGCATTTGATGAGCAGGCTGCTTGTTCTTCTGCCTCCCTTGTCTCCCAAGGAGAACAGAAAGAGTGCTACCCTCCCCCGCTCTCCCTTTCCCTCCTCCAGATGGAACTGAATCATAATGAAAGAAAAACATTTTCAGCTGAAAAGTGCTCTGCTAGCCAAGCCCTTCTGCCTCCAGCTGTGAGCCTCCAAGGAGATATCAGAGATCCATGGGGGAGGGAGGCAGTGTCCAGGTCTCCTGATCAGTTCTCCATTGGAAGGCATGGGAGTGAGAAAGGCCAGGGGTAGCTGCAAAGGATATGGCAAACAAGGACAAAGGGGAAGAAATGAGAGGTCCCCCAAAGGTGAGCAGGGCCTACTTCCTAGTAAAGAGGACAAAAAAGACCCTTTGTTTGCCCTGCATAGGCTCCATGAAACTCCAGCATTGCAAAGAAAGCAGAAGTCTGAATCACCAGCTTCTCCAAACCACTCACGCCCAGACATCACAGCCATTGTTTGTCCAGGGCTTCCTGTGTCCTATGAAAAATAGTTTGTAAGAACTACCTCATTAATCTTCATAGCAGCTCAGTTAAGGTGGATATTATTGTCATATAGACCCCACCAACACTACCACATATGCACACACACAGAGGCTGACGAACGGTCTCAGAGTCACACATCAGCACGTCACAGTGCCACATCTTAAGCTCAGGCCCTGGACCTCAGTTGCTGACCTCAGTCTGTGTCTCCAACCCCAGGACACCCCAGAGATGAGAGGATGACTGACAAGCCCCTGAGCCCCACAGAGCAAAGGCATTGTGTGGTTTCTGAATTTGGCCACAGATTAGAATCTCCTGAAGAACGGAGATGAGAGGAGAAGGAAGAAGGAGAAGAGGAAAAGAAAGAGGAGGAGGAAAGGGAGGGAAGGAGAGAGAGAGGGGAGAAAGAAGGAAGGAACAAATAGAGAAATAGAGAGAAAGAGAGAGAAGAGGAGGGAAGGAGAGAAGAAGAGAAAGAAGAAACAAAAGAACAAATAGAGAAATGGAAGGAGAGAGAGGTGGGGAGGGAGGAAAAAGTGGAGAAAGGAAGGAACAAATGAAAGAAGGGAGGAAGGAAAAATGGAAAGAAGGAAGGAAAAAAGGGAGGTAAAGAAGGAGGGAGAGAGGGAGGGAAGGAGGAAAGTCCCACCCCAGACCAACTGAATCAAAACCCTAGGGGAGGGACTCGGGTGTTACATCCTTTGACTGTGGCCAGATGAGTCTGAACCATAAGGTGGGTTATGAAGCTGAGTCTTTGTCTCACCTCCCTTCCTAGGCTCCTCCACCAAGGAGAACAGAAGACCCATTCTTACCTAGAAGGTAGAAGGTGAATAAAGGAAGAGAAAACAAGATAAAAAAGCTAGGATTGAGCCAAGTATGGTGGTGCACACCTGTGATCCCAGCACTCAGGAAGGCCTCAGAGGCAGGTCGATCTCAGTGAGTTCGAGGCCAGCCTGGTCTACAAAGCCAAGGCTACACAGAGAAACCCTGTCTCAAAAAACCAAAAAAGAAAAGAAAGCTGGGGTTTGGGACAATGCTTCCTAAAATCTCAGACATCTCTCTTGATGTAAAAGTTGTAATGGTTGCTTTTCATTGTCATCTTGACTGGATTTGAACTCACCTGGGAGTCACATCTCTCTGAGCATGTCTCTAAGGGTGTTTAAACCTCCAGAGAGGTTTAACTGAGTAAGAAAAACCTACCCTGAGTATAGCAGGTACCCAGCTTAGTTACTTTTCTATTGTTGTGATATGACACCATGACCAAGGCAACTCAGAAGAGTTTATTTGAGGCTTATAGTTTCTGAGAGTTAGAGTCCATGACTATCATGGCAAGGAGCATAGGAGCAGGAGCAGTCAGGCAGCCAGGCATGACACTGAAGCAATAGCTGAGAGCTTACATCTTGAGACACAAGTACCAGGCAGAGAGAGAAAGAGAGAGAGACAGACACTGGGGATTACATGCCTTTTGAAACATCAAAGCCCACTCCCGTGACACACCTCCTGCAACAAGGCCACACCTCCCAATCATTCCCAAACAGTTCCATCAACTAGAGACCAAGTATCGAATATATGAGCTAATGGAGGACCAAATCACCACAGTACTGTCCCATGGGCTGGGGCTCTAAACAGAATGGAAAAGGAGAAAGCAAACCGAACACCAGCATGATTCTCTCTGCTTCCCTAAGACAGGAAATAATGTGGCCAACTGCCTCATTCTCCTGCCCCCGCACCTTCCTCACCATGATGGTCTATACCCTCAAACCGTGATCCAAATAAAGCCCTCAGTTGTTTCTGTCAGATATTCTGTCACAGAACTGGAAGAAGTGATATGGAATTCTTGGTAGGATGCAGGGTGCGAAGAGGACTTGCCACAACCAGAAGTGACTTGCCCACCCTCAGGAGCATCTCCCGTGTCTTAGTTAGGGTCACTGCTGCTCTAATGAAACACCATGACAAAGGCAACTTGAGGAGGAAAGGGTTTGTTTGGCTTATGTTTTCCACATCGCTGATGATCACTGAAGGAAGTCAGGACAGAAATTAAAGCAGAGCAGGAACCTGGAGGCACTTGCTTATGCAGAAGCCATGGAGGGGTGCTGCTTACTGGCTTGCTCCTTTCAGCTTGCTCAGCGTGCTTACTTACAACACCCAGGACCATCAGCCCAGGGGCTCGGTCCCTCACCCATAAACCACTAATTAAGAAAATGCCCTCCAGGCTCGTCTCTACAGCCTATCTTATGGAATCATTCTCTTAATTGAGGTTCCTTTCTGTCAGATGACTTTAGCTCGTGTCAAACTGATCCAGTAAGCCAGTAAATCCTAGAAGTGCAGTTTCTGGTTCACACACAATCAAACACAGTGGGGTGAGCCCAGCTCTAAGCCACCAACTCTGGGTCTATCAAGACAATGCTCACTGCCTATGAATGAGGTTCATATGAGCCTCTTAGAGGAGTTCCCAACAGGCTGAGGCCTAATTTATTATGCTATCTTCTCTTTGGTTTGTAAGCAATAACCTGTATCCCAGGCTAGCTTGAAGCTTCAATCCACTGCACTTGATTTGGGGGTTCCAAGGTCTGCCAGAACCATGAAGCTCTCAATTATACTGTGCCAGGGGTGTAGGCTGCAGAGATCTTGACTCCCCAGAAATAGATTAGACCCTGAAATCATGAAGAAAAACAGAACAGAGCAAAGATTTGTCTTTCCCCCTTCTGGAGTTGACAGTTATTTTCAACACATCCACCCAGAGAACATTAGGGACAGGAAGCTTTGTTCTGAGGTGGGTATAGAAGATAGGAAATAACATCGAGCTTCATCCCTTTTTGTTTTCTATTGATTCTCTCTCTCTCTCTCTCTCTCTCTCTCTCTCTCTCTCTCTCTCTCTCTCTCTCTCGTGTGTGTGTGTGTGCATGTGTGTGAGTGTGTGTGTAAGGCCCTCCATATTATTCAATGAAGCAGGGGTTTTCAATCAAACCCAGAGCTTGCCAACATGACTGTTCTGCCAGCCAGCTTGCTCTGGGGCTCGCTCCTTCACCTTCCGAGGCTGGAATTACCTAGGGACCACCATGTCCACCCAGCACTCACTTGAGCTGGGTGATCTCAACGCCAGCTCTCACTAGCAGAGCAAGAGCTTTAGCCACTGCTCAATCCTCCCAGCTCTGTCAACTTTCATTTCTGCCTTCAAAACTCTCTATCAGCCTCTAAGTTCCTGGGCACTTACAATTGCAAAGAATCTTGGAAGAGTCTCATCTCTCCTTGGATCTTGACAAGCAGAAAATACAGTTCTCCCCATGCCACCCCCAACACACACACACCCCAAAAAAGCTTACTCTGACTATAAGCAAACAGGGTTAATTGAATTGAATAAAGCCTTAAAGATTAATAAATCAATCTCTTTGTTTCTGAACAACTTCCTTTGCAAGGATTTCTCCTGGCCCAGATTCAGATGGCTTCCGGGAAGCTCTGCTGGGGTCACCATCAGGTGAACAGCAGCTCGAGCTGGCTCTGGAATGACCCAAAGTCACACTTAAGCCAGCTATTAAAAGCCAAGCCCCAACCTGATTTGCAATCACCCACTCAGCATGGGCGGGGCTGGCCAACATCCACCTGGCACAGAGCTTCCCTGGCTTAGGGCCAGGCTCCCCTGGAGAGGCTCAGAACAACGTAGAACTCACACCAAACCCGGAGGCCAGATGATGGATGGGGCTGGGGGGAATTCCACCGGGCAGGCAGACCCTGCCAGAAAACCAGCTGGCAGGAGATTGAGCCTCAGGACTTCGCCATCTGGACCTGCCCCTATATGGTGCTATGTCTGAGTCCTTGGCCAATGGTGAAATGTCACCCCTTCAGCCTTCACTGCGTCAGAGCTGCCTGGCTGTATGTTCAAGGCAGTGACCTGAGCTCTTAAATCCTAGTCGTATCATTGCCAATACGTTACTATTGCCAATACGTTACCGGTCCAGGAAAGCCAAAACTACCGTAAGACTGTCTAGACCCTCCTCCCACGGTCAAGACGACTCTCACGGGCTTTTCATTAGAGACCAATACTTTTCTCTGCTTTCTCACAACCTGGCCCACACTGAGCCCAGTGTGATCCAGCCCATCTGCAGCAGCCTGTGCCATTTCATAAAGTCCGCGTGACATCAGAGAATTGTTCAGCCTGAAGACTCCACCACGCCTTCCCTTGCACGCCGTCTTAAACATGAAGTGCCACCTAGTCCCTGTCAGAACAAGCCAGAAGGACAACTTCCGCCAAGGCATTTAGTGGTGCATTTTTCAGGTTCTTCCTGCCTTGTGATGAGCTGGGCAGATCCCCCTGAGAAAGGACCATGGGACGAACACATACTCAGCCCAAGATGTTGCAGGGCTGAAGCATGATGGGCCGGAAGATGGGTGATGCAATGACTTCTAATCAAGTCAGTGGCAGACAGACCATGTTTATCTGAGGGAGCCACCAGCGGGACCTTCCAGCTGCTCACAGATGTGGGGTGGGGGCTGCATTCCTGCAATCTGTGGCCCTCTCCTTTCCTAGCCATTCGTCACTATCTTATCTCAAATTAGGTTTGCTGTTGTCATGTTTCATAAACCTGTCTGCCGGAAATTTCTCTGTGGTTAAAAAAAAAAAAGTGTAAGATAAGAAAAACCTTAGAAAAATAAGCCATTCTTTTATTTCTACTTCAAAATATACTATATACATTGGGGACCCTATGAGGAAAAGTAGGCCATGAGGTGACTACGGCATAAAAATAAGATAAGGTAAAAAATAATAATTGCCCATTTCAGACCCATCTTTAATCCAGCTGCTGGGGGCAGGTGGTTCCAGCCATCTTGCTGTCTGGGGATATTCCTCCCCCATTGACCTTGTCATTGTCCCCCAGAGACTCGGAGTCTAAAAGTCCCTGGAGTGTCTTGAGGACTTGCTGGGGTTGATTAGCTGCAAAGTCCTGCAGGCGGGACCCCATTTGCTCCTGGAGGCTCCTGGCCAGCCTGCACACCACTGTGCGGACGCTCCCGCCACGCCCGGGAAGCACGCCATTGCCAATCATTCTGTTCAGGAAGTACCAGAGGACTGGAAGGATGTGCCGCTCCACAGCCTGAGGCTTTCGGGGGTACACTGACACCACCAGCACTGTCGCAAAGAAAAGAGAGAAGGTCACTTGAACTGCAGACTCTGTCTTCCCCATTCTGTGTTCCAAAGGGTGCTTCCCACCTAGGTGCTGTGCTCAAGACTGATGACATTCAGAAGCCCATTAAAATGTTCCAATTTCTTTCAACACCAGAAGAGAAATATTGGTTTGTATCGATAGAAGTCATAAAGCATAATTTTATTTTTTTTAATGAAAGAATGGCTCACAAAGCCAATGCAAATGAGACAAGCCCATGGTGATTATAATACTATAATATGTTCCTTTGGCCCCAGTGAGGGGGATGTGGTGGGCTGCAATCCCATCTCTACCATCTGCTGGCTGCATGGACTTGAGGAAGGTACAGCACCTCTCTGAGCTTTTGTAAAGTAAGGATCACAGGCCTAAGCCACACTCTCAAGGTCATTGGAGATCCCCTAACAAATAAATCAGGTATCTTAAGTAAGCAAGTGACAGGGAGGAGCCAATATTAGCATTGCATGAATCCACATTGCCACCTGTGAAAGTCACACCAATACAGAGAAATGCTACATTAGCGATGTGTGAGTCGGTAGGAATGAAATTATCCTAGAGACATACCTGTAACCTTCTCTTTGACTATCCAGCTGTGGAGACTATGGTCCCTAGGAAACTGGGATTTCCCCAGGAATTTTGTGCTGACAGAAGGAAAAGGTGGGAGACTGCTACCAGCCAGAGGAGGAACTTGTCTCCCTGGTCCTTACCAAACCACCTTGCAGTGAAGCTGGAGACAGTGGTGTGGAGCATGAATATACCTGGCCTGAGACAGTTGGGCTGTGTACACCTCTATTCCAACCTGAACTGCAGGCCAAGACCCCAAAGATGGACCGAGGAAGGCCACTTGGACCTTTTCTGTTGCTTCTCCCAGAGTGGCCACCTTAACTAAATCTCCTTTCTTTATTTTTCCCCTATTCCTTGGCTTGCTGGTGATGGGTAGCAGAGACTAGCTTGTTAGGGGCATCAGGGTCCTGACTGACTCGAGCAACTCCAGTAACTGGGAGAAAAGCTGAGACTCTCTAAAGAAGCAGTCTGGCATATAGAACAGTCAGCAAGGAACAAGACCCACACGCCTGGACATCTGACCTCACGATCAAGCAGGGGTCTATGAGGGTGAATGTGTGTACAAGCCTCCATCCCAGTGAAGGACCCCTGAACCTGGTTATCTCACAACCCAACTCTCTAAACCAAAGAATACTCTATCACCAAAGTAGGTACTGGAGCTACAGCTAACACCAAAGCCTCCCAGGCCTTCGTGAGGAGGTTGCCCTGGCCTGAGGCAGCCCTTTCTGCCTGGCATCCTGACCAAGTGCTGGTGGAGCTAATCAGTCCATGAGCGGTGCTTTCCCGATTTATAAAGCCAAGAAACTAGAAGGTTCTGGAAGGCTATATCTAGCCATATCTGAAAAACTACATCAGCCCAAGACTTGGAACTTCAAGGCTCCATTTCAAGCTATAAGGATGGATGTAAGCCATTGTTCAGAGGAAGAAAGCAAGACTCGGGCCAAAGACTCTCCTTTCATAAAGGCCTCACTGGAGACAGAGGCCTCTTTGCCTATACTCCAAAGCCTACAACCCACACTGTTCTCCAAACTTCGAGTAGTTCCATGTCTCAGACGCTTTAGTCTTTTGTCCTTTTCTCATCAGCTTAACATCTCCCAAACCCTAGGGTGTTCCTCTGATTTCTGGGACAGAGGGGAACCAGATGACTTGCATGTCTTCTCAGTGAGATTGGCACTGTCCACAGCATCTTCGTGGAATGTTAATGTTGGTTATGCCTCCAGGTTCCTCCATCCACATCTGGGTCAGGGGGGGAAGTCCCTACCTGCTGCAGAGTGTGACTACCATACCCTGCCCTCTACCTAGGGGTGGGGCTTCTCTCCCAGAGGCCCTTCACTAAACAACCCGGACATCTTGGTTCTGTCACCCTTTTCTGCTCTTTTTCCCCATTTTCCCCTTCCCTTGCTGCTCCCAATAAACCTGCATTTATATAATATAGCTTTGTCTCACCATTAGCTCACTCTGCTTTATTTAAGCAATCGTGGAGGTCCCTGGGAAGGCAGGTTTGCAGCCTGTAAACATCCACTGGGAAGGGCTTGAATACAAGGAGCCTTGAAAAGGTTCTATGGAAAGCAAGGGACTGGCTGGAACAAACTGAGTTCGTCCTCTGGGCTTGAAGAAGGTTGTTTTGGGGGAGCACAGTCAGCAGGAAGGCAAAATAGTGGCCTAGTAGGGAGGCAGGAGAGATGCAGCTACATACACTTAGCAACCGAAATGTGTCCTGACCTCCCCACCCAACAAAAGCTGGACATGAAAAATGTACACACAGATCCTCATTACTCTCACAATAGCACAGTGTCCATTGTCAGATGGAATGGTAAACACAGACTGGGGGGTGCATATAGTCATCTCTCTTTCTTCCTTAAATAGGAATTTCTGGGGCTAAGAAAATGGTTTAGTCAGTAAAGTGTTTGCTGGAAGCATGAGGGCCTGAGTTCACATTTAAAACTCCTACTTAAAAACAAGCAAACAGATGAAGACTGTTCTTTTAAGCGAGGCGTAGGTCTATCATACACACCTATGATATAATCCCAGCACTGGAGAGGTAAAGATAAGAGAACCTCTGGGCTGTCTGGTCAGCCAGTCTAACCAAGTTGATGAGCCCCAGGTTCAATGAGAGAGACTCTGTCTCAAAAAATATGGTGGGAGAGACTGGAAAGCTAGTTCAGTGGTTCAGAGCACTTGTTTCTCTTACAGAGGACCCAGGTTCAGTTCCTAGTACCCACATGGCAACTTACAACCACATGTAACTCCAGGTCCAGGGGACCCAATGCCTCTACTGACCCCCCGGGGCTCCTGCTTACATGTGGCGGACAGACACACACTCAGGAATAAGTAAAATACGTATCTTTTTAAAAGGTAGAGAGAACTGAGAAAGATACCCTAGGTCAACCTCTGGCCTCCATATGTACACATGTGTATAGCCACCCATGCATACACACACACACACACATGCACTTACACAAATGCTAATGCCCACTACAATATGGGTATTAAAGATATTATGCTCACTGAAATAGGCCAGTCTCCAGAAGTTAAATTGTGTAGGAGTCCACTTACATGAAGTACCCACAGTACTAAGGCTCACAGATACAGGAAGCAGAATGGTGGTTGCCGGGCTGTGGGGAGCAGGGAGTTTTACAGGGTGAGAGTTTCAGTGTTACAAGATGAAGAGAGGTGGATGGCAGTGACGGTTGGACAAAATTAGAGATGTATTCAATCCCAAAGAACCTCTTTAAAAGGAGACAGTGGTAAAAATCTATGCTATGTATATCTCAAAACAAAACAAAACAAAAAAATTGGGGGGAAAATAAAAAAGAAAAAAAGAAAGAAAGAAAGAAAGAGAGAGAGACAGGAAGGAAGGAAGAAAGGAAGGAAGGAAGGAAGGAAGGAAGGAAGGAAGGAAGGAAGGAAGGAAGGAAGGAAGGAAAAGAAAAGGAGAGTGGAATCCCAAGAGCCATCCCCAACTCCAACTTTAACTGCTAACCCTAACTCTAACCCAGTCCAGGAACAAGACCAATGGGGTTCACCAGTTCTTTCCCTATCAGACCCCCCTTCTGTCCCATCATGGCCTGTCTGAACCCTGAACCCTGACACCTTGAGCAATGCCCTGACTCCCTTGGTCTCCAAAAACCAAGAACACAATCTGCCTACCTCAGCTGTCTAGCCCACACTCCCGCACCAGCCTGTGTCTCAGACACCTCAGAGCCACAAGGACATGGCTCAACTGGCCAGGTCAGTCTCTCAAGTAACAGAAGGACAGAAGCCTTCTGGGGGCCATTGTGAGAGAGCAGTCCCCCTTAAACTTGAGCTTAACAGACAGCTGAAGTGATTACAAAAGATTTACTCCTAGTGAGCTGTGCTGTTCTAGTCCATGCCTGTGTTGGGGGCATTTCTAGCCAAAACCTATTTAGCAGAAGAGCTCTGGAAAGATTTGCTTCTGAGGACTCTTGAAAAGAAATGTGGAAGGCCTGGAGAGATGGCTCAGTGGTTAAGAACACTAACTGTTCTTCCAGAGGACCTGGGTTCAATTCCCAGCACCCACATGGCAATCTGTAACTCCAGCTCCAGGGAATCTGACACCCTCACATAGATATGCATGCAGGCAAAACACAAATGCATTAATCTTTAGAGAGAGAGAGATGGGGAAGATTAACAGTAAGCAGATAATCTATGGCCAGACTCCTCACCCACCTCTGTGCTCCCTAAATTACTTAAGTATTTTGGTTGGTTGGTTGGTTGGTTGGTTGGTTGGTTGGTTGGTTGGGGTGGGGTTTCGTTGGGGTGGATTGGTTGGTTGGTCGGGGTTACTTGGAGTTGGTTGGATGATTGGTTGGATGGTTGGTTGTCACAAGCCAACCAAATCATTAAGGATTTCAGTGCTACCTCCTAATTTTGCCATTTCCATCCTATCTCTTAGCTCTGACCTTGCCTATGAGTCCTGGTTCAGTCTTTCTTATGGCCCTGCAGAGACTCCTTACCTCCCATCCAGGTGGCAGGCCTTCTCTAAAGATGTAGCATGAGGGCTGGGCACATCAGGGAAGCACAGCACTGGGGCACAGGCTTTGAGAGTTCCTAACCTCACCTCACAGTCAGCTCACTCTCTCTGCTTCATGTTTGCCTTTGAATGTGTCATCTCTCAGCTTCCTGCTCCAGCTAGCTCCCACCAGCTCCCACCATGCTCCCCCTACCACAAACTCTTATCCTTCTGGAACTGTAAGCTGGAATAAACTCTCTTCCATTCGTTGATTTTGGTCATGGTATGTTATCAAACCTACATAAAAATAACTAAAATGCCCCATGAGTAAATGATAGATAGATAGACAGACAGACAGACAGACAGACAGACAGACAGACAGACAGACAGACAGATAGATAGATAGATAGATAGATAGATAGATAGATGGTAATAAATAAACAGGTGTGGTGGCTCGTGCTTTGTAATCCCAGCACTGAAGGGTAGACTCCAGCTGCCTAGCCTACTTACAAGTTCCAGGCCAATGAGAGACCCTCTCTCAAAAAAACCTAAGTGGATACTATCTAAGAAATGGCAGCCAAGGTAGTCCTTTAGCCTCTATATGCATGTGCATACACCTACACCGTCACACACACACACACACACACACACACACACACACACACACTTTTTTAAAAGGTACTCAGTAGGCTAGAGGAATCCCGGTTTGTAAAGAGGAAGAAATACGTTCTTAGAAACTATTTGGTTATGTACATATGTGCCTCGCTTTCACCAAAAACAAAGATTGTCATTTCGGTAATGTGGAGAGTGTCACAGAAAAAGCTGGCTACGAAAATTCTTAAATGGTCTTTGAGTTTCAAGAAAGTACAGTACAGGACAGAACAATGATGGACAGGCTGTCTGGGCTGGGTGGGGTCAGAGGTACTCACGTGAGAGGCGATCTATGACATCCAGCACCGCAGGACCACTCAGGAAACGCACACGCCCAGCAAAGGCTTGCAGGAGGCAAAGGTGGTCTGAAAGAGATGGAGATTTCTGTGACCCTGACATTACCAGCCGTGCCAACACACCAGGCACTCATTGTATCCACACGCCCTCCAGATCACATCGGACTCGTGTGTGTGTGTGTGTGTGTGTGTGTGTGTGTGTGTGTGTGCCTGCAAATGTGGAGGTAGGAGGATAACCTGATGTTGGTCTTCACCCTCCAGCACGGTCTCTCTCGCAGGTTCTAGGACCCTCATGCTGGGAAAACAGACGTGAGCTCCCAGCTTGATCTGGGGGCCTCATCAGGTCCTTACACTTCCACAAGTATCTCACCCACTGACCTGTCATCCCGGCCTGGGACATTTTTGAAAAAGCGAATGAACATAAGATACCAAGAGGAAAAGTGGACAATCTAAGGCAGTTAGGTTGACTCCCAAACAGTCTGCCTTTTACGCCCGTAGGTCTGATTCATATTGCCTGTGGTTTCCTAAATTGCCTGAAAGTGGGGTCTGAGATAAACAAGGCGGAGGACTGGTAGACAAAAGGCAGACACACAAACGGTGATGCTAGCAAAAGGTGATGAGAATGGATAAATGGATATTTGGATGTATTTGCAGCTTCAGGATGAACGGAGGCCCTGAGAGATGGCCGCACATGCTCATTAAAGGGCTGGGGATAGCATTCAGAAGTCAAGGCTTTCATTAAAGCCTGAACTCACACTCTGGTCACTAGGACACTTCATGCCAGGTAGTCACTTATTCCCACAGGGAGCATCTACTGGTGCCTGTTTGTGATGGATACGGAGCCCAGAACTCATAGGACAGAGCTCCCCTTCCCTCCAGAAGGTTTCTTTGATTGGAATGTGAACCTCACTCAGGGTAGGAAACTGTGCTCATGTAACCAGAGCCTGAGCACCCGAGTAAAGGGCGATCAACACCCCTTGGTCCATCCAAAGAAGGCACAAGATCAGACCATTCTCCTGCTTATCTCCTTACTGCTTCTGCCATGAAACTGGAGGCACTCGTATGCCCAGCTCCCAGCATGCTCAGCTCCCAGCATGCTCACCATCCAGCATTCTGCAACCACAACAGTCACGGACTAACTTAAAGGAAGGTAGGGCAAGTAGTGAGCTGCCCTTTTGAGGGTTGTGACTATGAGGCTTGCCCACACCTATCAGGAGAGCACGGCAGGTACTGTCACCCGGCAAGCGTGTACTGGTAACCTCAGTTGATTTTCTGCTTCTATAAATTCAAAAACTGGAATGAGCAATTTAGAAACAATAAAACTTTATTTGGCCCAGGGTTTAGAGGCTGGAGAGTCCAAGAGCAGGTACACGGGCTGATGAGGGCACGCGCGCCCATGGTGGAAGGCAGCAGCGCGCACCTTTGCATAGAAAGATAGAAAGGAACCCAAAGCCGTCAGGGCTCCATCCTGTGGTAACTGAGCCATCCCTGCAGCAACGCCTTCATCCATCCCTGGCCTAGGCAGCTCCCAAAGGTCCTGCCACTCACCACGACCACAGAGGGATTTCAACTTTTTTTTAAAGATTTTTTTTTTATTTTATGTGCATTGGTGTTTTGCCTGCATGCATATCTGTGGAGGCGCCAGATTCCCTGAAATTGGAGCTATCAACAGCAGTGAGCTGGCATGTGGGTGCTGGGAGTCCAGCCTGGGTCCTCTGGAAAAGCAGCCAGTGCTCTTAACTGCTGAAGCATCTCTCCAGCCAGAGGGCTTTCAGTTTTAGTGCGGTTTAGAGCAGGAGACCATAAGGCAAAGCACCGAGGTCCAGGAGCCCAGGGCAGCACTGTGAAAACAAAGCCAGTCACTAACTTAGTCTTCTCCCACAGGACTCAGCCCAGCTCCTGGCCCTATGCTCAGTTCTTCAGAGCCATAAAGACATACACAGGGGTAGGGAGGCAGAGGGAGTCCTGGAGGTTGAGCAACCAGGAGGTCTACCAGACCACGTGCCCATGGCAGCCAGCATACAGCAGGTGCTTCATAAATGCTCGCCGTGTACATGTTGTTGACGACTCCTTGCAGAGCACAGCGCTTGATGAGTGCTGGCTAAGTACAAGTGCTTGGTTGAATGCTGTCAGGGTACTGCCTGGTGAGAGCTTATAGGGTAATGTCACAACAGGGCACATTTTTTCCAGCTGGTTTATGGATGTCAGAGCAGAGCACTTTACACAGTCAGTTGGTCTGTCCTGTTTTAGTCACCTCTGTAAGGCTCACCTTCTTGGCTCACATTCAGGTATAATGTGACAGGAAAGCATGGTGAAGGATATGGATTCTGTCGGGGTGCAAGCTGCCTGGGCATAAACCCTCACTCTTTCACTATGGAACATTGTAGGAGCCATTTGCTCCCTCTGTGCCTTGGCTTACCCATCAACAAAATGGGGGACAATACTAGTTCCCTTCTCATTGAGTTGCTGTGAGGATTAGATGAGTTAATTTAATATTTAGGATTGGACCCACATCATAGAATTAACAATGTATCTGCTATTTACTCTTGTCCTAAAATTCTCACAATGGAAAAATCAAACAAGGGGCCAGAATCGTGAGCTGGCTTGAGGCAGCTCAGCAATAGAATACTTGCCTACCATTTACAGGGGCCCTGAGTCCTGTTCCCGGCATCATTAAATGGACAAACAAAAAAGATGCTGAAGATGGTAGTGGTGGTGATGGTGGTGGTAAAATCTACTATTTGAAAGGGCAAAGACATTGGCCTGGCCCACATTTCCAGAGGGTTCTTTTGGCCTCACAAAGGGGTGAAGACTTGCTGTGCACTGAAAAGAATATAAGATGCTGCGCAATGAGAAGACAAGCCTGGCTGGTTGGTCAGAGACGCTGTCCTCCCTAGACCCCCTCTCTGCAAAGGAACACAGGGATCCCCATGCATAATCAGATGCGTGCCACTGGAGAAACCCTGAGGCCAGCGGGATATGTTAGCCTCAGACTTCTTGAAAGCCACAGAAGAACTGAATGAGTCCAAAACAAAAACAAAAACAAAAGTAAACAAACAAACAAAAAAAACATCTGGCATCTTTCAGGTTAGGGTGTTTGTTTGTTTGAGACTGGGTCTCGCTGTATAGTGCTCAGCAATCCATCTCCCCTCCCTCTTTCTGTGCATATGTGTGAACATAATTGTGAGATTCTATATTTGAATTTGCATCCTGTTTAACCAAGTCAGACCATAAACACTTGCATATGCTAAGCCTGAGCCACGGGCTGCCCTGGAATAGATGCCTCCACAGCTGTATTCCCCTCCTCACGTATTTTTCTGGAGGAACACACCCAGTCTGGGCCACATGGAAGACTGTGGTGTATCTTGTCACTGACTTTAGATGACTCTTCCCAGCTGACCATCAAGCCATGGTGCACAGTGCCATTTTTTTTTCACACTTTCCCCTCCTCCCAAAAAAATCTTATAAGGGTTAGGAAGATGGTAAAGTACTTGGCATCCAGGCATGTAGACCTGAGTTTTGTGCCCAGAACACACGAAGAAAGGCTGGGGTGATAGTGAGCCCTCAGAATCCCACCCCTGGGAGGGGAGCAGGTGGATTCTTAGGACGTGCTAGGCAGCTATTCCAAGTCCCAGGGGGAGAACCTATCTCAAAAACAGCTCCCAAGGAGCTACACCTGAGATTCTCCCTGACACCTATATAGACAGGCAGACAGGCAGGCAGGCAGGCAGGCAGACATACAGACAAACACACACACACACTTTTAAAAGATGGTACATGTTACAAATGGATTGTATTCTATTCAAATGCCCTAGATTTTTCCATTTCTCAATAATTAACAAGCATGATTTTTACAGCAAAAAATAAAATTTTTAAGTACTAGAGAGACCATAAAGTAGCACTGGAAACTGGCTGGTGTTCATTCGTTTTCTCTTTTAATTTTTTAGACAGGGGCTCAAATGGCCCAGATTGGCCCTAAACTGATGTTAATCCTCCTGCCTCAGCCTCCCACATGCTGGGATTACAGGTATGTACCACCGAAATGTCTGTCCTGAACAGAATTAAATGAAAGAGCCCATATCAAAATGGTTTTTCACTGGATAAACATGGATAATTATGGACACAAAACAAGGTAGAGGTTTTGGGTGTTTGGTATATGCTGGAGAGGCATCTGGGTACAGAGTCTAAGCCTGTTAACAATATAACATCAGTCATATGATTTACAGACATTTGAAGGCAGAGAGCAAACAGCAAAACTAGATCCAAGGCCACCCACACCCTAAGCTTATCTAGCCTCTCCAGGATTGGCCAGAGACTGAGCTAAATTAAGAGAGCTCCTCTTGGCTGTGAGAAGCCTGAATGCCAAGGTCATCTGGGGGAGGCAGAGCTGTCTGCAGCCTGAGGTTTTCATCCAGCAGATATCTTCTACAACTAAGCCAACAGCGACAGACAGGGCCAACCAGTCTGCTCCGGCACTCCCTTAATCCTCAGAAAAGTGCCCCTGAAATCAGGACTCAGTGTCTGATAGGAAAATGGCACTGAGCCTCAAGTTCAGAGAAACCCCAAAGCAGGAAGTGGGTGATAAATGGCAGAGGCTAGGACGCCAGCTGCCCAGTCTCCCTCCTCCACCCTAAAGGGGCAGTCACAGAAATCAGCACCTGTCATGTGAACCAGCACATTTCGTTCATTTAAGATGTCTATTTCCCCTTCTGAGTGGGATTCAAGAGGAGGGAGACACCCAAGAAAGCTTTGACCCAGAATTTACCCTACATACAAGAAATGCAGGGCTAAAGATGGAGCAAAGATTGAGGGAAGGGCCAACCAACGACTGCCACAACCTGAGACCAACCCAGTGGAGAGAGCTAACCCCTGACACTATTTAATGGTGCTTTGCTACGCTTGCAGACAGGAACCTAGTAGAGCTGTCATCTGAGAGGCTGCACCCAGCAGTGAATTTAAACAGATGCTGAGACCCACAGCCAAACACTAGGCAGAACTCCAGAGTCTTGTGGAAGAGTGGAGGGAAGGATAGAAGGACCCAGAGGGGAAGAGAAGTCCACAAGAAGACCAACAGAGTCAAATAACGTAGGTCCCTAGGGGGGGCTTACAGAGATGGAAGCACCAATTAAAGAGCAGCCATGGACTGAACCTAGGCCCCCAACACCTATGTAACTGATGGGCAGCTTGGTCTTCATGTGCATTCCCTAAAAGATGGAGCAGGAGCTATCTCTGATATGGGCCAGGTTGCCTGCTTTTAGACCACTTGCTCCTAGCAGGGCTCCCTTGTCTGGCCTCAGTGGAAGAGGGTGCACTTAGTCCTGATATGACTGGATGAGCCAGAGTGGGTTAGTAAGGCGGGGGAGGGGATGCTTTTCTGAGAAGAAGAGGAATGGGGAAAGCAGAAAGGGGGTGGGAGGGTGGGACTGGGAGGAGAGGAGGGAAGGAGCTGCAATCATGCTGTAAAATAAATAAATAAATACATTTTTAAAAAAATGAAGAAGAAACCTCTTTAGGGTCATCCTAGAACAGCCAGCCTCCCCGTTTAGCTGTGCCATCTGGACTTGCTGCCAGAGGACAGCAGCCGCCTCACTTGGCATGTGTTTGCTCCTCCTGCCCTGCAATTAGCAGGAAACAGACTGAAGCATGCTGTGCTGTCGCTCTGGCCTTCCACATTGAAGCACTGCCCAGCATTTGACAGGCCACCTCCAGCCTGGAGCCCAGAATCCAGGAGGGCCACAAAGAGGCAGGTTAGCAAGAAAGCACTCCATGAGAGGGGTCTAAAGAAGCACTGGAATCACTAGGCTCAGCTGGGTCATTTTCTGTCCCCACCGCCCAAGGCTCTGCAGCTACCGTGGGCAGTGGGAGCTTTAGCTGCTTGTTTCTCTTCTGGACTAAGCTCAGCTCATTCTATGCAGGTGAAAGCCTTTCCTAGGGACAACATGGTTCTGCCCTTGGTACTCACCAGGGGCGATTAAATTTTCCATCTCACTAACCCAAATCCTTAGGCTTGTTACTTTAGAGTCAAAAATACCTTCAGAACTGACATTACTGGAGGGACTAAGTTGTGCTACCCAGCAAACTCAACTGACCCCAACATCTCGTTCCCATGATTGCGCAAACAGCACCACACCCAGAGCCAAGATAGCACACTGCATCACGTAGGCTCCACAGGAGCTTTTGCAAAAAAAATTTAGAGGGCTTCTCCTTTGGACCTTTGAGGCCAGTACCATTCTGTAGTGAGAATTTTGGAGTTTTGTTTTCTTTAAAACACACACACACACAGAGAGAGAGAGAGAGAGAAAGAGAGAGAGAGAGAGAGAGAGAGAGAGAGAGAGAGAGAGAGAAATGTTATAAGAATATGTTTTTGTTTTAATCCCAGGTATGGGGATACGGGGCTGCTCCACAGCAGCTGACTGTGATTTGCCTTGTGCTCTGGCAGCAGCATGGTTTTGCCAGCTACAGATAGTTTCTGTGATTGTGTGATATTTGGAATTCTGGGGACTTTTCGGAGGGTATATGAACACTAGGGCCGCAAGAGGCAGGGTGAGGTGTTGGTTCGTTGTTGGTTGCTGTTGGTCGTGGTTTGATAAGTATTTGCACTCAAAGAAGAAATTAGATATCCTGATGTCAAAGATCAAACTTTCCCCAAGGAGCTCAATGCCTCTAACCAGCAGGAAGAACTTTAACGATAACATCATCCCCCCTTTTTCAACCCCTCACTTTATTCAGGAATCTCTTTCGTTCCTCTCCTTTTTTTCTCTCTTATCTACTGCTAGGGAGTTGAAAGGGAAGAGGAAGAGAGATAGAGAAGGGAGGAAGAAAAAAGAACCCACAAAGCAGCAAACACCAGCTACACCATTCCATCACAAACCTCAGCACTGACCAAAGAAGCATAGAAGACACACACACACACACACACACACACACACACACGCCTGCATCATTCCCCTGTTTCTGAGCCTCTGGCTGATGGACCAGAAGGGCTGTTTCCAGCTGTATCCAAGAGGACTTTGTCCCAATAGGAAGAACCACATGGCTGAAACCCTGCTTGTGCTGAGCTGATCCCCAAAGGTTTCTGTGTTAGCAGTGTGGCCCCCAGAGTAAAAATGTTGGAAGGTGGTGAGACTTTCAGAAGAAAGAAATGAGATCATTAGGAACATTGCTCATGGAGGGGATTAATATAGGCCTTGAGACATGAATTAGTTCCCATATATGTTCTTTAAATAAATAAAAAGTGTGTGTGTGTGTGTGTGTGTGTGTGTGTGTGTGTGTGTGTGGCTCAGAGGCAACCTCAAGTGTCAGTCCTTGCCTTCTACCTAGTTTCAGACAAGGTATCTTGTTTAACCACTGCATTTACCAGGCTGACTGAGCTTCTCAGGATTCTCCCATCTTTGCCTCCCATTTCTCCACAGGAGATTATAGTGGGATTATAGTGTTTATGATGCCATGTGATCTGAAATTGTGTCCTTACACAGAAAACTATTCACTGAGCACAACCACCTTCCCTGGTGTCTGTCTTCTTTTCGCACCATGTAATCTCTTCCACAAGAGCTCCAACCATTATGATGCTACCCTCCACTGAAACACCATCCACCACCATGATGCCATTCACCACTGTGACATCATCTACCATTGTGATGTCATTCATCATTAGGCCTCCATCAAAGCTGATCAGAAACTGGTGCCCATGCTCTTAGGCTTCCAGAACGATGAATTAAATTTGAATTAAATATATATATGTATATATATATTTACTTCCCAGCCTTGGAATTTTTTGTTGCAGTGGCAGAAACAGACTAATACACAGGCTACTTCCCAGGCCTACTGTTTTCCAGGGTATTCTACATGGGTAGAGCAGGTCCTCGGATAGAAGGTACCTAAGTCTGACAACTATGAGAGACACTAAATTCTGCTGTCCAAAACGTCAGGCTCTTCCATGCTAGGGAAGGTTGGTCCAGTGGCAAAGAGCAGCCTAAAACGCTTGGCAGGGGGTAAGAAGAGTGAAAAGAGCCCTCTTTCCAGACATGAGTGTTCATCCTCCTCAACCGCCTAAAGCCCATTCTGCTCTGTGTAGGTTTTCCCAATAAATCCAGGGCCTGGGATGATTTACCAAGAGCCTTGATTATTGGCAACAGCAATCTCACTCACCCAGAGCAGTGCAGGAAACAAGCTGTAATTTAGGGCTCGATTTGTATTGTTTGTTCCACAGCCACAAACTCAGCAAATCATAAATTTCCTCCGAGATGAAATGTGGAAATTGATAATATTTATGAACTTGGGAGATAAAAAGCAGGGGGGGAGGTATGACCAGGCCTTTGATTTGTAACCAAAACGTCTCCTACTGGCTCTAGCCAAGGACACTGCTTGCTGTCCCAGTCCCAGGAACTGGGTCCTGGCCAAGGCATAGGGAGGAAGGAGAGGTGAGTATGCCAGGAATGTCTTGTCCAGGATGCTCTGTGAATGCCAGAGGCCAGGTGCTATCTTCCACTCATCAGACACACAGCAAAGGCAATCTTCAGATACACATTTCTTCACATTGGTCTAGACATAAGTCTACTCGGGCACTACTTTCTCAGCAGATCTTACATTTTAAACTTGCCCTTCCCTCCAAAGATATACTAAACATCACCTTCTAGCCAAGAAAGGGACAGCAGATGCACCAAAAAGTCCACCTGACATTGGGGAAGTGAGTGGTGATGCTGCAAAGGCATACGATCTGCCATGTTCTTGTCTCTCATGGTGACTACCCACTGTGCCTTCTTTCCTTCCTGTGTTCCTTGATCCTCTGTCACAGTCCATCACCAAGCCCCAACACAGATGAACCTTGCCAAGCAATCTTTACTCACTCCTGTGGTGCCCTGTGTCCCTGAGAAAGCCATTTTCCTCACATGACTAGGCAAGGCCTCCTCTTATCACCTCCATTCCTGACCATGCAGGACCTAGCAGACTGTGGTGGTTTGAATAAGAATAGCCCCATAGGCTCATAGATTTGAATGCTTGGTCATCAGGGAGAGGCACTACTTGAGAAGGATTAGGAGGTGTGGCCTCGTTGGAGGAAGCGTGTCACCGGGGGGTGGCTTTTGGGGTTTCAAAAGTTCAAGCTAGTCCCAGTGTTTCTCTCTTTATGCTGCCTAAGGGTCCAGATGTAGAACTCTCAAGCTATTTCTCCAGCACCATGTCTGCCTGCATGCCACCACACTTCCTGCCAAGGTGATTATGGACTAAACCTCTGAAACGGTAAGCCGGCCCCAAATAAATGTTTTGCTTTATAAGAGTTGCCATGGTCACAGTGTCTCTTCACAGCAATAGAACAGTGATCAAAGACATAGATCGAACCTGGAAAAGCCTCCAACCAGGAACTTGTCAACACCTGCTTTATACAGCCTAGACAACTCAGCTGACACACACACACACACACACACACACACACACACACACACACAAAATGGGTATGATGGTTTGAATAAAAATGGTCCCCGTAAGGAGTGATTAAGGAGGAATGGCCTTGTTGGGGGAAGTGTGTCATTAGGGAACAGGCTTTGTGATTTCAGATATTCAAGCCAGGCCCAGTGTCACTCTCTCTTCCTGCTACCTGCTGATTCAGACGTAGAACTCTTAACCAACTCTCCAACACCATGTCTAACTGCATGCTGCCATGACAAAAGCAGATTTAAAGCTCTGAACTATAAGCCAGGCCCAATAAAATATTTTCCTTTGGTCATTGTGTCTCTTCATAGCAGTAAAAACCCTAAGACGATGGGTGTGGTGGCTCAGTGTCCCACAGGGACTGCGGTGGGATGCTCACCCAGGCTGTCCATCATGGCATCCAGCACAGCAGAGGCAGCGGTGGAAATCCCAGAGTTCTTAGAGTTAAGGTTGTCTGCAGTTGCGATGATGAGGGAGAGCAGCATGGGGTGTATGCTCTCTTTCAGGGCTGGAAGCATCTGCGCGAGGGATTCGAGTGCCCACTGGTTCACTTTCTTGTTGGAATCCTGAAGCCTTGGGGTAAAAGCATCAAATACCTATTGAGGGAATAAAAATCAAGAAGTGGTGGGAACTCAGGTTTGGCAGGAATTGGCTGGGGCCCCTGAAAGTGGCCCTGTGCTAGCACATTCCCATTGATGAAGAGCTCATCTCCTCAAAAGCGGAACAGGAAAATACAAAGGGGTGGGGGAGATCACACACGCTGGGTTTCCACCTGCCTGTCCACATCACTCCCAGGAAAAATAGGAACCCCTTCTGGGGTGCAGCCTGTTTCCCAGCCTGCCCATCATTTATGGCCCAGCCACTGTCCAACCACAGGCTGTGATACCAAATATTATGCAAAATAACTAACTGAAAGTGACCCAAGACCTTGACCACAGCACCCTCGGAGGCCACTCAGGAAACCTCTGAGCTTTCTAAAGATGTGCTCAAACCCTCAGCCACACCCAGCTACTCTTCTGTCATTACAAAAGCTGCCCGGAAGGTGACTGCTTGGCAGGCTTCCCTTACATCCCCTCTAAATCAGCTCAGATCTCTCCAGTCTGAATTGGCACCCACAGGAAGAAGTCACAAGGAGGACATGGGTGGGTACTTACCTGGACTAGGTTGGCAGCAATGAGCTCTGGCTTGGTCTTGCAGTAGTCAAGGAGCTTCCCAACACCATCCATCCGAGCCTGGAACTCCTTGGCCTCCAACAGCCGGATCAGCTCCCGGAGCTGCTCTGCCATCTCCACGCCACCCCGCATGGAGGAACGGAGTAGGCCCATCGGCCGTGGGCCATTGGAGCCAAGCCTAGGCAGAAGCAGTGGCTGACCCCTGGGGAAGAGCCCAGGGGCTGAACACACCTCTCATCCCAAGCTGAATCCCACTGCCAGGCAGGACAGAAACAGTGTGCCCCCTACAGCTGGGCCCAGCCCCCACCTCTGCTCTCAACGCTGCCTGGGGACACTGCACTTGGGAACTCTGGGCATCTCTTTTCCTCAAAGGACAGCAAGTGGGGTTCCCTCTTCCTGGTTTTTGCCCTCTTCCTTTTTGAGGACACGTAAAGAATTGAGGGTAGGGAAAACAAGCGGAAAGATGACTGGTGCAAGTGTTGGGGAAGGGGGTTTCCTGAGGATGGAACCCAGGGTCTCATGCATATTAGACAGGTGCCCTGCCACAGAGATGCGCCCCCCAGCCATCAGCACAGCCAGAGCTTATTTAACCTAGAAATAACGGAAGATCCAGTAGGCTGTCCCATTCCTCCTCTGCTTCCCACATGCAGCCCCTTGTTGCCTAGGCTCTCCCACTCCTGTAGGAGCAGAGAGTGTCCCTGCTCCCTCACGTTGGGCTCACACGTCCATCAGAGCCTAGGCTGTGTCAGCCAGCACGTGAGAGGCTCCACATAGGATTCCTGCCTCCCACACTTAGTTCAGAGCCAGGGAGTCTGCGCTCCTGCCCTAAGCCCAGGTCCCACCCACCAGGTTCCAATGTCATCCATTCTATCATTGGTTCTTGCATTTTATACTCTTGCCTCTGCTGAATACCAAGAGCTGTGCTTGGGTCCTGAAATAAAGGGACGAGACACACCATCTTTGCCTTGAGCATCTCATAACCCAATGGGAGACAGAGGTATGAAGACCAGAGGTAGCTGTGTGCCCTGAGGATGTTGCCAAGCCAGAATCAGCTCTACCTGGGAGAAAGCGACAGGCAAGCTGCATCTTGCAGGATCAACAAGCAAGCTCCAGGTGCTCAGGATAAGCAAAGACAGAACACAGCAAGCAAGCAAGCATGAGGATGGGAAGGCTGGAAACTGATCTAGTCTACAGAGGGAGAGCTGAGCAGGAGAGGACAGGGTGTCACTAAAGGGCTCGGCAGCACCTTCCCAGGCATCCTGCTATAGTCCGCTATAATCTTCTCAGGACATGGCAAAAGGATTCACATTTCAAGCAGCGGGTTCCTGCTTGGGTTTTTAACTGTTCCCAGGACATACCCTTTAGCCCTCAGGCTAGGTCTTCTGCCTCAGAACTGATTGCAGGCTGACCAATCTAGCAGCTAAAGGGCATGCTGATCTGAGTGAACTGAGAGATGCCGAGCTTAAAGGGAAAGCCTGAGTAAGACACCACTGCAGCTTTGGTCCTGGGGCCCCAGAGACACAAGAACAGCCATACCCCTCCTGACTCGGCAGCCCGTTCTCACGCGCCACCAGGCTCTTCAACACCTTGCGGCCTTTGGCAGATGGGACTTCGTGATTGTCTTGTATTCCCTTGAGAAACAGACACAGAACATAAGCCGAAAGGGGTAGCCTGACACACCAATATAAAGCACAACAAGAATAATCCTTCCACCTGGGAGCACCCCCAAATCACACGCTGTTGCCCTAGAGGTAGCTTGCGCAGACACCACAATCTCCACTTAAGACAAGAAATGGAGGCCCAGGGAGCTTGAGGTGCATAGAGGCAGGCCCCAGTATAGACACCAGAAACAGAAAGCACACTCAAGCCACCTGTCAATAGTCGTGATGAAATGGAAGTCTCTCGAACCCCAACTCATTCCCCCGACCTACACGAGGCGGAGTCGGCCGCTTGAGTCGCACTGACTCACCCGTTGTTTGATGGCTGCCATGACTTTCTGTAAGTCATGAGATGGGAGGGATTGCTTCAGAAATGCATCAAACTTTGCATTTGTCATCAAGATATTCACCATCTTCCGGCCATAAAACCTGCCACCAAGGAAGAACAAATGAAGAAACAGCCTCTGAGAGGCCCAATAAATTCACTCTACAGCTTTATGCAACTTTCCCAATTATGTTAGGAGAGGTTTGCATACTTCTAATTAGAAAAGCAATCCCTGCCCCGTTAAAAATTAGATTCATGAAAGAATAAACATCATTCATAATGCCATTACCAAGAGGAAATCACTATTAAATTTTTAAATATTTTCTTAGTCTTTTTATGCATTTACATTTTAATAGATAGCAGAATACGTGGGCACCTTGATTCCAGACTTTTCATTTTCTTATTAATCATCTTCCCAGGCTATGTTATATTATTCATATATAACTTTTCAAGATTTCCTAAAATTTATGTGTGTAAATATACGTCTAGGTGTTTGTGTGTATAGGTGCCTGCAGAGTACAAAAGACGATGTCAGCGCTCCTGGAGTTATGGGTGGTTATAAGCTGTACAAGGTAGGCACGGGGAATAGAATTTGGGCCGGGAGGACCTCTCAGACGTACCTGTCCACAAGCTACCTCAGAGCACAAGCAAGACACTATCGGCAGCTTTGGCCATAGACGTAAGAGCAGCCATACCCTTTCTCACTGGGAAAGTGTTCTCAACTATTAAGCCGTCTCTCCAGCCCCCACAAGTATCTTTATAATAGATATCTATTATAGCTATTTATCTACTATATCCAATATACAATATCCATATAGCTATATATCTAATATTATAATATTTAATATTCTGCTATATGGTTATTCAGAATGTTCTTATTTTTTTTTCCTAGTTTGGGACACTTAGATGTCTGTGGAAGGTGTGGGAGGAAACAGTCATGTCTACCTGGTAGATAGTGCTGGCTGGGCATAAGGAAGAGGAGACCCAATGAACGAGTGGGCGTCCACAAGTAGACTAGGACTGGAAAGAGGAGGGGCTTTCTAAAGCCTACGGCATGGTCTGACACAGCAGCCAGATGGTTAGAGAATATGAGGCTGAAGAAGCCGGGGTGGGGGGTAAGCTGTGTTTATATGGCCCTATGAAGAGACTGGGCTTTGGCCTACAAGCAATGGGAAGCTGAGGAATGACCAAATGTTCATGTTAATCAAAATATCTCCAGGCAACAAAAATGTCTCGTTGCCTATAGCTCCAGCTTCAGGGGACTCAACATTCTTTTTTGACATCTGTGATCACCCCATCACATACACACACAGACACACACACACACACATACACACAGAGGTGTGCACACACACAAAGTAAAAACAAAGTAAATCTTTTAACTCAGGCAGGAAGTGAGTGGAGAGGGGCGCGATCAGGGGCTTGAAGTCCTGTCAGGAGGCCACCATTACAGACCAGGCAGAAGATGAAGTCTTGAAATAAGCAACAGAATGGGAATAAGATATGGACAGTCAGTTTCAGGAGCTGATAAAGGAGTTGAAATTGAAAGATTCCAAAGCTGATTGGAGATGGAGTAGAAAGCACCTAGAATGATGATATTCCACCCAACCCAAAATTCTTTTCCTTATAAAATGCATCTCTATTTCCCGCTAAGGAAAACCAAGACAGGAAAATGCTAACGATTTGCATTGTATTGACTGCCACTGCCCCACGTGTGAAGAAAAACAAAGCTCACATTAGTTGAAGTCTTTTCCTTCTTCCAGGGGGAGTTCCTGCTTTGCACAGAAATGTGGGATTCAGGTCATTCCTTTAACACGAAGCCTTGCTTTGCTGATGTCTCACTCCTGCCCTGCTGCTCTGTGTAACTTTTCACTGCTATAACTCTGGCCAAGTGATGGTATAACACTTCCAAGGCATTTGAAACAGGAATTAGCTCAGCATTCTCTAAACGGCACCCAAAGGGACTTCTGAAAATAAATCCCACAGCTAACCCTCGAGGAAAAGTTGTTGGCATCATTCCTATGTACAAGCTTTAGTTCCAAAGTCCGTGGGATGAGCGATAGCCACCACCAAGCCTGCAAAGGTGCAGACAGAAAACAAAACCCCAGATCGTAGTCGCTGGCAGGCCAACAGCAAGTGCAGAGGCCTCTGACTAGCGATGTGTGCATGCCAGTTTAAAAGATGCTGTGATGTGGAGGGCAATGTGGCTGGGAGGACTCAGGAAAAGAGAACTCCCATTTTTCATCATAGGTGACTCGGTGAGCAATGGTGGCTTTGAACAACACAGGGGACACAATCTGAGAAGGAGAGTTAGGAAAAAGCAAAGAGTTCCTCTAAGGACACTTTATACTAAAGATGGGACTGGGATATCTGGAGATGGATGCCCTGGTGGGATTAGAGAGAAGAGGCTGATGTTGGTGGTAGGAGAGCCAGAGAAAGGAGACGTGGGGGTTGGTTTTGGTTGTCAACTTGACATACTCTAGAGTCATCAGGAAAGGAAGTCTCAGTGAGAAATGTTCTAGATTAGGCTGGCCTGTAGGTGTGCCTGTGAGAGATAGTCTTAGTTGAGTTCATTGAGGTATGTACCATTTTATAGGCCCTGGACTGAACGATAGGAGAGAGCTAGCTGAGCACATGCAGGAATTCATTGCTTTGTGCTCTTCACTGTGCGTGAAACATAACCAGCTGCTTTGGGTTCCTACTGCCCTGATTGTCCCACAGTGATGGACTGTTTAAAAAAATGAACAAACAAACAAAAAACATGTTTCTCCTTTGAGTTGTTAATGCAAGATATTTTTTCCCAGCAATGGACTGAGGTCATTCCACAGCCATGTCCAGAGGATAGGCAGAATGGAGAACTTGCCCTAAGGGGCAAGGAGAAACAGGGAGTCCTGTGGCTCCAGAAGCCAGAGTACCATAAAGGAAAATGAAGTGTGTTCAGTGCCATCCAATGAGGGATTAGATCTAGGGAGATAATAGGTCTTGATTTCCACCACTCCCAACAATTACAGACAACCCAAAGCCTTCTGCTGCAATATCCCTCATTTCAATGACTAGCACCAACATTAACCCAGGTGTTCAGTTTAAAACCTAAAAGCCCATCCTTGTATCTCTGAAACCTTCGCTGCCCATATCCTGATGGCTCTACATTCAAAACAGACCTAACGCCCAACCCATCTCCTGGGCTCAGCCTACAGGACCTCCTGCCAAGATTGTGGAATCTACGTCTGTCTGCTGTCCTGTGAAAAACAAAGCCATCAGGAGAAAAGACACTGAAACAACAGTGAGGCATCACTTTCTCCCATTAGATCCAGTAAAGAAGAGACAGAGGAAAAGAAGGAAGAGACAAATATTGCCAGTCATTGGCCAGATTAGGGGAAGGCAGCACCTCAGGAATCAGGGAGTTCCTGGGGAGGCACTCTGGGGCATTCAACATGGCCACTGGAGAGGGAGAGGGTGGCAGTGCTGTGCTGGGTTTATTCCAGAAGATTCCCACTTGGCAAACAAAGAAGCAATGCAATACCCTGTGCGGTGGTGGAGACAGGAGAAGGGCAGATACATCAGCTCTCCAGGGAACACAGAGGGAACAGCTCACGTGACCAACACACCACCTATGCCTCACTGATCGGGGAAGGTGGGACTTCTAGAGCAGAGCCTGGTGGCCTCGGTCCCCTGAATCACACGCCTCATTCTCTGAAATGAAGGCATTAGACTGTCGGCCTCACATCTGGAAGGACACAGTAGAACTGCAAGACCAACTGCAGCCAACTAGTCACAACTCTGGTCTTGGCAGACGATCAGTCCCCGCTCTTCTTTTGCATCAAACCTCCACCCCCACCCCATAAACACACTTTAAAATCTTCTGTAACTCTCCCATCACACAGCCTAAAACCCCAGCTTTTGACCTTGGCCTCCAAGAACAACCCTGAGCTAGTGTTTCTCCTTGTGCAAGCTGTTTCCATCCTGGGGCCTTTGTACTGTTTCCTTTGCCTGAATTGCACACTTAGATCCCCAGAGACCTGGTTCCATCAGCCTAGCCCTATACAGTTAGTTATTCCTGGCCTCAGCCTCAGGTTTCTGGCCTGCTTTCTTCATTTCATGTGTGTGTGTGTGTGTGTGTGAGAGAGAGAGAGAGAGAGAGAGAGAGAGAGAGAGAGAGAGAGAGAGAGAGAGAGTGTTACTTGTGTTCCTTATCTATAATTGAAATTGTTCATTATATTTATTGTTTGTTGTGTATCTTCCTCAATGAGAAGGCAAGCTTCAACACACCAGGGATTCAGTTCCCCTATTCATTCTTACATGGTTACTTAGTAAAAAGAGCACTCAGTGAACACTCGAAAATGCAGCTGAACAGTCTGAGCTTAGAGCTGGAGCGGATGGACACAGAACTCTGCTGCAAGGAGTGGAGGAATAGAAGGTAAGAAAAAGAGGTAGAGGTCACTGCCTGGACAGGCTAGCCGTGACACTGGAGGAAAGCAGAAACACAGCTAGAGGGAGAGGATCCAGCCTCCATCTATCTTTGTCCCTTTGCTAAACCTGAGGACAATGAGCTGTGGGAGCAGGACCTGACCAGTGGCTTGTTACCTTGGCCACGCCCAGTCCCGAGTCCTGCCCTACCTGGTGTCTTGGTTAGAGTCCTGGGCCAGCCTCACTAGGTTGTGTACCAGCAAGTCTGTGTTGTCTCTGGAGCCTGAGAGAAGCTTCTCTGCGCCAATCTGCTCCAGGACCGCCGAGAGGTGCTTGGCAGTACATTTCCGGACTAAGGGGTTCCGGTGGCTAGAGGGAAACACAACCACAACCAAGAGGTCAGTCATAGGGCGAAGGTGTGAGGGCCCTGGACATGCAGATCTGTAATCGCAGACTGTAGACCCATGTTCATGCCAGCCGTGACTTTAAAACCTATCTTGCATGACTGGAGGTGGGGGTGAAGGGCAGTGACTTTGAGTAGTCATTCTCAGTGACAGGGCTAAAGTTGGCCACAGCATCAATGGGAGTGGGAAGAAAAGCTGCATGAAGCCACGTGATGGTCCCCAAATGGGCCTTCCCCCCCCCTTTCAGGGTGTTTCTGAGCCCAGTACTCCTTCTGCCCACAGGAGGGTAGCCGCCTTTCTTCCACCTAGGAAAGCCCTTCCCAGGCAATGTCTCTTCTCCTTCCCTAGTCCCACAGGCAGAATTATGTGCTCACTCTGAGTTGGCACGTACTTGGCTCCCCGGTAAGTATAGCTGTGCTCCTGTATCCCCCCCCCAAGTCAAGCTGCCAGCTCCCTGGAATTGGGAACCATATCACCCCCTCTCCATTGAATCTCCCAGGCTCCTGCTGATGGGAAGCATTCGCATGATGCTTAGTGACACTCGGGTATACTTTTGGTCACTTAACGGGTGGAATCTGACCTCTGACATGCTCCACACAGACACATACACAGTTTCCTACTGTTGTGGACATAAAAGGGGAACACCAGAGCCCTCCGTGTGACCCACAAATCTAACACATTGGGCCTGAAGCAGAATCTGCCTATCAGCAAGATCCCCAGGAGATGTGAACATGGAAGCCCTGCTCTGGCCATTTGAAGACCGTCTACCCTGGTAATTGTCAGTGATCAGTTGTCACACCCCCCTATGCCAGGCACCATGCCAGGCTCCTCTTATCCATCATCTCCCACCAACCAGGAGCTGCTAGTGTCATCATACTGCAGTAGAGGAAACTGAGACAAAAAGAAAAAATCTAGCAAAAGCACGATTTCTTCCCGGTTCATTTGGCCACAGCCTGTGTTCGGTAATGTTTGGTAAAGCGGGCACTGTTCCGGATGCCGTCTCCTGAAGCTGGTCATTGACCCGTCAGAACCACCTCACTGGAGAGACATCAGTATTATTGCCATCAGCTGAAGAAGCAAAGGCCCAGAGAGAGAATCTAGGTCATGGGGCCCAGGAATGGCCCTTGCTTTGCAGCAGTTACTGGCACAAAAGCCAGGGTCCGCTGGCAGGGGCAATGGGCTCTGGACAGGCTGAGAAGCTCATGCCTCAGTGTGATGACTGGCCTATACGAGCAGGAAGGTGTGTGTCCTGTGGGAGAAAATGTCTTTGGTTTGCTTGTCCTGTGGCTTAGGAAACGCCTTTGGTTTTGCTACTGGTTTGGTTTTGACTTAAGGGGAAGTAAATCTGTGTCTAACAGTAGTCCGTCTCCTCCCTCCTGACAGAGGCCAGTTTGCTTCCTGGCTCTCCTCACTTGTCCATGTTTTGTCAGAAAGAAACACTGCTCCCCTGAGAGAGGCAGGAGCCCCCGGGGCACAGCTGAGGCTGCTTCTAATGCCCTGTCTCCCAAGTGTTACCATGACCACCATGCACTTCCCAGCCTCAAGCAAAACAGCAGCATCCTTCTTCCTCCGGCCATGCTTACCCCATTCTCTGCAGCCTGCCTAGGGTAGCAGGAGCCCACAGGATCAAGAGGGTTGTTCCCTCTGCTAAGTGTGTGAAGCCTGATACGGATGCCTCAGCAATGCTGACCCCTGGCATCCCAAGAGACCCTCTATAGCCACGGTTCCTGCTTCATTTCTTCCTCTGCTTCCCTCTCGCCCATCCTTCTCTGCTCATTCCATATGTCTGGACCTCGCCCCTGACACACACCCCCAGAGCACATACTAGACACCCGCAGACGTAAGCGCCACCAGTGCGCGGGCAGGGGTCACGTTTTCCACCATGGCACCCAGAGCCTGGTTGGCTGCCCGCTGGATAAACTCGCTAGTGTTCCCCATCTTCTGCAGAAGGCAGCGAGCAATCTCCTCAGCCTCCTGGTCCATGCTCTTCTTCAAAGCTCGGAAGAGGTCTCCCAGGGTGCTGATGGCCAGGCGAGATACCTTGGAGCGGAGGTTAGTGACCTTGGAGAGAGAGAGAAGGGGTCTCCAGAACAGTTGTACCTTCCCAAGGCTCCATCTGCCACCTCCTCACACCAAGGCCCTGCCCTCATCCTTTGCCACACTAGAGAGGAAAACCTTTCAGCATCTTTGGGCAGAACAGCCCCATTTTGTTATCCTCATGCCCCACTTTGTGGTCACAGTAACCATTAATTCCATGTTCAACATATCATCTGAAATTTGTGCATTTGATTTAAAATTTGAACATTTCCCTACAGGTCCACGGCATAACACTTGTTCCCCAGTTAGTGGTGCTGTTTTAGAAAGATGGGGAACTTTCAGGAGGCGGAGCCTAACCAAGGAAAGTAGGTCACGAGGGCAGGCCTTTGGCTGTTCTAGCCACACCCCTGCGTCCCCTGGGCTCTCTGCCAGCTGTATCTGCCATTGTGTGAACAAGTTGCATTGTACGCTCCTACCACCACCACGCATAGAAACATTCCCACCTGCAATGCCTCCCTGCCGCCATGGGCTGAAATCCCCCCGAAGCCATGAGCCAAAGAACTAACTCTTTCCTTCCTTAGGGTGCTTCTCTCCAGGATTTTGTCCCAGTACCGAGAAAAGAACTAAAGCAGCACGTTTACAGAAATGGCCCACTTTGGTCTTCACACCACACTCACTGTGCAGAGGAAGAAACCAACCCTCAGCCACATGACATGGTCCAGCCATGTGTCAAAACAATGTCTTCTGTATTCCTAACCTTCCCTTACTCTCTAGAACAGGCTGTTCCCAAGGGTGTAGGCTAGCCTCTATGGGGATCAAACGTAAGCTACTGTCTTTCAGGGCGGGACCTTGGCTGAGGTCCAAGCCTTGGGAAATGCAACACCAACCCTGGGGAAGAAGAGCAACCTGGGAGTACTCGATCCCTCTTTAGACACTGCAAGTACAGAAGACAATGGACAGTGACA